>NC_138171.1:41247448-42620553 GCF_964165515.1 Mesoplodon bidens
ATTGGGTCAGGCCATACTTTTCTTTGGGAAACAGGCCCCTGCCGCTTTAAGAGGAGTTGCTGGGTAATCGTTCCGCTCGGTTGCGTAACCAGAAAGGGATGTGTCAGTACTGGGACCTGCAGACAGCGAAGGCTTCATTAAAACGCTCGCGGAGACCTAGACAGATGAGTGGTCTCCAGTTGGAGTTCTTTCCATCTTCCCCATCTGTTCACTGCAGTTTTAATTAAACCTACTGAGATTATTTTTGGCCTTCTCCAAGAACAGAAAGCCAACCTGTGCCAATGTCCACTCGTTTCTGTGCTTTACTGCCAGCCACTAATGAGCAGGCACATGGGGCATCGCCGCCTGCGTGCACCCCTCCCTCCGCCAGCCATCATGAGTTGCTAATAGGGTAGGAACCGAACGTGCCAAGCCCAGGCCTCTCCACCTTCCCCCGCCCCCTGCCCCCCGCCCCCACCCTCAGCCCCACCTTGGTACTAAAGAAAGCCAGCTAATGAATGATTCCACTTGTGGTTAGCTAGCTAATGGAAACGACAGGCTTCAAATAACCTTAAAGCATGCAGCCCGATGCTTGTCTGTCTGATCAGGGTCCTTCTGCTGGCACCTGACACTTTCAATACCATAATGGCATTCACATGCATTCTTTCTGAATGCTGTCACATAGCAAGACCTTTACTTCTCTTCGTTCGCTGGGAGGATGCCTGGCAAAGCTATTAAGTCTGCGATGGAAATGACAGTTAACTGCAGGCCTGTCAGTCCCACTTTGGAAGTCAGCACATCCTTATACCCATTAGGAGCGCATCATGGGAACTTCAGAGGTAACCTGCTGTAATATACCGTTGGGCGGTTCCACGCCTGTGAACATACCGCCCAACTAGCTTTGCTGAGAAGTCCGCCTTCCCTCTCATTACAAGTTTGGTTTGTTGCGATTTGGTAGATCCTTTGTTTTTAAATGTCAGATTGAGGGTAATAATGACTTTTGGAGGAAGGCAGCAGAGCTGCCCCCCAGTTAGTTGCTAGGTTAGTTGCTGTTCTCCATATATATGGTCAGTGCTTCACGGATTGAGAAGACTCCTGTTAGCTGGGTTTCCAGGAGAAGTTGTATCTTGGGATCCAGATCCCTAATTGGCCTCCTAGGTTTCCAGAGGGGACTCTAGGCAGAGGATATACAGATTTTATTAACAAATTGCAGACTAATCTCCTATTGGACTGTGAATTAACTTCAGTGACCCCTCTTTTTTTTTTCTTTTTTTTTTTTGCGGTACGCGGGCCTCTCACTGTTGTGGCCTCTCCCGTTGTGGAGCACAGACTCTGGACGCGCAGGCTCAGCGCCCATGGCTCACGGGCCCAGCCGCTCCGAGGCATGTGGGATCTCCCCGGACCGGGGCACGAACCCGCGTCCCCTGCATCGGCAGGTGGACTCTCAACCACTGCGCCACCAGGGAAACCCAAGTGGCCCCTCTTGCCCCAAAATACAAGGCCTGGGCTAGAGTTCGCCTACGTGGCCCACTCTCCTCTGAACCCTCTGAGATGCAAAGAAAGGGGTCAAAGAGGTAATCCACGAGATCCAGGGAGGGGCTGCCAGGCTCAGCTCTGTCATAACCCCTCATCCCCACCACCACATCTTTCATTCTTACACAGCGACACCTTTGTCCTTGAAGACTCCATTTTGTCCTTGGCCCACATCAGCACTTCCATGTTGGGGGTGAAGGAGGGATGTTGTGGAACTTGAACAGTTAGAAGGTTGGACTCACCACTTTTAGAATCTTGATCTGTGTATACGTACGCCGTCGGGGCTCTCTGTCAGGCACACACTCCCACTCCTAACTGGGGACTGAGAGTTGAAGCCTTCCAGGGAGCTACCAGGAAATGCCTTTCAGACTCACTGCCATCCAGCAGCTCTCCAGATCTAACAGAGAGAAGCTACACTTTAGAAGGATCCCGAAAAGATATGCAGTCCTTTTCCTCTAGGTCGGCACTTTCTGAAATGTTCCCTGGAATACTCTTCCCATAAGATATTAATAAGTGTCCCTGAGATAAAGGATTTTGCTTAGAATTATTGGGTGAGATCACATTAAGCAAATTTATCTGGAGGAGTGAGGGTGGCCGTGGGACTAGGGGGCTGTGTTTACCAAACAGTGTTGAACACCTATTACCATTTCATAGGTCCCTCGGACTGTAGTTTGGGAACTGTTTCTCCAGATCCTCCAGAGTAAGCCAAATCACCAGAGAACCAAAGCATTCTCCTGCCCCACATTCTGCTTTGGAATGGCACCAGAAGCCCTGCAGGAGGACCCTGACAACGTGTGACACTCATTGCTAGGACTTCTAAATGAATGAGTGGAAAAATATTTAGTACATCGTTTGTTGTTTTCTTCACGTAGACCCTTGGGGGAACGAGCCCTCCCAAGGGTTATTTGTAGTGGTTGCAGAGCCAGGAAGAGTTAAACTTTTTCTGAACAGTTGCTTTCTGTTTGTCCGGTGGCTCCATGAACTGTGTAGCTAGCAGATTGCCCTCTTTGCAGTGGCTGCTAGAAGCCTCGAGACGGCTTTGTGGCCCACCTGTTGTAAATAAGCAGCAGTCAAACCTCATTCTTTACTATGCAAACCTACCTTGTTTCTTTTTCCTTCTCGTCTACCGATAATTTTTTAAATGTTTTTTCTTTTCATTATCTTTCAAAGCTACCTTAAATTCTTTAATGGTCCAGGACAGGGTAAGTGATACTCTGAATTCCCTATTACCAGTCTAGCTGTCTAATTGAAAAGTTGATACTGACTTGTCTAAGAAGACTATTGGCCCTTTGGGCTTCTCAGCCAGGTTGACATGTGGTTGATGTACGGCCTCAGCTGTGGTGAGAATTACTTAGTTTGAGAGCATACCTTTTTGGCTCTGGAGACTCTCAGGTATGGCAGTCCTTGTTTTTCTGTTTGTCTAATCACTGGAGCCATGACGACAATTTATGAAGCCATGTGTTTCATCTTTTCCCCCCTACGGCAAAGCCCATTAAACATTTTTGTCCATATATGTTTTGTCCTCAGTGGACTCCTATTAGGATATGAAAATGATGATGTCCTAGAAATCTGAAGCTAAATAGGGCCTTAAGGCTATCTAGTGTAAGGCTGGCAGATAAATTTCAATTGTCATGCTATCTCTCATCTATTAGGTGGCTGCTTGGAGTACTGTGTTGAGGATTCTGGGCCAAGAAGGAATAAAGGTCTGGATTGATTAGTGATGTCTGCTGTGGCTGTGGCATGAAGGAGACAAAGTATGAGCACGGCATGTTCTCTATCCCCAGTCTCTCCCTTTTCACAGATGAAGTTACCTGAGATGGAGGTAGCACTAGAAATCAAGTGTCCTTACTCTGAGTCCAGGACCCTTTTTACCTCATCTTGCTGAAGTAATTCTTTTTCTTCCAACTGTAAAGTTGGTCAACTAGAGCACTGAAAATAAGCTACCTTGGGCTTCCCTGGTGGCGCAGTGGTCGAGAGTCCACCTGCCGATGCGGGGGACGTGGGTTCGTGCCCTGGTCCGGGAAGATCCCACATGCCGCGGAGCGGCTGGGCCCGTGAGCCATGGCCGATGAGCCTGCGCGTCTGGAGCCTGTGCTCCGCAACGGGAGGGGCCCCAACGGTGAGAGGCCCGCGTACCAGAAAAAAAAAAAAAAAAAAGCTACTTCTAGATTTCCAATTGAGTTAATTACAAAGTAAAAAAGAACCAGAACCCTTCATTCCTTTTCCCAGTTTCTGAAAGAGTTAAGAAATAAGGCTGTTCCATGGTCAGACTAAACCAGATTGTTCTTGTCTACAGTTCACCATATTATCTTGATTCTATTTTTTAAAATAAAGCCTGTTTTATTGAGACATACCCTCCAGTAAGTTCTTTTCCCCCTGGTACTTATTTGGTCAAGGATGTTGCCAGCCAATGCCAAACTTAAGACTCCTGCAGTATAGTCTCTTGTTTTTTTTTTTTTTTTAAAAAGAGAGGAGGGACACTTTAGAAAGATCAAATTTGGCAACTTTGCTGTCTCTATATACAATGCTGATAAATGTCACGATAGCAAATATTAATCTTTTCAAATAATAATCCAGATGCAATTGAGATGAACAGTTTGGCTCTTAAGGATTTTTTTTTTTCTTGAGACAGTGGAATTCTTTTCCCTAGGCAGTTTCCTAATACAAAAAAAAAAAGGTGCTGTCTTGTTTCTTCTCCTTTGCCTTAGCTCATCACAAATCAAGTCAGCAGTCTTGTTTGCATATTTATTGATGGAACATTCTGTCACATCTTCATAAGTGTTGGAGACATGAGTTTCAGGTGTCAGGGATAGGGCAGAGTAGGTGCAATTAATATATCACTTTTTCAAGCTCTTCTTCCAGTGGTCTGTAGACTGCTTTCTCCTGACATGAGTCAGGCTCTTTAATGTCATGGAATCCATCTTGTAGGGCTTTGTCCATTCAGGCTAAGTGATTGAATTCACAGTTCCACTGATTCAGTGCCTCATTTGTCACTTTGTTGAGGAGAGGTGTTTGGACCCGTTTAGTTGAGAGACTGGCTGGGTTGGGAACTGGGGCAAACCTGCCCTTAAGGCACCATTTCTCTCCTCTTCAAATATGATTCATAATCAGCCTAGAAGAAGCAGAAAGATAATAAATATAGAGGATGACCAACTGCTCCAGAAAGCTGGCTGCCGTGAAGCTGATTGTTAGTATGATGGCCTCTGAGATGCCTTGCATGCCAGGACCAAGGATTTTAGTGACTTGGGTATTCACAACAAGGGCCTTCCGAAATAACCAGCAGTGGCTTGGTGGAGCCATCTTCTCTAACATGTATTGGGCCTCAAAGCAAATTTCCATCTTTTAGCCACCAGCAGCCCAGTGTCAATTAAAGTGAGCATACTTGACAGCGTCACTCTTGCAACCCTTGGAAGAGTGGAGTTTCAGAGCTAGAAGCCAGGCTGGTTTCATATTGACCTTCAGCTATGCAGATGTGCCCTGTGCAGCAGCTGGGCTGCCTGGTGAATGGGAATGGGGTAGGTGTGCTGCCCCGGCCTCATTGACATTCCAGGAGGCTGCTTCCTGCCCATCCTCCTCCTTACCAGGTGCCGCACGGCCTATTAGTTCTTCAGGAAGGAGAGCAGGTCAAAAAGGTGTGTGAAGTAGGTCAGAAAGAGGGCAGTCTCTAATGGGGTAGGGGATGCCTACTTATTTGCTGGGAGGAACTGTCTCCTATGGAAAAAGGGCTCCAAATTAAGCCTTAGGATACAAGCGCTACCTCTGAAGGTGCTTTGGCCATTAGGGCTACAACTGCAGGTCTTCTGTTTGTCGACCTCTTGCTCTCCGGCCAAACACACCAGACTCCCTGTAGAATTGCTGGGGTGTGCGGGGGAGAATCAGCTTATTTTTTAATTGAAAAATAAATTTCTTCTTGAGAAAATGGGAACACTAAGACATTCAAAGTAAATGGGAGAGTTAATAGATGTTCCAGTGTCTAGGCCTAAAACAGGGGGCTTGATCTGTAACTAATCCATCACTATAGGATCTGTGGATAAGCTTCAAGGAGCCCAGGAATCCCCTGAAAGTGGATTTAAAGTTTTGTTCATTTGCGCACTTGTACATTTGCCTTAGAAGAAGGTCCATAGCTCTTCCCATCAGATTTTCAAGGAGATCTATGACAGCAACAACAGCAGCCCAGGCTTTGCACTGGGCTGGCAAAGCCTAAGTATGCACAAGCCATCTTTTTAGATGCACCCTGTTTATTATGCAGATTCATTCACCTTCCTGACCCCCTTTGCCCCACTGAACCAGAGCCTTAACAAAGGTGGGCCCTGAGTGCCAAGGAGCCATGTTTTCACTCAGCAGCGGTTTGGGAAAACTTCCACTTGTGTAAAAAACACTTTCCAATCACTCTTATTCCATTTTTCTTCAGGCAACTTTCTGATATGATGCGGCTGACCTTTAAGTCCTTGTATTTTATATTGTTCGTACAGTATGTGTCTAGTTTCAAGTTCTTCATTCTAATTTTTCATCACTTGGTCAAAGGTGGCACCAAAATTGACCTCTGGCCTGTGTATAGCAACGTTTGCTTTTACCCAGAATAATGAGATGAGAATTGCAGAGCTTGTCTTACCCAGCCCACTCCTTTTACCGTGGATGCCCACGGATGTTAGGTAGTTTTCTCGAGGTCATACATCTCATTGGTAGCAGAGGTAATAAGTTCCTTTATCCTTTGTTCTTACTGAAGAAAGGAAGTTATA
This sequence comes from Mesoplodon bidens, assembly GCF_964165515.1. Taxonomy (NCBI): domain Eukaryota; kingdom Metazoa; phylum Chordata; class Mammalia; order Artiodactyla; family Ziphiidae; genus Mesoplodon; species Mesoplodon bidens. Next base: position 41,253,700 of record NC_138171.1, read on the forward strand.
GAATTAATGGACTTTTACAAATCGGGGGTTTTCTTTATGGTTATCGTTAACAGGAGGCACGGGGTGGTTGTATGAAAATCTCACGAAAGTCCGTCTTCCCAGCCTCTTTCGGATCTGTATCCTTTCCCGCATCCCCTTCCTCCCCCTCTCCCTTCCCCACCCCCTTCTTCCTTATCACACTGGCTTACAAAGCGCCCCCTCGCTGGGCCCTGCAAAGGCCTTCCTTCTGGGCCCTCTAGGAGCTGGGGCTCTCAAAGTCCTGTGGCTGCACCTAGAGAGTGTGTGTATTTGTCCATATGCTCTTGCTTTAAATGATCCGGCCTCCCCACCAGCACTCTGCCCAAAGGAATAGGAAGGTCAGGAGAAGGGGAAGAAAACTACCACGGAGTGTGTCGCCCCTGGGGAGACTTGAGACTTGCCACTTCCCAGGATTCCAGGTATAGAAGCGTCTTTTCTTCTGGCAGAAAGCTGCAGAGCGTGGGTAGAATGGCAGGGTTTGTTAATAAATTGCTGTTCGTTTTCTTCTTCATCGCTCTTAGTGGCTTTAGAAACTGTGTCTGCTCTTGACTCGAGCCTTCTATAGGGCCAGAGATGTTTCCACAGAGAACCCCTATCTTACATATAAGAACCCCTTTCACCTTTGTTCAGATTGTCCCACCATGTTGCTGCCTTTAAAAAAAAAATGTGTTTTATATATAACCTAGCTTATGTCCCTATAAAGTCCATTTGTAACGACTCCCTCGTGAGCTTAGCAAAAGTATGTCTAGACAATTTTTTCTGGCCTTCCCTCCCAAAACTCTTTGGGTTAAAAATAGGGAAGGATTTGTTTTAAAACAGTGTTGCATTGTATCTTTAACCTTTTGTCCAAACGCAGGTTGCCCGTTTACGTTTTATTTAGAGAAAGTGTGTAACGTATGAACCAGCTCCCTCAGACCTTGCGACGGCCCCTGGCCGGCCTTCCTGCCGCCGGTGCATTAGCCGTGTCTCCAGAACTGTTTTACAGGAAGCTTAGACGGAGGGAAGCACTTAATTATTATCCAAATTTTTCCTTTCAGTTGTCTTATGGTAAGATATCCCAGAGATTATATTTTTAGCAACCACTTTAAAGAGACTGAGGAGATTAATTTAAAATTGATAATCGCATGGCAGCACCACAGCTTAACAAGCTCAAGGTCGGCCTTGTGGAGCTGGCTGCTCTCGGGGGACTCTGGTTCAATTCTCTTTGCTGCCAGTTGAAATCAGAAATCACAACTGCAGTGATTAGCAGAATTCCCTGATCTCCGGGCCCCAGGCAGAGAGAGAGGGAGGCTGTTTTCTTGTAGCCAGTGGTTAACCCATTGGTGGGAAGGGTGAGAAGCAGAGGAAAGGATTCACGGCTGTGAGGTGAGGCCTAGTAATCTATATCTTCTACTGCCCAGGTAGCTCGAGCATCATCAGGTCTGGAAGCCACTGCTCTGCGGGGAGTGATGGTGACCATGGAAGAAAGAGCCTCTTGGCTCAGTCAGAGGCACTCGGTAGCCACCTTGAGCGCCGACACCTGGACCTGCCTGGCTCAGAAGGCCTCCAGAGGCCTCTGCTTCCATGGCTGCCGAGAGCTGCGTCAAGCTGGGAGAGCTTTCTTTGCAGAAGGAAGCAGAAAAGCCTGCTTTCTGCCCCTCTTCCAGCCTGCTGTTTATAAAAATGGCCTCTGGCTACCAAGTGGACGATTATGGATAGTATCGTAGAGCAGCAGGAAGCAGTGTTAATGGGCTGCAGGGTGTCGGACACAAAAAAGAAAATATTTTCCCTGAGAGCCAAACAAAATTAATTTAAAAAATTAATGTAAACCACTAACGCTGCAAGTGCCTCCATTAGATTACGGGACTGTGACATGTACAGTGCTATATTTTTGCCATTGAATTTGTTATCTAAGAGGTATTCATTGTTTGTTATGGTGTGAAAAGCTGTTTTCCTCCAGATAAGCTTGTTCATTAGTAAACTGGATCCCTGCCACCACCCTGGTTCTTCGAACTGAAGTAATGCCTTGTAGCGTAAATGCAGACAGCCGCTCTGCATTTAATATCAGAAATGTAAATCAGAAGCGGCCAGCCTGGTTTGAAATGGCTTCAGTCTTTCCCGGGACGAAATCTGTGGAAAGAAATTCTTCTCTCTGCTGCTTCTGACACCACTGCTTTGGCAGACAGGCCCTGAAAGAGACTGATAATTATTAAACAAAGTATCTTGTTTCCCACTGAGGTCTCCAGATCGCTCTGTCATTAGACTGGATTTATTTCTAGGGTTTCATTCATGCTGTGACAGCTTGGGATTGAGAAATTCTGTGTTTTAATTTCAGGCAGAAATGAAACTGGTCAAATGCAATTTGGGAGAGGAAGAGCCCTTGATAAGATGGCTGTGCATCTTAATGCCTAGACACAGAGCCAGAATAAGGAAGGCATCTTAGTGTGGGGCGGGGCGGGGGGCAGGCTGAGCCTTAAGCCAAAGCAGACAGCACACCAGAGCCGGGCCTTGGAGGCAGGCCAGAGGCAGGCCAGGAAAACCGTGTTAGTGCAGTCCCAGAGCACCCCTCAAATGTCAGGTCCCGGATCCAGGTGCGGGAGTGCCGTGGCAGGGCACGTGCTGTGGCGGTGACTGCAGGCTTTGCTGTTTTCCTGGGCTCTGTGGTCCTCACTTCAAAGGGCCTAGCACTGGCCCAGCCCAACCTGAAGTGTGTGTAGGATCTCATCGCACATCTACACTCGGTTCCTCAAGGTGTTGAGTAAGCTCAGGGCCCGTGTTTTTCTTTTTCAAAGGGAAGCCAAAATTACTTCTCTTTTTTTTTTTTTTTGGCTCCTATTTACTTACTGAGCAAATACCGAATTCAGCACTGTTTCACATCTGAGGGGTGCATCAGTCACCAGTAGAGAGCGGAGAGAAAACCTGATTAGCAATAAGCTCATTTCCACAGAAACAGGGTAATTAAGATGCTGTGTGGAAAAGTGGTGGACAGCCCTGACCGGTCAGCTTTTGGGGGTCTTGCAGGGGGCAACCTGTCCTTGCCCTGATGTGGAAACAGCTGGACTGACTGACTCGCAGGAAGGGTGCTCAGGTCCTCCTAGGGCTCTGTGGATTTCCATGGGGATGCTGGCCCATAACAGAGCAGCAAGTAGGAGGACGGTCAGGACGAAACCCTGCCTCCTCCTCCAGACTCTCCATTTCACTAATGAGGAAACTGGGGTTCTCAATGATGACTTGCTGCTAAAAAAAAAAAAAAAAAAAAAGGCGCCAACTAATTCATTCATTCATCAAAGAAGCCCAGCAGGTACTTGTGGCCAAAGGCTTCTAACCGGAGGTGCTAATCACATATATTAAAGCAGCAGGGCTTCCCTGGTGGCGCAGTGGTTGAGAGTCCGCCTGCCGATGCAGGGGGCACGGGTTCGTGCCCCGGTCCAGGAGGATTCCACATGCCGCGGAGCGGCTGGACCTGTGGGCCATGGCCGCTGGGCCTGCGCGTCCGGAGCCTGTGCTCCGCAACGGGAGAGGCCACAGCAGTGAGAGGCCCGCGTACTGCAAAAAAAAAAAAAAAAGCAGCAACTCATCTGCCATCACTAAGATGACCATGTGTCCTGGTTTGCCTGGGACAGTCCTGATTTACGCAGGGTGGTGTTTTAACAGCACCCTCTTTCGTGCTTCAAAGCACCTAGTTTGCGTGCTACATGATATGGTCACCCTCACTATCACCCACAACCTAGCCAGTTTGTTCAAGGTGAGTCACAAACCCACTGGGCCCAGTGAATCAGAATCTCTTGTTTACGAGTTGTAGAAGGATAAATACTGAACAAAACCAATGAAATAAAGTTTAAAAACATGCAGAGCAACACCACATGTTGCATTTATATACATATATAGCAAAAGTATAAATACCATACTATGCATAATAAATATCAAATGAGCGATAGCATCTCCCTGTGAGAAGGTATTTGAAATATGTATTTTTAAGCTGGATGGTGGCTCTATAGGTTTTCCTTATGTCTATTCTTATATTACCCTCTACTTTTCCATAGGCAGAAATATTTTATAATTTAAAAATAAGTTTTCAAAGCTTTCAAGATAATTAGGATTAGACCAGAGGAAATAATTGCATTCAAGCATGGGGGCGTGTGAGTGAGGGGGAGATTATACTTGGGGTCAGGCATCTCAGGAGTTGCTGTTGGCCCCTAGAGATGACTTTACTGCGAACTTGACTAAGCTGTGCGTTCTACCTCAAGGACAGTGCTGACAGACAGGGTCTCCAGGAAGAGGCAGTGTGACCGGCACAGGCTGCCTGCCCACTACCTGGCATCGATGTCCCTAGTACTCAGACTAAGGGTTGCACCCCAGAATCTAGCAGGAGAAAGCTGGCTGTTTGCATTCCAGGCGGATTTGCCTCCATCGACTCTGCTGTTTGGTCACATCTAGTTCACAGGTTGATATTTACTGTTGTGTCCTTGAGGCCAGCTCTTGCCCATAGATTTTTCATAATTCCTCTATTTCCTTCTCACTCCAACCAGCACAATAAGTCAGGTCCTTTCTCCCCACGACCTACAGCAAAGAGGAAGGAGCACAAAGAGAAAGGTGGGGGTCTCAGGGAAAGCCTTCGGGTGAGGGTCCAGGGGTCACAGGCAACTCCTTAGCATCCCTTGGAGGACTCTGTGCTAATCCACAGAATCATGGTGAGATCTGGAATAAGTGAATCTTGAGGAAGTTTTATTTCTGCCCAGGAGACTGTACTTTTAGGATTGTAGCTTCCCTGCAAATACCAGAACTGCATCTAATTCTGAGCTCGGAACCGTCTGGCTTCCAGAGACTGTGGTTCTAGGCAAAGAAAGGACCCACAAACCCTTCCCCCCATCAGTTTTGCATCTTTCCAGTTGATGTGTATTTTCAAGCATATTTCTGGAATCTCTGTCTGAGTAGATACAGGTATCATTCCAGTCATGCTGACTAGCTTATGAAAGCAGCCAGGGGTGGGTAGGATGGCCCCAGAAGGAGAAGGGAGCATTCCACATGGGAATGGATTTTCCAGGAGGAATTGAGACAAAAGGTAGAGTCCTGAGAACACGGAGTTTGGCCGGAGTGCACATCTTACTCTGTCATGATGTGGTTAGCGCTCTTTCCCACGGGCAGGTGGTCCTTGGCAAGAAGGTGACTATGTGATTTGGATGTTTTACTTTGAGGCACCTGGTACAGTGACCTGCGATTCAGCGCGTGGTTGATCTGAGCCTCCTGACGGTGGCGGCAGGAGCTAAGCTTTACTGAGCACATGCTGTGTACCAGGCACTTTGGTAAAGCACTTTATGTGACTTTTTGCTCTAATTTCTCTCAATCACACTTTGAAGTAGGTATTCGGATGAGCCAATATGAAATTGCCATTTTTCATTTTCAAAAAAGAAACTGTCATTTTTGTATGTGAAAACAGTCAAATATCGGCAATTTTATGTGGCGCAATCTAATAATCTTACTGTAAGATAAAACTGAATCTTATTACAGTAAGATTATATTCAAAAAAAGTCAAATACCAGCAACTTTATATGTTTTAATCTAATAATCTTCTGTATTTGTTTTCCAAATGGAGGAACTCGGGCATGGAAATGCGCTCTGAGTCAGCCCAGCTAGTAGGCAGTGGAGCTGGAATCTGAATTGCAGGTCACTGTACCAGGTAGTGCATCTCCAGACCGTCACGCCGAACGGCTGCACCAGGCTGTCTCCTCCTTGGCGGGGAGACAAAGGCGTGTTTCTGTGGCCTAGGTGTTCACGTTGGTTCTCCCACACCTTGGTCAGCTCTGAGATCAAAGATGGCCGGCCAAATGAACCCAGTGTTTCCTGGAGTCTTGGGTCACGCCCGTGATGCTCTGTTTAAAAAGAATGATATGTAGTGAGCACACGAGAAATCCAGAAGATGGAAAATCTTTCTTTAGGATCTCTGCTCCTCTCTCCAGCGAAGAAAGAAATCAGTGTGGTGCCAGCAGAGGTGTTCTCAGCAGGACTGGGCCCATTAAATGAAAGACTTCCATGCTGAGCCAATCAAGAGAGACCTGGACAGAAATCAGACTCTCTCCTGCCATGGAAGCCCATGCCTGGAGTCTGTAATTCATCTGTTAAATCAAGTGTGCAGCCGGTGGTTTAGCACGGAGGGGGACTGCAGGGAAGGGAAGAGAGAGGGGCAGGAGCTGCAGCCCTTGCATTTCCAGCATCAGAGTCAAGTTAGGCAAAGGAAGCAGGGCTGTGATAGCTTCTTGGACCTTATGTTTCTGGCAAAGAGAAACCAGCAGGAAAGATTTTTGAAAACTGATGAGCTGGTGGAAGACATTAGAACAATGGCGGAGAGGCAGGGACCCCAGGGGCTGAATAAAACAGTTCCGCTATTGCCTTTCAACAAGACTGAATAAAGTTTAGGATTTTTTTTAATCGGACTTGTAGCCATTTTTAAACTTTCATTTTTCATAATGTCACAGATAATCTTTTTATCTATTATCCACTGGCTCTTTTCTGAGAGGCATTTGCATCAAATAGTCCTGCGTAGATCATGACTGTCTCTAGTGGGGAAACCGGCTTGAAATGAAAGGTTATTCACTCCCTCTGCTTTCACTGGCTTTGTTCTTGATTCTCGCACATTTTTTTTACATCTGAATTCGGGTATTTCTGGAGTTTTTCTTTAGAAACCCTTCCATTCTGAGATCTAAGCATATTCAGACTCCAATCTGTATGTCAGGGGTTACAAAGCTTATGTTCACTGAAAGTGAAGCATCTACTTGGAAACGTTTGTCAGACACCCCATGTCCTCCAAAATCCCCTCAGAACATTTCCTGCCGAGGCAGCAATCATAAAAAGGCAGGCATTCACGCAGTGGGGGGCCCTTTTCCCGGGTGCTGGCCCCCCCAGTGGTGGTGGAGCTGTGGCCTTTGCAGCATGCACTGCTGGACGTGAGCTGGGCAGCCCGCTCCTTCCCGCAGCAAGGAGAAGGGGGTCTGGGGGCTGGATTTCCTTCCACCCGTCCTCCCACGTGGGGACTAATAGACCGGGCTTGTCCAGCAGGCAGAAGTGGGGCTGCGTAGATAGGACGCGGTGGGGAACCAAGGTGTCGCCTGGGCTCACGGGGAGAGGAAGCAAAAGCCAGCCCCTTGTATGCGAAACCCCATTGAGAAAAGTGCCCTAAAAGTCCTGGGGATATAACCGATGGTTTCTGTTCAGCTTCTTTTACTTAGCTCATCCTCCCAAGCTGTCGGGGACTTGGGGGGCGAGGAGGGGGGCAGGGACCAGAGCTGTTCTCAGGCCTACGTGACAAAACCTGTCATAAAAGCATCCTCCTCTTCCCCTCCAGCCGCCTCCTCTGCAGAAGCGCTTCTTTCCCTCCCAGCAGTCACTGGGGGCAGCCTGCAGAGGCAAGGCCTGAGGGGCCACTGCCATGTACGTGTTCAAACCGTGCACTGAACTCGCCCCCAAACAGCTGCTCTCAGGCCAACAGTGACCTCACAGAACGCTGGCCAGGGGCATGTTCTTCCATCTGTGTATCTAAAGAGTCCCTAAAACAAGGGAATATTGGGCCCAAAGAAGTACTGACAAGACAAGCCCCTCTGGCTCAAGGGCGCTGCTTTGGGGCGCTGGCCACACTGCCCCTCCCAAGGCCTGCGGGAAGCAATGCCGCTCTCATTCATTACACGGGATGTGAAGGCCAGGGAGGCCCAAGTGATGGCCGAGTTCGCTGGGCTGGCGGCTGGTGGGCCTCAGAATGTAGATCTCTCTGGCTCTAAATTCCTTGCTCCTACCATCTGCCGCCTCCCTAAGTTGTCAGGGCTTCTTCGGGGCACGCCGATCCTTTATCTTAGGGACTCTTTAGATCCACCACCGTGATGACGGTTGCTGTGAGGACTTGCTCTGAAGAGAGAGGCAGCATTACTGGGGTAAAGTGGTAAGGTAATTTCCTTGTCCCTGCGCTCCCCAGACCTTTGAGCCAGTCATCATACTTTTATACTTTTACGACTGAAAAGAAATTTCTGTGGAGTCATAAATACACTAGAAGCCCTTGTAACTGAGTACATGAAAGTATTCTCTCTTTGGGTGTGGGAATCTCTCAGCAATGTGGCAGGAATGTAGAAATCAGTTCTGAGTTGGCAACCAAACATAACAGATTTCCCAGTTGTAACAAGCACACAGTAGCTGTGGCTGTAAAGCTCCCCCTTTAAGCAAAATGTAGCTTTGTAAGGTGTAGTTTTCCTCCTTTACTGTAGCTTTTCTGTGAGAGCTCTGAGTTTAGTTTCATTGTATAGATATTTATAACACTTTGAATAAGTAGAGTGTCTGCTAAGTTGTGTCTCTGTAACTTACTCCAGAGTTAAAGGGAATTGTCGTTCATGTTTCAGCATCCAGATTTACAGCTGCACCCGGACTGGCAACGTGGGGTGGGCGGCACACCAGCGCTGAACTAAGACTCGGGGGCTGTTGATTCTAGTCCCGGCCTGCCCCTCACTGCGACTTGAACAGGTGTCTCTGCTTCTGTAAGCCTCAGAAAGAAAGAGTGAGACTACCTGCCCTGCCCCACCCCCCTTGTGGATTGGTAAGCGTTCCAGGCCAAATTAGAAAGATTGGGTGCTGCTGGAAGCGGCCTAGGGCCGGAGCTCACCAGGTGTGCATGACAGACCCAATTTGCTCGTGTCCACTTAGGAGCTTTTGACTCACAGGACATGCTGTTACCCATTCCTGGGGGGAAAATACCGTTGCGATTACACCAGCCCACTCTGACAGGAAGCCTTGGCTCCTGGCGACAGAATTACACACCGTCTCCTTCGGCCGCCCTGTGCTGCGTTCACGCTCCCCTGCCTGCCACGCGCTTCACAGTGCACGCCCTTCTCTCCCCCGGACCTGGCTGCCGCGTGGATAATCCGCCAGCCCTCAGCTTGCCTGCTGCTGCAGTTGGCATGGCTCTCACAACTCTGCAGCCACCAAGCCTGAAGAAGCAAACCTCTAGGCCTCCCGGGAGGTTCAGGGGTCACCTTGTGGCTGAGCCCTTAACAGAAACTACAGTCTGTAAAAAGAATAACAGTTAAAAATGATGTGGGTTTCAAATGTACCATATGCTCACTGATAACATTTAGAAAATCCAACACACAGTAAGAAAAAATATTCACATATGCCATCGATACATTTTACATATTTGTGTTGTTTGTTCAGCTTTTTTCTCTTAACATTTCATCACGGGCGGTAGCGTTAAGTTTAGGGGCTTGGATTCTGGAGCCAAACCGCTTGGGTTTGAATCCAGCTCTGCCACTTGGACAGCTCTGTGACCTTGGACAGGTTTTTTGACATGTTTATAATTCCATTTTCTCATCTGTAAGTTAGGGATAACAGTACCTACTTCAAAGGTTGTTTTGAGGCATTAACACAAATAAAGGACTGAGAATTATGCCTCCTGCCATGCAGTAAGCGCTCAATAATCTAAGTTGGTAATATTCCTTTCTTTAAAAAAACGTGATTTATTAAATAGGAATATAGTACTTTAAAAATCCCATGCGGGGCTTCCCTGGTGGTGCAGCGGTTGAGAGTCCGCCTGCCGATGCAGGGGACGCGGGTTCGTGCCCCGGTCCGGGAAGATCCCACATGCTGCGGAGCGGCTGGGCCCGTGAGCCATGGCCGCTGAGCCTGCGCGTCCGGAGCCTGTGCTCCGCAGCGGGAGAGGCCGCAGCAGTGAGAGGCTCGCGAACCGCAAAAAAAAAAAAAATCCGTGCTCTGCTCCCTCCTCAGTCACTTAGAGTCTGAGGACTAAGACTGGAGCATCATCCCCTTCTGCTCCCCCTCCCCTCCATCCTTGTACACCTGAGGAGAGCAGGCACTACCCAGAAGAACTGCATCTTCACCGTGTTTAAGGCCGAGTGGCCTGCCTTACCATTTGCGTCAGGGCCAGACCCTAGTCTGGTGATCATGGAATCGAAGACTCAACGTCCAGTACCATTTGCCAGCACATCCCTTTATCAGTGGAGATTATTTGGGGGCAGGTCAACAAGCCGTATATGTTTTCAGCAATGCTTTGTTTTTCTCCCCCAAACACAAAGTGCTATGTAGTCCTCACGTCGCCTAGGAAAGCAAGGGAGGGACTGTTTTTCCCATTGAGCAGAGAGGAAAGCCCAGTCCCCTGGGTGGGATCAGACGGCAGGTCCATTGCCACCAAGGTGAGTACCCCATCCCGAGGACTGGCTCCCCTCAAGCTGTCGTGACCTCTCCACAGTAATGACTGGCTGCTTTAAATGCTCCCCACACGAGTCTATGGAGAAACAGCAGCGCCTCGGCCTGGGAGCAGAAGGCCTGCCTCAGTCTGAAGGTGGCAGGCCAGGTGCAGCTTCACAGAACATGGCAGCCCAGGCAGCCGTCGATGCTGTGCCCTCTCGCGTCACGATGGAAGGAGGAGGATGGGGTCAGACTCATGACCCTTAGAGTCAGAACAGAAAAAGAAGCCCAGGCCCCAGATCTACTCCTCTCCTTTCAGAATCCTCCCTAGAGGGGCTCTGACTGTGGCTGAGCGGAGAGGAGGCACTTCTTCATGCACAGTGCTGACTGTTCCACCTTGACGGTGGCCTCCGCTGTGTCCTCACTCACATGACCAGGGAAGCAGCTCTTCAGAGCAGTAGTTCTCAAGCTTGAGTGTGCACCAGAATCGCCTGGAGAGCCTGGAAAAACACAGACTGCCGGGTGGTCCCACCCCTGGGGTTTCTGACTCAGTAGACCTGGGGTTGGGCCCCAGAATTTACATGTCTGACAAGTTCCTGGATGATGCTGGTCCAGTGACCATGCTTTGATATCCTGTCCTTCGATAGCCCTGGTTAGCAGGCCTTGATCCCTGCTCAGGAACATGACAGGATGGCTCAGATGCTGAGCTTCTTAAATTCAAGTTCCAAACACGAGACAACCAGGCCAAGAGCCCTCCCTGACTCTGTGCATTCAAGGACCACAGAGAGAGAAACAGTAGTTCTCTGGTCTTAGAACAGGAAAGCTCTCTACAGCTACTGCTTCTATGGATGGGGGTGGTGAGTGCGCTGGCTTTGATGAAGACAGACATGTCCAGAACCACCCAAACAGGGCAGATAGGAATCATTGCTAGCTGCTTTGTGGGCAGAGGTGCAAAGCTGGCATTGAAGCAGCCCCTCTTAGGGGCCAGTGCTATTTGCAGGAGTGTCAACTTTGGCCACTTGTTTCTGGCTGACCCCTCCAGGAATTCTTCCTCTTCAGCTCACCTCCTTGGTTAAGGAGCACTGAAGTGCTGTGGCAGAAACTCGGGAATTAGAAGCCTGTGTGCCTGCTCCGTCATTTACTAGCTCAGGGGCAAGAAGGTTTCGGACCATTCCAGGCCTCAGTTCCTTAATATGTAAGATGGAGATAATCTCTGCCAACCTCTCAGGCTGTGGGGTGGACCTAACCGCATCGCTCAGTGTTGTGCTGTGCATTCCTGGGAACGTCCCTGAGGTTAGGGCTCTCGGCAAGGAAGGCAGCCACAAGGGCGGCCCGGGTGCTCTTTGGAAATACTGGACGGGGAGACCTGAGGCCCGGCCTGGCTTTTCCACCCACTCACCTTCACAAGCCACGCCATCCTTTCAGCTTCAGTGTCCTCCTCTGTACCATGAAGTTGGAGTAAATTCAGAACCTCTTCTGGCTGTAAATGGTTTGAGCCCACTGTCAACTGGAGGACTCAAGTAGAGGCTGTAACGTCTAAACACCCAAACGGCAAGGAGCCCTTCTTCCAAACCACCCAGCTGGATTGGTGGGGCAGTTCTGTGGTTCCGGCCACTGACGACCAACCTGTCCCGCCGCCCCGAGCCTCAGGTTGCTTCAGGGCGGCCCTGACACCGGAGCCCTGCCCCGCTCGTGCCTCCTTGCCTGGCCGGGATGCGGAGTCGGCAGAAAGTGCACGCGCTCTGCGTGGCGGCCGCCAGCCCCGCGCCGGCGCGCCCGGCTCGCCGCAGCCAATCGGCGCGCGCACCGCGGGTGACCTCCCCCGGGCCTGGAATAAATCGTCAAGTTGCCCCGCCGCGGGTCTCAGTCTTCTGGGCTAATTAGCGGAGCCGGTCATGAGTAGCGCGGAGGGTCGGGCCGTTTTGCAGGCCGGGGAGCGGCGCGGGAGGGCGGCGCGCTTCTCGGGGGCCGACGCCTCCCAGCGCCGCGGGTAGACGGCTGGCGCGGCCGCCGCCCGGAGCCGCTGTCGGGCCCGCTTCCCGGGGCGCGGCGACCTCGGCCGCTCGGTGCCCGCACCCCGGAGAGGAGGGTTAGGCTGGCCCGGCGGGGACGCCGCGCGGCCGCCATCCTCTCCCCTCGGACCGTCGACTCGGCTCTCCCGCGGCCGAGATGCAGCAGATGCTGAACGTGCCGCCTGCCTGTAGACCTCAGATGCGCCTTTCCCGGAGATTCTGAACTTCTGGAAATCCCGAGACCGCGTCGTGGGGTTTGTTTTTGTCTTCGGCTCGGCTTTGGCTTTGATATTCTCTGGCTACCTGGATACGTCTTTCCTTTGTGGGTAAGTCTCCCGTGGATCGCAGCACCAGTAACCAACCCCAGGGAGCATCCGCCTTTAAAATCCCCAGCCTGGAGGCGCCTCGGGCTGGAGAAGCGGACCCCACTCCTGACCACGTAAGGGCTCTCTTATTCCACCTTTCCTCTGATGGGGAGAAATATCATTTCATGGCAGAATTTTAAGCACATTGTCTGATAGGATTGGCGATCACTAACCAGGAAAATGAGTAGCAATTAGGAGTTCAGTAATAAATGGAAGTCTATTGTCCTAATTGAGTGGAATTACTGACGGGTAATGGCAACATTGAATTCTTCAGTTTAATTAAGAGTTTATATAATTATAGTGCACTTTTTATTTCTTGGGGGAGCCATGGGGTAGGAATTAAATAACCAGTGTGATGGGTAAGAAACCCATTTAATGGATAAGTAACCGGTGCATTGAAATAAACGTGGATGCCTTGCTCAAGTAATGGGAACTTAAATGAAGTCCTAATGAAGGCATGTGCCAGCTTGGACCAAGCAGGACTTTCTTTCAGCTGCTAATTCCTGTCTGATACAAATCCGTGTGGCTTAAAAATTATTAGCTCATCTCTGACACTGGCATCGGCTGTTCCAAAGACAGCAAAGCTCAGCGCTCCCCCGCAGTGGGATTAGCCCCCATCCATGCTTTCTGGAACTGTGTTTTCCACATTCCCCAAGAATGAAATGAGAGGGTCATTTGAGGGTATTCTGCTGTCTGGGGTTTCTGTATCAAAAATCTCGTGATTGCACTGTTCAGCTGTAATTGTTGATAACTGAAGGGGCTGGCAAGCCCCACTGAATTCACGAAGCCTCAAAGCAGAGCGAGTGTGTAGGTGTGGAATTTGTTTGAGCACTAATCTGTAATTATAAAGATGTGATTTTTCTCTTTGGTGGTGTATTGTCTCCTTTACTATTATGTTCTCATGAAATTGTTCCCCTTGTGGGAAGCAGTGAAACTGGAGAGAAATCCTTTCTCAGAGGATAATTTTCTTGTTTTTTTTTTTTTGTGTGTGTGTGTGTGTTTGTTTGTTTTTGGTGTAGGTTTCTCGGAATCCTTTTAAGCCTGCATTGGGATGAGTGTGTTTATTTCTGTAAGAAGCTTCAGCAGATTTGGAAATCACTAGGTTTCGAGTGTACTGGGAAATAATCAGCACCTCAAATAATAATATTTACTTATACCTTGGCTGCTGCTTCTTGCTTACATAAGGTCTAGATTTTTCAACAGGATGAGCAGGGACTACCTTCTCCAGAGATCTCCCATATCACGAGTGGGCTCAGGGAGCGCCATGAAACTTGTATTTCACTCCAGAAGAGACAGCAAACGGCAGGGATGGAGCAGTGCATCTTTAATGCTGCATGGGTTTTAAAGTTTGCAAGGCCTTTGGGAACTTATCCGTAATTCCCTGCTGTTAACGAGAGAAAGCAGGGTTGGAAGGATGTTTGCTGTGTGTGTCTCCTGGCCTCAGGCCTTCCAGGGTGCTCTGTAGGTGCCTGGGGACAGAGTGGGGAAGTGACATGAGGCTGTACTGGTGTTACTGTCCAGAATTTTAAGGACTTGTCTCCTCTGGTTTTTCCTCTGTCCCCCAGCCCTGTTTTGTCATTACTGCCGTGAAAGTCTAACAAAACTGTCAAAAATACCTGCACCTGTTCTACCAGAACCATGGCCTCTTCATGCAGGCTTATTTTATTGGCTTGCTGCTCCTTTCTTATGTTCTCCTGCAAGACACAGCACACTCCTGTACAACAGACAGATTCTTGAACACACAACACGGATGGAAATTTGAGACTTGTAACATTCAAGGATGACATGTTGCCATGTTCCCTAACTTTTCATAAGGGGCTGTTACTAAAGATCACAACTTCCTCATGTTCCTTTTTTTTCCTAAGCTCTCACAGTTCCTTCACACACCTGCCTGTTAACTGTTAAAAAAGCTCCATGACGTAAGGAAGAGAGTCAAGGATGGCCGTTCTCTCCGAAATGCTGCCCTGGCTTAGCCAACCCCGGCATTCTCGTTCTGACTAGTGGGTGTTGGGTGCAGTGAAAGTTTCCCTCCATGATAACATCTTTAAGATTTGGCTCCAAATTCCCTTTTTTCTTTTTATAATCTGTCACCTCTACATTTATCTAAAATCAGCCTGAACTGATAGAAAAACTGAGAGATAGGTTATGGAGCTCCCAGCAAGTCAGGAGCAGATTCCAAACTCTTAATGAAATGATCCAACTTAGAAACAAGGCACAGACTGGCCTATAGGCCCTTAGAATACATTGTTAGTCTGAGGGCAGAAGCCCTGGGAAGTCACAAGCCCTGCTTCTGCATTTTTTTCATCCTCCTCCCCACTCAGTCTTGGCTTCCCTGGATAGGCCATGTCGTGGGTATCAGTCACCACTTGTCTGCTGGTTGCGCAATGCAGATTACTAACTTCTGCCCAAGTGATGCCTCGCGGCCATAGTATAACAATAGCGCATAGAAGAAAGTAACGCTCCTGTGGGTCTGGGCCCCAGTCCAAGGGGATTAGCTACTGGAAGTATCTGAAAGGCGTTGTTGAAACACACTCACCTGTAACGCAGTTCCTTGGCCTGGATCTGAAGGGCAGGGTAATGTCGGTGCCTTTCTGTTACCTCTAAAGTGACATGTGCTTTCCCACGTAACACCCGACCTGCTGGCTCATAGTCTCCCCGTCGTGGCATCAGAAGAGTGCTCCGAGGTCACGTAGGCCCTGGCATTGGCATCTCCTAGGGAGCTTGTCAGAAACGCTGAGCCTCACATCTGCCCCCTGATTTTTCAGATCAGAATCTGCATGTTAATAAGATCCCCAGGTGATCTGTACGCGTTTTGACAGGTTGCCTTCTCCCGGGACGCAGTCTGGCGTTTAACAGGCAGGAGGATATTTACGCACGAGTGCCCTAAGGATTAGCACCGGTGGAGGGACGCAGCGGGGCAGGAATGGTGGGTGGAGGGAGAGGTCGCGCTGTGGTTTAGGCCCAGGGTCAGGCTTCCCTGACCACATGGGAGGCTCCGGAGCGGGATCGGCCTTCAGATTTGTCCCATGTCGGGCAGCGGTGGCCCGGCCTTTATCCGCCCTGCGGGCAGCACTCCTAGCAGCTGGGCAGCAAGTCCTTCATCGAACAGTGCCAACCATGCACACTGGAGTTGGGAGAAGCACTGCTCTAGGCTGGGGGTTCTCAGACCACCAGGACCTTCCACACGGGGGATGGGTTAGAGATGCAGATTCCGGAGCCCCACCCCGGGCCTGGGGGAGCAGAAGCTGTAGCGGTGGCACCCAGCAACCTGTGTTTAAGCCAGTTCTCCGGGCACAGCTGCACACTCAAGTTTGAGAACCACCCTTCTAAGGCAGCCTTTTTTGGTTTGTTTTGTTTTTTAGTAACAGCTCTAGTGAGAGAAGATTCACATTCTATCTCAATAATAAAATTCCTCAATTTCAGAGTGTACAGGTCAGTAATTTCTGGTGTATTCAAAAGGTTGTACGACCATCACCTCTAATTCCAGAACAGTCTCATAACCCCAAAATGAACCCCCCTACCCATTAGCACTGGCTCTCCACACCCCTCTCCCAAGTCTGGTAGCCACTAATCTATTTTCTGTCTCTGTGGAAGTGCCTGTTCTGGACATTTCATAGAAATGGAGCCATACAATATGTGACCTTTTGTGTCTGTTTTCTTTCACTTAGCATAACGTTTTTGAGGTCTGTTCATGTTGTAGCATGAATCAGTACTTCGTCTTCTTAAATAGATAAATGACGATGTCGCCTTGTATGGATATACCACATTTTATTTATCAGTTGACAAACATTTGTACCGTCTCCATTTTTGGGGGCTCTTATGCGTAATGCTACTATGAACATTCAGGTACAAGTTTTTGTGTGGACATATTTTTCAATTCTCTTTAGTATCAACAAATACCTAGGAGTAGAATTGCTGGGTTGTTATGGTAAATGTATGTTTAACTTTTTGAGGAACTTCCTGTCTGTTTTCCAAAGTGGTTTTACCACTTTGCATTACCACCATCAGAGTCCCAATTTCTCCATAACGTCTCCAACATTTGTTATTGTCTGTCTTTTTATTATGGCCTTCCTAGTGGGTGTGAAGTGGTATCTCACGGTGGTTTTAATTTGCATTTCCTAATGATTAATGATGTTGAGCATCTTTTCCATGTGCACGTTGGCTCTGTTTATATCTGCTTTGGAGATATTTCTATCCAGATCCTTTGTAGGAGAGATTTTAGTCCTTGAGGAATCCCTCAGGATGTCTGCTGTGCATCTAGACCTGGGCAGTTGCTTTAGGATTTATAAAAGGAAGCCTGGGACGTGGCCTTTAACCAGGGGAAAGTTCCCAGTAGACGTGGGACAGTGAAAGAAGAGGACAAGGGAGCCCACTGTCAAGGGCCCACCTAAAGAGATTCACATTGTTTTACAGTTCGTGTTACAGAAGGGCGTTGCATGGGTGGCTGGGATAGAGTGAGTTAGGGTTGTGGAAAGGTTTTGTGGAGGTCAGAGGCTGCTTAGAAGACAGGAGGTGTTGAGAGGACAAGGAAAGCAGAGAGGAGAAAGGAAGTCCTCCGTGGGCCTTCCCCGCACACTCTTGTTTTATGGGTCACCCATCCCTGTAAGAGGGGAACTCAGACGCCCGGGATTTCTGGGAATTCCCTGGCGGTCCAATGGTTAGGACTCCGTGCTTCCACTGCAGAGGACGTGGGTTCGATCCCTGATGGGGGAACTAAGGTCCCACCTGCTGCGACATGGCCTAAATAAATAAATAAATAAATAAAAAGTAAACAGCTTGTCACCTCTTTCAAAAAGGAAGAAGCCCGGGATTTCTTTCAAGAGTGTGCTCCCTCCTGGCCCTAGAAAGATGAAGTGATTCTTCTGTTTCCTCATCTGGAAAAAGATCACTTGCCTCCACTGTTTATCAGTGGTTGTAAAGGTGTTTACGATACTCTGTGAGTGCCTGGAGAGTGTGATTCACTCTAGGTCACAGGTAGTTAAAAAGTTTGCAGGTGTCCCTGAATAGCTTCTGATTCCCCATTAGCAGATCCCGTGGTGGCAGTGCCAGGTGGCTCCCAACCCCCCAGGGCAGGTGCCTCTCTCAGGGCACCTGAGACTACAAGGCGAGTCCTCAGGGCTTCCAGGCAGTCTCTCTTTACCCTTGCACCATAGGTTGAATATGGGATATTGGAGCAAGAGGATTTCAGAGCAGAGGCGCTTAAAGCAAAACCTTGGTCATGCCAAGGGCCTCTGAACCTATGATGACAAGCCCAGCGGTGTTACACTTGTGCCAAGCCATCTAACTTACAGAGTGCCCGCTCAGACCTGCAGGGGAGGAAACCCAAGCTCTAAGTCATGGCTTGGTTAGTGTCACAGATTAGATGATGGCATGACCAGGACTTGACCCCTGGTCCATGGGACGCCTAGCCCAATGTTCTTATCTGAAAGCTTTACTTTACAGCTTGCTAAGGATTAACGATGGGATGTTTTGGTTCTTGTTCTACAAGTGGATCCTCTCCCAGGAGGATCAGGGTGTCACGACACCACCACCATTCGTGTTTGTTTAGCGTTGGCACTGTGTGTGTGTAGTAATATGTTACAAACACTCTTGAGGTCACCCTTGGTCTCATGGAAGAAGGTGTTTCAAACGTATGCAGAGAGGTTAAAGCATTAGGATATTTCCTGAATGCACTAAAGTTCTCAGTTTTTTCCAGGAGCCCTTCGGTGGCTGGGTAGTAATTAGAGTCACTGCTTCTTGAACTCAGTCAACAAAGAACCCTGGCACTGGGAGTTCCGTGTGGGTCAGGATGTTTGTGTACTGGGTAGCCCACACGTGGCATCACAACTTTCTGTCATTTGTCCCCAGCTGAGCCCTCTCAAATGTGCCTTGTTTTATTTTTTTTTGAATTTTATTTTTTTTAATACAACAGGTTCTTATTTGTTATCTATTTTATACATATTCGTGTATATATGTCAATCCCAATCTCCCAATTCATCCCCTGCCCAGCTTTCCGCCCTTGGTGTCCATACGTTTGTTCTCTACATCTGTGTCTCTATTTCTGCCTTGCAGACCGGTTCATCTGTACCCTTTTTCTAGATCCCACATATATGCGTTAATATATGATATCAAATGTGCCTTGTTTTAGAAAAGGATGTATCCACAAAAAGTCACATGACATGCAGGTTTGAGTCATCTGTGCCCTAGTTTAAACTCACAAAGGATGTGTGCTCAGAAAAAGCGAATCCTCTGATAAAGCAAAGACCTGTGTCATGAAACCTATTATTCTACCTCTAAGCATTCATCTGTCAATCAGAAATTTTACATACTTACTTCTTTAAAGCTAGTTATATCTGTATAGAATATTTCTACACACTTTTCTGTTTCTTTTGTTTTTGAAGAACAGAAAGTGTAAAGGCTCTTTGGGATCATAGACACGGATTAGAGTAGAAGGATGGGCAAAAGTGGGATTTCACCCCATTTTTCCATTTACTTTCCTTTTTTTTTAATGCCAAGCAGGCAGGAGAGACGAGATCTGCAAATTCCTTAATATAAAACTATAAGAGTTTTGCAGTGAAAATGTCTTCACCTGTATTCTTCCCAGTGTCTATGTGCCACACACCCAGTCACCTTTGGTTGATTATCCTGATTGATTAAGCTCTGGACAGAGCCACACCTTGAAGAGGCTGGTCAGCCAATTCACACACCAGGGAAAGGCTTCAGTCTAGAAAATGGCCCCAGTGAACGCTCGTGCAGCATCTCTGGGGTTGGGTGCTTGGCCCCTGTAACGTGCCCTCCTGCACCCTCTTCCCCGGTCTTAGAAATGCCAAGTCATTGGTTTGGGGGCAGGTGCTTCAGAGAACGAAACCACTGTCATTGTGAAAAATTATTCGGTAATCTCTACCAGTGCCTTCCAGATAACACGCAGATAAGGCCCTGGTCCTCTAGGAGGAACCTGCAAATGTTAGTTCGCCTGCCAATAAAAGAAAAAGAAAGGAGCAAGAGATAAAACATTTTATTGTTAGGGAGATGATTTTGCCAGTAGTTAAATGGCTGCTTTCTTCTCTTAATGAAGAAATATGCAATTAATGGTCCTCAGCCCTCCCACTGTGCCTCTGAAGCAGAGATAGTAATATTTAATATTTATCGGGGACTAGTAGGCAGGTGCTTTAGCACAAAAACTCTGCGGGACAGGCCTATATGATGACATGAAAGCTTAGCAAGGTTATTTTGTCCAGGTTTAAAACTGGGCCTCCTGGCACAGTGGTTTCAAATGTACCTGCCCCGTGTTAGGAAGTTACTGTTAGATGGTGAAGGTGTGTTTCCTAGAACTCACTGAAACCCTTACAAACCAATAAGTATGTAATTATTGGTTGAACCTCTTGGGGTCATTTTAGATGGTGTGTCCCCCACAGAATGACATTTATCACTTACCTTCTTATACTTGTACAGAATAAAATATATTGTGAATATCTCTCTGTCCAGTTTCATGCTATGCCCCAGGCCGGAGACAGGCTGGGGTTGGACCAGAGCAACGTGCAGGTGCCACCAGGTGTGGACTAGTGACTGGGATGCTGACGGAGCTCCTGGTTTGTGTACCTGTAAGCTTTTTTTGATGATGTTTTGGGGCAGTTCTATCAAGCGGGCAGATGGTCCAGATGATGTCTTGTAAGGGCGCCTCCTGCTCTATAAGTCTTCATTTTCAAAGCATATGAGGAATTCAGCAGAACACTTTCCGTTTTTCACTAAGGCTCAACTTACAGACGATGACATATCCATTTTGAAACACCGCAAAACAGCATTTGCCCTTGCACTGTGTTCAATCTTACATCCCTTGGACATACTGGGAAGTCGTTGCCTGTTCTTGGTGTTCGACAGTGGCTCACCACCTACTGCTAAATGAGATGACTTGAAATAATGACCTGAGAACTGGGATAGTGTGGAATTGATGTTCACAGGCCAAGTAAGCCAACAGGTACCAGAATAGACATCTTACACAGAAAAGAAGTCTGACAACACGACCCTTGTAATCAAGTCGTATTCACTTCCAGATGCTCCTGGCACCAGGAGCTAGGAAAAGCAGTTCATCCTTGTTTCTTTTTCCTTCTTTCTCTCTCTTTCCTCCCTCCCTCCCTCCTTCCTTTCTCCTTTCATTTTTCTTTTCTCTCATAAAGAAACTCTCGGAAATTTACTTCATATACCATATCTGGAACATTTCTAGTAGATACTAGAAAATTAGAGTTTGTCTGAGGTCAGCTTTCTTATAAAAGCTTCTTGGGCACTGGATAAGATTACCAGAAGAGGTAATTATACCACCTCCAGATCTTTAGAAGCGAGTCCCATCTAGATCTGACAGCTATCAAGATAGGGTCCTACTTGAAGCCTATGGGATTAACTAGATTTAGGATTTAGGAGAGTCCCTGCCACTCCAGTCATCTCTGATTCTTAAAAGAAAAATTATTTTTGTAGCCTGTGAGTAATCATGTTTGTGACATACTTGGTTCTTAGCTTTGAAGTTTCATTCATGCATTCAGTCAGCAAACCTTTACTGAGCACCTTCTACGTGCAGGCAACGTGTTAGGGCCTGGTGAAGAAAATAGACCCCGTCTCTACCCTCACGAAGCTTCTGTGACTTAATGTGAGGTACATAAGCTTTTTGGAATCTTCAGCTACTTTCATAATCTTTGTTGGGCAGTTTGTCATTGATGTATCCTCATATTGATACATGTATACTTGTCATTCTTGGTGAGGTGTAGGGGCCCATCTGTCGTTGGCCTCCTTTTTAAAAAAATTTATTTATTTTATTTTATTTACTTTATTTTTGGCTGCATTGGGTCTTCATTGCTGCACGCGGGCTTTCTCTTCGTTGCGGTGTGCAGGCTTCTCATTGCAGTGGTTTCCCTTGTTGGGAGCACGGGCTCTAGGCGCACGGGCTTCAGTAGTTGTGGCTCGCGGGCTCTAGAGCGCAGGCTCAGTAGTTGTGCGCAAGGCTTAGTTGCTCCGCGGCAGGTGGGATCTTCCCAGACCAGGGTTCGAACCCGTGTCCCCTGCATTGGCAGGCGGATTCTTAACCACTGCGCCACCAGAGAAGCCTTCTTAAAGCAAGGAAATGCTGCCCTCAGCCCTCTGCTGGGAGGCAGAGGGGGTTCCTGGGATTAGAGTCCCTTAGGAGCTGCATGGCATTTGCCACCTGCCAGAAGACCAGGAGTGTAGTCATCGAATCTTCAATGCTGTCGGGCATGCTGTCTTTTAAAAATATGTATTTCTTTGGGTTGGCATGTGTGATCCGTTGCGTCCTTTGGGCAAAATCCATTGACAGAAAGCCTTTGGAGGAAACAAACCTGGTGGAGTTGTCTGGTATGGGGGATATGGAGCAGGGAGGTAGAACGCAGTGAGCTGCCAGGTGTTGGAAAAGCCAAGTCTAGACAAGATGCAGGACAGATCAAGGTAGACATGATGTGAAAGGAAGAGTCTGGGCACTGTGGGAGATGAAGCCCTGGAAATGGTGAATGTTGGATGATTGTCACCCACGAGCACAATTACCAGGCTTCCTTGGTGCTGTGCAGTCCCCAGCTGTCTCCTCTGGGCCTCTACTGCAGTCTGGATGCAGCAGTGGTGTACTACCACACCAGAGAGATGGAGGTGAACTTGACACATGGTATCAAGCTTATGTGAATATGTATACAATTGTTCTTTTACAAGATCTGTTAATTCCTTCACCAGATATTTATATTTGGGGGGGGGAGGAAATATCTAAAGGAGAGTTGCTTATGCATTATAGAAATAAATTTGTAGGAGGCCTTCTGCTGTCTGTGTTCACTTAAAGTTAGCTAATCACTTCCAGGAAGAAACTCCACACGTGAAATGTTGGTGGTCAGTGTGTTATGCTAAGAAATGAAAAACCTTTTTTACACATTCTTTTTTAAAATAATTCTTTTCATTATGGTTTATCATAGGATATAGAATATAGTTCTCTGTGCTGTACATTAGAACCTTGTTGTTTATCCATTCTCTATATAGAAAAACGCTTATTTTTACGAATATTTACATAACATGACTTTCCCTGAAGACTTGAGTAAGCACACCTGTGTCCCCAGCACAGCTTTCGAGGATGCCTAGCTCATCAAACCCTTGCCAACTCTGAGCTCTTTCTGTTTTGTTAGTTATTCTGTGACAATTTGACAGACAAAAGCTAGTGTCCTGTTATTTTATCTGGGAGGTTTTAAAATGCTGCTTCCCGTAGTGTGGAAATGATTCTCCGAGTCTATGCTGTCTTTTCTAGAAGAACACACTTCATTTTCTACTTCCTTACTGGGATAACTCTTTCAGAGAGGAACCCGCCTTGTGAAAATTAAAGGTCATCAAGAAGCAGCCCCAGAGGCTTCCCTGGTGGCGCAGTGGTGGAGAGTCCTCCTGCCGATGCAGGGGACACGGGTTCGTGCCCCGGTCCGGGAAGATCCCACATGCCGCGGAGCGGCTGGGTCCGTGAGCCATGGCCGTTGAGCCTGCGTGTCTGGAGCCTGTGCTCCGTCCGCAACGGGAGAGGCCACGACAGTGAGAGGCCTGCGTACCGCAAAAAAAAAAAAAAAAAAAAAAAAGCAGCCCCAGATGGGATACCCTGAGGAAAGGAAGAAGTATCTTAGAGCATCCCTGCTCCACACCGCAGGTTGTGTGTGGGCTTGGGGAACTCTGGTGTGGGTCCCCATGATAACGAGACAGTTCCTTGGTACATTGCTTAGTGGAAAAGTAAGTGTGGCAAAGGATGCTCGTTGCCTTCTAATATGCATTCTCCCCTTCCTCCTCCTTAATAAAACTATTGATTTTTAATTGGACAAATAGACCAACTAAATAGAATAAAGATTACCCTTCATGGCCTCCCTTGCAGCAAGGTGCTGCCCTAGAACTAAGTTCTGGCTAATTAAGTTCTGGTATTAATGAATTAGTGAAGCGCTGCTTGTAGAGAGTGTCCTTAAAGGGCTAGGAGCATGCCCACCTGGAATGTGGATATAACGGTTGGGGCCGCAGCCATCGTCATGGGCCATGACGTGGTTTTGGGAATGGAAGGCAATAAAGGCAGAAACATCAGTGTATGTAGGAAGACCCGATGCCCCTGGTATTATGGAGTGCCATTCCAGCCCTAGTCTGCCTACCGTGGGCCTTTGACTTTGAGAGAGAGAACTCTTGTTTAAACCCCTTATTTTACGTTGTCTGTCACTTGTAGCCAAAGGTAATCCTTACTGACCCAGCGGGGAAATGGCTTTAAAAGGAGCTCTCATTGCCCACCCTAAGTTTCTAACATTTGGAAGTCATTCCTTATAGCCAGTCTTTTTGTTACAGTTACACAGTCACACTGGATAACTGTCTGTGTTTAGCTGGAGTGTGGAAAGGTACTAGAAGGACAGACGAATAAAAATCTCATACTCACCGGCTGGAATGTGCTCTAACCAGCATTTACCAAAATGCCACTCACAGCCTTGTGCATAATAAAATAATTACTAATTAGTCATGTGGGCAGCCAAACCCCCCATACTTGTATAGTGACTTCTGCGATGTCCTGAGAGTCATTCATTAAAGCAGTAGTATTTTCTACAAAGGGACCCTTATAAACGGGCTTTCTTTCAGCATTTCCCAAAATATACAGATAATAAATTGGAAACTCTCTGGGGTATGTATGTAAGTATATATATACATATGTATGGAATGGTTGTTATGCTTAAAGTAGCAGAAGATGTCTGTTCCTGACTGTTACGAGGGGGACAGGTGACCCCAGGTTATTAGATGCTAACGTTTGTAGTTTGGGGGGATGGGAAAAGCACCCCAGGCTTCTTAATTCTACACAGAGTACAGAATTAGAAACATCTCAGCATCAGAATCGACTATGCAGTTGTTTAATCATCACTTTTTTAGTTGATACAAGATATTGGACAGCATCTCCAAGGAGCCCCTGTAAAGAGAGCCGCTCGCTGCATCTGCCGTCTGGAGCGGTGGTTGCTCAGGCCCGTGGTCCAGGAAGAGGCACAGTCAGCCTTTTCCCCAGCAAAATGGGATTCTAGACATAGAAATCAGCTCTTCTAACAGTCTTCGAGTCAGAGCATTTTCACCATTGGATGTGACTCGTGGAGGTGATCTGGTCTTGCCCTTTAAGTTGGGGAAACTTAGGCCCAGGAAATCTAACAAGACCTTCCCAAGGTCACATGAGCCCGGGCAGCCCAGGCTGGAACCCAGACCACAGAGTTCCCTACCGGTTGTTCTTGTCATCACACAACATGGCCTTCCATTTTAAGGACTAGCAAATAATCAAGTTTGGCAATGAACCCACCTTCATTTTTGTTTGAGAGGTTAAAAAAACAAACAAAATGAAATGGTGTCATAAATAAGTCTCTTCTAAGCAGGTCAGGATTTATTTCTTCTCCTCTATCTTGTTTTATACATATATATATATGTATATATTTGTGTGTGTGTGTGTATATATATATATATATATATATTTTTTTTTTAACAGAGGGTATATTCCCAAGACTAAGAACTAAAGGAACAGATTGCTTAGCCCCTCATGACTCTGCCCTGGTGGTGGATCATTAATGGTGTAGAAAATGAGGTCCGTGTTAGGCAGTCCTGGGTGGGGTGCGTGCCTCTTTAAGAGATTTATGTGGAGGTCTGAGCTGGGGAGCCAGCGCAGTGGTACATCATCATGCAGGCGACATCAGAGACTTTCTTCTTCGCTTGGGTGCATTATCATAAAGAGTGATTTAGACTGGAGCTGATTGATGCAAATGGCCCTATGTTCTTTCCTATCATTAGCGGCCTCTTTCAGTGGCCAGAGGCAGTGATTAAAGCTGTCATTTGGAGCTGCTCATTAAAGACAAGCCCCAGAATAGCAAGAGGAAAAGAGAGGTTGGAGAGGCATATATATACATATATATGTATGTATGTATATGTGCGTGCGTGTATTTTTTTCTTCTGCCTTAGGTGTGCGTCATCCCTTTCCAGATTGAACCACTGAAATCAAGGCTGTAGAGACATTTCCACCAAGAATATAGAATGCTCTTTTGCAAGTTATATTAGATTTTAGGGAGTGTCACAGTAGATTCTGATGACAGCTTGCCTACATATTATGAAAGGAGATGAGGAGGGTATTGTGTTAGGTGTGTTTTGTTAGAGATGGACCCTGGTGAGAACTCATTAAGTCTCCCTCCTCCCAGGCTGGGGACTTCAGAGGCGGGCCACGGGAGAGCGGAGGGGAGGGCTGCCGAGGGTGGTTTGCCTCGATAAGTCCCATTGTGACAGTGGTGACCCCAGGGATGGAGAGGAGGGGACAGCAGGGAGGGACTCTTTGCTGAGCCCAGAGGATGGAGATGCCTGGGTGTCAATCACAGAAGGGTGGGCACCAGCAGACCCCCAAACAGGAGGGGAAGGGAAGGGAGGGAACAAAGCAGAGATCCATATGTGCAAGAAGAGAGGTTGATCTCGAGGAGTGGTCCTGTCTGGGCAACGCGGCTGCTTCATCACCCTTGTAGGAAAACTGGCCTTGGTTGGGCGCCTGCCTGTGGTTCCATAAACGTGCATTCACATCCAGGGACGTGCTGGTTTTAGGTTGGTGTCCAAATGGCACCGACAGGTGACAAAAATTCCTCAAAGGCTTTTTGCCCAGGCTCCAAATGAGCGACGTTATACCTGCAACGACGGCTGGGATGGCAGGTGGTGGGCTGAATACGGGAAATGGGACTGTGGTAGTGAAACTAGGCAAGGGGCCACCTTTGATGATTGAAATAAACCCGTTTTGTGTCAGAGACGCAACTGGCCGGAGCGGCCTGCACACCCGCCCTGGCCAGGTGACGATTTACTGCCAAAATCCCACCAAACTTGTGCAGAAGCTAGTCTACAGCGCTCCTCAGAAATCCCTCTGGGAGAAAAAAATAAGAAATTGTCAATTTAATTTCTCAGTCTAATGAACTGGTCTTATACATAAAAATTTAAATCACTTTTTTCTTTTTTTTGTTCGTGAAAGTGGAGGCCAACATCAGTTCTGCCACCACACCGCGGTCTCCATGACAACTCCTTAGCAGTGGCGGCTCATGTAACTTCACAGTCACAGGCCCTTGAAATGAAGCAGAGGAAAGTTGACTTTCTCTGCTGTCATTAGTGGACTCCAGGGGCCCCCATGACGGGGCTCAGGGGAGGCGTAGGGGCTTCTTTGTGGTGTGGACAGCGGAGAGTAGGAACGGGCTGAAACTCTCCCCCAGGTGCCAGGCAAGGATCGGACCGGGCTACAGAGAGCACTGCCTTGTCAGGTTCCGAGCCAGCTGCTGGCTTCGAAGGTGTGGCCTTTGTCCTCCTGTCTGCCGTGCGCCCCCCTGGCGCTGGCCTTCTTAGCCTGGCTCTGGCGCATCAGGCCCTGTTAGTACCGACACTGGCTGTGATGTTCCTCTCCTCTGGGAGCCGGCAGCAGAACTGAGCAAAGTCCCTGGTAATCTGTGCTTAACAGCCTCCCCCCTGGGGAGGAAGCCCAGCCAGCTGGCACTCCTGTGCTGAGCACACTCACTTCCCCTGGCAGCCTGACGACCTGGCTGGGGCCCAGAGGCCAGCCGGCTGCGGGGCCGGCCCACACCGGCACCCCAGGCCACCCAGCCCTGGATCACATGCATTGTGTGCCGCCTTCCAGACTGGACACTGGCTGAACTCACAGCTCAGACATGGCAGCCCATCTGCCTGGGCATTTCCAGGCCGCCCATGTGGCTCTCTAGAAATAAAACACATGAGTGCTGGATAAGGACCCACTGGCTGGCTGGCTACACTGGGGATGCATACAGAACCATTTCCCCTTCTCTGTTTTCCCAGGCTCTAGGTCGGTGACACAAGGAAGTGTCCTTTGAGTTCAGTCCCCTCTAGCTGGAAAGTTGTATGTCTGCCTTAGATGATGGGGTGGGTGGTGGATGACAGGGATGGCAGAGCATGAAGTAGGGAGACGTGGGGATCTTGGATGTATACATACATGTTAGAAAATAAATACCTGGAGGGAAAAAAATAAACGTGCAGTAACCTCTGTGGATCTCAGACTTGTTGGGTTTCCTACCCAAGCACACCTTCCCAGCACATTAATTGCTAGACCTAACTTTGCTTGAAGTCAGAATTCCCTCACTTGAACCAGAATCCTACAGCAAGAGAGCAGGGTCCTGAGGGCCCCCTTGGGGAAGCAGTTCCTTCCGTCACTGCCCTGCTCACAGCAGTGCACAAACACTCCAGAGTTTTCTCTAAAAACTCTAGATATGGCTTAGGACTTTTTAGGATTTTCCTGCCCAGCCTACAAGAAATATGCCCTGCAAGGTTTGTGGCTTTTTTAGGAGGAACATGTGAAAAGCATCTATTTGACTTAGGAGCTGTCCAGACTCTAACATGTGTGCCCCCCAGTTGGCATAGGCAGAGGTCAGCTAGGCTGTTTTAACCAGGTGTACAGCTGTCCTGGTAAGAGATTGGGGATAAGGCCAAAAGGCAGTGTGTTCTGTTCTTAAAGTTTTATTTTACCAGACTGTATTCAATGGAGAGATTTCTCCAGAAAGAAAAAGAAAAAAAGACGTGAATGAAATGGTTTCTGTCCATCTTCTTCAGACTTTTCCCCATTCTGTTCATGTGAGTCCACTGAGAAGTGACACAAACAACAGTAGTGATAATGGCTAACCTTCAGCAGGCACATTCTGTGTGCCAGATGCTGTGCTGAACTCTTGACACAGTGTCTTACGTCATCAGAAGACAGTGCAGGGTCGGAGGTAGTAGCCTCAGCCCCAGGCAGGTGAGGACACTGGGCTCAGAGCCTTCTCAGCATCACGTAGCTGGCACGTGGAGGACCCAGGGACTGAACCCAGGTGCTGGCCTGAAGATCATGCTCTTACCCATGACTGATCAGTGAGGTACCATTTGGCTCTAATAGCTGATGGGGCTGGCGTGGCTGCCCATGGGCACCATGTGGGCTAAGTGGAGGTATATGGGACTGCAGCTCTCATCTTGCATTTATGGTGGGGTGATCTGATGACTCGAAGCTCCACAAGGGCAGGGTCATATCTGCTTTTGCATCCCATCGAGGCCCCAGTGTCTGATATGGTGCCCTGCACACTGATGTGCTGAATACATAGTTGCCCCCGTGAAAAAGTGAACGGGTAAGTGGTCAAGGTTAAAATTGCAAGTCTTGAAGTAAACATGCTTTCCGAATCCAAAGATATTTTCCTCAGAATAGGGTGTAAGTGAATTTGGTTTTGAGATTGGAGAAACTTAAGCATGTCCTTAGGTTGAGCAGTAGGAATTATTGGAGATGGAATAGGAGATTACTGATGGAACAGGGTCCCCTGAGGAGGTCTTAAGGGACAGGGTTAAGAACAGAGGAGAATTTTTATTAGCAGGAGGATACTTCCTCCTTAGACACCAGAGATGAAGAGGGGGGGAAAAAGGATCCAGTCAGTAGTCCTGGCCTTTGTATTGCTTAGGAGTGCATTCAGCTGCAAGTAATAGCGAGCTTGACTAGCAGCATCTGAAACAATTAAGGATTTGTTTTTCTCACCTGTTTGTGAAAAAGCCACAGATAGGCTGATGCTGTCACTGGTTCCATGGCTCCGCAGTGAGGACCAACACCTTCAAAACTTTCTCGGCCTTTCCCTCATAGCCTCACTCTGGCTGTTGCAACTCCTGGCATCACATCTGCATTCAAGGAAAAGAAGAGTTCTTGTTATCCTTTTTTTTTTTTTTAATCTGCAAAGCAGGAGCATCCTTGCCAACTTCTGCTTCCATCTCTCTCGTTAGGAAATCTACTTTTGCCAAAATGTATGTCCTGTTCTTTCCTTTCTCCTGTCTCCACACCTACGTGCAGAGGAAATTTAACCATTACACATAACACAGACGATTTTCCTCAGTAAAAGCAGCTACTCGTGCCCAATGTCTCCATTTAAAATGCTTGTCTTTCTGCTTCAGATCTCCAGAAAATTCATTCCCTCTAACACTTAACTTGGAAAATGGCAAAACAAGCTGAAGGCAAAATAACGCTGCCTAAGAGTTGTGAAGAACCTTCAAAGGAGGCTCTGAGATAAATGACTTTGCATCCTTTCTCCCCTCTGAGAGCAGCCCGTTAACACCTACCAACATGCTCATTACCAGTTACAGCTACATCCTTACTGGTTGAGAGAACAAGGCATTAACTTAGTCTAGCGGTGACTGGGACTGGGCCCAGGAGACCTCAGGAGAAGCCAGGCGGTTGCCCTGGGTTTTGCTACCTCTCTGGGCAAACCACCTTGCCTCGGGGGGGCGGGAGAGGGGCGGGCTGTAAAGGGAGAAGGCCTGGCAGGTCTCAGAGGACCCTCTCAGCTCCTAACTTCCTCTCCAACCTTCCATGATTCCAGTGGCCCTGAGGGGTTGCAGAGGTGGCCCTGGCCCGGCTCCAGCAGCGTCTCCCCGGAGGGGTCAGCCTCCCGGGTTGTACCGAGCGTCTCAGTTTGTTCCTTCATTCTCCCCTGACCCTCATTAACCAAGAGGAGAAACCAATTCCAAAAAGGCTTATTTCCCCCATATTGTCTGTTTCATATCCGCAGAGCACACTGTGCCCTATTAAGAATTAAACTGCGATCACTAAACTCATCTCATCTGTGCCAGGGGCCTTGTTCAAAACCTGCTTTCCCAGCAAAGCAGGGCCAGTGGATTAGTATCCCCCCATGCTCAGTGGAGTGGTTCTCATCTATTTTTAATGCCTTTGGCAAGGGGCAGAGACAGGGAGAGAGAGAGCAAGAAAAAAAAAGAAAAACACAAAAGAACAAGAGTGGAAGGAAGGCGCTCTAACTGCAGCACTGCGTTTTGTTAGAACACCAGCACTGCCTTTATCAGGATCACCGGAGGGAGAGTGGGGTTTGATCCTGTTCTCCGCTGGGAGGAGAAAAGGCTTTATTGTGCCTTTTGTAACATCTCAGATCAGAACAATGCGCCGTGTGTGTGTGTGTGTGTGTGTGTGTGTGTGTGTGTGTGTGTGTGTGTACGTGTATGTACACACCATGTGTATGTGCCTAAGGACAGTCTTCTACTTGGGACACACCCTGTTTTCAAAGCACTGCCGATCAGTTGGACCCGAGGCTTTCTTCTAAAGGCCAGATACAGAAAACACCAGGCTCTCTATGGGTCTTCCTTTCTAGCAGACTTTTTTTTTTTTTTCCCTTGCTCTGACTTGGATCAGCGGGATTCACTCCTGTCAAACAAATTATAGCATCTATGAAATGGGGATATCGACATGTGTGACTTGATCTGTTTTAATAGGGACCCTGTGGGAGTTTCCTCCCTGCCCCACTGAGCTTTGTGTTCTTTCTGGAAAGGCAGACAGGGCGCCTGAGGATGCTGTGGGCTTTAACCCTTCGCTGACAGCAGGTTGCCAGCCTCCTGTGTGCTAACGGCTGCCTTTTTGTCCCCGGCCATTGTCTGGGGAGTGCATGCAGCCTGGCATCCACTTCATGCTTATTATCTCACAGGAGACAAGCTCACCCCAGGAGGAGGAAGAGAGAGCTGTGTTTTGAACCAGATCTTTTGATTTCCTAGCTTCCTTCTTCCCTCTAAAATGATTAGAAGTGCTGGTCAAGGTAAAAAAAAAAAAAAAAAAAAGGAAAAGCCAGGAGGGGTAAAAACATAATAATGTGTAACCCTGGCATTTTGTTTTTCAGAGGTTATTGTCCTGGCTGCCACTTGACCCCTAGGAATGATTGGCGTCTGAGCAGAGGCAGCAGGGCAGCTGGCGAGGGGCAGCCTGTTTGGAGGCTCTGACCTCTGGCAAGTAGAAGAGGGAGTCCGCCTGTGTCTGTTCCAGAACTCTCCTATTGTATCGCTTTCTCCCCTCTCCTCTTTCTCTGACTCGGTTGCTCAGAGAGGAGCCTCCTGTGCTTCCTCAGACGTGGGCTCACCCCCAGGGCCCATTAACCCTGTGGGGGAGTTGCATCCCAGCTGCAGAGCTGGAAGGAAGCAGTGGCACTGAAGACACTGGCAGAGGCCCTCTACACAGCACTGTCCCTGAGAGGTACCTGGCACCCTGCCCACCTCACCGCGGGGTCCCCATCAACTGCTCCCTTAGACGGGAGGGCCCGGGGCCGAGGGCAGGAGCCTGGCTGCCTCGGAGCCCCTCTTTCTCTCCTCTTGTCCCCTTCTCCTGAGCACATGGCACTGATGCACCTCAATTTGTGGAAGAGACACACTCCTGGGCACCTGCACGGAGATGGAACTGCCGGCGGGTGGAATCCTGTATTCCATAGACGTACATTGTTTAGATCAGTCCGGGTGAAGCTGAAAGCCTAACAATACCCCACTGCTTACTGGTCTAGGAACCTGGGCTCACAGTCCTTCTGTAAAGTGAGACACCCTTTCACATAGCACATCCTCACCCCCGACTTGCCTGCTCAGGGAGCCCATTGCCCGAGAGCGCACCTTCTGTGGTCAAGGCCCTGGGCTCCTGCAGGGCGGGCCCCCTGGCTGCTGCCCTCTGATTGTCCTGAACCTTGACCCTCTGCGCCCCCAGGTCAACGTGCTGTGATTTCATTAGGCTTTTCCACCGTTTTCATTCATTCCATTTCGGCCCTAGGCAGAGCTTCTGGGAGCCAGTTGATAGTGCATCTGTCTTCAGTTTTTCTTTAGGGAGAAGAACTCTACCGGGCTCCATTCTCCCACGCATTGCTTGCTAGCACTGCTTCGTGGCCTCTCTGTTGTGTTTTTATTCCTTGCGATTCATCCCTTCCAGCACTGGGCAAAGGGGCAGGGAGAGGAATGGTGAAGGCTTAGGACGTCCTGTCCACAGGGCAGCATCTGCAGTGCCTGGGTGCCTGATGTCTGGGAGTTCTCCTTTCTCCCCCGTCTCAGGCGACTGGTCATGCAAAGTGACCACATCACGGAGGAGGTGTCTTGCCACCCGCACTGTTTCTAACTCCTCTTCTGAATGCTGAGCCCAGTTCTTTCCAAATTATACCCATCAATTTTCTCCTCATTTGCAGGCTTCTCTGGATTAACCCAAAGTGTAACCCAAAGTACAACCCTTTCCTTCCTCAAAATTACAGACACATTAGTTTTTCTAAGCTTCCCATCTCATGCCCGATTAGGTTTTCAGGAGTGGTGGGTAAGGGACTGCTCCTCACGTAGGGGTATTAAGCTGAGAAACCCAGACCGACAAAAATGTTTAGCCCCAATTCTGTTTAGACAGGTGTGTATGTCAGAATTCGGAGCAAAAGCAAAGATTAAGGAAGAAGGCCTAGCACAAACATGGCAGACATGGCGGACAGATTCAGACATTTGCTAAGTGTTGCATGATGCTGAGGCTGACTTGAGCATAGCCTTTTAAAAATATATATATATATATTTAAATTTATTTATTTATGGCTGCATTGGGTCTTCATTGCTGTGGACAGGCTTTCTCTAGTTGCGGCGAGCAGGGGCTACCCTGTTGCGGTGCGCGGGCTTCTCATTGCTGTGGCTTCTCTTGTTGCAGAGCACAGCTCTAGGTGCGTGGGCTTCAGTAGTTGTGGCACGCGGGCTCAGTATTTGTGGCTTGTGGGCTCTAGAGCACAGGCTCAGTAGTTGTGGCGCACAGGTTTAGTTGCTCCACGGCATGTGGGATCCTCCCAGACCAGGGATCAAACCCATGTCCCCTGCATTGGCAGGCAGATTCTTAGCCACTGCTCCACCAGGGAAGCCCCTGAGCGTAGGCTTTTTAAAGACATGTTTAGACCAAGTTCCTCAAGCCCACCTTGGAGCAGAGATGTCCAGCCAACTTTATTTTTCTGTGGTCTCTCACGAAATCCCTTTTCTCCAAGTTCTTTTTTTTTCTCTCATTTTAAAGTATATTAAATGAGTTCTGACAGGTGTACATACTCATGAAGTCACAATCAAGACAGAAAATTTCTACCACCTCTAACAGTCCCATGTAGCTCTGTGAAGTTCATTTGAATACAAGTTTTTAGGTGGACTGTTGGAGTCCTTTCTAAGTTCATCTTTGACCTGCATCCCCCAGTGCCCCAAGTGGTGGCTGTAATCCTCTGTTCCTGAATTCTCACCCCGTCCTGCCATGGGACCTGGGTTTGTTTGGGTTGATGCCCTGGGTGTTCGTCAAGTAGCACATTCTTGC
The DNA here is from genome assembly GCF_964165515.1 of Mesoplodon bidens. Classification (NCBI taxonomy): domain Eukaryota; kingdom Metazoa; phylum Chordata; class Mammalia; order Artiodactyla; family Ziphiidae; genus Mesoplodon; species Mesoplodon bidens. The sequence continues at coordinate 41,287,350 of NC_138171.1, forward strand.
CGAGCAGAACATGGTGTTAAGCCCCCTTCCATAGCCCCCGTCATCCCCATGGCTGCAGCTCAGGCCCGCAGTCCTGCTGCCCTCCTGCTAACTTCCAGCCTTCCTTGGAATCGAAACTCCCTCCAGTTCAATCACCAGGCTTCTCTTCCATAATCCCTTCGTTCACTCTTGCCAAGAATGTTCTTCAGTGATCCAAAGTTGTATTTGTTATTATACATGAGACTAGAAAAAGGTTTGTAATTTTTTTCCCCTGAAATCAGCTTTAATGCATTATGACAAAACTGAACTCATGTTTCTAAACATTTTATGTAATGGTTGTACTCTTTCAACATATGGAAAAAATGGATCCAGAACTGTTGGCAGCTTTCATGCATCTTTCACTGGCCTTTTTCTTTGTGGACTGAAGTCAGCTAACGGCCAAACTTCACCAGAATCATTGGCCATTGATACTCCTATGAAGGCTGAATGTTATTACCACTGCAAGAGTTAGGGTTAGGCCAAAACGATATCCAGACATCTCAGATCTTAATTGCGAGTGTTGAAAACAGATGTGTTTTATTCTAGACCATTAAGGTGGGAGTTAATTACCGCATTCGGATGTACTATCTGAATGCCCTCCTGCCACAGCAATTAGGAAGAGAGCTTGTGTGCCTGACGGGGCTTTATGACCGTGGATTATATGGGAATTAGGAATGGCTTAGGGAAGCATTTGGGCCCCATAGTTACCCAACACCAGGATGGCCCAACCCAGTTTGTCAAAACCTCAACTGTTGTGTTTGGCAGACCTTCTCCAAAATGTGTTTTGTCAATACTAAATGGTTTCATTTAGCAGACCAGTTTATTCAAGTGCCTGGGAGGAGTCTTTGGATTCTGATTTATCCTATAAGGCCCTCAAGAGCATCACTGGGGTTCATCTATGGCCAGGGTACGTTATGAGCAATGCCTGTTAGGAAACTTTGCAAGCCAAGGAGGTCTTTGCTCAGTTCTGAGATGTGGATCTTCAGGGTTGCTCTGTCCAGTATGTGGTCACTAGTCATGTGTGGCTCTTTAAATTAATTAAAGTTGATTAACATGAAATAAAATCTAAACATCAGTTGCTGAGTGATGTATATTTCAAGACCCTAATAGCCACGTGTGACTAGTGGCTGCTGTATCAGACAACACAGATAGGGACCATTTTCATTATCACAGAGAACTCTGTTGGCCATCAGTGTTCTAAAGTTTCAACATGTCACCTGTGCAGGGGTCAGTGGACCCAGAGCCACTCATTGAGGCACATCTAGACTTTTCTGAAGGCCCTCCAGTGACTCATGTCCATGTGGAGAAGGACAGCCTTCAACCCAGCAGGAGGGCTGGTCGGGCCTGTCAGCATTGCCTCTGATCGGAATGTCAGCCATTCTGGGCATCCAAACCGTGAGGGTCAGTGTTTGAGCACCATCCGGGATGCCCAGCACCTCACCATGTTTTCTTCTGCTGTCCTCCAGCTCTTCCCTGAAATCAGGAGAGAAAAGTGCCGTTCACTGATGATCAGCAAGGGATACGCTCCCTACCCTGGGTAATCCACACTCTCTCCTTTTATCAAGTTAGATCACCAGGAAAGCACAGACTGGAAGGGCAGTAGCTTATCTCCCTAAGTTGAATTATCTTTGATAGGTCCTACTTTAATGTTTATACCTTGGGTTTATTGATTATTTAAAAAGCCAGTATGACGATATCGTGCCTCTGCTTTGAAGATGGGGCCACTCGTGCAAGGTGTTGTGTGATAGTCAGGACGTTATTGTCTCTCTGGGAGAACCGCGGGGCTCTCTCCCATGGGGGAGTGCAGGTTACCTGACCCCGTCTTTCCCTTCTGCCCCGTCTTCTGGAAAGGCCACAGTTAAATTCAGGGCTCGGCCCCATGGTTCAATGTTTTGCTTTCTGTTCCTTAATTAGATTTTGACTTTCTATTTCAATTTTCATACCTTTATTGTGTGCATCTGTTTATTTTAACTCTCCTTAAATTCTTTTCTGGAAGAGGTGGAATATAAACAAATGAATGCAAACTCTTCATTATCTGATCCTCACACTCGATATTTCCAGCTTTAAGGTATTCTGTGTGCAAGCCCCATCCCCTAGCCCTGGCCTTGATCTCAGGAGGGTCCAGGGACCTCCTGACAATCTCATTTTTCTCTCTTCCCCTCCTGAGTATGGAGCACACTGCTGAGCATATGCTGATGTGAGTGACGTAAAGCAGAGAAACACTGCGCCGGGCGTGGGAAGACATCACAGAATAAACTGAGGAAGGAGGGTCACCTCTCAAATTTAGTCAGATGACAAAAGGCAGCACTGGCCTCCCTGGGGTGTAGAGATGGGAAAGAATTTGAATAATTATCATCATTATCATCACCACATTCATTAAACCCCATCTGCTCATGGCACTGTGTAAGTCCCTGCAGGTTATTTCTCTGCCAGTGAGAGAGAATTTTGTCCAGCACGGGGGATAAGCCTGAGCTCTCCTCTACTCACCAGCTTCCTTCCCAGGCTGTTCCTGACCCTCCACATGGAAGCCGACAACATGGTTTACCACTGAAATTGAGCACACGACCTCCCATGTTCTTGGGACATAGATCTCTGTGGTCCTTGACCTATAAGTACCTTTCACATCCTAGGACCCTGGTCTTTCCCTTTACAGCACTAACCTCAGTGGCCGTTGAGGACATCAGTGCATAATGAATAAGAGCCTCTTTTATATATACTGTGTGCCATCAGGCTGGGGGTCATCTCCATCTCCTGCACCCCTGTACATCTGGAACTCACCATCGTGTGTCACGTGATAAGTGTTCGAAACATATTTATTTCAATAAGGAAAAGGAATGAATGAGTGAGTATCCGATTCGACTTTAGAGTTATTTTCTGACTTACAGCTGTTAGAGTTGCTCTTTCCTCCACAAATCCGACGTCTTGGGATTCACAGAGTACTTGACCATTGCAGGCCTGCCATGGAGGGACATCATTACACAAAGCACTTATCACTGGCACTCATATGACACTTGATTAGCTACAGACTTTTGAATGTTCTTTTACTATCAAGTTTTATTGTGAATTGATCTAAGATATTGTAAGCTCCTTGAGGATAAAGACTAAGTCTTACTTTTGTGTGTTTCCAGTAAGAGCTTTGTATCAAACCCTCACAAAGCACTTGTTGACTGAACCAGTGAGATGGTGGTGGGGGAGGGGGGCGGGTGCTGAGTCATTGTGGCCCTCTGCACAGACACTCAACAACGGGCGCTCATTCATGATGAGAAAATGACAGAGCTGGACCATGTACAGTATTGGCTACAGATAGGCTGGTAACTGTGACCAGATCCAAATGTGAGTAAAAGTATTTTAGATGGCAGTTTTAGATTAATATGGGATTGGGCAGGTCATTTTTTGTCAACTCTAAAATCATCTGGAGAGCTTCTTAAAAATATTGATGACTGGGTTCCACCACATGAAAAAATAATGTCTGTGGCTATAGGTACCATGCAATGGAATACATTTTTAAAATACTTCTGATATTTTTAATGTGCAAACCTAGTTGAGAACTGCTGACCTAGTCTTTGGGTGTGGATCAGTACCAGCTCGTTCATTATCCCATTCCTGCCAACAGTCAATCATAATATGCTCAGTTTGGTAACTGCCCTGGTCCAGAGAGAGCAGGGTTGGCATTTTATGGTGTAGGATTAGCTCCCATTCCTATCCCTTCCCCATCCCATTCCAAGCGCAGTGTCCAGCCTAAGTGTCTAGCCTTAGCAGGGATCCCATATGGCACTGGAAGAAAGGATGCTTTGATCTCAGACTTGCTTATCCATTCATTAGACATGTATTTAGCATCTACCGTGTACTCAGTGGAGGAAAAGACAGCTAATTTCTGAGCTGTGCAATCAAGGCTGGGAGAAAAGTGGTCAGGATGTTCTATGAGCTTCTGAGGAAGGGTACTGACTCCCACCTGAGTCAGTGGAAGGGGCTTCCTGAAGGAGGTGATGTTAGAGCTGAGCTCTAAAGTTGCATAGATGTTTGCCCCGTCACTCTCTCCCCCGCCCTCTGCCTGGCTGAGGGAAGAGCGCAGACACAGGGTGGAGAGGTGAGAGAAGGTAGCGCGCTGATCTAACGGTACGTGGTTATTATGTTGGAGCACAGGGCAGGGTGTAGGGAAGTCATGCGTTGGGGGTTGGGTGGGGCAGTGTCGAGAGGGAGCCTCAAGAGTTAGGCCGAGGCCAGATCACAGACACCCTGCTTATATTCCGGGTTGGGGCGGATTTACCAGGGGGCTATTGAAGCTTAAGCTGCAAGACCTCTCACTGCCCAGGCCCCTCCTGAGCTCCTGCCCGGCCTCTAGCAGTGTCTTCATATGGCCACATCTTGGCTTTGTTGATTTTTGTTCCTTTTTTAAAATTTGCAAAAATATATTTAAGGTAAATTTTTATAATAATTTTATATTTTGTATTAAATAGGACACTCCAAATTATGTAAGCGTGGAGCCCTGCAAAACCTGGACCCGAAGCTTAAGGACCTTAGAGTTTTCCTGAAACTTACAGGAGTTACTGAAGGAGGGGGCTGCTGTGGCTTTTAACTAGGATTATAATATATCCTCCAAACTGGGACACCTCGAGAGTGAAAGAATGTACTGTTCATAGCTATCCATGCCCCCCAAAATAATTCATTAACCAGAACGTTCCCAGGCAAAAACAAGTATATGAAAACTCTCATTTTAGCCCACTTGGTCCATCACCTTGAGAAGCAGTTAGCAGGGGTGAGGCTGGAGCGGGAGGCTGGTTAGGAAGCTGCGACGTCCACTGAGCTGATGGGGTCTGAACTAGGATGTGCCAGAGAAGGTGGACGCAAGGCAGTGGGCCTCCAGGATGGCTAGCAGGGATGGATGGAGGAGGCGGCTGGGCACAAAGACTTTTGAGCCAGACCTGGGGGCACAGGAGGGAGCGCAGGTGCGGGGGGGCAGGGGGTGATTGCACTGGGATACAGGGAAGAGCTGGCAGGAGACCCAAAGAGGATGCGGTTCTCTGAGAGCCGAGGTCCCGGTGGCAGTTCACATCTGTCCTGAGGGAGTCAGGTTTGCTGGGCTTCCACAGACATCACTCTCTGCAGACATCAGTTAGAGAAGAAGAAGGGGTCGGGCTGCAGGGTGGATGGCTCCGTGCAAAACAACCCCTCTTTTAAAACACAGCTTAAAAGCCTGCCCTGCTCTCCTTGGAGCAACCAAAGCGTCCATGTGGCCTCTCGCCAGCCCCTCAGCAGTCTGAGCAAAACCGGGCCCCTCTCACATCATGGCGGCTGGTGGCCGGTGGGGCTCCAAGGGCTCCCGTGAGCCTCTGACCTAGGAGCTGACCCCAGATTCCCTTGAAGCTAATTGTCATCACCATCAGCTTCTCCGTCTCATCAGCCCCACCGAATTCCAGATCTGCTAAGGGTTCTTTTGTTTATTTGTTTGTTTTTTAAGCTCTAAGTCTTATCTTTTGGGCAGGAAATGGTCCTTTTAGCTCTTGATCTCATACTTAAATAAAAATGCTCTCATGTTCTCCTTGATATATTTGCTTATTGGATTTGTTTAATGAAATATGGATTTATCCCATAAATATTGGAGTTGGTGTAGTCCATATTTCAGTTAATGGATCAGTTATATGTCATGCTAACTTTGTAATTACTGAAATGTAGAGATACAGTGGACTGGAATGAGGTTCTGGTCATCTTGGCGTTCCCTGCCCCCATCCAACCATGTTTGAGCATCCTGGATCCGTGAAAGGGGAAGATGGATACAGGGCTCTTTCAAAGGCAAGGGGCAGGGGACTCAGAAAAGCCGGCTTCCTCCACGTGTGCTGTTGGAGATCTGTATTGCGTCGCACGTTCCGGTTCCCTTAGACAGTTCTCTTTGCCACTGTCCTCGGAGGGGCAAGCTGGGCGCCAGGTCATCTGTCTGCTGACGACCCTGCAGCGTCATCTTCATGTCGGTTGTAAAGCACAGCCTCTTCCCCTCTTAGCCAACTCTTGGTCCTAAAGGACCCTGCATATGCATAAATACAGATTTCTCACCTGAGTCCTACTTCCAGGAATCAATGAGAAACCCTCACCAGACCTATGAGACAGAAGATGAATAAATTACAATCTCCAGCCCCATTAACTGGGCCTGTCGCTTTAACTGGCTCCTTCCTCAGCCAGTGGGTGCCGCCCTGAGGACACCCTGGTGAACACCTTTCTCTCTCTCTCTCTCTCTCTCTCTCTCTCTCTCTCTCTCTCTCCCCCCCCCCTTCTCTCTCTTCTCTCTCTCTCTCTCTCTCTCTCTCTCCAGCTCTCTCCTGCCTGCCGTTTGCTGACCAGAAAAATCTGGCTGGAGAGGCCCATGCAGCAAGCGCACGTCACATACATCATTCTATCAGAATACATCCAAGGGTGGGGAAGCATTGTTCTCGGAATGGGCTGAGCTGGAGCCCGAGCAGAAATCCTGAAGTCAGCCGTGCCTTTGAGCCGCCTCTAACAGCGCCCTTTGGAGACCCATTTCATACAAAATTTGAAGCCTGTGTTTATTGCCCATTAAAGCAACCTTTATTTTATGGCAAATGTTGCAGTAATTGCCTTTTACGAAGAGCACTTTGTAACACACATGCACAGTTGAAAGAAAACCACTCTGGTATTGTCTATCGGGACTTAATGGCGCAATTAATTTTACTCCATCTGTTCCTGAGACTTTAAAGGAAAATGGATTTTTTTTTTGAGCGCACTTTAATGAAGAAGATAAAGCGGCCCGGCTGGTGTCCCACAGGCTCAGCGCAGTAAGTTCAGATTATTGCTCAGGCTGTCAGAATGGGGGCCGCTTCCCTCAGCAGCCGCCTCGGCCAGCAGCCCGCTCTGGCCCCTCGCCGCGCCGCTCCTGATGACAAACTGCCAGCCAGTTCCCACAAAAGCACGATTAAAATGTCAGCACAGGATGACGAAGGGGCCAAGAGGGTCCTCGGAGACAAACTGTGTTCAGTATGAGTTAATACTTTACAGCAGGGCTGGGCCGGCTGGCTGCTGGCGGGCCTGGCCTCAGGAGCGGCCTCCGCCTCCTGCGGCCCCGGGGAGGCCCAGCCTCTGCGGGCAGAGGCCAACGGGCCCCTCAGATCAGGGTACTCCGAGGCCCTCAGCAGTCCCTCAATCCTGGGAGAGGGGTGGCCACGGGGGATGGCACGAACCTGGGATGTGGGCAGCAGAACACGGCACCCACCGTGTCCCCAGTGCCGTGGGTTCTGTCCCTGATGTACACTGGGCACCGTCCCAGCGGCATCGAGGGCGGCCGTGAAAATGCTCGAGCCGCAGAAAATCACTCCCCACAAACAAATGCTCATGCAGAAAATCCAGCCCCTGCTTCTTCCCATCTCCCAAGCCTCGGCCTCTACACATATGGCGGCAGGGCTGTGGCAAGGAGGTCAGCGACACAATGTCTTTTAATCAGCACTGCCGCCTGACAGCATCTGGTCGACCCCTGGACCTGGGCTGGCTAACTTGCGTGGGAGCAGGGCGCGCTCTGTCTCTTTGGCTCAGGTCTCCCCCATCCCCTGCTCTGGTGGCGTCTGTGCGGGAGAGTGCCTGGGAGTGAGGCTGTGATGAAAAGGACAAGGCGATTTGCATCCCTGGCCTCCTGTGGAGACCCGATCTGCCGTCCTCGTGGGCAGCAGGTGTGAGCGCCTGCCATTGTCCCTAATGGTTATTACCAGTGATAAGCAGGACAAATGGGAGGTCAGCTCTCCCGCCGGCAGGTCAGAGGGGGCTGGCTTTAGAACCCCTAGGAGACTAGGAAATTAGATGGTCGGCATCCACAGTGGGGTTGTCACCAATTCCAGGCCCCAGTGATACTGGAAGGGGGGGGCAGGGGTGGGAGGAGTCTAGGTAAATTTGATTCAAACTGTCTAGTCATACTTGGGCACCATCAAGAGATCTACTGTCGGGCTTCCCTGGTGGCGCAGTGGTTGAGCATCCGCCTGCCGATGCAGGGGACACAGGTTCGGGCTCCGGTCCAGGAAGATCCCACGTGCCGCGGAGCGGCTGGGCCCGTGAGCCATGGCCGCTGAGCCTGCGCGTCCGGAGCCTGTGCTCCGCAACGGGAGAGGCCACAGCAGTGAGAGGCCCGCGTACCGCAAAAAAAAAAAAAAAAAAGAAAAAGAGAGAGAGATCTCCTGTCAGCGTGGTGACGAGCACCAGCAGAGGAACAGGGGCCGGAAGGAGGCCCCAGTGAGGGGCAGCCATGGGATTTGGTTTCCTCTGGGTCCATAAGGATGGGCCAAGATTTCACAAAAGAGAGACGAGGGAAGCCCTGCTGGTTTCTAATTAAACCCCTTTGCCTGTGCCCATTCGCCCTGGGACCCAGTGGAGGTGGATTTCCGTGTGTCCTGAGTCTGCCCTCTGACCTCCTCGGACCCTTCCTGCCCTTGCCCCCAGTCTTGCTCTGGGACTGTTGTCCAGCACGTCTGCCTCCCCTTGATCGAAGTCAGGTCCACTGGCTCCCATTAATCTGAGGTTCTGATTCTCTCCTGCCCTGTCCCCATGTCTAGCGTGTTCTCCTCCCTCCCGGCATGTCTCCCCCTCCCTTCATCCCCCCCATTCCATCCATCACCCCTCTTCTCTCCTAAGAGTGCTCTCTAAATCCTATTGCCTTTTTATGTCTCTCTTGGGTTCTTCCTCCTGCCCTCTCCTGGAGCAGTTTTCCTGTGTTTTGAGCATCCCACAGCTCACAATAGTAATAGCATCATAATAGCCACAATTGGCTTTTAGGGAGCAAGCAGGCTTCTGTGGGCTACCGAGGACGCATGGCCCTGTTGGTGACCCAAAACACACCTCCTTCAAGCAGCAGTGTCCCCCTGCCCCTGCAGACAGTTTCCACGAGCCAGTCCACACATTCAGCCCTCTGTGTTTATATTTTAAAATGTGAGCCAACAGTGGTTAAGAATCCGCCTGCCAGTGCAGGGGACACAGGTTCGAGCCCTGGTCCAGGAAGATCCCACATGCCACGGAGCAACTAAGCCCGTGTGCCACAACTTCTGAGCCTGTGCTCTAGAGCCCGCGAGCCACAACTACTGAGCCCACATGCCACAACTACTGAAGCCTGCATGCCTAGAGCCCGTGCTCCACAACAAGAGAAGCCGCCACAATGAGAAGCCCGTGCACCGCAACGAAGAGTAGCCCCTGCTAGCCGCAACTAGAGGAAGCCTGCATGCAGCAACGAAGGCCCAACACAGCCATAAATAAATAAATTTATTTTTAAAAATAATAATAATAATCAATAAAATGTGAGCCAAGAGCAGTAGAGAAAGCCCTATGCCTTGAGAGAGAAAAATCAGTGCAGGAGGATAATGGAAACTCACGTGGCGTGAGGGCTTCGGGAACAACATCCCTCCCCCACGGTGGGTGGCAAGAAAACGACAGTCCAGGAACCTGGGTTGGGGGGCGGACAGTGAAACGTATCCCATGTGAAGGTGTTGTGGGGACCTGATGCAGAAGAGAGAGGTGTAGAGCAAACTCGGGGTGAGGGTCCCACCAGCTCCCCCACTGGCTGTTTGCAGGTCTCTCGACGACTGTCAGCGTGGCTCACCCACGCACTCACTCATTGAGCCGATACCGACTGAGCTGCTCGAGGTTAAGGGAGACTCGAGAGATGTGGGAACAAATGCTACACTCGATCCTTGATTGGGCCCTCGGTCTACAATTTTTAAAAGCTTATTTTAAAGGATATTTTGGGGACATCTGGGGAAATGTGAATGTGGACCGTGTATTAGATAATGAATCAATTGAAGTTCCTGGTGTGGTAATGTTCTTATTCCCAGGAAATACATTTTGTCCTTAATTTAAATGGTCTACCAAAAAGAAGTATATGTGTGTGTGTGTGTGTGTGTGTGTGTATACACACCCACACAAATACATAGACACATGTACAGAGAGGTAGAGCAAATGTGGCAAAGTGTTAATAAATATTTGAATCTAGGTGAAGGGTGATAAATGTTCACTATAGTCTTACTCTTTTTCTGTGGGTGTGAAATTTTTTTCAAAGGAAAATATTTGGGGAAAACATTTATGAAGTGTCTGCTGTGTGTCAGGATTATTCTGGGCACTAGACATATCATCAGTGCCCAAAATAAGCAAAGGGTTCCTACCCTCCTGTAGGCTACCTTCTTGTGGTGGGAGAGAGACAGTGAGACCCGTCGGCGTGTGAAACATAGCATGTTCGGAGATGGGGAGGGGAACTCGGGGGCCCTGGAGTGCGGAGGGTGCTGTTTTTACTGGGGGGTCAGGGTAGACCCTCTGAGGAGGGGACCTGTGAGACAGGACCCTGAGGAGGTAAGGGAGGGGGCCCTGCAGAGCCCGGGCAGAGGGCACAGCTGGCACCAAGGTCCTGAGGTCACTGCCTGCTTGGCCACCAAGTGAACATTTGGTCCAGTGTGGAGTGTCCCATGAATCCCACTTTCCACAGATCCGCCCCCATTCCTCACTTGCCGTGTGCTGAGGGTTGAAGATAACCCTGTGATCTGTGGAGTGTGAGCATTTCAGAGCTAACTGATGGCCTGGCCTCATCACCTTTGTCATCCAGTGTGTCATTCTGTCCACACGCATGGTCTTTCCTGCCCCAGTGTCAAGGCGGGTGACCATGTGGGTTTGGGCCCACGTCGTCCATCACCCCATCTCATTCAGCTTGGTGACCTTAGCCAACCACTGGGCTGGGCTTTCCTGAGCCTCTGTCTTCCTCATCTGTGAAATGGGAGTAAGTGCAGCTTCCTCCCAAAGTGGTGAAGAGCATAGTGAGATAGGCGTGTGTGAAGGCAGGCTGTGACCCGCACGTTACAGAAACGCTGTTTGCTCCCTAGACCTTCCAGCTCTCTGGGCAGCTCAGCACTGTGGCTCCGGGTCAGCCCGGCTCGACGCCCTGTTGCCGCTCTGCCGCTGAGTCACCGTACCCGCGGGTGCGTCCCTGAACTTCACACCCCCTCCCTCCACATCTGTAAAGAGGGAATTAGGAGGGTGTGGCCTCTGCAGTCTCACCCAGCTGTAAGAATGCAATTCCAACAGGGAGAGTATCGGGCACCTTATGAATTCCACTTTCCGAAAACGTGGATAGTGCTTTGGCGGCTTTCCCGCCATGTGAGAGGTTGGCCTCTGCTGCGTGCACGCAGGGCGCTGCTGGACGGGGCGGCTGTGCGAGCCCCTGTCACATCTGTACCGCAAGGACACGGCCCTTTCCAGGGACATGACAGTCGGATGCGCCTCTCTGGTGTGTGCACCCAACCCATGATTTACTTCTTGGCTGCTAGTGAGGCCTTCAGAACATGACAGAGACAGAGGGTCTCACGGGGATTGAGCTTCTTAAGACACTGTGCTGCTTTCAGAGAAGATGGGTCAGCTCCCGCACTTCCCGAGGGCCACGGGGAGAGACCACCCGCTACCCCAGCCAGTGTCTGCAGCGTTCAGGGGCATTTCGTCTCAGGACCTGGAGGCCTGGGCTCTCCCTGAGCTCTCCCAGGGCACATTTGGCAAGGCCTACACAGGGAGGGAGATGCAGCTGGTCTTAGAAGCTCTTAGCTGGGTCTTTCTCCTCCCCGGAGCATCCTGAGCTGGGCTTGGATGCCAGAGGGGGGTCGAGATGAGTCCTCTGTGCAGACGCATCCCCCTGCACTTGGGGGAGGCGGAAGGGAAGAGGTGGTAGGAGGCGGGGGAGGGAGCCGAGAGGAGCGTTATTCTCCTTTTAGGTCCTCTCTGGAGAATGTTTCTGAATCCTCTGCAAAGGGTGATTGACGTTCTTTCAGGGTTGGCAGGTTTTAATTTCCCTGCCTGAAATGACTGAGGACAGAAGGGCCTGTCCATGCTCTCAGGGGACGGCAGGCCCCAGAGGGACCCTAGGAGAGGCTTTTGGGCGGATAGGAGTCGAAGGGCAGAGCACGCAGGCGAGCTCAGCCAATTAGGCTGGAAATGCCATCCAGGAAGCCGAGAGGTAAGGCCGACTGGCTCCACGCGTGTGCCGCCCCTGGAGCGGAGTCAGCCCGGCTGCTCCCTGTGGGGATGGCGCCAGGGCACTGGCAGCTCTCAGGAGGAAGGAGTGACTTGGCCAAGCAGACTTAGGTCGGTTATGCCCCTGCGGGTCCTCAGACTCTTGAGGAGGAGACCAGACGATGAGCTGTGGCCTGGCTGGTAGGCGGGAGGGGAGGGGTGAGGCCCTGGCACAGGAGGTGGCCCAGAGGGTGTAGAATGGCCACCTCCTTTCATGAATTCTGGGGCGGCTTGTGGTCAAAGGGGTCCCACACCAGCAGCAGGGACTTCAGCTAGGAACTTGTTACAGTGCAGATTCTCAGGCCCACCCCAGACCTAATGAGTCAGCAGCTCTGGGAGGAGGCCCAGGGATCTGGTTTTCACCTGCCCTGCAGGCGATGCTGCTGTGCCTTGAGAACCGAGGCTCTAAGCGGTACTTTCAGTAAGGGTCGCGGAGATGGCGCATGTCCGCTGGTGGCCCGTTGCATCCCGGCAGCTGTGTGAGGGGGAGGCTGGAGGCGTCAGGAGACCTGGGTTCAAGTCCGCCTCTTCCATTTACCTCCCGTGGGGCAACTAGAGAAAGCACTGACCTCTTTTGGGCCAGTTTCCTCGTCTGTAAAGTGGGACTAATCATACAGCCTTTTCGTGGTTTTTGTGGGGACAAAATGAAATTGAATCCTGCAGAAGTACTTTGTTCACCTACAGCGTTCTTTGTTCACCTGCGGCGTTCCTGAGCACCTACCGATTTCCAGACAGTAGTAAGTGAATCACTGTGCCATCTTTTATTCTCTTATCATCCTGGTTTTACATCAGAGAAAGCTGAGAGTTTAAATAACTTGGCAAAGCAGGGCTGAACCCAGTTCAGCTTGATTCCATAGTGGCTTTGAAGTTGCATTGGGAGGCTGCGTTCTTAACAATTAATTAAGCTTTGTGCAGGTTCCCAGCTCTGGCCCTACCATCGCCTGCAGAGCTTTCAAAAATTCTGAGCTTAGAATAGTCGCTGTAAATTCAGAGACATATAAGATGTAAATAAGTGACACGGAGCTTTGGTAAACCATGGGCACTCGATAAATGCTTATCAGATGTGTGTATTGACTTACGTATTTTAAAAGTAGCATTCACTGCAATTTTAGTAATTCAGATAACAGGTGTTCGTTTTAGAAAAGTCAAAGAGTGCAGGTAACTGGAGGAAATACAGTGTTACCTGTAATTCCAGAACCCTCCCTGTGAGTCCTTCGGAGGTGGGAAGAGGTAGGCGTTGTTCTCCCCACGTTAGAGGGAGAAAAGCAGACCCCAGGGAGGCTAAGCAGTTTCCCTAAGTAGGGATTTTGGGGGTTGACTTACATAGATGGTGGGTAGAAGCATAATAACGTAAGTTTTGTACTTTGTGCTTTTGGGTAGAAAGGCAGATTCTGAAACCATTGTGTTGCATCTGCTGATTACGACAAAAGAGCCTTGTTAACTCCCTGTCCGATGAAGTGAGTGCTTCAAAGTGCAACTTCCCTTCCCTCCTTTCTCTAGAAATGACCCTGAGCTGAGAAGTGAGTCGGCCCAGGTTGGCAGGCAGGCGTTTTCCATTCGTAAGGGGCGGAATGCACGGCAGCCACCACACTTGTCACCTGCGTTCTCTCTTCTCGGGTCTGTGGAGTCCAAAGTTAAAGGCACCAAAGTCTCATGAGTCGCCAGGTGGTGCTTTCCCAGACGAAGGGTTTGGGCGGTTGGGGGAGCCACCTGAAGAACTTCCAAGGAGCCAGGCTCCCCGCGCCAGGATTCTGCATCTTCCTCCCAGGGCCCAGAGAGACCATGAGCCTTGATCACCTTCACGTTATAAAACAACTCCGCCAACCCTGCGCCCACCACAGAACCCTGCAGCCCGCGCGTGCGCCCCGGCACAAAACCACATTCCCCAACAGCCAAGCCCTGCTCGGGGACCAGGGAACGGAGCTTGCCGTTTTTAGTGGGTCGCAGCTGAAGCAAGTTCAAAAGAGCGCAGACTGTAAATTCCAGAACAACTCCACGCGAGCTGCACACCATGGCAGAATGATTCAGGAGGCCAAACTTTGCCTCATCAAGTCCGAGAATGTTCTGCAAATGAACTTTTCAAGAATTATGCCGTCGTTGGCATTGCAGTATTACACACATGCCTGTTCCCGATCACTCACTGGAACTTATTTTGTAGTTAACCTCCATAAAGGACTGTGCGAGCGAGCACAGGCCTGTCACATACACATTATTTAGAAGCCCTTATTATTATTTTATTGCCGGTCCTTGACAGCTGAGGAAAAGCCAAGCGCTTTAATCTTTTTTTCCCTTTAGTTTACAGTGTAAGAGCTGCATGTAAGATGGATTTGATTAATATGTAACAGAGATGCAATTCTCTGTAAAATGTGCTGTACTTTAGCACCCTGGAAAACAAACTGCATCACAATGGCTTAAATCTCAGTCCATTGTATTATATAGACATCATAAATAATAGAGAGCAGGCAGATATTGCTGCGGGCTTCATCTGCATAACACATCTGAGCTCTCTATAATGTGTTCAACTTGTCACTTTTAGTACAGAAGAGAGGCAATAAAGCTAACAGCTGACTAACACACATCAGCCCCACATCTCCTTCCAGGGGGGTGAATGCTCATTAAGCCATCTTAGCCCTGACTTTTAAAATCCATAACTCTCACAAATGTAAAAAAGTTGCCACAAAAGATTAAACGCATAATATATGTCAAAGTATAATTCTTCATGCATCTCCCCCAACTACCACTCCCTGCTGCCGCTGCCACCAGCCACGCCAAAATTCTTGTTTCTTTTATAGCCCTCTTACTGGAGGAAAGAAAATAAAAAATCTGGTTTTCAGATAAAGCCAAATGAAATATAATCTCCTCTGCATCAAGAAGGGACTACGTAATTGCTTTTGAGCTTGGAGCGAACGAGCTGACCCCAGGAGAATTTAAGCTTTTTTCCCTCTCCCTCTAAGACCAGATCAGGCAGGAATATGGAGTCAATCATCCCCAGGTGAACTTTGCATGCTGGCTATTGGGTCCGTCTTAGCGGCCTTGACGATGGCCTTACACGTACCTGCCTCTGTTTCCCCACTGGAACCGGAAAGGGAAGAAACCCTGCCATTGCATTTCTGAGGGGACTGCCAGACGAAGCTTGGTGTGTTTGTGCCATTACATTTGGCAGACGTTGCAGAGTTTCCCTTGTGCTCTTCTGGCTGGTTTTCTTGTGTTTCAGAGCAAAACTTGAAAACATTACAGTATGTCCTCTTTTGTAATGGCGGCTGAGCCTTTTTAAAGGGATTGGGGTGGTCAGGCAGAAAAAAAAAGATGTTTATACTCTCAGAGCAGATTTAATCCCACAGGATGCATTTTGGTGGCTTGGGGAGCATTGTGGTCTCTTTCCTGGGGCGGCTGTGATGTAAATAGCTCATGGATGTATGTCTCATGACATTCATCTCTTTGGAAAATACACTTTAAAACGTTTTTCCTGGTACCCCTAAGAAAAATAAATGGTTGAGGGTGGCCTGGAGGGTCGGAAGACAGATTAGGATGAAACAGGAAATTTTTCCTAGCGGTCATAATTCTTTCAAGGGGAAAAAGTTAGGGCCCCAACACTCGAATCATTTAGAATAAGCTGAACCAACCTCTGGAAAATAAACTCTCACACACACGCACGCATGCGTGCACCACCCCTGTATAAGGTCGGGGGCCCGGCGTGCTTACCTAATAGAAAGTGGAAGTGGATGCAGAAATCCCATGATGCACTAGAGTGAAACGCTATTTACTTCTCTGATTAGAACAGAACTCTGTGTGTGTGTGTGTGCGCGTGCGTGTGTGTGTGCACGCACGTGAGTGTGTGCGTGTGTGTGCGCGTGCGCGACAGGCTGAGACAGAGCGGCTTTCATTGACAGGAGCAGTGGTGGTGGGTGGGGACTGAAAGAAGGCTTGGTCCCCTCGGATGGGAGTGTGGGCCTGGAACAGGAGAACCCTTTTCCACTGCCACAAAGACAGCTTGTTTGTGGAGCAAGTCATCATTAAGCTCTGATGTGGGCCGCAGCACTGCTACCTCGGAATTTTGTGGAGGCCACCAGGCAGGTCCCACTGCTGCAGCCCGAGTTGTCGTCACTTGCAGCCCCTGGAGCTTCCCGCTGGCCTCCTCCTCCTCCCGGCCCCATGCTGCAGCCAGTGTGGCCCCATCTTTCCGTCCATCCCAAGTCACCCGTGACTGGTGCTTCCTCTCCCTTTTACTCCTGTAATTCCTGTCCTACCTCTCAGAGCTCCCGGCTCCAACCACGCCAGACCGTGGTGTTTCCAGTCGTACCCAGTTCTTCCCCATCTCCCTTCAAGCCACATCCCTGCTCAGAATACTGTCACCTGCGTAAAATGAAGTCCTAGCCCCATCCTTCAAGAAGCAACACGAGCCCCCACCACCTTGGGAACCGACTTATCAGACCCCCGCTTGAAATGCATCTCTCCCGTAAATGTTTTTATCATTTTATAAAAATATATAAATATGAGCTTCAGGGCCAGGTAATTGAATTAATCTTACTTGTCAGTTCAGAGCGCGCCGTCACCCTGGACCTGTGTGCGGCCTCTCTTAATTTCCCCCCTTTATCTCAGTCTGCTCTCCTCCACCCCAGACACCCAGCCTGATATGCTGGATATGAACCTTGTCAAATAGGTATTGTTCCTCTGTGGGTGTGTTTAGCTCACCTAAGTGTGATGTGCCGTAAATCTTAGTCTGTTTCTTATCATTCCACACTACATTCTTAAGATCTGCCCATGCTGCTGGGTGGACACACACAGTTTGTGTCTTCTCAGCATTGTCAAATATGCCACAGTACACATCCTCGTAGTAAAGGGTATCTAAGGTTTCCTTCAACTCCCTCCCCCTCCCGCGACAGACACTACCACCAAAGTCATCCTCAAGATGTGTCTATTTACAGAACCTTGCAATAAACTCTCAGAGACACAGCTCAGGAGTTACTGCTGGGTCATGACCCATGTATACATTAATTTCAGTAACTACTGCAGATTGCTTTTCAGAATTGCTGTGAACGCACCTGCAGTGGGTGAGAGTTCTCATCTCCATGTGCCTTGCCAATACTTGCTGTTACTCACCTTTCTTTCTACTGTTGCTTTTTGAGGGTATAAAGTATTACAGCAAGTTGACCATTTTTCTGAGTTTCCAACTTCTTGTTGATTTGCAGGAGTTTTTTGTGTATCCTACCTATGGGTCATTTGTTATTTTTAGACACTTAAATAACTTTTTCCAATTTATTATCCATTAACTATCTGTAGTGACCTTTGTTGAAATATCCGTAGCTTTTCTTCCTTTGCCAAGTTCTGTGTGTTTTACCTCTCAAAAGATTGGCCATGGGCTTCCCTGGTGGCTCAGTGGTTGAGAGTCTGCCTGCCGATGCAGGGGACACGGGTTCGTGCCCCGGTCTGGGAAGATCCCACATGCCGCAAAGCGGCTGGGCCTGTGAGCCATGGCCGCTGAGCCTGCGTGTCCGGAGCCTGTGCTCCGCAACGGGAGAGGCCACAACAGTGAGAGGCCCACGTACCACACACACACAAAAAAGATTGGCCACACCTGTCCCTTTCTTTCTGTCAAAACAGCCTCTGTGGTAACTTCCTGACTGGGATCCCTATGTCTACTGTCCTCTGATTCAGTGGTTCTCAAACTTGTGTGCATCAGAGTCACCTGCAGAGTTGATTAAGACACAGATCCCTGGGCACCACCCCGGAGTTTCTGATTCAGTCGACCTGGAGTAGGCCCTGAGGATGAGCCTTCCTAACCCGTTCCCAGGTGCTGCTGAGGCCACTGGTTGGGACAGACGTGGAGGACCGCAGCTCCAGTTCAGCTCCCGTCCATCCGTCCACTGGCTTATTCAGCAAGGGGTTACTGAGTGCAGTGCCAGGCGTTACTGCATGTGCTGGAATCCAGCAGTGAACAAAGTCAAGTCACTCGTGGAAAAGGAAGTGGGAAGGAGGCAGACAGTGGACGAAGTAATGTATAGTGCACTGGCGAGAGTGAGAAATGCTGGGAAACCAGGAGGCTGGTCGGGTAGAAGAGAGGTGACTGGGCGGGCTGGTCAGGAAAGGCAGGTGCCTGAAGGAAGGAGGGTTTCACACAGAGCGACGCACAGGTTCTTCTAGTTACTTGTGCTGAAACACCTTCCTGACCATCACTACGCTCGCAGAACAAAAGGCTGCCGTGTCTGTCACCTGGGCTCCCCAAGAGCTGTCTCCCACTCACCTTCCCCCTCAGCCATTTCACACCCAAGCTGACCCCACTTCTACCGAGTCCCTCTGCTGACCATTCCCTCTCTAGTTACTGTGCTCTTCCTCCCCCTAGGAGGCCCTCCCCTTGGTTTGCTTCATGTCCAGAGCGTGTAGTTTATTCAAGATTTGCTTCACTCTCCACCTCCTCCTTGAAACTCTCCCCAGTTCTCCCACTTAAAAGTCTCCACTGCCCCTCATCCCAGAACATTTATCCCAAAGGGTGTTACGTAACCTCACGACCTACCTCCCTTCTATAGTCTTTGCCTGACTCAATTCTGTATTCCAGTGAGGGTGCAAAGGACTTCGGTGGAATGATGAGCAAAAGACCTTTCTTTTGCTCCTTGACCTCTCCAAGAGGCAGGTCTCTTGTGTCTCCTAAATGTTGGGGGTTTTAGTAGTAGCTGAAGGAGACAGTGAAGGCCATGGCCTAAAGTGGAGTACCTGAATTAACCTCTGGATCCACTTACCCCAGCACCCTCTGTGGGCCATTACCAAGATAATTGAGTTGGAAGTAGTAGGATTTCCTTCATCTTCCTTCCTTCAGGCTCACAAGCCTTCTTTACCCAAAGGGAGGGAGATGAATTGACTTCTTTCATCTTCCATTTAAATGAGGCTTTCACATGAATCACCCCCCCCATCAGTCCTCCTGACCGCCCCCCACCATTGATTAGGGGCTGGACGTGAAAAATAGAGCACCTCAGACTTCACAGAGCCCCCCGATCGCCCCAGGTTCTTCACGTCCCCTCTTCCGCTCCAAACCTCTCTGACCTGGCATGGCGACAGTTCAACTGGGAAATGTCACGGTGGGAGGGGTGGGGGGATCCAGCCAGAAGCGGCACCAGCCACTGAACTCTCCACACCCCACCGGACGGTCTGGTACAGCAACAGCCTTTTGGAAGAAATAGCTCTCCTTCCAGAGGGCCAGCTTCATTCAGGAGCCCTTTCACATTTTCCAGCTAAGTGTGTTTTTTCCCCATAGTGTTTTCTGGCCGCTCTGTTCTGGGTAGACCACAGGGCCTGTTCATGAAGGCAAGAGAGATGTCTCTCGCTTCCTCCACCTTTCTTTGCCTTTGGCTTCTGACAGTGTAGCTTTTAATCTAGAAATTATGGTAACTTGTATGTGCATTTTGAGAGTATATCATTGCTGCATTTAATTAACGGTTATTAGCGTTCGCGTACTGTGCTGTATTCTGTGTCACAAATCATCAAGTCTCCCAGAGCAGTTATAGCAATTAAGAACTCCATCACACCTTCTGTATAGTCATTTGGTACTTTTCCAGGTCTTTTCAAAACTGGAAATTACTAATCAAATCATTTCTGCTCTGTGCCTCAGTATCGTTTATTCCATTCCTAATGATGTGCGACTTTTTTTTCTTTGGCCGTTAACAGAGGCATCCGTGCGTCTAACCCATTTCACACCACCGTCATGCTTTAGCGAGGCGATAATGAACTTGCAGAAGGAAATGCGGGCTTTGGTTCTCTTTTCAGAGCAGTGTCTTTCCTCTCCTGCTGTTGGGTGATTGAATTTTGAAACTGTAAAATGCATCGACAGACCTACAAACCTGACTTTCCTGAGCCCCGGCCATCGTGGTTTAGCTTCAGTTCAGAGCTCAGTGCGACTCCTGCCTGATCAATTTGTCATCCCTCTAAATGGAAACTAATTACTTCCCAGGGAAAGATTGCAGGCAAATACCAGCCTTTGCATCCGCAGCCCTCTGCAGTGAGGTGAAGGCAGAGTCCACGGGGTTTCACCAAAGGGGCCGTTTCCCTCTCTGCCGAAAGAACGTCAGGAAGGATTTTTATTATTTAGAGCAGCCGCGAGCTTGCCGTCACATCCGCTAAGGTCAGCCGTCAAGAGTGAATCTCGCTTCATAGGTCACCTGGAGGGTCCTGAGTCAAATGTCAAGGGCCATTCAACTGCTGAGTTTCAACACAGACACCCTGGCAGGCTTCTGACGGTGCTTAAGTGAGGATGAGCCAGCCTGCTGGCAGTGTGGCCCACCACTCTGGCCCCCCAAGGGAACTCTTTTTTTCCCCTGTGCCCAAGAACACCGCCCTGGAAGCATCCCCGGAATGACTGAATCATTGCCATCCTCGCGGCATCAAACAGACTGTGCCACTGACAGCTGTCGGCAAGACTGACTCAGATGCAGCGCCTGGACCTCCAGGCCGTGTGAGGCTGTGCGCGAGGCTCGCGTTAGTAAGAGGGCCCTAGCTCAGGGCAGCGGGGCCGGGCTGGGCCAGCCAGCTCAGAGGCTGCTGAATGATCTGAGTGGGAGAGGGCTCACCAGTTCCCTACCTTTGCCCATGTTGGAGGCTGTCTGCTTGGGCAGTGTTGGGCCATCAGGCAGGCTGCGCCATCTGGGGCTCGGGGCTAAGCAGCAGGGTCTTTAGCCCGGCCCTGGCGCTGCCCAGGCTCAGAGCTTCTCCCCGCAGAAATCAGACAAGACCCGGGGGACAGGTTGGTTTGGATCAGCAGCTGATTGGATCCCCTACTATCTGGCTTGGGTTCCACGTGGGGGAACGTGTTCAGGCCCTGCCCCCACCCACCCCCTCCCGGGCTTGTGTTAGAGGATCACAGGTTCAATCCTTGCCCACTCCAGAGCTCCCTTCCCCTTCCGGACAGCGAGCCTTCCCCTCACCCTTCCACTTACCAGTGAAGCAGTGAGAGACCCTGGGTGGCTCTGTGGCCAGAGGAGCTGGGACCCTGGGCCTTGCTTTGCTTCTCTCTGCAACCACTGAATATACCCGGACGAGATGACCTCAGAAGGCCACTCCAGCTCTCCATGCTGGTGTCCACAGTCTCTGTGAAGTGTGGTTTGCTTTGAAATATAATAAAAACTCAGAGAAGTAGTTACTTGCTTCAGCTTGGCCAGCTCTGCTTTTCAGCGAGAAATGGTGATGGCTCCTCGGAAGCGCTGCTGCCTTCATAATGCCTCTTGCCTTGCTCCCACCAAACTTAAGGCATCTCAGGTCCCACACTGTCTCTTGTCCTCCGGGGTGTGCTTTCTGGGACTTGCACTTCGGGAAGCCAACAGGGACCGCCAGTCGGGAGGGAGGCTGATTTTCTCTGTTAACCCCTGTCTCCTGACCCCCTCCTGCCTGCCCGCCCTCCCTCTTCCCTGCTGTCAGCCGGCTAGGCAATCAGGTGACACCAGTGATGGAAGGACTGTGCTGTGTACGTTTTGGAATGAAATGTGGCCTCTCTTTGGAACTCAGACCGTGCTGTGTGCCCTGGCTGCAGACAGTGTTGTGCAGCAAACCAGGATTTGAGAAATCCATTGTACTCACCAGTTTCATTGCAATTCAAGCCGCTGACCCGCCAACAGTGGCCATTCAGGAAACGTCCCCGTGGCCTGGTGTAGCGTCAGGGGACTAGAAATGCTGAGTGATGATTGCGTGTGCATTGATCAGTGGTTAGCCTGGCAAGTGCTTACCCTTTCTCTGTCTCCGTTTTCTCGTTTCTAATATGGGAATAATGATAGTACCTCCCTCTTCTAGGGCTCTGGTGAGAGCTGAAGGAACTAAGACACATGAAGAAGCTAGAACAGTTCCTGCTCTGACCTGAGCCCAGGATGAATAGGAGTTGCTGTTGTTAGTTGAATACAGTTGGTGTCACTGTAATCACTCCCACCAAACTGCCACTGTTTCCTGCACACCGTGCTGCCACAGGCTCGCTGGGTCACCTTCACCAAAGCACTTTGCGTCTCCAGACCCTCAGGTTCCTCATCTGCAGCGTGAAGCGGGGATCGGGCCGGGCCTGGCATCAGTGCTTTCTGGTCTTGACAGTCTGGAAGTGTCTGTGATGCATTGGCAGGTTTATGTTATCTATGTATGCACCGATGAGAGTGCTGTGATCTTGAATAGAGATGATACACTCAGATCATTAAGCGTGAGCGTAGTAGAATGTTTCGATTAGAAATGTGGTACACAAACTAGGAAATCATCAAAAGAAATGGAAGGGACATTTGGAAAGAACAATACTAATAGTGTGCTAAAGTGAGTTTATTTTTTAAAAATTCCACTGGATGAAGGATTGGAAGGCCTCTTTTGCAGAAGATAGAGAATGTAGATCTGTTTTGAAATTAGGAGCTATCTTTTCCTACTGGAAGCCAACATGTCAAAGTGAGATGAATAAACATTGGTCACACAGAAACATAAATTGTGGTCTCTGGGGTTGCAGGACCCACCCAGTACAGCATTTCATCTATGAATGTCCCAGAGGGGATTTTGTGAGTTATTGGAGATCATCTGTGTGTCAGATTTCCAGCAGCTTAACCATGTGTCTGAGTCATGTGGTGCCTCAGCATGTTGACAATCAGGAACTTTTTAGGTATAAGTAACAGAACTAAAATGGCTTAAACAATATGAGGGGTTGTTATTCCCAAAATAGGCTGGGTAGTTCAGCTAAGTAAGTATACTGGAGCCCTGGATTGACTTCTCTGCCATTCTCTCAGTCTTCTCTTCAGAGTTTCAAAATGGCACTGTAGTGATTAGTCACCATTTCCTCAAGAAGTCACATTCACAGACGGGAAACAAGGCAGAGGTTTCCTTCATGTATCCCTGGCTTTTTTTAATCAGGAGGAATGCCTTTTCCAGAAGCCCCACAGTGAATGTCCTCTGAGGTCTTATTGGCTAGAACTGGGTCCTATTCCCACTCCTAACACAATCACTGTCAGAGGTCAATGGAATTTCCAAGGTTGGATCGATGCCCCTGTAATGGGGAAAGACCACCTGCCCAGAACACAGTGCCATACGGTATCCAAACAAAATTTGGGTTCAGTAAACTCAAAGGGTTTTGACTGGGGCCATCAACAGCGTCTGCCTGGGACCTTAAAGATTGTTGACGCTGACCTACCACTTTGTAGATTAGGAATCGTCAAGTGTTAACCACTCTGAACCTCAAAGAACGTGAAGTACTTAGTAGTAGAGATAGAAC
The DNA here is from genome assembly GCF_964165515.1 of Mesoplodon bidens. NCBI lineage: Eukaryota > Metazoa > Chordata > Mammalia > Artiodactyla > Ziphiidae > Mesoplodon > Mesoplodon bidens. Next base: position 41,310,598 of record NC_138171.1, read on the forward strand.
TAAAATCTTTCCTCTTACCCTTATCCCCTCTCAAGTTTCCTGCTGGCATTATTTTCTGTTTCAAATGCTTAACATCAAACAAATAATAATTGCATATTTCCGTAGACATTGCTACCCTAATAACTACCTCGTCAGTTGCTACCAAGAATGTTGTTTAAAAAGGAGAACCAGGGCTTCCCTGGTGGCGCAGTGGTTGAGAGTCCGCCTGCCGATGCAGGGGACACGGGTTCGTGCCCCTATCCCGGAAGATCCCACATGCCGCGGAGCGGCTGGGCCCGCGAGCCATGGCCGCGGAGCCTGTGTGTCCGGAGCCTGTGCTCCGCAACGGGAGAGGCCACAGCAGTGAGAGGCCCGCGTACAGCAAAAAAAAAAAAAAAAAGGAGAACCAGGCACATTCACATCTAGAATTCCCTGGCTAGCTTCTATGACCATGAACCAACAGTTTTATCAGATTGATTCTGCTTGAAAAACAAACACATGCAGAAGTCCTTGTTCCCAAGGAATTTTCAGTCTAGACGAGAAAAAGCTTGCCCTTGATGGTTACACATAAATCAGTAGTGCCAGCTGATTGATAGAAGACCTGGGTTCAAATCAGGGGAAGGAAGGATCATGTTGGGTGCATGGCTGAGGCCTGAGGAAGGGATTTCAGAGAGGAAGGAGGAGGAGGTCCAAGTGGGATGATTATAATGACCATGGCAATAATCACAACATGTATTGAGTACTTACTGTTTCCAAGACAAAGTTCTAAACACTTCACATGTTTTGACTTATTTCATCCTCACAAAAAACCCTATGAGATGGGGCTTATTGTTTTCTTATTGTTTCCACTTTAGGTATAAGGATAATGAGATATAGAGAGGTAAACTAATATACCAAGGCTGTCCGGTTAGGAAGTAGTAAAGCTGGACCCAGGGAGTGTGACTCATGGCCTTCACTTATGCTCAGCCTTGCTTGGTGTAAGCAAACTCACGAAATAGGAAAATTCAAGGCTTTGTGAGGGGGCTTCCTATATATTGATTTAGCTGAAGGGAAGATTTATAGCAAGATGTCATGGGAGATAAGGTAGGGGAAGTTTTTGCTAAATTCAGAATGTGGTCTGACCATCTGGATCTCAGAAAACTCTAGCAAACGCATAAACATAAAGAACACAAGCAATATTGCATATGGCTTCTCCCCCATGCTTTTGTGCCTCCATTTTGTAAGTAAGGGATGTTTATGTGTATCCGTAAGCATTGAAGACATTGCCAGAGTATTATGATCACATAATACATTGCACATGCCATCATAACTGCACATTGCCCTAATCCCATGTGTATTACTGTGATCAGATGTATATTGGAAAAGCTTCAAGGCCCATTTATTTATGATTGACTAAGTGGTGGTTGACTGCCTTCAACACATCTCCCAGTGTTGCAATAAGCAGGATTCAACACAGGGTACTAATAACCAATACACTGAACCACCTCCACTTGGAGATGAAGGCTGAAGGTCATTAGTTACTCTGCAGTGTACTCAACAGAATTCAGTCACAGCACAATACCCTACCTTCTTGCTCCTCTATGGGTTTTCTTTGTTTTTTGTTTTTTTTTAAGAGTTAAACAATTGTACCATTTAAGATGTTAAAATCGAATTTACCTGGCAGCTAGAGGGAAGGGGATTGATACTATCTAAACACAAGGAGTTAATGAACATAAGGTCTTAGGTCATCACTTCTGTGAAAGATCAAGTGCCTAAGTAAATATAAAAGACTACACTGAGAAAGACATCCCCAGGACATCTCTTTTGGAAAAAGAGCCAAGTCATAAAACACTGGGGTAGCCCTGAATTTCAAGAATGGTGTTATTTTTTATTTATTTATTTTTTTTTTTTTTGCGGTACGCGGGCCTCTCACTGTTGTGGCCTCTCCCGTTGCGGAGCACAGGCTCCCGACCCGCAGGCTCAGCAGCCGTGGCTCACGGGCCCAGCCGCTCCACGGCATGTGGGATCTTCCTGGACCAGGGCACGAACCCGTGTCCCCTGCATCGGCAGGCAGACTCTCAACTACTGCGCCACCAGGGAAGCCCAAGAATGGTGTTATTGGTGGTATTTTCATTACTGGAAGCTAAAGGTGGGCTCTAGTTTACTCTTGGATGTTCAGATCTTTTCTGGCCCTTCACAGTGGTGGGGGCTTTTGCTAGTTGATTGGTTTTTGTCTGGCCTGATACTCAGATTCCTTTTCCTAGTATAGTTTATATAACAACCTTCCCCTATTATCTAAATAACATGTTTAAAAATACAAAAATAACTCGGTCTTCATTTTTATATTTATTCCTTGGAAACTTAACTGCTCAGCATATTTCAAATACCTGGGGAATGGCTTTTGAAAAATGCTTCACACTGGAGACCTGGGTTCTAATCCTGACTCCAGTACTTTGTGAGTTTGGGTGAAGTGTGTGAACCTCTGGGACTCCCAGACTCCTCTAGACTTCCCTCCCCCACGTGGCCTCCTACCATTGCCAGTGAAAATCCTATCCCTTTCTCAAGCCCATTCGAATGCTACTTCTCTCCTTGATCTTACTTCCTCTTCACTTCCTTCAAACAATCAACAATCCAGTGACATTATTTCCTGGCCTCTTGAAGTGCATGCTCTCTGGGAGCCAAGGTTGTATCTGGTATCTTTAGTCGTCTTTGCACCCCAGAATGCTTAGCACAGAGCTGGCTCACCCTAAGGACTCAAATGTTGAAAGGATGAAGAAATACATCAATCTTGAAATCATTGATTGTATTTGTTTCTTTTAAGTCAGTGGTTCTCAACCATGGTGTTGGGCCCACTGGGGCATTGCAGTCAATTGTAAGTGTGTTATAGTAATTGGTTATCAATAGTTGTTAGAGCTTAGAAATTTGTATACTATTTACTGTTTTATGTAATTGGAATGTTTCCCTTCGGTAATATCCTTTAATGATGATAATATCATCTTTCAGTGTTAATACTTCAATATGACTTTCCCTAGCACTGTGATTTGTTTCTTGAATTGAAGAGAAAGGGTGGAATTAGAGTCAGGACCCAGGAGCTTGTATGTAACCCACAGCCTGTCTTGTCAGTGCCCCGGCCCATAATAAGCTAGAAATCGCTGTTAATGATTATGGAACTATAGAATTACTGCAGTGCTTTCCTACTCTGCAAGATTTGGGGGCTTTGTCAAAATGAAAATTATCTGTCAGTTTAGGAAAAGAATAACCATTACTTTAAACCAGGGTCAGCAAACTTTTTCAGTAAAGGGCTATGGAGCTTTGAGAGCCATACAGTCTTTTAGCAACTACCCAGCTTCGCTGACACAGCACAAAAGCAGGCAAAGACAATACATGAATGAGCAGATGTTGCTGTGTTCCAATAAAACTTTATTTACAAAAACAGATGTTGGGCAAAATTTGGCCCACAGGTCTGCTCTGAGCTGTAGAGCCCACCTGGGAGTGTAAATGATACGGGCTACTTTTTAAAAATGGTATTAATCACATTCATTCTGCTTCCTTTGTAATAGCTAAGGAGTTCCTGCAAGGAAAGAAAAACTATGGGATGGTAAACTTGTTTACTTATTTGCAGGAGTACACAGTATTATATATTTCAGGATAAACAGTCTCTAGACTTTCTCAGCATAAGAAATGAGATTAAATTCTGTTCATGGTTTAAATGCAGCCACTGAAGCCAGTTCATTAAAGAAAGGTAAGTACGGTATGAAGAAGTACCTTGTCTGCCAAGAAGCTTGCTTATGTTGTGTTATCCGTGGCGCGTTATTTTCCATCTTGGTAGTTTCTCTCAGTAGGATATTCAGGCTCTGCCTTCCTGTTTGGCATTTTTGCTGATAAGTGCTTGAAAAATCATCACGTCTCTTCTTAAATTACTGCACGGAGTAATAGCTTTTCTTCTTGACAGTCACCAGGCCAATAAAGGCAACCATGTGAAGTGAATTCAAACAATGTGTGTCTTAGAACTCAGATTCAAAAATGACTGTCACAGTCTGTGGTGGAAGCCATTAGAACAGCAGGGCCCAGTGCATGTGGGACGTCCCATGCCACGGGATTCTTTTGGCAGTGCCTGCAAGTCGTGGCTCCTGCCCAGTTCCTTGGCTTTTCTACCTTCTCACAGCCAAGTGCCATGACAGCCCCCTCAAAGCTCAGGCCCTCTCCTGTGCTCCCTGACGGGAAGAATATTAGCTTTGGGTGGAATGAAACCCCTCTCCAATCCAGGACCAGGACCATGCCCAGCTCCAGAGGCTCTTGTCAGGCACATGCCAGGTCTCCCTGCTGGCAGTTAGACCCAAGTTGGGGAGACTCAGGAAGGGAGCAGGTGCCCCACCTTCTCACCACGTCACAGCCACCTTCTCTCCTCTCCTGCTGACACAGGACGAGCAACTGGCATCTCAGCTGGCCCCCTGGTCCAACCAGGACTGGAGCCCTATTATAGCAGCAAGTAACAGAAAACCCAACTAAATGTGGCTTGAAAAACAAAGATACATGCATACCTCCCATTACCCGCCTGTCGTAGAGGCTGAGTGTTATCACAGAGGACCTGTGAGTCTTTGCGGCCTGTGATCTCAGTGCTTTAGGAATTACTTCCCTCACAGATGCAAGATGGCTGCTGAGACTCCAGAGTACTGGCGCATCCTCGCGTCGCCATGCCACACAAGAAGGCAGGACAGAGGATAAAAATCGGGGGCTCTTCCTTATGCTTTTCTTTTTTAGCAGGGAAAATTTCCCCAGAAGCTTCCAGTGGTTTTCCTTTGGGGGCGTACTGGCTGCAGCAGCATCACTTGCCCCCTAGCATAGGGGAATGAGATCGCCATCGCTGGCTTCGGCAATCACAGTCTCCCCTGGTGCTGGACACACACCACAATTAAGGCTCTACTGGCAGAGAAGAAAGGGGCATGGCTATCGGGTACACAGCCAACTGTGTCTGCCGCCCCTGACCTAACCCCCCAGTTGGTGGCTAGAGCACCTTTTCCTTTGACCCACAAATCAAAGCCTTGCCAAGAGTCTGCTGTCTATGGGTAGCTCTCTGGAATTATTGCCAGCGGTCTTTCCTGGTCATTAGCAGACATCTGGATCCCCCGTCAGCGCTTTCTCTGCCTTGTAGGACTTCCTGATGCCTACTAGGTAGGATCTGAGCTTGCTGAGTCTTTTGGATCCTTTGTTTATCCACCTGGCGACTCTTTTTGGTCTTCTGTACCTTGATCTATCCCTTCTGGGGTATATATAAGCCACTTTGGGACCCTCAATGCCTTAAAAAAAATAGTAATGTCATTTTTCATAGTACACTCATACAACGTCTGCAGTTTTTCCATTGTGGCACAAAAATACATGATTTGGTAATATTTTAATAGACTCTTTTTTTTTTTTTTTTTTTTTTTTGCGGTACGCAGGCCTCTTACTGTTGTGGCCTCTCCCGTTGCGGAGCACAGGCTCCGGACGCACAGGCTCAGCGGCCATGGCTCACGGGCCCAGCCGCTCCGCGGCACGTGGGATCTTCCCAGACCCGGGCACAAACCCATGTCCCCTGCATCGGCAGGCGGACTCCCAACCACTGCACCACCAGGGAAGCCCTTAATAGACTACTTTTAAGTAATAAATAAGATTTTAAAAATTCAAATAAATTTGAAGGATTCTCTTCTGCTAATCTTAATTTCATGGGATAGTTTAAAATGCTAGTTGATGCCGTGATCTAAACTATTGGCTCTTGGTTTTTGGATATTACATATCTAGAACTGTAGGAAGTCGTTTAAGAACTGTGAGAACTAATGTAATCTGTGAGAGGCCAAATAAGCTAATTCTTAAATACCATTTATTTTTAAAGAGATTGATAGCTTACAAAGCACTTTCATACGTATTATTTTAATACCTTCCATAACCATTGTTCCCATTTTACAGATGAAAGAAATGGGGCTCTAAGAACTAAGGTGACTCAGCCAGGCTCTACCTCTCTTCACGTGTTTGGTACTAAACCTGTCCCTTCTGAGCCCACCTCTGAGGCACTTATTAACTTTTTCTGCCACAGAAGGTCCAGTCACCATGGCAGTGTGCAGGATTAAAGAAGGCCAGTGACATGCACAGATAGCCAAGCCACGATGTCTACTCATTTCAGCCTGTGGCCCTCTGCTCAGCCTTTTGCAGAGATTTCCTTTCTTTCCTTTGATGGAATTTCCACCAAGAAATAATAAATGCAAGCAAAGCGGGTATAATAGGTTCAGTTATAAGTGACCAAGACCTTAAAATAACAGTGACTTGAAAAAGAGGTTTCTTTCTCATGTTAAAGTTTGGAAGTAGGGGAATTCCCTGGTGATCCAGTGGTTAGGACCCTGTGCTTTCACTGCTGAGAGCGTGGGTTCCATCCCTGGTCGGAGAACTAAGATCCTGCAAGCTGCAGGGCGCAGCCAAAAAAAAAAAAAAAAGTTTGGAAGTAGGCAGTGCAAAGCCCTGTTCCTCAGACCCCTTTGGGACCCAGTCTTCTTCAGCTGTGTACTCCATGTGGCCTGCTTCCCATGGCCCAGGGTGGAACTTCAGCCAGTCATTGACCTTTCCAAGCAGCGGGACAGGCATAGGGGGAAGGGACAAAGGAGGAAGAGGGTTCTAGGAACACGGATCAAAAGTCAGGTTCCTAGGGCTTCCCTGGTGGCGCAGTGGTCGAGAGTCCGCCTGCCGTTGCAGGGGACACAGGTTCGTGCCCCAGTCTGGGAAGATCCCACGTGCCACGGAGCAGCTGGGCCCGTGAGCCATGGCCGCTGAGCCTGCGCATCCGGAGCCTGTGCTCCGCAACGGGAGAGGCCCCAACAGTGAGAGGCCCGCGTACCGCAAAAAAAAAAAAAAAAAAAAAAAGTCAGGTTCCTAGAAGCTGCCAGGTTCCTGACACACAGCCTCTCCGAATTTCAAGGAAGACTCGGAAATGCAGTTTTGTTTTGGACTGCCACATCAGATAAAAATTCTAGTACTATGGAAGAAAGGGAGAGCAGGTAACAGGGACCTACCACAAGAGCTTGTAGAAAAGAAGCAAAAAATGGGGAGCAAACTGACATTAGGAAATCGTGGTGACTCTTCTTGGTATCCTTTGTGAAGGGCATCTGAAATGACTTTCCATTCATTCATTCAGTAGCTGTTTCTTCAGTACTCACTGTGTATCAGTCCCTGTTGTAGATACTAGGGATATACCTAGAGGAAAGTATTGTGGCGAAGGCAGGAGGGGTTGCTCTTAGAAGGGTCGAGGAAGGATGCTCTCAGGGCTGACAGTTGAACGGCGGAAGGATGTGAAGGAGTAGGCCATAGGAAGATCTGGAGGGAGAAATGTTCTGGACAGCAGGAACAGCAAGTGAAAAGGCCCTGAGGTGCAAATAGATTGGATGCGTCCGACATCTGTGGGTCCATGCAAAGAGGTGGATGCTGAGGCTGCAGCAGCGTGAGCCAGGGGAGCAGGGTGGAAGGCAGAGTTGTAGACGTAACCAAGGGTAGGCCCCACGAGGCCTGGAAGACCATGCAAGGAGGCTGGAATTCATTCTCAGTGCTGTGGGAAGCTTTCAGGTGGCTTTGATCAGGGGCGCATCATGGGTATGTTTGGATAGACCCATAATTAGGCGACCCACTGTCACAGATCAGATGGACTGGCCATTAAAGGTCTTAGGCAGAGCTCCTTGACCCTCTGGGGTTTTGGGCCATGTCTGCCAGTGACCCCACTTGGTTCTTGTGGTAGACAAGTTATAATCTACCACGGGGAGCCTCTGCTGTCAGTGACAGCAGCTCAGATGAGAAACACCCCCATCCATGTGCTGAGGAGAAACCCAGGCTTCATTCGTGTCCTATAAGCAGGTGTATGATGCATGCTGGGACTTTTGTATTCAAAAATCACAGAAAGGGCTTCCCTGGTGACGCAGTGGTTGAGAGTCTGCCTGCCGATGCAGGGGACACGGGTTCGTGCCCCGGTCCGGGAAGATCCCACATGCCGCGGAGCGGCTGGGCCCGTGAGCCATGGCCGCTGAGCCTGCGCGTTCAGAGCCTGTGCTCCGCAACGGGAGAGGCCACAACAGTGAGAGGCCCGCGTACCGCAAAAAAAAAAAAAAAGAAACAAAAAAATCACAGAAAGACCCCAGGAACGTTCCTAGGGACGAGGAACATGGACACAGAATGCCACGTTCTGCTGATGACTGTTCTCTAGGACCCCTCAGGTGCTTCGCTCATACCCCCCTGATGGTTTCTCTGCGGCTTTCTGGTGGCATTCTGTGGTTTGCCCAAATGTCCCTTGTGGTTTCCTAATGTCAGGACAAAGCCCAGGGATGGGCAGGATGTGGTTGCCAGTCCGCTTCCCTCGCAGGCGTCCTCACGGCGTATGGAGGGGAGTGAACCCGCAGTCTTGCCGTCTGCCTACCAGCTTTGCAGACAAGGAGACGTTATACAGGAAAATTCCATCGAGATCATGTACAACGAAAATCAGCTTATTTTTTCCAAAGAGGTCGGGGAGCTACTTCTTAGCCGAGTGAGCTGAAGACTCTCTCTGGAATGCAAAGCACCAACCTTTGTATTAGAAGTGAAGTATTTAGGTAGGGATCCTTATGGAGCTCTTTTTACAGCAAGGCAGGGCAGATAAACAGTGAGAGAGTGGGGAAAGGAAGCACAAAGGAGGTAATAATATCTGATTAGCTAAGCAGCTGGATAATTGAAGGAGAATTTGTTAAAAACATATCAAGACATCAAAGCTGGATGGGAGTTGTTCTGTCAGCCCAGGCCACTTGTGGAGCCGTCTCTGGAATCTCACCCGGTGTCTAATTGGCTGCTGTTTTTTCCCTAGCACCACTTCTTCACGAAGGGGTCTGGGCGGGGTGACCTAACCCGTAGCTGTCATCGGGGCTTTTTCCATCCCTGTCGTGGCAAGGGATCCCGGGCTGCAGTAGCTGAGCTGGTATTCCAATCATCCCAGACGTACTTGACCACGTGTGAACAAGAAACCTCGTGTTTCTGGGGACAGGCGGCAGGAAACCTGAGAACTTGATCCCCTGGAGGCCCTGGGAGGATTGTTTCCACAGAGCCCCGGATTTGGCAAGTGACTAGTTTCCCAATATGTGGCACACGCAAGCCTCTTCGGTTTTCCTTTTCCCCCTTTCACAGATAGATTTGAAGCACCATACTCGCTCCGCCCAAAAGGCGAAGAGGGGCGTGAAAGTCCCACTTCTATAAATCCCAGCTTCTGCTAAAGCAGAGACGAGGATGGTTAGGCTCTACTGAGAGCCTTCCCCCTGCCTCAGCGCTCCTGGTCGCGCGGCAGCCAGGGCGGCGGGACCCTGAGTCCCGCTTGGTGGGTGCCCACTGTGGACGGGCCGGGGCTTGACCGGCACGTCTCGGCCTCCCACCTGACAGCGACGGTCCTGATTGTGGAGACCCTAGGCATCTGTCCGGGGCCCTGGGGGCGCCCAGGCTAGTGGTGGGAGACTTCCCTCCTCCCCCCACCTCAACACACACACCTGCACACGTGCTCACGCGCGGAGGAACAGGTGCGGGGTGTTCTCAGATAAGGGCCTCACAGCTCAGCTGCCACCGTGGTGCTGGCTGCTGCCACCTACGAGAGCCTTTGATCCATCTCCCTGCTGAATCCAGCCCCTCTCAGGGTCGATGTGCTTTGAACCCAGGGTCAGCAGCCCCTCTCTGAGTCGCTCACACAACCAAGAGCAGGAGCTTCTGGGGGGCTTCCTTTCATTTCCTCTAAATTGTGAGGGGGGGCTTATTTCAACGTTATCCTGTAGGATTCTTAAGAACGGCCTGGGAGATGTTTCAGGGCTGAAAGGCAAAGAATTGCAAACAGGAGCCCAGTGTCTGGGCGACTTCCTCTCCAGTTGAGTATGGATAAACCCCATGCAGATAGAAAATAGGAAGAAAAGGAGATTCATCGTAAGGCTGCGATGGGGTGGAGGGGGAGTGGAGAAACCTATCATGGATAAAATCCAACTTTAATGACAATCTGAAGCCCCGAAGCACAGACATATTGCAGAGCTAATGTATTATTTTGTTTTTGTTTATTCTGCAGAAATGGGGAAATTTCATTTTTTAGTAGAATTACAAGCTCCCCTTTTATTATTCACAGGCCCTAATATGCATGGCAGCCTGAGCCAGAGAGCCCTCCATGATTTTAATACCAGCTTCTTTGCGAATCTAAACTGGTTTTCCAGTCGGCTCCCTGGCGGGCCGTGGGCATTGTTGGAGTGGTGTTAGACACACCAAAAGCTGCTTAGGGCAGCTGGCCTGCTGTGTGCTTGCAAGGCGGACCGGGAGCCTTGCTGTGAGACTCACCTCCGCTCCCAGGGGGAAGGCCGGGGATTAGCAGGGATTAACAGTGGGAGGGGGCGCGGACACAGAGGAGGAGGGTCACCAGCCGGCTCTGCTAGGGGCCCTCGTGGAGGTTTTGCTGCTGGGCCCCCCAGCTGCTTTCAGAGTCCTGAGCGCTGGGCCCTACTCAGATTCTGATTTCACTGGTCTGCCTGTGACCTGGGCGTTCAGATTTCTGCCTTTCCACCCCAGCCTGGGTGATTCTCTGTGCAGCCCGGGTTGGGCATTACTGCCCTGCAGCCCTGTGGTTTCCTGCCTCAAGACATGGTTGGTAAGCAAATGGCTTCTTAGGCTCCTGAGCTTTGTCACTTTCTGGCTGTGTGACCTGGGGAGTGTTGAGGGAGCTGGCTTCCTTGTCTGTAGGACAGTAGAATAGCTGCAGGATGAAGAGTGCCCACCTCCTGGGGGCTGTTGTGAGGACTGAAGTCATTTCCACTCACTGGAGGCTGCTATATGGGCCGGGTACTTTACAGGAACTGGGCTTCAGCTGGGAAAGAAGGTGGCCCAGAGTCCCTGCCTTTGTGGAGACAGTGGAAAAACAAACAAACTTTCCAGGATTTACTGTAATGTCAAAAAGTGCTGTAATGGGGCTTCCCTGGTGGCGCAGTGGTTGAGAGTCCGCCTGCCGATGTAGGGGACGCGGGTTCGTGCCCCGGTCCGGGAAGATCCCACATGCCGCGGAGCGGCTGGGCCCGTGAGCCATGGCCGCTGAGCCTGTGCGTCCGGAGCCTGTGCTCCGCAACGGGAGAGGCCACAACAGTGAGAGGCCTGCGTACAGCAAAAAAAAAAAAAAAAAAAAAAAAAGTGCTGTAATGTAGTCAGTGCTACGAAGACAAATGAGGACAGGGGAGGGATGGTCAGTGGCGGGAGATAACGCACATCCAGCCGTACCCAGCTCTTAACCACGTGACCCTGAGTATGGAGTCCTGGGCAGCGTCTCCAGTACTGCGGCTCCTGCCACATCGCACCAGATGAATGAGCTCTCCATGTGACGTGTCCCTCCAGAGGGCTTCGCAGCTCCCTAAAGGCAGCCCTCACTCTTTGTGCTGCCGACTGGGGGCTCCACTGCTGTCTGTGCAGTGACTCCAGGCACCTGGCTCTGTGCGGTTTCTCAGCGGGCAGAGACTCAGAAGAGGGGATTGTCAAGGGTTTCATTTGGCCCCAGGTACAGAGGACGGCCGTGTGTGACAGCACAGCGAGAGCTGGTTAAAGCACAACGGGGTGAAACATGAGGAAGCCTCAGCCCTTCCCCCATCTCCTGCCTCACAGCTCCTGCAGTTTCTTTTCATATCAACAGCCACCATGGCGGGGGTGGGGGGGCATCCCCGGGGGGCAGGCACCAGGCTAAAGGCATTATGTACATCCTCGCATTATGTCCTCACTGGGAGAAGTAGGTATTGAGGGGTTTTTAACCCTATTTTACATTTGAGGGAGCTGGGGCTTTGCCATGTTATGATTTGTTCATGGTCACGTCAGGCTGCGCAGCTTTCAGCCTGTGTTATTCTCCCTGACGGTGGGACCGAACATGCATCATGAAGGCCTACTAAGTGCCAAAGACTTGCACTTAATTATTGCATCATGGATCCCATAACACCCTCTGCTTCCTCTCTCGTCCAACCCATTCACACAGGACCCAGCGTGATGTTAACCGCAAAAAAAAGTCGGGTCATGGCATCTCCCCGCCTGAAGTGTGCGGAGCTTTCCCACTCATCTAGAGAACAGTCCAGATGCTACCCCCGCGGCCCTGTTCCCGCCGGCCCTGCAGTCTCTCCTCCCGATCTCTCCCTGTCCTCTCGCCACGCTGGTCTCCTTCCTGTTCCCGGGCATGGCAGGCTCCCATCTTCCCTCCTCCCCCGGGGCCTTTCCCCCTGGCCATCTCCTCTGCCTGCAAAGCTTCCCTGCAGCTCCTTCTCCGAGGCTGTGGAGACACGGCTCATTCTCATCCTGGGCTCACATGGAATCTTCTCGGCTTCCCTGACCATCCCCTGTCTCAGTTTTGTCCTCACGACACATACCACAGTCTGCAATTACCCTGTGTATCTGTTGACTTGTATTTCTCATCCTGTCCTATGAGTCCTTGTTCAGAGCGAGCACGGGCCCCAGGTCCGCTGGCCCTCAGGCACGCCGCCTCATAATCTGACGGCAGAAGGAAGGACAGGAATCAGTGAGATTCCAGGCAGAAGAGGGGGCGTGCCAGGAGAGAAATGCAAGCTCTGCTTGACGGTGCCCAAGACGCCTTCCTCAGGAAGGTGTTTCCTGGATGGCTTCTCGGTTTCTCAGTGCAGGGGCTGTGTGGGGAGAGCTCATCGGGTAGGAATTGGTCAGTGGCAGTGACAGGGAGGGCACTGCACTGGAAAATGCATGAGGCAGGTGGGGATGGAGGAAGAATGCTCGGGGGGTGATCTGGGGAGTAAGTAGGGCCCCGGGGGAGAAGGAGGCCCTGCAGTGCACACGCATGTCCAGGGAAGGACCCAGATCTCGATTTGAGCCGATGAGTTTGTGACCTTGGGCAACTTCCTGAGCTTCATCTGTAAAATGGGAATAATGGTATCTTCCCTTTGGTGAGACAAATGAGGCACTGCTCTGTATCCATCAGGAAGTCGGTAAATGCTGGCTTCAAGCAGTTCTGATAAACAAGGCTCTGCTGCAGAGGCAGCCCCACCACAGGCCCAGGCATTGGCTTAAGGTTTAACCCTTGATTTGAGGGGCAGGCCGGCTTTCCAGATGCAGTTCTTTGACATTTTTCTGTCATAAATAAGACTTGGGGTGCCCACAGCCCATCCAGAAAGCCAGTCCTGTCTCTGCCAAGTATCACCTTCATGTCCTGGGAAAAACACTGGAATCTTCTTGTGCAGTTCCACTGAGCATCTGCCTGGTGAACCAGATTGAAAGCGGGCCGAGGGACACCTGGAGCAGGGGGCGGGCCAGGTGGGGGCCCGGGCAGCTCTGCTGGCACAGCCGAGTGGGAAGGGCTGCATTGCTCTCCCAGCCTGCCGCACGACGCCTCCTGCTCATCACTGGCGGCTGTGTGCAGGGCCGCCGCAGGAAGGTGCGTGGGCTCTCAGCAAAGCCCCAGCCCGGAGCAGGCACCGCGGCCCATCCTCTCCCAGAGCCAAGCTGCCGACAAGGGTCCTAGAGAGACAGAAAAGTCTTCGAGGAAGGAAAGGGAAATCCAGATTACTGCCTGGGAAGCAGTCCTCATTTCCAAACCCGGCAGGTCACCTGGCGGATAGTGTGTGGGCAGTGATTCATTAGAAGCTGTAATCTCCGACGTGAAAGCAAGAGCTCCAGCTGCATCTCGGGGCCGGGAGAGAGAAGCAGGACTTCATAAATCATTCCTCTGGCTCTGTTGCCTACATCCCTAAGCCCGTAGCAGTTTATCCCAAATGAGGAAATAAAATAATGTCATTTTCCACCAGCTTTTTCCTGGAGAAAGTTTTGAGATGGAGGTTAGGCAGGTGTTTAAAAGACTCTTTCTGGGCTGTGCCTTGTTACAAGGTGGGTACAAGGCAACTCACCCACCTCCCGCCTTTCCTCCCACCTCATCTCGTCAGCAGCAGGCAGGGATTTCGCGGGGAGAGGACATGTGGGCGAGGACTTGCATTGGGCCTCAACTTCTTTGTTTTGTTATTTTGGATAAAGTAAATTGATGTTGGATTTTTTTTCCCCCATGTATTGAGTCTTGAGCCTAGTTTGGAAGATAGGGTGGCTGTTTTTTACTATTATTACTTGCTATTCTCTACTGCTTTTCACCTGGAGGTCTTTAGTCATTTTCAAACAAGTATACCCATTTGACAGGTTGAGGGTAGTAAGTTCTATGGAACGAGAAAGGGCTTTTTTCAGAGAAACTGGGGGTTCTATATATTCATTAGAATAAAGTCAGCTGCTGTTGCACGTGGACCCAAAATGAACAGAGGCTTAAATATAATAGATGTTTATTTCTCATGCATCCAACAGTCTTTTTCTTCAATTTATTTATTTATTTATTTATTTATTTATTTATTTATTTATTTATTTATTTACTTACTTACTTACTTACTTACTTATGGCTGTGTTGGGTCTTCGTTGCTGCTCGCAGGCTTTCTCTAGTTGCGGTGAGCGGGGGCTGCTATTCGTTGTGGGGCACGGGCTCAGTAGTTGTGGCTCGCGGGCTCTAGAGCCGCAGGCTCAGTGTTTGTGTCACACGGGCTTAGTTGCTCTGCGCCATGTGGGATCTTCCCAGGCCAGGGCTCAAATCCATGTTGCCTGCATTGGTATAGGAGGATTCTTAAGCACTGCGCCACCCGGGAAGTCCCATCCAGCAGTCTTGACATGGATATTCCTGGTGGCATATGACTCTCCTCCAAGCAGTGATTCAGGGACCCAGCTCTTTTTTTTCTTGTGGCTTTGCCATCTCCGAAGTTTCCTGCTCTTCTACATCTACCCGGCCAAGGGAAAGGAGACTAGAATTGACACATACCTCCTCTGCTCGTGGGCCATTGCCAACAGCTAGTCATGTGGCCTTAACTAGTTGCAAAGGGTATGGGGGTGACCTGAAAATGCAGCCCTTTGCTGGGCAATTGCTTACCTCTGACAACTCTGTGCTGTAGAAGAAGGATCATGAGTTTGGTGGATAATAATTATTCACTGCCACATCTCAGAGTGAGTTTCAGTATTTACCAACAGAGACATGGTCTTGGCTTGAGTCACAGTGTCAGTTGTGAGGCCTGGACTTGAACCCAAATACCCAGGCCATAGTTTTCCTTTGACTGCACTAAGGTAGAAATGGAATCCTTGGGTTTGAGGGCAAGTAGGCCAGGACCAGCTAAAGCAATACAGACAGACATTCTGTCCTTACTGATGTTTTTGGTTCATGCAATAACCCAAAATCTCAAAAATCTCTCTTCAGTTTATGAGAAGACCAAGATCCCATGATGCTTGTTGCCTTTTCATGACTCCAGACCCACCTTGGCCCTTCAGTCATTTGTACTTGTACCTGTAAAGCTAACACACAGTTTTGCATCAACTTATTATGTGGCCAACCATGTAATAAATAGATTCATAAAAACCTGTATTTAAGGAGGCCATTCATGCTGCACTTGCCCTGGAGTAAATGACAGCTGTGGAACTCCGTGCGGTATTTTGTGTTGTGGTTGAACTTGTAAAATGATAAACCTCATAATTTCTCTCCCCTTTTAGCCCCCTCTCTGTCTGAGCAGCTGTACTGAAGTTTGTCAAGCCTGCCCATTGGCTTTCACACGTAAAGATGGCCTTTTTATATTCAGATTTTCTTAATGTATTATTTAATCATTAGGCAGTTTACTGAGTGTGTGTTTGTGGCTGTTGTTCTTCCTGAATGCCCAATCACCAAAAGAAAACGTTGGGAAACAAATGCTTTCTTCTAGAAACTGTGTTTTCTCACGGAGGGAGTGAGCTGTGTCCCTTGCTGTTGGGAGCATCTTGGGGGGGCGGGGCAGTGACGGGAAGTGAGGGTGACATGGGTGCTGCTCCTGGACCTACTGACCCCGCCTCGAGGCCTAGCCAAGGATACGCTGAACTATATGAAGTTGCTATATTCAACCTCATCCTTCAAAACAGCAATTTCTTCAGATTCAGTCTAACCCCAACCTGGGCTTCTGGTGAGGTGTTTGTCCCCAAGGCTAGAGGGCACCAGTACTTCCCACCACTTCCGACGCACCCAGACCTGTGACACGGTCAGGTGGGGTTCCCTAGAATCAGCAGAACCACAGATCTTTGATGTGGGGGCAGTAGGTCCAGCTACTGTAGCACTTGATCTAGTGTGGATACAGGCCCATGAACAGTCCAGCACGGCCAGCGTGCCAGGCTGCATGTCAGGAACGTCTCCACAGAGGGCAGAAGGCATCTGAGCCTGAGCTGCTGACAAGCGGGAGACGCCGTTTGATACAAGGTGCCTGGAAGGGCATTTCCCCAGAGGCTGGGGAGACAGCACTGGGAGCCAGTTAAGGACATGGGACCCTGGAATCAGGTCCACATCCTCAATCCACCTCTTACTGGCTGTGTGAGCTTAGGTCAGTTACTCAACTTCTCTGTGCACCAGTCTCTTCATCTGCAAAATAGGAATAATAATACTAGTATAATAGTTTGTTGACAGACTAAAATGAGTTCATCTTTGTAAAGTGCTTAGCACGGTGCCTGGCGCCATGCTCAGCGATACGTAACTACTGCTGTTTTCATGCCGAGCTCGAGGGCGCTGACGTGTTTGACAAGGAGTGAGGCGTTCGGCCCGACGTGTTGGGAATGGGGGAGAAGCAGGTTCCAGAAGGTGAGATTTGGATCACAGGACAGACAGAGATTTGGGTGTGGGTACCAGCGCTGGAGGAAGCCCACAGGTTGGCCAAGCCCCTGCCTGTGAAATGGTGCCCAGAGCAGAGAAGGTCCCAAGACCCCACTGGCCTTGTCATCCCATCGTCTACCTTTCTGTGCGTTCTTCTGCCCCTCTTCCTGTCTGAAAATCTACAGGCCTTTTATTTATAGGAAATGTACAAGTTCGCTCCTCATACTTATAAATGTGGGGGGGGGGCGGGGGGCTGTGTGTGTGTGGCTGTGTGTGGCTGTGGAGAGTTCCTCTGCAACCCAAGGATACCTGGATCCCCTTTCTTCTCCAGTTCTGTGGGTTCTGGGAGGGTGGTCAGAGCCTGTCAGCAGCCCCTCCTTTGCATCCCCTTTTGCTGTGGTCTTTTTGATGGTGCACGGCGTACCCTGGGGCTGATCGTGTTCCTGGGAGTTGGAAGCTTTCACTGGAGGGTTAAATCAGCAACAGGAGAGCAACACTCCCAGCAACCTCAGAAAGAATAGGAAATGATGCTCTTGAGGGGAGCGGGAAGCCGCTTGCTTGGCTGTGCTCCAGTACCATCTTCTTAAACAAAACAAAAAAAGTTCCCCTCCCCCCGCCCCCCCCGCCTTCCATGACACACCTTGTACTAAATACATTTTCAGACCTGACTTTGTGCAAACACAGTGTTGTTCTGCAAGCATTAAAAGGCAATTTAGTACTCGAAGAATTAAAAGCTCATGTTAAACTGAAGACTACACTTGGCATAAACATTAAAAATTGACAGAACACCCTGCACATTAACTGCACCAGGGCTTCGTAATTAGCATTTAAAAGTAAAACATCAAAAAAAAAATAAAATAAAATAAAAGTAAAACATCGTTTCCTTACTGTTTCCTACTTACTCATTTACAATCCGTTTATTATAATACAGATGTGAGCAGGAGGCTTGCTACCATCATCAGCGAGTGAAAAATATAGGTGTGCTGAGAAGGAAACTGGGATTTATTAATCTAGCCTAAAAAGCAAAACCAATGAAGAAGTCCCTCCCTGGGCTGGTTTGAAAGCCTCACAGTTCCCTTTTGGAAGATTGAAGGGCCCCCAAAGAAATCACCTTCACATTTCTTTTCCTTTTGTAGCCTTTTCACTAACAAATACTGGACAGAAAATCCAAGCAGGCTTAGGCCGGGCACACACTGGTGTCTAAAATCGACGAGCTGGCAGGTCACCACAGGAACTTGGAAAGAGCTCATTGGCCCATTGCAGAGGCTTCTTCAAAACTTTGGGAAGACTGGAATGCAGTTTTCCAGTTTGAAGGGAACTCCTGCTGACTTAGCACAGGTGGCTGAGTTCATACATGAGGACACCTGTTCAGGACACCTTTGTGCTCCTGCTTAAATTGGGGCTTTTGTATTTAGTGTGACCAGATCTGTAAAACTGAATGCAGTCCAAATCTGGTCTTACTTTCTTCTTCCTTAGTTAGTTCTCAATGTGCTGCTGTGGCCATTTCCACCCACACTTCTACTCTCTGCTCTTTCTCGGTGTGCTAGGTAGTAGTTCTCAAACTTGAGTAACCATCCCCATCACTGGGGGTCTCACCAACATGCAGAGGCTGACTGAGCAAGTCCAGAATGGGGCCTGAGAGGCTGCCTCTCTAACACGCTCTGAGGCGATGCCGGTGCTGCAGGGTCCCCGGCCCACACTCGGAGTAGCAAGCTTGTACAGAGACCCTGAAGTCCATTTTCCTCCATCGTGGAGTTCAGATCCGCAGATGTGCAGGACCCTCAGAAAGTGCCGGGTCCCTGTGGGACCGACAGAGAGTACGAAGGTAACCACACGTGGTTCTTGCCCTCAGTGCATTTCCTCTAGAAGTGTCTGAGAACTCATTACCTTTCTCGGGCGTCTCCTGCCGGACTTCATTTGGAATGCAGTTGAGAACACCTTGCCTTGATGTTATCTCAAGATCCTGACAAGCGTGTTCTGCTAAAGCAGACCTCCCTGGCTGTCCCCAAGTGGCCTCACATTCCCTGGCTGGGACACTCTGAGTTTATCAGGTTAGCCAGTTGACAGGACAAATATAATTTCTGGGCTGCAAGGCCAGTCTGGTTGAACATGTGACATGAGGGTGTTAAAAGTGGAGGAGATTTCTGAAAATAGACATCCCTCTTGTCAGAATACCACCAGGGGCTAGCCCAGACACTGGAATGTCTCTGCCCTGGAGGATTTGGGCAGTGAAGCACACTTCCCTGGGGAGGGGGTGGCAGCTGGGGAGAGAGGAAGCCTCCTCCAGAGCCAGGTTCCCAAGGAACCGATTTGGCATCTGCTCTGTGGCAATCTCTTGAAGGCAGAGAGAGAAAAGAGAAGGCTTTAGTTACAGATGCGGGAATATTCTGATACACGCAAGCCCCTTAGATTCTCTTTTCATCATTTTAATGACTTTGAAAATTCCAGAAATGTATTCATGCCGCTACGTGACTTGAGAATGCTCCTGTCTCGTGAAGAGCCATGGGCTAAAACACACCCGAACAGCAGGCAGGAGCGAGGCTGGCCGGCTGAGCCATGAGGCCAAGAACCGGGATTCTGAGGCAGGCTCGCATCTAAGCCTGGCAGGGCCTGGAAGGCAGCTGCATGCGCTTGGCAGGCTCGTTAATTACCACCGTGTTTTTATGGGAAGATCCTTGGGTGTGTTTGTGGGAACAGAACCCTGATTTTAATTACATCCCTTCCGGTTATTCACATTATATACTTCTAAGGATCTTGTTTCTCTGGCTTTCGTCTACCCTACAGAGGTGCACAGAGTTCAACCGAGAAAACGCCTGTGCGCTGTGTTGACATAGACATGGAGGAGAGAATTTTAGAGCTGAAAGGGACTGAATGTCTGCTAGTCCAGCCCCTCCACGTGGAGGTGAGGGAACTGAGGCTCAGAGAAATTTGAGTGACTTGCCCAAGGTCACACAACTCAGGCTAAAACTCAGGTCTCCAAAATCTCTCTACTTTATACATGGTCCTGATCTGCAGATAACTTTTTCTCTTCAAATTCTTCATAAAGGTTGCAATCGGAATGAGACAATTCCCTGTCCCTCCTTTGAGTGTTGAGGTTGTTGCGCAAAGAGCTATTTTCTAGGTGATTCTGATTTGATTCTTCTTTGGAATAAGAGTTCTGAGGATGCATCACCACGCTGCTGGGCAGGGGAGCGGACACGATTAGCAGATTCAAATAGACACACGATGCATCTCATGCCAGTTAGTGGGGGATGTGCATTGACTTTGAAGCAAAGCAGGGCACAGGACACCAAAGAACTGGAAATGAAAAATGAAGACGAGTCGCCCACTTGTAGGGTGGCCAAGGAGAGCCTTATGTTTTCCTTTGCAACAAAACACAGGTTTTGTGCTAAATGGCAAAGTAGCATTCACTGTACTTGTGTCCTCCCCGCCTGGTGGCCGATTTCCTGCTCTCTCTAGACCTCCTCTCACAAGTACTTATTTAATAATGGCATTTGCTTTTTAATATTTTTTTAAATAAAATTTATTTATTTATTTTTTGGCCGCATTGGGTCTTTGTTGCTGCGTACGGGCTTTCTCTAGTTGTGGTGAGCGGGGGCTACTCTTCGTTGCAGTGCGTGGGCTTCTCATTGTGGTGGCTTCTCTTGCTGCGGAGCACGGGCTCTAGGCAGCAGGTTTCAGTAGTTGTGACTCGCAGGCTCAGTAGCTGTGGCTCACGGGCTTAGTTGCTCCGCAGCATGTGGGATCCTCCCAGACCAGGGCTCGAACCCGTGTCCCCTGCATTGGCAGGTGGATTCTTAACCACTGCGCCACCAGGGAAGTCCCTGGCTTTTTAATATTTTATTTGATTTCTGTTTTATGGTATTTTTAATTGAACCCTGTTTTAATTGCCTTTCAGGCACACCAAGAGCCTGGATGAGGAAGGGGGACTTCGTAAATGAAATGATGATTGTTATTACTTCCTTTCTTTCTGCTCTGTCTTAATCAAATTATAATTGATTCCATCCACATATAAGCCCTGATCCTCATGTGCATGTGTCAGAAAACAGCAAGTGTTAAGTAAGAAGGCTGAAAATTTTCATCTAACTGAGATTAAGATTTGTCACCATTATTACAGGGTGAGGAAAGGAAATTGGGGCTAAGTTCTTCCTGTCAAGTTGAGCCATCAAGGGTGAGGGAAGCTCTTCAGACCTATCTACTCAGAGTACTTGATTCCAAGCCCACAGGAGGGCTTCCTAAGACAAGGCTTCGTAGAATTGAGAGCTGGAAGTGACCTAGGAAAGGCACTGGGCCCCACCCTGTGTCCAGTCACAGCCCAGGGCAGACACAGTTTCTCATCTACATGCTTGCCTGTGGCCTCCATAAATAAGGGCACTTCCTTTATAGCTTTTCAGATTCTCAAGGGCGGTTATTGAATTGCCCTTAGGATAAGAGAATAAACAGCCCTTTCCCTTAGACTTCTGAGGTTGCACCCTCTGCAACCCCAATCCTATTTAAAATTTTGACCTATTTGTTTTATGCCCAGCCATTGATTGCAGAGTGATTGCAGCCATCCTGGAGGGGCCTTAGTCGAGCATCACAAAACAAATCTGGCTCACACAGAGATGACTTCTAGCCTTGCTTGGTCTGCTTCCTTCCCAGCTGGGTGTTCAATGGGCAGCTGTTCATCAGGCTTGATAAGATAACTTAGATGTGATGGTCCAAGGGAAAGATTGTCAATCCTGGTAACTGCTTGAAGAAAGGAAAATATCCCTTAAAAGCATGGTCCTAGCCCGTAGTAATACTTCCTCGGGGCTGGTTAAAATAGAGTTCCTTATTTCAAAGGTAATACAAATATTTGAGTTCCTACTAGGTACAGTATACTGGGTGAGGCACTGCAGGCCAAGCAAGGCAAATAGAATTTTCTTTTTTTTATTTCCCTTCATTGCAGCAAGGATACCAACACATTTCAAGGCTCTACCTGGCACCAGATCATATACCCAGTTTCCTCCTATCAGCCTGGGGTGTAGCAAGTAATCATCCCCCTGTGATTGAAGAGAGAGCTGTATTCAAAGAGGTTAAGTTAAATGCCTGCCCAAGATCCATACAGCTTTGGTGGAGCAGAGGTGACATTTGAAAGCCAATCCCTGTCTAACCTGTCACTTAGAATTGTCCACCTGTAGGGAGTATCAGGTGGTTTGACACAGAGCGCTGTCCTCGGGCCTGGCCTGTTTGAAGCCTTTACTTGGGTGAAAAGAAAGAATGGAAGACTTAAACCGGGAAGAGACAACGAGTATACCAAAAATATCCCAAGAGGCTGCAGACCTGAATGAAAACCACCCCAGTGAGGGTGGAAGGGAGGAAATGATGAGAGGCCTGGGGGAAGAGAGCCTCCAGAGGATCTGGTGACCTGGGTTTGGAGATAGGGGAGAAAGGATGGCCTGGGTTTGATAACCATTGACAGGAGGAAATGCCTACAAGTTCATTTTTAGAAATGTTGAGCTTTGAAGTACTGATGGGACTTCGATGCCACCATCCAGCCAAGGAGTGTTGGAAGTATAGATCTGGAATGCGGGAGAAATATGGAACTGGAGACTTGGGAGGAATCTGCCTGGAATTTATGGTGGAAGTCGAGGAATTGGTAAAAGAGAGACTCCTACTTCCTTCTCTCTGGACATTGAAGGGGGACCTTGACAAATCCCACTCGTAAAGGAGAAGAGAACCAAGAGGAGGCAGCGTCACTTGTAGAAATAAGAGGACAATCACAGTGCATTGCCAGGGAAGCTTAGTAAAAACAAAGGGAGGGGCTTCCCTGGTGGCGCAGTGGTTGAGAGTCCGCCTGCCGATGCAGGGGACACGGGTTCGTGCCCCGGTCCGGGAAGATCCCACATGCCGCGGAGCGGCTGGGCCTGTGAGCCATGGCCGCTGAGACTGCGCGTCCGGAGCCTGTGCTCCGCAACGGGAGAGGCCACAGCAGTGAGAGGCCTGCGTACCCCGCCCCCCCAAAAAAAGGGAGATACAGTCAGCAATTTCTGTGGAAAGAGTGACAGAAAGGGCCACTGGATTTGTTAATGAGGAGATCCCTGGCCAGAGGCCTGTTAGCCTCATAAATGTTGAAGGCCAGTGTTACTCTTTTCTTTTGGTGGAACAGCTTTAGGGAAGGTAGAGAGAGAACAGTCACTGACTTACTGAAAAGAGTGGGACATGTGATCTTTAAAAGTGGAAGGACAGGGGAAGCTGTCCTTCCACTTTTAAAGAAAACAGTGAAAACAATCCTACTCCGGTACTTAGAGAACAGTAAGCAAATGAGATGGGAGCTCAGCTAGCGGCTGTAGCCCAGCCTCACAGAAGGGTCCCAGCCTAGAAACTCAGAGGTGATCATGCTAATCAGACTCCAGGGAAACAGACTAAATAGGAACACAAATCTTTCTGTTTACAATCGAGGAGTACAACCACCAACCCCAACCAGAATGATGTATGTGCACATTTTCCTTGAGTAATCCCCAAGGAAGCCAGATTATAATCAGAAGGTCACCTGGTGAACAGGGACTCTAAGAACAAGAGGTATGGGGAGAATTGGCCATTCCCTCCTGTGGGAACCCCCAGTACTTGACAGCCACTTTCTATTATTGTATTTTATTCTACTTTTTATATACCTGTTTCCCAGGACTGGACTGTGGGCTGTCTGAGAGCAGAGTCTATGTCTTACTTATCTTTGTACACTGGTGCCGAGTATTCTGTATTTGTCACATATTAGACATTGAGTAGATGTTTATTTCATGGATGGATGGGTGGATGGATGATTAGAAGACAGTATGGAAAGGTGGATGGAGGATCTGATTCGATTTTAGCTTTCTTAGTCCTAATCACACGTGGATCTCGACTCCAAGATTACAGTAAAGTCACTTGGGTTGAATTATGGTGACTCTAGATCTCTTCACTCATGAATTTACAGGCAGTTTCTTGAGCTACTTCTATGATTTTGCAGTCTCATTCTCTACATTTTACTTACTTTTAATTGTAATTTTTTCTAAAGTAACCT
This sequence comes from Mesoplodon bidens, assembly GCF_964165515.1. Taxonomy (NCBI): domain Eukaryota; kingdom Metazoa; phylum Chordata; class Mammalia; order Artiodactyla; family Ziphiidae; genus Mesoplodon; species Mesoplodon bidens. Next base: position 41,334,246 of record NC_138171.1, read on the forward strand.
TTTCTCAGATTCTGGGGACATCTTTTTGAACACAGTGATGACAGTAACACCCAACATTCTGACACATAAATGTATGCCAAAGGTATACTAATTTATATACATATAAATGTACTCCAGCACTCCTTCTGGAGTTGATGTAGTGCTTTTAGAATATAGAATCCTCATCACAGACATCCAGAGAGGGGCTGGGTAATACCCGGAGAGGGTATTCCAAAGTCCACTTCACTGATGGAGCCCAATGGAGCCACAGGCTTGGTCAGAACGCAAACCACACCTTGTCTCCAAGGCCTTATTTGATGGGCCCTAACAGGGCACCTCTCACATCCCTGGCGTCCCCACGGTTGACATGGGTTGCGAGTCGCCTGGTCCTCTGTTCTCTTGATCCATTTTCCTTGAGACTAAAATCTTAGTTAATAAATGTGGAGCGGTTTCCTAAAGGCCAGGTTTTTTCAAGGAGGTTTCCATTGCTTGCAGCCTTTCTAATTCATTTTTGCTAAAACCCAAAGTCTATTGCCTTTCCTCCAGGATTTTTCCTCGGTCATAACTGCACCCTCATACTGAGACTCCTCCTCCTTCAGGGCCCATTACTGCCCAGTTAGCACCCAGTGCTGGAATGGGGGCAGAGTTAGTTTCCCCCCTCCACACTGTTGGCTGTGGGGGGTAGTTGCTGCCTGAGCGTGGGCCCTTCCCTCCCCCAGTCTGTCCTTCTCACCTGCTCTCACATTAGCCATCTTTGTGGTTCTCCCTCTATTTATTTCCTTATCTTTAGGCTATAAAGCCAGGAAGACAGACCTATAGCCAAGCATTCAGATTTAGAAAGAGAGAGAGGGAGAGGAGAGGAATAAATAACAGACGTCATAGGAGGTGCCTATCCTTCAAGGAACAAAACTGTTAATATCTAAGAAGTGGGGTAAAATGACTCAGTAAACTCTTAGTTTTCCTTTTTCTTCATCATTCCTTCGTTCTCTGGCCCTCATGTAGCAACACTAAGCACATCCATTAATTAATAACAGGCCCTGGAAGATGGAATCAGTGCAAAGTGTGGCTTAGAAGAGTTTTTGTTTTATTTTATTGGGGGGCGGTTGTGGAGGAGTTGAGGTGACTTAGGGAGTGGTATCCTTCTAGAGAAAACCCTTCTGGGTCTATTTGCAGATCCAGAGTATGTGGATCTGCCCTTGCATGATCTTAAAAACCAAACGACAGAGAACAGCCTAGCTTTGCTCATCGGGCCGTTTCCATCATTGTTCATCTTCTGTGCTCTCAGAAGAGAAGCCTGAACACCTGACCTATCCATGCCCTTTGGTAAAGATAGAGACCTTTTCATTTTCCCTTCACAAGTCTTTGCCACTTTCTGACTGAAAAGAGAAAAACGTGCATTGCTGACATCTCTTGATGCACAGGTATCGATGAATGAAAGACGTTAGAAAATATCAGACCTACTTTTATTCGATCAAACAGGTACATTGACTTGGTTCACCTGAGTGACCCATGACACATTGGGTTCCTACAACTGCCCCCCACCCCTCAAAAAAAAAAACATACATACACCCCCCTTTACAGATGCCTTAGTAATAGAGTTCACAGCTACTTTCAGGTTATAAACAAAGAAAGGGGTGGAGGTGTATCTCAGATCTCAGTTTAGGAGAAAAATGTGTAATAGCCTGAGTTTTAAATAGTTGCATGGTGCCGATGTTGATATGGTTCTTCCTGGCTGTCATTGTGAAACCTACCCTGCAGTTGTGGAACACCCTCTACGTACGTTTCGTCTTAGGGAGTGGGGTACATCTTGGTGTTTTCTCCTGCTCCCCCAATGCAAAGTTGGAGTCATCTACTTTTCTAGAAGACCTTAGCAGAAATAACAGTAGTGTTTCTGTGTACTGGATACCTCCTGTGTGCCTGCCCCTGCATTAGATAAAGATTCTCTCATCTTTATAGCTAATAGTTGCCAGGAGCCATGTCCTACAGACGAGATCCTGGGGTGCAGAGATTAAAGAGCCTGTGTAATCATCCAGCTTGTACAACACCAGACAGGGATTTGAACCTGGTCTGTCTCATGCCAGAGCACACGCTTTTTCCACTGGACCACATGACCTGAAACACTGGCTGTGCCTGTTCCACAGGCCCCTTGGTTGGGAGGCTTCCTTCTCCCCTCTGTGGATGTTCCATGTCCTGGAAGGGGAGGGAAGTGCCTGAGAAAGGAGTGTTCACGCATCCGTTAAAATAGGTGTCATAGCCTCTTGTCTCCCCTTCATATTCACAAATGTTCACTTCTTTCTTTCTCTCTTTTTTTTATTCTTCCTCGGGATGATGACTGACAGGTTAATATATGTCTAACTACATGTCTCAGAAATCAAAAGGAAGGTGCTGTCAGAATCACTTGTCAGAAAATGAGATTAGACGCACTTGTCATTTGCTGAGGATAGCAGCCTTTCAGAGATAAGGTTTCATTTAATGAGGGTAAAAAGCCTCCTTTAAAAAAAAAGAAGAAGAAGGAGTGAGGGTGGGGTAGAGGAGAGGGAGTGATGATTCTTTTTTCTGGTGTCAGCCAAGTGTTTTATCACCTAACGTGATCCTGGGGCACCTGGTAGCCACTGATAATGGCAGCCTGGCCCTCTCCACCTCCTCTGCCCCGAGCCCCTTCAGAAGCGGCTGCTGTGACCTGTTTTTACCTCTCTTTGGAAGCTGAAGCTCCTTCTCCTGTGGGAAAGGGGAGCAAAGCATGTATTGTAGATTTAAAAGCAGGCTCAAGAAAGCATGCGGTATAAAGGAAATGTATAGTCACATTTCCCAACAAACTATAAAGAATCCACCGTAGATTTCAGTGAGATATGGAGCTTGTCTGACAAGTGAAGGGTAACTAATGAAGAACAGAGCTGGATCCCATTGCAACCAATTGTGTTTTGTTACGGAAAATATTTATCAAGTTTTTTTTTTTTTTTCTGTGTTTGTTGAGTCTCTTAAAAGTGACATAGTAAGAGCTCCCCGTATGTGACTTGATACACCTCCTGAGCCCCACGATTCAGATTGGCAATCTCTATCCGGTTCTTAAGCTGCTCACCACCCCCATCTCCCCCCCCCGCTCCCCCCCCAGCCAAGTCATGGAAACAGCCTCTGAAATGAACAACCTGACTACGGGAAAGGCCTATGCAAAGCAGGAAACCCACACTCAAGTTCGTGCCAGTTCTCTACCCCCAGACTTAGTGGTGTAAAACGGTAAAGCCCTTTTATGCTCCCAGATTCAGCGTGTCAGGAATTTGGACAGGACCCACCAGGAATGGCTTGTCTCTGCTCCACAATGTCTAGGTGGCTTGAATAGCTGGGAGTGAGAATCATCCAGGGATGTCTTCACTCACCCATCTGGATGCGGATGACTCAAGCGAGCTGCACTGGGCTGATCCACCCATCCGGGGCACCTGCACAGGCTCTGCCCACGTGGCCAGGCCCTTCTACAGAATGGCAGCTGGGAGGGGTCTCCTGAGAGGACACTTCCAGAATGTGAGCATCCAGGAGGTGGAGGGCAGCAGCCACAGGAAAGGGATGGAGACCCCGCCTCTCGATGGGAGAGTGTCCAGGATGTGCAGCCATGTTTTAAAACTCCCGTAATGCTATCACGGTTTCTTTCTCCTTGTGCTTTCATTTACTTCTCGTGGACAAAATCGTCTATGAATGTAAAGTATTATATGACATTTGGATAGTTTACTACTGATTTGGCATCAATGACTCCTCCTTAGCAAAAAAAATAATATATGGAATATATATAGAAAAGCATGTATATACATATGTGTGTACGTATCCCTGAGCAGGGATGCAAGGATACATATATACGTGGAGGAAGAGTGAGCGCGCAACAGCACGTTACATTGCACTCGGTGTTTTGAAGGGTGGTGGCCAGGTTCCTGCCCTCCTCTCCAGACGGCTGAAGACAGACTCGTGGCCTCAATGTGCACTTTGCTTTCTTTCCAGTCCTTCTCTATTACATTTCTCAAAAACAGTCTGTACCGACTGCCTCTATTTTCTCACCACTTCATTTACTTATTAACTTTTAATATGTAATCCAGCTCCTGTTTCATTCCCCTGCAATTTTCTTGGTGTCCACCAGCAACCTCCTCAAACACCCATCTAGCTGTCTTTCCTCATTCCTTGTCCTCCAAGATCTCTAAAGCATTGGCCACTTTTGAGTCCCGCCCCCCTTACTGGAAACCTTGCCCTTCCTTGGTTCTCTAGGGATACTTTCTTGATTCCCCCTTTTCACTTGCTCCCTCGCTGACCCAGGAAGCTCGGACGCTGTCTGGTTGTCGTCCTTGGTTCTGTTTCTTCCCGCTCCACAGTTTGCTCTTGGCAGTCACATTCCCTCATCTCTTTGTGGAGGACACCCTCCCCTCATCTGTGATTCTGAGCCCCTCCCCCCTTGTGTTCCAGTCCCAAATTTCTGACCACCGCTGGGCTGTTCTCACACTATTTTAGATTCATCTTGTCCAAAGCAGTTTCTTTATAGGTACCTGCAAGCCCCTCTCCGTGTCCGTGTTCCTGACTGTAGCTAGTTCCCCAGGCTGGAAACCTCAGCGTTTCCCCGCTTTGGCTTGCTTCCTTGCCTCTTCAGTACTTTTTCCCACCCACCTTGACCTCATTTCACTACCTTCTCCTGTTGGGCGAAGCTCTTTCCCGCAGGTCACTTTTCTTGATGCCTCTTATAGGCATGTATTTGTCTACTCTCCTCTCCTAAATTGTAAGTTCCCCAAGGCATATAACATGTTCCTTTTTTTTTTTTGGCACATCATTCATACTCAGTACAAGTATCATTATTGAATGGATGGACTTTAGTATACTGTCAAAAAATTAATCATACTGTACACCACAAAGTATTAGAGTTAAGGAAAGGTTTTAATGAGATTTAAGAGGCTAACATAGCCATAGGTGTGTCAAGATCTTGCCTTGCCTGTTAGCTCTCCTTCAAAGTGTTACCTGAAGGAACAAGACATGTGAGGAACAGTAATAACAGAATTAATAATCGATACCTCTGTTGAGGGCTAGGTGCTGTTCTAGCTAATTTAATCCTCAACAGCTCTGAGATAGGGACAGTATACTTTCCATGCTATAGATGAAGAAACAATGACAGGAAAAGTAAAATACGACTTTATTTTTAGTGGGGTAGATACCTCGTACCCCAAACAATCCTCTGTGCAGTCTGTGTTAGAGAAGGTAATGCCTTAGGCTCCCCACAGAAGCAGGTTTCTCCTTTTCCCTTAGCCCAGTTTACCACTGATTGACCACCAAGCCCAGAGCAACTTCCAGGGTCCCCGGCTGAGCTTAGTCATCATGAGTCCTGGAGGCAGAAAGAAGAACCAAGCGTGTGCCGACCTTTAACACACATGGTTTTCAAAGCACAGGGACAGTGTCCACTGGAAAACACGGCCCTGTCCGCTTTAGGTGCTACATTGAATGCTAACCACTTGGATTAGCAACCATGAGGAAAGCACTAGAAGGAAAGTGGGGAGAGTTTGCCTTTCCCCCAGTCAAACACTAAACAAGTAAATAGCATACAGATATTCCATGGTGTGTGTGCATCTTAATACAGTTCTAGAGTAGCCAGAGGTAAAGTAGCTGTGGTAACATGTTACCAATCAGGGAATATAAATGAAGGGGCTTGGGTTTTATTCATACCATCCTTTCATCTTTCTTATAAGTTTGAAGTTTTTCAAAATAGAAAGTCAGGAACTATTTTAAAAGAGAGCTTAAGAAAAAAAAAGAGCAATTCCAAAGGTGGGAGTCAACAATAAATACACAGGGAAGTGGTCTAAAGCCAGGAATTTTCTGGTCCATCAAGTGGGAAGTACCAGGAAAGAAGGAATGACGTAGAATTGGAGACATATGGTGCTTCTTAGGGGGAGTGCTTGGGCTGCCCAAGAGGCTAATTCAAAACTAAATTTTATCCCTGGATCCCACAGCCCTTAATGTGACCCAAACTTTCCATTACCAAATTCTGAGGATTTAAATCCTGATATTGTGTGCCTGAATCTGGAATCTGTCTCAACAGTTAAAGATCCATCCTATTGAGGCCACATGTGTCTGTGCAAGAAGTTCTTTTCAAGCCAAACTTTCATGTTAAAAAAAAAAAAAATCCTGAGAGGAAATACATGTGGTCCTCTTCCCCTTCGAGCCCAGTTCAGGCTATTTATTGTTTTATTTGATTGTTGAGAAGTCAGAAATGATTAAATTGGTTCCCAATGTGGTCTGCACATTGCCTTGGCTCAGAACAGCCTGAGGAAGACAAAGGCCAGCTTCCACTTGTGCAGGGTTCTGACGTGTGTGTGTGTGTGTGTGTGTGTGTGTGTGTTTCCTTTCTTTCTGAAGTCCTTTCCCTGTGGATTTCAGATTAAAGAGAGCATGATGACACATTAACCCTTCTGGTTTTGCTTTTAAAACACAAAGTTGACAAATGTGTTTAATGAGCACGTGGTACCAAGTGACAGAGGCACAGAGCTGGAGAGGCTCACTTGTGCCTTGATTGTTTTGATGAGAAAGTTAAATGGTACTTACCAGTTGGAAGGATGAAATGTAAACCATAGCATACTTCTGACATTTCACTGATCTATCAGGAAATTCCAGGAGAGTGGGACGCCCCAGAAAAGGTATGTCAAACAGTGTGCCCTCCTTAGAAATTAATAACGGAACCTCTAAGAAAATGGACAGAGGAAAATACTCTTTTCTGGTACAGATACTGTTCTCTGTTTATAATCTAGATATTAGATCAAGTATGATCACAAGATCTTATATATGGAAAAGAGCAAGAGAGAGATGATTCATCCCAACCTGTATGCATTTTAATGGTGAACAGAAGTTTCAGTGACTTTCCCAAAGCTGAAACTAGGTGCCACGGGCCTGTTCTAACACCCAGGTCTCCTGACTTTGCTAATTCAGTACAGTGTTTTTTGACACCTAACCTCCTGTAATGGTCTGCAATAGCCCTGCAACCAGTTTTTAAAACTCACCAGTGGGACTTCCCTTGGTGGCGCGGTAGTTAAGAATCCTCCTGCCAATGTAGGGGACGCGGGTTCGAGCCCTGGTCTGGGAAGATCCCACATGCCGTGGAGCAACTAAGCCCGTGCGCCACAACTACTGAGCCTGTGCTCTAGAGCCCGTGAGCCACAACTACTGAGCCCACGTGCCACAACTGCTGAAGCCTGTGCTCTGCAACAAGAGAAGCCACTGCAATGAGAAGCCCACACACCGCAACAAAGAGTAGCCCCTGCTCGCTGCAGCTAGAGGAAGCCCACGCACAGCAACGAAGACCCAACACAGCCAAAAATAAATAAATAAATAAATAAATGTTTAAAAAAACTCACCAGAGCCTACTGCCAATGACGGTCAGCTAATTTCTCTAATCCTCGTATAGGCTAGTTATTTGTAATCGTTTTCCTGGCCTTATGTTGTATCTTTAAACCCACCAGTTATTTCATAAATACATGTTGTCGGCTCTAAGTGAGCACTAGTAACAGAGAGAAAATCCATCCATCACCACTAGTGGGAATGAAAAAACAACTCAGAGCACACAGCCTGGTTGAATGTTGTTTGCAGTTTGATCTTTGTATAAGAAGGACATCATAAATTTAAGTAAAAGCTACCAGCCAACAACTGTATTTTTATCAGCCTCCCCCTCTCCAAGAAAACTCATCGCTAGGAAAATAAATTGCATTCTTTACCAGCAGCACAAAGGAAAGTCTTGTTACTTATAGGCGAGTGGCTATTTGAAAGCCTGGCTACAATTTTCCTGTTTTGCTAACACTTGTAATTAAATCCGTCAACTCCCTCTAAGATTCTGTGTAAATACCAGATGCTCACTACATATTTTTTTTCTCCTGGAGAATATGAAAAGTTGTACCCTAACTTCTAAGGAGGCATAAACCTGGGTAAAAGCAGGCCCCTGAAGGACCACCCTCGCCGTCCGCCCAGGCCCCATCCCCATCTCTTGCCTTGGCGGGGATGTTAAGGCCCCTGCCCTGGTTCAGGAGCAGATGGCTGGGGGTGGGGCGTGGTGGACAGAGGACCCAGACGGCGGGCGGGAGGCAGGCAGGGAAGGAGGGGGCCGTGCCTCTCGCTCCCCGTGGGCCTGCAGCCTGCTTTTCATGTGCTGTGAGTGCAGCCCCGCCAGCTGTCACTTGAATTCATGCAGTTGATCATACAGGGATCAGAGGAGGAAGTTTGGGATGGCTCTGGGCAAATCCACCCTTTCTACCAGGGGTGAGAACAGCCTCCTGTAGCACCTGTATTCCTCAGGGGGCTCAGACACATAGGATCTTTTTTCCACCCCTTCCCTATACAAAGAAGTGTAGCTTTTGGTCCCAGAGGTGATGGTATTTCAGCAGTAGGCAAAGCAAACCCCCTTGGGTTTTCCAGAATTAAATGGAGTTGCTTAGAGTTGTCATTGCCTCAGGAGAAAGCTGAGAGGGTGTTAAATGAATCATGAAAGAGAATCAACATACCTGCTGGTATTTAAATTTGAGTGTGTGGAGTGTGGGTGTCTTGGCATTTGTGATGCAAAACCTGGGAAAGGGTTTTCCCCCTCCCCCTACCAATTCGGTCCTAGCAGTTTCACTCTGCTTTGTGGGAATTGACTTAAAAAACATTTAGCACTCCTAAAAATATTAGGAAAATATTCATATTATATATAGGGCAACCCCCAACCCTCCTTACTTAAAACCCATTCCTGGCTTTGGGTTTTTTCCCCACTAGTTTTGATGGGTGGGTTGCCACACAGGGGGTTTGCTTCATCACCGAAGGTTTTAGGTGGACCTCTGAGACCCCCTTGAATGTGTGAGCGTGTGGCAGGAGCGAGGATTGGAAGCGCGGAGCCCCTGGCCCACGCCACCTCAGCTACTTTCAGTTTCTTTTTGAAACCGAAATCACAGCAGAGCTGTCAGATGGCAGCTGTGCATTTGGTGGAAATGAGAATTCCAGATTTTATGCTAATTCGGTTTCAGGTTCCTTTGAACCTGCAGTTTCATGAGGCTGTGCTTAAAACTGCAATCTGTTTTAGATAAAAGCAGGGATTACTAAAGACTTTTTAGTTTTGCAAACATTCGCAGCCTCCAAAAGCAAAGGGGGATTTCAGATTTATTCTTTCATTAACATTGTCATGTTAAGTTTCCTTCTACTTTATCAAATAGAAGACTTTTCCTTATTTTGGCAGTGATTTTTCTTACTTCAGGATTTATCTCTATTTTAGTAGTGTTCTTTCTCTAACTTCAAGGTCCTTGTCATGCCCTTGCAGAGGCTGGAAAGCAAAGGTGATGTTCATGTCATGTCTCATCCTGACATGTGTTCATCTTCCTTTTTCTGAATGTTGGCACTGACTTAGATGGTTGTGTCCATTACCAATTGCTTTGTAACAAACTACAAATTTAATAGCTTAAAACACGACAATTTTGCTTATTTGCTAACGATTTTGCAGTTTGGGCAGGGCTCTTCAAAGACAGTTTCTCTCTGTTGCACATGGCATCAACTAAGGCAAGCTCAGCTGGGGCTGGAGGAGCCACTTCCAAGAGGCTTATTCACAGGGCTGGCAAGTTGTTACTGGCTATTGGCTGGGAACTCAGCTAAGTCTTTGGTCCCATGGCTTTAATTCTCCTCCATGTGTGCTTGCTTGGGCTTCCTCACCACATGGTGTCTGCATTCCAAGAGTATAGAAGCAGAAGCTGCTTAACACCTGAAGAAGTTTTCTTAATACCTTAAGAAGCTCGGAAGGTCCAGAACATCACTTCCTCCACATTTTATTGTTCAAAACAGTTACAGGTCCAGCCCAGATTCCAGGGTAGAGGGCTTAAGCTCCACCTTCCCACGGGAGAATAGCCTGCACATATAGAATTACCACAGGCCACATTGAGAGAGTAGCAACCTCAGTGGTGGATGTGGTATTTTAATTAGTAATCAATTTTCAAGAGAATTTAAATGTGCTCTGTTGTTAGCCTTATGATGATGGGTTTCTATATTCCATGAAAAGCTAAACTGGTGGCAATTTGTGGAAAGGACTTTACAGTTTATTTTTGAAACAATGTCTTCATTCTCTTCTGTTTTAGTTGGCAGAGATGTGGTCATTCACTCATTGACTCGTTGATCTGACACTGTTTATTGACCACATGTAAGGCATGAGAGTACACTCTAGATGTTTAGGGGAATGATGATGGTGGGGTGGGATGTGTGTGTAAGGGCACAGTGTGGCCCTCAAGGGATTGAATCTTTGCTCTCCAAAGCTGTGTCTTATTCCCACTGAGGACATTTGTACCCCTAAAGGAATAACAGTGTCCAGAGGTGAACCAAGGAACAGGTAATGCCTGTCAGACATTGTCTTGGATATATTTCCCTAAGGAAACCTTCCAGATAAGCTGTAGTTTGGAGCAGAAGAAGAAATTGCTGGTTTAATTAATTTGCAGCAAAGGTCTATGAATGGAGACTGTACAGGACCAGAGAGGAGAGGAGTTCGTAGGTCTTTGCAGGCATGCAGGCTTGCCCTCACCCTATGTAACTGCAGTGAATGATCCTAGCAACTGGCATTGGTATGGCAGTTGACCGTTGGCCAAGTATGCTCGTTTGATGGATAGAGCCACAGAGACAGAGGCTATTGGAATGGCCATGTTCGAGTTTCCCACCCCATTTTGACAGTGTGGAAGGGACAGGGAGGAAAACAGACCAGAACAAGGGTGAAAAATCAGAAATATTGGTCAATACGAATGCTTTCAGGAAAGCTAAGCCAAGGGGATTCTTTGACATCCTAGCTGCCCACCTGGTACCCCAGCAACTGTATGATTCACCAAAACAGTAGAAACAAATGTTTCGCTCTTACCCAACAAGAATTTCTGCAAGTAAATATTTGGGCCATCAGGATACTCTACAATGAAGCTAAAATGAAAGCACAAAGCTTTGTTAGGTCCATGTACATCAGTATAGATGGAGGAAAAAAATTTCCAGTATGCTAGAGATTATTAATACTTTCAGGTAACATGTTTCCAGGAAAAGAGAGCAAACCCCTTGAGAGAAGGTTGGAGGGAAAGATGTACTGACATGGGATTGGCCACTGTTTCACGTGTTCCTTTCACAAATTACCTTAATGTGGGATGTAAGTAATCGTTCAAACTACAAAACCTATGCAGGTAAACTACTCACATATCCTAGTAATATTCACACAGCCCAAACAGCTTTACCATGACCCTCTGGATCTTGAAACCTCTCTAGATTTTAGATATCAGAATTTATTTTGACTTAGATCTAGAACTAGCATTTCAGCATTGGGAGTATGTGGAATCCAGGTTTGGCCAACGGAGTAAGAAATCAAGATCTACCAGTAGTGTGGACTGTAGACCCCGGTACAGTGGAGAAGGGGCCGGATGTACCTGCTAGAACTCTGCTATCATCCTGACTCCTTCACTTCCAAAGGGTGTACTTACACACTGTGTATCAGTTGCCTCATCTGAAATACGGAGGAGAATAGCAATTTCTCTGTTTACCTCACAGGGTTGATGTCAGAGCAGATGACATAATTACTGTAAACATTTTTGAAAAATATATATTACATAAGCAAGTATGGCAGCACCTCACGAGAGGCTGAATCTTAGAAGCAGTGAGTGGTATCACAGTATATAATTTATGGCCCCTGTCTTTTCCTGGTCTTGGATTCACTAGTTCGTTGGTTGGTTTCTTCCTCCCTTTCATTTCAAGGCCCTAAAATGAAGATTAGAATCATATTTTGAGCCTGACCCAGGCCTAGTATAGCAACAGTCTTTCTCTGGGACTAACTGAAGCTAGAAATGAGGATCCTCACAGAGACACAGAAAAACAGTTTCCCATTAGTGCAAAACTTAACTGAAATTATAACAGTGTACCTGGTATGACTTTGATGGTAAAAATGGTTGGAGAGGACTTCCCTGGTGGCACAGTGGTTGAGAGTCTGCCTGCTGATGCAGAGGACACGGGTTCGTGCCCCGGTCTGGGAAGATCCCACATGCCACAGAGCGGCTGGGCCCGTGAGCCATGGCCGCTGAGCCTGCGCTTCCAGAGCCTGTGCTCCGCAACAGGAGAGGCCACAACAGTGAGAGGCCCGCGTACGGGAAAAGGTTGGAGAGGCCACATGAGGTCCTATCTCTATATCCGTGTGAATCATTCGTGTCCATGTGCGGAAGATCTCCCAAGGGCCCCGTCTCTCCCTGGAACTGTTGAAAATTTGGGGGAGCTCACTCAGTCCAAAGTGGCTCAGATGCCTCTTGCAGAGAGAATTGGGAAACATGGTTGGTTCCCCAGCACCCCCCCGTTTTCCACAGCAGCCTTTTCTTTTTTTTTTTTAATTAATTTTTTGCTTTATAACAAATTTAATCAGTTATACATATACATATGTTTCCATATCCCCTCCCTTTTGCGTCTCCCTCCCACCCTCCCTATCCCACCCCTCCAGGCGGTCTGATCTCCCTGTGCTATGCGGCTGCTTCCCACTAGCTATCTACCTTACGTTTGGTAGTGTATATACGTCCATGCCGCTCTTTCACTTTGTCACAGCTTACCCTTCCCCCTCCCCATATCCTCAAGTCCATTCTCTAGTAGGTCTGTGTCTTTATTCCTGTCTTACCCCTATGTTCTTCATGACATTTTTTTTTCTTAAATTCCATATATATGTGTTAGCATACAGTATTTGTCTTTCTCTTTCTGACTTACTTCACTCTGTATGACAGACTCTAGGTCTATCCACCTCATTACAAATAGCTCAATTTCATTTCTTTTTATGGCTGAGTAATATTCCATTGTATATATGTGCCACATCTTCTTTTTTTTTTTTTTTTTTTGATAGGGGAAAGTTTTTTTTTTTACTTTTTATTTTATATTGGAGTATAGCCGATTAACAATGTTGTGATAGTTTCAGATGCACAGCAAAGGGACTCGGCTATACATATGCATGTACCCATTCTCCCCCAAACTCCCCTCCCATCCAGGCTGCCACATAACATTGAGCAGAGTCCCCTGTGCTATATAGTAGGTCCACTGGTTATCCATTTTTTTTTAAGTTTATTTATTTATTTTTTTAATTAGTTTCTGCTTTATAACAAAGTGAATCAGTCATACATATACATCTGTTCCCACATCCCTTCCCTCATGCATCTCCCTCCCTCCCACCCTCCCCATCCCACCCCTCCAGGCGGTCACAAAGCACCGAGCTGATCTCCCTGTGCTCTGCGGCTGCTTCCCACTATCTATCTACCTTACGTTTGGTAGTGTATACACGTCCATGCCTCTCTTTCGCCTTGTCACAGCCCACCCTTCCCCCTCCCCATATCCTCAAGTCCATTCTCAAGTAGGTCTGCGTCTTCATTCCCGTTTTGCCCCTAGGTTCTTCATGACATTTTTTTTTAAATTCCGTATATATGTGTTAGCATACGGTATTTGTCTTTCTCTTTCTGACTAACTTCACTCTGTATGACAGACTCTAGGTCTATCCACCTCATTACAAATAGCTCAGTTTCGTTTCTTTTTATGGCTGAGTAATATTCCATTGTATATATGTGCCACATCTTCTTTATCCATTCATCCGATGATGGACACTTAGGTTGTTTCCAGCTCCGGGCTATTGTGAATAGAGCTGCAATGAACATTTTGGTACATGTCTCTTTTTGAATTATGGTTTTCTCAGGGTATATGCCCAGTAGTGGGATTGCTGGGTCATATGGTAGTTCTATTTGTAGTTTTTTAAGGAACCTCCATACCGTTCTCCATAGTGGCTGTACCAATTCACATTCCCACCAGCAGTGCAAGAGTGTTCCCTTTTTTCCACACCCTCTCCAGCATTTATTGTTTCTAGATTTCTCTTTTTTTTTTTTTTAATTAGTTTCTGCTTTATAACAAAGTGAATCAGTCATACATATACATCTGTTCCCACATCCCTTCCCTCATGCATCTCCCTCCCTCCCACCCTCCCCATCCCACCCCTCCAGGCAGTCACAAAGCACCGAGCTGATCTCCCTGTGCTCTGCGGCTGCTTCCCACTATCTATCTACCTTACGTTTGGTAGTGTATACACGTCCATGCCTCTCTTTCGCTTTGTCACAGCTTACCCTTCCCCCTCCCCATATCCTCAAGTCCATTCTCAAGTAGGTCTGTGTCTTTATTCTCGTTTTGCCCCTAGGTTCTTCATGACATTTTTTTTTTAAATTCCGTATATATGTGTTAGCATACGGTATTTGTCTTTCTCTTTCTGACTAACTTCACTCTGTATGACAGACTCTAGGTCTATCCACCTCATTACAAATAGCTCAGTTTCGTTTCTTTTTATGGCTGAGTAATATTCCATTGTATATATGTGCCACATCTTCTTTATCCATTCATCCGACGATGGACACTTAGGTTGTTTCCATCTCCGGGCTATTGTAAATAGGGCTGCTATGAACATTTTGGTACATGTCTCTTTTTGAATTATGGTTTTCTCAGGGTATATGCCCAGTAGTGGGATTGCTGGGTCATATGGTAGTTCTATTTGTAGTTTTTTAAGGAACCTCCATACCGTTCTCCATAGTGGCTGTACCAATTCACATTCCCACCAGCAGTGCAAGAGTGTTCCCTTTTTTCCACACCCTCTCCAGCATTTATTGTTTCCAGATTTTTTGATGATGGCCATTCTGACTGGTGTGAGATGATATCTCATTGTAGTTTTGATTTGCATTTCTCTAATGAGTAAAGATGTTGAGCATCCTTTCATGTGTTTGTTGGCAGTCTGTATATCTTCTGTGGAGAAATGTCTATTTAGGTCTTCTGCCCATTTTTGGATTGGGTTGTTTGTTTTTTTGTTATTGAGCTGCATGAGCTGCTTATAAATTTTGGAGATTAATCCTTTGTCAGTTGCTTCATTTGCAAATATTTTCTCCCATTCTGAGGGTTGTCTTTTGGTCTTGTTTATGGTTTCCTTTGCTGTGCAAAAGCTTTTAAGTTTCATTAGGTCCCATGTGTTTATTTTTGTCTTTATTTCCATTTCTCTAGGAGGTGGGTCAAAAAGGATCTTGCTGTGATTTATGTCATAGAGTGTTCTGCCTATGTTTTCCTCTAAGAGTTTGAGAGTGTCTGGCCTTACATTTAGGTCTTTAATCCATTTTGAGCTTATTTTTGTGTATGGTGTTAGGGAGTGATCTAATCTCATACTTTTACATGTCCCTATCCAGTTTTCCCAGCACCACTTATTGAAGAGGCTGTCCTTTCTCCACTGTACATTCCTGCCTCCTTTATCAAAGATAAGGTGACCATATGTCCGTGGGTTTAACTCTGGGCTTTCTATCCTGTTCCATTGATCTATCTTTCTGTTTTTGTGCCAGTACCATACTGTCTTGATTACTGTAGCTTTGTAGTATAGTCTGAAGTCAGGGAGCCTGATTCCTCCAGCTCCATTTTTCGTTCTCAAGATTGCTTTGGCTATTCGGGGTCTTTTGTGTTTCCATACAAATTGTGAAATTTTTTGTTCTAGTTCTGTGAAAAATGCCAGTGGTAGTTTGATAGGGATTGCATTGGATCTGTAGATTGCTTTGGGTAGTAGAGTCATTTTCACAATGTTGATTCTTCCAATCCAAGAACATGGTACATTTCTCCATCTATTTGTATCATCTTTAATTTCTTTCATCAGTGTCTTATAATTTTCTGCATACAGGTCTTTTGTCTCCTTAGGTTTATTCCTAGATATTTTATTCTTTTTGTTGCAGTGGTAAATGGGAGTGTTTCCTTGATATCACTTTCAGATTTTTCATCATTAGTATATAGGAATGCCAGAGATTTCTGTGCATTAATTTTGTATCCTGCAACTTTACCAAATTCATTGATTAGCTCTATTAGTTTTCTGGTAGCATCTTTAGGATTCTCTATGTATAGTATCATGTCATCTGCAAACAGTGACAGCTTTACTTCTTTTTTTCCGATTTGGATTCCTTTTATTTCCTTTTCTTCTCTGATTGCTGTGGCTAAAACTTCCAAAACTAGGTTGAATAAGAGTGGTGAGAGTGGGCAACCTTGTCTTGTTCCTGATCTTAGTGGAAATGGTTTCAGTTTTTCACCATTGAGGATGATGCTGGCTGTGGGTTTGTCATATATGGCCTTTATTATGTTGAGGAAAGTTCCCTCTATGCCTACTTTCTGCAGGGTTTTTATCATAAATGGGTGTTGGATTTTGTCGAAAGCTTTCTCTGCATCTATTGAGATGATCATATGGTTTTTCTCCTTCAATTTGTTAATATGGTGTATCATGTTGATTGATTTGCGTATATTGAAGAATCCTTGCATTCCTGGAATAAACCCCACTTGATCATGGTGTATGATCCTTTTAATGTGCTGTTGGATTCTGTTTGCTAGTATTTTGTTGAGGATTTTTGCATCTATGTTCATCAGTGATATTGGCCTGTAGTTTTCTTTCTTTGTGACATCCTTGTCTGGTTTTGGTATCAAGGTGATGGTGGCCTCGTAGAATGACTTTGGGAGTGTTCCTCCCTCTGCTATATTTTGGAAGAGTTTCAGAAGGATAGGTGTTAGCTCTTCTCTAAATGCTTGATAGAATTCACCTGTGAAGCCATCTGGTCCTGGGCTTTTGTTTGTTGGAAGATTTTTTATCACAGGTTCAATTTCAGTGCTTGTGATTGGTCTGTTCATATTTTCTATTTCTTCCTGATTCAGTCTTGGCAGGTTGTGCATTTCTAAGAATTTGTCCATTTCTTCCAGGTTGTCCATTTTATTGGCATAGAGTTGCTTATAGTAATCTCTCATGATCTTTTGTATTTCTGCAGTGTCAGTTGTTACTTCTCCTTTTTCATTTCTGATTCTATTGATTTGAGTCTTCTCCCTTTTTTTCTTGATGAGTCTGGCTAATGGTTTATCAATTTTGTTTATCTTCTCAAAGAACCAGCTTTTAGTTTTATTGATCTTTGCTATCGTTTCCTTCATTTCTTTTTCATTTATTTCTGATCTGATTTTTATGATTTCTTTCCTTCTGCTAACTTTGGGATGTTTTTGTTCTTCTTTCTCTAATTGCTTTAGGTGCAAGGTTAGGTTGTTTATTCGTGATGTTTCCTGTTTCTTAAGGTGGGATTGTATTGCTATAAACTTCCCTCTTAGAACTGCTTTTGCTGCATCCCATAGGTTTTGGGTCGTCGTGTCTCCATTGTCATTTGTTTCTAGGTATTTTTTAATTTCCTCTTTGATTTCTTCAGTGATCACTTCGTTATTAAGTAGTGTATTGTTTAGCCTCCATGTGTTTGTACTTTTTACCGCTCTTTTCCTGTAATTGATATCTAGTCTCATAGCATTGTGATCGGAAAAGATACTTGATACAATTTCAATTTTCTTAAATTTACCAAGGCTTGATTTGTGACCCAAGATATGATCTATCCTGGAGAATGTTCCATGAGCACTTGAGAAAAATGTGTATTCTGTTGTTTTTGGATGGAATGTCCTATAAATATCAATTAAGTCCATCTTGTTTAATGTATCATTTAAAGCTTGTGTTTCCTTATTTATTTTCATTTTGGATGATCTGTCCATTGGTGAAAGTGGGGTGTTAAAGTTCCCTACTATGAGTGTGTTACTGTCCATTTCTCCTTTTATGGCTGTTAGTATTTGCCTTATGTATTGAGGTGCTCCTATGTTTGGTGCATAAATATTTACAATTGTTATATCTTCTTCTTGGATCGATCCCTTGATCATTATGTAGTGTCCTTCTTTGTCTCTTCTAGTAGTCTTTATTTTAAAGTCTATTTTGTCTGATATGAGAATTGCTACTCCAGCTTTCTTTTGGTTTCCATTTGCATGGAATATCTTTTTCCATCCCCTTACTTTCAGTCTGTATGTGTCTCTAGGTCTGAAGTGGGTCTCTTGTAGACAGCATATATATGGGTCTTGTTTTTGTATCCATTCAGCCAATCTGTATCTTTTGGTGGGAGCATTTAGTCCATTTACATTTAAGGTAATTATCGATATGTATGTTCCTATTCCCATTTTCGTAATTGTTTTGGGTTCGTTATTGTAGGTCTTTTACTTCTGTTGTGTTTCTTGCCTAGAGAAGTTCCTTTAGCATTTGTTGTAAAGCTGGTTTGGTGGTGCTGAACTCTCTCAGCTTTTGCTTGTCTGTAAACGTTTTAATTTCTCCATCAAATCTGAATGAGATCCTTGCTGGGTAGAGTAATCTTGGTTGCAGGTTTTTCTCCTTCATCACTTTAATTATGTCCTGCCACTCCCTTCTGACTTGTAGAGTTTCTGCTGAGAGATCAGCACAGCAGCCTTTTCTAACAGACCACTTAGGGCACCTGCTGACACACAGACAGCTGCACCCCTACTGGTGCCTTCCCTGTTGGGCCCCCTCTCCTATAGCTCGTAATTCACATATGGGGGCTGTGACAGCCCCTGTGTCCTGAGTGAACCCCGGCCCCGTCTCCCCCAACTCGGTCCTCCCTTCCCTCAGCCTACAGCCCATCTGTCCACTAGAGATGACTGTCAAGTCCACCTTTGACATGGCACCATAAAGGACCTTTTTTACTTTCCCCCTAGAAGAGTGGGTGCTTGACCACCTGAATTTTTGAAACTAAGAGGGGCCACTGTCAGCCAATCTTCCCAAAACTAAGAATACCTACTCCTCGATGGCTTGTAGCCAAGAAAGACAAGGTATTGCTCCAGATGCCTTCACACAGTAATTCATTCACCCCTCACAGCAGTTGCTGTAATACTAGTAAGTGCTGTTATTGCCCTATTTTACAGATGAGGAAACTGAGGCACAGAGAGATGGAGCAATCTGTCCGCAGTCACAAAGCTAATAGGCGGTAGTGGAGGAGGAGCCAGGAGTTGAACCCAGCAGTTCCGTCATCAGTAGCTATGCTTTTTAAAATAATTAATTAATTAATTAATTAATTAATTTTTGCTGTGTTGGGTCTTCATTTCTGTGCAAGGGCTTTCTCTAGTTGAGGCAAGCAGGGGCCACTCTTCATCGCGGTGCACGGGCCTCTCACTATCGCTGCCTCTCTTGTTGCGGAGCACAGGCTCCAGACGCGCAGGCTCAGTAGTTGTGGCTCACGGGCCTAGTTGCTCCGCAGCACGTGGGATCTTCCCAGATCAGGGCTCGAACCCGTGTCCCCTGCATTAGCAGGCAGATTCTCAACCACTGCGCCACCAGGGAAGCCCAGTAGCTATGCTTTTAACCACCAGACCAACTACCTCGCAGTTGCCCCCAAACAGAGAAATGGCTGGCTCCAGTTTACAGGCCCTCCTAACCAGTCTTCGTCGTATATAAAAAGCACAACAACAAGTTGCATCGTGTTTCGTTATATAATGTTTTCAACGACACTCTACAAGGGTTGAATTCTATTACTAGCTCCATTTTACAGATGAGGAAAATGAGGCTTAGGAAAAGTTAAGTAACAAGTCAGGATGAACCAGCTATCTTGATCGAGACTGGATTCAAGCCTACATCCTTCTGATGTCCAGCCCACACCCCTAACCACCGGGCCAGGGACCATGAATTATAAAATCCAGTAGGCGGCAAAGACAGCTAAAGGAAATGCCTCGCCACAAGCATCTTCCTTTCAACTTAACGCTTTACTTTCCTCACTGTATCATCTTCATTGACTTATTTACACATTTTCTTCTACCCATCCTTTGAGTTCATGCAGACATTTTATACACGATTTCTCATTTTAATTACCTCTGGTCCCCCTACCCCACCCCCATTTCTGTGCGAATACAGTGAGAGGAGCCAGGTATTGGAGATTCAAGCAGGTAACTAGGGTAGGGTGAGTACCTGTCCTCAGGGAGCGTGGACTCCATAGCGAATGCAGGTCTCTAGACCCCAAATCACAAACACCCATCAGTGCTGAATGGTCCGATGGAGGAGGGAACCAAGCCCAGGTGGGCACCAGGAGGGCACGGCCCTATCATCCTGCTCTTGTGCACTTCTGTGAAAAGTAAGATGCCATTGGGCGACACAAGCAGAGATTGAATGTGTTTTTTTTTTGTTTGTTTGTTTTTTGCGGTACGCGGGCCTCTCACTGTTGTGGCCTCTCCCGTTGTGGAGCACAGGCTCCGGACCCGCAGGCTCAGTGGCCATGGCTCACAGGCCCAGCCTCTCCGCGGCATGTGGGATCTTCCCGGACTAGGGCACGAACCCGTATCCCCTGCATCGGTAGGCGGGCTCTCAACCACTGCGCCACCAGGGAAGCCCTGTGTTTTTATTTTTCATTGCCTTTCTTGTGGGACTGTCAGATTCTGAATATTAATACTTTAATGTTGATTTGGTAAGAGATATTTTATGGTTTTTTATACTTTTTTCCCCTTTGTAGTTTATAGTACACTGTGAAGTTTGAAAGTAAAATTCTTTTCCTTGACTTCTACCCTTGGAAAATATTTATGTCCCCCTGCACCTCAATCGTATGCATCATAAACTAACCCAGTTCAGTTTATTTACTTCTCTCTTGTTGCAGCCCCGTGATCAATTGTAGCAACACAGGCACACAATGGTAGAGGCCTTTGCTTTACAGCAGTAAGAGCGTGAGCTATTGCAGTCTCCTTTCAGAGTGATAAGTGATGAGCCTGCCATTTAAAGATGGCCTGAGCAGAGGGGTTTAAGGCCACCTAGGGTTGACTACCGTACATCACTAGAGGGGGAGATCACGATCTCCAGTGCAAAATGAATTGGCCTGCACGCCGAAATCCCTGCGACCCCAAAGGAGTTTTCACGTCCTGGGCTGGACAGCAGAGAAGGTGGAAGGTCAGGAATTTGCAGAGGTGGGAAACAAGACACGCTTGGCGCTGGGGAGCTTCCTGCTTCCTGGTGACGAGCAACCTGTTGACTTAGTTCTCCACACGTGGCTCTTGGTCACCTGCCATGGGTAGGGAGCCCCAGGTGCCACAGTCAAACTGCAGGTCCCTCTGGGCTTCTCAGCAGCTGTCTTTGGCCCCGAGTCTCCCTCCACTTCATCAGGTGCCCAGACACTTGTCAGGCTCCCGCAGCTTCAGCAGAAGAATGGGAGAACCTCAGTCAGCCAGCCATTCTCTCTCATCAAGCATCTCCTGAGGTAGGCCTCCTAGTACCGTGCGGGATACACCGCACATAAACACTTTCCAAAATGTGAATTATATCCGCAAGAAGCCAGGTAGGTTCAGAAAGAAGGTCTATCACAAGCTCGCATTAAATCCTCACAGATAGATGATAAAGTGTTGGACTCCGTCTCCAGAAACATCTGTTCTTTATACCTCTGCCATGGCTGTGGCGTGAATAGAGGTACAAAGACACTGTCCTTATATGATTGAATTCAAAACCAAATTGACGTAGTAGGTATCCTACACCAAGAAAAGGAACAAGAACCAAAACGCGCTTCTGCACCAGGAAGAAACCATTTGTATGGTTATAGATAAAACGGTGGGCCTGTTTAAATGGGAAATTATAGTTTAGCGTGTCAGAATGACATAATTGGGATGCCTGCTATTTTATGCTTTAAGAAATTGAAGCCGTCACCATTAGGAGGTTGATCACGTCTTAAAGCCTTCCGAACTCTGATAACATTTTGCTTGATTCATGTTTGGACTTTATAATGTGTTAAGAAGAGCCACATTACTCCCATCTCTCCCGCCTTATTATGTGACCCAGGCTATGCAGTATTCAGTATCCAGGTCGGACCCTGTCTGGAGGAACTGTTGGCAGTAATGCCTGTGTGAAGGTGGGGTTCTCTACTCTAGTACAGGTGGTGCAAACCACTGTCACCACTTCTGGGGATCGGTGTCACTCTTGATGTTCATGTGGTCATTTTCATCCTCACTGTGGGGATCTGCATTGAGGGAATTCCGTAGAAGGTATGGCCGTGGCCATTGCAGCCATACCAGAACACACTCTTATTTGCTGGTCTCCACAGTAATCAAAGTAAGAGTGTCATTTTTTTTTTTTTTTTTTTTTGCGGTACGCGGACCTCTCACTGTTGTGGCCTCTCCCGTTGCGGAGCACAGGCTCCGGACACGCAGGCCCAGCGGTCATGGCTCACGGGCCCAGCCCCTCCACGGCATGTGGGATCTTCCCGGACCGGGGCACGAACCCGTGTCTTCTGCATCGGCAGGCGGACTCTCAACCACTGCGCCACCAGGGAAGCCCAAGAGTGTCATCTTTAATCATTGTAAGCAACACGTATATCCCGCTTACTAAGCGCTGGGGGGCTGTTACTGACAACGGAGCCCTATAAGGTGTAGTTACTGTTGTCACCTTATTTTACAGACGAGGAAACTGAGGTGGGAGACGGAAGAGATTTGCCCAAGGTCTCCTGGCTCAGAAATGACAGGGCCATGATGGCGACCAGATGCTGGCTCTTAACCTCTCCCCAAAGAACAAATAGAAACATATTTTCAAAGCTTAAAAAGCTACAGAATTTGAAAAGAATCCTCTAGGAGACATAGAAATAAGCCAGGTGGGGTGACATCTTTCCCAAGGCTAGTTGGGAGACAGAACTCATGTGTTATTACTCGCCTTTGCTGGTCTTTTCCAACTACATAATTTAACATAGGAAAACTGGAGGAAATTTTTTGTAAAGACTTCCTCTTCCTTTAAACCACCCCAAGAATCACCCAGCATGTGTTTTTTAGGGAGTACCTGAAGTTTGTTATATTTATGAGGGAGAACACCTCGAAATTAATAAACTTTTTCTATGTAAGGTACTCGACAGAAGACCAGAATTTATAAGAAATATTTTACCAAAAAATATTTAGTCTCAGTCTGGTAATTAGTGATACAAATTGAGTCAAATTTGATATTTTAAGCTTTAAAACTGCCATTTTAGATTGATTTAGAAGAACTTCCATTAGTTTTTAAACCTAGTTTATCTTTAGATATATTTTGAGAATTGAGGAATAAGTCTCCATATTTTAATTTAGCTTTTTAAAAAAATTCAGCTAGTTAATCATAGACTTGCCTAAGATCTTTGGTCATATGTTAAAAATTGTCGGGAGTTCCCTGGGTGCCTAATGGTTAGGATTCCAGGCTTTCGCTGCCATGGCCCGCGTTCAGTCCCTAGTCAGGGAACTGAGATCCTGCAAGCCGGATGGCGTGGCCAAGAAAAAAAAAATTGTTTCTGAAATAATTGCTCTAACACTGGAAAGACCATTGAATCCATATTCTTACTACCTGCTTCGTTAGGGCCTCCCCTTTGTAAGACTTGCCCTTCTTAGATCTGGTTCAGAGGCTGAAGGTGACAATAAGAAGCCATTAGTGATTAGTATGTTAAACCTTCTAAATATAACAGACACGGTGGCTGCCAGCCTTTGAGTTTGTAATCTGTAGATTAAAATTCCAATAAAGGGAAGCTAAGTTTCTCAAGGAAAAAAAAAAAAACATGGTAAGATTCTTGCAAGTCAGATCTCTGACCAGGGTCCAGTCACTGAGTGTATGGATGATCTTTTTTTTTTCTTTCTACCTTCTTTCTACTTCTGATGCTGTCCTGTAGCTTATCCCTTCCAGTTTTTGGGGTTTTTTTTGCGGTACGCGGGCCTCTCACTGCTGTGGCCTCTCCCGCTGCGGAGCTCAGTCTCCGGACACGCAGGCTCAGCAGCCATGGCTCATGGGCCCAGCTGCTCCGCAGCATGTGGGATCCTCCCGGACCGGGGCACGAACCCGTGTCCCCTGCATCGGCAGGCGGACTCTGAACCACTGCACCACCAGGGAAGCCCCCCTTCCAGTTTTGACACTGCTTCCTTCCCTGCCAGAAAGGAGGGGGAATAGAGCAACTTGGAATCCAGTCAGAATGGACTCATTTGTGTGTCTGGTGAAAGGCTGAGAAATGAAGCAAAGTGGTGGTGGGCACTGTGGCAGGGTGAAGGGTGCTGGAGGGGTACAGGGGGGCTGAATATGGATGCAGTGGTGCAGAGGTCAAGTCTGTGGCTTCTCTAGAGGCTCAGCTCTTGGCGGTTCTGCATTCCTCCCAATTACAGATAATCACAATACAGAGGCACATGCAGATCTCTCCCAGACTTTCATCTGAGGTCTAATCCCTGATAATCAGAGATGACAGTCTAATGCAAGGCGTGGCAAGCGTCAGCAGTGCTGCCTGATGACAACACTTTAGAGGCCTAAGCGGTGGTTTGAGTTGGTCAGCTAAGTTGCCCATGCTTTTGTGCGTCTCAGTTTACCCTGTAGAGGACCTGGTAGGAGCTCTGGCAATTTCTTCCCGGTAATATTGATTTTTATTAGCGAACAAGATAAGAAAACTGTCCCATTTTGATTGCTCCAAAAGAAACAACATTTAAATGTCTTTTCTTGAAAATTTAATGTTTGCCTTTGAGCTGTCTTGGTATTGTAGAAACAGCTTCAGAATGAATGCTCCCTGGCTCGAGGGCTTTGGCTGGTTTTTGAGACATCTTGTAAGCGATTGGAAAATCCAGCTTCAAACTCACACCTTCTGAGGCACCTTTTCTTCTGATTTCTCTTTTCTTCTGATTTACCCAGGGAGTCAAGTTAAAGAAAAATCTCTTTTAGCTATCTTTAAAAAAAATTTTTTTAAGAAACACCACATAGTGCTACCATTTGGGATGGGATGGGGTGTTGTGAAGCTAGAGAGGGAGAGCCACTTATTTCCAAAATTAATGGTATGTGGAAGTTAAAGGGAATAAATTATGCCATACAGCAAGCACCCACTTTTTTCCCCTTGAGAGGTTTTTTCAAGAGTGCCATGAAATCAAACAGTGATGGATGTTCAACTTCAAAGAGGTGAAGAATGGACATTATTGCTTGAAACCAGTCTCCATGTCATTTGTATGTGGTGTACATCTCTCCCAGCCCTGTCCCTTTCCTCTCTTCCCAGCTGCACTCCAGGTGACAGTGGCACTGAAGGGAAATCAGGAGCTCTCACCCACCCTAGTGTGCCTCTTCTACCCTAGAACCCTCCCAGTTGCAACCTAGGCCTTGCTTGCCTTTTTGCCTTGTGCTGGGACAATCTCAGCAACTTCTCCTATGCACCAAGAAGAGACCCTGCCAAGCTGCAGGTGTGGAATAAAAACTCCAGATGTTTATAGAGGGTCTCCTCACCCCCATGTATGGCCTGGTACTCTTGCAGGGCCTCTGTGGTTGGGACAGTGACAAAGGAGGCCAGAATTCTGACCAGGGGCCCACCAGACTGGACAGACGGGAGATTTGGTGCTCTGGTGGGGAGTGTTTTGCTCAGGGGAACCCACCAGGGGCCAAGTTTGTGGTCATTCAGCCCCCTCCTTCCAGGCGCTACACTCGGCACTAGAGAACACAATGATGATAAATGTTAGGATGATAATAATTGCTGTGCATTTAGTGAGGCTGTGGCATTGCTTTAATCCTTTCCCTACATCTGATGGTGGCAACCAGCTCCACTTTTGTTGATATGAGGTGTATAAATGTCGGTGGATTTGAAGACTAAGGGAAGGCGGGATTTGTAAACGGCCACTTCATGCACCGTTATCCTTGAGACCTAACCAAACTGCATTCAGCTTCTGATCAGGTGGGGATAAGGTTAGATTAAGACCTTTTTTCCCTAATACTAGACTCTGACCACCTCATTCCATTTTCAACAATGTACTTATTACTCTTGTATTGAGCACCTACTATGTGCCAGGCGGTTTACATAAATGCATCACTTTCTCACTGAGCCCTCACAGCCGTCCAGACAGCCTGCTCTTTGCAGATGTGACCGGCCTAGTGGCGACTCAACCCCAGCTCGCGGGCCTAGTGGCCTTTCCCTGCCGCGGCGCAGCACTGGAAGCGACGGCTGCGGGGAGGGTGCGGAGCGTTGCAGTTCCCGCCGCGCCCGCTCGCCGAGAAGGCGGCCGTGGGGAACTAGGGCCCGAGCCGCGGGGGGAACGACAGCTGTCGAAGTCGCGCCCGGGGACTGCGCCCCCGCGGGGCCGACCCGGCGCCGGGGCCGAGAGAAGGGGCGGCGAGGGGCGGGGCGCGCGGGGCGGGACGGAGGAGGGGCGGCGGCACCGGCGGCTCGGGCTCGGCGCGCCGAGGAAGTCCCGCTCTGAGAGCTGCGAGCGTCTGCAGGAGGCGCGCTCGGCGCAGTCCGGGAGCGAAGTCCGGAGCGAGGGTCCCGTGTGCCGCCGCCGCCCCCTCCCGCCACCCGTCCAGCCAGGGAGCCCGCGGCGCCGGCCGCCGATGGAGTTCACTTGAGCGGCGAGCCGGCGGGAGAGGCAGGCGCCCGCGAGCGGAGCGCGGGCCGGAGCCGAGCCAGCCCCGGGCGCTTTCCGCCGGCCCTCGAGCTCCGGCCGGGAGGCGCCTCCGGCCCCGCGCAGCCCGCCCGGCGCCCCGGACGCTGCAGCGCCGCCCGCGCCGCGCGCCGGCGAGATCGGCTCCGAATAAAGACTCCCGGAGCGTCTCCTCCAGCGCCGCGGCGGCGGCAGCTGGACCGGGACCGGTCGGCCCGCAGTGCTGCTGGAGAGGCGGGAGCGGCAGTCGGGGAGCCCCAGGCGGCCGCCGGGGAGAAGCCGCCGCCGCCGCGCGCCCTCCTCCTCCTCCTCCCTCTCCCTCCTCCCCTCCGCACATGGTCTCCTTTGTCCTGTCGCCGCCGCCGCCGCCTCGCTCTTAGCTCTGCGCGCCGCGGCCGCGGCTAGGGCCGCTCGCTCCTCTTCGCCTCGCCCGCCCGCCGGCCCGCCCGGGACGCCCCTCGAGTCCCCGCCGTGCCCGGCCGGCCCCGCGCGCCTCAGGAGCAGCCGGGAGTCAGCGGACGAGCGCGGGCCGGGCGCTCCCTCCCGGCCGCCCGCTGCCCGCCTGGCCTCGGCCGCGCTGGATGTGTGCGCGGCGCTGGCGCTCGGCCGCCCCGGAGCTGCCGTTCGTACGGATTTGGTTCGCGTGCATCCGCTTTCAGACTTTCGACTGGAAAGGAGAGATTGGCGCGGACAGAGCCCGGTCGGAGTTGGGCGTTTTCTCTTCGTGTTTGGCTGGTTTTCCCCCTGGTCTCTGACGATCCCCCATCGTGAGCCTTGCTCAGGAACCAAACCATGAACTTGGGGCTGACAGGACCGCTTAACCCTTTGCGATCAGGTAATGCAGCCCTGGGGGCGCGGCTCCCTCGCTCGCCGCCCGCAGTCGGAAGGGAGGCGGCGGGTCGGGGGTCTTTTGTTGCGGCGGCCGGGTCGGCGGGCAGGGGTGGCAGGGGCGGGTCTGGCGCGCCCGAGCCCCCCGCCGCCACCCATCCCTCCTCCCTCCTGCCGGCCCGGCCGCCCTCCCTCCTTCCGCGGCCCGGTCGCCCGCCTTTGTACTTTCCACCACTGGCCAGCCGGGCTCGGGCGGCCGGAGTTGTGCGGTCGTGCCCGGGGACCGGAGCCGCCCCGGCGCCACCGACCCCGAGGGGCTCCGCCTGCCTCCGGCTGGGGCCGCGGCCTGCGCCCGCTCGGGCTGGAGACCTTGGCGCTGCGCTCGCTGCCGCTTCCCGGGGTACCGCTTCCCCGCGCCGAGGTCGGGATCCTGGCCCGCACGCGGTGCCAAGGGAAGCGAAAGGAGATCTGGGCTCGGGATCGCGGCAGCTGGGGAAAGAACTCGCGCTTAAGTTTCGAGGAGGTTTCTCTTTTCTTGTTGGAAAGCCCCTCCTCGTGCGGGTGCAGAGGGCCGTGCCCGGGATCCGCGGCCGAAGGGAATTAAGGTGGACCTCGAACCCGAGCGGCCGCGCGTCCCACTCCTGTCTGCTCGGAAGGCTTTTCTTCGTTTCCTCATTCTCTGTGTTCCTTTCTTCAATCTGTTTGACTTATTTAACTTTTCTTTAAACACCAACTACGGCGTCTAGTAATTTTTCAGTATTTAAAAAAAAATCTGCTTCCACCTCCCCCCGAAATAAAAAGCAGCCAAAAGGGAGCTTTGTTTTTTTCTATCATTTTTAGGTGCAGCCACTTAACGCCCTCATCCTCCAAAACCGAGTGAGGGGGATGAAGTGAAATGGCGAGCAAAAGCTAAAGATCTTTAGTATGTAAACGTGCCCCCGTATTAAGAAAGGAGAGAAGGAAAAGCTGTGCTCGCCGGCTAACCCTTGGCTCACCACGTTTCCATTACTCGACCCTGATTAAAAAAAAAAAAATCAGCCAGGAAAATGGTCCAGGTAATATAAAGAATTTCACACTTTTTCCTAAAAAACAATGAAAAAGAAAACACGCCAAAGATTAAGATCCAAGAAGCCACAAATTTGTACAAATGCTTTAAAGCACAAGTTAAATTTGAAAGTTCATCGAGAAAAAGCAAAGAATTTCCTTGTAGTTCCTGCTTAAGACTTTGGCTGAGAAGCTCTATTCTGACTTTTCAGGACAGTGGTCAGCCATAGTTGTAACCACCTGGATGGGAGAGAAAGGGATCCATATCATTTTATGATTAGCCTAAGTCCCATTGCTGTCATTTTCTTTGGGGTGTTTTTCCATGGAGGCCTTTTTGAGGACCCCCGCCCCCCTTACCCTTACCAGTTACAAAACGGCTTTGTGACATGTATCAGAAAATTAAAGGGCTGGAAAAGCTTTTATTAGAGAGCATTACTCCTAAGTCACTCTGAATATCCTGTCAGACTCATTTCCTTAACAACTTACCGGTTGGCATTGTATAAT
Organism: Mesoplodon bidens; assembly: GCF_964165515.1. Classification (NCBI taxonomy): domain Eukaryota; kingdom Metazoa; phylum Chordata; class Mammalia; order Artiodactyla; family Ziphiidae; genus Mesoplodon; species Mesoplodon bidens. Next base: position 41,362,812 of record NC_138171.1, read on the forward strand.
CACATCCTCTAAGTTCGCTTCAGACATAAGGATCACTTAACTGGCTACTTGAGAATATGGTGTGGAGCCCAGTGGAGCTGACAAGGGTGGCAGCCCCAAGGAGGGTGTGCGAGACAGCCAGAGGGCCTCTTCACCTACAGCTTCTGTCCAGTTTGATCTCTCTCTCTCTCCCCCTCTAACACACACACATACCCCAAGTGTAAATAAAAGCTGGATCAAGAACCTTTTCCTCACCCATGCTTTTTGCATTGACGGTACAGTACTTTGTTTCTGTAGTGCTTTGGGCCAGTTAGGCTCATTTTAATAGGTAGCCCCCAAATCTGCAGGGGTTATTTCAATTTGGTAAAATGAATTAACAACCCCCCCTTTTTTTTCCTTTTAAACATATCAACTGTAGTTTAAGCTATGAATTTACTGTAGCCATTCCAATTTGAACTAAGAGACACTTTTTCATCAAGGAATGGTGAAATGCTCTTATCTCCAAGTTTTTAGCTGGGAAACTCGTGTTCCTAGACATCTCACTTAATATTACAATATAACAACACTATTCCTGTAATTTTTGCTTCTATAACTCAGTATTCTTGATTTGTTTAATGCATATCTTGTTTCCCCCTCTGTGCAACACTATTTTGGTGGTTTATTTTCATGAAAAGCTACTGTAATATGCAGTTTTATTTAATTATGTTTAAAATGTCAAGAAGGCCCTCAGCATATTTTTTATTCAAAAATATAAATAAAAATAAGAAGGAAAAATAAAAGAAAACATCTATCAAGGATTTATTTTATTTTAAACTGCTTATGTATAACTGTATAGAGTTCAACACTTGTTTTGTACATGCTATACATTGATTTTTTTCTTGATCTATTAAAATCTTTGGAATCACGCTTACAGTAGGCAGATTAGAATTAAAATAAAGGGGAAAATGGTCATAATGACAATATTTTATGTCTTTCTGCATCACTTGCATTGAGAACTAGAACTTGTTCCTCAGATAACACTCGGGAATATCTCATCCTTATCAACATAACACAAAAAGACTAAACTGAATATCTTCTTTGTCCCCAAAAACCAGCTCCAGAGTCTGAATATGCTGTATTTCAGATTCCCCCACACCCTATTTCTTATATTTCTTCTAGATTTATTCGCCGTTCTCTGCTTTGCTTTGTCAAAACATGCATTTCTGTGCATAAAGTGTGAAGACCAGTGATTTCTTACAAGGGTTGGGTAGCAAGAACAGCATAAATATAATATAGCCATTATAACTTTAAATGCATATACATCATCAAATTACTATATAATGGAGCTGCTTAATTTTTAAGTTTAGTTTTTAATTTTTCAAGTTCTAGAAATACAGTGCTTCTGAAACATTATAGCATTTTTCTCCAAACAGACTTCATGTTGATTTTCCAGAACATTAGTGTATAATTTAAATTGCCTGTATTCTTGCTGTTTAAACAAGCTTGTTTCACGTTCCTGGAGCCACTGTAATAATTAGCAGACGTGATTTCTAGAAAATGGAAAGGAAATAATGCTGATGGTGTGTGTAGTGTCGGGTTGCTGGGCTGGGCAGGTCGGCTGGCTTTCATTTCAACACCAAGGTCGTCGTGGTTACCACAGGGGGCAGGGATCTTGGGGTCATCAGATAAATCTTTAAAAATGAATTCCAGGGAGTGCTGGTTGACACTTTTTAGTGAGGAGAAGCTTAGCATTAAATAATAGGCATTTCTAGTTTGTGAGAGAAAATTGAAAAATATGGCATGTCTGCAAATATGAAAAAAGTACCGTTTCCAAAATAATGATCTGTCAATGAAATTGCAAAATCATTATGCGAATGAGCTGAATTGCTTTGTGTATCATCTCATAGAAATATGTTTTGCACAGATAATATGTCTAATAAGGACATGTTTTTAAAATCAGATTTTTTTCTTCCCTCAGCAAATAGCTGCACTGCAGGTCTGGCTCACGCAGTCAACCAGCACCACCTTATGGAAGATGGGGGAAATTGCCGCTTTCCTCTTTAGGCTTTTCTAAAACATAGTAAAATTGATTTAAAATGATCGTAATGATGATGGTGATGACAAAATTAATGACAGTGGTAATGCTTTCTTTCCCCTTCTTGTGTTGCAGGCCTCAGATGCCAGCTCTGAAAAACTCTTCAATACTGTTATTGTAAACAAAGGTAAGACTCCTTAAGTCCGAGCAATAGCTTATTTTTCTGTTTGCTCCGTTGTCGGGATGAAAGCATAAAGAACAGTGGTCATTCCCTTTTCACTCTGGAGCTACGGTTCATAATTTGTATTTTTGCTTGAGACAGAATCTGTGTGCTTTTGTGTTGCATCCAAAAACAGTTTATTTTAAAAGAATATATTGAATCCTTACTTAAATTGATTTGACTAAGAAATGACTACTGTCCATGCGACTTTCATTTAATGTAGGAAGTGGTAATGGAGAATAATAGTTCTCAAGATGCCTTAACTTTGTTACTTATCAACTACCCAGCAGTTGGAGAATGATAAATCGTTGATTTGTACTGCAGACTCTAATAATCAGTGCATGTTTAGAATTCACAGCATTATAGTCATAAAGCAAGCCTTACTCTGCTGTGGACTTTCTGTAAAAGTAATAAACGATCAAGAGGGCAGAATTAAAATACGTGCCATCCCATTACTTTCTGCAATATAGAGTAAGAGAGGCTAGTGATATAGCAATACATTAAGGGGAAACTTATCTTAAATCACTGCCAATAGGTTTCTGGGCAGTTTTCATTTGTAGCAGTATTGTTGGAAATGATGAAATTTAAGGGAGCTTCTAATCACGGGCTTTACAGTGGTGTATACTTTGAAAGGTATAAATCATATAAATTATTTGATCTCTTTCTCTCCACTGTAGAACCTGTTGTAGGTGCTTGCGTGGTAATTGCTAAATACAGAATGTATGCTTCCTGTCGTGGTCTCGTTCTGTATTACATGGAAGATACTTGGTAGCTTGAACAGGGTTGGGCCTTCATGAAGTGAAATATGAAACCACCTTGGCATTCTATAGTTGCCTTGGCTAGCATTTTTGCTAGCTGGTTGGTCACACATGTTTCCAAGTGCAGTTATTTTGAGCTCCCAGATTATTTTAGAATTTGAACCAACTGCAGCTTTAAATAGTACATTATGTTTAGAGTCCCCTTTAGCTGTACATGCTTATGTGATTGCTGTTACTCCCAAAATTATTGTCATATTGAATTTTATCTTTTATTATTGCATAATGGAGTATTCCAGTTTTATGTTTCATCATATATTTTGATGGACTGAAAGTTTGTATAAATTTCTTGTCCTTAATGCTAAAGCCCAATAAAAGAAGATACGCTGCACTTCACAGCGTACAGGGCTCAAATGGAAAGATACATAATTGTTTCTTGCTCATTTTGACAAGGGAAGAGGTTGGGTAGATGGTCGTGTGTCCCTGCAGGATACGAGGAGGTGGAGCCTGAGGCAGGACAGTTCACCAAAAGGAGGTCCTCTGTGTTTCAGTGACACCCTGCCCCACCGCCTCCCCAGGACCTCCAGCCCACATGACCGTGTCTCTCTTCTGCTAACTTGCTGTAAAGTTTTGGAATGCGTTTCCCCTCTCTGGGATCAGGCCTGGCAGGAGAGTTGGCTCTGGGACGTGCATTCAGGCCCCGCTGCCCTCATGGGGCTGAAAGGCTCCCTTCAGGGCCGAGGAGGAGTGATTGGTGACGGGCATCACCCTCGTCCCCCTGCCTCTTCCCTCCTGCTCCCCCGGCCCCTCCCCTTTTCCAATCAAACGTCTCCCACATTCTTATTTTTGTTTACTTACAGAGTGTGATTTGTGGCATCTCTTTGGTTGTGAATAGTCATCGTGACAGGGTGCCTTTCCTCTGAGCTGCTTTTCTGGGGGTGATTTAGTTGCCTTGAAAGGATTAAGGTTTCTTTGTGTACACTAAAATCAACATAGGCTTTTTGCTAAGCTTTGCTTGGGAAACCATACACAAATAAGCATTTTAGTTGATGGCAGATTATTCCTTTGCCCCTTATTTCCATCAAAATGGCCTTTCTTTTCTCCTCCAGAGTTTCCCCTTAATGCCTTATGCTAATTCCTGTTGGTAACATGAATGACAAGAGCCGGAATCAATGCAAATCCAGGTGCTGCAAAGTAGACGGACTGGTATCCAGCACCCGCCCTCCTCCCTGGAGAGAAAGAGATTAAAGGGGGGGCCGGGGAGGGGGGAAGCATGGGGGCAGTTTTGTTAAGGGGATTAGTATTCAAACTGCTAAATATCAGGAAAACAAGTTCAAAAAGAGATTCATTGTATAGTGATAACGTCAATAATTGCTTCAAGACAGGTGCAGAGAGTCTTGCTATGTGCATGTGGGTTTGGGTCTGGTTTTACTCTGGGTAGTGGCAGTGTTTACTGGATGGATGGTTGACAAGGCCTTCAAGGAACTGTCAGCTTCATGCACATCAAGTTCAAGTTCTCCTGCAAAGCAGCCTGCCCGCCTGCAAGTCAGGTCTCCCGTCTCTGTCCAGTATTCTTAGCCAAGAGCAATAAAAAGCGGTGTAAGAAAGGGCAAATTTATACCAGGTAACAAACACCACTGGGAAGATCTTCAAAGCCTCGGCTTATTGAACAGTCTGACCGGTGCAGGGAAGCTGACACGTGTATTCCTCCTCCTCCGGATGTTTAAAGCTACACATCACCTCTCCCTCTCAGCAGCCCCACTGGGCTCTGACCTTCCCGAAGTGTGGCTTTCAGCCGCTGGCGAGATTACGCTGCGGAGCCCGGTGGCAGGCAGATTTGGTCCATAAAATTTCACTGTGGGAGGGCAGTGCTAATCTCACAAGCTGATTGTGGTGAGGCCGGCCGGCGGGGCGTGGGGTGCGCAGCTTTGATGTCGGGCTGGGCGGTTGGGGGATGGGGCTCTGGCTGAAGCAGCAGGGGCCGTGGCTCAAGTCCCATCAGTCTGTTGGTGAGCTGGAAAGTCGTTTCGCCTCTTTAGGTCAGAATTTTCAATCATAGCAAAACCTCGTCCTGGGCCGACGTCTCTGGTGGGGATATATCAACAGTTAGCTGGGGAGGGGCGGAGGGGCTGAAGCAGAGTAGGTGCCATGAACACATTTTATATCCCTTCTGCCTGTTTGATTTTATTTTGACTCTCTCTGTGTTGTAGAGTCTGTCCAATTTAATAGAGGACCAGCAAGATTTTTGTGTTTAGGTGTTCCCAATAGTTGTTTCCTTCTGACGCCTTTTATTTCCCACTTTGAAACAAATTAATCAAACGGTGCGTGCTTGCATGTACACAGGACATGCCCAGTGAGAATTGAGCTTGTCCAGAGGGGCTGGGAGATGAACCTTCAAGTTGCAGGGCTTAGGGTTGGAGACATAAAAAAATAGTTTAACTTTAATCAAGGTCCTGGTTGCCTTATTTAATCTTTATGTGTTTAAATGTTTACAGGATGTTCATGTGAATTTTATGAATCCTTCTGTCTTTGTGACTCAACCATCTGCCAAAGAAAAAATTAATTTTCCCAGTGAGACAGAGACACACAGAGAGAGACTAAATTCTTGTCCAGATTTAGTTGGTTGAACTGCTGTAGGAGCAGTAGGATTTGTACCCCAAATTCTAGACTGTTTATCCTTAAAAGGAACTAACTTGTCAGTCAATGCAGTGTGTACAGCCAGTATTTATTACCCTTCTTTACCTACGCTAGGTCCTATTTCTCAGAGGTTTTGCCACTTTCATATATAGGCAGAAATGCAGAAAATGAGTACTTAGTAGACATGACTATCCTGCCAGCCCTGGTGTAGGTCCACGGTCTAGTTTAGGGGTAGAGAAAAGGCCCTGAATTGCCTCTTTTCCAGGATCTGTCCTGCAGCTAAGGCAAGTTAGAGATGAGAGGGGCCAGGTGGTGTACTTCACCCCATCACTCTCACCCCTTCTCTGGCCTTCATCTTCGTCTTGTGGTAATGTTGGCCCTCCTGGGGAGAGGTGCCCTGAGCTAACTGTGAGAGAGCTGCATGTTTCCAGACAGCTGGGGTGGGGAATGACCCAGGTAGGGATGAGACCCCTGATTTGTGCTCCCTTCTGCCGTGAGCACCCCCGTCTACTGAAATGTATACAGCAAAGGAGCAGCCACCCACCCTCCCGGGTGGGACCCCACCTCCCCTCCCCCAGGTCAGCCGTGGGGACTCTGGTGGACACTCACTCACCATGATGAGTGCCAGACGGAACACTGGGGCCACCTTGAGCTCTCTCTGACCAGGGCTGGTTTTCCTTTCCCAGGCCCCACCAGACCTACTAGTGGACACACAGGCCTCTTCTTGGGGTCGATTTTGTGCCGAGGGTTTCCATGGGACACAGATGAGGTTGGAGCCTTTAGATTAGTAAGGCCTTTGGGTATCTTTGGCAATATGGTTTTATCACCAGCATAGAAGGAAAACCTGGCTAAAAAATCGGTTGAGATTTGAGATGAAGTGAGAAAAAAGTTACTAGAGATGCTGCTTGGTGGGTTGAGGTTCAGTAACTGATTACGTAATAAAATCATGGCGATGATCTCACTTCATTCATCAAGTTTAGACATAAAGGGGGAATTCCTTGGTTTGGTGACAATTCTGTGCTTTCTATGTAAGTGAAAACAATGCAATTGAGTGGGGGATAGCTTTCTTAAAAAAAACGATATAGAGTTTAAAATCCAATTATAATAAAAATATGGAGACCATTTTACAATTCCTTGTAGTGTCTTGGGTTTCATTGTAAGGAGAACATGACATAAAGCTTATTCCCCACGTGCAGAAGAGTAAACTGAGCCCATTTTACCCTCTATAAATTAGTCCCATTTTTGTACTGTCTTAAATCCTACATAAGGGAAAGTTGGACTGTCACTCATTCTTTATTTTTCCTTCTCTGGATCCTTTTTGTAGTTTCAGAGCGTTTTCTTGGGTCTTTAGAGGATAGAGATGTCTGATACAGGGGAAATACTATTGAAGGGTAATTGGTGCTTGATTGAAGACAAAGGAGTTGTGAGTGGTTGGGTTTTCCCTCCCACTCCACACTGCAAAGAGCACGTAATCAGCTCCTTTTGTTATGGAAATTGACCTTCCTGTAGGAGCCAGACTCTTACATACAGAATTTGTTGTATAGAATTATTCCTTGAGAATTCTTGGAAACAGAAACCTTGTATTCTTAGTGTGAAACCACCGGGAAGGGTCTAAAAAGATTCCATGTGGTCAGAAAGTGTTTCCCTCCAGATATTTTTCCATCAACTGCTACCTGGTCTCTCCCTGACCTTGTTCGTGAGTATGGTGGGGAATCCTGGGTAAATGTTGGATCCACTTACTGGAATTTTAGCTCAAGGGGTGGAAGATATTCCGAGCATCTGAATTGATCTTGATGGTGTCTTTGGAGTAGAACTTTGACAGCGATGCCACTTTTCCAGATAAAAGTAGGCCAGATCTCCTGGTCCTGAGCACCCCTGTGAGCTGGAGCAGATTACAGGGTAACATTCTTTTAGTCGGATGATCACATGCCACTGTTTATTTTTGAGCCCACCAAAACGCTCTTCCCTTACTTTATTGATTGATTGCTGCTGTTCTTGGAAAGACTTTTCTCCGTACTTGGCAATATTAGCAAAGAAGCTTGAATGTTGATCAGCATCACTTTTCATTCTGTTCATATTTAGTGCTTCGTTTAGGCAATGATGTCAAATTCGCTGTCTCAGAAAGTAATCTACATTCATAGTAGACATTTGGCACAAAAAATATCAGATCAGTTCTGGAGAGTCTTTAATGAGAGCCGTTAAATGACAAAGGGTCCCCTCACTGGTAACAACCTTCAAGTGCATGGGGTCAGCCTCAGGCCTGGAGAGTTTCCTGCATGGAGGAAGCTGGTGGCTATCCCGTGGCCTCTGGATTATTTCTGGTTTCTGACAACTGCACAAAAATGTTGTTTTCTCTGAAAATGTATGTTTATTTAACTAGGTTTCTTTTTGCTTCACAATCTGGATTCCATTCACTCAGTTACCACTCCAATTAACTAACAATTATTTAACATTAACAGTAATTACAGACGCCAGTTAAGCGCCTACAGATGTCAACTGTTAGCTTTGTACCTAATCACTCAATGAAATGGAGAAAGTTCAACAAACATCAATTAGCCAGGCAATTAGTATGAGTTAGGAAAGAGCATGTTATCATGTGTGAGCTGATTCCATTTATTTTATTTTGGCAGTTAAAACACACACAGGCGAGCGGCAGTAAGTTCCTCAGATAAGATAAAACTCTATTGTGTTGCAGCTTACATAAGAATTCTTTCCTTTCCTGTGCGTAAGTCAAATATGCACTTGCCTGGAATTTATTTAACAAATTTGTCTCAATTACTCAGAAAGTCCAGCAATGCTCAGTCTCAGGAAGCAACTTTGGTGCATTATGAATCCAGTGAATATGCTGTATAAGGAAATGTCAAAATTTTTCAGTGGAAGAATGATTGATTCCCACTCAAGTAATCTCTGTGCATTTCGAATTTTTACCAGTTTATTCTTGAACCAATGGTGGAGCGGGTGCAACAGGGATTTTATTAATTTCATGGTGCCTGAACTTCTTGCTCAGCTGCCTTTGATTTAGCCTGGGGCAACCATCAGAATCTTTTACCTACTTCCCCAGTCTATGCTTTAAGAAAGTAGAAGTGGCTCTCAATTGAGGACCCACTTTGTGAATTCACCAAAGAGATCTTGGGCCCGAATTCAGATATTCTATACCACTCCCCCACCCCACCCCACCCATAGACTTGACTTCCATCAATTGCCTGGGTGTCCGGACTTGCTGGGAAAGTGCATGCTAAAGCCTGCTTATGTAAGGTGGCCCATCAATTGGTATTTGGAGGTTCATTTTACCTCCAAGTGGACAGGTGTCCATAAGTGGCTGTGCCTCTGGTTCCCCTCCTAGAAATGCTTTCTCACCAATTCCCGAAGCCTGTGGGTAGGAGTGGAAGGGGCCAATCCTTAGTGGGGTCCTCTGTCAGGTTGCTGTGTGTGTGATGTGCAGAATTCTCCATTTGAGCAAACCTCTCAGCATTAACTGAATCCAGGAGTTGAAAAATTAATTTTGGGAGTTCCCTGGTGGCCTAGGGGTTAGGATTCTGGGCTTTCACTGCCATGGCCCAGGTTCAATACCTGGCCGGGGGAACTGAGAATCCCACAAGCCACACGGCCAAAAAATAAATAAATAAAATTTAATATTGTGTTCACTAGAATAGCTTAGGGCGAAGAGCTGCCGTGTTCCACATGCTTTTCTCTTATTAAATCTTTTTTTAAAATTTATTTATTTTTGGTTGTGTTGGGTCTTTGTTGCTGTGCGCGGGCTTTCTCTAGTTGCAGCGAGCGGGGGGCTACTCTTCGTTGCAGTGCGCAGGCTTCTCATTGCGGTAGCTTCTCTTGTTGCAGAGCACGGGCTCTAGGCGCGCGGGCTTCAGTAGTTGTGGCACCTGGGCTCAGTAGTTGTGGCTCACAGGCTCTAGAGCACAGGCTCAGTAGCTGTGGCGCATGGGCTTAGTTGCTTCGTGGCACGCGGGATCTTCCCAGACCAGTGCTCAAACCTGTGTCCCCTGCATTGGCAGGCCGATTCTTAACCCATGCACCACCAGGGAAGTCCCTCTTATAAATCTTTTACCGGTGTTCAGCACCCAGTGCACTGGCACGGCTGTTCTGGAGAGATGTCTTTGCCCTTCTGTATCACGTAATAGGGCCTCTATTCATCTGCTGTGGCACATTATGCTGCAGAGCTTACAGCAACAAAGGTCTCATATCAGGTGTCAGCTGCGGACCAGCTGTGGTTCCCCTTGTTTTTATTCTGGGACCCAGGCTAGAGAAGCAGCCCTCATCGTGGTTATCTTAGTAAAAGGAAAAGAGTAGAGACAGAATCATAGAACAGCTCTTTAAAGTTTCAGCTTGGTTGTGGTGTTGGGCATTTCCAGCCATCTCATTGGCCAGAACAAGTCCCTAGGACTTTTTCCACCATGCCGTTCCAAAGTATCCTATGTTCCCTGGAAGTTAGTAGGAACATTCTCTTGACAGTGGGGGGTCTGGCATTCCAGGATGCCCACAGTGATCTGAGCAGGTGCTGCCCAAAGCATCATGGTGACTGCATTGCAGCGATGCTCAACTTTAGACATCTCTGATTTCCTTCCCTTCTACTAAGACATGTTTCCATATTTCCACTCTCCACGCCCATTCTTGTGCCTGTAAGTGGACCGATTGTTACTCTTCAGCCAGATTTTATTAGAAGTGAGTTAGGATTTTCCAGCAAGGGCATTTCCCTAGCAACCGATTATGTAAGCATGAGGCCAATCCATGCCGAGGTGGGAGAGGCGCCAGTTAAATAAGGAGTAATGTTCTGTGGGTGCTCAAATCTTTTCTGACCCTCGTAAACCTTGTCTTATAGAGGAGGAGGTGGAGAGCACATCATTGCTTTTTCAAAGAGTCCTTTTGGAGAGGGAAGTGTCTCAAGTGTGCGTGTTAATAGGCTGATGTGGGAGCCGGTTAGATTGCGATGCCTTTAAAACCCACTTGGAAAACATTCCCCCCTCTTATCTATCACCTTTCACGTCTCTCCGAAGAGTAACACTGAAACCTAATTTTAGCCAGGATTACATCATTTTCTCATTATCTGTTTACAGCCGGGGAAGGCTTTTCCATAGTAAAGCTCCTCTCACCAAAAGCCCAGCCATGTAATTCCTTTCGTTTTATACCAGTGTTTGATTTTTCCAAGTGTGGACTGTCCTCTGCTGGACTTCTTGGGCTGATCTCTGCAGGCTTCTTTATCCATGAACTTCATCCATAGACTTGGGTTTGACAAGGAGTCTTCCTCTGGGGTTGGATTTGTCATTTGTGAAATGAATGATGTCAGGTTTCATTCCGTTTCTTCCTTCAGCTGGCAGAAAGTGGAAGCCATATTGACATGAATTCTTTTGTTCAGCAGTTATTACTGAGGGAGTTCCCTGGCAGTCCAGTGGTTAAGACTTTGCTTTCCAATGCAGGGGGTGTGGGTCTGATCCCTGGTCGGGGAGCTAAGACCCCACATGCCTCACAGACAAAAAACCAAAACATAAAACAGAAGCAATATTGTAACAAATTCAGTAAAGACTTTCAAAATGGTCCAAATCAAAAAAAATCTTTAAAAAAATTATTGTTGAGCGCTGATTCCGTAAAAGGCACAGGAGATACAGCAGTGAACAGATCGCATTAAACATAATGACCAGAAGCATAAGAGCTTAATATATTTTAAGATTCGTGAAGAGACTTTTTAAATGGTGTAATGGGAAAGAAGCCTTAAGACCTTTTGAGGAGGGAAAAGCTGATCCAAGGTGAGCCCTGACGGGTCAGCAAACCAGAAACAGACCAGCCATCACACTGCAGACGATGTCACCCTTTCAGAGAGGGGTTCTGTGGCCACAGATGTGCCAGCTTGTGCTCACAGTAAGACTAAAACCTGCCCCTTAGAACTTTCCATTGTAAAAATTGATGCTGTCTTTTTTGTTAAATTAGTTAAGCTATTGAAAAGATTTGGGGGAGAATTGTAAAGGTCTGTGTATAGCCTATCAATAGGGCCTCTTGATTTCATGTTTCCTCAGTTAGATTTTGTTGCTTAAATGTTTGCCAGGTTGGCATACTGCACGGAGGTGGCAGGATGTACCACAGCTTTTTGTTACAGAAGATCCAGGCTGAAGGCTGAGCTGGGCTGCTTGTAACCACGAGCAAATCATTCTATTAGACTAGGTTTTCTCGTTAACTTGAGAAAGTTGGGTAGACTCCAAGATCCCATCCTGGTCTAAAGGCCAGAGTTTGCTTTGGAGTGTTCTAGGTCCTTCTAGAGCCTGAAGCTTGTGCAGAGGGCATATATTTCCCAGAGTGCTGTGAATGAGACTGTGGACACTTGCATTTGGCAGGAGTGTCATGACTTCAGTCCTGAACTTATGGGCAAGAATAGGGAAGCAGAAACCTCTCTTCACTCCTGGAGATTCCATCTCTATTGGAAGCATCTGAGAGGCAGGAAGGGGTGGAGCCTCAGGGGGAGCGGCAGGGGAGAGAGTGAGATGCTACCGTTTGAATACCAGCTGTTAGGTATTAACCTCCCTCCAGAATTAGAATAACAATGCTGAGTCCTCCTCCTCTGCAGGTTTGTATTTGGAGTGGTGTTAAAAGAGGTGTTTTATCTGCTTAGTAAATGTTTATAAAAGCCCAGAGTATAGAGAACCTAGCTGCCGGTTCCTTTGTACTTGACTTGAATGGCCGGTTCCAAGGCCGGGGATTGCTACAGGTTAGAAGAAGGTAGGGCTGAGGGCTCCATAGCAGAGCAAGGCCCTGCCTTGGAGAGCCCGGAGGCAAGCTGGCAAGAGGCCTCTTTTTCTACAGAGTGACTCATTTCACCAACTGTGAATTGAAACGAGGCTTGGGTGGACCATTCTCGATCATCAAGAGAATGTCACCACCTCGCCATCTGTTTTCAGCTGTCAGCAGAGTCTGCACCAAGCAATTCATCAGAGCTCTGCTTCTTCAGAAGTTAATCTAGGCCTCCTGGACTGAAGCAATCTTCCTTCCTACTTTTCATTTGCTACGAGGTGATGATAATATCAACTTCTTCTCCCAATACGGCCCTTGCTGTTTGCTGGATTTTAGCTTTCTTCACAGGCTTCTCCTGTCTGTTGGGGAAAGGTTTGTTCCAGAGTAAAGAAACAGTACTTTCAGTGTCTTGCCGTTGCCCGAGAGCTGGCACAGACTGAAACTGTGAGTGCATTCAAGGAGGAGCTGTGTTCATGTTACGGTTAACAGATCCATCGCCTGTTGTTTAGGAGAATTAGGTTTGTCTGGACCATCGCCCTTATTTTCCGAGACTGATGGCTGCAGAGAGGAAGAACGTCACTGACGAGACGCTGAGAGTCTGAGACACCGATTCCTGGATTAGAAGCAGGGACGCTGCTGCTGTGGGCTTCAGTTGAATATCTAATCAAACTAAATGATGTGGGTTTGGTTTTTGCACTTGGCTGTAGGGGCCACATGGCCCTATTCAATGGCCTTTTCCCAAGATGTTAGACAACACATCAATTTCATTTCTGCTCCCGTGGGAAGTGCAAAGCCCTGACTTAAATAGGAAACTTGGGGAGAACTGGTTAGAAGATGGCGCTCCATTTCCACTTTGGCCTCGCCTCCCCGGGGGCAACTGATATTTGCCCAAATGACCCAGGACCCCTGTTTGGCCAGAGCCTCACCCGCCCAGAACACACCTTTGGGTCAGGCTGGTGCCTGGTTTCAGCCCTTTCCTTCTCAGGGCCTCTGGGTGGAGGAAGGAGCTCTCCTGTCTCCTCCTCCCCTATTTGCTCCAGGACAAACTTGAAAACTGCCTACTCCCAGGGTTTTCTTTAACATTTTAAAAGTTAAGGCAGACTTGCTGAGCGCTCTCAGCATCCTGCCAGGTATCTTATCTTATTCAAATATCCTAATTGCTACTCCGGCTTCTCAGCTGCACATCATCCTACCACCTAACTGACAAAATAGACCTTCACCTGAGGGCCTCATTATGCTTTCCGCCGGTGCATCAGGCCAAAAATACCTCTCCAATACCTGCTCGACATCTTGGGCTTCCAAGTGACAAACAAATAATTGGGTGAAACAAACCCTGGGCTCCGAGCAGCTGCCATCGGTGTCGGAGCACAGAGGAGTCCATGACAATAACAGTCACGGCGCTGCCTGGTTCATGTCACAGCAAATCTTTGAACAGTGGGTTGTGCTGACACCAGAGAATGACAGCTTTGGAAATGGCGTGCTAGTTACCGCGGCAAGAGAGGCCTCTCATGTAGACCGTGACAAGCAGCTGTCATTTCCATACAGGTGAACAGCTGACATCCTAGCACAGGGAGGGTGGCAGGCAGGTAAGGTTGGACTGGGGAGAGAGGAGTCTCAAGTGCTGGGGACCGTTTGCATGTGTGGCAAAAGCTGGCCTGGGAACATGCACCCGGGTCTTCTCTGTTGTTCTGTAGAAATCATCTGAGAAAGGGCTGCAGGAATAGTGTCAGCTTTTGAGGATAGGACCAAGGCCATGCTGCCACTGGCCCAGCCCGACATGCTTAAAGAACTTTTGAATTTCAGGTCTACGCCCACCTCTTCTTGATGTGTCACAGGTTGGTTTTCCGAGCCCAATACTTAGTTTTATAGACTATGGGGAAGGCAAAGTCTCTGATGAGAAGGAACTAACTCGCTATTAAAAGGAATGAATCCAGTGGAATTCAGGTGCAGGATCAAGTCTAGAAAGCAATTCTCAAAGTGTGGTCCCTGGACCAGCAATATCAGCATCCCCTGAGTAGTTGTTAAATATGCAAAATCTCCTACAGAATCAGAAACTCCAGGGCTGTGGCCCAGTAGTCCATTTTGACCAAGCCTTCCAGGTGCTTCTGATGTAGATGACCACTGGACAAGATCAAGGAAGCACAGCTGGCAGTGAGATTTCTGTAAATGCTCAGATGACCCATGAATCCCTGGGTGCAATCCATACTCCTGTTGACCAGGGAATAAGTCTGTTCATTGTGGGGCGGCCTTTGTATTTATTTATTTGTGATACCAGATGCACTGGATCTGTTGAAAGTCACTCTGTGGTCCTACCTTTGGACTCAGCTGTCCTCCTCGCCCTGGATTTGCAGTCCTCCCACTCTCTCTAGCCTGGTGGACAGGGCTTCTCCCGCATTGGTTTGGAGCATATAGGTGCTAGGCCTATAGTTAGGGCTACATTATGAAGTGAAGCTGTCTGATCTAAGTGGGGTTTGGAACCCTGACCTTGGGCCAATGTTACACCGTAGCCAGCTGAGCTACCTCACTCAACTGCTTCTCAAAGACAAACTGTTCCATCTAGTTCCTGGTTGACAAACGCCTGCTGGCCATCTGTATGAAGGGTCATCACAACACGAAACACCCACCACGTCCTGCACAAACGTGCCGTGATGACCAGTAACTATGTTGTAAACAAAGCGCCGCGTAAATTCTTTTTTAAATTTCAATAGCCGGGAATGTGGAATGATGGACAGCAGTGTTTTGAAATATTTTTTCCCATCCATGCAAAATGTTATAATGTTTTAAGTCTATAAAATTATCTCTAAGCTGGGTTTTCCCCCAAAATGTAGTATCTAAATATTAAAGCTTTTTTAGGTGTCCTTCAAGAAAAGGCATCTCCCAAGACTCAATGTGTTGAAGTAGCGGCTCTCAAACTGGAGCCTGCATCAGAATTACCTGGAGGGCTTAAGATACACCTTGCTGGGTCTCACCACAGAGTTTCTGATGCAGTGGGTCTTGGGTGAGGCTCAGGAACTCAATGAGGGTTCTTGCATTTCTGACAAGTAATCAGGTGATGCCAATGCTTCTGGTACCTGGAGCACACTTTGGGATTCATGTGTGTGAAGGCTTTCTACAGGAAAACTCTTCTAAATGTCTTTTCCACTCATTCAGTGAACATCTGAGTATCAGTTCAAAATCCAGTGTCTTTACATGGGAAATGAAATGCACATATGAAAGTGAATTCAGTGTTACCACGGATCCACATCAGGAGGTTTTAAAAAAATTGACATTGTCAAACTTACTTAAACATAGAAAACATTAGAATGACCTCCCCCCCCCATGTACCCATTATCCAGATTCATATTTATCAATATTTTGCCATGATTGTTTTTAGGTGATAGGATATTTTAAAGCACATGTCAAGCATCGTGTCATTTCACCCCTACATACTTCAGTGCACATCTGTTTAAATTTTTTTTTTACATCAACACATCCCGTTAACAATAACAAATGATAATTCCTCAGTGTCACCCAATACCCCGCTATAATCCCATCTCCCTGATTGTCTCCCAAGTGTCATTTTACATGACCTGTTCCATCAGTATACAAACCAGGGTCGAGTATTACTTGTCCTAATCGAGAGCCATCCACCCTCTCCCCAGCCTCCAATTCACTTCAAGTCAGTGACTCGTTGCAGAAACCAGGTCAGCTGTTCATTAACCATCCCACATTCTGGAAGCCCTTCGTTAAATGTCCCACATTCTGGAAGCCCTTGTGGTGTCATTTAGTTTATTTCCTTGGTCCCTCATCTTTGCTGTAAGTGGAAGTTGACCCTAGAGCTTTGACTAGATTCAGGTTAGACGTTTTGGCAAGTGAACTCTGCAGGCATCGCAGTGAGCTTCATGTCGCCTCACACCCGGGTACTCGACAGTGTGTGGATGACCGAGTATTAGTGATGCCAGGATGGTTCAGGAAGTGCAGGTTGTGGCAGCCTGATACCTACCTGCATTGTCAGGCTCCTCATCAGCCTTTCATCTAATGGTTTCATGCATTGCTGATCCTCGCCTGATCCAGCGTTTCCTTAGAAGTGGTAAAAGGGTGGCTTTTCCACCATCCTCCACATTTATTGGCTGAAATTCTTCTGTACAATTTGCTTTCCTTCATCATCTAGAGTTCTTTGGTTACCCTCAAATAGAATCAAAGGAAAAGCAAAGTAAATGCTTAATTCTTTCTTTTAGTTGCAAGTTATCAGAGCAAGAAGTTGGTGCCCAATCAGGAGTTTTACTGACACACCTGTACCCTTCTCTGTTTGCGTTTTTCTTACAATAGATCTAACCCATGTTTTTAATTCACTGAATTAAATTCTCACATGGTTTGTGCTTATCAGTGGAAGAGACAATGTCTAAAAATTAGAATGCTACCCGGAAGCATCAAGTGAGTTTACACACACATGTGTGTGTATAAATTTAAAGTCTTACCTGTCTGTCACAGCTCTGCTCAAATGCCACATACTCCAGCGCTTCTCCATCCTTGGGAGGCACTCCACCTTCCCAAGATTTGAACACTTGGCCCATCCTGCCTTTCTTACTAGAACTCAGATGCAGCTCTCTTCCCCTCTTTGAACTCCCACCCCCACCTCCACGGTAACCAGCAGGGTGCTTTGTATACAGTAGGGGCTCAAGTTCTGATGGTTGAACCTCAGCAAATTAAAATGCAACATCCTAAAAACTATTTCAGACCTTGGGATTTAGGTTATAGCCAGAGAGTCTGAGTTGATGAGAGAAAATAAAGTCTGAATCTCACTTGATCTAATCAGCCCATTTGGCCTTATTAGATAATCTGATGATCCCAAGCAGGTATTTTCCAGGAGAGGAGCAGGAGGCTGCCCACGTGTATTGAGTGCCGACAGCATGCCTGGGATCTCCATATGCTGATGTGTTTAGTTCATATGGTAGCCCAGCCACGTAGGTCTTTCACGTGTGAGAACACTGCCCTGTGACTGTAGGGACAGAGCCAGTTCTTGTGTCGCAGCTTCCCGACCTCCTGATCTTCTGCTCTTCTCACTGTGCCAGCCCAGCCTTTGGTTTGGTAAATTAAAAAATACCTCTTGTTGGGGCTTCCCTGGTGGCGCAGTGGTTGAGAGTCCGCCTGCCGATGCAGGGGACACGGGTTCGTGCCCTGGTCTGGGAGGATCCCGCATGCCGCGGAGCGGCTGGGCCCGTGGGCCGTGGCCGCTGGGTCTGCGTGTCCGGAGCCTGTGCTCCGCAGCGGTGAGAGGCCCGCGTACCGCAAAAAAAAAAAAAAAAAGAAAGAAAAGAAAAGAAAAAGAAAAACCTCTTGTTGACAACACATTTCTTGCACTGTCTGTAGCCTGTTTGGGAAGAAATACTGGTTCTGCAGTTCTAGCCTGGGAACCTTGAGGGAGACATTGAACACAGCAGAAGTGGGGAGCACCTTCCTTGCAGCCTGTGTCAGATCTATCAGCCACGTGATGTCATGGAAGACTTAGTGTGGCATTTTCCTCAGCCTCGCACACAGCTCAACTTGATACGGTTAAAGAATTAGAACGTTTTAGTGACGCCTAATCAAAAGTAAATGGGGGGGCTTCCCTGGTGGCGCAGTGGTTAAGAATCCGCCTGCCAGTGTAGGGGACATGGGTTCAAGCCCTGGTCCGGGAAGATCCCACATGCCGTGGAGCAACTAAGCCCCTGCGCCACAACTACTGAGCCTGCGCTCCAGAGCCTGTGAGCCACAACTACTGAGCCCGCGCACCTAGAGCCTGTGTTCTGCAACAAGAGAAGCCACTGCGATGAGGAGCCCGTGCACCACAACGAAGAGTAGCCCCCGCTCGCCGCAACTAGAGGAAGCCCACGCACAGCAATGAAGACCCAACACAGCCAAAAATAAAAAAATAAAAAATAAATAAATTTATTAAAAAAAGTAAATGGGTAAAGCTGTAAAGGAATTTCAAGCGATGAGACAGCAGGGAGGACTGGAAATCTTAGCGAAGTTATTAAAACTGTCCTCCCTCTTGTTGACTGTCTAGAGCCTGTCACTTTATGTTGTAAAGCACTCTTAGGTAGGCTGTGTATTTGTACGTGTCAGGGAGAGGACATGGGTTTCCCTGTGAGAGAGCGCTGCTTGTTGGCTGGTCCTTTATAAACCCGTAGCCCAACCTTGAGTTTCTGGTGGCAGAAGTACAAGAAATCTAACTAATGAGAACCTCCTGTATAGCACAGGGAAGGAACTCTACTCGATGCTCTGTGGTGACCTAAATGGGAAGGAAATCTAAAAACGAGGGGATATATGTATACATATAACTGATTCACTTTGCTGGACAGCAGAAAGTAACACAACATTGTAAAGCAACTATTCTCCAATAAAAATTAATTTTTAAAATAAATAAAAGAAAGAAAAAGAGCGAGAAAAAGAGAAATCCCTGCTATTCATCCATTTTCTTTGGAACTTTCAATCTTGAAGAGCCTCAAACCCTTCCCAACCACTCCCACCTGGTGCTGGTCTCTGGCTCTGTGTGCCAGTCGGCCTCATGGGCAGTGATGCCTTTTTGGGCAGAGTATCATTGTGAAGCCACTTCTATTCTTTCTTTAAAAAATGCTACAAAGAGCTCACACGCAGTCATTTTCAAGGACTCACGACCATCACTTACTCTTTACTCTCCGGGTGACTGAGATGGAGCCGGGCTCTGGCCTTCCTCCCCGCAGGCCTCCACAGTTGGGCTTTCCATCCGAGCTCACCCCCTTCTTTACCCCCCTGGCAGCCTCTCCTTTTCTACTGGCTATTTATTTCCTTTCGTCTCTTAAAAGTATCCTTAGTTTAAAAATCAAACAATGACAACAGCAAAAATACAAACAACAGCTCTATCCTTGCTGCTTCTTTAGGACCTTAAAACAAACCCTTTTTTTTAAATTTATTTATTTATTTATTTATTTTGGGCTGCGTTGGGTTTTCGTTGCTGCACGCGGGCTTTCTCTGGTTGTGGTGAGCGGAGGCTACTCTTCGTTGTGGTGCGCGGGCTTCTCACTGCGGTGGCTTCTCTTGTCGCGGAGCACGGGCTCTAGGCACGGGGGCCTCAGTAGTTGTGACTCACAGCAGGCTCAGTAGTTGTGGCTCGCGGGCTTAGTTGCTCCACGGCATGTGGGATCTTCCCAGACCAAGGCTCGAACCCATGTCCCGTGCCTTGGCAGGCAGATTCTTAGCCACTGTGCCACCAGGGAAGTCCCAACAAACCCTTTTTGATATCTTTCTCTTATCCCCTCTTCTTGTAAAATAGCTTGCATTTGCATATCTTTTGAGTGATAATTAAGGTGACCTGGTAACTTACTGTCCAGACCAGGACACGTTTGAAAGAGAAACAGGCTACTATTAAAAATGACTTTGGGGGGCTTCCCTGGTGGCGCAGTGGTTGAGAGTCCGCCTGCCGATGCAGGGGACACGGGTTCGTGCCCCTATCCCGGAAGATCCCACGTGCCGCGCAGCGGCTGGGCCCGCGAGCCGTGGCCGCGGGGCCTGTGTGTCCGGAGCCTGTGCTCCGCAACGGGAGAGGCCACAGCAGTGAGAGGCCCGCGTACAGCAAAAAAAAAAAAAAAAAGACTTTGGGACAACAGGCCTAACCCTGGACTGTCCATGCAAACCAGGATTTATGACAATCCAAGTTCTTTCATAGTTTGTGAAAGTACCCTCGTGCACTAGTGGTGGTAGCTGACATGTATTGAGGACTCACTAGGAGCCAGGCTTTGTTCTAATCACTTCACATGGATTAACTCATGGAATCCGCACCGCCCTCTTTCGAGGTAGCTAGTGTTGTTCACACCATTTTGACTCTGGGGAAACTGAGGCACAGAGAGGCTGAGTGAGTCGCCCCGGGTCACACATCCAGCTTTATCCTTACTCCCAACTATGTCATCCCCCAGAGGTCAGGCCGTCCTGTGTCCTCTGAGGTGTTAGCATAGTTTTCCAAATGTCTGTCGAATTAAAAGGAATGTATGGTGTAAACAGAAGTATCACCTTCTGAGTATTGGTTTAGGGTTGCATAGCTATAAAAGGCTTCTAAACAGGCGAGAAATACTTAATCCTCTTCTCAGATAGTAAATGGGGCCTCCGTTAGAGCAAGTAGGGATTACCCTATCACTGCTATTCTCTAAAACACATATTTTAGAAACAAACAAAAGGAAAAGCCAGTTACACCCCACAAAAGTGAAATTCTGGTTTTTTCCTGCTGGCTTTTTTTACCTCGCTATTTTCTCATCCCTGGAGGTATTGTAATTTAGGATGGTGCTACTTAAGGACGGGACTTAGCTCGAGGACCAGATATTAAGCTGTGAAGTTCTTGATCTGAGCTAGGAAGTCAGAATTTTATCATATAAAAAAGCTCAGTCTCTCCCATCTCTAGCCTCCTGTCCCATTTCCCCTTTTCCTCTTGCCTTTGCTGCTTTCCTCCCCCTGTTTAAAAAGCAGTCGGAAAGCCTTTACTGCCAAAATCTGAATCATGACCCCATGGAGTTGATTATAGGCAGATCCAAGGTTCAACACGAAGCTTTTCTTTTTTATGCCACCAGGCTGACGGGGATTTATTGAAACCTAAACTCATTTTGTTTGCTCGAATATTCACAAGACTCAAGAGTGTTAGGAGGTGGGAAGTGCTTCTGCTACCTCAGGGAATACTGTCAGGGTGTGAGCATCAGTCATGCAGGCTGGTCTCAAAGTGGCAAGTCACCAGGTCAGTCTGTTGGGATCCTGCAGGGGAGGGCGAGGTAGCTGTTAGGCACAGACAGCTGCTCCAGAGCCTTCTACCCTTCTCCCCTGCAGGCAGGGTCTTCCCGGCATGTTTCTGCAGGGGGTTGTGGAGAGGAAAGTATTTTGTAGGATCTCTTTGTTGTTGTTGTTTTTAATTTTTTGGCCGCAACGCGCAGCATGTGGGATCTTAGTTCCCCACCCAGGGATCATACCCGCACCCCCTGCAGTGCAAGCTCAGTCTTAACCACTGGACCGCCAGGGAAGTCCCTGTCCATGTTTTTTTAACACATACACACACCCACCCACACTCATGCCCCTTCTCTCAGCCCTGGCTCCCTCTGGAAAGGTACTGTTCTTCTCACTGCCAGACTCTTCCACAGAGAATCCCTTCTCTCTCCCTATTTCTCACCAGCCCAAATCTGTTAACCATCTTAGAATTGCTGTAGGGCTTTTGGTAGCTGAGGAATTCCTTTTAAAGTCATTTCCAATCCAGCACCTTTAGGTAACACAGCTCAGTGCTCTACTTTGCTGAGAAAAGCTTGCTGTGAAGAGCTTTCTGATACTAGGGAGATCAGTTCCAGCTTACATTTCTCCTGATAGAAGAGACGTTCCCTGTCATGACAATGTGAAGCAACAGTTCGTGCCTCATAAAATGAGAGTCTTTAACGAGAGACCAGCAAAGGAGTATTTTTGAGGTAACATGAAAGTACAAGGGACCTCTCAAATCTCATCACATCTGTAAATCTGGACGATTTCAGTTGAAAACTAAAACCTCTTAGAACTTTCAGTATCATGGATTTTTGAAACATGAACTTAACTGAGAATAACAATGACAGTACCATTTGCTAAGTCCCAAGAATATGCCAACTGGCATATTGATATGCCCTTAATGTGCCTTCTAATAGGTACAAGGGCCCCACAAGACTGGTGTCATCACCACTTTTCAGGTGCTCAGAGCGATGACCTGCCAAAGGCTACTGTGACTGACGTGTTTTGGAGCAGACATTTCATTCATGTACCCACTCGTACACTGATCAGATACTTGAGTGCATCCTTGTGCCAGGCATTGTGCTAGGACAGTGGACACTGAGATGGACATGGCTTTGTTGTCGGCAGCTTGTTGTCTTGTGGGGCGTGGTCAGATATTGACTCCAAGGCTGTTGAACCATGACCTGTTTTCTCATTTTAAATTTTTCCTCCAAAATTTTTCAAATTTTTTATGTTGTAAAATTGCAAACCTATAGAAATTTTGAAATAATACAGTGAATACCCATATACTCTTCGTGTAGATCCACCAATTCTTTAACATTTTGACACATTTGCTTTCTTTTTTTGCTAAATCATTTCAAAGTAAAAGGTATCAGAATAGTTCAGTATACATCTCCTGCATTTTTCTACATAATGCCAGTACCATTATCACACCTAAGAAAGTTAACTGTGATTTCAGAATTTTGTCTAAAGTTCATATTGAACTTTCCTTGATTGCCTCCAGAGAGAGAGAGAGAGAGAGAGTGTGTGTGTGTGTGTGTGTCTGAAATAGTAGTAGGCTTTATTTTTTTTTTTCTTTTTTGGATCCAAGATCTAATCAGGGTCACACATTTGGTTGATTTGTCTCTTTAGCCTCTTGAAATCAAATGTAGAACTCCATCCCTCATCCTACCCCGTACACACACCCTTTAAAATTTTTTTAATGACACTGACTTTTTGAAGAGCCCAGCCTGGTTGTCTTATAGGATAAACTACATTATGCATTTCCTCATAGTGGCATTTAACTTGTTACCCAATAACTTTTTAATTATTAAAAGAAAATCCCATTTTCTGTCTGCTTTTACACCACTTTGATAAGTCCTGTTAGCCATTTCTCTTGGGCATTTGGAAGTAGCTGCTTTGCATGTACAGAATAAGTGTAGGAAGAGACAAGGGCCTTGGCATTTGTGTGTGGCATGTTCGTTGTATTTTGTATGCTATAAATAATTACAATTTAAACAGATGAGCTTTTGGAGCTCTAGATTCCACTGGAATTTAAGGATTCTCCTCCCCACCCCCTAAATTTGCAGACATTAGTTTGTAGTTGCCAACAGCCATAGAACTGGAAGGATGCTTAAGGCGTAATCTTTTCATTAAAAAGAGGATTTAACTAATTAGATTTGACTATCAAGCTGACAGGTTAATGATAAGGGAAGTGGGGCTCAGGAACCCTTAAGGTGGCAGTGAGTGTCCATTAAATGTAAATTATTATGATCCCTACTGAAACATTATTCTTTACATTGATTTTTAAAAATTTTTTGTGTATATCACCTTAATAAACCAGAAAACCATATACCTTGCAAATTCTTAAAAGATCTGTAAAGTGTTCATGTATTTTAGATACAAACTATTGTGGATTTTAGGGAGACTTAGTGGGTCAGGTCCTTATATATTGTCTTATTTTTATTTTTGAAGACCTAGTGGGCATGGACATGTTTTATATAACTTAGCTTTTATAAACTAACTTTGCATTTCAGTTTATTATTTAAATTTAATGTTTTAAAATAAATCTGACTGTTGATTAAAACCAGTGATTTGGTTACATATCAGAATTAGAAGTAAGATGTCCCTGAATGTGGAGTTGGGGCTAGGAGTTGAGAACGTCAGATTTCTTGAATCACCTGCAGTGGGTGTACTTACTTACTTATGGATTGATTGATTGATTGACTGATTGATTGTGCTTTCTTTATAAGGCACTTCCCCCTAATCTACCCTTAGTCATGTTAACAAGATGTGCCTTTTGGAACTCTTGTCTGAAGTTCATATACATGCCCCTCCAGGTCGAATGTTGAAAAGAACATTTCAGTACCTTTGGGTTCTCAGTTCTATACTTAAACTAGGAGACATCAAGTACACCCCCAAAGACCTTGAAGATGGGAGAGTTTACTGACCCAATTGTAGACCTTCAAGGGCACTTGGAGGCTTAGAGAGGCCAAGGAAACTGCCCAGGGCCAGGGTGCTGGTGAATGGCAGAAGGACCCCAGAGCCACTCTGTTGAAGGATCACTCCCCTGGAGTCTGACACACCACAGGCATTTGAGTGGATGCTGTGTAGATTCCCTGCACAAAGTACTTTGGGGGGTTTAAAGGAAATATATCATTATGATCATTTTTCCCCAACAGAAACGGTGTTAATTTACCTTTCTGAGCTGTAGAGAAAAATACTCACATAGCCCCAAGTTTTATTTGTATCTTCAATAAAGGAAGCTTCTCTTGTACATTTGAGTTTCATTTTACAGGTGATTGGCTGCATGTAAAATTGATGTGTTAGGAGGCATAACCTAGGACATAAAATTCAAAAATAAAGATCAGGTATCCCTGAAACTATTATTTTCTTTATAGGCCTTCTAAGTATATGCCCAGACAACTTTTAAGAAGGACCTGTGATTTTGGAGGGGAATACACCTTTGGATATTTTCCATTATTTTCCTATGTCCTTATCAGGGATTTGATTCCATATTTGCTTTATACCCCGTGGGTATAGAAAGCCGATATCAAAACTGGATTCTTTTTTTTTTATTTTTGCTGTGTTGGGTCTTCGTTTCTGTGCAAGGGCTTTCTCTAGTTGTGGCAAGCGGGGGCCACTCCTCATCGCTGTGCGCAGGCCTCTCACTATCGCTGCCTCTCTTGTTGTGGAGCACAGGCTCCAGACGCGCAGGTTCAGTAGTTGTGGATCACGGGCCTAGTTGCTCCGCGGCATGAGGATCCTCCCAGACTAGGGCTCGAACCCGTGTCCCCTGCATTAGCAGGCAGACTGTCAACCACTGCGCCACCAGGGAGGCCCCAAAACTGGATTCTTTGTGTTTAGTAAACTTAACAAAAAGCAAGGTATCGTGAGAAGTAAAACATCTCTCTGCTTTTGGAAGGAAAAGTTTCATTTCCATCCTGAAATTCTTTACTTATTGGATTCTGAAGTGACCTACTGCAAAAAACTGGATTCATAGGATTTAACCTGGATGGATCGTTTTCAGCAGCTCCATGCATTAAACAATTTACTGCCTCCATTACAAGATGCACCGCTGACTTATTACTAATTTTTTGGAGGGTAGGGGTTGAGAAATATGACCACATTAAACTGCTATAGTGATAGCAAGACATCAGTATTTTCAGAAACATTCAAGTACAGTAGAGGGCGTGATGGGGAGAATTATGTCTTAGAAATGAAGAAATATTGTACATATATGTAGCCATATTATATCACATTGTATAATTTGTCTACCCAAACTGTGATTTATGGATCTTTGAAGAAAGAGAGCAAGGATGTTGGGCCTTTTAGTAAGACAGAGAAATGACCTTCCCTCCAAGACTTAGACCACATTAAATTGGACTCGGAAAGTGGTCTACCCTTTTCCTCTATTGTAAATCTTCTTGGGAGTGAGTGCCCAGGCTGACCATGAGCGGAGGTCCATTGTCAGTACCTTGAAAGCCTATGTGAAGTGTCATCAGCTTGGAACATTCCATTGACAATGACTATCACACCCCATTTTAAAAGCTTGCCTTGGGTAGAATGGAAATTATAGTGGCAGACCCTTAGTCCTTTTTAATAAGGGCAACCGTTTTAAGAGAATTATGTTGTAAAAATGAATAGGATTTGGGAGCAGTTCCGTATTCCCCGTGTTGTATTGTGAACTGTCCACACCAAATGCATTTTTCTTTTGCCAACTGCCTGAGGATTCTCCATTTAGCAAACTTACATGATGGATGATAAAGCAGTGACATTCCCTGATGAGTCCTAACTCTGTTGCTGGTAGGGATTGATGTCTTTGATTTAAGAATTTTGAGATTTCAGTCAAGACTTGAGGTGTTAAGGTTAAGATTCTTCTGTGTGTTTGGTACCAGTTGGTACAGGTAGAGAATTTGAAAGCTCAGAAGTAGCCTCATTGCCCCCATTAGAGATAAAGAGCCACATTTAATAAACATATATCGTGCTGTTCTTAATTGGACTCAACTTTAAATAAAGCATCTGGGGGCCTCCCTGGTGGCGCAGTGTTTGAGAGTCCGCCTGCCGATGCAGGGGATACGGGTTCGTGCCCCGGTCTGGGAGGATCCCATATGCCGCGGAGCGGCTGGGCCCGTGGGCCATGGCCGCTGGGCCTGCGCGTCCGGAGCCTGTGCTCCGCAACGGGAGAGGCCACAACAGTGAGAGGCCCGCATACCGCAAAAAAAAAAAAAAAAAAAAAAAAAGAAAGCATCTGGGAGAAAGAAGAAATATGGCCAGGTTGTCTTTAGTAGGAGTCAAGATTTGTAGTTCAGTTTTAGGGTGTGAATTTGGGAAATTTTTCACATTTTCAGAAAAGAGTAGAAAGATAATGGAAGCTGGAAGATTTTACACAGAGACAATTGTGTGTGTTAGAAACCTTTATTTATTTTCTCATAAGGGGAAGATTCCAAGGAACATTTTGGTATCTACTGCACATATATTTGAGTGAAAAATGGCATTTCTTTAAAAAAATAATTACATCATCGATGCATTTCTCATTACTGGAATTAGTGAATTGCTATATGGAAATACACTAAGCGTTTAAACATTTGTCACATATATATAGTCAGTTTTTCAGTATGTTGGCATTTCCAATCAAAATGGCATCTGATGTTGGCCCTTTTAAATTTATGTGGCTTAAAATACTAACAGTAGGAAGAAAATAAACAGAGACAAAAACACAAACTCATTGAACAAAAATACCGTGGTACAAATAGAACCTTCTGTAACACTCTATCCCAGGAATTTTGAGAAGATAAAATCTTAAGTGTTAAGAAATCCAGAGGCCCTGCCCTGTCCAGCTTATTGCTGTCGGAATGCCGCAAGACCCTTTAATCCCCCCAGTTTAAAGGATCATATTGTCAAATCAGAGAGGCTCAAACACAATAGCATCTTCTGGAACCCGAGTGACCTGTATTGAGAGTGGATCTTGTGCTTTTGTTCTTTTGAGAAGCAGGTGTAAAGGATAACACGCTGGATTATCTTATTGTAAAGCATCTAAAAAGCCAATTCCCCCTTCCTCATTCCCTTTCGGCTCAGCTTTTTTAGTTTCTGATCAAGCAAATTCTAAGGGCAGGTGCTTAGGAAGCATTACTAGACTTTGGTTTTAAGTTCTTGGGGCCAGCTTTATGTCCTCCCCTTCCTCATCAATTAGAGCTAATGAATGTGTAGAATTCGTGAAGGTAACTATTGACATTGTTGCCCAGGTGACTCTGACCTGCACAGTGTCTACGGGGAGAAAGATTATTTCCACCCTACCTTGTGGGAATACTGAAGTAGTTTTCCAATTCTGAACAGATTAGACAGTTCCCTCCAGGCCAGCATGCAGGCACCTGCCCATTTATACCAAGGCAACAGTAATTGTACCCACGTGTGTATTAGAGTTTCTTGTCATAGCAAGCAAAAGTGGCCGCAGCCATGGATGTTACAGCCCCCAAAGCCTGCTTATCAGGGGATGTCTGTAAAACTTAAGTTTCAGAGATTAACAGTTTGTGTCTCAAGACAAAAGAACTTTTTGAAATCATCTAACTTATCCTAAGATACATGCCTTGGTTCTATAAGACATTAGCATTAAATATCAGACCTGACCTAACAAGTTAGCATCGTGCGCCGGGGATGTGCTTGATTCATAAGGCTGCCATGTCAGAGACAGCGTGAAATTGAAGCAAGGCACGGCCCTCGGCTTTATAGTGGTTAGTAACAGGAGTGTCTGGAATGATTCTGCCACCAGTTTACACAATTTAAACTGTAAAATGAATCTGTCATCTTGTAAACTGTAACTTAAGACAGACTCTTAAAAGCAATCACTAATTTCTTCCAGGTAAAAGAAGGTAGTCATTGAAAAAAATCTTAAAGAAAATAAAATTATCAAAACTATCTACTGGGACTAATAAAGGAAAAATGTGGAAGGTTTTATTTGTTTACTTGTTTCCTTTCCCTGTGGAAAACCCTTAAACTAGGATAAGGTTCTGTGAAGGCAGCTTGGTGGAGGGGGGCCGAGATTGACTGGGGAATGAGAACAGGTTTGGCCTATTCTAATTTGCTCTTGATTTAATCTTTAAGACAATTCATCTTTAAAGTGAGATTAGCTGACGTAGTTGTTTATAACTTGAAATTTTCATGACTTTCTTCTTAACAAATTCAGAAGTAGATGACAAATTTTATATGAATAGTTCTTTTTAGGCACAATCTTTTAAAAGACTGGTTATCAGAATCTGGTCTGTATGAAAATTAAAACAAAATATGCTGAGTTTTTAAAGACTTTCCCCTTGCATTTTGAAGACACTCTCTTTTCCCCATTTGCTTTCTTAAATCATCTCACATATAGAAACAAATAAAAATTTTTCTGTCCGATGCTGTCCTGATATTTGGACCTTAATTGCTATGTCTGAGATTTTCAAAAGCAGTTAATTTTTTTCAAATGCTTTATGCCGTCCAAAGTTATTAGAGAAACTTAAATTTATCCTTATTTTAAAGTGCAGGATTATCGTGTGTTTGGGAGTGCTGCATCATCTTGTTGAAAAACTAAATGGAAAAGACCATTCTGAGCATCTTAGAGGATTAGATTAGTTCATCCGGCTGAGACTTGTCAATTTCAAAGCCCATCAAGAAGCACCTCTCGGCAAGTCGCAAGTCGTGCCTCTGACGATTTTCCCAATCAGTAATTTTACCAGAGAAGAGAAATTCGTGTTTTACATGTAGTATGTGGCCCACATAAGGAGTGGCAAGATATTTTACTTTCTTAACTGATTTATTAACTTTCTTCCTCCACAGACTGTTTCCTCAGCAGTGCTCCCTGATTAAAGAAATTTCTCCCCCAGGTGTTCCTTGAACTGCTCTTTTTCCCAAGAGGCATGAAAGGGAAACCCAAGTATAACCTCAGGGCACGCTAAGGCAGCTGGGAAGAGCCACTTCTGTTCTTTGTGACCTAAGGCTTGCTCTGCACTGGAGAACAGGGATTTAAAAACAGGGTGAAAATGATGGCTCCTCCTGCCTTCTCTTTCTGTCTCCTCTGTGCCTCCCAGAGCTTTGACAGACCTCCGAGGTGGGCGTGGAGATGCCCTTCGGATGGTATGAATGCTGTCGATAGTTAAGGTACCCCAGCGCCTTCCTCCTCTGCCCCTCCACCTCTCCACTCCCTGGTCCCTTCCTGGTCAGGAGCCCAGCACCCAAAGGCCCTATTACCGTCCTCATTTCTCCTTCCATGGACCTTCTCCTTTCCATACCTCAAGGAAAGTCCCATGGTGCCCAGTTCCTCTTGCCTGCCTAAAATCCCCTGGGGAGCTTCCATGCTCTATTATTAGAGAACTTAGCATTAAACTATGGTTTTTGTTTTAACCAAACTTCCCGACAGTTTGTGAGATCCTTCGGGATGGGGCTGAGGTCTTAACTTTTCAGTGAATCCCCACTTTCAGGCCCCGAAATGTGGCAGGCAGGCAGCAGTTATTGAGTTGTCAAATGATTATTTCTGTGCTGTAGATACTGAAGCTGGGGAAATTACTCATTCTGTTTCTGAGACCCCGAAGACTTCAGAAATGTGTAGAAGCCAGGCCTCACAAGCCCTCCTCCTTCAGAGGTTAAGATAAGAAGTTGAAAAGCTGTTGTAATGGGATGAACGATGTAAGACCACTGCCATGAACTTTTACTTATCCCTTACTGTAGCGCATATGACTCTGTTTGCCCATTATTAAACAATAAGTGGTAATAGGACCACCGATTTTTTTATTGAGATAGAATTCACATACCATAAAATTCACTCTTTTAAGGTGAACGATTCAGTGGTTTTTAGTATATTCACAAAGTTATGCAACTATTACCACAATCAATTTGAGAACGTTTTCATTAGAAAATGAAATCCGCACACCTTAGCTATTACCTCTCAGTCCTCCTGTGCCCCTCAGTCCTAGGCGAACACTAGTCTACTTTTTGCCTCTGTAGATTTCTCTGTTCTGGACTTTATATGATACATAGTTTGTGGTCTTTTATGACTGGTTTCTTTCACTTAGCATAATGTTTTCAAGGTTCATCCATATTGTAGCGTGTATTAGTATTTCATTTTTTTTTTACTGCCAAATAATATTCCATTGTATAGATATGCCACATTTTGTTATTGATTCATCAGTTGATGAACGTTTGTTTCTGTTTTTTTGGCTGTTATGAATAGCGCTGCTATGAACATTTATGCACAAGTTTTTGTGCAGACATAAGTTTTCATTTCTCTCAGATATGTACCTAAGAAAGGGCTTGCTGGGTCGTATGGTCACTCTATGTTTAGCCTTCTGAGGAGCTGCCAGACAGTTTTCCAAAGCCACTGTGCCATTTTTCAATCCCACCAACAGTCAAGTTTCTCCACATTCTTGTCAGTATTTGTAATTGTTTGTCTTTCTGATTAAAGCCATTCTGAGGGTATGCAGTGGTATCTCATTGTGGTTTTGACCACCATTTCCCTGATGGCTAATGAGGTTGAGCATATTTTCATGTGCTTATTGGCCATTTATATATCTTCTTTGGAGAAAATTTTATTAAATCCTTTGCCCATTTTTAATTGGCTTGTTTGTCTTTTTATTATTGAGTTGTAATAGTTCCTTATATATTCTGGATCCTAGGCCTTTATCATACATATGATTTGCAAATATTTTCTCCCGTTCTGTGGGTTGTCTTTTCACTGTCTTGATAATGTCTTTTGAAGTACTTTTTGTTTTGTTTTGTTTTAAGCAAAACTAACTGAATACTGGTTACTCCATTTATTCTACCTCATAGTGATTATTTATTCCAACTGTCTATCAGGAAGGCATTCTACTACTTTTCTCCCTCTCCTCTACCTCCTCCTTCCTCTCCTTTTTTATTTTTTTTTTAACTTTTTATTTGGAAATCTCAAACAGAAAGATTGCAAGAATAAGAATAGCACAGAACTTATGTACCCTTTATCCAGATCCATCTCTTAATTCTTGCTCCATTTGATTTATCATTTCTGTTTCTCTCTTTGTAAGTTAGTATGTATGTATGTATGTATACACACACACAAATAGAAAATTTTATTCTGAACCAGTTGAGGGTAAACCACATAAATCATGACCCTTTAATGCTGCATGATTCACTGAGTATTTCCTAAGAATAGGGATAGTCTCTTACATAACCACAGTACATTTACCATCTTCAGTAAATTTAACATTCATGTGATACTTTTGTCTCATTGATTCTCCATAATTTAATTTTGTCATTTGACACAATGTTCTTTTTGGTTTTGGTTTTGTTTTTTTTTTTGCGGTACGCGGGCCTCTCTCTGTTGTGGCCTCTCCCATTGCGGAGCACAGGCTCCGGACGCGCAGGCTCAGCGGCCATGGCTCACGGGCCCAGCAGCTCCGTGGCATGTGGGATCTTCCTGGACCGGGGCACAAACCCATGTCCCCTACATTGGCAGGCGGACTCTCAACCACTGCACCACCAGAGAAGCCCTGACACAATGTTCTTTATGGCACTTTCTTCCCCTCCAGTATAGGGTCTAGTCTAAATCAGGTGTTGCATCTGAGTAAGAAGATTAACATCTATAAGTGTGTTTCCTGAACACGTGTACACTAGTACTGTACTTTTGGCTCCCTGCACTTTGTGCATCAGAATTTGTATCTGAACTCATCTGCCCCACCTGTCCCTCAGGACTCCTCACATATAGCAGGGCTTCCATTTCCTGAGCACTTACCCAGAAAAAGAGGGAAGGAGGAGGCTGGGATGGACCACACCGCCCTTTGAGTGAGAGGCAGACTCTGGGTTGACCTCCAGACAGCACGGACATATAACCAGGTCCGTCTCTTCCCAGCAGTGCTCTTTATCCAGACCCCATCCTCCCACTGTGGGCATCTCCTTCCGAAAGGTCTGCTCTCTCTTGACAGAAACAGTGAGGGCTGGGGGGTCATCTTAAATTCTCTTTATCCAGTGAACTTTGACTATTCCTGCCTGCCTCTCCTTTAACCCACTTAGTCTTTTTCCTGACAAGGAGGCCCAGGCAGGCCTTCCATCCCTCCTTGTCATATTGTACAGCTCCGGCTTCCAAGCTCTCTGAATTCTAGCAATTCTGTTTTAGGATGCTACAGGAAAAGCAAGCACTATTTTCGAAAACAGGGGCAAAAACCATTCAAAGTAAATTAGTAATCATATCAAAGTATGTTATGTGTTACAGTTTTCAAGTGCTTTCTTGTTTCTTTATGTGGTTATTCAACTGAGGTATAGTTACCTTGTGCTCATAACAAGCACTGAGGTAGGCATGGCTCGTGCGATCTCCCTTCTGTCCCTGAGGAAACTGCCGTAGGAGGCAGACCTCACACCTGGCTCCTCCGATTTCCCATCTTACGCCATTTCCATGGGGCTGCACGTCCTAATCACTTTGTTAATTAGAACTCAGTGTTGCGGGTTTGGTAGAGATTGGTTTATGCACCATCCAAGAATAATAAACATTTACTCCCTAGATTTTTAATGATCTGAGACAGCAGAGAAGTATATAAAAAGATTAGCCTCCTGAACATTTAATTCTGCAGTGGAAGGGCTTTGGGGAAATCTCTGTCGGCAGAAGTAGTAGCAGCTTAAGGGAATCCTAGGTGGATGTTTCCCAGGACTCTTGGAGACTAAGAGCTCATGGTGTTTCATAGTCACAGTTTACATCATTCCAAGTCAAGGAATGTTTCTGTTGCATAAATAGAACATTCTGCAGAACTAAGAAAACCTGACTGTCACAGGACAAGTGCTGTACAAGATGGAAGATGTCAACTGTCGAGATGATTTTCCCCTAGTATTTTGGATGAAAGTTTTCAAACCTACGGAAAAGTCGAGAGCGTGGTGTGGTGAACACCTACATTCCTCTCCACTCCCAGCCTCACCAACACACACCTTCCCCTGAAATCTAGGTTCTACCATTGTTAACATTTTCCTAGATCAGCTTTACCATGTATATCCAGGCAATTTTGGATGCACTTTGTTCATATAGTCATTAAACATATTTTGTATTTTGGATGGAAAAGGGCCTACAGTCTCTTTTGGCTAAGATACCTTTTAGTTCTCAGAATCCTTTTAAACTTCAAGAACATAGGATCAAGCTGACAGCAAAGACCTAGATTCCCATGCTCATGTCACTTGAAAGCCCACTGCGTGCGCCGGGCTTCCCATTACGCTCACCGATTCAGATCTGTGACAACCATGGAAAGTGTCAGTATGGAAATATAAACATCCAGATGCCCCCTCTGCACCCCCCCTCTTTTTTTTACATCTTTATTGGACTATAATTGCTTTACAATGGTGTGTTAATTTCTGCTTTATAACAAAGTGAATCAGCTATACATATACGTATGTCCCCATATCTCCTCCCTCTTGCTTCTCCCTCCCACTCTCCCTATCCCACCCCTCTAGGTGGTCACAAAGCACAGAGCTGATCTCCCTGTGCTATGCCGATGCTTCCCACTAGCTATCTGTTTTACATTTGGTAGTGTGTATATGTCCATGCCACTCTCTCACTTTGTCCCAGCTTACCCTTCCCCCTCCCCGTGTCCTCAAGTCCATTTTCTATGTCTGCGTCTTTATTCCTGTCCTGCCCCTAGGTTCTTCAGAACCTTTTTTTTTTTTAATATAGATTCCATATATATGTTTTAGCATATGGTATTTGTTTTTCTCTTTCTGACTTCACCCTGTATGACAGGCTTGGTCCATCCACCTCACTACAAATAACTCAATTTCGTTTCTTTTTATGGCTGAGTAATATTCCATTGTATATATGTGCCACATCTTCTTTATCCATTCATCTGTCGATGGACACTTAGGTTGCTTCCATGTCCTGGCTATTGTAAATAGAGCTGCAGTGAACATTGTGGTACATGACTCTTTTTGAATTATGGTTTTCTCAGGGTATATGCCCAGTAGTGGGATTGCTGGGTTGTATGCTAGTTCTATTTTTCATTTTTTTATGGAACGTCCATACTGTTCTCCATAGTGGCTATATCAATTTACATTCCCACCAACAGTGCAAGAGGAGTTCCCTTTTCTCCACAACCTCTCCAGCATTTATTGTTTGTGGGTTTTTTGAGGATGGCCATTCTGACTGGTGTGAGGTGATACCTCATGGTAGTTTTGATTTGCATTTCTCTAATGATTAATGATGTTGAGCATCCTTTCATGTGTTTGTTGGCAATCTGTATACCTTCTTTGGAGAAATGTCTGTTTAGGTCTTCTGCCCATTTTTGGATTGCCCACCCCTGCTTTTTAACGTAAAAGAAAACTGTACCAGAATGAGGTTGGGTATGGGGGGGGTATTATGTATATTTTGGCGTTGGGTTGGGGTTAGGAGGTGAGCTTGGAAAGGTGTGATGAGTATGGTTGTATGGTAATTTGCCATCTTTTCTACTCATTGGAAATAATATTTTCCTTGTTGGACCACTCAGTGAATTAAGAGTTTCCAGGAATAGAAAGTAAAGCCATAGAATAACTGTAAAGAGTCCCCAAGTTAATTTTTCAGCTGTTGTATAATATCTCCCTGAGTCATTTTATTGCCTTTCCAAGATTCTTAAACTCTGTTCATCATTATCTCTGCCTCTTTTAAAAAAGGCAATGACTTATTAAAGAGGTTGTTATGAGACATAGAAGGGCTGCTTTAATGCTTGATAATTATCTAAACTTAAATTTAGTGAGGCCCTGTAAAAGGTTAAGGAAGAAGTGTTTGGTATTTTAAGGTAGTAAGGGAGGTAATTATAAGCTTTCAACCCAAGGTCAAGATAATAAGTAAATCTGAAGGAGGGAGGAGGAAGTCCACAGTCCCTCAGGTGGAAAGCACAGCTCATTCTGAGGGTAAGCGGCCTCTAAGAATAAAGCCTTGCCCCCAAGGAGCACTGAAAGAGATTACCTCTTGAGGCAGGTGCCTGGGAGATGCAGTTGGTTCACTGTTTTTCCTTCGCCTTACTTAGATCTTTCTAAAATCCAGAAACAAACAAAATGAAATTGGCTTTGGAAAGAATGGGGGACATGGCAAATTCAGTTGGTTTGTTCAGAACCTCACCTCTGTCCTTCCTGTTTGAGAGCAGGAGGGGTGATAAAGGGCAGCAAGAGATGTGCCTCGGGGCCAAGGTTGGGTTCCCAGCCGCGACCTTCCGGGGGGTCGTCCTGTTGGTTATTTAGGGACGTTATGAGGAACACTTTGGCCTTTGACATTAGGGCTCTAGTGGAGAGTTTACTTATGAATCAAGTTAATGCCGGATGCATCGACCTGTCTTCATCATGCCCTGTGTCAGGGGATGCATCTCTATCTTAAACATTAGTTTCCCTAGAACTGAAGCACACTTTGGCTTTCCTGTGGTGCTTTTGTGTCTTCCTGAAATCCCCCACTTGAAAAACAAAGCACATGGGGGGGTGGGCAAATAATAAGTCATCAGAATGCCTGTTGAGAAGGGAAAAGAAATAGAGCTAAACAGGCCATGTTCCCTGCACTTTGAGGATGACCTGTGTGACCCAGATGGAGAGAACCACAAACCTTTGAGAGAAAAGAGACTTAAGAAAGGGAAGTTCCAGAATTAGGAGGCTAAACATTAGTTTATCCAAGTTAATTTGGAAGATTAGATCAGTTACAATCAAAATTTTTCATTTGATTAGCAGTGGGGAGGGGCAAGTGAAGTGTGGATTTGAAAAATCTATAAAGAAGGAGGAAGTGACTACTTTTATTTTTATTTATTTATATGCGCGCGCGTGTATGTGTGTACCTATAATACTTAGAATATGATGATATCGTTAAAAGACAATTAAGTTACAATCAGATTATCCAAAAACAAATCCTATTTTCATATAAAAATTTAGTATAGGATAAAAGAGCCTTTATAAATCAAAGCGGAATGGGAGGAAAGATTATTCAGCAGATGGTTAGATCTTCGGCTCACACCAGAATAAATTTTAAATGAACTAAAGAGTTAGAATTGCTACCAAAAAAAAAAAGCCAGTAATAAAAATCTATAGATCATATATATATCATTCATTTAGGAATAGTCATTATGAAGAATAGATGTTAGAATAAAAGATAATTATGGTGCCAAATGATAGAAAATATGTATTGAAGGGAAAGACGAAATAACAGGCATGCTTTGTTGCTGATTGTTTTAGCAGTTGCGAACAGGTATTTTTGTGTTCAGTCCTCCAAAATCAGTGGTGTGGTTGGATTATTTGTTTAGAGAAAAATGTACTTATGTATGTTTTAAGTGAAGTTCATCCCTGTTTTTTTAAAATGTCAGGTCAGTGCTTTTTATGTATAGTTGTTAATCCATCCAAATAGAAATGATTTAAGGAAGGATTTATTCTGATTGATGGAGTCATTAGTTGAAAGACCTTGCCAATGGTACTGAGAACACCCGGCAGGAAAGACTGGGCTGTAATGGGTATGAGAAATGTCTCGCTGTTCATCACATTCCTGAAGCCGGCTTATCAGAGCTGTATTTCCTGTTTCATGTACTTGGGGGGAGATTGTTTCCACAAAGTGCATCTCTGACTGTTAGATCTAGACATAACCTAGATTGATTGCACAATAGAGTCATAAATGCACCCTTCTCTTCCCCAGTGCCTGACCTCCTCACCTCTTCATCCTTGTAAATCACCGGCCTTCACGAGCACCCTCTCAGCAGCTGTATAAACAGAGAGGAGGAGTCTTGTTGCCCGTTGCAGTCTCCCCGTTAGCCATAAGTTTTACTTTCTCCAGTGCTGCATGTTCTAGTAACATCTATAGAGTAAATTCTGCATAGTCCCTAGAATTACAATGGAATCAGAACTTCATATTTCAGGTCAAAAGGAATTTATTTATTTTTATAAATTTATTTTATTTATTTTATTTTTGGCTGCGTTGCGTCTTCGTTGTTACGAGCGGGCTTTTCTCTGGTTGCGGCGAGCAGGGGCCACTCTTCGTTGCAGTGTGCGGGCTTCTCGTTGTGGTGGCTGCTCTTGTTGCGGAGCACGGGCTCCAGGTGCTCAGAAGTTGTGGTGCATGGGCTTAGCTGCTCCGCGGCACATGAGATCTTCCCAGACCAGGGCTCGAACCCATGTCCCCTGCATTGGCAGACGGACTCTTAACCACTTCGCCACCAGGGAAGCCCAGGAATTTATTTTTGATGGCCGGTTCCCTCTATTATTTGTAGTATGAGATGGAAGTTGCCCGACCTCTTGTATCCTGTCCTCATTTGTGTGTGATTTTTTTTTTTTTTTTTGGCGGTATGCGGGCCTCTCACTGTTGTGGCCTCTCCCGTTGCGGAGCACAGGCTCCGGATGCGCAGGCTCAGCGGCCATGGCCCACGGGCCCAGCCTCTCCACAGCATGTGGGATCTTCCCAGACCGGGACACGAACCTGAGTTCCCTGCATCGGCAGGCGGACTCTCAACCACTGCGCCACCAGGGAAGCCCTCATTTGTGTGTGATTTTTGGAGGAAGGGATAGTTGCCAGATTGGACTGACATGCATTTTTCTTTACTGCTCTGCCATGATATACCTTCTCTATCATCAAGGAGCGCACAGGATGTTGAAATGACCCAAAATCCAGAGGGAAGGAGTAGCCAGGAGGAGAGGAGAAGCCCACCTCTGTTTCAGAGCCCTCGGGCTTCACAGTTAACCTTGAAGATGGAGGAAGGTCATTGCCCATTTTATCGATATTGTGATTAGCAGTAAAATATTATAATGTAGACAGATTATTACACTGCAGCCAATAG
This sequence comes from Mesoplodon bidens, assembly GCF_964165515.1. Classification (NCBI taxonomy): domain Eukaryota; kingdom Metazoa; phylum Chordata; class Mammalia; order Artiodactyla; family Ziphiidae; genus Mesoplodon; species Mesoplodon bidens. Next base: position 41,400,597 of record NC_138171.1, read on the forward strand.
GCAATAAAGAGAAGCATTTTAATATACAAATTAATTAGATTTTAAAATTTAGGCCGTAGGAATGAACAAAGTCCTCTACTGAAGGCTTCTACTGAAGACGTTCTTAAAGCAACTTTTGATGAGATGAAAAAGTTCAGAAACTGAAAACTGAGAGGAAGAGGTGTGGCCGAGTTGTCCTTAAACTCCTGAGTGCAGTTAGGAGACTTTGAAACTTTATGGGCCTTTCTGCCAGCTTTCCTAGGAACTAGGAAGTGAAGTCTTCCCAGAAGGCCAGGCCCAGAGGGGAGTTACAGACATCAAGTTGGAAACGTGCAAACGTCCCGTGGTACCAGTTCTCTCCTGTACATGAGGAGACAGGGTGGGAGGGAAACAAATGACCATTCTCACTGCTTTTCTTCCTGCTGCTAAAACCTGTAAGTCTAAGGCTGTCTTCTCTGATTGGTCAGGGAGACAGGTGTTCCCGCTGGAGCAGTTGAACAGTCTCCATGGAAGCGCTTAGGTAACCGGAGCGTTTTTTTTCTTCTTGGCGCATACTAAGTTGTTGTTTTCTTCCTTAACGTTTTGGGCTTATGACATACATATATGTTTAAAGTTGTGTGTTGGGCCTAAGTGGCTGGTGGGGTGAGTCGATCTTTTGAAAGTTACCTGCTACCTGTGAGGTACGTGGCCAGCACGTAGAGAGGCAGTGTGAATCCCTCTGCGGAGGCCCGGGGTGAAACTCAGGGGATGGCACTGGCCTGTTGGGCTCTTTGCTGCACAGTGCAGGGTTCCCGGCTCAGTCCCTGGGGGAGCGGGGATCGTCCAGGGGGGAGAGGCCGCCTCGTGTGCTAGAGTGTTTATTCCATCACATTTCTCACCACGGGAAAGGGACGACGTTGGAACTTTGTGTGGTTTTTCTAGTCACTTAAGTCCTTAACAGTCTGGAATGTTCAAATAGAAGGACATTCATCTGGTGTAAAATGTCTTTTCCACATTTTTATGGCACATGGAGTGTGTGGCGTATTCCAAGCCACTTCTTTGTGGAAGCCACACCCGCTGGGAAAGTTTGCATCTGCTTTCTGTCACTCTGGTGATCTTTCCTGTTCTGCGTTGGGCATCCGGTTATAGGGAAATTTCCGAGCAGCGTATCTTCTGGAAGGATCACGCATATTCTGGTGCTGCCGGAACAAGGGATGCTTCGTGTGTCTTTTTCTGTCTTCCCCACACACCAGTCGTGGAAACATCACACAGAAGGAAGGGGTTTGGTGCTCCCACTAGAAAGTCTCAGCCAGAGGCAAATCTCGATCTGCTTTTACCAGCTCCTCACCTTGAGTCAAAATGAGTTTTCCTTTCGGGGGACCTCGGTCTCCAAAGGAGAGCCTCTGGGCCTCTGCCAGAGCAGCAGCTTCAGTGGAGAGAAATATGGGGGTTCCACACCGGCTCCCCCTCCCCCATGGCCCTACCGCCCTCATAGAGGTGTTCCTTGCTAGGCTCCAGGGGAGGAAAGGAGAATGGAAAGTCTTTGGCTGGTGGGAGCATGATACAGGGGTAAGATCGTGGACTGGTTACCTGTGAGTACGCTTCCTGACCTCTGCCTTAGGCTTTTTTTTTTTTTTTTTTTTTGCGGTACGCGGGCCTCTCACTGTTGTGGCCTCGCCCGTTGCGGAGCACAGGCTCCGGACTCGCAGGCTCAGCGGCCATGGCTCACAGGCCCAGCCGCTCCGCGGCATGTGGGATCTTCCCAGACCGGGGCACAAACCCGTGTCCCCTGCATCGGCAGGCGGACTCTCAACCGCTGCACGACTAGGGAAGCCCCTTATGCTTTTTTGTTTGTCCTGTTTCATAGATTCTTTATCTGGTTAAAAAAGGGGCGGGGGCAGGGGATCAGACAGCGTGACGTCAGTGATGTGTCTGGCTCTCCCGTTATGAATGGAGAAGAATTGTAACGTGCCCAGAGTTACAAAGCTCAATTTTAGTAACTTGAGTCATAGAACCTTTTGGTTGGAGGGAGGTCCGAAAGGTGGTCTAGACTCAGCCGTTTGTCTGATGATGTGTGACTCTCCGATCTGTGGCTCCCTTGCCATGTGGTCACGAAGCCCAAGCTGGAACCCCCCACCTCCACCCTCCACCCAGAAGCCTTTCCGGGAGCGCTGTTCTATCTTTGGGCAGCTGTAATTGTTAGAAAAGTCTCCTTAATGCTGGGCTCAAGCCTGTTCCCCGTGTAGCTGTTCCCCTTGGGGCCATGTAATACAAGTCCACTTCCTCTTCCAAAAGACAGCCCTTCAAATACTGGAGGGGACAGCAGTGTTCCCTGCCTGCAGCCACCAAGGAAACGTGGCTTTGGTTCTGTTCATCATCCTCTGAATTTGCCCCGGCTTCTCTGCAACCCCTTCAGAGGAAGGTTTGCCGAGCCTGCTTCTCCTGCCCTGGTTTACTCCGTGCTACCATGTGTACTCTCTCATCCGTAGACGTTTGTGTTAAGACAGCCAAAACTTGCGTTCGAATTGCCTTTGACCGACTTGGAGCTTACCGCAAAGTGAGTGCAAATAAAAGAAAGGAGAGGCAATGCTTCGTAGTCCTGAAGGTTTTAGGTATACATTTAACAATTGGTGCTATTGTAGTTGCAGGTTTTTTTTTTTCTTTTAACCCATCGTTTCAGCTTGTTAAGCTTTGGGGATTTATATTTCTGTCATTAAGAGTTAGTCCGTCCTTCCTTTGTGATTTCAGAGGACTCTGTGATGCCTTTATTAGAGCTTTCACTACATTGCATTATAGCTATTTATGTCTTTCCTCCATTCAATTATGAGTTCCGCCACGATAGTCATTCTTATCGTTTTTCTCTTCTCTCTCCAACACTTAGCTGTTGGTAAGTGCTTAATACATTTTTGTTGAGTGAATGAGTCAAAAATATTTGCTTTCTCAACGTTTGCATATTATAAATAACTTAATTGATAAGTAACTTGAAGAGGGCAGTACCCGAAAGCCCTTTTTGCAGCCCACCAAGAACTTTCCCCTGGACTGACTGTTGACCTGTTCTTTGACATTCTTTGTAAGATGAGGTTCGTTCTGTCACAAATTCACTTAACTGTATAGTCAGTTCTGCTGGAACATTACAGACGTGTTCCTGAAAAATCACTGTGCTATGTACAACAGAACAATTAAAACTACAGGACCTATGGGGAAAATGGGTTAGAGATGCACAAATTTCATCACTAACAGATTTTTTTTTTAAGACAGGAACCTTACAAAAATAGTAACAGTTTTATACACGTTAAGTGGTTAAGAAATACATAAGTTGTGTGGTAGTTCTATTTTTAGTTTTTTAAGGAACCTCCATACTGTTCTCCATAGTGGATGTATCAGTTTACATTCCCACCAACAGTGCAAGAGGGTTCCCTTTTCTCCACACCCTCTCCAGCATTTATTGTTTGTAGATTCTCTGATGATGCCCATTCTGACCGGTGTGAGATGATATCTCATTGTAGTTTCGATTTGCATTTCTCTAATGATTAATGATGTTGAGCGTTCTTTCATGTGTTTGTTGGCAATCTGTATATCTTCTTTGGAGAAACGTCTATTTCTCCATTTTTGGATTGGGTTGTTTGTTTTTTTGATATTGAGCTGCATGAGCTGCTTGTAAATTTTGGAGACTAATGCTTATACCCGGAGAAAACCATAATTCAAAAAGAGTCATGTACCACAATGTTCATTGCAGCCCTATTTACAATAGCCAGGAAGCAACCTAAGCAACCTAAGTGTCCATCAACAGATGAATGGGTAAAGAAGATGTGACATATATATACAATGGAATGTTACTCAGCCATAAAAAAGAAACGAAATTGAGTTATTTGTAGTGAGGTGGATGGACCTAGAGTCTGTCATACAGAGTCAAGTAAGTCAGAAAGAGAAAAACAAATACCGTATGCTAACACATATATATGGAATCTAAAAAAAAAAAAAAATGGTCACGAAGAACCTAGGGGCAAGACGAGAATAAAGACACAGACCTACCAGAGAATGGACTTGAGGATACGGGGAGGGGGAGGGATAAGCTGGGACAAAGTGAGAGAGTGGCATGGACGTACATACACAACCAAATGTAAAATAGCTAGTGGGAAGCAGCCTCATAGCACAGGGAGATCAGCTCGGTGCTTTGTGACCACCTAGAGGGGTGGGGTAGGGAGAGTGGGAGGGAGGGAGACGCAAGAGGAAAGAGATATGGGGATATATGTATATGTATAACTGATTCACTTTATTATAAAGCAGAAACTAACACACCATTGTAAAGCAGTTATACTCCAATAAAGATGTTAAAAAAATACATAGTGCTCCAATAAATGTGGCATTTACCTTGAAAAGGGCTTGAAGTTGGCTTGTGGACGTGGATGTTGGAAGGATTACAGCCTGTGAGTTATCATGAATTGGTGGCAGGAGGGCTGTCTGAAACCGGAGGGGAAGTCGTGGCACCAGGTATGGATGGGTGGGACTCAGGGTACGTGGTGAGCTGAGGTCGCTGGTGGGGGTTTGAAGTTTGTATGTTCATTGTACTCCTGTGGACTCGGTTCAGCTGGGTGCCGTTTTCTGCATTCACCTAGGGTTTCTTGAAGACAGAATTGCACATAAGCAAACACAACATTGGCACATTGTTCACACTGGCACAAATTCACACTTTCAAAACAAGCATTACAGCCGCCCCAGTTTCTTCATTCTGTTATTCACTCGATCAGTAAAACATCGTTTGCTTCTTAAAGTATTCCAGGCACTGGAAATATAAAGATGCAGAAGATAGAATACCTGCTCACTCTCAAGAAGCTCCTGGTCTTAAAGGCTAACTTATTTTTTACCAGAAGGAATGACAATAAATGTTAAAGAGGCAGACTTGACTCATCCAGCCATTTTCCAGAGTCTCCTCCAGCCAGGAGAGTATTTTATAAGTCTGGTCCCTTGTTACAATTAGCAGGTTTCTCTAAAATTTGCAAGCTAGAGTTTAAATGGCTCTTACTTTTCAGTTAGTGTCTGTTTAAGAGATAGTTTTTTTTAGGATCGGCAGAGCAAAGACTTGGATTGTGCCCATCCAGTTTTGGGTTTAAAAATAAAATTTCACTTCATATGTACATGTGTGTGATTTGTTGATGGCCTTAATTGAAAATAGACTAATGTGCCAATATAGTCACAGACCCTTGGAACTAGAAGGGTCACCTTCTCTTTGATTCATTTGAGGAAGCCAAGGCTCTGAGAGCTGAAGTGATTTACTCAAAGTCGCTTGGTTAATTAGTGGCAAAGCCAGAACTTGAATCCAGTTAATTTTTGAACTATAGTATATTGCCTCTCAAAATTATGCCGTAAGGGAGATATAAGTTCTGTTCATTTAGGGAGAAATCTACACTGAACTTCCATTATTTCCACTTGTCCATCTATTTATTGAGTTTCACAAATCCAGTTACTATTCATAATAGGCTTCCCATTGTTTTGTTATTGTTCTTTATAAAATCTGATACTACACAAACTCACCAAGGTGCATCTTCTTCAGACTCTGCGCTCTGTAATTACATGTCTTTGTTAGGGCAGACAGAAAATTGTGCTTCTTTGTACCTAAAAAAGATTTAGGCATTTGCTGTGAATTGATCTGGGGTTTTGAGGGGGTAAACACCCCCGGTTATGTTTGTGGAATTTGTGGTGCATTCCAGAGGATTAAGATGTCATTGCCTCTAGTCAAGACATGCTTTCTTTTCCAGTTGGTGGGTTTTATTTTGTTCATATCTGTTCCCCTCATCCCAGCCCCCATCGCTGACCATTTGGAAGATTGTATCTGAAGTACACCTTTGTGCCGGGTCCACAGTTTTAACTGGGGTACTCATGACCCATCGGCTTTGGCTACTTTTACTGGGAGCAATAGTCATTTCTAGTGTTCAGGAATTTGAAGCAAAGGATTCACGTAACACCTCCAAAGATCAGGAAGAGATGGTTAAAAATGTGGGGTGAATGATAATTTCCCCCTCCTCGAGATGAGTATACTTTGAGCCCTTAGTGTTTGCAAAGCATTTTCAAATTGTTCTCACTTTTTAATTATTTTATTTATTTTATTTTTTTGCGGTACACGGGCCTCTCACTGTTGTGGCCTCTTCCGTTGTGGAGCACAGGCTCCGGATGCGCAGGCTCAGCGGCCATGGCCCACGGGCCTAGCCGCTCCGCAGCATGTGGGATCTTCCTGGACCGGGGCACGAACCCGTGTCCCTTGCATCGGCAGGCGGACTCTCAACCACTGCGCCACCAGGCAAGCCCCTGTTCTCACTTTTTGAAAGGCCCTGGGAGATTTGTTTTTTCCCCTCAGGGGATATTTGAATTCTAGGCCCAATGCTTTTTTCTTTTTTTAAAAAAATAAATTTATTTTATTATTTTATTTTATTTATTGTTTCTGGCTGCGTTGGGTCTTCGTTGCTGCACGCGGGCTTTTCTCTGGTTCCGACGAGTGGGGGCTGCTCCTCATTGCGGTTCGCGGGCTTCTCATTGTGGTGGCTTCTCTTGTTGCGGAGCACGGGCTCTAGGCACGCGGGCTTCAGTAGTTGTGGCTTGCGGGCTCTAGAGTGCAGGCTCAATAGTTGTGGCTCCCAGGCTCTAGAGTGCAGGCTCACTAGTTGTGGTGCACAGGCTTAGTTGCTCCGCGGCGTGCGGGATCTTCCCGGACCAGGCATTGAACCCGTGTCCCCTGCACTGGCAGGTGGATTCTCAACCACTGCGCCACCAGGGAAGCCCTAGGCCCAATGCTTTGAAAACACCAAACTCTAACTGGAATCATTTGTCCTAAGTGTGATTGTTGGGAGAAAGTAGTTTATTGATCAGAGTAAGTCAGTATCTAAAGAAACATAACCAGTGTCAGTAATTAAAAATAGATCCTCCGGGGTGAATGACATGTGGCCATTTGTCTGTGGTGAGGTGGACATGCTTCTCTGTGCAGTGGCCTCTGAAGCCACCGAGGTTACAGGCAAGCATATTCCCGATTTGGGGACATCAGAGTAATACCCACTGTTTTATCTTGCTCTTTCTATGCTGCCTTTAAGGTCAGCACTTCAGAATGGCCTTGAGTTCTGGTTTAGGATTGAAAACCTTCCTTGGCACCTTTAAATTCAGTAAGCCAATATGGCTTCTGTGCACACGGGTGGGTGTAGCAAGCCGACTGTTAAGTCCAATTAGGCTTCAAGGTGCATGCCATTGTTGAGACCTACGAGAGGGTGGGACAGTCGATGGGCTGAAAAAGATGACATTGGAAACAGCAACAAGAACTCTAAGCCCCTGTCATTTAGGCTCTGCCGATCTCTTTGTGTCTTTGTTAGTTGAAGTGCGTGCATCCCACGTGGGAATCATCACTTGGCAGTGGTCTGCAGTCCTCAGAGGGCTGCTTTTCCCCTATAGGAAAACCTTTTACCTCTCATGGAGTCAAGATCTCAGATTTAAGCGGTGCTTGTGGTCAGGTGAAGGAGGAGAGTTTATTCCAGAATTCCCCGTCTAATTGTTCTTAGGTGGATACACATATCCTGTCTTACTATCTTTGGATGATGATCCTCCAACTTCCATTTCAGTGATGCATTTCCAAAGGAAAATTGTGATTTGACTATTAAATTTTCAATTTGTGAATCTTTCTTGCAGCTTTACTGGAGAAGTCCCTATTTTGTAAGTCTTTATTTCATGATCTCCCAGTTTGATTTATACTGTGTGTGGGTGTGTTTCCTAGTTGTATTTGGCAATCGTAGAGATTTTTATTGTACCAGGCCAAAACCCGTCTCTCCCCCCTCAACCACGTGTACTTTGGACTCTGTCATTGTTCAGGTACCATTCTTTCTAGCATTCATTGCTCCTTGGTGTTTCATTGCTATGTAATTTTTCTACTAAGTTTTTAGCAGTTTTCTTTGGCTAATCTTAAAAAATTGTTTACTTTGGTTTTTTTCATAATGAATGTATTAAGCTGATTGCACAGTTATTTGACTTTGTGTCATGTTTCTGGATTTAAAGCCAGTATTCTGTTGAAAATTTAAATACTGTAGAAGGTAAAAAGTAAAAATCCTCTGACACTTCCCCATAACTGTCCCCCAGGCTAAAAACTGTTTATATTTTCTTGTTTATTTTTTCAATACACATAAAAGTAGACTTGTACTCATAAAGATTGTAGACTACTTTATACTTATTTTTAAATTTTATTTTATTGACATATAGTTCATTTACAATGTTGTGTTAATTTCTGCTATACAACAAAGTGATTCAGTTCTATGTGTGTGTGTGTGTATGTGTATGTATATATATATATATATATATATATACACACATACACACACATTCTTTTTCATATTCTTTTCCATTATGGTTTGTCACAGGATATTGAATATAGTTCCCTGTGCTCTACAGTAGGACCTTGTCATGTATCCATCCTATATATAATAATATGCATCTGCTAACCCCGAACTCCCCCAATCCCCCATCCCCCTTGGCAACCACAAGTCTGTTTTCTGTATCAGTGTGGTCTGTAGACTACTGTAGATCCAGAATGTAGACCATAGGCAAATACCTAAAGAATCTTTACCTACCTTTGATTATTAATATACATCTCTCTCCTTTAACATTATATGCTTTTGATTGCACTGCTTTTTTGTTATGCAAAAAACTCCAAAACTATTAGAATCTTTTATGATTCAAAATAGAACATTAGTTTTATTATATATCGAAAATACATCCTTAGGCTTCATAATGACTTCCAGTTATGTTGCATTTGTTTGTGTTATATACTATTATTTTATTGCAGTATAATGTACAATTATGGAAATGACTCCGAAGAGACATGATTTTTCTGGCTTATTGTGTAATTGTTTATTGAGTATTTTTCTCATTATAGTGATTTTTTCCCCCTTTTGAATTGCATATATAAAGAAACTTGCTTAAATTTTGTAAATTGATTATTATGTGGCTAAAGAAATCAAATATTTTTCAAGTGCTCACTCTCTGGAAGGCATTGTGTTTGGGATTGAATAAATGGAAAGATTTTGAGATTCCTTGTCCTCTTCTCAGAAAACTAGTTGTATTAAAATATCATTAACAAAATTTAGCAAATGCCTGGTAAGTCCCACAGTCATTAAACATCTAGAATAGAAGTTCATCAGAGGGCTTGGGTGGTTGCCCGGGGCTGTGGTGACTGCAGAAGGGTTAGCGAGGTTGTGTGACTGCAACAGGACTTCTGCAGGTGGGATTCAGAAACACTGGCGTGTGTGAGAATGGAGAGAGCAGAACACGAAGCTTTTGGATGGTGGGTGGCCAGGAGCAGAGGGAAAGTGCAGCAGGGGCCGTGGTGAGGGATGGGAGTCTATTCTAGGTAAGATGAGAAGCCACTGGAGAGTTTATTTTTTAATTGAAGTATAGTTGATCTATAAGGTATTAATTTCTGCTGTACAGCAAAGCCATTCAGTTACACATATATATACATTTTTTATATTCTTTTCCATTATGATTTATCATAGGATATTGAATATATCAATAGTTCCCTGTGCTATACAGTAGGACCTTGTTGTTTTATATACAGAATGGTCTGTATATAAAAGCTTCCATCTGCTACCCCCAACCTCCCACTCCATCCCTCCCCCACCCCCTCCCCCTTCTTCTCTATGTCCGTGAGTCTGTTTCTGTTTCGTAGATAGGTTCATTTGTGTCATATTTTAAATTCCACATAGAAGTGATATCATATGGTATTTGTCTTTCTCTGTCTGACTTATTTCACTTACTATGATAATCTCTACTTGCATTCATGTTGCTGCAAATGGCATTATTTCATCGTTTTTTATGGCTGAGTAGTATTCCATTGTATATATGTACCACATCTTCTTTATCCATTCATCTGTCAATGGACATTTAGGTTGTTTCCATGTCTTGGCTATTGTGAATAGTGCTGCTATGGACATAGTGGGGCATGTGTCTTTTTGCATTAGAGTTTTGTCTGGATATATGCCCAGGAGGGGCTAGATCATATGGTAATTCTACTTTCAGTTTTCTGAGGAACCTCCATGTTCCATAGTGGCTGCAGACAGTTTTAAACAGGGGATTGACAGCATGATCTGATTTATATTTTAAAAGCTCACTCAGGCCACTGAGGAACAACAGATTCTGTAACCGTTGTTTTCTTTGTGTTAAATGGCGTTATATAAGCAGTATTCACACCAAGCCACTGATTACTGTTAAGGAGGAATAAAAACAGGTTGATCTGTGGTTCTGAGCTTCAGTGATGGGGACGGAGGATCCAGAGTTGGAGTGGGAGGGGATGGGCTTGATTTTAGTCCTGTTGAGCAGGGGATGGGGATGTAGCACAGCCAGGCAGACATGGATGGTCCTCTAGCAGTTGAAGAAGAAACAAACGGATGCCATATTACCTTCTGTTTTGAAAATATCTCTGAACATAAAGTTCAGGTATTTGCGGATGGGTTTAAGTCATTGTGACAGTACGTGTCCCAAGTCTCAACTTGGTTGCCTGAGAGCATCTGGAGGCACTACTGTTCTGATGACTTACTCCAGCTCCATCTCCATCCAAGGTCAGTTATAATTTCCTGCTCTTTATTTCTAGAGGGTGATTTTAAGCATTTCAGATTGGAAAGGTGACTCAAGCAGAAAGGCAGTTTCGGAGCCCAGAGTGCTAACCTTATGCCATGGAACCCAGTGGGGTTCCAGTTTCTAATAGGCTGATGTCATCCCCGTCTTCACGGCTTTCCCAAACCTTATGGACACGTAGCTTCAGATTTTATACTTGACCATATTTCCTTTTTCTGTGCTAAACTGAGGATAGTGAAGTAATGACAAGTGATGAAATAATGGCAAATGAAAATATGGCAAGAGATTTTTTTTTCCTACCAAGTATTTATTACATGGATCGTTTATAGAAAGTCAGTTTAAGGATTGGTTGACTTATCCTTTGAGAAAGATAAAATATTTCAAATATAGGGAACAGCACAACACTCCCCCTCACTCCGTTTTTTAAAATCTCTTTCAACTTCACAAAATCACAGCTGGGAATAAGCAGGTTTACTTCTTTTGTTCCTAAGGAAAGTTATATCTGTAGTCATCTGGGGTAGGGATTCTTAGTTTATAACTCAGATGTGGCATTGATTAAAATTTGTGCAAATCAAGGAGATAGTGTTTATTAATCTACAGGTGAAATGTTTTAGAAGATCGGGTTCTGGGAAGGTCAAGGAAAATAAAGAAATGATGTTCTCCCAAGGAGTGTGCTACCAGTACCTTATTTGGGAGCTCATGGGATCTCAGAAGTCATCTAGTCCAGGCCCTTTCCCATTCCATGACTAACTCCTCAGAACTCTTGTCATGGTCATTCAGTGTCCTCTTGGACACTTCCGTTGAAGAGCAAAATAGAACATTAGCTTGTTTCCCTGTATGGCAGCCCAGGCTGTTTCAGGTTGAAACCTTCTTCTGCAGTTATGTTCATGTCCTTTGGTCCTGCCGTACCATTCACAATAGACCTACTTCCTCTTCTTTGTGACAACCGTCAGGTCCTTCAAGGCAACTCATGGCCGTGCTTTAGGCCAAGACTCTCTAATTCCCTGTTCTACACAGTGAGTGATCCAGGGAACATGCATGGAGCCACGATGGGAAACATCACCACAAATGAGAGCTCACTGTTGCTGGTCTCCGTGACTATGTTCCATATTGGAGGTGCCTCCTGATTTGGTGGATGATACAGCCACCACCCACCATCCCACCCCTGCAGCAGCTTATGTGCTGGTAGAGAACCCACCCGAGGAAGAATGGAGACAGTTATTTCCAAGCGTGGGTCCTGGGAGATGGAGACACGAAGAATTGGCAGCCTCATGAATGGCACCCCTCAGCTATGGGGCTTTCCGAGGCTCTTTCACACTCCCAGCAGTGCTACAGAGCAGTGCTTTGCAGACTTGAACATGCACATGGATGGGGCTGTGAAGTTAACTTCCTAACAAGACCCTAGGTGACGCTAGTACTGCTGGTCTGTGGACCACACCTGGAATAGCGAGTTGTGGAACACATCAGAATCATAGCGTAAAACGGAGGACAGTTTGGGATCAGAAAGGCCAGAATTTACTTAGAGAAGCTGTCAAAGTCCTCTTTTCTCTGCTCCTCCTCCTTTAACTAAAGAATCAAAGGCTCCATGATATCAGAAAAATCGAAGCCGTCACGGATTCATTGTAGCAGCCTCTGTGGTGCTCACACATAAGCTAGTCAGACAGATTGCAGGCTGCGCAGCACCCAGGCCCCATGGCTCATAGCAGGTTGTTTGAACAGACTCGGAAGGAATTTTGTGCTCCGTCCTCAGGAGTACAGACAGGCATGTCTGGATGCTGGCAGCGCGTTCATTGCCAAAAGATGCGAGACATTGTCCGAGGCAAAGCCCACTTCTCAAGGGCAACCTTTGAGATCAGGACAAGAGTGGTTCTTGGAGTTTTCCAACCACTCTCTGGGGAAACACTGCTTTTAGGATTTTTGGTGATGCTCTACTAGTCACCAAGTGACAGCTGTGTGAACTGGTAGAAAAATGACTGAGGTCGCTGATGTCCCTCCTGGGTACTAACCCCCACCCCCCGGCACCCCCCGCAGCTCTCTCGGCACAGGGAGAGGCGGGGCCAAGTGGTCCACGTGCTTTGGTGTCTGTGATTCTTTCTTCTTTCTTCCCTTCCCTCCACAACAGAAAGACTGAGTTGCCAATGTGAGAAATGACAAAGATTTGCCTCACTCCTTCCTACTAGAGTAACTTGAGACGTTCCTTTTGACGCCCGGACGCTGACAGGAGGGTAACTTTGCGGAAATCCATACAGGGCTGTCGTGTAATGCAGGTGACTCCCTCATTTTAGAGGGATGAAGCTTGTGTGTTCTCGCAGGCTCTGCAGCAGTGTTGACCGGAAACTAGGGCAGCCTTACCTCGGCTGCACACCGCGCACCCCAACCCTGCATGCAGAGGTGAGGAAGAAACTTGGGGGTGGGGAGGATTTGTGTAGAGGACCAGGGAGCCAAGGAAAAGCCTGGCATAGACTAGCTGGAAATTCCTACCTGCCAGCATCGCGGACCCCACCCAGCCTCTTCACTAAACGGTCTCAGTGATTGTCTAATCTGTGCCTGACATCAGATGACACACAATCAGAGCATACAAAGCAGGAGGGTAGGGTGACTGATCGTATTTCAGTAGGTCTTTGGTGCTGGCGGCTTTTACCTTTGTCTTTGAGAAAACAATCTCTGGTAAAGTACAAAGTGTTGAAAATCGGGTTTAACCTAGAGCCAGTCACTTGCCAACTTTAATGGGTGCACTAAGCTTTCAAAGGGTGAACATTATTAGCTAGATGCCTCATTCTATAGCCCCCAAGATATCGTAAAAGTATTGATACAACAGACATGCACAGATCCCAGAAAAATTGCTTATTCCGTTAAGAGACAAAATGGCAAGGACACATTACACCAAAGAATTGTTTGCTTCAGAAGGTGACCAAGGGCAGGTGACCCTCACAATTATTGCCCCTTCTGGCTACAGACGTGAAACCCTGAGCTGATGATATTCGAAGTTAGCAATGGACAGCAGTACAGCAGGAAAGGCGGCAGATCTATAAATAGATCTGTGAGCCTCTATGAGCTTGACAGCTTTTGAGTCCTCATTTGTACTTAGTAAGGAAAATACAGGAAGGAGGGCTGCCTTTAGGAAGATGACATTCTTTTTTTCTCCCCCATATCCTCACTTGATTGTTCTTAATGTGAAAGGCAGGATGATTAGATACTAGGAAGACTTTTTTTTTAACCAAACATCTAAAGGTATAATTCATTGTCAGTGCCTTGATCCCACCTCTTGGAAAATTTCCAGAGTAAGCAAAGGGTCTGTCTTCTTGTTGTCTTCGAGTGTAAGGAATGTGTCCTGTGGCTTTTACTGCAGCATCGGCCTCGCTCAGGAGCGAACATGTTTGGTTGAAAATCCTTTTAGAACCTTTCCTTGTTGGGACCCCTGTACTGATGTACAGACACAGAAGCGTCGTGTCAGGTGTTGAGTGCACCCTGGTTTTAAGAGTAATCGTGCTTGGGGTGAGCACACGCAGAGTCCACAGTGTCACGTGGGCACTTGGTCAACAGACGAGGCTGATGAGCACAGGCGGGGAAGCTGAGACCCATGGCAGGGGTTGGGGACAGAGGCAGAGAGGCGCTGGCGAGGGAAACCAGACAGGAGGGGATCTTGGCCGGAGAGGCCTGCTGGTGAGCATTGAGGCTGGCAGGAGGACGCAAGCAAAGATAATGGGAGTGTGTCTTTGAGGCCAAAACACGAAAGCCTGGACTTTCTCCGAAACTGGCGTTTGGAGTTTTTGCAGTGTTCTGGGAAGTGATTGGAGATTTCAGCCTTCATACCTGGTTAGGTCTCTACATAGCCCAGAACACAGTTCACTTGATTTGAGCCTAAGACTGATCCTTGGAGCCAGTGCAGCAGGAAGTGTTACAGATAAAGTGCTTTACCGTGGATAACTCTGAGCTTCTCTGTGAACCTGGCAAATAACAAACACTGAAGTTGAAGGCCACAGGTTTCCAGACTACTGGTTCATGTGTTTTTCCTCTCTGTTCTGCGTCCTCAACCGCCAGCTCCTGGAAGGCAGGGGCTGTTTCTCATTAATGTTTGTATCCTCAGGACCTAGCACAGTGCTGGGCATATGAAGTGATTCGTTTCACCTTGTATGAAATGAAAACATGAGGCGAATTGTGTACGACCTTGACATTCCTGGGTTTTTTAAAGACTGTAATGCCCCCGTCTCCACCCCCAGTAGATCACAGCCTCTTTCTCTCGTCCTGATTTTGGCCCTTCATCAACACAGTCCTTCATTGCTCTTATGTGCCAGAGGCTACAAAAGAAATAAAATGTTTGCAAGCCCAGGTTGACCTGTAAGGGTGCCTTGTGCTGTAGGCGGAAGCCATTGCTGTGGGCTCTAGTCTGAACAGCCAAGATTGATACTCCCCTGGAAGGCAGAGTCTTCGGTCGTAAGGCATCAGGAACGTGGACATCCTCTTCAGGATGGATGCTTGTTGGTGTGAGGGTTACTAGGAATAAACTTGAATCAGATCTAAGTACGCTCAACTGCAGTCTGTTGATTTTTCTTTAACCCCCGTCAGATTAACCCCTGTCCTAGGTTAATCTGGTAAACTCAATGCTATCCAAACTAGCCTCTAAGAACAGCAGCCTCTAATCTGTTGGGCTCCACAGAGCTTTCCCCGTGGGCTGCTGGTGTTTTGGCAGATGCAATGGCTATTCTTTCCTATTTAGGATTCTGCTTTTACTAGGAGCCCTGGAGGCCCTCAGAGGTTTGCGATGCAGACTTCAGCCCAGAGCTTAGCCTCCCAGATGGTAATTAATGTTTACACAAAATGACAAGCCCAAAATGGAATCTCTTTGAGCCCTGCCAAGCACCCATCATTCCCCTGATTGCCCACTCTTGCAGTGTTTGAAAATTAATTTGCCTTGAACAAACAGTGGGCTTTCCTCAATTTATTTGTACAGTTTCAGTGACCGCGAAGGAAGAGCTGCAAGACTGAATGTCATCCCTCCATTCGTTCACGTAATTGAATCTGCTGATGGAACAAACTGGTCTCTGTTTAATGATTTGAAGAAAAGAGGGAGAAGAGAAAAATAAAGAGAAGTGTAGGCTAGAGAAGGTAGATTGTTTTCGGTCAAACACCATTGGCGTGTAGAGTTTTAGAGATGGCACCTAAAACACGGGGAGAGTTCAGAGTATTGGTAAATGAATTCAACAGTGTGGTTTTCATTTTAGTAAGTATATACAAAACATGCAGCCTTTGCTAAAAAGGAGATTTTGTCTGAGGTCACAGAATAGACAACAGAAAGTGTGTTTAAGGAATGGATATTGCTGGTAGCTTGAAATAATTGCATGTAGATTCATAGAAATCTGATGCTTCCCTATATTTCTGGGCTGTTTGGTGTTGAACATTTCAAGATTTATTAATGTTCCCACTTTTCGATTTAAAATTTGGGTTCTTTTTCTTATTTTGCTACAATCTTCATTCTTTCTATGTGGTGAGATTTCTGTGGCTCTTCCATGGGGACAAATAAGTAGAAAAGCTAGCTAGAAGATAGAATAATGTAAAAATAGGGCCTGTCCAAACATTCAGATACAGATGGATGGATGGATGGATGGGTAGATACATTGCCTAATGGCCAGTGCCCCACAAGGTTTTCGTGATGCCTTTCAGGCTCGTTCCTATTTTCTACAATAATGACCTTATAGTGGGTAAACCCTCTTAGGGCTTTCTAATCGAGTGTAAAGACCAGAAGCACCGAAACGTGCCTTAGGAGAGTTTGTCTCCTGCCCCCCCCCCCCACCGTTCCTTCTCTGTCATCAACTGTTCACCATTTCCTTTCTGTTCAAGTACACCAGTTAGAACCAGTTAGAAACATTGAGGAGTTGATGGAAGGCTAATGCATACCATATCCTCTCCTCATTTCTGAGAGAAAAGTACTTATCTGTCCTCTGGGTGAAGAGCTTTTCTAAAAACTCCATCCAGTAGGTAAGGCAGTTTCAAGAGACTTGAACAGTCACTTTCCTGGTTGACTTCCTGAGATGGTGGAGATGTATTTTCCACGAAGGAACTCTTTAAAAATATAATCCCTTTCTTTTCTTTTATAATAATAATACATATTCACTATAGAAAATCTGGAAAGTTTAAAAAAGCACAAATTAAAAAATTTGAATCAATGTTTGTTTCTGGCTGATGGGATTGCAGTTAACATTTTTTCCCCTTGATATGAGTTTATTTTTCTTGTTTCTTCAAGGTAACAGTTAACATTTTGATGCATATCTTTCTGATCTCTTTTTTTGTACATATATGTATGCATTTATAGAGATAATTTTAAGTATTGAAACCATATTGATAATAGTGCACTTTATTTTACTTAATAGTAATTTTGTCATGAAATATTTTCCATGAAATTAAATCTTTCTACAGTAGTTTTGGGAACACGGATCACTTACTTATTTTGCGCTATACATTGTAGAAAGCACTTAACATGACTTTTTAGTTTCCACAACAACCCTTTCAGATAGTTATTGCATTTTTGCAGTAAGTTATTGGACTTCTAGAAACAGAGCAGTCCATCACAGGGGCATAATGCATCAAATCTCAATCCCACCACACCCAGCGCCCTCTTTGTGTAATGTAAGAACTATTTTATAGCACGCTTTTTTTTTTCCTTTGGCTGCATTGGGTCTTCGTTGCTGCACGCATCCTTCTCTAGCTGTGATGAGTGGGGGCTACTCTTCGTTGGGGTGCACAGGCTTCTCATTGCAGTGGCTTCTCTTGTTGCGGAGCACGGGCTCCAGTAGTTGTGGCCCACAGGCTCTAGAGCACAGGCTCAATAGTTGTGGCACACGGGTTTAGTTGCTCTGCAGCATGTGGGATCTTCCCAGACCAGGGACTGAACCCGTGTCCCCTGCATTGGCAGGCGGATTCCCAACCACTGCACGCACCACCAGGGAAGTACCTATAGCACACTCTTAGTTTTTAATTTCTGGAGTGAAATGTATGGTTGATATGCTTATCTGCACACATAATTTTTAAGTATACGAAGCCTTTAATGAAACGTAAAGGAAAAACAAATAGAAGGTAGTTTATAATAACATAATATGTTTTAAGTACATAGATGCCTGTTTGCATTAGAAGACAACGAAAGGTCAGATGCTTGAATCTGTACATAGAAGCATGGCTGTCGTGGTAATTCACATACCAGGATCAGCCTTATTACCATTGATGTCATGATTTTCCCAAGTGATGAACAACTCAACAACAAGACATAACACAGCAGATGCGACAACATACAATAGTTGCATTCTTAGAAAACCAGTGTGTATTAAAGCCATGTGGAAAATTATTTTGTCTTTTCTTTGCAAAAACAGGTTCTAGGTTTTTCAGCTGCACAAATGTTCAGTGGGACTTTAGAACGTGAAGAACCAAGATACTGTGTGTGGTTTACCTTCATATCATGGTACATCTAATCTCCCTGAGAGCCACTAAATACCCTCCAGTCATTGTGACAGCCAGACATACTCCAACAAACTTTGAAAACTCCCCCAAGGGGTGGTCTTCTTTAAGAGCTACCTCTTCCATGGCTTAACCTTTAACTTCTCTCTCTTTCTCTCCCCACCCCGCCCCATTTATTTATTTATTTATTTACTTCTTTATATTTATTTTTTGAATCATAAAACACCCTAGAACATAGATTCTCAAAGCATTTGGGGGGGTATGTTTCTGAAAGTTTATAGGCCCTATAATTTTCTTGTTAGGTTCGTTCCCAAGTGTTACATGATTTTGGTTATTGTAAAGGGTATTCTTTTTTTATTTTCTCTTCACTATTGCTGCTGTGTAGGAAAGCGACTGATGTTTGTGGCTTTTCTTTATTTGGATACCTTACTGACCTCTCTTATTAGTTCTCATATTTTTTCAGCTGGTTTTTTCAGCTATCTTTTCCAGAGAGATAATTATATTTTTTGTAAACAATAGTTTTGCCTCTTCCTTTGGTTGTAGGTTTGCTGTTGGTCTTCAATTTAAATGACAGGAATCGTTTGCTTCCTATAGGTTTAGTCCACATTGTCTATAACACGAAATGCACCTGGTACCTTTTTTTGGTTGAGGGGGTGTTCATATGGAGTCATTTTTCAGTTTACTTTTATGATTGGGTTTGTTTGTTTCTTTAAGTCAGTTTTAGTAATTTATATTTTTCATAAAATCCATTTTATTTTAAAAGTTATTAGTATAAACGTGTGCATTCTATTTTCTTATTTCATATAAAATATACTCTCCGTGCCTGTTAGTCATACCACTATTCAAATTCCCAGTTTTGTTTGCTTTGCTTTTTTTCCCCCTTGTTCAGACTGTTTTTAAATATAAGACCAGTTTTAAAATTTTTAATAGGTAACATGATCACAGGATTCAAAAATTTAAATATGCATGTATGTAGACAGTAAAATATCTCCCCCTCCCCCAGTTCTCTGTCTCTCCAGTTCTCACTCCTCCTCAAGCCCCCAAACAGGTAACTCACTGCTATTGGTTTCTTGGGTATTCTTCCAGAGCTGCTTTATATATAAAGTAAAAATTAATACATTTTCTTCCATTTTTTATAAAAGCTAGCATATGCTCTACATTGTACATATAGAGCTCCTCATCCACTGGTACAGCTGCAGTCTTTTCCACTGCATGGATGTACCAAATACATTTGTAACCAGAACCCTAATGATTACATTTGAGTTGTTTCCAAACGGGCGATTCAAATCATGATGTTGTTCCACTGTGTTTATAGACCAAATTCTTACTCATCAGGTCAAGGGAACTCCATTAGTTTTTTGGCTAAATGTTGCCACATTGCCCTCCACAGAGGTTATAGGGTTTATATTCAGCTAGTAAAGTAAAAGAGAGTCCATTTTCCCCAGGGAACTTGTATCCAATTTGAAGTAAAATCAAGCACATTTTTCCTAATCTACCCTTACGATTTTTTTTTTTAAGTATTGTGTTTGAGTCAAGTTTCTTGAGATATAATTTACATGCAGTACATTCAGCCTTTTTACTGTATAGTGTAATTCAGATTTGCATATCTTTTATTTATAAGCATGATGTTATTTTTATAAACACAAAAGAGAAATTTTAAAACCCCAAAATGTAATGAAAAAAGCTTCTAAATAAAAGACTAGTCAATTTGCACGTTCTTATTTCTTTCGCCTCAGCACATTTCATCTTTTGGCAAATTCAGAGCACACTGAGCAATACAAAAAAAATTTTTTTTTTAATGTGTTCTTGCCAATTTTGGAGAAGCTCAGTAAGACAAGTGGACTGTCAGGACGGAGGAGCTTAACTGGGAAGACGCATTTATTGAATAATTGAACAGGAAATGCATTGCCAATTAGCCACAAAAATGCATGATGCCTAGTCTGTGCCTCACGAGACCCGTGCAAAAGGGGGGTCGTAAAACTGTTTCAGCCCCAAAGTTCTTACCAGCCTTCCAACCTGTCGGTCAATAGGTTGGGGCACCAGTGTTGATGGATTGACAATAGCTTTCAGATTGAGCTGAAAGGCCGTGTTTCAGCGACAGTTTGTAGCTTTCCTAACCCTTTGCACTGATTGTACTTAAATATTTTAACTGAATCCTGGATTTATCATTACCTGTTTTGTGTTGGGGGCAGCATTGTGTAAATCATAGAAAAGTCACTTAGTGGTGGCAGAGTTAGCACTAGAACTCTGCTGTCTGGTTTATTCAACAGCAAGCAAGTTCCTTAACTTCTCTGGGCTTAATCTAGTCAAAGAGGTTTGGATAACATGCTTGCTTGCTACTCACAGAACGGTCTAAGCATCAGCATCACCTGGGAAATTCTCAGAATGGTAGACTCTGGAGCCCCGCTCACCCCCAAAGCTGCTGAATCCAAATCTGCATTTGAATCTGATCTTCGGGGCTTTCATATGCACCACGTTAAAGTTTGAGAAGTGCTGGGATGGTCTCCCAGATTCTGGTCTTCCTCCAAAATTCTGTGATTCTCGGTTTCCCAAGCCAATGGTTCCCTACAAATTTGTAGGGTTCGCTAGAGAGGTTTTGGTCTTGCCGGTGTACCTTGTTGATCGTCAGGGATGGCAACACCGCCACAGTCTCAGCACCACTCCTCTGACTCTAGCTGGGTTTGGGTTGGTCCTGAGACGGTGGGACAGCAGAGGAAACATGAGCACCAACTCTGCCTTTACGGAGCCTTGGGAAGCGAGCCCAAGCCTGTACTGTGCCTTCTTTTTTTGTGCTGTTAGGATTTCCGGGGTGTTAGTGCTTTCTGCCCCAGACCTAACCAACCAGCCTGCATTGTGTGAAGCCTGTGGTTTTCAGAGCTCATAGAATTGCTTGCTATGGAAAATCTTGTGAAAATGATAGAAAAAAATGAAAAAGGAGCACAGCCAGGATCCCTCGAGCTGGGTGTCTGCAGATAAAGGGTCTTCCTTTGTGTTGTAGGAGTTCTTCTTGTGGCTGAAGGGGGTCTGGGTCCGCATCAGGAATCTTGTTGTTCTCTCAGCCCTCAGGTTTTGGAAATTCATAAAATGTCAGCTTATCATAGCAAAGATCTTCCGCAAGGTCCTGAAGACAGCAGTGGAGAGAAATGTATGTGAGTAGGATGTCAGAAGTCTAGAGTTGCTTTTCACCAGATGCATCGGATGCTTTATCCTTTCATACCTGAGCCATGTGAAGAGGGGGCTTTCTTGGCATCCTGTTTGTGTAATTGTTCCACACTGTCTGTGAGACTTGAGGACAGCCGAGTTCATATTAACTAAAAACGTGGTTTGCTTATAAACCCACCATTTGTTTCTGCTTTTGTGCATATTACAGATTTGATCTGTTTTACCAAAAGAACACGAAAATAATGGGTTGCTTTGATGCAAATTCCAGGGAAGAAAAAATGACGTGTGTACACGCAAGAGGACATCAACAGAAATTAATAGGACCAGTGAGAATACCATGTATTTTTCATACTTGGTAACAGTGAGATTAGAAGAGAAAGTTCATGCCCAAAGTAGTTCATTTAGGAATACCCTGAAACACCACCCTCATTTCAGAGAATATTGTGATCTATTCTCTTCCAGTTTCTAAGCTGTGTAATAATAAAAGGATGGATTTTTTTTTCAGCGCAAAAATGCAGGAAAGGTAATTTTTTCCGTGCGATGTATACAAAAGTACTTACTCATAAATCGGTCCACCTCTTTGTATTTAATGCCATATTTGTCTTTCATTATTCTGTTAGAGGATTGTATGGAGTTTGACTTACGGGGTAATCAGGTAACCCCTATACTAGATGTGGCATGGATCTTTTGACCTTTGGAGGGAAGCATATCTTTTAAATTCATATAGGAGCATCTGTTGTCTACATTTCATTAGTGACTGTAGAATTTGACTTACATTTCACATCTAGGCTTGGTCTCAAGTCCAGCATCACACCCCTTGTCCTCACTTGGCTAAGGACTCCTCCAGTGGTCCAGAGGGAATCCTTTAAGAACTCAAGCATGTGTAGTTGACAGTAAATTGGTCTAAATTCATGTTTGCACCTTCGATCTCAAACCCTGGGATCATCGGTAGGAGGAGAAGGCCTCGGCAGTAGGGGGCCTGACGTGTGACCGGAAGTTTCGCGCTTGCTAAACAGAAAATTATTTCTCCAGATGTCAGGCGGGTTCCATCAGTCCGAATGGAAAGGGGGAAGGAGGCCAGGCCGATAAGAGACATCTGTGGGGCTAAATAACTTCTGCTTCGTGTGCTACTGCAAACACTTCTCCTCTGTGTTGTAGTCAAGAAGTATATTTGTTTTAAAAGGAGAATCAACTTGTTGGCGCTTGTTTCTGAATTTTGCCGCACAAAAGGCTTTGTCAAGGTTAAGGAAAACATTCGTTTGCAGAGTCTGGTGGCTTCAGCCGCTTCCTGGAAGGCAGCCTTCTCTGGCTGGTGGGCCTTTCTCCCCCAGGGACACGGCTGCTCCCAGCGGTAAAGACAGGACAGCACCGGGGACGGCCCAGTGGGCACAGATGACCCGGGCCCGGCGTTGGCTTCCACTCACGCACCTGCCTGTGCTTTTCTCTCTGCTCGCCCCGCACAGATCCGGAGCTCGGTGTCGGCGCGCTACCCCAACACGACGGCCGCGATGCGGGGCCCATTGTCCCCAAGATTTCGGGTCTAGAGAGGAGCCAGGAGAAGAGCCAGGACTGCGGCAAAGAGCCCATCTTTGAGCCCGTGGTGCTGAAGGACCCCCGCCCTCAGGTCCCGCCGCCCCAGCCCCAGGCGGAGCCCCCGCCCCGAGCGCCTTCTCCGGACCCCGCCTCAGGGCCGCGCGCCGAGCCCCCGCCGCCGCCCCCCCCGCGCCCCGGCGCCCAGCCTCCGCCCGCGCCCCCGGAGGCCCCGCTGCAGCCCGCGCCGCCGCCACCACCGCCGGCGCCCCGGCCGCCCCGGCCGCAGTCCCCGGGGCCGCTGCCGCCCCAGGCCCTCCCGCCCGCGCCGGCCCACCCCTCCGCCCAGAGCCTCCCCCAGCCGCTGTCCGCCTACAACAGCAGCAGCCTGAGCCTCAACAGCCTCAGGTGAGCCGCCTGCCCGGCTTTGGTCATCTTCTGTGGGACGGGCAGCTGGCGGTGGGAGCGGGGCCGCGGGGACTGCGGTTTCCTGTTGGAAGCTTGATCGCAGTGTTCTCAGCGAGGCGGGGACGCAAGACAGGGACGGGGCCTGAGAGGCCGGTGGGACAGGGTCTCTTGGGAGCAGGACGGGATGCTTGGATGGAGTATGGGTGGTGAGGACGTTGTCAAGAGCTAAATATCTACGGAGGCTCCTGAGAGAGTGAAGGCGGGAAGGAGAAGAAGGTTCAAGGAAGGGAGAGTTGAGTTGAGGGCTCTGTGCCCGGGAGCCCCGCCAGTTCCCCGGTCAGAGGCAGGGAACAGAAAGCCAGTGAGATGGTGGAATGTTGAGAGTCTTAGAAGGAAAGCTCTTTGCCACCCCCCCCCCCCATCACATCTCCCTGCAACTCCACGGGTGGGAAGATGGAGACCAAGGCGTAATCTGGTTTGAGGAATTTCCACTGTGATTTCCTTCCTCCGGGTGGGTCACAGAGGTAGAGAAGAAACACGCCAGGTTTAGGGAGAGAGAGGTGTTCCTCCCTGGAGATCCAGGCACTCTTCCGTCTTGTCTTTGCCGGAGTACAAAGGAGAGTTTACAAAGCAGCATAAGGAAACCTGCAAAGAAAAGGGGAAGAGGCACCCCAGGGTGCAGGGCCCAGTGTTGCCCACCCCGGCTGGTCCCGGGGGTTGTCATTCTAAGCCCCCGCGCTTGGTGGCTTTGATAGTGTTTTCCTTGTGACTGTGACGGGTGACCGTGGCGGTCAAGAGCCTTGCTCTCTCCTGTCTGCAACAGGGGAAGGAAGCTGCCTTGGCAGGGGCCAGGCCCATCTTCTACCCCTGAGGCCATGTCTGTGGCCTCCAGACCATAGGGGTGACGGGGCACCTGACCCCCTGGCTCCCCCTTCCCTGTGCTTCTTCACAGAAGAGGGAGCAGCTCACCGCACTTATTCCTTTCCACTGACGTTGCCCTATCGCAGGTGTGGCTGGTGCAGGATGGGAGGGGGCAGCTGTCTGGACATGGCGGCGGCTTGGGGCAGCAGCTCCTATTCTGCTGTGTCCGCAGTTGTGGGGGCAGTTTAGAAGAGCTGCGATTTCAGCAGAGGCTCTGTGCGCACAGGGGAGGGTCTGGGAAGAGGAAGGAGCAAGAGAAAAGGTGTTGAATGGCTTTGGGCAGGGACATAGGGGTTTTTTTTTTTAAGAAAATAAATGGCTTACCTCTTTTGTTTTTCATTTCTTTCCTTTTTTTTTTTTTGGTATTCCAACAGCAGTAGCAGGAGCAGCACTCCAGCGAAGACTCAGCCCGCCCCCCCTCACGTCTCCCACCACCCCTCAGCCTCCCCGTTCCCCCTGTCACTGCCCAACCACAGCCCCCTGCACAGCTTCACGCCCACCCTCCAGCCCCCCGCACACTCACATCACCCCAATATGTTTGCCCCTCCCACTGCCTTGCCTCCTCCACCACCTCTGACATCAGGGAGTCTGCAGGTGCCCGGACACCCAGCCGGGAGCACTTACTCAGGTAGGACGGACGAGCTGGCCTGGCTTCTTTGTGTTCCCACTCTCCTCTCCAGAGGGCCTCGCCTGCTGTCTGTGTTGTCCCTGATGGCTAGGTGTTATCCACTCACGATTTTCTGCTTTATTGTATGTCTTCTTGTAATCTTCCTCCAGTCCTCTGTAGGCTGAGATTCAGCAAAAATATGTACCAACACCCATCCCAACCTGGCATGACAGTGTCCTGGAATCGGACACTGCCAGAGGGACTTTTCTGACCAGGGTCATCCTCTGAGCAGTAAAGCACAGATTGTCTGGGCCCTGTCACCTGGGCTCCCATTAGCTTGACAGAAAAGCTCTACACATCCCATGTCTGTTTCAGGCCAGGATCTTGTCACATCCTTGTTAGCTGACTAAGGCCTTCTACCGTGGGTGGGAAAGAAGATGTACTTTTTGTGAGCATATGTCCCAGCTTTTTAAGGACACACCTAGTGTTGGATATTGGGTCCTTTTCTCCTCACCTGTATTAATCAGGCCAAGTGGCACAACTTTGGGTTCGTCGTGGCCATGTTTTACCACTGATACAGAGAGCCGTAAAGCAGAGGTTTATGTTGGAAGAGGGCATGAGGGCTCTGTCATGGCATGTTGCTGTGTCGACAGCTCACTTTTATTAGTCACCTAGTCACTGCTCTTAAGCACTTGAATAGGTTCATTTCTTTAACCCTTGAAACAAATCCATAGCACAGGCAATGTTATTGTTCCCGTATGATAGATGAGGAAACTGAGACACAGATGGGTGATTTCCCACACCCAGGGTCACTCAGCTGGCAGTAAAACAGCTGAAACTTGACCTCTGGCCGTTCGGCCTGGACTCTGTCCGTGCACCCCACTGATGGACCGCCTGTCCCTGAAAGCCGAGACAGAGAACAGAGTGTGTGACTGGGCCTTACCATCCACCGCCTGGTCGGCTATCCCTTTCCACTAAGGGCCCAGCCGCATCCCTGAGAGCCCCAGCGCCCGTGCCCTGGGCCCGTAGCCCTCCGTAGTGAGCTACTTGGATGTCCTGTTCTGAAAGAAATTACCGTCCCAAGAAAAGGTGTTACCCTGTCCCTGTTCTTCTCTTCCAGAGCAAGACATCTTGCGACAGGAACTGAACACACGTTTTTTGGCCTCCCAGAGCGCTGACCGCGGGGCCTCCCTGGGCCCCCCACCCTACCTGCGGACTGAGTTCCACCAGCACCAGCACCAGCACCAGCACACGCACCAGCACACGCACCAGCACACGTTCACGCCCTTCCCCCACGCCCTGCCGCCCACCGCCATCATGCCGACGCCAGCACCGCCCATGGTGCGTACCCCAGGCAGAAATGTGAGGATAAGTAGAGCGCAACTCTCTTTTTATGCAGCACGGTGGGGTTGGACCAGGCCGTCTGGGCACAGGAGATTGGCTGGGGAGCAACAGCTGTTGGGGACTCCCTTGACCTTGCTCAACTCTGCTGGAGAGAAGGGGATGTGCCCTGCTCCAGGCAGCACTGACCCAGGGCCTAAAGTAGCAACCGTCTTTTCTAGACAGTTATTTCTAGCACTGTGGGTGGAATTTATTCTAGATGCCCTCAAAACGGTCACATCCAGTGTCGGTAGTTAACTTCTTAAGGGTGACTTTGTTTTCTTGAGCATCTTGGGGAGTTGCCACCAGCTATAAAAATGTATCTGTCAGTGTTCAGCGCTAGCAAATAAATGCTCACAGAATCCCGGGAAGTCCGGAAGGGCCGATGGGGAGAGAGCCATCAGGAGACTTGGATGGCCCTGGGTACCCCTCCCCCAGTACCCGCTCTTACGGAAGGTTTCCTAAACCGGCTTTGACGGAGGTTTTGTATTTCCCGTGTTTCATAAGACAGCGCCCCCAGTCTACTGTTGTGCTCTGCCAGCAAGTGGTCAGGGAACGATGAGCCCTGCAGGGTCCGAACTCAGCCTTGTGGTAAGAGGGACCACTGGCAGTGACGCGATCTTGGCCTTGCCTGGGGACTAGCGCATGCCGGGAGGACCAGTTAGGGTTGTTTTTTAACTTAGGAGCTGTAAGGAATAGTAGGATACTAACTATTCTGAGATAGATGCCTGTCCATAACAGTGACTATTAGAGTGTTTTACTTATTTAATTTTTAATATTTTAGGAAATACTTGATCTTAAGGCAATTAATATAGGCATTGTGAGGATAGATTTGAATTCCATGATTCACCAAACTTTGCATCCTCTCCTCCCTCCCTCTCCCCCATTTTGTTCAACTTAATTTTTTTAAATATATATTTCAAAGTTTATTTTATAAATTTTATTTAGGAGAATATTAGAGGTAAGGCCTTGGGACCAAAAATTTTTTCCTATGATAAATCCTGTATCTATTTTCTGGATGAACCGTACTTCTCAACAGTTATTTAGAGAAGGAGCTTATACCAGTCTGAGTGAGCTGTTTCACAAAATAAGTTAAATCTAACTGAGGGGAGTTACAGCCCAGAATGATGACATTACTTAGAAGAAATAATGGTATTTTCTCTTTTCTGCTCAAAAGAAAGGTTCTAAGACCTAGCCCAAATTGCCTTGTATTTGGGGGTAATACATTTCAGAAAACAGCTGAATGTACAGTTCTGCCAAAGTGAAGATGAAAACGGAGGGAATTCTCTGGATAAATCAAATCCAGCGCTCACTTCTCTCAGATTTATCTGAACAATTGCCTCTTCTCTCCAGTTCAGATGTTTGGTGCGCGCCAATCTCTAAATATAGCCTAGAAAGAAAGCTGCTCTTGTGTGGCCACAACCTAAATGCACTGAATGGGTTTTCACTTTGATTTTGCATTCCTGTTGATTTCTTGTCAGAGTGACTCGAGCTCAGAATGGTTTCATATACAGTGAGGTTACAGAGGCTGATGACAGCCCTAACGGCAGAGAAGCTTGCTTCAGGCTACCTCCACTGAAGCAGTGAACAGAAATGTAGATTCTTTAAGTAACTAGCTTTTGCTTTGATCCCTTTACAGTTTGACAAATACCCAACAAAAGTTGACCCATTCTACCGGCACAGTGTGAGTCTTGTTACCATGCTACCCATTTAATGTAACTGCTTTTCCATTTTTGTGCTCTCACCACAGATCAGTAAATGACTAGCAGCCTTCCTTAATCATCTTTGCAAGAATTCCCATTGCTCCTCGTCACTTTGGATGCTTGCTTTTTGTGACGTTTGCTTTTGGTAAAGATGCAGTATCATCTTCTGAATCAAAAAGTCATAAGCATTCCTAACACTTTAAAGCGAAGGTGGACTTCACTGGCAGCCAGGCCTCTGTCCTGCAAAGTGGGGCGCCCGCAGTTAAACCCTTAGAGTTTCAGGAGAGTCTGAAATCACAGATTTCAGTCTTCGGTCGAAATGTCCTTAACACAGAATTCCTGGAATTCATCTTCAATTATTTCCTCCAAGGAAAGTACCTTATCTTTATGACTCATGACTTCAAACAGCAAATTTTCATTTCTTCTAGACCGACTGTTGATCCCTCTTACACACAGCTGGTATTGTTCTCCTGAGCTCGTTACAACTGCGACTAAAAATATTATTTAAATAAAAGAAGATCTTAAAATTGAAATGCATTATTTTTTTTCTCTTTAAACTGACTCTTCTTTATTTAAAAAACAACTTTTTAAAAAAAATTGTTTCATGCAATTTTAAGAGTATGTTCTGGAACTTCAATTGGCAACAACCTAAGTTATATGTTCAGTTAATTACAAGACGTGGGCTTCTTTTATAACAAAAACCTTGAATATCTTACCATGATATTTTGATTATGGAGTGTATACTGCATCATTTTTACCTGAAATTTTGCAAGTTTTCTGTGCTCAATGGTTTATTTATATTTTTTAAATGAAACCAGAAAGAAGGAAGTTTAATAACTGCTTGTAGCCATGTTGATTCACCGTATTAAACTATTCTTGCTTTGATTTTTGGATAGTGTTACCTTACTGTTCAAATAGAAATGCTACTTAATAGATCAGCCAAGCCTGTGAATTCATTCATGCTTTGAACTAGATAGTTAGACACTGTGTTAGTCCTAAGCTGAGAAGTTAGCTGAGAAGTCAGGACTAGACAATATTAGAAATCAATTAAGAATTACTTACGGAGAGACATTCAGAAATGGCCTGAGGAGAGCCTCTTCAGAAAGGGATGAGGAAGGTGTATCTGAGCACCTGGGCCCCCAAGTTCTTCAGCACTGTTCCTGCTCAGAACTGTGACACAAAAGCATTTTTCAAATGGACATGCAAAATGCAGTAGAGCTGTGGGTTTTCTCTTTGCATGGGTTTCATGAATGGTACCACCCTTAATAATCACCGGATTTCTGCCCTTTGTCTGTACTTGCTAAGTTAAATTAAGGACCAGCTAACAAAGTCATTCTCAGAGAAAGTTTAGCTTCTCTACTGGCAGTTCAGTTTACTTCCTGGGGACCTCATGCAGTGTCTTCTCATATACATATTCCACAGAGAATCCTAGATTTAAGATGAAGAATAAGTCTGCAAGCCTGAATTTTTGGAAGGTTCATGTTTTATTACTTAGGTAATTCCGATTTTTAGTCAAGAGGTGGAATAGTCAGCTATATTCGAAGAGGGTCAGTAATGGACTAGAGCAAAAGGAAAATGGTGAGAACACCCAATGTTTTAATTGAAAACATGAAAGGAAAAAATACCCACCTGGAGGCAGAGTAATAGGAATTTGAGTGCATTTTAGTGTGATGTATTTAATTACCCTGCTTCATACAGTGTACTGGGGGAGAGTTATTTCATATTATTAGTTATAGTGGATAATATATAAAGTACTTAGTCTCCCCTGCTTTGGGGATTGGGATGTTATAAGGGGAATTAAGATACAATGCACTCAAGTATCTAAAACACAATTTTAGACTTAAAATTAGTTTAAATGAGGGCACTTGGTTTGCAGTCACTGTTTAAGTGGATTTAGTTCAATATCAATTAGTCTGAAAAACTTTGCTGCATCATTGAAGGGAGCAAAATGAAATAAAGACCAACAGAAAAAGTACGTGCTCTGAAAACAGGATTGTGAAATGTGGATTTCAGCCATTACCTAGAAATAGCTCACATAAATGCATTATTAGGAAAAGCTTGAATTATTATTGTATTTTTGACATATTGTGCAACCATAAGGGTGGGACGTCACTAAAACATCTGTCTGGTGGTTTTTTCAAAGTAAATGGAACCAGAGTGATAAAATCTCCGAAACTGTAAATTTTTAAGAGGAGGAAAAGATGTGTCTCCATTGGTCTTCAGTACTGCTGTATATTTCTCTCCTCCATTGTGTCCTCTGTAAACTATTAATTCAAGAAAATTTGTATTTTTAATTCAGAATCATTCTTCTCCCTCCCCACTGAGTGGTCAGACTGACATGTCAAGGGATTGGCTTGAATAGCCTTCAGTGAGCTTATCCATGTTATAGAAAAATGGGTGGCTCTGTGGAAAGTATACTCTGAGTCATTTTATTTTCCCCTTCCACAAATATTTGTTATCATTTTAGACAATTAAGTTGTCCTCTGGAACTGCCACTTACACCAGAACAACCTAATGAAGCAAGGATTGTGAATATTTTCTCATTTTCTCAAAACTATTAAATATATAAAATACAAATTGAGTTTTAATGGTTTAAAATCCTGGAATCCATAAAGACTTGCTTCTTTTTTCTTCCTTTTTTTTTTTCTTTTTCTTTTTCTAATTAACTTGTAATTTTCTGGGCATCTTATTTGGCTCAGCACCCCCTCCTGTTTTTGATGTGCATTAAAATCTCCAACCATTTAGGACTTCTATCCGATTTAACAATTAATAATTAGAAAAGCTCCCTTTCTAATGATGTCCTCATCTGGGACATCATTTGTTGGCTGATTGATTCTGAACTACTTTTAACTTTTCAAGTTAAGCATTCATGGCACATCTGTGTGATCATTTCATTGTGGCTTCTTGACTAATAGCATCAAACTGAGATTACTTGGCTTGCTAATGTTGATGTCTTTCTATGGGAAGGGAATTGGAACATACCATTTGCCTCCTACTAAAATCTTGTCTTCCCCCCTTCTCCATCTTTGGCCACAGCTCTTCCATTCTTACCCTCCTGCTGTATCGGGCATCCCCCCTATGATTCCACCCACTGGCCCTTTTGGTTCACTGCAAGGAGCATTTCAGCCGAAGGTAAGAAACTACATCGAAAACACACCTGCACACTTGTACGTGGAGCCTGGGGCTAGGCAGGTAGCTTCCCATGCTCTTCCCTGCCAGGGACTCATTTTTCCATCCAAATTGACCATCAGGATTAGAGTGTGAATATTTTCTCCTAGTCCATTTAGGTTTAAAACTCAGCCAGAATTTAATTTTTAACCTGTGCTACCCATGTCATCTCAGGTGAACTAGGATTTCTTGTGCTCTGTAAAATATACAGAAAAAAAAAAATATATATATATATATATATATATATTTCCCCCCACCCTACCAAGATTGTGGACATAAGCTTCTGGTCAGGAATTGTATGAAATGTCAGATAAGCCTCCCACCCTGCTGTCAGGGTCACACTTCCCAAGGTCAAGACTACCATCCTCGTGTGAGATGAAGTAGCCTTTCACCCTTTACAATAACTGAATTCTTTTCTACCTAGCCAGAGATATGCTCCTCCACTTGGGCTAGAGTTATCTCCGAGGGCCAAAATTAAGGCGTTAACTCTCAGAACACTCTACCTTCTTGTGACTTTACATCTACCACAGCCGACACTTGATTCTCATGCCAAAAAAGCGAAATGTATTTCTCATGTTAGCAACCATTCTCAGATTGTAAAGTAGGAAATTGCGCTGTGTGATTTTGGTTTTCTTTTATTTCCATCTCATTTCAAAGCTAAAACACAAATTTTGGGCCAGAGTCTCCCAGGATGAGCACATAATATACTAATCAAGGCATGCTGCCCTAAAATTAGAAAAGAGGAAAAAATTAAAAAGCATTAGGGGGTGGGATGGCCGCACCTTAGAAATCACAGGGACCTGCATGGAATCGCAGCTCCTGTGCCCAGTTAGACCTCCTCAGGGCTTGAGGATGGCCAGTCTCAACACCTCCTATCTGGGGATAAAATGATGGTGGTTTTTAAACTCCTTCCGCCATCAGCTCTTTACTACCCTCTCAGACCCTGGTCTGTCCCCTCTAGGTTGCAGGAAATCTCTGGTGTATCCCCAACCAGACTGGTAGGTCACTTAATAAATTAGACTATTTCCCTCACTCACAATTATCCAATCACACAGAAAACTACATCTGGGCAAGAAAGTGTCTCTCCTGGTGTTGAAATAGGCCTTTCCAGGCCA
Source organism: Mesoplodon bidens (assembly GCF_964165515.1). Lineage (NCBI taxonomy): Eukaryota > Metazoa > Chordata > Mammalia > Artiodactyla > Ziphiidae > Mesoplodon > Mesoplodon bidens. Next base: position 41,432,594 of record NC_138171.1, read on the forward strand.
TCTTGCTGATTGAATATGTAGATTGCAGTTCATTAGCGGAGTTCTTCATATATATGCAAATCAGGCTGTTAACAACTCCAGCTTAATTGTTAGTTGTACAGCAGCTGATTGCTTTTCTTTCTTCCATTCTTTTTTTTCCCCCGCCCCCTTCTCCTTCTAGGCGAGCTTGGTGCCTAGACTCAGCAGGCTTTTTTTTCCACACAAGTCAACTTCCTGGTGTGAAGGGATTCATAGAAGTTGTGGTTTCTTAAATCAAACACCTGGTGAAAAATATTCTAAATCCTCTACCCACTAGAAAGTAGTGCCTTGTGCCTCCAGTCGGCTTTTCATTGTTGTTGTTAATTCAAAGGACAAAAGCCTGCAGATAAGGTTGTTGTCATTAATGATATTTAAGAATGGTGCTGGGAATGGGAAAGATGGCGCAGAATTACTTTAGGAATCACTTAACAGTAGGTTTCTGTGGTCCCCAAATGAGGTTCTCTTGTCCCATTCCCACCACTGCTAATGAGGAATTACTGAGTGTAATTCCTTGTTACCGTCTGTCAGTTAAAACTGAGAGTTAGCTTAATGTCTGTAAAACACGTTCAGTTATTCTGATGAGAAGCGCCTGATACAGCAGATTCTAATGATGTTCACTTAAGCATTTCTTGGAAGGTTTGGTGATAAAGCAAAAAACCCACAATGACAGGGCTGTCAGGAACTCGGTAGAAGATGGCTTTCAGGGGCACCTCTCTCTGCCTGGAGATGCCACTGCTGGAGAGGGCAGGCTCTGGTCAGGGTCCCCTGGGGAAACAGGGAGCGGGGGGCCTCACGAGGAGCGTATGTGGTCACGGAGGAAAATGGATCCGTTAACTCTTGTATTCCAGAAAGAAACAAACAAAAAAGGGACGTTTGAACTCTGTCATTTAGAACGAAAGGAAGACCTTGCTTTCGTGTCCCGTGTTATATGCTTCCTAAGCTGTGGTCTAATTAATTTGTAGACGTCCAACCCAATCGATGTTGCTGCCCGACCTGGGACGGTCCCACACACTCTTCTCCAGAAGGACCCGAGGGTAAGTGCAAGGTCAGGCTGGGTCTCAGGTAACACAGCAGATGGCGTCTCCCCAGGACAGCCAGCCCAGGGCTCACACCTTCCTCAGCCCAGCCGAACAGCTGCTGCCTTAGCTCTTCCTTCTAGTTTGTGGAAGATGCTAGTTACTCTTAGAAAACAGAATCTCCCTTGCGGCCATGTGACACCAGGGCAATGACTTACCACGGGACAGAGGGACAGCTTATGGTCTAAGCCCAGGAGTCCGACACTCTGAGCTTGCGTAGTTTCCACTCAACCAGCCTCCTCTGTCTCCATCTCCTAAAATTTCTCTCACATGCAAAAGAAACGGCTGTAAAATGTTTTGAACGGAAAGGCGCTATGCTCTTTTCTTCCTGGAGCTCACTGTACCACACAGCGCTTCCGAACACTCTACTTGTAATGTGGTGTCCATACCACATGGACAAAAGGGTCCATACCACATTACATTACATTATCTGGAGCTAAATAAAATATCCATTATACTTCGGTTGTGTTATTTATTCATAACGCAGACCAACTCTCAAAAAGAATTTGAAGTTACACAGTAGATATAATCTTGTCTCATTGATTGTTATTCATCTTCATAGTAAATGGGGAAAAAATAATTACCTTTTACAATATTGTCTTTTTCCCTGGATAAGGGCAGTCGGAAATTGATAACCAGAATTAGGTAGATGTGTAAAATGACTCAACTGTGTATTTGTATGATGTTTAGTGAACTTCTTTAAAACGTCTTATACCTCTAAGTGATGTACAGTCATCAGATTAAGGATAGTTATTAAAGATAGCCTATTTCTACTGTGTGTCTGGAAAGGACACTTCTCCTTAATTATCATTAGTATCCAGTCTTTCAAGTCCATGGTCTGAAGGCCTTCTCCCTTAGACCCATGCAGTGAGGTTTGGAAGGGCTGCTCAAGACAGTGAAACTCCTCAGATGTGTAATGGGAGCAAATCGTGTTGCCAGAGGGCAAATCACTATTGATTAAGCTTGTCCGGGGGCTTGTCAGCGTAGATGTACCGAGGCTTGTGAGGTGGGGGAGGGGCGCTTGGCACTTTTGATAGTGTGAGAATGGGTTAATTATTCTCTAAAAGGGCCTCATTTAAAAGTAAAATTCTAACATTTTAATTTCCCCTCCTAATGAAGCACTACAAATTTGTTAATTAGAGCAATTGTTTGAGTGACAGCCATGTAACCAAGTTGTCATTTTCTCTTCACAGTTGACAGATCCTTTCAGACCTATGTTAAGGGTAAGCAAGCTTCTTCTAGAACTGTTTTGCAACCCCTGTTTGACTCCCAGAGGGTTAAAAATACAATTATAAGGAAACAAGCCACAGAAACACTGGAGTAAAATGTTGGAACGACAGTGGTCAGGTTTTTCAGAGTGTGATTGAAAATGGCCTAAATGGTTTTGCCTTGAGCATTGGAGGACGCCAGGCCATGGAGATAAAGCGAACAGATAAAATTCAACTGAGTCAGATGCTCTTGTTAGTTCTGGCAAAAGGTTTGACTTGTGGAAAACTTAAGGGAAAGACTTAAGCTATAGGCTGAAATTAGGATTCCACTGAGCTCCACCATTTCTCTTGCACCGAGAAAATACATATCCGGGTCTATTTGTTTTGGCTGGTGGCTGCCTCTTTCTGCACTAAGTGATGTTGACTTGTCACAGCCATTCGACCTTTTTCTCTGGTGCAGAAAAGAGCTACTAGAAGGGGCTTCCCTGGTGGCGCAGTGGTTGAGAATCTGCCTGCCAATGCAGGGGACACGGGTTCAAGCCCTGGTCCGGGAAGATCCCATAGGCCGCGGAGCAACTAAGCCCATGCGCCACAGCTACTGAGCCTGCTCTCTAGAGACCATGAGCCACAACTACTGAGCCCACGCGCCACAACTACTGAAGCCTGTGCACCACAACGAAGAGTAGCCCCCGCTCACCACAACTAGAGAAAAGCCCGTGTGCAGCAATGAAGACCCAATGCAGTCAAAAATAAGTAAATTTATATTAAAAAAAAAAAAAAAAAGAAGAAAGCTACTAGGAGTATTGGTTTGTCTTGAGAGGTCTGGAGCATGGCCAGCAAATGTCCTCTAAAGAAGTGCTGACTTCCTTGGTATATGTGGGGAGTGGGGAGTGGTGGGCGGGGGGATGATGGATGGTTGGATGGAAGATGGACGGATAGTAGATTTCTCTACTTAACCCCTTTCTGGTGCATATAATCAGATAATTCAGTTTCTCCAAAGGGGGAGAAAGGAGGATGGTGTCATCACGTAGGCGATTTCAAATGACCCATAATTTCATTACAACAGAACTGAACCCAAACTTGGATTTAAGTATGTATTTCAGAAGCGGCTCCTTAATATAGAAACCAGAAGTGTCTGTCCTTTGCCAGTGTAGGAATGGGGCACTGTTTCTTCTCATCCATCCCGCTGTTATTGAGCTCATGTTCGGAGCTTACGGGTGGATTACGTAGCAGGAATACAAGTGAAGTGGCACGAGGTGGTCCCTGCCCCCCAGGTAGTGAGACAAAGCTCATAGCTACTCCGCAGCTTAGAAAGCAAAGACGTGAACTAGTTTGAGAGACGGGGGTTGACACCCTCCTAGAGGGTAGGGCAGGCACTCACTCTGTAGAGGCCTAGAGAGGAGAAAGGAGCGAGTTCTCTTCTCTGTTGCTTTTTTCACTTAGAAATGAACCATGCCACCCAACACGAATGGGCAGTTGACTCTTAATGAAGCACTTGTGGGAACTGGGCTTCAGTAAAAATGTGGTGGATTTCTTTGTTCCACTTTGGGGTTTTTTAAAAAAAAAAAAAAACCCAGTGTTGGGGGAGGTGACACAGGTTCTGTTCCCTCTCTTGCTTTCGAAGTGGTTCACGGACATGCACTAATTAGTTCTTCTGAGCAGCCAGTTTGCATTACGGCCTGGCCATGCTTGTTCAGTAGGGCTTCACTCTACCAGGCCTGCCAGCTGGCGCCAGAAGAGAGAGAGGGGGCACAAAGTGGGATTCAGGCTTTGCCACGTTCTCCTTGGTAACCAGGGAGGTCCTCCTCGGGGCTGGTTTTCTGAGGAGTAGCTGCCAGCTCGGGCTCCCGTGGCAGGGGAGGTACAGCCCGCTGGGGCTCTCTCTAGCCCGGGCACCAGACTGCTGCTGAGAGAGGGCACTTGGAGGGGACAAAGCATCTCGTTTTGTGGAAAAAGCCTCTGCAGCTAGAATCTGCTGGAAGCTTTGGGGAAGTTGAAGGGGGTTTTCTCTGAAAGTCTTCCTTCTGACCACGTTGCTCTTTCTTGTTCCAGAAACCAGGGAAGTGGTGTGCTATGCATGTTCATATTGCCTGGCAGATCTACCACCACCAACAGAAAGTCAAGGTCAGTCTTGCCTTCCTAGTCTTGGGGAGGGGTGCCCACCTGCGGGCGTGGGATCTCCCGATTGAGGAAGCATTGAAACAGATTCTAAAGTCCCACAGGCAGGCAGGCAGGCAGGCAGGCAGGATCAGGTCTCTCTTGGAAAAGCTATTTGGCAATCTTGCTATTAATTAGGGAGATCACCAGCAAATAGCAAAACAGAAGCAAACTGATAACATCCTGATTTTTTTTTAATGATTTTGCATCTTATTGATCCAAAGGGCCTCTATAGATTAAATCCTAAAATAAAGGTTTGGGTAATCTAATTATAGTGACAAGTATTAGTATGGAAAATACTTAGTGTCTAGGAAGAGCTGTACATGAAAAATTTTTTCTGTAAGAATTGGTACATTCTTTCTTTTCTCCCAAGCATTTAGAAAAAAATTTTTTTTCCTCTTCCATTACGGTTTATTACGGGATATTGAATATAGTTAGTTCCCTGTGCTATACAGTAGGACCTTGTTATTCTTTTCATTTTATGGCTTTAGAAAAAATGATCATTTATGCCCAATATGTTACTCATTTAGGCCTATATGATGATTCCATTAGCAATCATATTATTAAAAATTCCTCTTCTAGAAGTGGTATTTGGTTTACAGTGACCTATCCCCACTCTCCTTCGTCCTCCTGATGACCAATGCCAGAGGTCAGACTACAGTCAGTGCTTGTCAGAACTGCCGTCTGGCTGGTTACCTTACCTATCCTGGGGAGATTTTTCTTTTTTGTCTGTACTTTCATCATACAGATGAATACATTCCATGCATTACCAGGGCTTTATGATGAAATAGAAAACAGATGAAGAACTTCTGCAGATGACGCGATATGACATCACTGGTGAACTTAGGGACCAAACTAACTGACAAGTCCAGATTTTACAGTCTGAGTAACTATACCAATCAAGTAATTCCAGTAAACTTCCACTGGAATCCATATTTTCATGAACAAGCTTTTAGTCCTAACAGCATTCGGGGGGCCATCATCAGAATGAAAAAAGGAGGGAGGAGAGCTAGTCATCCCAGAATTTTTATTTTTAATGGTTAAACAATTATTTAAAAACCTGCCTAGTTAGAAATTAAAAAGCCACCCTCAGTGAATGAGGTCACTAAGATATCTTGCTTTGGTACCAAATACCTGCTCTTTCTCAGAATATCCCATCGGTGAGTCTTGCTCACCTTGACATTAGTGTTAGGCGAGGCTTTATTAGAAACCTGTTGGTTTAGCTTCATTAGAAAACGCATGTGCTCTGAAGAGCTAACTAGATTTTGCTGGTTAGTTCAATTCACTTTTGTTCTGGATGACGTGGTTAGCGGAACGGTGGGTAAAACACGTCCTCCTGGTGACTCGTTTGGTTAAAAGCGATGAAGGATGTCATAGGTGCCACTTTAGCATCTTCCTTTCCACAAGCGTGTCCCCAGTGACTCAGAGGTTCATTATCCCAGTTCAATTAGGAAGACCTCTTGCACAGGAGATAGCTGTTCATCTTCCCTTTCCGGCAAATTCTTTGTAATCCCCAAGCTCCATTTTGCTTCACGGACCTAAGTTGTGGTTAATGGAACTGTGCTGTGTACCGTGCAGTATTAGCACTAAATAATTTGGCAGCCAAATTAAAGGAGGCACTCAAAAGATTTTTATAGATTCATAGTGGATTAGCAGCTTTGTTTGGGGGGTGGCTATCACTTGATAGTGGGCCTTTCATGAGAGAATTCCCCGTAGATTTGAGCAGAAATTGCATGGTTCCCGAGTAATGTTCATTTACTCGTTCTTTTAGCCACTCACCAGATACTTCTTGGGAGAGCCCACTGCTCGCAGGTTCTTACTGCTGCAGGCTCAGGGCATGCCTCTGTCCCGGTGTCTAGTTGCTCAGAGTTCAGTAGTGAGGGTTGGTGTGTGTGGAAAAAATGGTGAACGTGTGATCTGCTTCCCGGGGTGTTGCTGCCAGCTTGAGGGTTTCGGGTGGGTTTCATCCTACCTGGGAAGGATGGGTGAGTGGGATTACAGGATGGTGTAGGGTTCGGCGCTAGGGGATGGCGAACCCCTCTTGTCTCTGACTCCTGCACAAGTTAGATCAGATGTCGCCTTGTGGACGTTACTGTGTGACAGGACATGAGGGAGATGGAGGGGGAGTGGGGCCAAACGGACAGAGAACATCCGACGAGCCTAAGAGATGGGAAAGGCGAGGTCAGAAACCGAGGAAGGGCCGTGAAGGACTGGGAGGCTGGAGAGCTTGAGAGGAGGGGGCGAGGGGAGGGAGATCTGGAGCCTCGGCCCCAGGCCCAGGTCGAGGGTCGGCGCTCATCGGGGGCGGTGTGAGGCCAATGCCGAGAAGGCTGTTGAGAATCGAGAAGGTGGGGCAGTTTGTAAACCATGCCGCAGGAGAGGCTGCCAGCCTCCAGAGTGAGGCCAGCAGGAGCAACTAGGAGGAAGGTGATGAGCTGGTCCCTGCGCCTCAGAGGAAGGTGAGCTGACAGGTTAGCGGAAGGGTGGATAAATAGATTGCAGTTGATGGCAAGGAGTTCACAGCAAGAGAGGTTCTGGAAGGTTTACTGGTCTGGCCGGATCTCTTCCTCAGCTAAGTGGGAGTGTAGCGGGCACAGTAAAAAGCCCCCATTAGTAAAATTAATATCCCTACTTCGTTTGTGTTTCTTTAAAAATATGTAACAACGATCGTTTGAAAATTAGCTTGTAGGCATGCAAATATTTCTTTATAACTTTCAGCTACTAATGTACTGTGAGCTATTAGAGCATGGCAAAGAGTCATTAAACAATTAATTTACACAGCAGAGTATTCATGCAGAATCCCTAATAAAATGAGCTTTAAAACACTATCATTTAAAAACTTGCTGAAAGGAGCTTTCGCGGCAAATCCTAAACGACTTCGGAATGGTGGTGGTTTCGGTAACTAGTCCGTGGTTCTGTCCCTCAGACCCCTGTAACCTCAGGGACCGAACCCGAGTTTTGCCCCTTGACATTTCTGCTATGAACCGCGGGCCCTGCTGGCCCCACTTTTCTGGCATTGGAGGGTGAAATGGTTTGTGGGTTGCTGTGTTCTCACAGCGTTTGTAAACTTGAACCTGACGAGGGCTCAGGGCCCGAGTTCATAGTGTTGACTCTCTCGGTCTCAGCCTCCTCCTCATTAATGTTTTTCTTCCCTGCTGCTTCTCTTGGGGTGCCATCCTTTCCTCCCCCCTTGCTGCTGTAGAAACAGATGCAATCAGACCCACACAAGCTGGACTTTGGCCTGAAGCCCGAGTTCCTGAGCCGTCCTCCGGGTCCCAGCCTCTTTGGAGCCATCCACCACCCCCATGACCTGGCACGGCCTTCAACTTTGTTCTCTGCCGCTGGTGAGTTCCGAGGGGCGAGCTGGGAAACGTAGTTCTCAGGTAGCTGGATAAGTTACATCTGAGCTCTGGGCCGCCTGAACGCTACAACGTATGTCAGTTTGCAAGGCAGTATCACAGCGCATCTCGGGAGATGGGCCCTTCTCCATGGATGCGCCCCCTTCCACGAAAGAAGGAAAAAGACGATCTCTCTGTTCGGGGGCTCATATTGCTTCTCTATTAAACCACTATAACTCACAAGCATGTCAAATGCTATCGAAAAAGAGCTGAGAGCTTGCAAGGGCTAATCGGAAGGAAACAATGCCAGGAGTTGTGTAAGGATGCGGCTGCTCTCACTGTCCCTGCCCACAGAGCACTCGGTGGTTTCACACCATGATGCTCGGTCATGCCGTGCGTGAGGGTCTGAGGATAAAGAAATACAACTAAAGTAGTTGCTGGCCATGTGGTCTGTGACGGGGAGGGTGAATTGGTTGGTTGCTGGTTTTCTCTATTACAGGACTTAACATTCTTGCCTGGTTGGTTGTAACGATGCAGGAAATTTAGGGGACGGCGTGTAAAACCCCCAACAGGTCTATTCATTAACCTCTGAGAAGACACACTTCCAAGTGCCTTGTGCATGTGCCGAAGTGGGTCCCTGATCATCACTGCATCAGATAACCCGCCCAGTCCTGCTCCAGGACCATGCAGACAAAGGCAGTGGCCTTCAGGAGCATTAGGTAGACGAGAGCAGCCCTACCGGTATCAAAGGTTCCTTAACATTCAGTCTTTTCTAAAATTACCTTCAGCGCACAGTGCCCGGCACATGGGCTCCACTGGGTAAACCTCGTAAAGGACAACGCCGAGCTCATTCTAGTGACAGGCTCCATGACTTCCTACCCACTGTGCGGCGTAGAATTTATTCTTCTGGACCTAAGTGTTCAAGGGGGTCCCTGTTTCTAGTCCTTAGCGAGCAAGTTTCACACCCATCCCACCTGCCACCTTCCCAGGCTTTTATTCAAGACTCGTGGACCTAAGGCTCCTCCATTCAGGAAGAAAGGACCACCCGCACTGCAAGCAATCACTATTCTAATGGGCCTTGTTGCCACAGTAAGGGTGCCGTCTTGAGGGTAGATGGAATTTGCAAAGGTCTCAGGTTTCTCTCTGTCAGTTCCATCTAGGGATATGTTTGAAGTCTTCGTTACCATGGCACCTAGGCTCTGAGGGCTACATGAAGAGCAATTTTTGGAGAGAAATAGATTTCTCCCTGGCTTCCATCTGAGCCAAGCAGATGAACTGGCTTCTTTTGCTTCGATAATTCTTGAACTGTGAGGCACCCCTGGGGGCCCCGCGCTGAGCGAAGCGCCGATCCTCGTCGAAGCATTCATTAGCTTGTACTACACAGTGTGCAGCCAAATTTTTATTTAGCTGGTAACACTGTTCACACCTAATGAATGTGCTGGGTTGTATTTGCCCTGTGGAGGTGGTGTCATTTTTGCACTTTCTGGGTGGTGAATAAGCCACCATATAGGGCTGAACAGATAACTCCTCAGGTGCCTTCCGATGTCGTGGCTCTGACAGATGTTTTCCTATGCTGTGTGGCTTCCTCCACACCCCAGGCCCACAGGGCCCTTCCAGGCTGGGGAATAAAAAACCCCAAACATAAATTAATAGGGTGTTGAAGGGACAGCCCTCCTCCACTTAATTTATGTTCCTGAAGGAATCTGTATTCATTTCTACGAACTCAGTCAAAATGCAAGGGATTCTTGGAATAGTTTTAGTTATTGGTAAATCCATTCAGTCCCGGTTTATACTTCTATGCTGGAAGGTAGTCTTTTCTAGTGTAATCAATATCAGATTTTTCCCCAAATGGTGAAACTTTTAACTGGTAAGTATAATTTACACATACTTGTTAAATTCAACCACTTCCATCTTGCTGTTGGGCACTAGCGCCTGAAATGACGAAGGGGACATCTTCAGATGACCTTGGCCCATCTCTTGTCTAGAGCCAAGCCGGTCTCCCGGAGAACCTGCCTTCTCAGCTGTCAGCTGCACGTCAGCAAGCCAGGTGGATGCCCTAAGTTTTTGGAAATAGTGTCCTTCCCTAATTCACAGGTGCACACTCTGGCTCTCTCTTCCTTCAAGAAAATGATTTGAGGCATCCTAAGGAAATACATACTGTTCAAGGCCAAACAAAGTAGAGGAAGAAACGTGGATAAAGGGAAAACCTAAGGAAAGAGGAGCACTAAGGTAGACCGGAGTTCCCTGGCAGGCAAGGTAAAGACTAATAGAGGTGATTTAAGATTAGCAGTGTCCAGAAGCAAGTGAATAAACTAGCTTTTCCTGGCACTGCCCACAACCTGATGTAACTCACAGTGAGTTTCGTGGGGTCGGGCTTTATAATCTCCTTCAATGCGGGTCCGTGACGGTGAACACATCCTCAGGAAAAGAGATTCCACAAAGGCCCAAGCAGTGCAGCCCAGAGACACAGCTTCGTGACGGCCGCTCCTGCACCTGGATTAGACAGTGATTCTCAGAGTGAAAGTCTTGCCCCCAGAGATGTCTCTGAAGAAAGTAGCCCATGGCCAGATGTTGCCCTTTTAGAGACTGAGAGAACATAGTCACAGCTCCTACTCCTTCAGTAAAAGAACCTTGCTTCACAGTTTTTACCTGGCATTTCTCCAAGCTTACTTGGTTACAGAACTCCCTGCCCCACTGGCATTGCTTCTCCAGGTTTCCAGTACTGTGTGTCAGCCCTGAGAGAACCATAATTCAAAAAGAGTCAAGTACCACAGTGTTCACTGCAGCACTATTTACAATAGCCAGGACATGGAAGCAACCTAAGTGTCCATCGACAGATGAATGGATAGAGAAGATGTGGCACATATATACAATGGAATATTACTCAGCCATAGAAAGAAATGAAATTATTTGTAGTGAGGTGGATGGACCTAGAGTCTGTCATACAGAGTGAAGTAAGTCAGAAAGAGAAAAACAAATACTGTATGCTAACACATATATATGGAATCTAAAAAAATGGTTCTGAAGACCCTAGGGGCAGGACAGGAATAACGACGCAGACATAGAGAATGGACTTGAGGACACGGGGAGGGGGAAGGGTAAGCTGGGACGAAGTGAGAGAGTGGCATGGACATATATACACTACCAAACGTAAAATAGATAGCTAGTGGGAAGCAGCCGCATAGCACAGGGAGATCAGCTCAGTGCTTTGTGACCAACTAGAGGGGTGGGATAGGGAGGGAGACGCAAGAGGGAGGGCATATGGGGATATATGTATATGTATAGCTGATTCACTTTGTTACACAGCAGAAACTAACACACCATTGTAAAGCAATTATACTCCAATAAAGATGTTAAAAAAAAAAGTAATACCTCTCTTTGGTGGTGGCCAGCCCAGCCAGGAAAGGGGGTGATTTATTTTCTGCCTCCTGATAAGCACGTTTCTCTTTCCCCGGGTGTTGCCTGGACGGACGTCAGCTCTGTTCTTACTTTAACGTGCTCTCTCCTGGGGTCCTTTGGTGACCGGGAGCCAATGGCATTGTAGAAGTTGGCTTCCTCTGAAATCTAACTCCATTATATTTGACTTAACAGGTGCTGCACACCCAACCGGGACCCCTTTTGGGCCACCTCCTCATCACAGCAACTTCCTTAACCCTGCTGCTCACCTCGGTGAGTGGCCCATCCGCGACGGGCAACGACGTGTGCATCTCAGAAAAACCTTTGTTCACTGCGTTCCTGCTACACTTCCTGCTAAGTGGGCCGTAGTCCCAGATAAGTCACTTACTGCTTTAGGTGGTGGTGATCTTGTAGAACTCTGAATCCCCGCCGTCCATCTCCAGGATTTCAGCACCTCTCGTACCGTGTTCTTCAAGTAGTAGATCTGTGTGCAGTAGTGGTTGTGTGTAGACTTGCTGAGGGTGCGGTGGGTGAAAGCCATGCCATGGAACCCCAGGGCATCCACATTTACAGCAGCCTGTCCCTGCCCCTTGGAGAAGCTCTTGCCCACATAAAGGCACCCATGGAGGTGGAAAGGACACGATGATGCTATGAAGAGACACAACATCCAGTACTTTTTAATCACTTCACATTTCACAACCCCAACCCTATTATAGCTCTTCCTAGTAAAGGTGCTTTATTTGTGGCCTTTATTTATTTGATGTTTTCTGCACGTGCACAAGCAGATGCAGGCAGTGGTATGCCCAACGACAGGGTATAGGATACGTGTGCCCTCAGAATTTCATTGAGAGATTGATTTTAAGCTGCCATCTTACTTCTGGTCTACGAGAGCCGACATGGCACATTCTGGGAAGAGGGGAGACAGGCAGGGAGGCATCTGAGCGTACTGTGGCCTGAGCAGCGTTCCCCACCCAGCAAAAGAGAAATGGGGCAAAATGCATAGTTCTGGAAAATAGCTTTCATAAATATTTTGCTAACCCAGTGCCCAATGCAAAAGGATGAAAACCCTTGGCATAATCTGGCAGGAGAAGTGGGACAGGTCAGGTCTGAGTATAAATGGGGCAAGGATCCCCCACTGCCTTCCCAGCTCCCAGGAAGCTCTTGGCTTCCTCACTCAGTGGAGTCCTGCAACCATGTCTTTCTCCCCAATCTTGTCTGCAGAGCCTTTTAATCGGCCGTCTACGTTCACTGGCCTGGCAGCAGTTGGTGGCAATGCCTTCGGGGGACTTGGAAATCCTGCAGTTAGTGAGTACCGCTAACTTTTTAAAATCTGCCTTAAATTATTTATCTACTCTGATCTGTCTGTGGCTCAAGATCTTTCTAGATAAAAGGGAACCACGCTGTTGGGAAACAAATTTAGGTTATGTCATTGCAAAAGCAGGCCTAATCAGTGGAGTTAGGTCTAAACCCATGTTTTAAGGCTAGCCCGCAGTTGATCTATGTTCCTGAGGGTCAGGAAAGGTAGTGTAGTCAATTGAACTCCAGAGAGTTTGCTGAAGTTCACAGTTTCATCCTTATTCCATCTCTACTATCCCACATTTTAGCCACAGCTCCCATTAGACGTGAAGACATCTTTTAAATTTCATCTTGCTTTATGGGGAGTGAGAAAACACACTGAAGAACAGGAAAGCAATGCAGGCTCAGGACAGTCAAGAGAGGTGCTGCATAATCCAGGAAGACTGTGTAGTTTTCCACTACTAAGAAGTCTGTCTAAAGTAGGAAGGGCTCCTGTTCTAAACATGCTTTAGCCACTGAAGATCAGCTTGTTTTCTTTCGTGCCATCCATACGTCATGCCCTCCGGCTATAGGAGACTTACAGTGCAGCTTGAAGCAGCCATCACAGTTCCATATAGCATGGAGACCATATATGTCTATTTGGATCAGGACCCTGTCTGGTCTCTGCTGACTCTAGTTTTGGTCACTAAGGTTGTGGACGGGGCAGCAGTCGTATTAGCAGGGTTGTGGCGGGCAGAGGATAACCATGAATTCTGCTCTGAACTGAGCTATTGACCTAGGTCACACCATCCAAATACACTCCTCTGCATGGTCGGGACGTCTGCGAGTGGCAGATAGGCGTGATTAGGTGATCCCCATACCTGTTGGGTCCCTTTCCTTTGTAATCAGCCCCTCCCGCCCCTTTGCCTTTGGTTAAAAAAAAAGAAAAAAAGCTGTGAGCTTACTTACCTCTCCAGTGTAGGACAAGCTCCTCTAATGAATCTGTTAATCTCCTTTCCTTTTCCAGCTCCCAATAATATGTATTCATTTTAACTCTGAATGCTGTTAAAAGTTTTTTGGTAAGTACCTTCATTACAGCAGATTATATAATTTCTCTGAAACCTTTTTGTTCTCCACTTCACCATTTCAGCACCCAACTCAGTGTTCGGCCACAAGGATGGCCCCAGTGTGCAGAACTTTAGCAATCCTCACGAGCCCTGGAACCGGCTGCACCGAACGCCTCCGTCGTTCCCGACCCCTCCGCCCTGGCTGAAGCCAGGGGAGCTGGAGCGTAGCGCGTCCGCTGCAGCTCATGACAGAGATAGAGATGTAGATAAACGAGACTCATCCGTTAGTAAAGATGACAAAGAAAGGTACGCAAAGAACCCGCTCTCGAGTCCCAATGGGGGAGCCCGCTCTGGGCCAAGTACTGGCCACCCACCCTCCCCAGCCCAGCCTCGTGCTTCAGCTGTAGCCTCCGCCCCTCACGCAGCCGGGGTGGTGTCCCCCCCGCCCACCCTGCCCCCGCCCGGCCCTTCAGTGCATCGTGACCACAGGCCAGCATCACAGTTCCGTATCCAGTACAGAGCAAGCGAATCCTGACTCAAGAGCAGCTCCACACTCAAGGTCCCCGTGAGCAGTAGTCTCTCCAAACATAAATCTCTCTCAAAAAGGTAGCAAGATGGAGCCTGGACCAGAAGACACACACAGCATGAATCAACACCATCTTTGCTTTCAAGTTCGTGCAGTCCATTGACTCATCCATAGGTTTTTTGCTCTCTCTCCCTTTTTTGTTTTCTTTTAGAAAGTCATGTTTCCATTGTCTCATTGTACTTTTCTCAAATTTTGTTCAAACTCAAATCCTGGGCTCACAGATAACTGATAAAATTTTGCTAACCCAGATTTAGAGAAACCTCACCAAGCAGTTTGGGTTTGGGTTTTGTTTTGCCAGTGGATAATTAATTTTACTAACCATTTTTATCTCCATATGTGGTAACCCATGCCTAAAAAGAATTAGCCTTAAAGAGGAAAATGTCTTATTTTTTCTGAAGAATGTCATAAGCATTCTTGACAAAGCATACCCCCTTTTCCCCCCTTTCTTTAGGGTATTTTCATTTTGAATGAACTAGCAAGGAATACACAAGATAACGCTCGACAGAAAATACCTAATAACACTTTCCTTTTGGTATTTAAATCTCAAATACGATCCAAATCTTTAGTTTTTCTTTACTGTGTATATTGTGTGTGTGTGTATGTGTGTATACATATGTACGTGTTTCCTAGGGATTTAAAAGGATTCAAGTTTGCAGGCTTTAAATGCAGCAGATTAAGTAGACCATCATAGGCCATCATGCCAACTGATTTCTTTCTTATAAAAGAAGAAGACGAATTTTTCCTTCAGGACAGCATGGTAAAAATCTCTTAGCCAATGGGAGGACTGTTTATGACATGCACCTCTGAGCTGTAAACTGCCAGAGTGAGGCGCGTCTGGAGCCGGCAGCCCCTGGACCAGGAGCTCTCTGGACGGTCTGTCAGTGAAGAGAAGGCAGGATATGGCAGCAAACCTTGCCCCGCTTTTCTTGATGCCGTCAAAAATGGCCTTTCAGATGAAAGTCAGGAAACTTAAAACACACTGGTCTCCATTCTTACCTTTTATTTTTTTTGCGGTACGCAGGCCCCTCACCGCTGCGGCCTCTCCCGTTGCAGAGCACAGGCTCCGGACATGCAGGCTCAGCAGCCATGGCCCACGGGCCCAGCCGCTCCGCGGCATGTGGGATCTTCCCAGACCGGGGCACGAACCCACGTCCCCTGCCTCGGCAGGCGGACTCTCAACCACTGCGCCACCAGGGAAGCCCTACTCTTACCTTTTAAAGATGCTCTTCCTTCTTAGCCTTTGCATATTGGCTAGAAGCAAAACTGGTAGGGGAAACCTCCTTAATTTCTCCCCCGGGGCCCCCTTGCCTTCTGAGCCACCCAGGCTTCCTGCTTCCCTCCTCACCTTTGCCAGGTCTGTCTCGGGGTGGTCTCTAAAAAACACCGGATTCCTGGTCCGGCCTCTTCATATTTTACTGTATTGTCCTCTGTTGCTTTGCATTTTGTGCCCCGTACTCTTAAGTAAGTCCCCACCCGAAACAGGCCTCTCAGCTTCTCCTTCACATTTCCATTCACAGATGGAACTTGTTCCCAACCTGTCCCCTTGAGGTTTTGTGTCTCTGGACCCACTTTTCCTTCTGGCTTTCCTCTATCTTCTCAACAGATGATGGCTTTCTTCTCCTTCCTAATGCAGAGGTGCTTTTTGCACCCCCAACATCCAGAAACTGTGGTTTCCCTTTTAACCCCCTTGGTGCTGCCTCTTGGAGGCCGCCCTGTATCTGCCCCCTTTTCTCTGAAACCAGCCCTTCGTCCCGACCTCGGGACAGAGATGTTCCCATAATCTCCCCGTTACTCTCCTCCCACTGGCTCTGAATTGCAATGTTGCAAGGAAGGTTTGGGGCTCTTAAAACTTGATTCTTGACACTAAAAGATCCTGAGACTAGGCAGACGGGCTTTGTGGTCCCATCACTGACGCACTGACCACGCTGGTCGGTTCAGGTTTCTGAAAGCTCTCCCTCCCTGGCCTGCATTCAGGCCCGTGCCTCTTACACACCGAGCGTCATTCCCTGCCTCAGACGCTCCCACCCCCGTCATCCCTAGCACTTCACCCCCTCGAGCTTCCTCTAAAATCTAGGCCAGTCAGGTCAGGGTGGCTGGTCACCCTGCCCACGAAGGGCACGTGCGGCTGCCCGGGGGAATGTGGGGGCCAGAGCCCCGCGCGGCCTCTTCCCACCTTCTCATCGGCAGCCCCTGGCTGGCCGGCAGCCCGTCTCATTTGCTTCCTGGTGTCTCCTCCTCAGGGAAAGCGTCGAGAAGAGACACTCCAGCCACCCTTCACCAGCACCCGTCCTCCCGGGGAGCACCCTGGGACACGGCCGCAGCTCCACCGAACAGATGAGGGCTCATTTGAGCACCGAGGCTCGTGAGAAAGACAAATCCAAAGACAGGGAGAGAGAGCACTCGGAATCCCGCAAGGACCTGGGCGCCGACGAGCACAAGGCGAAGGAGGGCCCCCTGCCCGAGAAGGACGGCCACGGCCACGAGGGCCGCGGCGCGGGCGAGGAAGCCAAGCAGCTAGCCCGGGTGCCGTCGCCCTACGCGCGGGTGCCCGCCAGCGACAGCGCCAGGCCGGGCAGCGCCGCCAGCCGCGAGGCCGAGCCGCGCAAGGGCGAGCCGGCCTATGAGAACCCCAAGAAGAGCGCCGAGGTCAAGGTGAAGGAGGAGCGCAAGGAAGACCATGACCTGCCCGCCGAGGCCCCGCAGAGCCACCGGTCCTCGGAGCCGCCGCCACCGCCTCCCAGCTCCTCGGCCAGCGTGCACCCAGGGCCCTTGGCCTCCATGCCCATGACCGTGGGGGTGACGGGCATACACCCCATGAACAGCATCAGCAGCCTGGACAGGACTCGCATGATGACGCCTTTCATGGGCATCAGCCCCATCCCGGGCGGAGAGCGCTTCCCATATCCTCCTTTCCACTGGGACCCCATCCGGGACCCGTTGAGGGATCCCTACCGGGAACTTGACATTCACCGGAGAGACCCACTGGGCAGGGACTTCCTGCTGAGGAGCGACCCCCTGCACCGTCTCTCGGCCCCCCGGCTGTACGAAGCCGACCGCTCCTTCAGGGACCGGGAGCCCCACGACTACCACCACCATCACCACCACCACCCGCTGTCGGTGGACGCGCGGCGGGAGCACGAGCGCGGGGCGCACCTGGACGAGCGGGAGCGCCTGCACGTGCTCCGCGAGGACTACGAGCACCCGCGGCTCCACGCCGTGCACCCCGCCTCCCTGGACGGACACCTGCCCCACCCCGGCCTCATCGCGCCCGGCCTGCCCAGCATGCACTACCCACGCATCAGCCCCACCGCGGGCCACCAGAACGGACTGCTCAACAAGACGCCCCCAACGGCGGCGCTCAGCGCGCCTCCCCCGCTCATCTCCACGCTGGGGGGCCGCCCCGTGTCCCCCCGGAGGACTACCCCTCTGTCCGCGGAGATCAGGGAGCGGCCGCCCTCCCACACGCTGAAGGACATCGAAGCCCGGTAAGGAGAGGACGGGATGCGCGCGAAGAGGAGGAAGAGAGCCCGCGGCCGCCGGCGCCAGACTCGAGAGTGCGCGCGGGCAGAAGTCCCGCGTCTCGACCGACGCAGACGGGGCGGGGGGAGCCCCCAGCACTTCCCCTTGTAAAAAGTGTATAGACTCAGTGCAGATTTTGAAATGTTTTTGTATATTCTATGTTGAAATTTTTCAGATCTTTTAGCCGATTCGTATGTTCTCATGTCTCCCCACTCTTTTGGTTTCTCGTATAAAACTTTTTGATTCGAACCAAAACAGTGAAGATGACAACACACGCCAATGTGGTGATAAGGGGGGGGCGGGGGGAGGAGACAACAGTCCACACAATCCACCGTGCAGAGGTCTTTCAGATGAGAAGGGAAGGCTGTGTACATAGTTATGTAAAAAAAGAAAAAAAAGATTGCTTCATGAGCTAACGGTTCATATATGCAAAGGGTAAGACGAAAGCTTTACTTTGTACAGATGTAAATAGATAAAGATTAAGTAACATAATACATTAATACTTCTTAAAATGTGCTATTTGCAGACTTAATATCAGTGAGCACAGTCGGCTTCGGCTGTGTTCCCATGTATTGTTCTAGACAGCTAAACCCTTCAACTATGCAATGAATGTTAGGGCTTTTCACAAAAGCCCGCCTAACTCAAAGGAGCCTTTTCAAGTCCATTTACAACATACTTAAGGTCATATTTTCCCTGAACAAGCGCTTACGTGATACGACTCTGTTTTCCTTGCTTGTTATTTCAAACGGAGAAACACCCGATTTTGCAAATTGGACCCCAGGCCGAAACTTTGCATCTGAAGTTGCTGCTTGTGGGCCTTTGGGGGAAGTGGGGAGTGCAGCCCCGGAAAGGTAACCGAGGCCATGAACAACCAGTGCCAGGGAGGATGGGAGTTGTCAGATGCCAAAATCAGGGGACACAAACAGGCCGCCAGCATCTCGTCACCATCAGTCACGTGATTTCACACACCCCTCATGTGGGAACCATGCGTTTTTTTAGTGTGTCCTGTTTCCTATCTGTACACACCTCCTCGTTCTGTAATGAGATTCAGTTACACCCAAACAAACAGATCCTGAAAGAAAGCTTCGAGTTTTCTCAGATGATGGATATGTTTTCACTGTATTCAATAACTGATGAAGTCAAGGTGCATATTTCCTAGTGTGGCTCACCATGTTCCCGTCGGTAATCAAGTCCGGGAGTAGCCGAAACAGGTCAACCTTGTGGGGCCGGGGAGCATTCCAGAGGGTGAAAGGTGGCGGCGGAGAGACGGTCTTGTGTGTGTGTGTGTGTTTTTGAGTTTGCATCAAATCTGTCTCTTCATGATACTTTTATAATACATTCAGCCTCTTGTCTACATATTTGGAGAGAATATGACTTTACTAGCAAAGAAATACAATATATCTTGTCTACTGGACTGTAAAATATATGTATGAAATAAAATTAGTTCCATTTGGTCTTCTAGTATATTAAAGTGCTATCTGACGTTGTTATCCTGTTTTTGCAAAAAAAAAAGTTAACTACAGACCATTGTTTCTAATAAGCAGAGAGATCTATTTTAGTAGTCAACTGAAGGTTTAGTTGTGAGCTTCAGATTTTGTGAATTCCAGATGTTGTGCAGTGTTTTTTTTTTTTTTAAGACAACAACTAAAAAGGAAAAAAAAAATCCAAGGAATATGTACACTGGAACCGTAGTGGTAGCTTTCAGTATTGTAAAGAGATCGTTCTATACAGACCTTTTTGCTGTTCCTCCTGTATGTAATAAAGTCCTTTCTAGATCCTATGTGAAAAGAAACGTGAAGCGACTGAGTCTCCAGCATGTTCTCATCGGCGGAGCCTTCTTGTGTTATGTAAACTGTGCCATGTTATTAAAAAATGTGAACTAAGCTTCCAGCTGCTTGTTTGTGTGGGATGGCCATCCTTACCATAGGGAAGAAGCCCTATTTGCAAGACAGACAGGGCTCTGGAAGAGAAACACCTTGAACCCCTGAGTGAGGACGGAAGGCTGACCGCCCTCCCTGACCCACGTAGACACTGCCAGTTAGTTTCTGTAAACGTCTGCCTTCTACCCAATCAGGATTTTTTTTTTTTTCTTTTTTGGTATGTTCTAAGCAAAGTCCTGTAAGTCCTGGGAAGGTACTTTTAGATTTCGTAGGTGATACACGTGTGGGCCGATTTAGCTAGCACCCTTTGTGCCTCAGGCCTCCTTCAAAACTCAGCACGTGCTCTGTCTGCGTTGATGACAGGTGTGATCGAGGGCCTTTGCCAACAGCCGGTGCTTGCCTGTTCTTGCCCTTACAACCTGTGGACTCCGTCTGTTGTATGTAACTTCAGACTTCCCAGGTATTTTGTTCCTTTCTTTTTCTTGTGTCTCACTGAACTACATGGCGTAACCCTCATCAGCTTGCAGACCTCTCCCTCGTCCTCTAAAATTTGTTTTTTCAAGATGTAAAAATTGTTAGATTTTCTGGTGTCAATATGATGCCATTGTTGTTTGGATGAGATGGTTTGGACGGGTGTTTGAACCCTAACTGGACAAAACAAAAGCAGTCCAGCTTAGCAGGATGCGGGTGGCCGCTGTCAGAGAAGATGGAATGGAAGCGAACAGAAACCAGGGGCTTGGTGTCTGTGCCTGCAGCTCTGGGGGTGGGGCGCGTGGGGCGGGGGGCTCTGGAAGGCTCCCGGCTGGGGGTACTGGGCTCACGGGCTTGGAAATCTGATGCTAGGCTTAAATAAAGGCCCACTTCACTCAGCCCTGCTTTTATGCTGATACCCGGCTCCCAGACTAGAGAAAATAACTTGAAGAAAAACTAGTAGGTTGGAAAACGTGATAAACACTGTGTTTTTCCAAATCAGGCAATTCTTGGGACCTTCCCAAGACTCACCATCAGCGGGCCTCGCCTTGCTATTTCTGGCAGACTGCCCAGCTTTCTCCTGCACGTTCCAGGCCGCCATCTGCAATGTGAGACCGGAAGTTACTGTCAAATCAGTCATGGTATTCAATCCCCCGGGCTTTATTCCTCTCAACCTTTGCATATTTTCCCTATAATTACGTTCTGCTCCCCGGCATTGATGGGTACCAACACCAATTTGATTTCCTGCTAACCTATAGATGCTCTAATTATCTCCACAGTCTTTGACTGACAATGATCTTGTTACCTTCTAATGGTACATGACAGGTGAAAGAGCGAATATAATGATGCAATAATTACCATTTCGGATGGATATTCACAACAGCGGTGACTGTTGATCCTTTTTTCTGCCTCAATCAAAGTGGATGAGAGGAAATAAGATACGATTGTCCACGTACATACCTACACAGCATAAACAGACACTGCCTTTAGCCATGCAGCTGTGGGTGCCCAAGGTGTGTGTGTGTATCCGTCCTGAGGAGCAAACTTGGCCTCAGTGCTATTAAATCGGTTGAAGGAAAGGTGACAAAGTGACATGGGCTTTTTCACATTATTTTTTAAACTTTGCCATCTTTTTTTCCGTATGAGTTTCTGAAAAATTTCTTAGACATGGGAAGTTTCCTTTCAAGAGAATAGGGTTATTTATCAGATAGAAAATAATATCATCAAAGACAGTTCCACACGATGAAATTGCTGGTCTCCTTGAGCACTATCAGAAGTACAAAGCTAGTTTGTAGTATCTCACACCAGAACTGCCCGAAGCCTCCGATGGGGAGCTGAGACCAGCAGGCAGGGGGCCTGCAGCCAGTCCCGTGCCTTCCGTTCTCAGTGACCTTGAGAAAAACACAGAGCTTGTCTGGAACTGTTTCTTAATGTGTAAGATGAGAACATCTGAATATAACAAGACCTAAAACGGGGCAGGTTGGAAGCCCATCAGCATGGATAGAGTTTCGTGTGCACAGTCCCAGAGCCCATGGAAGTTGTATAGAGAATGGCCCACACAAAAGACAAAGTAACTTTTCCTTTTTACCAACTCAGTGCCAGTGTCACAAGGATTCTTTTTTTTTTAAATAAATTTATTTATTTTTGGCTGTGTTGGGCCTTCGTTGCTGTGCGTGGGCTTTCTCTAGTTGCAGCGAGTGGGGCTTACTCTTCCTTGCAGTGCGCGGGCTTCTCATTGCAGTGGCTTCTCTTGTTGCAGAGCAGGGGCTCTAGGTGCATGGGCTACAGTAGTTGTGGCACGTGGGCTCAGTAGTTGCGGCTCGCGGGTTCTAGAGTGCGGACTCAGTAGTTGTGGCACGTGGGCTCAGTAATTGTGGTGCACGGGCTTAGTTGCTCCGCGGCACGTGGGATCTTCCCAGACCAGGGCTTGAACCCGTGTCCCCTGCATTGGCAGGCGGATTCTTAACCACTGCGCCACCAGGGAAGCCTGTCATGAGGATTCTTTGCCAAAGATTTGCAGACATGGTGGTTCCAGGGTTTCTAACGCACAGGCTTGGGTGTTTCTCACCTGGTGGGGGGAAGGAGGAGCGAGGGCAGGGTCGGGGGGGCATCTGGGATATTGGCACCAAGTGTTTACTGACCCCCTGATGCAGGCGACCTGGAGTTTAGCCTCTGAGCCGGTGTTTGGAGACTCAACATGGCCCGGAAGAGCAATGGACCAGAAGCCTTCAAGGCCCGTGTCCTCAGCAGGTCCCAAGCAAATGGGCCTCGTTTCCTCAGCTGTCACTTGAATGTGTTGGCTGATGTTTAAGGTTTCTTCAAGCTCTATTTGGACTCTGTATCTCTCTTGGGACTCAGGTTACTTTTTAAAACCTTGTTTACCTTTTCACACCAGTTCCCCTTGTTTCTTGGCGTTTATCTACAGGATCTATTCCCAAAGGCCCTGCTGTGAGAAGCTGAGCCACTGACTGAGGTCAGACTCAAAGCCATCTCCATGAAGCCTCCCCTGAGGGCCTGTTTCCTGCTTATTCCCCCTCTTTGGACCCTCCTAGGGTTGAGCTTGCTCTCCGAGCTCCCCTCCCCCTCCCTCCACTCAGCCCTTCCCCTTCTGGGCTCCACGGGACCCGTCTTCTCTACTGCAGGATGGTCAGCCCCTCAGGACGTGCACCCCAAACAAGGCCTAGGTGGGTGAGGCCGCTCCTGGCTGGTTCCCTGAACTGCACGACTGCACAGAACCTTGGTGCGCAAACCTTGACTGTAACCCACACCCATCGTGCTTCTGCAGGGCGTGCGCACACGCCTGACACAGGTTTGATGAAGCAATACCCCTGCTGTGTGCAGTGAACTCTGTTTTTTATTCTGTCCTCTATTTATTCATTCTTTTAAATGCTGTTCACACCCACTAGTTCATCTCATGCCTTTGGAATCTTGGGTCTCAACCCCTAGTTTGAAACTAGTATCACGGAAGAAACCCTCCAGACTCTAAAGGAGGGCGAGAGTCACCTGGGCGGAGGGTCAAGGCTGTCTTCTGCTCTTGTCCTTCAACTGCTACCCTGTCCTCTTACCTGACTCTCCCTAAACCCCCCTCCATGCTGCTGCCAGTTCTGCTCACGTCTCTCCCAGGTTCCAAACCATCCCTTATTTAAAGAGGACACCAAAGGGGAGCCTGGATTCTCGTCCAGCCTGCGAAGTCCTGCCTCTCTAGTGCCTGGGAACCTGTCAGCGTCATCTCCGCAGGCCTTTCCCAGCACACGCCGGCCACTCACACCGCTTTGTTTCTGTTCCCTTTGCTGTCTCTTCTCCGTCTGGCAAACTGAGGCTCACTTCAAAGGCCTTCACCTCCAGGAAGCCTCCCCTGACTGCCCCTTGTTCCCCATCATAGTTCACTGCTTAGACTAATGGGTCTCAAAGTGTGGTCCCCAGACCAGCTTCCGCACCAGGAAACTTGTTAGAAACACAGATTCTCAGACCTCCTCCTCTAACCTCGTGAATCCGCAACAGAGTGGGGCCCAGGGATCTGTAGTTTCACAAGCCCTCCAGGTGATTCTCCCGCACAGTCAAGTTCGCGAACTACTGCCTCAGACTGTGTAAAAAGGTCAAGGTGAAGTCCTGGCCAAAAGCTGCAGAAAGAATCACCGGGTGACAGAAAATGATTCTGGGGGAGAAGCTCTGTTCTCTTTGACTTTTCAGCCTGATCCACGATCCTGCTGGATCATAAAGAGACTGTAACCTTGTTGGAGCCAGAAAGACATTTTCTGCTTCCAGGGCTATCCTGATTCTCACTAGTTCTCATCTTGAACTCATGCATCACTAACCGTATGAAATGTCAAAGAGGTCAGTCCCTGCTTAGCAGTAATGACAGTAGCCAGTGTTAACTGAGTGCTTTTTGCATGCACTGTTGTGCTTCCCACATGGACTCTCTCCCTTAATGATTTCAACAGCCTTACAAGGTGTAACCCCGATTGGACAGTGAGAACTATGAAGCCCAGAGAAATGAGGTAACATTCCTGTGTTCAAGTGCATAACCTAGATACACACCCAGGTGGTCCCTCCCCCAGAGCCTGCACCATAGCCACGGCCCCATGTTACCACCGAGAAAAGGCTGGCTGAGTTCGTCCATCCCATAAACAGCAATGGCAAGGACACTGTTTACCCACTTAACCCTCACTTCTAGTTGACACCAGGTATGTATTCCAGAGGCTGTGAACTGGTGCAAGGAAAGGAAAGGAAAGGAAAGGAAAGGAAAGGAAAGGGAGAAAGAAACAAGAGTATCGTGAAAGGCTCATTGATGAGAATATGCTATGAATCAAGGATTATGATTAATCCAAGTCTGTACATCTAAGGTTTTTGTTTTTTTTTTTTAATTTAGTGGCTTGTGTGGTCCAAAGCAGCCCACAAGATGTCGTATTTGGTCCAGGATGATCTTAGTATACAGAAATTTTATATAGACAAAGCAGAGTTTCCTTACACAGTGGGCAGACATCGATGGGCCGTTTGTGACCGTGGATGCATACAAGCGTTCAATCGCGTTCTTGAAAACAAAGTATTCTCTTATCTAATTATTAAAGTAGAACTAAAGTTCTGGGCAATAAATGGACAGTCCTTGGTAGTAATAAACCAGCATTCCCCTGTAATTTGGAATTTTCATCCATTCAGATGGATCTTCACCCCAGTGGGTCTGTAATAATGCAACTAAGATGTCAACTGCTGTGGTTCACACACCCCTCACAGCAGTGAAATTTCCTGAATCCATTAGTGGGTGTGGAGCCAACGGACATTCATCTATGTGACGAACGTGGAGGGCATCCTGTTGGCCAGGCTCGTGCTAGGTGCTGGGGTTACTGCAGGCGCCAAGAGAACAAGGCTCACTCCCCCCTCACCCCCGGTGGGCTTACATCCAGGGGACGACAATCACAGACAGGGATAAAAGCTGTGAAAAGTGAAGAGGGTGGCGTGAGAGCCTCTGAGAGAGGCTGATGGTCAGGAAGGCATTTTCAAGGACGTTGCTGAGTTAGTGGAATGCAGCCCTCTGTTTCAGCCAGGTGTGGCTGCAGCCCAGTTCTGCTTTGCTCCTGCATTTCCCCAAACTCCCTTCAGCTCTGGGAGGCCTCTACCCCTGAGAGTCCTGAGCTGGTGGGAGATGTGTCCCTGTGTTGGCCTTCCCTGCAGTCCTGCTAAGGGCCAGGTGGTGGCGCCTCTGAGTCCCTTCTGCATGGTGCCTGAGGGCAGAGGCGCCAACAGGGATGCAATGGATTGGAGCCGGGTCAGTCCCTGCCTCTCCAGGGGCCTTGGTTTCCTCACCTCAAAAATGGGAAGAAGGCCAGAGACTGGATTTTGCCAGCTAATTTCTGATCTCCCTATTGGTTCCGACAGACTAGGTTGATGAGTCTGGGTAGGATTTTATTTGCTAATGTTTGAGGAAGAAAAGAAATGCCAAGATAAAAACAGGAAAGTGCAAGTAATGCTTGACAGATGGCCAGAAAGGAGTTGTTACAGGAAGGAGCCCCAAAAGCCAGATTCAGAAAGGCCTTTGGGGATCTGGTACCAAGGGTCTTGCCCATGAGGGTAGATCCTGCTAATAAAGGAGACTCCCAGGGACTCCATGGCCAGACCCGAATGCCCCTCGCCTTTTTTGAGCATTTCTCTCCAGCTCCAGCCCCACTTACACAGCCTGGAACTCGAGACGGAGCAGCATCTACACCCCGCAGCCTCCATTCACTCTCCAGAGGGCAGGGGAGGTTCCCACCCTGCCTTCCCAATGTGCGGGGCATCTGCAGGGCCCCTTCTGCAGGCTTCCATCGCCAGGGGGCGCCCACGTGTTTGTCCCGTCTCCCAGCCCCCCGCCTACACCTGCAGGGGGCAGAAGGCAGCCCCCAACTCCGCACCCCCAAGTCTCCCACTCGGCCCGACCACCCTCTGCCTCGGACCTCGGCACTAATTCCACCTGCCTCCGTGGCGGTCTCATCCTTCTGGCCCTCAGCGTCCCCTCGGGTCCACTGCACTCCCTTCCCCCCTGGCCTTCTGGCCAGTTGTTAGCACAAACCCCCTTCTCCATCTGGCTTCTTCGGATTCTCCCTTCACCGTCCTGCTCCCCCCGGGACCCTCCCCCTCGCCGCGCTCTAAAACCGGGAGCATTTTCTCTCCAGCATCCTCCTCCTTACGGCCTCCCTGCTCTCAGATCCTCCTCCTGGGTGCAATCGCCTGCCCACCACCCCGCACTCAGGCCATGAAGATGTCCCCCTGCTCACTGCCAGCCTCTCCAACAACGCTGCGACTGTGATTCTCACTCCCATGGTCACACCCGGGCTCCGGCGCCAGCACCAACTCAGCTCCTCCCTGGTCTCATTTCAGATGCTGTATCCTGACTCCACGTCTTGCTGTTGGCTTCCCCCGGAACCGCCCCCCGCAGTCCTTGGCTGCAGCCTCTGCACACTGCCCCCCACCCAGCACTGTCCTCGTTTCTCACCTCCCCCCTCCCCCGTTGGTGAATGACCGTAATCGCCCCCGCATACACCCCAGTGTCCCTGCTCGCTACTGCTTTGTGGAGCCACACACCACACTGGCTAAACCCCAACCTTGCTCAGATACAGCACCGGCCACCCCAGCCTGGGCCACCGTGGCCAAGTGCGAGGAGAGAATCACAGAATTGTGCTGCCAGTTCAGTAACTTCAAACGGGCCCCTAACACTCCCTGGAAGTCATGTTTTCCCTCCTCTCCCCGGCGGCTGTCATGCCTGGTAGGTCAGGGTTAAGGTGTCCAGGACTGATTCTCTTCAGGCTGATGTTCCAGAAAAGGATTCAGCCTCCTGTGAAGCTCCATGGAAACCAGCTGTGGCCCCGGGGCTGAAAGCGGCCGTCCTGGAACCAGCCAGGCATGGACCCCAGCCCCCATCTTCCCCAATCATAAACTCTCAGCTCGCAGAAAAGGCCTGGAGCCACAGCTGGCTGCTGCACCCCACAGCCATTACAGCGTGGCCCGTGCTGATTCTGTGGAAGGAGCCAGGGCCTGCCCAGGGGCAATTTAAAAGCCCCATGGCCAAGGTCAGGGTCTCTCTGCTGGAGTCTGACCCTGTGTCATCACTAGACTCGGCAAGAGGGGCCTTTTACCTGGACACACACACACACACACACATGCACACACACACACACACAGTGCAGCCAGGCCCAGTGTCACAGCCACCAGGCCCCTCAACATCCTCTCTTATGACTCACACCATCCGGGCCCCAGGGACCCGCTTCTCCACATCGCCTCCCTGCGTCCTCAAGACAAGACGTGTTGCTTCCAGTGCCATAAGGTGTGGGGTTTATGAGCATGGGTGACAGATTCCACCTCAGAGGGTGAGGAGGACTTGAGTAGTGGGGACACTTGGAGAAAAGAAAAAAGCTGTTTCATGAACACTTCAAAGCCTTCCTCTCAGTTACCGGCAGTACGATAGATTCCCGCATAAGGCGGTACTGTTTCCCAGCGTGTTTCCCATTTCTCACTTTTCTCACTATTCTTATTCGTGGTCCTCGATGTGCTCATGGATTAGTGAGGTATTCACAGCATTTTGCATGCGGCAGGAGAGGAGCCCTTTGCAATAATAAACCGTTATCATCACTCTTAAATTTCTATATACGTAAGACCAGATGTAACAGGGATGAATCATAATTCCGATTCTTTACACTGACAACAAACACTGGAATTGCTAATCAGAGTATTTTTTATAAAATATCTAACATTTCAAAATAACATTATTGACTCAAACAGCATCATTTCACTAATTTTAGATAAAACTTTGATATTCATTCATTATAATTTATATTTTAACTCAATTTCAAGAGAATTTTGAATATTTAAAAGTAATTGAAAACATGCAAAATAAAATTTAATGTTTAAATATTTTCTTTACTTTCTTGATGGAAACATTCAAATTGTGTACATTTTGAATAAAACTGCCTTTTATATTTTAATCCTTTGGACCAGGGGTCAGCATGTTTTTCTGTAAAGGACCAGATGGTAAATATTTTAGGCTTTATGGGCCATTGGGTCTTTGTTACAACTACTCAACTCAGCTATTGTAGCGTGAAAGCCGCCATGAACTATATGTAAACAAATGGACTGTCTGATTTACAGCAAAATTTTACAAAAACATTTGGCAGTCCACACACGGCCTGAGGGCCAGAGTCTGCTAATCCCTGCTTTAGCCCACTAAGAATGAGTTCAAGTCAACATTGTGGTATAAATAAAAAGTAGACCTCATGAAACAGAAAAACACTGGGAGAGTGGGGGAGGAAAGTATTTGAATATTTGCTTAATATTTAAAAGCTGGGAAAGTATGAATGAAAACAGCAGAATTCTGTCAGACGTGATCCCTACATGTGTGATCCCTACACAATTTGCAAACTAAACATTGTACATTATTTAATTTGAAATGTTTACTCAGATCATTGTAGTTTAGATATAGTTTTAAGAAAGAATTTAGAGAGACTTGGGACTTCCCTGGTGGTGCAGTGGTTAAGACTCTGCACTCCCAATGCAGGGGGCCCAGGTTCAATCCCTGGTCAGGGTACTAGATCCCACACGCATGCCACAGCTAAGAGTTCACATGCCACAACTAAGGAGCTGGTGAGCCGCAACGAAGGAGCCCGCCTGCCTCAACTAAGACCCAGCACGACCAAAAAAAAGAATTTAGAGGGACTTCCTTGGTGGTCCAGTGGTTAAGAATCCACCTTCCAATGCAAGGGACGTGGGTTTGATCCCTGGTTGGGGAACTAAGACTCCACATACTGCTGGGCAACTAAGCCCACACGCTGCAACTACTGAGCTCACATGCTATAGAGCACACACGCCACAACTAGAGAGCCCATGTGCTGCAAATACTGAGCCCATGCACTCTGGAGCCTGTGTGCCGCAGCTAGAGAAGCCCGTGCACCTCAACGAAGAGCTCATGCACTGCAATGAAAAGATCCTGCACACCACAACGAAGATCCCATGTGCCGCAACTAATACCCAAAGCAGCCAAATAAACAAATATAAAATTATTAAAAAAGAAAGAAAGAGGGACTTCCCTGGTGGCGCAGTGGTTGGAAATCCGCCTGCCAATGCAGGGGGACATGGGTTCGAGCCCTGATCTGGGAAGATCCCACATGCTGCAGAGCAACTAAACCTGTGTGCCACAACTACTGAGCCTGCGCTCTAGAGTCCAGGAGCCACAACTACTGAGCCCGTGTGCCACAACTACTGAAGCCCACGCACCTAGAGCCCGTGCTCCGCATAAGAGAAGCCATCGCAATGAGACACCCGCGTACCACAACGAAGAGTAGCCCCTGCTCACCGCAACTAGAGAAAGCCCACGTGCAGCAATAAAGACCCAACACCGCCAAAAATAAATAAATAAAATAACAATCTTAAAAAAAAAAAAAAAAGAAGGAATTTAGAGAGATCTGTATATACTCTGCCCAGTCTCCCTCTGTGGTAATGTTTTGCAAAACTACAGTACAATACCACAATCAGGAGACTGACACTGGGTACAATCCACCACTCTTATTCACATTTCCCCAATTAGTTACACTCATTTATGTATGTAGGTGTTTTAAGTTCTTTACAGTGTTATCACCAGTAGAGACTCATGCATCTGCCAGCAAAGTCAAGATTATGGACAGTTCCAATACAACACAGGGTCCCTCGTGTGGCCCCACCTCCAATACTAATCCCTGGCAATCACTACTCTGTCCTTCATTTCTAAAATTTTGTCATTTTTAAAATGTTATATAAATAGAATCATACAGGACATAGCTCTCTAGGACTGGCTTTTTTTCACTTAGCACCATTTCCTGGAGACATATCTGAGTTGTCTTGTGTAACAATAGTTCATAGTTCATTCCTTTTTTATTGCTGAGTAGTAGTCCACAGAGTCATGTCCCCCTAAAATTCAGATACTGAAGCCCTACCTGCCCATATGACCATATGGGAGACAGGGCCTTAACGAGGGGATTAACCTTAAATGAGGTCAGAAGTGTAGAGCCCTGATCTGACAGAAGCTGTTGGCATAGTCTTGATAAAAAAGAAAGGACACGAAAAAAATCCCTGCTTCTTCCATGTGAGGATTCATTGATGCAGAAACCAACCCCTGTTGGAACCTTGATACTGGACTTTCCAGCCTCCAGAACTGTGAGAAGATGTTTCTGTTGTTTGTTGCCCCGTCTGTGGTATTTTGTTATGGCAGCCTAAGTAGCCTCAGCCACCTAATATGTTAAGTACCACAGTTTAATTAGCCATTCACCTGCTGAAGGAAATCTAGGCTGTTTCTAGTTTGGGCCATCAAGCAAATGCCAACACATTCCAAAGGACTGAAAACTTACAGAGTGTGTTCTATGACAGCAATGCATCTAAGTTAGTCATATTTTTATTTTTATTTTTATTTATTTATTTATTTTTGGCTGTGTTGGGTCTTCATTGCTGCGTGTGGGCTTTTCTCTAGTTGCAGTGAGCGGGGGCTACTCTTTGTTGCAGTGTGCGGGCTTCTAATTGTGGTGGCTTCTCTTGTTGCAGAGCACGGGCTCTAGGCATGCGGGCTTCAGTAGTTGTGGTTTGTGGGCTCTAGAGCACAGGCTCGGTAGTTGCAGCACATGGCCTTAGTTGCTCCGCAATATATGGGGTCTTCCCGGGCCAGGGATCAAACCCGTGCCGCCTGCACTGGTAGGTGGATTCTTAACCACTGTGCCACCAGAGAAGCCCTCAGTTAGTCATATTTTTAAAGTTTAACTAGAAAAATCCCAAGCATCTGGAAATTAAGACTACATGTTTAAATAACCTATGGGCCAGGAGATCGGCCAAGATGGTGGAGTAGAAAGATCCTGAGTTCACCTCCTTTCACGGGTGCACCAAAATCACAACTATCTGCAGAACGACCACATGTGAAAAAGACCAAAACCTGACCAGAACCTGCCAGAAACGATCTTCTACAACTAAAGATACAAAGAAGGACTCGCAACAAGATAGGTAGGAGGGGCAGAGTCATGATACAGTCAAGTCCCATAACCCTCGTGGGTGACGCACAAACGGGAGAATAACTATGATTGCAGAGGTTTTCCCATAAGAGTGAGGGGTCCGAGCCCCATGTTGGGTTCCCCAGTCCAGGGGGTCCTGCACTGGGAAGATGAACCCACAGAGCATTAGGCTGTGAAGGCCAGTGAGGCTTGCTTTTGGGAGACCCAGAGGGCTGGGGAAAACAGAGACTTCACTCTTAAAGGGTGCACACGAAATCTCACACACTCCAGGACCCAGGAGAGAGGCAGTGATTTGAAAGGAGCCTGAGTCAGACCTACCCTCTGATCTTGGAGAGGTTTCTGGAGAGGCAGGAAGCAACTGCAGCTCACGCTGGGAGCACAGACACTGATGGCAGCCAGTTTGGGGAGCTCACTTTACCACATGGACACTGGTGCTGGCAGCCCTACCTGGGGCCCACAGCCTATAGGCGCCAGTGCCGGGACATCTCAGGCCAAGCAACTAACTGAGCGTGGACACAGCCCCACCCACCAGCAGACATGCTGTCTTAAGGTCCCCTGAGCTCACAGTCACCCCTGGACACAGCTCTGCCCACCAGCGAGCCCAGGACCCAGCCCCACAAACCAATGTGCAGGCACTAGACCCAGGACCCACAGGGCACTCTAGCCACAGACCCTGGAACCCAGTTCCACCCATCAGTGGGCAGGTACTCATCCCAGAATCCTCTGGGCCTTGATCCTGCCCTCCAGGGAGCCTGCTCTAACTTCAGGACCAGCCTCACCCACTAGTGAGCAAACATCAGCTATAAGACAACAACAGACCCACACCCAGCAGACCTGGCCCACTCACTAGCAGCCTAGATTGGGCCCTGCTGAGCAACAGGTTACATAACAGGAACATAACAGAAACTCCCATAAGGCTATCAGCTGACTTTTTAGCAGAAACTCTGCAGGCCAGAAGGGGGTGGTACAATATATCTAAAGTGATGAAAGGGAAAAACCTATAACCAAGAATACACAACAAGTCTTTAATTCAAATTTAATGGGGAGATCAAAAGTTTTCTGACAAAAAAAAAGCTAAAAGAGTTCAGCACCACCAAACTGCTTTACAAGGAACGTTAAAGGGATATCTCTAAGTGAAAAAGAAAAGTTCACAACTAGAAACATAAAAACTACAAAAGGGGGGCTTCCCTGGTGGTGCAGTGATTGAGAGTCTGCCTGCCAATGCAGGGGACACGGGTTCGTGCCCCGGTCCGGGAAAATCCCATATGCCACAGAGCGGCTGTACCTGTGAGCCATGGCCGCCGAGCCTGCATGTCCAGAGCCTGTGCTCCGCAATGGGAGAGACCACAACAGTGAGAGGCCCGCGTACCGCAAAAAAAAACTACAAAAGGGAAAAGCTCATTGGTAAAGGCAAATATACAGTAAATGTAGTAAATCATCCATGTATAAAGTTAGTAGGAAAGTTAAAGACAAAAGTAGTAAAATCATTTATGTCTGCAACAAACAGTTAAGGGTTACACACAAAAAAACAGATATAAAATATGATATCAAAAACAGTAATCATGAGGGGAGGAGAGTAAAAATGCAGGATTGTTAAAATGCACTTGAAATTAGGAGATCAACAACTTAAAATAATCATATATATGATTATTATGTTTTATATATATGATTATCATATATAATCATATATATACACTCACACACACATACATACAAATAGTTATACATAAACCACATGGTAACCACAAGCCAAAAATCTATAATTGATACACACATAAAAAAGAGAAAGGAGGGACTTCCCTAGTGGTGCAGTGGTTAAGAATCTGCCTGCCAATGAAGGGAACACAGGTTCGAGCCCTGGTCTGGGAAGATCCCACATGCCATGGAGCAATTAAGCCTGTGTGCCACAACTACTGAGCCTGTGCCTAGAGACAGCGAGCC
This sequence comes from Mesoplodon bidens, assembly GCF_964165515.1. Classification (NCBI taxonomy): domain Eukaryota; kingdom Metazoa; phylum Chordata; class Mammalia; order Artiodactyla; family Ziphiidae; genus Mesoplodon; species Mesoplodon bidens. The sequence goes on from NC_138171.1 coordinate 41,465,517, forward strand.
ACAACTACTTAGCCTGCGTGCCACAACTACTGAAGCCCATGCACCTAGAGCCCGTGCTCCACAACAAGAGAAGCCACTGTAATGAGAAGCTTGCGCACTGCAATGAAGAGTAGCCCCCACTCGCCGCAACTAGAGAAAGTCCGTGCACAGCAACGAAGACCTTATGCAGCCAAAAATAAATTAATTAATTAAAAAGAGAGAGAGAGAGAGAGAGAGAGAGAGAGAGAGAGAAAGGAATCCAAACATGAAACTAAAGAAGGTCATCAAATCACAAATGAAGAGAACAAAGAAGAAGAAAGGAACAAAACAGAACTACAACCCACCCCCCAAGAAAACCCCCCCACAAACACATGGAGGCTAAACAATATGCTACTAAACTACCAATGGATCACTGAAGAAATCAAAGAAGAAATAAAAAGATACCTGGAGAAAAGTGAAAATGAAAACACAATGATCCACAACCTATGAGATGCAGCAAAAGCAGTTGTAAGAGGGAATTTTATAGCAATACAGGCTAACCTCAGGAAACAAGAAAAATCTCAAATACACAACCTAATCTTACACCTAAAGGACCTAGAAAAAGAAGAACAAACAGAATCTAAAGTTAGTAGAAGGAAAGAAAACCTAAATATCACAGAAGAAATAAATGAAAGAGACTAGTAAAACAATAGAAAAGATCAATGAAAACCAAGAGCTAGTTCTTATAAAAGATAAACAAAATTGATAAAACTTTAGCCAGACTCATCAAGAAAAAAAAAGAGAGCCCAGATCAATATAATCAGGGATGAAAAAGGAGAAGTTATAACTGATACCACAGAAATATAAAGAATCATAAGAGATTACTATGAACAACTATATTCCAATAAAATGGGCAACTTAGAAGAAATGGACACATTCCTAGAAATGTACAATTTCCCAGGACTAAATCAGAAGAAAAAGAAAATATAAAAAGGCCAATTACCAATAATGAAATTGAATCAGCAAAAATTAAAAAATAAAAAAAAAATAAAAACCTCCCAACAAACAAAAGTCTAAGACCAGATGGCTTCACAGGTGAATTCTACAAAACATTTAAAGAAGAGCTAACACCTATCTTTCTCAAACTATTCCAAAAAATTGCAGAGGAAGGAACACTTCAGAACTCATTATGAGGCCAGCATGACTCTGATACCAAAGCCAGACAAAGATATGATAACAAGGGACTTACCTGGCAGTCCAGTGGTTAAGACTACACGCTTCCACTGCAGGGGGCGCCTGTTTGATCCCTGGTCGGGGAACTAAGATCCCACATGCCGCACTGAGGCAAAAAAAAAAAAAAAAAGATATGATAACAAAAAAAGAAAATGACAGGCCAATATCACTGATGAACATAGATGCAAAAATTCTCCACAAAATATTATCAAACTGAATTCAATAATAAATACATTAAAAGGATCATATACACCATGATTGAGTGGGATTTATCCCAGGGATGCAAGGATGGTTCAATATCTGCAAATCAATCAATGATACAGTATATTAACAAATTGAAGAATAAAAACCATATAATCATCTCAATAGATGCAGGGAAAAACTTTTGACAAAATTCAACATCCGCTTATGAGAAAAAAAAGTCTCCACAAAGTGGGTATAGAGAGAGCATACCTCAACATAATAAAGACCACATATGATAAACCCACAGTTAACATCATACTCAACAGTGAAAAGCCAAAAGCATTTCCTCTAAGATCAGAAAAAAGACAAGGATGCCCATTCTCACCACTTTTATTCAATATATCAATAGTATTGGAAGTCCTAGCCACATCAATCAGGCAAGAAAAAGAAATAAAAGAAGTCCAAATTGGAAAGGAAGAAGTAAAACTATCATTGTTTGCAGAGGATATTATACTCTACATAGAAAACCTTAAAGATACCACTGAAAAATACTAGAGCTCATCAATGAATTCTGTAAAGTTTCAGGATACAATATTAATATACAGAAATCTGTTGCATTTCTACACACTAAAAACAAACCATCCAAAAGAGAAATTAAGGAAACAATCCCATTTACAATCACATCAAAAAGAATAAAATGCTTAGGAATAAATCCAACTAAGGAGGTAAAAGACCCATACTTGGAAAACTCTAAGACATTGATGAAGAAATTGAAAATGACACAAACTCATGGAAAGATACACTGTGTTCATGGATTGGAAGAATTAATATTGTTAAAATGACCATACTGCCTAGGGCAATCTACAGGTTCAATGCAATCCCTATCAAAATACCAAGGGCATTTTTCACAGAACTACAACAAATAATTCAGAACAAAAAAAGACCATGAAAACAGTCTTGAGAAACAACAACAGGACAGGAGTTATCACAGTCCCTGACTTAAGACTATCCTACAAAACTACGTTAATCAAAACAGCATAGCACTGGCACCAAAACAGGCTCAAATGTCAACGAAACAGAATAGAGAGCCCAGAAGTAAACCCATACCCTTATGGTCAATTAATCTATGACAAAGGAGGTAAAAATATACAATGGAGAAAAGACAGTCTCTTCAATAAGTGGTGCTGGGAAAACTAGACAGCTACATGTAAAAGAATGCAATTAGAATATTTTGTAACACCATATACAAAAATAAACTCAAAATGGATTAAAGACCTAAATGTAAGACATGAGACCATAAAAGTCCTAGAAGAAAACATAGGCAGAACACTTTTTGACATAAATCATAGCAATATTTTTTTGGATCTGCCTCCTAAAGCAAAGGAAACAAAAGCAAAAATAACAAATGGGACCTAATTAAACTTAAAATATTTTGCACAGCAAAGGAAACCATCAACTAAACTAAAAGACAACCTACTGAATGGGAGAAAATATTTGCAAATAATATGACAAAGGGTTAATATCCAAAATATACAAACATCTCATAACACTCAATATCAAAAAAACAAAGAACCCAATCAAAAATGGGTAGAAGATCTGACTGACATTTTTCCAAAGAAGACATACTGACTGCCAACAGGCACATGAAAAGATGCTCAACATCGCTAATTATTAGGGAAAGGCAAATCAAGATTGAGATTTCACCTCACACCTATCATCATGAGTTATCACCTCAGAATGGCTATCATCAAAAAGTCTACATAACAAAGGTTGGTGAATATGTAGATAAAAGGGAACCCTTGTACACTATTGATGGGAATGTAAATGTGTGCAGCTACTATGGAAAAGAACATGGAGGTTCCTCAAAAAACTAAAAATTGAACTACCATATGATCTAGCAATTCCACTCCTGGGTACATATCCAGGAAAAAAACAAAACAAAACAAAACTGAAAACACTAAATGATACAAGCATCCCTATGTTTGTAACAGCACTGTTTACAATAGCCAACATATGGAAGCAACCCAAATGTCCATCAACAAACAAATGGATAAAGAAGATGTGGTGTATTTATATGTATATATATACACACAATGGAATATTAGCCATAAAAAAGAATGAAATTCTGCCATTTGCAGCAATGTGAATGGATCTAGAGAATATTATGCTTAGTGAAATAAGTCAGAGAACGACAAATACTGAATGATATCACTTATATGTGGAATATTTTTAAAAAACCACGAATGTATATAACAAAACAGAAACAGACTCAAAGATACAGAAAACAAACTAGTGTTCATCAGTGGGGAGAGGGAAGGGGGAGTGGGTAAGATAGGATATGGTATTAAGAGATACAAACTACTATGGATAAAATAGATAAGTAAAAGGATGTATTACACAACACAGGGAATTATAGCCATTATTTTGTAATAACTTTTAATGGAGTATAATTTATAAAAATACTGCATCACTCACTGTGCTGTACACCTGAAACTAATATAATATTTAAATCAACTATACTTGAATAAAAAAAGAGGAAAAAAAGGAAATTTAAATTTCAGTAAGCACAATAAAATTTTAGTGGAACAGACCCACAAAAAAAGGAATGAAGTAAATAAACAAGGAAATATTGTACAGCACATGAAATATAACCAATATTTTATAATAACTTTAAATGGAGTTTATGTATAAAAATTTTGAAGTACTATGTTGCACACTTGAAACGAATATAATATTGTAAATCAACTATACCTCAAATGGAAAAATAAAAGAACTCATTAAAAAAAAAAAGATTCCAGGACTTCGCTGGTGGTGCAGTAGTTGAGAGTCTGCCTGCCGATGCAGGGGACACGGGTTCATGCCGCGGTCTGGGAAGATCCCACATGCCACGGAGCGGCTGGGCCCGTGAGCCATGGCTGCTGAGCCTGTGCCTCCGGAGCCTGTGCTCCGCAACGGGAGAGGCCACAACAGTGAGAGGCCTGCGTACTGCAAAAAAAAAAAAAAAGATTCCAGCAAAAAATCATTGGATCTAATCAACAAATTCAGTAATGTCGCAAGATATAATATCAACATGTATAAATCAGTAGCATTTCTACACACTAATAACAAAGTATCTACAAAAGAAATAAAGAAAATAATTCCATTTACAATAGCATCAAAACAAAAAAATACTTAGGAATAATTTTAACCAAGGAGATGAAAGATATCTACACTAAGAACTGTAAGATATGGATGAAAGGAAATGAAGAAGAAACAGATAAATGGAAAGATATCCCATGTCCATAGATCAGAAGAATTAATATTGTTACAGTGTCCACACTATCCAAAGCTATCAATAGAGTTAACGCAATCCCTATGAAGATTCCAATGGTATTTTTCATAACAGAAAAAACAATCCCCAAGTTTCCATAATTTTTAAAGGACCCCAACTAGGCAAAGCAATCCTGAGAAAGAATAACAAAGCCTGAGGCATCACACTTTTGCTTTCAAACTATATTATAAAGCTATAGTAATCAAAAGAGTATGGTAATACCATTAAAAACAAACACATAGACCAATGGAACAGAATCTGGAGCCCCAAAATAAACTCATGCATATACCATTGACTAATATTTGATAAGGTAGCCTAGAATTTTCATTGGAGAAGAGATAGTCTCTTCAATAAATGATGTTGGGAAAATTGTATATTCACATGCAAAAGCATGAAACAAGACCCCTATCTTACACAGGTACAAAAATTAACTGAAAATGGATTAAAGACTTAACTGTAAGACCATTAAAGCCATAAAAATCCTAATAGAAAACATAGGGAAAATCTTGCCAGCAAGAGTGGCAATGCTAAGCTCTCCCCCCAGGAACTACGGCATGTGTCTCAGCATCAAGCTGTCATAGTTTGAACTGAGTCTGTGAGCAGCTATGTTTTATCTCGATTTATTTTGTGCATTTGTTAGCAAGACATGTCCTAAGGTAATTGCTTCTTCACTTTACATCATTTCAGCTCACAGAGGTGTCACTGGAACACTGTACTTTTGGAAAGCTGGGGAAACCTGTACTACTCAGGGAACCAGTAGTAATAAAAAAGGAATGAACTATCCATCCACAAAACATCAGTGAATATCAAATGCATTATGCTAAGCAAAGGAAAAGCAGCCAGACTCAAAAGGCCACAAACTCCATGTATCCATTTATATGGCACCCTGGAAAAGGCAGAGGTGTAAGGATAGAAAAACAAATCAGTGGTTGCCAGGGGCTGGGGGTGGGAGAACAGTTGACTGTAATGGGGCAGCAAGAGGGAACTTGGGAGGCTGGAACTAGTCTGTATTTTGAACGTGGTGATGGTTACATGACATGAATAGATGCATCTATCCAAACTCTTAAAATTGTTCACCAAAAAGGGTGAATTTTACCAGAAAATTTAAAAATCAACTTCTGTTAATAACACCATAAAACAATAAGACAAGCTACAGATTGGGAGAAGATATTTGCCCACATGTAACGAACAAAGGACACATGTCTAGAATATGTAAAAATTTTTACCAAGCAACAGCTGAATAGTAAAATGGGTAAAAACTTTGACAAATACACTCCAAAGAGGAAATACAAAGATCCATTAAATATGAAACAGTGCAAGCCTCATTAGTCTGCAGGAAAATGCAAATTCAAACCCTGATGGGATACAGCTACACACCCACCTGAATGACAAAAATGAAAATGTCTGACAGTGTCAACTGTTGGTGAGGATCAGAACAACTGTAGGCATGTGGATAATTACAACCGCTCTGGATATCCCCATATCAGCCATCAACTCTGTTCCTAGGTTCATATCCTGTGGACTGGCATGCAGGTCACCTGATCACAAATGTTTACAGCAGCATTTTCAGTAATAGTGCTAAACTAGAAATAACCCATGCATGCATCAAGAGTAGAGCTTTGGAAGAAGACATACAGGTGGCCAACAGGCACATGAAAAGATGCTCAACATTGCTAATTATTAGAAAAATGCAAATCAAAACTACAATGAGGGGGCTTCCCTGGTGGCGCAGTGGTTGAGAGTCTGCCTGCCGATGCAGGGGACGCGGGTTCGTGCCCCGGTCTGGGAGGATCCCACATACCGCAGAGCAGCTGGGCCCATGAGCCATGGCCGCTGAGCCTATGCATCCGGAGCCTGTGCTCCGCAACGGGAGAGGCCACAAAGTGAGAGGCCCGCATATCGCAAAAAAAAAAAAAAAAAAAAAAAAACTACAATGAGGTACCACCTCACACCAGTCAGAATGGCCATCATTAAAAAGTCTACAAATAACAAATGCTGGAGAGCATGTGGAGAAAAGGGAACCCTCCTACACTGTTGGTGGGAATATAAGCTGGTGCAGCCGCTATGGAAACCGGATGGAGGTTTCCTTAAAAACTAAAAGTAGAACTACCATATGATCCAGCAATCCCACTCCTGGGCATATATCCAGACAAAACTCTAATTCAAAAAGATACATGCCTCCCTATGTTCATAGCAGCACTATTCACAAGAGCCAAGACAAGGAAATAACCTAAATGTCCATCAACAGATGAATGGATAAAGAAGATGTGTTATATATATACAATGGAATACTACTTAGCCACAGAAAAGAATGAAATAATGCCATTTACAGCAACATGGATGCAACTAGAGATGATCATACCAGGTGAAGTAAGTCAGACAAAGAAAGATAAATACCATATGATATCACTTATATGTGGAATCTAAAATATGACACAAATGAACTTATCTATGAAACAGAAACAGACTCACAGACATAGAGAACAGGCATGTGGTTGCCAAGAAGGCAGGGGAGGGATGGAGTGGGAGTTCGGGGTTAGCAGATGCACACTGGTATATAGAGAATGGATAAACCACAAGGTAGAGCACAGGGAACTATATTCAATATCCTGTGATTGGGCTTCCCTGGTGGCGTAGTGGTTGAGAGTCCGCCTGCTGATGCAGGGGACACAGGTTCGTGTCCCGGTCTGGGAGGATCCCACATGCCGCAGAGCGGCTGGGTCCGTGAGCCACGGCCGCTGAGCCTGCATGTCCGGAGCCTGTGCTCCTCAACGGGAGAGGCCACAACAATGAGAGGCCTGCGTACTGCAAAAAAAAAAAAAAAAAAAAAAAAAAATCCTGTGATAAACCATAATGGAAAAGAATGTGAAAACGAATGTATATATATGTATAACTGAATCACTTTGCTGTACAGCAGAAATCAACACATTGTAAATCAACTATACTTCAAAAACAGTAGAGCTTTGGGTGATTCCCAACAAATGATGGGATATTATACAACTAAAATGAACAAATATTACTATGTGCAACAACATGGTTTAATCTTAGAAAAATAACGTGTAGCCACAAGAGTTAGAAGACTAGCCATAAAAAGTTCAGATAGTATAATTCCATGTATAAAAAATTCAAAAGCAGGCAACATAAAAACCATACTATTTTAGGGATGAGCACATAGGTGTTAAACTACAAAGGAAGCAAGTGCTGTAAAGAGCACAGAAGCTCTGGGGGGGAGTGAGGGGCTTAGGATTGGTAAGATGGCATGTTGAGGGCTGCTGGGGGGCCAACCACTGTATTTCTTGACTTTGGTGGTGTTCACCTGTAGGTCGGTTTGATATCTATTGATTATGCTCTCCGTGTTTTATGCACACAATAAAAAACAGTCATGTCATGTCCTTCCTTTGCTCAAACCCTTCCAGAGGCTCCCATCTTAGTCCGAATGAAAAGCCATTAAGGCTCTGGTGATCTGCTGTTTCCATCCCCCACTCTTCTCGCTCCCACTGATCCAGCTGCACTGGCCTCCAGCCATGCTCCTGCCTCAGGACCTTTGCACTCACTATTCCCTCTGCCTGGACCTCTCTCCCTCAGATATTTTCATGGCTCTCTCTGCCGATCTCCTTCAGATCCTTACTAACAATGTCTCCTCCTTAGAGGGGACCTCCTTAGCCTGTTCCCCACACTCAGCACACACTGACTCCTTTTCTCTCCCCCCTGGCACTTGTCACGACTTAACAGACGACACACGTTGTCTGACAATGTCTTGTTTGTTGTCTGACTTCCCTTTCTAAGTGTCACGTCTACAAGGACAGAGGTTTTTGTCCCCATAGCGCCACCCCCGCCACTGCTAAGTCCTCAACACCTACAATAGTGCCTGGCACAGAGTAGGTGTTCAGAAAAATTTGTCATACTAATAATCTTAAGGCAGACAGTGAAACTGTGGAAAGTTTTGAGGAGGTAATTGAAACCCCTTCTTTCCTTCTCTTTTTAAACAAGAATTTTTGCATATTAAGATGAAACTTACAAAACATAAATTAACCTTTTTAAAGTGTGCAATCCAGTGGCATTTAGAACATTCACAAGGTTGTGCAGCCACCACCTCCACATAATTATAGAACATTTTCATCACCCCAAAAGGAATCCCTGTCCCACTTAGCGACCCCTCCAGTTCCCCCACTGCCCCTGGGCCCTGGCACCACTCATCTGCCATGGATCTGCCTCTTCTGGACGTTTCATATACATGGAATTATACTGTATATAATTTTTGTGTCAGGCTTCTTTGACTTTGCATGTTTCCCAGGTTTATCCATGTTGTAGCATGTGTCAGTGCTTCATTCCTGCTTTTGCCTGAATACTACTGCATTGTGTGGATGTACCACATTTTGTTTCTCCATCCTGAGCTTCATGGACATTTGGGTAGCTTCTACCTTTTAGCTACTATGAATGATACTGCTGTGAACATCTGGGTACAAGTATTTCTTTAAATACCTGTTTTCAATTCTCTTGGGAAACCCCTCCTTTTTTTTTTTTTTTTTTTTTTTTGCGGTACGCGAGCCTCTCACTGTTGTGGCCTCTCCTGTTGCAGAGCACAGGCTCCAGACGCGCAGGCTCAGCGGCCATGGCTCACGGGCCCAGCCGCTCCACGGCACGTGGGATCTTCCCGGACCGGGGCACGAACCCGTGTCCCCTGCATCGGCAGGTGGCCTCTCAACCACTGCGCCACCAGGGAAGCCCGGGGAACCCCTTCTTAATCCTGACGTCACGGACCTACACCAGCTGTGTAACAAACATTAGGAGTGAGCGTGATATGGTTCAGGAACGTGGGAGAAAGCCAGGTTTGGGCTCAGATCACAGCTCACTTTAAAACTTGTTCTGTGAGCCTTGGCTTCCTCATGTGTACAATGGAAATATGGAAGCTGTAAGGATGACGTTCCTGTATATAAACTGTCAGTACCACTTGCTTACTGGATTCTTCATTCTGGGATTATAATTTGAAGGATGAGAATCTAATAAAAATATCCCCTGACCTAGTGGTTAACTAGTGATGTACCCTGGGAAAAATTCTGTAACCTGAACTCAGAAAGGAAACCTCAGCTCTAAATCCTCATCTCATGGCAGCTGGGAGCTGAGAAATCTCTGAGAAATGCAACAGGCCTGTGTATGTAATGGTTAGTGGGGCCTGGGCACCACAGGGCGGAGGTGATGGTCATTCTGCCCATGGGTTTCGAGGAACCGCCCAGGCTTCCTGTTACTGCACAATCTGGACACCAGAGGGCGCCACAAGAACACATATTTTAGCAGGGCTGACCAGTGGGTGCTCCAAGCCAAAACCTCTTTGGATGGGACCCGTCTCGGGAAACTAGTGGGAAAACAGCTGCCTCTGCTTTGCGGTGCACCCTCGGGAAGTGGCACAGCTCTGAAGGCGACGATGCACCTGGGACTAGCTTGCAAGAAATCAGGCTGACCTGATATAAATTCCCCCCTCACTCAAGCACTGCTTGTGGTCCTTCCCACCCTCCCCTTCGCCTCCTTTTCTCCCCCTTCCTTTCCCCTCCTCCTTCCCTCCCTCTCTCCCTTCCTTCTTTCCTCCTTCCTTCCCAATGTGAAGACTTGCCGCCCTAATTTATCAGCTTTCTCTAAGTTTGAGTGGTTGGCATACACATTTTCCTTAAAGGTCAGTTGAAACATGCCTCAAAATCCCCGCGAGTTAATTTCCTATTAACATCCACAACAAAACCAAACTGCTGTATCGATTTGCACTCAGACAGTGGAGATGCTCCTAGCAGGAGGCAGGGGGAGCCTCCGAGGTCTCTCAGTACAAGTTATCCGGTGCTCACTTGCAGAATGGGAGAGACCTTGTCTAGAAATGCACGTGCCGCACCCCTGTCTGGTCTACTCAAGTTGGCAGCGGTGGGCACCCAGCAACCCGTTCCAGTGTGGTGATAGAGGGTTGGCTCCTGGTCTCAGAATCTATACCTGATCCCGGTTCTAACATCTTGAGATTCTAGATAGGTTCATGCAGCCTTGTCCAGTGGACCCTATCTGATCTCACAAGGCACTGAGAGATCCTGACCAAGTATGTTTTCAGCTCTTGCCGATTCCCTGGCCGTTCCGTGACAGCTGTTCCCAAATTCTGCCCATCCTTCACCTCTGCATCACAGAGAAGGTCAAAGCCACAAAGCCTTTATCCTTTCTCCCCCTACGTCTGTGTCCGGCTCCTTGAACTTTAGGAAGGGGGCAGGGGGAAGTGTGGGCAGAAATTATTCTGCACGGGTTATGCAAAAGATGAACTTTAAGAAACACACCCAAGGGATTCAAGCTAGGCCTCATAACCAGAACCTCATAACCAGAACCTCATAACCAGCATCTCAACTGACCCAGGGAAGCCAAAGAAGAATCTAGGTCCTTTTCAGAAATGTCCACACAGGAGCCGCCTGGAGCCAAAGGTTGTATTAGAACTTGACATTGGATGGGGCCAATGGTTTCATTCTATGGGGATTCATTTATCCTATAAGGATTAATTCTGATTCTAGAATATTATGGCTAGTAGGTTATGGGGTCCAAATCCCTGTATTTTCTGGATAAGACAATGGGGTCTCAGAGAGGGAAGGGTCTGGCTTTGCCACATCATTAAAAGCTGGTGCATCTGGATGGGGACCCCTATTTCCAGTGATGGAGTCAGAACTGCTGTAGTTACCAGCCTTCCCCCCGCCCTCCCGGCACCTGGTCCAGGTGAGCTGGGTGACCTGTGCTGACAGTGAGGGGCTTATGGAGACAAAGCTGGACTCTCAGGGGATTGTCCCCAGAAGCAAAATAGTGATTCTGATGCTTCTGCAAAAGGCAGCTTGGCAACGAATTGCAGAAAGAAAGGCACATAACTGGATGCATAGTTTTGTGCATTCATATCCCGTCTGGTGAAACTCTAAGAAGGGAATAAAGTGTAAAACATTCCTTATGTGAATTTGCCTTCATTTTTCCTTCACAGAACATCTCGTAACACTATATTTATGTGGCCCACACTACAAGAAATGCTGACTGAGTGTTCTTTAGCAGAAGATAGGTGTTTACTTATACACCCAAACAGTGCAAGTACCCGCTTCATAGCCCAAGAGACCTTGGATGGATAGTATGCATGTATTTCTACCTACAGAAAAACCATAGCATATTAAATTCCTCAAAAATCCAACATCTAAGTAAACATACAACCAAATATGCTTAAATACCATTTCTTTGTTCAGTGTATTGAGTGTTACAATTATCCAAAAAATGGGACTTCCTGAGATTTGGCTGATGTCATCAGATGACAGCTGGTGAGTACCACCACATTCCAAAGTGAGGTTCTGCCCCCTTTTACAGGGGGCATTGTGTCCCCCTAAATGCATATGTCTAAATCCTAACCCTCAGTACTTCAGAATGTGACTGCATGTGGAGAAAGTCTTTTTCCTTTACTGACGTATGACTGATTTACAGTATTATATTAGGTTCAGGTGTACAACATAGTGATTGGACAATCAAATATATTATGAAATGATCAACACCGTAAATCTAGTTACCATCTGTTACCACACAAAGTTATTACAATGCTATTGACTATATTCCTTATGCTGTGTATTACAGGCCTGTGACATTCATTTTGTACCTGGAAGTTTGTATCTCGTAGTCCCCTTCACCTATTTCACCCTCCCCTTCTCCCTTCCCTCTGGCAACCACCAGTTTGTTGTCTGTTTCTATGAGTCTGTTTCTGTTTTGTTATGTTTGTTCATTTGTTGTTTTGTAGGTTCCAAATATAAGTGAAATCATATGCTATTTGTCTTCCTCTGACTTGTTTCACTTAGGATAATACCCTTTAAGTCCATTCATGTTGTTACAAGTGGTGAGATTTCATCCTTTTTAATGGCTGAGCAGTATTCCATTGTGTGTGTGTGTGTGTATACCACATCTTATTTACCCATTCATCTGTTGACAGACACTTAGGTTGCTTCCATATCTTGGCTATTGTAAATAATGCTGCAACATTGGTGTGCATATATTAGTGTTTTCACTTTCTTCAGATAAACACCCAGAAGTGGACTTGCTGGATCATATGGTAGTTCTGTTTTTACTTTTTTTGAGGAACCTCCATACTGTTTTCCACAGTGGCTACACCAGCTTACAATCACACCAGCAGTGCACCAGGGCTCCCTTTTCTCTATATCTTCATCAACTCTTGTTGTCTTTTTGATAATAGCCATGCTGACAGGTGTGAGGTGATATCTTATTGTGGTTTTGATTTGCATTTCCCTGATGATCAGTGACGTTGAGCACCTTTTCATGTGCCTGTTGGCCATCTGCATGTCTTCTTTGGAAAAATGTCTGGGTCTGCACTGGTTGCAGCAGGTGGGCTCCTTAGTTGTGGCATGCAAACTCTTAGTTGTGGCATGCATGTGGGATCTAGTTCTGCAACCAGGGATCAAACTCAGGCCCCCTGCACTGGGACCACAGAGTCCCAACTGCTGCACCACCAGGGAAGTCCTGATGCCTTTTCTTTCTTTTTATTGTCTGATTGCTGTGGCTAGGACTTCCAACATTATTTTAAATAAAAATGGTGAGAATGGTCATCCTTGTCTTGTTCCTGATCTTAGAGGAAAAGCTTTCAGCTTCTCACAACTGATGTTAACTATGGGTTTGTTATATATGGCATTTATTATATTGAGGTATGTTCCCTCCATGTCCCCATTTTGAGATTTTTTACCATAAATGGGTGTTGAATTTTGTCAAAAGCTTTTTCTGCATCTATTGAGATGGTCATATGATTTTTAGCCTTTGTTTTGTTAATGTGGTGTATCACATTGATTGATTTATGAGTAATGAACCATTCACACATCCCTGGAATAAATCCCATTTGCTCATGATGTGTGATTTTTAAAATTTTTTTTTTATTTTTTAACGTCTTTATTGGAGTATAATTGCTTTACAGTGGTGTGTTAGTTTCTGCTTTATAACAAAGTGAATCAGTTATACATATACGTATGTTCCCATATCTCTTCCCTCTGGCATCTCCCTCCCTCCCACCCTCCCTATCCCACCCCTCCAGGCGGTCACAAAGCACTGAGCTGATCTCCCTGTGCTATGCGGCTGCTTCCCACTAGCTATCTATTTTACGTTTGGTAGTGTATATGTGTCCATGCCTCTCTCATTTTGTCACAGCTTACCCTTCCCCCTCCCCATATCCTCAAGTAGGTCTGTGTCTTTATTCCTGTCTTACCCCTAGGTTCTTCATGACTTTTTTCCCCCTTAAATTCCATATATATGTGTTAGCATACGGTATTGTTTTTCTCTTTCTGACTTACTTCACTCTGTATGACAGACTCTAGGTCCATCCACCTCACTGCCAATAACTTAATTTCATTTCTTTTTAAGGCTGAGTAATATTCCAGTGTACATATGTGCCACATCTTCTTTATCCATTCATCTCTTGATGGTCACTTAGGTTGGTTCCATGTCCTGGCTATTGTAAATAGTGCTGCAATGAAGATTGTGGTGCATGTCTCTTTTTGAATTATGGTTTTCTCATGGTATGTGCCCAGTAGTGGGATTGCTGGGTCATATGGTAGTTCTATTTTTAGTGTTTGTAAGGAACTTCCATACCATTTTCCATAGTGGTTGTTAATTTACATTCCCACCAACAGTGTAGGAGGGTTCCCTTTTCTCCACACCTTCTCTAGGATTTACTGTTTGTAGACTTTTTGATGATGGCCATTCTGACTGGTGTGAGGCGATATATCATTGTAGTTTTAATTTGCATTTCTCTAATAATTAGTGATGTCGAGCATCTTTTCATGTGCCTCTTGACCATCTGTATGTCTTCTTTGGTGAAATGTCTATTTAGGTCTTCCACCCATTTTTTAACTGGATTGTTTTTTTTTTTTTTGACATTGAGCTCCATGAGCTGTTTGTATATTTTGGAGATTAATCCTTTGTCTGCTGTTTCATTTGCAAATATTTCCTCCCATTCTCAGGGTTGTCTTTTTGTCTTATGGTTTCCTTTGCTGTGGAAAAGATTTTGAGTCCCATTTGTTTATTTTTGTTTTTATTTCTATTACTCTAGGAGGTGGGACAAAAAAGATCTTGCTGTGGTTTATGTCAGAGTGTTTTTCCTATGTTTTCCTCTAAAAGTTTTATAGTGTCTGGTTTTACATTTAAGTCTTTAATCCATTTTGACTTTATTTTTGTGTATGGTATTAGGTAGTGTTCTAATTTCATTCTTTTACAGATAGATAGCTGTCCAGTTTTCCCAGCACCACTTTTTTTTTTTTTTTTTGCGGTACGCGGGCCTCTCACTGTTGTGGCCTCTCCCGTTGCGGAGCACAGGCTCCGGACGCACAGGCTCAGCGTCCATGGCTCATGGGCCCAGCCACTCCGCAGCATGTGGGATCTTCCTGGACCGGGGCACGAACCCGCATCCCCTGCATCAGCAGGCGGACTCTCAACCACTGCGCCACCAGGGAAGCCCCCAGCACCACTTATTGAAGAGGCTGTCTTTTCTCCATTGTATGTCCTTGCCTCCTTTGTCATAAATTAGGTGCCCATATGTGCGCAGGTTTATTTCTAGGCTTTCTATCCTGTACCACTGATCTATATTTCTGTTTTTGTGCCATTACCATACTGTCTTGATTACTGTAGCTTTGTGGTATAGTTAGAAGTTGGGGCACCTGATTCCTCCAACTCCATTTTTATTTCTCAAGATTGCTTTGGCTATTCAGGGTCTTTTGTGTTTCCATATGAATTGTAAGGTTTTTTGTTCTAGTTCTGTGAAAAATGCCGCTGGTAGTTTGATAGGAATTGCACTGAATCTGTAGATTGCTTTAGGTAATATAGTCATTTTGACAATATTGATTATTCCAATCTGAGAACATGGGATATTTCTCCATCTGTTTATGTCATCTTTGATTCCTTTCATCAGCGTTTTCTTTCTTTTTTTTTTTTTTTGCAGTACGCAGGCCTCTCACTGTTGTGGCCTCTCCCGTTGCGGAGCACAGGCTCCAGACGCGCAGGCTCAGCAGCCATGGCTCACGGGCCTAGCCGCTCCGTGGCATGTGGGATCTTCCCGGACCAGGGCACGAACCTGTGTCCCCTGCATCAGCAGGCAGACTCTCAACCACTGCGCCACCTGGGAAGCCCCCTATTTTTTCACGATTTGATTCACTTTTATTGTTTTTGTAATCATTTGACTGTAAGTAGTAGAGCAATATTATTCTTTTCTTGTTGTTGAGATGGAATTTACATACTATAAAATTCATCCTTTTAAAGTATGCAATTCAGTGGCTTTAGTATATTCACAAAGATGTGCAACCATCACCACTATCCTATTCCAAAACATTTTCATCATCCCAAGTAGAAACCCCATAGCCCCTCCCTTCTCCTCCTACAGACTCTGGTAGGCACTAATCTAATTTTTGTCTCTATGGATTTGTCTACTCTGGGTATTTCATATAAATGTAATCATATAATATTTGCCCTTTTGTATCTGGCTTATTTCATTTAGCATGTTACTGAGGTTCATCTGTATTGTGGCATGTATTAATACTTCTTTCCTTTCAATGGCCAAATAACATTCCATTGTATTGATATGACAATTTTGTTGATCCTTTCATCCATTGATGGATATTGTGGATTTTCTCACCTTTTAGTTATTGTTGATCATCCTGCTATGTACAAACATTTGGGTACAAATTTGAGTCCCTGTTTTCTATTCTTTGAGGTATATAACTAAGAGTGCAATTGCTGAGCCATATGGTAATTCTAAGTTTAACTTTTTGAGGAACTTCCCAAACCAGCAATTTGTTTTAAATTATCCTCCACTGCTTTCTAGCAACTCTGAATTATTCCCATTTCACAGATGAGGCACAGCAGAAGTCCAGAAACTTGCCTGAGGTGAAACATCTCATGAAGGACCATTGAGGATACTGAGCAGTTCTGCCCTAGGCCTGAGCCTGGGTTCACTGCCTCCCCAACCCCGGCCCCCAGCCACCGGGAGCCTCTTTCTCTAGGTTGCACTGGGCCTCACCATGGTGCTGTGATTTCTGGGCCCCAGGGACAGCTCTATGTAGAGTCCTGGGCAACCCTGGATCTTTCCTTTCTCATGATCCAGACTCTGAAGGGGACGGCAGGGCCCTTAGCTCTGGCCTCCCTCTTCCTGGGGCAGAGCTCGTGTCCTGGCTGACCTGGTGTCAGGGATGGACACCCTGAGTCCATCCAAGGGTGTCAGACACCCTTGGTGTCTCAACCATTGAGATGCTCTGTCCTGACACCACCGTCAGGCCCACTGCCCAGGACAAAGCCTTGGCCTGCTCCCAGCCTGCCCGGAGCCCAGCGCACACAGCTGCAGCCTTCCCACCTACTGGGTCCCTTGCTGAGGGTACGAGTTTCCCAGCCGGCTCTTCCATCCTGATGAACACAGGGCGCAAGGCCTGGAGCTGCTAAAAAACCCTGTGAAACTAAGAAACAAAACTCATAAAACTGAAATCCAATGACATAGCTAATAAAAGTGGTATTAATAAAAGTAACACTTCATTAATTGTTTAGTGTCCTATTCATAAACATCTCATTACTGTTGGATGACAATTTTTAGGTTTAATTTTCTTGCTGTTCCTGGGTATGCATGGTGGCACTGAGGAGAATCATGGCTTTCAAACACTTACAGGAAAAATCTTTGGTGTTGGATGTGGGCACCTTTGATTGTGTTTGGGTGATGAGACCTCCAAGAGTCTGAGTGCTCAGGGCTTTGGAAAACCTAGTCTCGCCCTGCCCAAGGTGGGGGCACATCCGGGACTGAGCAGTCCCATGATGGAGCTGCAGGGGGTCTTGTTTCTTGGAAAGGAGGAAACAGGATGGCAGTAAACAAGGACGCCCCGTCAGTGCCAGTCCTGGTCCCCAGGGCCTGCAGCTGTTGGCAGAGGGAGGCTTTGAGGTGGCCCCAAGCTGAGGGTTAGTATCTCTGGTTGTCTCACCAAAGCCTGAGGCTTGGGCCCTGTACATTTCAAGTTTCGAGGTCAGGTTCACAAAGCTTTACAGAGTACGTATTCGGTACCTGGTTTTATGGCAGGTACTCGGAGCTCACAGGCTGAGGGTCCCCATAAGGTCAGGACAAACGGTGAGTACTGGGGTGGGGTGTTCTCTCCAAGAGCCGGGGACTCCAGTGTGGGCCCACATGCCGATGCACGGGACGGATGGAATTGGCCACGCGGAGGAGGGTGGAGGGCACTGCAGGCTGAGTCCATTTCCTCAGCGAACACCTGGAGCTGTTCTGGGTCTCACGGGAGCACAAAGTAGCTGGGACAGGCTGGGCAGTTGGCGGGCCTCGGGGCATGTCAGCATTTTTTTTTTTTTTTTTTTGAGGTACGTAGGCCTCTCACTGTTGTGGCCTCTCCCGTTGCGGAGCACAGGCTCCAGACGCGCAGGCTCAGCGGCCATGGCTCATGGGCCCAGCCGCTCTGTGGCATGTGGGATCTTCCCGGACTGGGGCACGAACCCGCGTCCCCTGCATTGGCAGGCGGACTCTCAACCACTGCGCCACCAGGGAATCCCCATGTCTGCATTTTTGATGTGTCATTCTGCCCGTGGGTGTGGAGGATGCCTGGACAAGCCTGGAGGCCGGGCACACGGTTAGAAGGCTGACGTCACGGTCCACATGGGAGGCCAAGCCAGGGACATCAAGGGATGGATAGTGGATTCATTTCCTGGATTGCCATAACAAAGTACTATACAAGTGGGTGACTTTGAACAACAGAAGTGTATTCTTTCACAGTTCTGGAGGCTTAAAGTCCAAAATCAAGGTGTCAGCAGGGCCAACACCCTGAGACCATAGGTAGAATCCGCCCTTGCCTCACCCTAGCTTCTGGTTGCAGCTGGCCAGCCTGCCCATTCCTTGTCTCGCAGCTGCATCACTCCTATCTCTGTCTCCATGGTCACAGGTTTTCCCTGTGTGTTTCTCTTTTCTTCTCTTATCAGGACACCAGTCACATTGGAATAAGTGCCCCAACCTAGTCTAGCATGACCTCACCTTAATTATTTCTGCAAAGACAGTTTTTCCAATTAACATCATGTCCACAGGTACCAGGGCTTAGGGTTTCAACCCTTTTTGGTGAACACAATTCAACCCACAACAGATAGGGAGGAGAAAGGGGGGAGTCCAGGGCGACTGGATGGGAAGACGGCAGTGCTGGCCACTGAGATGGGGGTCGTGCGGTGGAGTGGGCTGGGGGCGGGCATGAGGACTTCCGTTTCGGACATGTTGTGTCTGGGTGGTTGGTCTGTGGAGCACCTGAGAGAAGAAGTCCAGGAGGCAGTTAGATGCGTGGTCCAGGGTGCAGGGCAGAGTGTCAGACCAGAAGGGTATGTTCTCAGATGTGTGCATCCAGGCAGGTGGTGGTTGAAACCACGTGAGTGGGTGAGATAATCCAGTGAGTGAGGAAAGCAGAGGAAGGAACATGATCGGGGGCTCAAACCTTTAGGATGGGCAGAGAAAGAGGGTCACAGGAGAGAGAGAGGTAAGGACGAGGGAGGCGGAGGAAAACCAGGGCGCCATGCAGCCTGTGAGCCAAAGAGGGGACATGCATGATTCAAGCGTGATTGGAAGAGGGGACCAAATGCAGCAGCAGAGATGTTTCCTCGGGGAGGACTGAAAGGTGTGAGGACTTTCAGACTGGAGGTCCACTGGCTACTTTTGCCTGAGTGTTTTCAGTGCGGTGGGCAGCAGCCGAACTGCTGGGCGTGAGGCTGGAATAAGGGGGAGTGACTGCCAGTCTGTGCCATTACAGAGACAACTGCTGGGGCTGGGAGAACGCAAGAGGTCACCCTGGGAAAGAAAAGACTAAAACCATCCTGGAGGGAATTGGAAAGAACACAGAGAGAAGGGTTGGTTTTCTGCCACCAGGGGGCGATCTGCACCAGCCCATCTGAACATTTTTCAAAGGAGGTGGATAAAGGAACTTAATGATCAATAAATTTAACTTTTTCTATGTAGCTTTCCTGTAGCAGCAGAGGCCTGTGCACAATAAATAAAATCTGTGGTGCTGAGTTACTGGCTCAAATGAATTATACCGGGGGTTTCTTAAGAGTAAAACTCTGTCAATATCTCACCTCTTTTATAGGAGATTCAGTAATCTCAAGATTAGGATCCTTAACATGAGCTGGTGGTGAGGTTGGGAAAAGGAGAGAAATGTGGGCTAATACAGGAACAGACTCTCAGAGGGGCAGACATGCAGACAGAACACGGTTTCCCTTTACTGGTGAAAGGTTCTAGATGCATCTTTTGATTCCTAACAAGACGGTGATTTAATATAGCTGCCTTCCTCCAACGCTTGGGAAGTTGGAAGAAAGAAGGAAGTTTACAGATCCCAGAATCTAACGTAAAAACAAGAAACACACCGGGCTTCCCTGGTGGCGCAGTGGTTGAGAGTCTGCCTGCCGATGCAGGGGACACAGGTTCGTGCCCTGGTCCGGGAAGATCCCACATGCCGCAGAGCGGCTGGGCCTGTGAGCCATGGCCGCTGAGCCTGCACATCCAGAGCCTGTGCTCCGCAACAGGAGAGGCCACAACAGTGAGAGGCCCACGTACCGCAAAAAAACCCAAAGAAAAACAAGAAACACTTTGGGAGTCAAAGGGTGGTCGAGGAAAGGCAGCCACACAGACAAGTTTGGGATGGAGCTTTTGTTTGTGTCCTTTTGTCTCCCACGTTGCTTGGGCCTCCCACTTGCCACCGCAGAGTAGAACCACAGCAGGGCCAACCATCTCCTTGTGACGACTGGAATGGAACTCCTAGGATGAAGGTGGCAGGGCTGCCATTGGCCTGTGACCCTATATGACCTTTTGGAGCAGAAACCCCCAACTTAGTCTCCTGTTTCTGACTTGGAACTATCCTGAGCTGTTATGTGAGAAAGAAAATTCTACTGCATTGAGTCATGCATTATGTGTTTGGGCCTATTTTTTTTTGTTACACAGCCAAGCGTCCCTAACTAATACAAGGCTCCAAGTCACTAATCAAAATTAAGAATTTCTATTTAACAAAGGACCCATAGACAGAGTGAACAGATGGGTGGCAGATTGGAAAAAGATGTTTGTAATAACCAACACTGACAAGGGATTAACAGCCTTTTAGATAAGAAATTCCTATAAAGTAACCAAACCTCACCACCACCATTGCCCAACTAGAAGTCCATCTGAGAAGTGCGCAAAGGATAAAAGATTCATTGAGTTAGAAATACAAATGGCTAAAATGAACGTGAAGAGATGCTCCATATCACTGATAATCAGAGACATTCAAATTACAATATGAATCAGAGATGCCCCTTATCCCAATCAGACTTGGCAAATTCAGAAATGTGGACAAGGCAAAGTGTTGGTGAGGGGTGGAGGAAATGGACCTGCCATGTATCCACTGCTGGTGGGAATATATCCTGGTGCAGCCCTTCAGGGGTGCCACCTGGTGGGATTTCATGGAATTAAGGATGCGTAGACGCCTTGACCAGTGATCCTGTTGTGACTCTGACGTGGGACTGGGAAGGGGCCGTGATGTCGTTGTTAGTGGCAGCAGAGAGCTGCCGTGGACCAGCTCCCCCTGACAGGGGATTAAATATGCAACACAGAAGCACTAAACCAAAAAGCAGCATTGAGTGAAACATACCAAGAAACCGAATGGGATACACAGCACCATACCATCTACATAAACCGAAGATTACTACACACACTGAATAGCACCCCCTACCCGCCCCCCAACACACACTTATATCCAAGGATCTAATAAACCCATCAGAATGGGTGTTTCTGGTTGGCGGCTGGAGGCTGGGAGGGGATAGGTGAAGAGGGGCCCTGCGTGTGCATCAGGACAACTGAGGAGTATGAGCTGAATGCTAAGATTAGCTCAATTTTCTCACCCAATCTCCAAACGGGGTAAAAAAAACCCTCAGAGGAAGTATTATCTGCAGAGCCTGACCCCTGTCACCTGATCCTTCACCCAATGCCGCTGAGTAGAGAGTTCATTTATTCCTTCCGACTTAGGGATTCAGTAGAGATTTCGACAATCAAAGCGTAACTAACTCCTACTTAATTGAAGTCGCCTCCACGGTCATGGTGTTTGCGTGCAGGACAATTCTGCTTGGCCTCCAGCGCTTCATTACAAGGCCCAGCTTCCAACTCAGCCACTAACAGCCCCGAGTCAGCGGAGTCAGATGAGTCTTCAGGCTGTAGGGGGTTTACTGCTAGAATCGGGGTCCTTGACCTCCAGAGGGACAGACTGCAGAGGAGGAAGGAGGTGTAGAGATTGCACAGAGAAGGGGATCCCACAGACTGGGCAGTATTTGGGCTCAGTGAACAGGACTCATGTGGAGGTGAAGGTGACAAGTACAGTGACCAGCCAGCTGCCTTTCCTGAGATGTCTCTCGATTGAAAGTGGTTCTTTTCCTTACTCATCTTCCAAAGCTAAGACAGGCCACTTGGTAAAATCTGCCTCCAGACCAGTACTGATTTCAATCCCAGTTTGGGAATCAGCCCGGGGGAAGGCAAGGAAATGTTTATAGCTCCAGGATGGCAGGTCATCTGAAATGAATCTAACACAGGGAGGTACTTGGAGATGAATTTGTCAAATAGGCTGGGGCCAGATTAGGTAGCATCTTGGGCTTTTTCCTAGCAGTGGAGAGCCAAGCTACTGGACTCTCTTTAAGAGAAGGTCAACATTAGCTAATAGATGTTTTGGAGGACTTCCCTGGTGGTCCAGTGGTTAAGATTCTGTGCTTCCACTGCAGGGGGCACGGGTTTGATCCCTGGTTGGGAAAATTCCACATGCTGTGTGGTGCGGCCAAAAAAAGGAGAGCATAGTAGATGTTTTCAGAGGACAAATGACCATCTAATCCCGGCCTCACTCTGCTGTCAGAGACTGCAAACAGGAACTCTAATTTGGAGGCATGGCAGAGGGCATTTTCCAAAAGTGGCTGCCACAGTGTTTCCATCCCACATACTTTTCTTACAGTGTGACTTTGACATTCTTCCCATCAACAGTTGGGGTCTATGCATACAAATGGCCAACAGGTACATGAAAAGATGTTCAACATCACTAATTATTAGAGAAATGCAAGTCAAAACTACAGTGAGGAATCACCTCACATCAGCCAGAATAGCCATCATCAAGAAGTCTACAAATAACAAATGCTGGAGAGCGTGTGGAGAAAAGGGAACCCTCCTATACACTGTTGTCAGGAATATAAGTTGGTATAGCCACTATGGAAAACAGTATAAAAGTTCCTCAAAAAATTGAAAATAGAGTTGCCATATGATCCTGCAATCCCACTTCTGGACATATAACCAAACAAAACTATAATTCAAAAAGATACATACACCCCTATGTTCATAGCAGCATTACTCACAATAGCGAAGACATGGGAACAACCTAAATGTCCATCAACAGATGAATGGATGGAAAAGATATGGTACATATATACAATGGAATATTACTCAGCCATAAAAAAGAATGAAATCATGCCATTTGCAGTAACATGGATGGACCTAGAGATTATCATACTAAGTGAATTAAGTCAGAAAGAGAAAGACAAGTACTATATGATCCCACTTATATGTGCAATCTAAAATATGACACAGGGGCTTCCCTGGTGGCGCCGTGGTTAAGAATCCGCCTGCCAATGCAGGGGACCACAGGTTCGAGCCCTGGTCTGGGAAGATCACGCATGCCACAGAGCAACCAAGCCTGGGCGCCACAACTACTGAGCCTGTGCTCTACAGCCTGCGTGCCACAACTACTGAAGCCCACGCACCTAGAGCCCGTGCTCCGCAACAAGAGAAGCTGCCGCAATGAGAAGCCCACGCACCGCAACGAAGAGTAGCCCCTGCTCATCGCTACTAGAGAAAGCCCGCACGCAGCAACGAAGACCCAATGCAGCCAAAAATAAATAAATAAATTTTATAAAAACTAAAATATGACACAAATGAACTTATCTACACAGACGTAGAGAACAGACTTGTGGTTGCTGAGACAGGTGGGGGAGGGATGGAGTGGGAGGTTGGGGTTAGCAGATGCCCACTATTACACATAGGATAGATAAATAACAAGGTCCTACTGTAGAGCACAGGGAACTATGTTCAATATCCTGTGATAAACCATAATGGAAAAGCATATGAAAAAGAATGTATATCTATGTATAACTGAATCACTTTGCTATACAGCTGAAACTAACACAACATTGTAAATCAACTGTACTTGAATAAAATAAATTAAAAAAAAGAGTTGGGGTCTATGTTCCCTCCCCCTGAATCTGGGTACACTTATGACTGTGGCAGATGTGACCCTATGTGACTTTTGAGGTGAGGTTATAAAAGGTGGTAGAATTTCTGCCCAGCTCACTTGGGATGCTTGCTCCTGGCCCCCAGCTGCCATGCGGTGAGGAAACTCAAACAAAGGAGGAATCACATATAGTTGTCCTGCCTGACAGTCCAGCTGAGGTCCCAGCCAACAGCCGGCATCCAATGCTAGCCCTGTGGGTGCACAAGCCCTCAGATGATCTCGTCCTCCACCACTGGGTCATGCCTAGTCTTTGAGTCTTCCCGCGGAAGACCCAGATGTCATGGAGCAGAGACAAGCCAGTCCCACTGTTTCCTGTCAGAATGAGTCCGGAAGCCTAGCAACATGGTTCTTGTTTAATGTCACTAAATTTGGAATTGATTGTTACACAGGATGAGATAACTGGAAAAGAAGAAGGCTATGGGAACAGCACAGGAGAGACTTAAAGAAGACAGATGCTCATACACTGTAGGGGTAGATCTGACTAATTGGAGGAGGGGCTTGAAGATGAATGAATGGCCGACGGGATGATGTGCCATTGACTGAAATAAGAACCTCAGAATGGGGAACAGAAAAGATGGTCCTTTTGACTTTGTGTATGTGGATTGTGAGGTGGTGGCTAGGTATGTCCATGGGCAGACCGGCAGGTTTGGGAGTCTTCAGCCTAGAGGGATATTTAGAGCCCTGGGAGGGAGAAGCTCACCCAGGAGAGGAACTTCGAAGTCTGGAAGAAGAGAGGAGAATTCAGAACCGGTCTTTGGGGCGAGTGCTCATACCAAGGGAGCACAGAGAAAAGAAGGTGGATGGAAACCAAGACAGAGGGGTCTCTAGTGTCTGTGGTACAGAGAGAGCTGGGAGGCCAGGAGCAACAGGGAGAAACTGGCCTTGGATTTGACAACGTGGAACATCCATTTGGTTTCGAGTTATTTACCATAAGCTCAGAGTTGAATCATTAAAAATGGATTTCTTGTGATTACCATTGTCTAATACCAGCTGGATGCCAGAGACCAGACTAGGTGTGCTACATGTGTTATTTTGCACTTTTAATTTTTCTAACATGTTGGCACATTTTATTTTTATTTATTTTTATTTTTGTTTTTGGTATGCGGGCCTCTCACTGTCGTGGCCTCTCCCGTTGCGGAGCATAGGCTCCGGACGCGCAGGCTCAGCGGCCATGGCTCACGGGCCCAGCCACTCCACGGCATGTGGGATCCTCCCGGACCGGGGCACGATCCCGTGTCCCCTGCATCAGCAGGCAGACTCTCAACCACTGCGCCATCTGGGAAGCCCTGGCACATTTTATTTTATCCTCACAACAGTCCTATGAAGTTAGGTGTTCTTAACTGGTAAGGAATCAAAGGCCCCAAGGAGACACTATTGTTTGTGGTAGAACCAGGATTTGAACCCAGCTCTTGCTGGCACCAAAGCTCTCCCATTTCCCCTCTGCCTCATCTCTCCTCTCCTCTCCTTTCTTAAACTTGCAATCTCTGGCACACACATATTACCCAGAACACTGGGTACAAATGGGAGTAAATGGATTTTGTCATGAAATGCAAGGAAAGAGAAGATCCTGCTTCTTGAGGCTGGAGAGAGCAGCAATGGACTTTGGTTTTAGAGGGTGAATTTTGCAGCCCTGGCTTGTGGTCTTGCTTACACATGATGGCTGGAGGGGAGGGAGCATTCATGGCAGTGGTTCGCCTCACGGCTGTGCTGGGAAAGAGATGTCGATGGTGTGTTCCAGGCTGTAACATCACAAAACCCCCAAAGGGAGGGAGAAAACCCAAAGGAAGTTCACAGTGCACACCTCCCAGAGGGCAGCAGATGGGAAGCTGAGCAGCCATCAGCTGCCTGAGAATCCCTTTTACCATCTCTGCCAAGACTGGATGGGGCCTGGAACGCTGGGCAGTGCTGGCACCGACACAGACTGGAATAGGTGCTAAAGAATGTCTACATGTTCTGTGCTTTACACACTTCCCAAGTGGCTGAAGCATGGCTCGGGGTTGCTGAGGAGGCCCAGAGCCCTGCAGAGCAACTCCCTAAATGTGGGGACTTCAGAACGGAGATGCTCCCCTGTGACAAGGGGGACACACGGGGAGCAGAATCCATTTAGAGCCATGGGGGCATCAAATACATACACCTGAGAGTCTGGAGACAAAGACCTGGGCTGTGGCCTGGGCAGGGAGGGCCCGGCTCGGGCAGAGGCCGCCCTGGCTTTGCTGCCCCATCAGGCTGCTTCAGGGCTGTTGCCAGGATACAGGAGAAGGGCAAGTTGTCCAGGTCACCCTCACACGCACCAACAGTGGTCATGTCGGCCTCCCTCCTTTCGTCATCAGTAACCAGCTGAGAAGCCGCCACCTGCCCGTGGGCTGGATGCTACCAGAAAGCCCATCCCCCAGGAACCGGGCTCCTGGTGTGGCTCTGGGCCCCAGGGCAGCTGGAGGCCGGTTTTGGGGTCACGCTCACCTGTCAGGACAGTTGGCCCTTCAACCTTGATGCTGCCCTAGATACCAGCCGGGGTCCTTCCAGCTGTAATCTACCAAGCACAAAGGCAAGGGATCCCAGGAGCCTCAACCCTCCTTGTGGAAAGTTCACTGTGGTGGATTCCCTGGAATGCTCGGCCCTGGGCCCCTGCTCCACCACTTACTAGTTTTGTGACCGTCTTTAGGCCTCCGTTTAGTTTCCTCATCTGCAAAATGGGGAGAATAATAGCGTGTCCCAGATAGGGCTGCTGTTTGGATTAAGTTAGGAAGGCATGTGATGCCCTGGACACAGTGGGGAAGGTGTTCAACACAGGTTGACTATTATTACTCCTGTTATAATTTATACTACTAGGCTTTCTGCTCCAGGTGTGAAGGGCTCTGAAGACCGCCAGCTCAGCATTCCCACTGCTAACCTCAGGTCTCTCCACCCACCTGCGTCTCTGGAGCACCCAGCAATCTATCCTCCTGCAGCAAACAGTTTTGCTGTTTTCCAAATTTGTCCATAAGGTTCTTTCACAGATGAGTTCCTGGATCCACTGGCTTCATTCATGAGGCACCAAACTGCAGCTGCCCAGGAAATCCCACAGGCTTTGGGCCTGAGCAGGTTGGCGGCGGAAGTGGGTATCACAGCCCAGCCCAGGGAGTGGTTCACTCCAGTGGTCCTGTGTCTGTGGCTTTGACAGACAGGAGTTTACACGAAGAGGCACTGTCCAGTCCTCCAGACTGTGCACAAGGCAGCCTGTTGGTCCCTGGAGGTCTCCAAAATGCCCCTGTCCAGCCCACACCCAGCCCCACTGGAGGCCCCGCGGCAGAGCAGCCCTGGGGCTTGCCTGCTTCATTCCTTCCCAGAGGAGTTCCAATGAGAATCAGTGCTTTAAAATTTCCACCTGTTTGGGGTTGATTTTACTAAACACACCTGCTGGGGGTGGATTTTTCTGGTTTTCTTGTATTGTCATAAAGAGCCTGCATCACTGTTTGTAAAAATGGGTCAAGATTATCACTGAGAAACCACCATGTCATCTGGGTCATCCCCACAAGTTCTTCCCAGTCACCACGGCTGCCCATCACCCTTCTTTCTTTCCCTCAGTCCCTTCAGGAGCTCAGGTGGATTGAGGAGTGCGACAGGCATGGAGATGGCCCACAGGGAGGCAGCACCGAGCTTCCTGGTTGGAAAACTCTGGGTGCAAATCCTGGGTTGGCCTTCACTGGCTGTGCAAGTCTGGACAATTTTCCCCAAGTCTCTGCACCTGTTTTCCTCCATCTGCATGACGATAATCATTCTGGCCTTGCAGGTTCATGCAGGAATACAACACCATGGGGCTGGCACAGTGTCTAGCATATAGCTGCCAGGTAACAGGACACTGCTGTTAGTTTGTGAAAAAGGAATAATAATTGAAAACAACACAGTGGAAAACCTGCAGTTCCTCAAAAAGTTAAATATAGAATTACCACCTGATCCAGCAACTGCTCTCCTGGGTGTATACCACAAGGAAGTGAAAACAGGTGTTCACACAAAAGCTCTTACACAAACGTTTATAGCAGCACTATCCACAATAGTCAAATACTGGAAATAGCTCAAACGCCCATCACCTAATGACTGAATAAGCGAAATGTAGTATATATCCTTACAAAGGAATATTATTTGGCCATAAACAGTGTAAAGTACTGACACACTACAACATGGATGAACCTAGGAAACAGGATGCTAGTAAAAGAAGCTGAGGGAGTTCCCTGGGGTCCTGTGGTTAGGACTCTGTGTTCTTACTGTGAAGGGCCCAGCTTCAATCTCTGGTCAGGGAACTGAGATCACGCACGCCATGAGATGTGGCCAGAAAAAATAAACAAATAAATAAAAGAAGCTGACATAGGGACTTCCCTCGTGGCACAGTGGTTAAGAACCCGCCTGCCAATGCAGGGGACACGGGTTTGAGCCCTGGGCTGGGAAGATCCCACATGCTGTGGAGCAATTAAGCCCATGTGCCACAACTACTGAGCCTGCGCTCTAGAGCCCGTGAGCCACAGCTACTGAAGCCCGCGAGCCTAGAGCCCGTGATCCACAACAAGAGAAGCCACTGCAATGAGAAGCCTTCGCACCACAACAAAGAGTAGCCCCCGCTCGCCGCAACTAGAGAAAGGCCACACGCAGCGACGAAGACCCAGCGTAGCCAAAAATAAATTAATTAATTAGAAAAAAAAGCTGACAAAGGCCACATGTTGTGTGATGCTATTTTTATGAAACATCCAGAATAAGGAAATCCATAAAGACGGAAAGCAGATTAGTGGTGCCAGGGCTGGGGGAAGGCGGAATTGGAGTAGTTAAGGGGTATGGGGCTTCCTTTTGGAGGGATGGCAGTGTTCTGGAACCAGATGGCTGTGGGATGGCCACACAACATTGGGAATGCACCAAATGTCACTAATGACAGATTTTACGTTACGTGTATTTTACCACAATTAAAAAAAAAGAAAAAGAAACAAGGAAGAGACGTTGCTAATCAATACTGTCTTATTCCTCACGGCTGTCTTCTCTCTGCTGCCTCTGGGCCCCCTCGGGGCTGGGGGAAGGGCAGGGGCTGGACCTTGAGGAAAAGCCGAGATGGGGGCTCAGAACAGGGCTTTTCAAAGCACGGTCCTCCCAGGGAGCTGCCCTCTGTTCTGTCCCCGTTGCCCCCCAGCCTCCTCCTCTGGGTGGGGGCAGTGACACCTCCTCTGCCAGTCCCTGCAACACCCCATCCCTGGTTCTCACACATAAGAGCACTTTCTTAAGAAAATGTTTGCAAATGATATGACCAGAAAGGGGTTAATACTCATAAAGTATATAAACAGCTCATGCAACTCAACATCAAAAAAACAACCCGATTAAAAAATGGTCAGAAAACCTGAATAGACATTTTTCTAAAGAAGACATACAGATGGTCAACAGGCACATGAAAAGATGCTTAACATTGCTAATCATCAGAGAAATGCAGCTCAAAACCACAATGAGATAACACCTCACACCTGTCAGAATGGCTGTTATCAAAAAGACCACAAGTAACAAATGTTGGCAAGGATGGGGAGAAAAGGGAACCCTCCTGCGCTGTTGGTAGGAACGTAAAGTGGTGCAGCCACTATGGAAAACTGTGTGGAGGTTACTTAACAAACGAAAAATACAGAGCTACCATTTGACCCAGCAACTCCACTCGTGGGTATATATCCTAAAAAAACAAAAACACTAACTCAAAAAAATACATGCACCCCAATGTTCATTGCAGCATTATTTACAATAGCCAAGATATGGAAACAACCTAAGTGTCTATCAACAGATGAACAGATAAAGCTGTGGGATATATATACACAACAGAATATTACTCAACCATAAAAAAAGAATGAAATTTTGCCCTCTGCAACAACATGGATGGATCTGGAGGATATTATGCTTCGTGAAATAAGTCAGACAGAGAAAGACAAATACCGTATGATATCACTCATATGTGTAATCCAAAAAATATGACAAACTAGTGAATAAAACAAAAAAGAAACAGACTCACAGGTATAGAGAACAAACTAGTGGTTACCAGTGGGGAGAGGGGCAGATGAGGTAGGAGACGGAGATTTAAAAACCACTATGTAGGGCTTCCCTGGTGGCGCAGTGGTTGAGAGTCCGCCTGCCGATGCAGGGGACGCGGGTTCGTGCCCCGGTCCGGGAGGATCCCACATGCCGCGGAGCGGCTGGGCCCGTGAGCCATGGCTGCTGAGCCTGCGCGTCCGGAGCCTGTGCTTCGCAACGGGAGAGACCACAGCAGTGAGAGGCCCACATACCGCAAAAAAAAAAAAAAAAAAAAAAAAAAAAAAAAAAAAAAACCACTATGTATAAAATCAGTAAGCTACAAGGATATATCGTACAGCACAGGGAATATAGCCAATATTTCATAATAACTGTAAAAGGAGTATAACCTTTAAGAACTGTGAATCACTACATTGTACGCCGGTAACTTATTTTATATTGTTAATCAACTATACCTCAAAGGAAAAAAAGAGCACTTTGTTTTCATTTGGTGGGCCTCACCTGTGAAACTCCACGAGTTCTGGCGGAGAGGGGCCAGGAAGCTGGAACTTCACACGAAGCTGTGGAGGCCAGTCCTCAGGTGGCTGGAGAGACAGAAGTGCAACAGGGAGGTGGCTGGCGGGGGCCACTGGAGGGTTGGCTGATTCCTGGACACTGTTCAAATCCTCTTTTTTACCCAACAGGAGGATATACGTGGTTCTGGGCTCTTGATCCAAGTCTTTCTTAACATCTCAGATTTGGGGAAGTAGCTCAGTCCTTCTGACTGCGGCCACCTCCCTGCCCGCGTGGAGGCTTTTGCGGGGGCGGGGTGGGGAGCAGAAAGGACTGAAAGGGGACGATCTCTGGAGAAGTGTCCTGGTCCACGGGAGCACCCCGACTCGGGAGGCACAGTGTCCCTTCCCCGAAGCTCCTGCTGCCCCTGAGCAATGTCATCTCTGAGGTTGCTGCCAGCCGGTCCTTGTTTCTCTTCGTTTCAGCCACACCAGGACCCGAAGGGCCATGTCAGCAACACCCCCAGCATCAGCAACACCACTGACTTCACAAGCGTTCTTTGAACCTTCTATCCAGTAACACAGGCTAGAGTGACATGTACCACCCGAGCCAAGAGCTGGTGCGGTCACTCCAGCTACCCGGTCTGCACGCCTGCATGTCCCTCCAGCCCAGGCAGACTGCCGAGGCCCAGACCCCGCCCTGCCACTGGAACCCTGGGTAATCATTAGTCAAATCCATTCCACCTGCCCTCACTCATCAAGGGCACCTTAATTGTGGCTACAAAACACTTGCATGTCTTCCAAGTGGAGCCTAAGGGATAAGTTGTTTGCCCTAGCCGTTGTCTAGGAACTTGGAGTCAACTGCGTCTAGTTCCAGCTGAACTGGTTAAGACTGGCCAGGACCACCGATCCTCTAACTGGGCGTGCGCCAATGTCCAGAATGTGTGGAACACTTCATGTAAATTAATTTAACCCTCTAACAACCCTCTGACTTTGGAACTATTTTTAACGCCCATTTTATAGATGATAAAACTGAGGCCCAGTGCATTGCAGTGACTTTACTGGGTTCACACAGGTCGTAAGTGGCACACCCGTAGTCAGCTCTGTGATCTCAACCATTGTGTTAGACCATCTCCCCAAGGAACATTTCTAGCCCTTTCCAGGGGACCAAATGGGACATCAGGTATCAGCCTCACAGCCCTCATTTCCTCAGACAATACTTGGGGACATCTACCAACATTCTTTCAGGAACGCCCTTGGTGTTCACTAACTAGTTCCCAAGAGTCTTTCTATCTCCATGGGGTGAAGACACACAACGGGGTTTCTGAGGAGAAACGAAATTACTACGTCATCTCACACCTTCCAGCTACCTTAGCTTGGTTTTCACATCATCGTGAAATCTTGCAAGACGTGTATTGATTTGAGAAGGCTGGCAAAGGACTCTAACAATTTGGTGAACCCAAATGACCACGTGCTTCCACTTGTTGGGGAAGCCACCGTACCTTCTACATTATGATAGTCTCCTTGGGGTGTGCGTTTGGATCTTGGAATGGGGATAGTGACCCACATTGTTGGGAATTCAGCAAGTATCTGATGAGGAGTCAGACCGCTCCGGGTGTTGCTGTTTGACACGGCCAGCTTGGTGTCCTTTAAACCATCCCTCCAACAATCGGAAACACTCAGAAACTTAGCTGCGACAATGCACGTGCTGATCGCTGCCACTTCTGACTCCCGGGAATTTTACACGTCGAAGTGCTTTGAAAACTAGATTGTTTGAGGCTGAGAGAGATTGTGAAAGTCATTAATGACGTCACACAACTGCATTTGCTCTCCATTCATCACAGTTTTCACCTTTCAAAGCCCCAAACTAGACTCAAGATGTGCGAACGCTGGTAGGAAGTGAGGAGATACAAACTACTAGAAATAGCAAGTCATCTTGGGTAGAGTTGGAATGGTTTTGGACAACATTCCTTGCTGGGTCAACCTGACGCACTCAGAATGCCTGGGGGAAAATTTTTTCTAACTCTAAAATGGGAGATTAAATGATATCTAAAATTATTGTATTTTTTCAGGGAAAAAGTTCCCAGGGTTCTTTTATGATAAGACAACTTTGGGAGATCCTGGACATCTTTCTGAAGTTTATACTGGGGGGAGGCAGGGCATACACTCTCGTGCCCCAGGCCACCCCTGAACGGTAGTGGTAGAATCCCATGACAGTCATTAGTAGAAACTGCCTTGGGGGAGCTTTCTCGTGAAGTTGCACTAGCTTAGTGCTTCTCCAAATTTAAGGTGCATATGAATCTCCTGAGGAGGTTGTTAAAATACAGATTCTGACTCTATAGCTCTGGGGTGGGGCCTGGGATTCTGCATTTCTAACAAATTCCCAGGTGATGCTCCTGCTGCTGCGAGGATATAGACGAATTGCTTGTGCTAGAAAATGAAAAGTATTGTTCACTATTGTGAAAATTTTACCGCGTGTGTGCTGAGGTTGGGATTGGCCAAGATGTTAAACAAAGCAATTCCTCCAATTGAGTTAGATTCAAGAGATACATTCAAGGAAGAGCCACAGTAAGATCAGGAAGCCCAGTGGAAAACAAAGACGACTTATCAGCTGACATCTGTCCAGGTATGTGCACAGCTGAAATGTAATCCTGCCTAGGAACTGGGAACCCGCCCTGTGGGGCTCCTGGGCATGGAAGCCTTTCTGTGTCCCCCGCTTCTTTTTTGGCTTCAGCTTCCATGACCTTCCCTGAGTTCCAAAGGGCAGGTACAAACCATTGTTAATCAGGGAAGGGAGGGGATGCAGAGACAAGGGAGGAGCAGCCAAGAAACAACAGTGCAGCCTTGGGGCAGGGTCCTGGTTCCCCCTCAAGGGATACACGTAACAATATCTTTGAGCTCTTCTGCACAACTAAAACCCCCAACAAATGGAAGATGTTAACTACCTGATGAAGCATTCTTCATCCCAGAGAGAAGGTCACAGTTTGATAACCTCCAGAACCACAGAAGCTCATCAGGAGACCACCTGAGGCCGGATTCAAAAACTGCAGGCCCTGCACACACCCTGATCCTTATCAGCAAAGCCACCCTTGAACCACTGCTCTGAAACTCCTCACCAAATCCCCCCGGGCTGGGACACACAGTTTTTGAGGGCACGAGCCCACTGTGTCCCCCTTTGCCTGGCAAAGCAATTAAGCTATTCTTTTCTATTTCACCGAAAACTCTGTCTCTGAGATTCGATTTGGCACCAGTGCACAGAGGCTGAGTTTTGGGCATCAAATTCTGTTTGCTTCTGGGGAAGAGAGAAACCAGCTGGAGAGAGTAAGGGAGGGGCTGAGTACAAGAGAGGTGAAGAGGTGCAGGTGGGCAGCTACCTGCATCGCCTGTGTGTGCAGGGTGTCGAGTTTGTGTTGGATACAAGGGATGTCACAGGTTTTGTTGGTAATCACTCTCCCCAGCAACCACCAGCACCCAAATTGCCATCTGCTGGGAGAGGGGAGCACAGTAGTGGGACATTGTGAGGTGGCTCTTGGGTGACAGGCAGAGGCGGGGATGGTGGGGTGGGGGGTGGGGAGGGAAGGAGAAAGAGCAAGCGAGCGAGGGCAGACACACAGCTGCTGGAGCCTGTGCTGGGGATGAGGGGTAGTGGAGAGCAGATCTTTAAGGCTTTTGAATAGAATATGAAACTGCAGTCTTAAAATGAACACGACCAAATCTTAAAAGCCAAAATGAAGCTCTTCCAATAACTCAAACACCTTACAGAATTGAACTGCCAATTAAGGGAATTAAGGGAATCCAGTGGATAAGGAGAATCTTCAGAGCACAGTTTTTGGGAAAATGAAACCTTTCCATATTCATCCCCTAGAGTTGAGACTTCTGTAAAACTGCTCACACTTGTATAGGCTGTATTACCTGGGGTCTGGTTTTTGTTGAGCAATCCAAGGAGGATTCTCAGCTGGCTCCTTGCTGAAGCAGATGTGTGGTCCAGGTTTGAAGAGTCCCTTGTCCAGCAGGCTGCATTGTTAACCCTTTAATATTCTTCCTGGCCTGGAGTCTGAGTTGGCGTATTTGGTTGTCCTATACTGTCCTGACCATGTCGTTGCTTCCTCCTAGAATCCTGTCCATTTTTTGCCCCAAACTCGTTAGCTTTAAAATCAATTATGCAGTAAATATTGTGTTAAAATGCAAGGACTTCAGTTTTCCTAAGAAAATGAAATTTACAGTATCCATGGGAATGATTATCATCAAATACTTAATGGCTTTAAAGAAAAGAAAATGTAACCAAATGCCTGTATTAGAAGGCACAGTATCAATTTAGGTAACAAGAGGGCTCGAGCTTTGAGCATGTCCAGCAAGACTTTCATTAAACAACAGCACTAACTAGATATTTCCACCCATCAGAAGTTGTATTTCAACTTCATGGAGAAGGGGAAAATCATATGAAAGCGAGCTCTAATAAAATTTATTCCAGAAAGCCATTTCCAGGAGCTCTCTTAAAGTGCAACTCAATCTCTTTCTTGTTTTACTTCTGCAAATAAAAATTAGCAAGGGACGTTACTGTGGTGTGGTGGGAAGGACATTCCATTCGGAGACCTGAGTTCTGGTCTTCACTGTGCCTTGACACACAACTGTGACCGAAGTTTACCTAACTCAACCCTTCTGCTTCAGTGTCCCCATCTATAAAAACAAAGGGGTAGAGTATGTGGTCTTAAGGCATCTTTCAATATGACGTTCTGCAATTTCAAGATGCCAGGTACAAGGTTAAAAATGATAACCCCTTGGAGAAATACACACGAGGAGCCTGGAGCATCTAATTCCATCAGAAAGCAAAGAAGTGCTAAAAACCAACAAACAAACACAAAACCTATATAATAATGGGGTATGTCAAAGGGACACAGGGTCTAATGAAAAGAGTTCCCAAAGGCCAAAGCTAAAACAATTTGAGCAAGAAAATAAATATTGGATTATAAACCAAGTACAAAATAAATATCTATGGGTCCATACTGATATAAATAAATGATTGAATTTTTAAAATGGGGGTGAAGGGTCAAATCTCCCATGCAGAAGAATTCCAAATAATGTATGTAGCAGCTCCATACTCAGGGAGGTGGAGCATCACTCCACACTTTATGTGTGGGCTTGACAGTGACTTCCTTCCAAAGAGGACAGTGGAAAGTGAGGGGCAGGGGGTGAGAGTAACTTTCCAGTAGAGAAATTTGACAAACACTTCCTCAGCTAGTGATCAAGGTTCATATCAGCTGTGGTAATTCATGTTGATAGTATATACTCTTGATATGATGTGATGAGAATCACACTTCATCTCTGGGGTCTTTCAAAAAACACATTACACTAGTCAAATCATGAGAAAAACATCAGACAAATCTCAACTGAGGAACATTTGGGAAAAAACTGACCAGTATTCTGCAGAACTTTCAAGGTCATCAAAAACAAGGAAGGTCTGAGACAGTGTCACATCCAAGAAGAGGCTAAGGAGACGTGATGTTTAAATGTAACGTGGCGTCCTGGATGCGAACCTGGGACAGAAAAAGGACGTTAGGTGTAAACTAAGGTAATGTGAATAAAGTATGAACTTTAATAATAATATATATTGGTTCCTTAATTGTAACAAATGTACCATACTACAGTAAGAGTTAATAAGAAAGGAAACTGGTTGTGAGAGTATTTGCAAAGTCTCTGTACTATCTTGGCAATTTTTGTTAAATCTAAACTGTTCTAAAATAGATTTTGTTTTTTTAAAAAATTATAGCCTTGAGGGCTGGGAAGCCTTGCAAAAATGATTCAGTACGGCCAACTGACTGGTGTGTATAGGGAGACAGAACTGACAGCGGATTTCCAATAAAGATGAAAAAAATAGGGTTTAATTAATCAGAAATCTTTTCCTGTGAGCTTTCCAGTAGATGGAGCAGTCATGGCACGTGTGCAGAAAAGGTTAGCCCAGGAGGCCTAGGTTGTCCAAACCCTATATGTTCTAGGTCTTCAAGACTGGCCCTTGACCAGCTCCTGGGAGATGAGCTCTGAGCCATTGGAATATCCAGCCTGATAAGAGTGTCTTTGCATGCCAAGGGCCTGGGGCCATCTTGGATTATTGATACTAACAGTGCAATTTATGGTAAATGCTTGCTTCTGTTTACCTGGGGCCCTGGGCCATATTGACTGAGTTTGACTTCTTGGGGGGAAGGGGACTGGAGACTGAATAGCTAAGGTTAGTCATGTGGGTGCTTCATGCCTACATGACCCCCAATAAAACCCCTCAACACCAGGTCTCAAGGGAAGTTTGCTGGTTGGCAATACTTCATACGTGTTGTCACACGTTGTTGCTGGGACCATGAAGGGCTATTCCCTGTGATTCCCCTGGGAGAGGACACTGGAAGCTCATGCTTGGTTTCTCCTGGACTCTGTCCTATGTCCCATATTCCTTTGCTGATATTAATTTGCATCCTTTCACTGTATGAACTGTAATCAAAGTACAACAGCTTTTCTGAGTTCTATGAGTCCTTCTAGAGCATCGTCAAACCTGAGAGTGGTCTTGGGGACCCCTGACACCACATGGCATACAGACTGGGGTCTCCAACCTGCGACATCCTGGCATATCTAACAAGGGACTAGGCCATATCCAGCTGGGGGCACCCTTAACTTGGCGATTGTTTGAGAACATAAATTACCTGATCAATTATCCAATTATCCATTGCCCTCCATTAGTCCTCAATCAATACTTCGGAACTTAGAAAAGCACATACTCAATTTCCTCTTCTCTCCAGCTCCTGAAAGCCTTCATAATTTGGAGGTGTTTTTGCCCAGTTTTTTTTTTTTTTTGCGGTACGCGGGCCTCTCACTGCTGTGGCCTCTCCCGTTGCGGAGCACAGGCTCTGGACGCGCAGGCTCAGAGGCCATGGCTCACGGGCCCAGCTGCTCCACGGCATGTGGGATCTTCCCGGACCGGGGCACGAACCCGTGTCCCCTGCATTGGCAGGCAGACTCTCAGCCACTGCGCCACCAGGGAAGCCCTCGCCCAGTTTTAAAAGACACACACAAAAGAATTCAATCACTTTTCTGCCCGATAATAAATCTCTACTCTCCCTGAGGACAGGAATGCTGCTTGCCCTCATTGCAACACTCCCTGCTCACCACTCACAGCTCTTCCCTGAAGCTGAGACAGTGCTTGGATCAGCAGGGTGCTCTGGGCTTGCCGAGGTCTGGCTCCAGTCTGGGAAGCGGGAGGGGTGGAGAGAGGATTGAAACTCTGAGGACAGAAAACAGCTGCAGAGACTGAGAAAAAGGCCGGGCTGGGAGGACCTGCGGCAGTTGAGACATTCATTGGTGGGCAGGGTCAGTGGTAGATGTTTTGGTCAGTGCCTCGCACGCTTCTGTAACGGGGAAGCTGCTGAGTCGGGCTCAGTTCCAGCTCATAGAGCCCCTAAGTGGCTGGGAAGTGTGGTGTCCTACAAGGAAGCAAAGTTGGGGTGTTGGGAGGAGTGTCTGGGCTGCACCCCCTTCCTCTGGCCAGGGCAACTTCTCCACCCCAGCCCTGGGCCCTTCTCCACCAGCTGGAGGACTTAGCAGATACACATGTTGGCCTGGTGTGGTCCCTGCAGCCAGCTTCAGGGAGAGGCAGCCCCCAGCTCCCAATAGCCAACTGGAGTCTTGTTGGGCTGCACCTCACAGACCTACAAGGCCTGTACCCACCTAGCTTTAAGACAGGAGAAAGAGCCCGGAGTCTGCGACAGAGACATCCACGGTTTAATGGATGGAGAAGTTTACACATCTAGAGCAAGGTCCTGGAGCAACGCTCCACCGTGTGTGCCAGACCACCAGCAGGACATGGTGGCAGCCTTCGCTCCTGGAGGGAAGGAGAGATTGCTAGTTACAGGGGGGAATTGAGGTCAGGTTGGCTCATGGGTTACCAGGGAAAACAGCAGAGGGACACGCCCCTCACTGCTCCTTTGATAAGAACAATCACTAGCTGGGGCCCGGGGCAAGTATGTAGGAAGGTCAGTCATGTGAGTTGTTGCAGGTGAAGCAGGCACTGGTGAGCAGGGGATGGACAGACAGCAAGAGGACAGCCACCGTGAGTGGCCTGACCATACAAGTCTCTACTTGAAAGGACCTGAGCCTGAAGGCCTGGACATGTCTTGGAGATAAAAACCGGGTGCCAACAGCCATGGTGGCCACTGGTCCATGGGGAGACAGAGAGGGTTTTTTCTATACACAGTACCTCTGAGGCCTTGTTCCTGTAAATTTGGGGGTCACAAGTTGGCTTTCTCTTTGATTTGATCCAGTGGTCCAGAGGTGATTGATGGGCGGAAGTTGATCGGTGAGAAGGGCTCTAGGGCCCAGGACCTTCGGGAAGGAAGACCTTTAGGGCAAGTCCATCAGGTGGTCTTGCTGGAAACTGACTGTCACGGAAACCATGGAGATTTCTGGTTTTTTCTCAGGCCCAAGCCTATAGAAGCTGGGGCTAGTTGAGGATGTCCAATTCCCGTTTCTGCCTTGGGAATGAAGAGGAATGTTTCCAGCTGGGTTTAAACGCATTAATTTCCAAATTGAGTTTGGCTCTCTTGCTATTTAAAAACCCTGTTTGGTAAACACTTCACCGAGCAATGGCTCTGAAAGAGAAAGATTACTTTCCCATTAGCCCGGCTTCGTAGAATGCATTTGATTCAAACGACTGACCGTCAAAGGGGGTTTAAGTGGAATGTGGGTTTCAAAGTCCAGGTGAGAACCAGTCTGCAGGGACTCGGGGCTCCCCCACCACTAGGGAAATGAGGGTGCGGTGGGCACCAGCTCCTCTCAGCAGACCTCCTAGGACCCTTCCCACCCTCGAGGCCTGTTGGGTAGCAGAGCAAGCAGGGAATTGACGATGCTAGGAAGCTACGCACAGGCTGCCCACTCCTGCCTTGGGACCAGAACAAGCAGGAAAGACAAACAGGAGGGCAGCAGCCTTTACACACTGACCGCGGCAGGTTGGGACCAGGAGAGGCCGATCCACCAGAGGGTCCTAGCTGTGCTCAGATCCCAGGCCTTGGAGTCCGCTGTGGGGTGTTGTGCCCTTAGCCCATGGGGCCAGCTTGTCCCCCTGCCTCATGTCTAGGACCATTTAAGAATTTTCTGGAGACTTCCCTGGTGGTCCAGTGGCTAAGACCCCACACTCCCAATTCAGGGGGCCTGGGTTCGATCCCTGGTCAGGGAACTAGATCCCACATGCTGCAACTAAGAGCCCGCATGCCGCAACTAAAAGATCCTGCATGCCACAAGGAAGATCCTGCCTGTTGCAACTAAGATCCGACGCAGCCAAATAAATAAATAAATATTTTTAAAAAATCTTCTGGATGACTCAGCTCTGCAACTGCCGCACTGCTGCAACTTCTGAAGAAGTACCCCCGACTGCGCCCTCCCGGGCTCTTGGCCAAATTTGCTGCAGTTAAACTTGGATGGGACCTGAGCTTTCATGTAGAATGGGAGGGGGGTTTCGTTTTGTTCGTGGTGGGGGGATGATGGAAGGTGACAAGAAAAGAGTAGCTAGACACTCTAGTGACAAGTTTTAGTATTCCATCTTTTGAAAAACTGAGATTTTTTTACACTGACATAGAGCAAATAGAACCGTGATGTGTTTCATAATTTATGTGGATGATACATCATGGGCTTTTGACAGTTCTAGCATATTTACAATGATTACAGGTTTTTCTGTCTGGGAGAAGCCTCCTTTCTCGCCCGCACCCGAGTGTTGCTGGCTTCTGACCATGAGACGCACCCACGTCTAGCACGTCCCTGGGCTTCAAGGTTGTCCATTTACCCCATCTTCTTCTTGTCCCGCCCTGCTTTGCTCCCAGTACTCTGCTCACCTCTTTTTGGGAACTGTGACCTTGACTGGCAGAAGGGCCCTTCTCTCCCTTCCTTCCCCTTTGATCTTTATTGAGCTTTGGGTTCTGTGCAAATAGGATTTCTGTCCTCAAGGCTCATAGCCTCGCAGAGCTGATGTGATACAAACCCAACATATGGAAACACAAGGAAAAGGAACCAAACCACACTGGGGGGAGAACGGGTCAGGGAAACCTTTCTTGAAGACATGGCCTCTAACCTGTGTCCTGAATTGAGCTGGGTGAGGGACTGTGTAAGGGTCGGGTGGCAAGGGGAAAGAGAGAGAAAAGGAGGGTATGGTGGACATTGGCCATTGTTCAAGGCCACCCAGCATCTCAACCCCTCTTTCTGAATCTGGGAAGCTCCCCATCTTGCGATTCTTGGTCAGTGGCAAGACCACCACTGTGGAAGCCAAAAATTCAGATAATCTCATTCTTAGCCTCCCTTTCAGCTCATATAGGCATGAGACCCAGGCACTACCTCTCTGCGCACTTGTACCATCTTTGACCTGGGAGCTAGTGATGCAAAGTAGCAGGTCTGTGCAAGGTCCATTCTGCAAGGCAGATGGATGCTTCGTTGTCCAGAGCCAGTAGTGTCACCATTTAATCAGCATTGTCCAGGGTTTGGTCACAGTGTTGTCAGGAACTCGGGCCCATCAGGGGTAGCAGTGATGATTTCACAATGGTTGTTCTGTACCTTGACTTTAGACCTCCTCCTGGCCTTGGAAGCTCCGGGTCTGGTTCTCTAATACTGGACAGCATGTGAGTTCTCCATCATCTTTTATTTTTAATTAGACTTTTTATTTTGGAATAATTATAGATTCACATGCAGTTGTAAAAAAATAATACAGAGAAGCGCAGAGGATTTTTAGGGCAGTGAAAATACTCTGCATGATACCATAATGTTGGATGTATGTCATTATACATTTGTCCAAATCCATAAAATGTACAACACCAAAAGTGAACTATGGTGTAAGCTGTGGACTTTGGATGGAGATGTATTAATGTAGGCTTATCAATTGTATCAAATGTACTACTCTGGTGGAGGAAGCTGAAAATGGGGGAGGTTATGTATGTGTGAGGCCAAGGGGTATACGGGAAATCTCTCTACTCGCCTATCAATTTTGCTGGGAACCTAAAACTGCTCTAAAAAATAAAGTCTTTAAAAATATTGTCTCTCCCTCACAAAAAAACAATTAACAATCAGTCTGAACTGAAGATCCCACTTAAGTATATATATATGCACATACACACACACACACACACACACACAATCATCCCTTGAACCCTCATCTGCCTGATGAGCATGGTCCAATGTAGTGTGATATAGACCTTTGCTACTCCAAGTGTGATCCATCACCTAGAAGCTTGTTAGAAATGCAGAATCTCAGGCCCTTTTCTAGATTTACAGCATCAGAATCTGCATTTTAACCAGATTTCAGGTTTCCTCACATTGAGGACTGTGAAACACTGGTAGAGCTGACAAAAGGCCCAGTTACCAACTTTAGGAGCTCCTGAGTTGACCAAGCAGTACATGGGGAACAGTCTTAACTGGGTCCTGGGCTTGTGACCCACCCACCATTTAAATGTTTCACAAGTGCTCAGTTTGCATGTTTCTTCAATCCAAATCCTCAAGTAATTAAGAAAGACTCCCCAGAGCTGCCAGATTGAATGGTTCTCTTTTGAGAAAGATTCAATATTTGCCCATTCAGATTAGCCCAGCTCTCACCTTCCATTGAGACATCTGTCCAAAGGTAATGCCATCATTACTTTTCTCACTCTAGTTTCAAAATTGACTATAAACAGATCCCTTTTCCCTGGACATCTGAACAGGAGAATTTATCCTTCCTTACCTGAGAAAGTTTTAATTATTTGCATCTGGGATTCCAAGTCTGTCTCAGTAATACAATTAATTTTAATCAGGAGTCTAAGTTTGTCATTCAATCCAATTATTCTCAATTAAGTGATTGTGTATTTCACTTCATTATCCATTGATTGTGATTACTTATTATCAAGTAAACTCAATATATTTATGATGATTTTACTAATCAGACAATGCCTGCTGTTCAAAAAATCCATGGTTTTATTCAGGGGCCCATAATCCGGGCACCTTGCAATTCTGTGAAATCACTGTGAACCCATGATATTTATCAAACTCCTGCAAAGCTAGGCTAGCACTGTACTGGGAAAGTTGGAACAAAGGAAAGTGCAGAAGACAAACACTGCTCTCAAGGCCCTTATGAGGGATGGATGGTGTGTGTGTGTGTGACTGGGGATGATGGTGCAGACAAAAAATTCTGGATGGTGGAGGAGGACTGACTGGTCCAGAAGGTTTTGTGGTAGAAGCCGGGCTGGAGTCTTTGGAAGGTAGAGAGCTCAGAGCCCGTCAGGTAAGGCCTCATAACGACTGACATTAGGAACACTTGGGACGCTTGCTAGACAAATGCACCCCAGGGCCCTGCCCCAGACCTACTGAGTCAGGATCTCTTGGGCATGCATCCAACAATCTGATTTTTAATAAGCTGATTAATTCAATAAGGTGATTCATATGCACAGGAAGTATGAGATCCACTGGCATAGCAGTTAAGAGAAAGGTGTCTGACTCCAATGCCTGATATTACTTCCCACTTTCCACCCTAGCTTTATGACCTTAGAGAAATTACCTGTCTTTCTGAGTCTCAGTTTTCTCATCTTTAAAGTGGGGGGAAAAATGCCTCTTTCATAAGGTGGTTGTAAGAACTGAATCAGATAGTTTAGCAGGGTTCCTGAGAACAGCAGGCCTTCAAAAAAGGTAGCTTAAAGAATACAAAGGAAGGAATAATGCAGAGAAGAACATTCCACATGGGACATGGCGTGAAGTCAGATTAGGAAGCAGAGGAAGTCTCAGAGGGCCAGGACCTGGCCAGGGTGATGGAAGTAGGGTGATCAACTGTCCAGTTTGCCCAGGCCTGGAGGGTTTCCTGGAATGTGGGACTTTCCTGGGCAAACGGGAACAATTACTCACCTTAGTATGGGAGCAGAAAGTGCTCCCACACCAGGAAGGAAAGTGTGAAGGTGGAGGGTGGCTGGAGCCAGGTTGTACAGGGCTGCTCTGCCAGCCCAGCGATCCCACACCTGTTATGTGTGAGACATGACTTCACGTTTTATCTGCAAACGCAAGCCTGTTCTACTGCAAGCTGATGAGAAGACACTGTTATTTACTTGGAGTGTCTAGCTGTTTCTCAGCCCTGTTCCAGGTGGGGCTTAACTCAAGCTGACATCACATTATCTACTCAACCCAGAGCACTGGGGAAAGGGCAGAAAATGACCATTTTTAATTGTAGTGGTCACTGTTGGTGCCTATCCAACCACCATTCCCAACTCCTCGTCTTACCTGCTTCCCACCATCAAACCTCCTTTGTAGCTAAGGCAGCCACATGCTCCAGATCTGGTCAATGTAACACAACATGAGATTTATCAGCAGGCTTCCAGGTAGGAGCTCTTCTCTCTGATAACGGGAAAGAGACATGTGAGCAAAGCTCTTTCTCTTACCTCCTTAGCTTCTCCCTTTGGATATAGTTATGCAACGATGTGATGCCTGGAGCAGTGGCAGCTATCTTGCAACCAGAGGACACAGTCTAAAGAATGACAGAGATGATGACCCAATACTCTGACATTGTGAAACCATACAACCAAGGCTTCTTATGAGGTAAACAACTTCACCATATAGCTTAAGTCTCTGTTAGTCTGGTATTCTGTTACTTGTGGCTCAAGGCATTCCTAACTGATTCATTAACTCATGCATATGGGGCCTGCCCTGCCACAGACTGTTCTAGTCTGCTGTGGTCTGCCTGATCATTCTAAAATGAAGCCTACTATGCCACTGCTCCCATCCCAGCTCAAGCCACTATTATCTTAGAGTGGGATATAATGTTGCTATAGATACTCCGGCCCCCAGTTTTTCCTCTAATCCTGTAACCCTTTCCTAGTAACACAGCTAGGCCTCCATTGCTTCAAGGGAAGATTGTCACAGGGATCAGAATTTGGTACAAAACTCTGTGATAGGAGAAGAAAGTGCAGACAACAGTTCGACTCTCACCTCCTTCATTCTGGTGTCTATG
Organism: Mesoplodon bidens; assembly: GCF_964165515.1. Taxonomy (NCBI): domain Eukaryota; kingdom Metazoa; phylum Chordata; class Mammalia; order Artiodactyla; family Ziphiidae; genus Mesoplodon; species Mesoplodon bidens. The sequence goes on from NC_138171.1 coordinate 41,510,013, forward strand.
CTTCTGTTAATGTAGCCTCAGGTCAATTTTTGCCTTCTTTTATCCTTTTATGGAGCCTTATTCCATATGAAGGAATACATGGGGAACATGAAGGAGATGGAGGAGGAAGAGGAAGAGAAGGCCATGCTATAAAAAGAGGAGATACCAAGGGGGAAGGCATGTCACAAATGCATCCTTTAAAGTGGGCATGAAGCAGGGTTCCTGCACTGTTTCTAGGATCCTGACACATAGCCCTCCACAGATGATACTGTGAATGTTTTCTTCATCTGAGCCCAGATTTCCTAACACATATGGACAGGCTTCCTAATGCCAGCTCATGGCCATGAATTGGGTAACAGGAATTTAACAGCAAGCAGATAGCCCAGACTGAGACTTGATTTCTAGTGACAGACTGAGCATCACTGGAGAGAACCTTTAGAGAGGAAAACAAATTCAGAAAAAAGCTGTTCATCTGTCTTCCAATGAGGTTCCCAGGGATTGGCCAAGCCATCTCATTGCAGGCAGCCTGCCGAGGTCCCTCTCTGCTACTTTCATGCATCTGTACCCTTTTCCCCCTTCCTCAAGCCAATCCACCATCATCCCGCAGTGAGACCTTGGTTTGCAGAAGGTATGCCCTGTTATCCTGTGACCACCTCAGGATGCTAGACAAGAGGTCCCAGAATGAAATAATGCCATGTGCAGGAACATGGATGGACCTAGAGGCTATCATACTAAGTGAAGTAAGTCAGAAAGAGAAAGACAAATATCATACGATATCACTTATATGGCAATCTAAAATAGGACGCAAATGAACTTATCCATGAAACAGAAATGACTCACAGACATAGAGGACAGAATTGTGGTTGCCGAGGGGGAGAGGGGGTGGGGGAGGGATGGGTGGGTGTTCGGGATTAACAGATGCAAACTATTATATAGAGAATGGATAAAAAACAGGGTCCTACTGTAGAGCACAGGGAACTATACTCAATATCCTGTGATAAAGCATAATGGAAAAGAATATGAAAAAGAATGTATATATGTATAACTGAGTCACTTTACAGCAGAAATTAACACAACATTGTAAATCAACTGTACTCCAATAAAGTAAATTAAAAAAAAAAAAGGGCCCCACTGCCCCAGCAGAAGAGAACAAATGAGTTCAGATCTTGGCTTAGGACATACAGGTTTAGAAGAATTACATGAACCTGTTTTCCTCTAGGACGGAAGGAAGCAAAAGAATGAGAGAAGAGAGGGGACTTCCCTGGTGGTGCAGTGGATAAGACTCCACGCTCCCAATGCAGAGGGCCTGGGTTTGATCCCTGGTCAGGGAACTAAATCCCACATACATGCTGCAACTAAGAGTTCGCATGCCACAACTAAGGAGCCCGCCTGCCCCAACTAAGGAGCCCACGTGCTGCAACTAAGGAGCCTGCCTACTGCAACTAAGACCCGGTGCAACCAAATAAATAAATAAATATTAAAAAAAAAGAATGAGTGGAAGAGAGGGGGGCATGACAAAGGGGAAGGTGGGTCCAGAATGAGGAGACAGCATTCAGATGCAGCACCTCACCTGTGGGCAGTTGGCATCACTCTTCTTCCAGCTGGTAAACCATCTCTCTGTCTGGTGAGCCTGGAGGCAGGGGCTGAGCCCACAGACATTTAGAAGGATGGTAGGGGATGCATGGATAGGAAAGCAGTTCATCTCAACACAAGATCTTCTCCCTGTTTGGCACAATTAAAACACATCACTCTCTTGCCTGCTAGTTCCCTGATTCTAGCTACCTACACACATCCACTGGTTTCATCTCTTTTTTTTCTTTCTTTTTTTTTTACATTTGTATTTATTTATTTTACATAACATACAAATACAACTATCATTAGCTAAGGTCTCAGAGAAAAATACACTTAAGGCAAGATTATTTATTAATAACAATGAATACAAATTCAGATTTCAAAAATCCTTCTTGATAATTTCTTTTTCTGGAGAAGGAAAATGTTAGATCTGATAAGATCATCATTAAGTTTTTAAACATCTTTATTGGAGTATAATTGCTTTACAGTGGTGTGTTAGTTTCTGCTGTATAACAAAGTGAATCAGCTATACATATACATATGTCCCCATATCCCCTCCCTCTTGCGTCTCCCTCCCACCCTCCCTATCCCACCCCTCTTGGTGGTCACAAAGCACCAAACTGATCTCCCTGTGCTATGCGGCTGCTTCTCACTAGCTATCTGTTTTACGTTTGGTAGAGTATATATGTCCGTGCCACTCTCTCACTTCATCCAGGCTTACCCTTCCCCATCCCTGTGTCCTAAAGGTTTCATCTCTTGTTCATCCGTTCACTAGGCTACCACGTGAGTGATCTTTGAAAAGCATGATTCTGATTATATCAAGACCATGCTAAATCTCTTTAGTTGTCTTCACTTCCTGGAGGCCACAGTCCCAACTCCTGGACAGGGCGGACGAAGGTTTGGCTGTTGCATACCTCTGTAGCCCATGCTCTCACCAGTCTCCTGCTTTTCAGCCAGACTCAATGAGAGTTACTTTGACTCTGGACTCTGGACATTTGCACATGCTTCTCTTGATGCTTGGAGCCAATTATCTATCACTGCATAGCAAACAGCCCAGAGCTAATTGGCTTACAATAGCAGTCCTTCACTTCGCTTAAGAACCTGTGACTTGGGCAGAGCTCACCTCTGCTCTGTGTGGTGTCCGCTGGCTGGGGAATAATTTTCAAGGTGGCGTACTCACATGGCTGGCTGTCAGTGGACGCTCAGCCCGGGCCAATGACTGAGGCCTCAGTTCTCCACCAGCTGCTCAGCTTTCCTCACGGCATGGTGGCTGGGTTCTGAAAGTGATAGTCCCAAGAGCACCAGAACGAAGCTGAATTGTGTTTCATGACCTAGCCTCAGAAGTCACATAGTATCACTTTAACTATAGTTACAAGCCTACCAGATTCAAGAGTAGGGGACAGAGACCCCCAGCCCCAGAATAGAGGAGTGCCAAAGCTGCATTGCAAGAAATGCGTGGACCAGTGGGGAGAGGGAAGAGGGGAGGGGCAAGATAGGGTAGAGGATTAACAGGTACAGACTACTATGTATAAAATAAATAAGCTACAAGGATATTCTGTACAACACAGGGAATATAGTCAATATTTTATAATAACTATAAATGGAGTATAACCTTTAAAAATTGTGAATCATGATGTTGTACACCTGAAAGTTACAGAATATTGTCCATCAAATATATCTCAGTTTAAAAAAATAACTTAAAAAAAAAAAAGAAATGCTTGGGATGGGAGATAATGTCACCATCTTCGGAAAATAAAATCTCCTATCCGCTCACTCTATTCTGTTACTTACACTTGCCCTTAGACTTCAGTTTAAACATCTGTTTCTCAAGAAGCCCTTTGATCACCTAAGCTGGGTTGGGTCACCTTTTTATCTGCTATCTCAACACCCTGTACTTCCCCTGTAGAGATACTCATCACACACTTGGAATGATTGTTTCCCACTAGACTGTCCGTATGTGCTGGCTCCATTCTCTCTCCATCCCCTCGTTGTTTGAAGAAGGAAACACATTAGTCAGAAATCTGTACATGCCAAGCCTTGTGTATTATTGAATGCGCTATTTCTAATTCTTGGAACAATGCTGCAAGGTATTAATTATTTCTTTTATTTTATACATGAGCAGAGATTCAGAAAGTTTAAGAATAACTGTCAAAGGATAAACAGCTAGTAAATTGGCAGAGCAAGACTTCAAATCCAGGTTATCTAGTTGTGAAGGCCTGTGACGTTTCCACTATATCTTTTTGCCTCTCTTGAGGTTTATTGTACATCTTTGGAGAGATTACTAACTGAAGTTGAATATTTTCCCTTTTTTTTTAAACGTTTAATTTTTTTAAAAAATTTATTTATTTTTGGCTGTATTGGGTCTTCGTTGCTGCGTGCGAGCTTTCTCTAGTTGCGGTGAGCAGGGGCTGCTCTTCAGTGCAGTGCACGGGCTTCTCACTGCGGTGGCTTCTCTAGTTGCAGAGCATGGGCTCCAGGTGCGCAGGTTGCAGTAGTTGTGGCGCGCAGGCTCAGCAGCTGTGGCTCACGGGCTTAGTTGCTCCGTGGCATGTAGGATCTTCCCAGACCAGTGCTTGAACCCCTGTCCCCTGCATTGGCAGGCAGATTCTTAACCACTGCACCACCAGGGAAGTCCATCCCATATGGTTTTAGACAATTATATTTCCTTTTATATGAATTCTTGGCTTATGTTTCTTTTTAATCCACATAGCTTTTTCCGATTGATCGGTAAGAGTTCCATATAGAGTAAATTATTTTCACTGTTGTATTTACCTTTTGATTTTATTCCATTTTAGACATGTGAAATTTTATATTTTCATGTGGTCTAACCCAGATCTCCCCTTTTATGCTTTCTTTCATAACTTCTCAAGTATTTTTTTCTTTTCTCATGATAAAAGTGATACATACTTATTATAGAAGATTCAAAAAATGCAGAAAAGTATAATGATGAAAATACAATCACCCATACGCTTTTCACTCACCCAGAGACCACTCTCAAAATGGTGTATTTCCTTCCTTCCTTTTTTGAAAAACAATATCATATATAAAAGAGTATGTATGGGGCTTCCCTGCTGGTGCAGTGGTTGGGGGTCTGCCTGCCAATGCGGGGGACATGGGTTCGGGCCCTGGTCTGGGAGGATCCCACATGCCGTGGGGCGGCTGGCCCCGTGGGCCACAATTGCTGAGCCTGCGCGTCTGGAGCCTGTGCTCCGCAACGGGAGAGGCCGCGATGGTGAGAGGCCCGCGCACCGCGATGAGGAGGGGCCCCCGCTTGCCACAACTGGAGAAAGCCCTCGCACAGAAACGAAGACCCAACACAGCCATAAATAAATAAATAAAATTTAAAAAAAAAGCAAAAGAAATCTGAACGAAGTATGGTCTTAAAAAAAAAGAATAAATAGCCTTTAAAAAAAAAAGAGTATGTATGAAAGGTATGCATAGTTTAAAGAATCTTTACAAAACCAGCACCCATGCATTATAAACAATGCTGCTAGCTTTCTTATAGACATTGCCTGATGTAAGCGTATAAAAGTATCCCTTAGGTGTATATATGCTTCACCCAGGTTAAGAACTAGAACATTAACAACACCTTAGAAGCCCCAGCTATGAGTATCTGCTCTTCCAGAGAAATAAAGTTAGTTTCTATTTTATGTTAAAATTTTTTTATTATTATTCCCTTCTCTAATAACACCTCTCGTCCCTACCCCTTTTTTCTAGAGGCAACCATGAGTCTACGTTTGTGTTAATCATTCCCTTGGTTTTCTTTATAGTTTAGCCATTTAGCTATTAAACAATATATTGCTTAAGCTTTAGCTATATTTGAATTTTATTTCTGACATTTGCTTCTTTGACATTTTATTTTTGAGATTGGCTTGTGTACTCTAAGAAAGAGAGGGCAGTTCACTCATTTCAGTGTTGTAGAGCATTGCAGTGCATGACTACTCCATTGTTTATCCTCTTTTTTTTTTTTTTTTGGCCATGCTTCATGGCATGTGGGATCTAAGTTCCTCAAACAGGGATCGAACCCATGCCCCCTGCAGTGGAAGCATGGAGTCTTAACCCCTGGACCGCCAGGGAAGCCCCATGGTTTATCCATTTTATGGCTGATGGACGTTTGGGTTGCTTCAAAATCTTGGCCGTTATGAAGAGTGCTGCTATGAACTCTCTTACACACGTCTCCTGATGCATGTGTATGGAAGTGCCTTTAAGGTGTGTCTATCTAGGAGTGGCACTGCTGGGTCATCCAGAGTACGTGCACACTCAGCTTCCTAACTAATGCCCAGCTCTTCTCCAAAGTGGTTGTAGTGATTTACACTCCTGCCTAAAGTAAATAATTCACCACCACTGTTCACCATTACCAGAACTTGGTATTGTTCTAGTTAAACTTTTTTTTGGCAGTCTCGTTGGTAAGAAATGTGTTAATCTTGTCAATACATTAAAATTGTTCACATTTTCTGTGTATTACTGATGTTTTATCAATGACTGACAGAATTGTGTTAAAATATTCCCCTAGGGTAGATATGTCAATTTCTCCTTTTAGAGCTTTTTATTTCCTGAAGTATTTTGAGGTGATTAGGAACATACAAGTTTAAAATTAAAGTTACCATATCTCTTTGGTGAACTGATCCATTTGTCATGATGTAATAACACTTTCATTTCTATTAGTGTATTTTGCTTTAAATCTTGTTTTAAATATTAGTATGGCTACTTTAGCTTTCCTTTGGTTAGCATTTGTCTGATATTATCTTTTCATTTAAACTTTTTGGATCTTCTTCTGTGTCTTTATGTTTTAAGTGTGCTTCTTGTGATCAGAATTGTCATAGCCAACCTCCACTCTCCAATTCACACCCTGGCTATTCCCCTCCCCCATCATCAATGAGCGAAGACACCTTTATTTCCGCATCCCTCGCACCTGACATGCAGTCAGGGCTCGAAGGTGTTTGACGAATGAGTGAGTGAATGTACAATGCCTATTACACACTATAGAAAAACTGCAAGACGGAAAAGTGTTCCCTTTCTGACAAAGGTGTTTTGTGGTAACCAAAGTTATTTTTTTTACCAAAGCAGATTGATGTGCAGGATTTTCTTCAAAATATATTGCTATTTATCATACCTCCAGCTGCAAAGAGATGAAACAGGACATCTGCTTTTCTGTGATGGCACCGAATGGCAGATGGGCTCTGGCCCTTATGGGGGCAATGGTACCCACCCCCACCTCTCCTCCTCTGGCAGCCAGTGTCTGTTCTTAAAAGGGCTCCAACTCTTTTGTCTGCTTGCATTTGAGCTTAGGGAATTTGGTGCATTTGTTGGGCACATTTGAGGCGAAGAGAGCGCACCAGGGCTACTGCAGAGAGTGGCTGCTTGGCGGCGTTTACTTACACCAGCCTCACCAGTCAGCCTGGAGAGCCAGGGAGACCTGGGGATGGCTCAGGCCTCCAGACCCTGACATCCACTCTAGCATCAGCCTTTACCTTTCGCTGTGCCCCAGGGAAAATCACTGACCTTCTCTGGGCCTCTGGCTCATGAGAAGGTGGGACTCGGAACTTTGTACCTTCTGGTTCTGAAAGGCCACGCTTTCTAGGCACTTGTATTTTCAGAGTGAGGCTGGGCTGACAAGCGTAGAGAAAGCATTGCTAGTGCCAGCCTGGCCTCTGCTGATAGTTTCCTACAGCAGAAGTGACGAAGCCTTCTGCAGAGAGGCCTGGCCACCAGCCCACTAGGGCTTCCTCCGTAATCCTGAGTCATCGGCAGCACTGGCCCTGGCTCATCCTTTCTCCTCTGCCCCCGTGGGAAGGTAGAGGACTCCCGTGACAGCTGGAGTTTTCACAAGAGTTACTTCTTCCAAAGGCCACGGGCTCGGCATCCTCCCGAGGTCCAGTTCAGCTACTGAATGTCATAGACAGAAAGGAAATAGGCCCCCTCTTCTTGGTTTCTCGAATGCTAGAGCACTTTTTATTTTCAATTTTAAAATTAAGCTACCAGAAAAACTCTTGAGGGCCAGCCAAGACAAAATGCTCTTACTTGGCCCCAATTTCCTGTTAAATGCCCTAAGCAGTTTGGCTGCTGAGATCAGAGTATTCCTTGAGCCAAAGACCATCTGGACTTTCTCTTCTTAGGGCGGCACAGCCGGCCGGGGCCAGGTGTCATGCGTGCTCAGTGCAGTCAGGAGGTCCCGCTGTGCTGTTGGACGGACAGCTTGAGTTTCCCTGAAGCACGGAGGTGAGTGGAGGGGAGCTCAAGGAGGGGAGTGGAGGGAGCTCAAGGAGGGGAGTGGGGGGAGCTCAAGGAGGGGAAGGGGGGAGCTTAAGGAGGGGAGGGGGGGAGCTCAAGGAGGGGAGTGGAGGGAGCTCAAGGGGGGGGAGCTCAAGGAGGGGAGTGTGGGGAGCTCAAGGAGGGGAGTGTGGGGAGCTCAAGGAGGGGAGGTGGGGAGCTCAAGGAGGGGAGTGGAGGGGAGCTCAAGGAGGGGAGGGGGGGAGCTCAAAGAGGGGAGGGGGGGAGCTCAAGGAGGGGAGTGCGGGGAGCTCAAGGAGGGGAGTGGAGGGGAGCTCAAGGAGGGGAGGTAATTGCAAAACCAGCTCAACAGTCGAGCCTCAAATTCCTCTTTCTTTGCTCAGTTGCTAAAAAGTTATAACGAATCCTTGGAGCGAAGTGGATAGGGTAGGTATAGTCTGGGAAGGTTGGGGGCTCTTTCTTCAGTGGCCTTCTGAGGTTTTATTCCCTCCCCACTGAGATGCTGGGTGGATGGGAAGAGGCCAGCAGGAGGTGCAAGTGGGGTGTTTGTTCTCCAGAGGGGGCTGATTGGGTTGCCAACGGCTGCATAGGAGTTTTGCATGGAGAAGCATAGTATCAAACCCCCAAGGACCCCTGAAATCACAACAGAATTGGTGTAAATGAAGGTGCCCTCCTCCTGGCTTCCAGCACCCCACACTCTCTTGTTTCCCTTCTCCCTCTGGGGCAGCTCCTCCTCGGACCTGGCTGACAGCTTCTCCTGCAGGAACGGAGCCCTCAGTGCTCACACTGGGTGCTCCTGTCCTCCTGTTCTCATCTCTCTCCCCAGTGATTACATCCTTTCCCTGGGCTAAGTACTGTTGACTCCCAAATAGACATTTCTGGGCTGGACCCAGAGCTCTGGGCTTTCCACTTGACATCACCTGGGACAGGCCTCTTAATCTAATATGTGTGGAGATCTCAGCATTCACCCAAACGCACTACCTCTGTCCCCTGCTTACGCTTCTCCGTGGATGGCAATATTTACCTCCCCAGGTGCTCACACCAGAACTCAGTTTCCTTTCTCTTGCTCACCCTGACCATCCATCAGAAATGGAAGTCATTCCTTCTCTGCAAACTCACTACCATCTTCCTCTCTTCCCTGCTCCCTCTGTCCATCTCCCAGCTGGTCTCCCTGGACCTCCTCGTGACTATCTATTCCTGCACAGAAGCCAGGGTGATTTCAAAGTCTACATTAGACCATATGCGGTCCCCTGTTGAACCCCCCGATGGCTTTCCCATTGCAGGCCCATCTGGTGCCAATGGGTTGCCTCCATTTGGAGCAGGGATAAGATGTGGGGACAAAGTCCAGCCCTTTGGGTCCGGGTTCTTCCATGGGCTAATGAGGATACAGTCAAGTGGTCCTAGAGTCACAGCCATGACCACCATTTTAAGAAGGCAATGTTACTGCAGCTCTGGTTTTTCTTTGCCAGCATGTCTTCCTCCATGCTTCCCTAAAGGCAGACCCCACTCCTTGGGGTCTTGGGGTCCATCCCTGATTATAGCAGTAGGCTGTGAGTGAGGCTTGACCAATAAACCCTCTCAGCTACTGGCCATACTGAATTTTCTAAGAGGTGAGTACCGGACCAAGTTTCAGCCACTGGATTCTCTCTCCAGGGAGTCTGAAACTCGAACCGAGACACAAAGTGCTGGAAAGAGGTAGTAGGAGTCATTTTATGGCAGCATCCTAGAGAGAAGGTCTGTGGACTCCCGCTGCTGAGGTTCCCAGAGCTCTGCTTCCTGTGTTTGCTGAGAACTTGTCACTGTGCACATCCTTTCATGGTATGTGCTGTCCTGGTATTGTTCCAAAAAAGCTCTATTTTTGCTCAGCTTAGGCAGGGTTGAGTTCTATTGCAACAGGGGCTGCAAAGATGCAAACCTACAGACTGCTCGGGATTGCACTCACACAGCACAGAAAGGCTGGGAGGGAAGAGTACCACCCCCCGGAGTACCCAGTGCTCACTCCTGGAGCACCCAGCAGAGGAGATGCTCGTCTTCCCAGGCACCCTGAATTCTCATCTGGTGCAGCTTATGAGGAGGGGCCAAAGAAAGGAGTAACCCTGTTTCTGTATCAGTTAGGACACCTTCACCCCAAAGTAACAGAGGATTGGACTAATACTGATTAAAGAACAAAGGTATTTGAAATGATCTCACACGACAAAAGTCTGGAAGGAGGCAGTTGTGGTGTCAGGTCATCATCTCAAACAGGTCAGCACGTTGAATCTGAATCTCTGTGACTCTCATATAGATTTTCATGATGGCATGATGGTGGCTGCAGTTCTGAGCATCACTTACCAAAGGCAGGAAATAATGGGTGGTCGCCAAGGTGCTAAAAGAAAGAATATTCTCATGAACTTCCACCTTTCTATCAGAGAGGAAGAATCTTCTCCAGAACCCCTCTGGCTTTGTAATTGCATTGGCTAGGATTGTATTTACGTGGCTACCATTAGCTACCAGGGCAGGTGCAGATATTGTATTCCAGTCTGTAGCTTGTCATTGAATTCTCTTAACCATGTCTTTTGCAGAGCAAAAATTTTAAACTTTGATGTGTTTCCAAGTTATCACTTTTTTTCTTATGTGGATCAGACTTTTGGTTATCATGTCTAAGAACTCATTCTCCAACCCCAGATCATGCAAATTCTCTCTTGTGTCTAAAAGTTTTCCATTTTATATTTAGATCTGTGAGCCATTTTGAGTTCATTTCTACATAAGGTGGGAGGTCTCCTCGGTCCCGCCTCTGTGTTACAGAGCAGAAGGCCAGATGGAGGGCAGAGACCTCTGTCAGCTGCAGACACTGGTCACACCTCTCAGAAGACGCACATGTTTTGGGAGGTGGAGGAAGCCCTCCGTCCCCAGGCTCCCCGGGGAAGACGGCACATGCCGGGAGGCTGCCCTGGTCATCGCTGGCCCCTCCTGGCCACCAAAGCCATTTCGTTGCCCCTTCTGAGAGGGCCAAGACAGCAGCCTTACAAATCACCACGATCCGCCTTGCCCTGCCCAGGGCGGGCTCTGCGCTCAGGCCCATAAATATTTCAGGCTGTGCCGCTTAGTTATTAATGGAGTGAAATGAAAAGGAATTCTTTAGCCTTTTCCCTTCTCCACAGATTGAAAATGAGAGCCAGTATTTGGGAGGCTGGAGGGACTGGTGTCTGGGGACTTTGGATGCTGGCGGGGGGCTGCGGGTGGACTTTCCCTGTCCTGTCCTTGTTATGAAAAAGGTGACACTGACATCCTCGTTCCTAAAAGCCCCAGAGCTACCTTCTTTCCCCTGCTCCTTTCGGACTCTGCACCCCTGGTGTTGGGGTGCGCGTGCTGTCCAGCGATGTCTGTCTTCACTCCTCTACGGAGCAGACGCTTGGCATGCACGTGGAGAATGGGGTCGCGTCCACGGCGACGCCTGCCTTCTGCGGAGTGAGCCTGGGGAGACCCTGGAGAGCCTCACTTGGGTTGGGGCAGGGGACCCATCAGATACTCTCAGACGGCATCACTGACCCTGATAGGCTGGCTGCCTTGCAGGCATTTGGCTTCCCACCCTGTCCCTGCTTCCTATCTCAGACCTAAAGAAGAGGCCTTTTTCAGAGTGTTCCAGGGCCATGGCTTCTGCATCATTCCCCCCTCCAGTGGGTTGGCAGAAGCCAGGAAGAGCTGGCTTTCTCTGAGAGAGGAAGCAGGGGGCAATGGTTTATCTTGCTGTTCCTTTTCATTTGGAACATAATACACCCTAGAAAGCTTAGACCCCAAGCTGAAGGAACCAATTACACTGCACAGCATTTTTAGTGCTCCGAGTCTCCGAGCAAAGGAAATAGGTGAGACATTGTCGTCATGGTAGCCAGTTGCAAATTGTCTCTTAAAATAGTATCCACGCTTCCTAAGAAGGGGCTTAATGCTTCCAGACTGGTAGTAAAGACATGCAATCACCAGGCACGCTCTCACGGGACCCCTGCTCCCCCCAGCTCTGGGAGGACATCCTTTGGGTACTGAGAGGACCAGGAGCCCCCCCACCCCCACCCCAGCCCCCAACTCCAGGCCACCACGACTAAAGGGATTTAGGCTCAGGGATTCCTACTCTTGTCTCTTCAATTCATTAAAAAATCACTGTTGAGCACCTACTATGGGCCAGGTCCTATCCTAAGCACTGGGGTTGCGGTGGTGAACAAGACAACAGGCCACAGACCTCACAGAGCTTATGTTCTTGTGGTGATGACTGATCATCTGATGCAAAGGAATAACTAAAGTGAGTAAAGATAGGAGTAGAGACTGAGTGTGTGTTGGGGGTGAGGGTGGGGAGCATCTCTTTATGGAGTGAAAAGCAAAGGCCTCTCTGAGACCTGAGAAATGAGGATGAGATAAGCTTTCGGAGACAGTGATTCCTGGGGGAGACACTTTCTCCACTCCTGGTGTGGCATCCCACTCCTGCTTTTTCTCTGCCTTTCTTCACCACACCCAGGGCCAGTAGAAGGGCTGATGGGATTAGTAGAGCTGGGGAGAATCAACCAGACATCCCTAGCTCTTCCTCATCTCCCCACCCCTTATTATCCTCTCCTCCATCTGGGGAGCAAGCTGCTCTGGGGTGCAGGGCTTCTCCCCTGTTCCTCCATGCTCCCAGTCTTACCTTGGCAAGACCTGTCTGTGCGGAGAGGTTGGGTCTGAGTGGAGAGATTGTGCTGGTCCTGGGGTCTGCAGGTCATTGTGTTTTCACCTGAAGCTATATCCTCCAACCTGGCCTTTATTAGTCATAAAAGGGACATTTTGGTCTTCTTTTGTTATTTCTTTATCTTATTTCTCTGTTTGTTCAGGTTCAAATTGGGAAGAGGAGAGCTTTTATTGGGTCCTTTTCCAAATCCCAACTTTGGGAAGGAGGCTCAGGATGAAGAAAAGAGAATGTGCAAAAGTTCTGGGGCAGGAGGGAGCTTGGCATGTTTGGAGACCAGAAAGAGGGTGAGTGGGGCCAGACAGAGTGGTCAACTAGGAGACTGTCAAAGTAGAGTCAGAGAGATGAGGCCACATACACAGCATCAGAGGCCTTGGGGAAGAGTTTGGGTTTTATTTCAAGCACAATGGGAAGCCAAGGGGAGTATTTTAAGCACAGGGGTGACATGATCTGATCTCTATTAAGCAAAACAATACAAAACAAAGCAAGAAAAAGAGACCAGTTAGGAGAATGCAACAGTTTTCTAGGTAAAATATGATGGTGGCTTGGGAAAACGTATCTGCTGAGAAGAGTAGTAGTTATATTCTGGAGGTAGAGCTGAGAGGACTTGTTGAAGTGTTAGAAGCATTTGGGAAAGGAAGATTACAGAGAAAAATTAAGCAGCCGAAGTGGGCTACCTACTCTGGCTCAGTGAGGCTGAGTGCCAAAGCCAGGATATGTAATTAAGTGGCCCTGGAGATGCACAGGACTTTGGTGGGGTGGCCACACTCCAGCGGACAAGGGGTGAATAACCAAGAGGAAACAAGGCTAATAGCTCTAGGAAGAGGCCAAAGTGTGAGCCTTGCTTTACAAGAAGCCACTTGTTAAATGAACACACACTCCTAACCTTATGCCATCAATGAATTACCATCCTTCTGGTCTACCAAGCTAGCCCCTCAGGATCACTATCAACACCATCCTTCTTCCAACTTTCCCTTTCTTTCCACATTCTCAGTCATTCACCACTCTACTGACCTCCCAACCCCCAATGTCTTGGCCATTTTCCTTCCCTGTGCTTAGCGTGAAGTTTCATCTCTTCCCTAGATTCTTACAACAGCTTCACTGCCCTCACTGGTTGCTCTTTTCCATTCTCCCCTCTCATCTTTCCATTCCATCTTTCAAGCTGTCAGAATGGTCTTTCTAAGATATATAGGCTGAATCACATAACTCTCCATCCAGAAAATAGTAGTAGCACTTAGTTTTGTAAAGACTAAAACAAACTCCTTAGGAGGACGTGCACTGTTCTTGATAATTCTTCCAGGTGCTTTCAGTTATTATAATTATATATATTATATATTTTATATATATGATAATTATATAATATTATAATTATTATAATGGAGCCACCTGCTCCAACACTTAGTGGCTTAAAACAATGGCATTGATCATGTCCATGGATTATGTGAGTCATGAATTCAGAAAGAGCTTGGGGTCTCTCATGCTGCAGTCAGAGGTCAGCTGAAGTCAGATGATGTTGGAATCTTCTGAAAGCTTGACCAAGGCTGGAAGATCTCTTTGCAAGGTGTCTTACTCACAAGGCTGGTGAGTTGGTGCTGGCTGTTGCCTAGGGGGCTCGGCTTCTATCCACAGGGCTGCCTGAGTGTCTTTGTGGCATGGCCATGGGCTTCCCCTCGAATGAATGATCCAAGAGACCTTATAGGAGCTTCAATGCCTTTTATGATTTAGCTTTGGAGGCTGCATAGTACTACTTCTGCCAAAATCTACTGGTCAAGGCAGTTCCAAAGTCCACCCAGGTTTAAAAGACGGAACAAAGATTCTTGTGTCTTGATAGAGGAGAGTCAATGTGGTACTGTGAGAAGAGCAAGTATAGGATGGGATACATATTGGTGCAGCCATCTTTGGAGGATGCAATCTGCCACTCATCCTGGGCTCCATTCACTTGTTCACCCCTGGGCTACATGTTTTCACAACCTTGTTTCTCTCTTCTGCTCTTCCATTGATCAGACCCCTTTCCACTTCACCATCCTTCAAGGTCAGCTCAAATAACACTTCCTGGTTGAACTTTCCCTGATCTTCCCAGGCAGAATGAATCCTCCTCCTTGTATGCTCCCACTGCATCCTGCTTATACATCCACTTAGCATGTTTTCCTCTACACTGTATGTGAAATCACTTATTTAAGAGTCTGTCTCTCCCATGAGACTGTTAAGTTCATCTTTCCATCTCCAATTCCTTGCAACGGTCAAGCCCAGAGGAAGTTCTGAATAATAAAAATTGCCAGATGACATGTACGCCTGAGAGATGGCCCAGGTGAGATGGCTGTGGTGCTGAGGAGGGCAGTCAGGCCATGGGTCTGGAAGGGGTGTCAGTTTCTAGATCCATCAGGCTTGCTCCAAGTCAAGGATCTTCCATGGAGGAGATCCCATTCTGCCTACTGATGCCAAAGCTGGGGCTGGTGACCCCTGTCCCAGGATTGAAATGGGGGTGCAGAGCCTTGTCTCCGAAGCAGGATTGCCCTTGGCTGGCTCTGGAGGGCAGCAGCCAAAGGGGAAAGCGTTTGTAGTTACAGCTACACTCACCCAGCCTCTATGACAGCCTGGCACTACATATCCACCATCTCAAATTTAACACGTCCAGAAGAACTCTTGATTCTTTGTTTCCCCCACCCAGACTCTGTCTCATTCCCTCCCTCCCCTAGTCTCCCCAGCCCTGGAAAGGTCCCCCTTTGCTCAGGCTGAAAAGCCTGCTCCTCAGATCCCTTCTTTTGTTCACTCCCCACTACCTTGGGAATAAACCCTGAATGTGACCACTTCTCATCCTCTGCCACCAGCACTGTGGGCCAAGCCACCAACATCTCATCTAGACAACTGCAGAGGCTCCTGACTGTTCTGTCTGCTTCCACATTTGCCTTCTCCAGGTGTCCCGGGGCCCATTCTGATGTGGTATCAAAGCGTGGCACGTCCGAGCCAGAAGTCGTCTTAACAGTGGGGTCCTGAGGCTTTAAGCAGATCTTAGAACTTTAAGCGTTGCTCAAAAGGAGTCTTTGGGGACCTAGGGAAAAAAACGGGAGTGATGGGGTTGGCCACCAGCTGACTTACATGGAGTCTTTGTACAAATTATTAAAAGCAGCCCTCTTTGGGCAGGCACATCTCTCTGGGAACATGCCTGGCATCAGACAGGGTCTTTTTGCAAAGGAAAGGGCACAGGACTTGGCAAATGAACCAAATGATTCCAAACCAACCAAATGAACCAAAAAAGCACAAATGATTTAGCAGGCTGGATTCCTGGTGCCTCTGTGCAGTCGACAACCTGCTCCTGTATGGCCTGTGGTAGGCTGGATGGCGGCCCTCCAAAAAACATCCACCTCTTAATCCCCGGAACCTGTAAATGTTACCTTCCTGGCAAAGGGGACTTGCATATGGGACTAAGTTAAGGATCTTGAGATAGAGAGATGCTCCTGGATTATCTGGGGCGGGGGGAACCTGAATGTAATCCCAGGGGTCCTAGTAAGGGGAGACAGGGAGGTCCAAGGAGGATAGGAAACAAGAGCTTCGGCTGCTTCAAGGAAGAGGTCATGAGCCGAGGGATGCAGGCGGTCACCGGAAGCAGAAGAGGCAAGGAAAGGGGTTCTCCCTCGGGCGTCCGAAGGGGTCAGCCCTGTGACACCTCGACTTTAACCCTAGGAGACTGAGTTTGGACTTCTAACCACCAGAACTATAAAATAATAAATCTGTGTTGTTGTAAGTCCCCAAGTCTGTAATTTGTTACAGAGGCAGCAGGAGATGAAGACACAGCCCCAGCGCTACCTCTTCCAAGTGAGCCTCCTGGTCCCGTCTGCGATGTGCATTGGGCTCCAGGTAAGATTGCACTTGAAGGAGGAATACGGCTGCTGAATATGTTTCAGACACCCAGCGCTGGATGGTAAAGTGTTGTTTTCAGTGTTAAATTCACTGGCGTTGATAAGTGCACTGCGATTGTAAGAGAATACCTTTATTCTCAGGAAATACATACAGAAGCATTTAGTATAATGTATGGAACTTATTCTGAAATGATTCAGAAAAAAATGTGTGCGTGTGTGTGTGTGTATATATATATATATACACACACACACACACACACATATATATGAAAAGAGAGTACATGATAAAGCAAATGGGGAAATATTCATAACAGGCAAATCTCAGTAAAAGTATATATATGTGTTCTTTGTGCTCTTCTTGCAACCTGGCTACAAATTTTGAAATTATTTCCAAAGAATAAGGTTAAAAAAAAAAACAAACAACTCCACTGTGAACCAACTCCTTTCAGGGTATGAGTAAGAACATGGAGGTGGTCGGGAGCTCACACAAGACCTCAAAAACAGTTTGTAGCTGAGCTGGGTCTAGACTCCCTGGCTCCTGATCTAAATGATGTTTTTTTTGAGGCAAATACCCATGGGAAGTCATAGTACATTAAACTAGTTCATGCTGTTCTAAATGACTTCCTGGGCCTATTCTCCTAACCCTGGAATCTTGGTTACTTGAAAGCATTTTGATTCCGTAGGTGGATGCAGAGAATGATCTGGAAACTTGCCAGTTATTCTGTGAGTAGTCTTGTCCTGCAGGCATCCCATTATGACATTATTTGCCACTATCCTGAGAGTGGAAAGATATACAATTAGCTGGATGTCCTTCTACTAAGTCCTGGGGAAGGCTCTGTTTATTCATTCATTCAATCAGTCAGCAAATATTATTGAATATACACTATGTGCTCAACTTATTATAAGAGCTGGTCACACAGATAACACAGCGTGAACAAGAGAGATGGATCTTGGATGGAGTTTCCCTTCTAGGGGAAAGAGAGAGAGAAACAACAAACAAAAGAAACATTTGTTTAGTGTTAAGTGACAAGAAGACAATAAAATAGGGAGTTAGAGTAGAATAGCAGTTCCCAACTCTTTTTTTTTTTAAGTTTTTATTTTATCTTTTTGGCCACACCACGCCACATGTGGGATCTTAGTTCACTGACCAGGGATTGAACCTGTGCCCCCTGTAGTGGAAACGTGGAGTCTTAACCACTGGACCGCCAGAGAAGTCCCCCAACTCTTTTGGTTGTACGTATCTATCAAAATTTTTTGAACACTTGCCATAAACACACATTAGACACATATGTAGTGGTTTATGAATAATACTCATGTGCCACTGTACTAATGCATTATAAAATATACACAAAATAAAAATGTTATAAAAATAGAGTAGGGCTTCCCTGGTGGCGCAGTGGTTAAGAATCCGCCTGCCAATGCAGGGGACACAGGTTCAAGCCCTGGTCCGGGAAGATCCCACATGCCGTGGAGCAACTAACCCCATGTGCCACAACTACTGAGCCCGCATTCCACAACTACTGAAGCCTGCATGCCTAGAGCCTGTGCTCTGCAAGAGAAGCCACTGCAATGAGAAGCCCACACACCGCAACGAAGAGTAGCCCCCACTCACCACAACTAGAGGAAGCCTGCACACAGCAACGAAGACCCAACGCAGCCAAAAATAAATAAATAAATAAAATAGATACAACATTAAAGACATAAAAAATGTTTAAAAATAAAAAAATAGAAATGGAAGTCTATCACTTTCTTCTTGTACCTCATTGTATCATCTTTGGCAACCCAGCATGTGTGTCCTGTTCTAGGGATCGCTGAGAGAGAAGAAAAGGGAAGGGGCTTGCTCTAGACAGAATGGTCGAGGAAGCCCTGAGAAGGTACTACCTGCCCTAAGACCTGACCAATGAGAAGAAGCTGCCAAGAGACCTGTGGGAGAATCTTCTATGTACAGGAGCCACCAGCTACCAGGCCCAGAGGAGGGAGCAGGCTTGGTGTTTCTGAGGAAGAGACAGATGGTCAGGGTGTCTGGAGCAGAGGGAACACAGAGCAGAATGGCCAGAGGGAGGTCTGTGAGGAGGACAGAGGCCAGATCCTGGAGGCCTGCAGGCCATGCTGGGAGCGTGGATTTTATTCTAACACCGCAGAGAACAGCTAGAGGGTTTCCAGCAAGATGGTGGTGGGATCACGTGGACATTTTAAACAATTTCACCAGCTGCTCTGTGAGAAGGGATTGTAGGTGCAGGATCAGAAGAAATGAGACCAGGTAGGAACTTCTTGCAATAGTCCAGGGAAGAGATGCTGATGACTTGAAGTTGGGAGGTGACTGAGGAGTGAGCAGGAAGTGGATGAATTGGGATGAATGAATGAATGTTTTGGAGGAAGAGCTGACAGGATTGGGTTGGAAGTGGGGAGCGGTCTGGTGATGGTAGGAGAAGCATCAAGACTGACTCCTAGGTTTCTGGCCTGAGTCGCCAGGTGAAGAGTGGTGCCATTTACTTGTCTGGGGAAGTCGGGGTGAAGAAGTACTGCTCACTTCTGCTCCAGATGGGGGAGGCAATAAGTAGGCGCTTGTGTATACATGTCTGTATATGCACGTGGGGGAGGTCCGGACTGCGGGTGTCAACTTGGCTGTCACAGGGGAGAGAGGTGGGGTGTCTGAGGGCAGCCTGTGGGCAGCAGGGGGCAGCTGGAGAGCCCAAGATAGGGAAGCGCTGCAGACAGGAAGCAGGAAATCATCCAAGAGAAACTGCACCCTTGGTCAAGTTTTGCCCAGATTCAGCCCAAATTGTTTCATATTGTGAAGCAATGCAGTTTGGCTGCAGTCTGGAGCTGCCACCGTGGGCATGCCTGGAGGATCGACAGGTGGGAGGCTCGGAGCCCCTTTGCTGGGGAAGAATGTCAAGTTCAGACCCCTGGCAGCAGGTGGCCGGGTTGAAAGCCTCTCCACCCTGGCCCCTGAGGAAGGCCTGAGAACACTCACAGCCCCCCCTGACCACCTCCTTCCACTGCATTGCAGCTGCTTCCAGGGCCTGGAGCTCGTGACATCTTGACAAACGATGCAACTGGCAAAGCAAATCAATGTTCCAGCCAGAGAGCTGCAGGTTTCCCCTTGGGGGAGGGGGGGTGGGAGCAGGGGGAGGTGAATGCACTTTCCCGAGTTTGCTCACAAAGTGGGTATGAATCCCAGCCACGAATCCCTCCTGTAAGAAATTGCATTTTATTTTCTCATAACTGAATGTAATTTCTATGTCAAGTTCCCATGCCACCCAGTGGCAGAAGACATCACCTCTGTCAAGTATGAGTTTCCCGTTTCCTTGAGGTTGTGTCCAGATGCCAGGGCTCTCAGAGGCCAGAGGTGTCAGCCGGGAGGGGGGTGTCAGGCAGGAGGCCTGTGGCTCTTGGTGTTGTCATTTGCGTGGGCTGGGACATCCTTGTGTCCCTCTGGTCCTTGGTCATCCGTCCATCCCCCTCGGGTCCACCAGCTCTCGCTCCCACTCCTCAGCCATCCTTGGATCCATGGGGGACATTCCACTGTGCCCCAGTTTCTGGGCCCTTGGACCATCTGCTTCAGGCTCCTGTCGATATGTGTGTTCATGACACTTTTGTGCTGCAACCCGGAATATGGGACCTGCTGCGATCCCATCATGACCAGTCTGCCCAGTTACACACCTCTGGTCAATTCAGCTTCTGCCCTAACACAGTGGGCCTGGCAGTCCCAAGTTTGGGCCACTTCCTTGGGCTCTGCCCAGGGAACGGGTTAGAGGCTGCTTCTCCTCTTGGAGGCCCAAGCTTATCTAGAAATTTTATCATCCCCTTGGGTGCAGCCCAGGGAATAGGCCGGAGGGGCCCCTTTGCTCTTTGCTTCCCCGATGCTGATGTTCTAAGAGGCTCAGGACTGCCAGCCTGCCCTGCTCTCACTCGGGCCCTGCTCCCACCTTTTCTCCACAGGTGGCTCTTGACAGAGGCAAATAACGTAGATGGGGCAGAGATTCACTGATCAAGCAAACATTGGTAGAGAAGTTGACCCCCACACCAATGTGTTAGGTCTGCCTTTTCAGTTCAACTTGGCTTTGGTTAAGACAAAATTCCCCTTCGTTTAACTGGCTGCTTGGGGTTTGATGAAGTAGCTGCGTTGGTGTGGTTCACTTTGCAAGGGGTTGGAATGGAACAATTTAAGTGTGTCTGTAGGCTGGGTCCAATGATGCCTACAGACCTGGTTTCTAGGCAAAAATTGGTCTAACAAGAGGAATTTCTCTTACAACTGTTTGTTTTTATGGCGAATGTATTTTATGCCCACAAAACCGGCAGAGCAGTGACAACCTTAATCCAACATAATAATTCATCATTGTACAAAGCCTTATACGTTGCAATGTATATTTCTATCTGCATCCTCATTTGGGAGCCATAAACACCCCGAGAGACAGGCAGGATGTGTATTAGTTATCCCTGCCTTACCAATAGGGGAAAGTAACGACTGGTCTGGGATCTTGATCTCCCACCTCTGCTCCGGCACCCTTTAAATTTCCTGGTGTTTCAATCTTCCCACTGAATTGCTTGGTTTTGCAATATGCACCCTTGTGGAAGTAGCCATCCTGACCCACTCTGACCAGCTGTAGACACTGCCTGGGATGCATGCTGACCCTCCTATGTTCTGCAGTCATAGGACAAATCCTTGTACTCCTGCCTCCAGTTTGGAGAGATGAGAGAGTGATTCTAGCACTCAAGAATGAAGGTCCACCTCACTGTGCATCAAGATCATCTGGGAACTTTAAAAAACAGTGTGTCTGCTATGGAAAACAGTATGGTGGCTCCTCAGAAAACTAAAAATAGAATTACCATATGATCCAGCAATCTCACTCCTGGGCATATATCCAGACAAAACTGTAATTCAAAAAGATACATGCACCCCTATGCTCATAGCAGCATTACTCACAATAGCCAAGACATGGAAACAACCTAAATGTCCATCAACAGATGAATGGATAAAGAAGATGTGGTACAGATATACAATGGAATATTACTCAGTCATAAAAAGGATGAAATAATGCCATTTGCAGCAACATGGATGGACCTAGAGATTATCACATTACGTGAAGTAAGACAGAGAAAGACAAATACCATATGATATCACTTATATGTGGAATCTAAAATAGGACAGAAACAAACCTATCTACGAAACAGAAACAGACTCTCAGACATAGAGAACAGACTTGTGGTTGCCAAGGGGGAGGGAGTTGGGGGAGGGATGGAGTGGGAGGTTGGGGTTAGCAGATGTAAGCTTTTATATATAAAAAGGATAAACAACAAGGTCCTACTGTATAGCACAGAGAACTATATTCAGTATCCTATGATAAACCATAATGGAAAAGAATATTTAAAAAAGAGCGTATATATGTATAACCGAGTCACCTTGCTGTACAGCAGAAATTAACACAACATTGTAAATCAACTCTACTTCAATAAAACAAAACAAATCAAACAAAAAACAGTGTGTCTGGGTCCCACCCCAGAGGTTTGTTTTGATTGGTTGTTTTTGTTGCCATATTTAAACTCTTCCAGGTGATTGTCATGTGCAGATAGGGTTGAATACCACTGGGCTACAATAAGACCCATTTTACCTTGGCCCCCTTTCTAGGCATTAGACATTAGGTGCATCATTTCTCCTCAGCAGTGGCATTGGCTGCTTCTTGTACTTAAACATCTCTTTTGTGGGCCTCCTGCAGTGCTCCTGGTCCCCCGTGTATGATACAAGAGAGGGTGCCATTTGCTCTCATCTGAGGAGAACTGAGCATCAGTCTATAGCCAGGATTGGGCCTTAGTTGGGGGAAAGTTTGAGAGGACAAGTTCTACCTGTGTCAAAGCGACAAAGAGAGACTTGGTCGATGGTTGCCACAGATATGCCGGTAAGCCCCCACTTCCGTGTCCCACCTGAAGTCTCAGGAGTTGGCCTTGTGTGTGGGAGGCTGAAGAGGAAAGCCCAGCACTGCTGACCTCTGCCTGGGAGGGATGACCCACTTCCTGGGCCCACGATGGATTGCTGGCATGGTGGTCTTTGCTGGACCTGGCTCTTGGCCGATCCCTGAAGTGTTGGCCTGGTGTGACGGAGCACAGGGAAGAAGCGGTGCCTGAGGAAGGCTCAGGGAGTCTTCTCTGAGGAAGCAGCATTGGAGGCGGGCCTTGGAGGATGAGCAGGAGATCCCGGAGGTCGAGATGGGAGGAGATGAGAGCCTTCTTGGCCAAGGGCAAACCAATATCACTTCCCACACTTAGGTATCATCAGCTCAGCATAGGGGAAGTGGAGAATGGGCTGATTCAGGTCAATGGAAAGGTTGGGCAAGACTCTGTACCTTCTGAGATGCCCTGTGCAGCTGTGGCTGAGGTTGCCAGGCATGCTGAGCAGCTGCAGACACCACACTTAGGACCGGGGCACCCAAAGGGAGTGGAGGTTGCACCCCATGCCCTATGGGTTCCTTTGTCCCTCTTCATCATCCTCATTATCACATAATAAGAACATGATGCTGTTCAGCTTTCAGTGGCACCGCTGTCTCACAATCTTGTGAAGTAAACAGGACCGGGATCATTGTCCCCATTTGATAGATGCAGAAACGGAGGCTCAAAGGGGTTAAATGACATGGGTAATGCATACCAGAACAGCACACCCGATTCCAGGCTCTGTATACGAAGGGCTCATGGCTTCCTTTTTAGGCTTCAGGCACACTTGTAACGGAGACTGAAGTAGCATTAGATGACAGCCCCACCAAGACATCCATCCGTACCTGGCCCCGTGCTTCACTGGCAGTAGCATCGTAATCAAATGCTTACTATGAACTGCTCCAAGCATCCTCTCTGTTAATCCATGTGGTCCTCACAATATCTACATTTTACAGATGAGGAAACTGAGGCACAGGTATTAGCTGACCAGTTCAAGGAACAGCCCCAGCTCTCAACCATGAGGCCCCACCACCTTGAAAGGAGGACGACTGGGGAAGGCAGGGACATCCAAATCAGACAAGTGCAAGTGTGGATCTGGGGCTGTGATGACTTCTCCACCTGAGTCTCCTGCCCGTGACCAGGGGAGCGCTTACCCTGCTGGCTTGTCGTAAAGGTGAGATGAGGTGCCCTCTGCGGAGCACCCTGCACTGTGCCAGGGACCCGGTCATATTCACTCTGCACTAGGGATTCTGACTCTGAAACCAATGTTGAGCGTATTGATCAGGTCAGCGGGGACAGGAGGGGAGGCCGGGGGAGGGACTGGCAGACCCAGTGTGGTGATCTTGCTCTCTGGCGGGATTTGCAATGCCCCACACTGAGCTCCACAAAAGCTGCTCCCTTGGTCGAAGCAGAATGTCAAACTAGAACTGGAAATGTGGCATTAAAATATTGCTACGGTGGAACCACCAGCCATTGGGAATCGGGACAGCAATAAATTAAATGATGCTCCTAGCGTATGTGGCTTCCCTGTGGCCTCCCAGGGGCACATTTCTATATAAATAATTTACCAGGTAAAGGGATATTGAACCGGCCACATGGAGCTGCAGGAATAATGATCAATTCTGGTTTTGTGAATCAAAGAGAGGCATCACCTTGTAAAGCAAGGGCCCTGGATCTGGAGTCTGAAGTTCTGGGTCCCTGTCCTGGGTTGGCCCCCAGGACAGCAAACCCACCCGGTGGCTTCGGGCAGACCCCCGCACATCCCTGGGCCTCTGTCCAGAAAATCAGGTGCCTGCTCAGGCCAGAAAATCGTTCAAGTAAATACTTGTATGATTTTTCCTCAACCTTCTCTTGCTTCCTCCTAGCTGCTCTCCAGATAGTGAGCCCTTTGGCTAGTCAGGCCGAAGGAAGTTGTTTGAGAGGCATTTCACACACATGCACACACACCCACACACGACACTGCAGAAAGAAGCAGTCCTTCTCTCAAGCGCTACTGTGAACAGATGAAAAATAATGCAAGTGATTTTTCAATGCAGCGGAAGGCAGAAGGCAAGTGGACAGGAGGGCAAAGTGGAAATGATCATGGCCAGAGCCCGTGGCTGGAAACGTTAACTGTCTCCTTGGAATAGCACAGGAAGGGGAAGTAGCTATTACCCCAGGAAAGGAGCCGGGATGCGTCCTTTGTGGTGCCTCTCCAAAACTCCCTCCTTTTGTTTCAGTCCAGGTTGCCTCCTTGGGCCTGGAGGTCAGTTTCTCCTCTTTCATCAGGAGAGCAGCACTGGCTCTGAGCAGGGATGCTCCCGCTGTACCACGTTGCCAGACCCAGCGACCTCTTTCCCGGGCTCACCCTGCCTCTGCTTCCAGCACCGGCTCACGCGTGGGTTGTCTTCTGCTCTGTCGTAGCTATTTTTACTGTCGCCACTTCCCAGAGCTGAGCCTTGGTCAGGAGCTGAGTGTTGGAGCCAACAGAGGCAGCCTGTCTGGTCCATCTCAGCCAGAAAATGAACAAGCAGACACGAGAAGCTATTCAGTTCCAGATTAGAACCAAAAAGTCTTTACATTCTGATCGTACCTTGATGCCCAAAGAGAATATATTCCACAACACACTTTGTGATCAGAAATAGGTACTGGGTGCACAGAAAGTCACCTCAGGACACAAGAATTCTCCCTCTCCTTCTCTCCCTTCTTTCGTCCCTCCTTCCTTATGGAAATATTTCTCAAGCACATATTGTGAGGAAGAAACTCAGAGAGAGACAAAGGGGGAGGGAGAGAAGACAGAGCCTCTGCTCTCCCGTAGGAGATACAGAAACATTAGGCAACAATTTCAAAGCAGTGCATTAAGTGCTATAATAAAAGGAACACAGGATGCCAGGGGTGCAAAGAAGAAGACTCTTATTTGATTGTGAAATAAATAAGATTTGGCATCAGTAAAGCTTCTTAGAAGAGGAGATACTGAAACTGAGCAATAACAAGGTGGGGCTCAGAGCAAGTCAAGGTGGGGCTCAGAGCAAGTCACCGTGGGACAGAGTAGCATTCCAGACAGAGCATGGACAAAGCAACCAGCCAGAGAGAGCAATGCCTGCAGCTGAGTGCAGCAAGACAGTAAGACCACAGTATTGCAGGCAGCCTGGACTGCATCCAAAATGAGATAGAGGCATGGGCTCGGGCCAGGTCATCGTGGGCCCAGAGTGCCATGCTAAGAGGTCAGAGCTTTGTCCCAAAGGTTCTCTGGAGCTGCATCAGTCAGGGTCTGGTCAGGAAGACACAAGAATCCCACTAGGTATTTCAAAGGCAGGGATTTAATAGAGGGAATTAAATGCACAGGTGCTGGAGGGCTCAAAGAGAAGAAAGGACCCAAGGGAACCCAAAGATAATTGAAGAAAATGGCTACCACCTGTAGGACTTGGGGACAAAGGGGGGAGGGGATTCATGAGAACCTAGAGATGCAGAGGACAGGGTGCTGTGGAGCTGGTGCCGGGGTCTCCAAAGGGGTGTGTTAGGCTGGTCCTGGGAGTATCAAGAGAAACCAGTCTTCACCCACCTGTTGCCCAGGGCACAGGGCACTGCTTGTGTAACTGGGGGCTTTCCCCACCACCAAGCAATTCTCCAATACCAGCTGGGTGTCCTACAACCCAACTCAATTCTGACACTGTACCTGGAAATGCCATCCAGTCCCACAGGTTAAGGGCTCAGTCCCACAAGATGACCTCACACACCCCCCACTCCCCTCAGATGCTGGTCTGAAGTCACCAAACTCTGGATTTGCGACAACCCCCTCCCTGGGTTCATTTAGTTTGCTAGGGTGGCTCACAGAACGCAGAGGGAAGCATTTTACTTACTGGATTACTGGTTTATTATGAAAGGATATAACTTGGGAACAGCCAGATGGAAGAGACGCAGAGGGCAAGGGATGGGGAAAGGATGGGGAGACTCCATGCCTTCTCTGGGATATCATTCTCCCAGCATCTCCACGTATTCAGCAACCCTCTCTCTGAACGCTGTCTTTTTGGGTTTTTATGGAGGCTTCATTACATAGGCATGACTGATTAAATCATTGGCCATTAGTGATGGATTAAACCTCCAGCCCCTCTCCTCTCCCTGGAGGTCAGGTGGGTGGGCCTGAAAGTTCCAACCCTCTAATCACATGGTTGGTTCTCCTGGCAACCTGCTCACATCCTCAGGTGCCTTCAAAAGCCGCCTCATTAACATGATAAAAGACACTTTATTCTCCCAACTCTCACCATCACAGGAAATTCCAAGGGTTTGAGGAGCTCTGTACCAGAAACAGGGACTAAGATTAAATATATATTTCTTACTATAAGTCACAGTATCACAAAATCACAATGCCACGGCTTGGGTGGAGCTGACCCATGGGAAGGAGCAAGGCCCTTTTCCTCATGCAGAACCTGACGGGGACCAGCTGGCCACATGGTTCACGGAACCTCAGTCCAAGCATCACAGAGCAGGGTGTTGAAGGGGGGTGTGGAGCTGAGAGATACGAGCTGAAGAATCCACATAAAAAGGGACTGATGTGGGTTTGGGTTTTGGAAAGAGCAGTCTGGGTACAGTGTGGAGAAGGTATAGGATAGGCTGGGCAGCCCGTGAGGAGGAAGATGCCTTTCTCCAGGGGGCACATGGTGGGTGGCAGGAGTCAGGCTGGGAAGAAGATTCAGAGATGAGGTGAAGGAACCTGGAGATCAACCACCCAGTGGGTTTGGGGTAGAAGGAGAGATGGAATTCAAGGCTGAACCACAGACCCCTACTTGGGCGAAGGCGTTGGTGGTACTGCTCCCAGCATAAAGCACATGGATGAAGATAAGGGGGGTTGGGGAGTAGAGAGACAGCCATTCTACCTCTGCTTGTCAGCTCCTAAGAACAGGAGTGTCCATCCTCGGCTGGACAGCATCCCACTGGTCCCTGTAATTGCTAACATCTCTGCCTTTTCACAGAGGAAACAACTGTCTCCTACAGTCTCCATGCACAGGTCCTAACATCGTCCTCCAGAGCTACACAGAACATTCCTCTTCTCCCAGACAAATATTTGAAGACAACTGTTATGGAAAAGAATGAGTAAGAGGTGTGTAAGGGGTTGTAATTCAAATTAAGACTCTCAGAGTGTTTTTTGGCCCAAAGCAGCACTAGCCAAGCATGTGTCAAGGGCAGGCTGGAGCTCGAGGCTGAGAGGAGGTGACGATGCCTTAGCCTCCCGACAGGGGCTTTTCAGTGAGGGCGATGAGCCCCCAGACAGAATAGAAGAAATGCTGCAGGAAGGAAAATGGGGGATGCGAAGGACGAAGGGCAGGGGATGGCGTTGGCTTGTGCAGCAGAGTCAGATGTCAGTGCCTTGGAGGCCATGCTCCAATCCTCATGGAGGTCAGGTGATTCCCAAGTGGTCAGCCTATCAGTGTTGAGAGAGTGAGGATGTGATGGGCACAGGTGTGGTCTTGGCCTTGGAGACTGGTCAAAAATAGTGGCCTGGGGCTTCTCTGGTGGTGCAGTGATTAAGAATCTGCCTGCCAATGCAGGGGACATGGGTTCAAGCCCTGATCCAGGATGATCCCACATGCCACGGAGCAGCTAAGTTCATGCACCACAACTACTGAGCCTGCACGCCTAGAGCCCGTGCGCCACAACAAGAGAAGCCACTGCAATGAGAAGCCTGCACACCTCAACCAAGAGTAACCCCCGCTCACCGCAACTAGAGGAAGACTGCATGCAGCAACGAAGACCCAAGGCAGCCAAAAATAAATAAATAAAATAAATTTAAAATATAATAATAAATAAAGTTTAAAAACAAAACAAAACAAAAAAACAGAGGCCTAATAAGGCTGTAGGGACACACAGCTCCTCACTGTGGAAGTGACAGAGACCAGAGGAGAAATCCCACCTGCTGCCACCATGCAGGGACAGGTGAGGGGGCCACAGGAGACTAGGGAGGAATCTATGGACCTGTGGCCAAAGATGATGCAATAACTGAGATTGTGCAAGGCAACAAGACTGTGGGGGTGATAGTGATAAAAGAGATGTGATTTCTGCTCAATGCCCTACACTACTTTGCTAGGGTTGACATAAAAAATACCACAGATGGGGTGGCTAAGAGAACAGACATTTATTTTCTTACAGTTCTAGAGGCTAGAAGTCTGAGATCAAGGGGGCAGCAGGGTTGGTTTCCTCTGAGGCCTCACTCTTTGGCTTGCAGATGGCTGTCCTCTCCCTGTGTCCTCACATGGTCTTCTCTCCATGTGTCTGTGTCCTAATGTCCTCCTTTTATAAGGACACCAGTCATATTGGATTAGGGCCCACCCTAATGACCTCATGTTAATTACCTACTTAAAGACCCTATCTCCCATTGACAGAGGAATGGATAAAGAAGATGTGGTACACATAGACAATGGAATATTACTCAGTCATAAAAAAGGATGAAATAATGCCATTTGCAGCAACATGGATGGACCTAGAGATTGTCACACTAAGTGAAGTAAGTCAGACAGCAAAGCACAAATATCATATGATATCACTTATATGTGGAATCTAAAAAGATGATACAAATAAACTTATTTACAAAACAGAAAAAAAAATAAAGACCCTATCTCAAAATACAACCATATTCTGAGGTACTAGGGGTTAGAACTTCAACTTATGAATTTGGTGATGGGGGGACACAATTTAGCCCATAACTCCCTCTGAAACCAGGGACCATGTCTTATATTTTTAATGCTCTTTTTCTACAGCTCATTCTCAGGTCACAAACATAATTGGCCCATGTTAACTGACTTGAAAACATAGTCTGGGTCCAGCCCTAAAATATCCCTCATTTGCTCTGTTGAATTCTGATCACTTTTTCAGGGCCTCAGTGGAACCCCCAAGGCTCTGCCTAAATATATGGCCTGAGTTAACAACTTTTAGTAAACCACGAAGTATTTGTGAATGAAATCTATCAAAACCCTGCAAATTTTTATTCATGCAATTTCCATGTATAGAATGATACATGTTGGATTTTTTCCTGGAAGCCTAGTGAGGTTTGTTTGTTTGTTTCCAGTGGGAGGTAGATATTAATGAGCTTTAGGAGAGAAAGTTAATAATTCAATATGATGCATCATGGGCACATCTGTGCAAACATATATCTGTCAATGTTTCAAGAAATTTAGAGAAGGGAGTGATATGACACATTCTTCTGTCTCTAGGCCCTCTGAAAAGGACAGAGGAAGGCTTATCCATCAAGAAAACTGCTGGAGTTCTTTCTAAACTTTTTTGAAGCATGAATACGCAAAATGGATATCTTTCTATTTTCCTTGTTGGACGTCTCATTTGAAATAGGCAAGAAGACTTGTTTCTCATTTCATTGGATGTATGAAATATGCATTGAAGCTTGCTGTTATACTCAAGCATAAGATACATTTTTTTATCATGTATGACTTGAAGAACCAAATTCATCAGAAACTTATTAATTCAAACACGCCTTAGAGCTCCTGATTGCCAAGAATTTAAAAAAGATTATAGCTTTGCTCTACATACCTACAGGAGAGCCTTCGTATTATTAATAATAATGGCTAACATCTATAAATTTCTTACTCTGAGCCAGGTGCTCTGCTGTATAGTTCACATTGCATCATTTCATTTAATTCTCCCCATAAGTCTATGCGGTAAGGGTGAAAGATACACTAGAAGGAATCAATAGCAGAATAACTGAGGCAGAAGAACGGATAAGTGACCTGGAAGACAGAATGTTGGAATTCACTGTTGTGGAAGAGAATAAAGAAAAAAGAATGAAAAGAAATGAAGACAGCCTAAGAGACCTCTGGGACAACATTAAATTCAACAACATTTGCATTATGGGGATCCCAGAAGGAGAAGAGAGAGAGAAAGGACCCAGGAAAAAGGACCCGGGAAAATATCTGAAGACATTATAGTTGAAAACTTCTCCAACATGGGAAAGGAAATAGCCACCCAAGTGCAGGAAGTGCAGAGAATCCCAGGCAGGATAAAGCCAAGGAGAAACACAGCAAGACACACAGTAATCAAATTGGCAAAATTTAAAGACAAAGAAAAATTATTGAAAGCAACAAGGGAAAAACAACAAATAACATACAAGGGAACTCCCATAAGGTTAACAGCTGATTTCTCAGCAGAAACTCTACAAGCCAGAAGGGAGTGGCATGACATATTTAAAGTGATGAAAGAGAAGAACTTACAACCAAGATTACTCTACCCATCAAGGATCTCATTCAGATTCAATGGAGAAATCAAAAGCTTTACAGACAAGCAAAAGCTAAGAGAATTCAGCACCACCAAACCAGCTCTACAACAAATGCGAAAGGAACTTCTCTAAGTGGGAAACACAAGAGAAGAAAAGGACCTACAAAAACAAACCCATAGCAATTAAGAAAATGGTAATACGAACATATATATTGATAATTACCTTAAACGTGAATGAATTAAATGTTCCAACCAAAAGACACAGGCTTGCTGAATGGATACATAAACAAGACCCATATATATGCTGTCTACAAGAGACCCACTTCACACCTAGGGACATATACAGACTGAAAGTGAGGGGATGGAAAAAGATATTCCATGCAGATGGAAATCAAAAGAAAGCTGGAGTAGCAATACTCATATCAGATAAAATAGACTTTAAAATAAAGAATGTTACAAGAGACAAGGAAGGACACTACATAATGATCAGGGGAGCAATCCAAGAAGAAGATATAACAACTATAATTATACATGCACCCAACATAGGAGCACCTCAATCCATAAGGCAAATACTAACAGCTATAAAAGAGGAAATCGACAGTAACACAATAATAGTGGAGGACTTTAACACCTCACTTACACCAATGGACAGATCATCCAAACAGAAAATAAATAAGGAAACACAAGCTTTAAATGACACAATAGACCAGATAGATTTAATTGATATTTATAGGACATTCCATCCAAAAACAGCAGATTACACTTTCTTCTCAAGTGCACATGGAACATTCTCCAGGATAGATCATATCTTGGGTCACAAATCAAGCCGTAGTAAATTTAAGATAACTGAAATCATATCAAGCATCTTTTCTGACCACAACACTATGAGATTAGAAATCAATTATAGGGAAAAAAATGTAAGAAACACAGACACATGGAGACTAACCAATACGTTACTAAATAATAAAGAGATCACTGAAGAAATCAAAGAGGAAATAAAAAAAATACCTAGAGACAAATGACAATGAAAAAATGACGATCCAAAACCTATGGGTTACAACAAAAAGCAGTTCTAAGAGGGAGGTTTATAACAACACATGCCTACCTCAAGAAACAAGAAAAATCTCAAATAAACTATCTAACCTTACCCCTAAAGGAACTAGAGAAAGAAGAACAAACAAAACCCAAAGTTAGTAGAAGGAAAGAAATCATAAAGATCAGAGGAAAAATAAATGAAATAGAAGCAAAGAAAACAATAGCAAAGATCAATAAAACTAAAAGCTGGTTCTTTGAGAGATAAACAAAATTGATAAACCTTTAGCCAGACTCATCAAGAAAAAGAGGGAGAGGATTCAAATCCATAAAATTAGAAATGAAAAAGGAGAAGTTACAACGGACACCGCAGAAATACAAAGCATCCTAAGAGACTATTACAAGCAACTCCATGCCAATAAAATGGACAACATGGAAGAAATGGACAACGTCTCAGAAAGGTATAACCTTCCAAGACTGAACCAGGAAGAAATAGAAAATATGAACAGACCAATCACAGGTAATAAAATTGAAACTGTGATTAAAAATATTCCAATAAACAAAAGTAGAGGACCAGACGGCTTCACAGGTGAATTCTATCAAACATTTAGAGAATAGCTAACACCTATTCTTCTCAAACTCTTCCAAAAAACTGCAGAGGAAGGAACACTCCCAAACTCATTCTATGAGGCCACCATCGCCCTGATACCAAAACTAGACAACGATACTACAAAAAAAGAAAATTACAGACCAATATCACTGATGAATATAGATGTAAAATTCCCCAGCAAAATACTAGCAAACAGATTCCAACAACATATTAAAAGGATCATACACCATGATCAAGTGGGATTTATCCCAGGGATGCAAGGATTCTTCAATATATACAACTCTATCAATGTGATACACCTTATTAACAAATTGAAGAATAAAAATCATATGATCATCTCAAATTTTGTCAAAAACAAAATTCAACACCCATTTATGATAAAAAACCCTCCAGAATGTGGGCATAGAGGGAACCTACCTCAGCGTAATAAAGGCCATATATGACAAACCCACAGCAAACATCATTCTCAATGGTGAAAAACTGAAAGCATTTCCACTAAGATCAGGAACAAGACAAGGATGCCCATTCTCACTACTATTATTCAACATAGTTTTGGAAGCCCTAGCCATGGCAATCAAAGAAGAAAAAGAAATAAAAGGAATACAAATTGGAAAAGAAGAAGTAAAACTGTCACTCTTTGCAGATGACATGATACTATACATAGAGAATCCTAAAGATGCCACCAGAAAACTATTAGAGCTAATCAATGAATTTGGTAAAGTTGCAGGATACAAAATTAATGCACAGAAATCTCTTGCATTCCTATACACTAATTATGAAAAATCTGAAAGAGAAATTAAGGAAACACTCCCATTTACCATTGCAACAAAAAGAATAAAATACCTAGGATAAATCTAACTAGGGAGACAAAAGACCTGTATGCTGAAAACTATAAGACACTGATGAAAGAAATTAAAGATGATACAAACAGATGGAGAGATATACCATATTCTTGGATTGGAAGAATCAATATTGTGAAAATGACTATACTACCCAAAGCAATCTACAGATTCAATGCAATCCCTATCAAACTATCAATGGCTTTTTTCACAGAACTAGAACAAAAAATCTTAAAATTTGTATGGAGACATAAAAGACCCCAAATAGCCAAAGCAGTCTTGAGGGAAAAAAACGGAGCTGGAGGAATCAGACTTCCTGACTTCAGACTATACTATAAAGCCACAGTAATCAAGACAATATGGTACTGGCACAAAAGCAGAAATATAGATCATTGGAACAGGATAGAAAGCCCAGAGATAAACCCACGCACCTATGGTCAACTAACCTATGACAAAGGAGGCAAGGATATACAATGGAGAAAAGACAGTATCTTCAATAAGTGGTGCTGTGAAAACTGGACAGCTACATGTAAAAGAATGAAATTAGAACACTCCCTAACACCATACACAAAAAGAAACTCAAAATGGATTAGAGACCTAAATGTAAGACCGGACACTGTAAAACTCTTAGAGGAAAACATAAGAAGAACACTCTTTGACATAAATCACAGCAAGATCTTTTTTGATCTATCTCCTAGAGTAATGGAAATAAAAACAAAAATAAACAAATGGGACCTAATGAAACTTAAAAGCTTTTGCAAAGCAAAAGAAAGTACAAACAAGACGAAAAGACAACCCTCTGAATGGGAGAAAATATTTGCAAAGAATCAACGGACAAAGGGTTAATCTCCAAAATATATAAATAGCTCATGCAGCTCAATATTAAAAAAACAAACAACCCAATCCAAAAATGGGTAAAAGACCTAAATAGACATTTCTTCAAAGAAGAAATACTGATGGCCGAGAAGCACATGAAAAGCTGCTCAACATCACTAATTATTAGAGAAATGCAAATCAAAACTACAGTGAGGTATCACCTCACACCAGTCAGAATGGGCATCATCAGAAAGTCTACAAACAACAAATGCTGGAGAGGGTGTGGAGAAAAGGGAACCCTCCTGCACTGTTGGTGGGAATGTAAATTGATACAGCCACTATGGAGAACAGTATGGAGGTTTCTTAAAAAACTAAAAATAGAATTACCATATGACCCAGCAATCCCACTACTGGGCATATACCCAGAGAGAATCATCATTCAAAAAGACACATGCACCCCAATGTTCATTGCAGCACTCTTTACAATAGCCAGGTCATGGAAGCAACCTAATTGCCCATCGACAGATGAATGGATAAAGAAGATGTGGTACATATATACAATGGAATATTACTCAGGCATAAAAAGGAATGAAATTGTGTCATTTCATTCCGTGGATGGATTTAGAGACTGTGGATGGATTTAGAGACTGTCATACAGAGTGAAGTAAGTCAGAAAGAGAAAAACAAATATCGTATATTAACGCATATATGTGGAACCTAGAGAAATGGTATAGATGAACTGGTTTGCAGGGCAGAAATTGAGACACAGATGTAGAGGACAAACGTATGGACACCAAGGGGGGAAAGTGGCGGGGGGGTGGGTGGTGGTGGGGGATGAATTGGGAGATTGGGAATGACATGTATACACTAAGATGTATAAAATGGATAACTAATAAGAACCTGCTGTATAAAAATATAAATAAAATAAAATTCCAAAAATAAAAATAAAACATAAAAATGGAAGAGAGGGACTTCCCTGGTGGTCCAGTGGCTAAGACTCCACACTCCCAATGCAGTGGGCCCAGGTCTGATCCCTGGTCAGGGAACTAGATCCCACATGCTGCACTTAAAGATTCTGCATGCCACAACTAAAAAAAAAAAAGGAAGATCCCGCATGCCGCAACTAAGACCCAGCATGGCCAAATAAATAAATTAATTAATTAGTTTAAAAAAAAGAAAAAAATGGAAGAGAAACTACCTTCCAGAGACTGACGAGTGGGGGAGTCCAGGCATAGAGGATCCATTTCCTGAGCCCAGAGGGGAAGGCAGCCATGTACAGGGTAAATTGGCCCATAACAGGCCATGGCCGGAAAGGCAGAAAATGTCACATGAGCACAAAGGAACATGCAACTAACACTCAACTAACCCCAGAGGCGTGTAAGAGGAGGTTGCTGACCTTTGCCCTGATTTTACAGGTAGAAGCAGGAACTTACCAGGCAAACAAGAGGCATGAAAGACAGAATGATTATAGTTGTGAAATGGCCTGGCTGGTTTCAGGAGCAGCGAGATGCTCAGCAGGAGAGCTGAAGAATGACGATGGTCCCAGCTTGGGAGGCTCGGTGGATGGCGATGTTCATTGAAATCGGAGACGGAAGAAGACAAGTCTGGTGATGGGGTGTGGAATTCGGGGGGCCTGCGGTACTTTCCAGGGAGAAATGAAGAATAAGAGTAGATGGAGGCTTGGATTTGGGCATTATCGATAGACAAGGGATTGTTGGAGCTGAAGTCACTGATAAGTTCACCCAGGGAGGCATGTAGAACAGAGGATGAAGGCAGCAAAGGCGGAGGCCTGGGGAAGAGCAAAATCGAGGGGAGGGGAGGGATGTTGCAATTGGACCGGAAGCCTGGGAGGATCATTGTCAAAGAGGAAAGGGGGAAACCGGGAAAAACTTTGAGACTGAGGGATGATCAACAGCATTAGATGCCTCATGGAGCATTGAGTGAGAGGCTGGTAAGAGTCCGTTGACCGAGTATTGGTGTCCTAAGTTTCAGCAAATGGTCCAAGTTGAAGAAGGAAGAGAGTGAGTCTGGGGAGACTTGAATGCGCTGGTGAGCCGAGGGGATGCAGGTGGTGAGCACGGAGATGATGTCGTTAAAGCTGAGATGGGTTAACAAGCAGAGCCAGGTGAGGAAGAGGAGGACAGGGCTGAGACCCCGAGCACACATAGGGGAGAAGGTGTCTCTACAAGACAGGGGAGGAGGATGGGTGAAGTGATGTCCAAGGAATTCCTGGGTTGTGACTTCTGTTTACCCTGGGAAGCTGGGAGAAGTTCACTTGTGAAGAGTCGGATGAGGGTGGGTCAGGTAGGTTGAAAGGGAAGGTTGATGGCGATAGTGAAGGTGAGTGAAAGCCAATGAGAGTGGTGGGTCAGGGCCTGATAAGCGACCAACAAGTGTGTCTAGGAGCCAACTACACCTCTGTGGTCTCACGACCTGAATATTTCTGTAATTTTCCTTAGTAGCCCGCGGCCCTTTTGGAGGAAGATAAAAGAAAATAGACAGTTAGATAGACCCTGACCTGGGGTATTTGCAGGTGGGAATGGGGGATGATGGGGAGACAAGACACATGCAAGTACTGGCAGCAAAGTCTTCATATTGACACAGAGGGTCAGGCTGGCTGGGAAAGCCAACAGAGCAAGAAGACGAGAGCTGAAGCTTGGCAAGAGTAAAGGCTAGAATCTTCCATGAGATTAAAAAAAAAAAAGGCAGGTGGGAGAACGAAAGGGCTGGAGCTGGCAGGCCACATTCTAAAACTTCTAAGAAAGCGCATTCTGGGTAACGCTGGGGTCCGGGATGGGACTGAGGAGTTGGGGAGTCGAGGCATAGAGCAGCCATTTCCTGAGCTACATCCTTTCCCCGTTCACACACATTTCCCCCAAGTTTGCCTCTGGCCCAGCTTCCAGGCTTCTTTCCCCATGGAAGACAGAGAGGGTGACCAAGAAGGACAAGCAAAGTCTGTGTGGCCTCCTGTCTCTGAAGCATGTGGCCCTGGCCCCCACCCCTACCTGACATGGGCCTCCACGCCTCGGCCCTGGGCTCAGGCCACAGAACCAGCCTGATGGACGGCAGCAGCTGCTAAACCCATCCTCTGCCATCCCCAGATTCTTGGGGGTTTCCCTAGGTAAGTGTGAGATAGGTACACTGTGTATTTACTTATTTTTTATAATTAACTAGAACAGGGAAAGAAAGCCAGAGCTGCAGTCTGCTGAGATCGCAGTGATGTGAATCAGCAGGACCTACTGGCCACAGATGGGAAACCAGGTAGAAAGCCTGCCCCTCCCGCCCGCGCTGGGCCAGGCCTGATCACTCAGGAGACCAGCATCCGTGACTCTCGGGGCCACACACCTTGGGGCCTGATGGAACGGGAGCAACCCCAGGAGCACCAGCCTCTGACAGGTGGTCAAAGGCACCTCACCTCCGCCAGGGGCAGCATGGATTAGACCCTCTCAGCCCCGCACCTGCCAAGAGCCCGAGACACTCTCCGCAGCTGCAAATGCCCACCGCGTTCGTCTGGAGTTCCTGGAGTGTCTACGACATGACCCTGCAGTCCCAGGCCTGAATGGATGAGGATCACCTACAGGATACTGAGGACAGAGGGTCAGAGGAGACGAAGGAATTACTTGTGCCTGAGCCAAAGCCCCGGCTGGGAGAGTTAAGGGGATTTTTCTTCCTTCTCTCTCTGTGAAAGATACAGAAAACAGACTCTGGAGAAGCGTTCAGTGTCTCTGCTCGATGGGGCGGTTGTCTTTGCTCCATCAGAACGGTCTGTGTGGCCAGGACTGATTAAGGGTGGAAACAAATACCCTCCTCTCCCAGTCCTGAGTCTGTTTTTGTTTGTTTTTTAATTTTTTGGCCGCATCTCGCGGAATGTGGGATCTTAGTTCCCCAACCAGGGATCGAACCCACGCTCCCTGCATTGGAAGCGGAGTCCTAACCACTGGCCCGGTAGGGAAGTCCCTTCCATCCCTAAGTCTGGATCATGGGAAGCCAGGCTGGTTTACACCCGCACTGAGGCGTCCAAGCAACCAGACCAGAACTCTCTGGTTTCTTCCTGCTCTGTGATTCTGTGTCTAAAAGGTAACATCTCAGACTCAACTGAACATGCAGTCCTGGATTTTTTTCCTTCTCTTAGCAAGTGAAAGTGTAATGGAGGTAAAAAGTGCCGTTAGCTTTCTCAACTAGATTTAGCTACAGAAAATGACTTTGCTTCTTGGCAAGAGGTTCCAAAAATAAAGGTGTTAAAAGTGATGCCTTCAGGGACTTTTAGGATGGCAGAGTGTCTCCAGGCTGTGACTATTCTAAACACCATTGCTCTTAAAAAAAAAAAAAAATCACTTACCAAAAAAAGCAAAGGTTCTCATTTTTCTGACTTTTTTTTTTTTTAGTCTCACAAAAAATGCAAGCTTGCCAATGGAAGGGAGTAATAATGTGGCAGGTTGCCAAGGAGGTTTTCTTTCAAGAACAAACAGCCAGTCACTCCCAGTGGCTCTGGCCTCCATCCTGGCCAGTTTGACTCAGCTCAGCTGGGGCTGAGCTACTAGAGTTTTCTCAAGCTTCTGTGTTCCCCATTGCAGATAGAGTGACTGTCTCTTTTGCAAGTGAAGTTCCGTTACTTATGAAGCCTCATCACAAGCTAACCAACCATGTCATACATATACATGTAACCAACACTAGCACTTTTCTCATGCCTCTGAAGACGAACCTTTCCTCAAATCTTCAACTACAATGAAACATTCAGGCATTTTGTTGTGTCCAAGAAGCAGCAATTATTGGTTCAAAGCAATCTGAAGATCTCTCTAGGTGTTATTATGTCTTCACATAAAAGTGGTCCTTTTACCAGTGTGTGTTTATTGGTAAAACAATATGATAATAACATTAAGGCCACGAAAAACAGAAATAGTCAAATTATCCCTTCATCTGTACACGATTGTTATAAATAATACTGAAAGTACATTTCAGTAATCAATCTTTGTCGACTTTTCTCGTTATTGCCTAAGAATTTATCCCGAGAGGAGGCATTATTGGCTCTAAGAGCATGGGTATTTTTTGAGATTATTGATACATTTCGCCAGACAGCTTTCCAGAAATAGCGTTTTACCACCTCATTGTTATTTAATTTACATTTCTTTGGTTATTAATGAGCTTAGGCAATACTTTATTTGCCATTTATATTTCTTCCTATGAATTATTTGTTCACTTCCTTTGTCTCTATACCTTTTTGTCAATTTGTATGAACTCTGTTTATTAAGGCTCTCATATTTATTGCCAACATTTCCCCATTTGCCCTTTAACTTTATTAATATTTTGATATATAGAATTTTAATAATTTTATGTGTTCAAATCTGTTCAACTATCCTTTACTATTTCCTGAATAATATATACCATTAATGTAACACCTACTACATGCTAGGCAATCTGTAAGAGGCTTTATGCTTATGTTCTGTTTGATCCTTCTGTCAAGCACAGGACACAGGTGATATTATACCCATTATACAGATGAGAATGTGATCATAATGAAATAAAATAATAACAACAATAATGATGGCTAACTTTGAGCAAGAACCATGCTCCAGGTATTGTTATTAGTACTTTAAATGTATTATTAACTCATTTAATACTCAAAACAACCCTACAAGGTCAGTATGATTATCATTCTCATTTAATAGAGGAGAAAACTGAAGACAAAGAAGTTAAGCACATTGTCTAAGGATGCACAGCTGGAAGGTGGCAGAGGTCAGACTAGGGGAGATTTCAGAATTTGTCCCAAGTCACAGAATTATTCAATGACAGCTGCGTGAGTCAACCCTGGGTCTGATCCTGACAGCCAGGGGTCTTTCTTTTACTGTTGAGTCCTTCCTTATTCAACTGTAACATTTGACCTAGTGTCTGTTGTCCTATATTAAAAACCTACATTTATACGACTCTTGTTTTCTTCTTCATGTCTTGTGTTGCATGAATCATGCTTAATTTTTCATTTGTTACATAGATTTGGAAGATAAACATCTTATATCTTATTCTGTGGCATGAAACCTCACAGTATCTGGGTTTTTGCTGCTTAATGCCACACAATATCCCAAACAAAGTGCAATAAAGTGCAATATAAAACCATCAAGACTATTCATTAAAAGGGTATATTAATGTCTCTAATGTGTATTATATACATGTCTGTTTTATTCTTTTTGTGATGAAGGCCATGGCCATTTCCAAAAGTCATGCTTCTCTGGAATTAATGTAAAATGTTGGGACATTTCAATGTCGGTGATCTTTCTTTAGCAAAAGCCCATGAGACCAGGAAGAAGGAGGAGGGCAGGAGAGCTGCCTATGTGTAAGGGAAGAAGCCATGTATAAATCATGTTCAAAGCAAAGGGCTGCAGAACTTCCCTGGCGGTACAGTGGTTAAGATTCTGCGCTTCCACTGCAGGGGTTGCAGGTTCAATCCCTGGTCGGGGAACTTGCATGCTGTGCAGTGCGGCCAAAAAAAAAAAAAAAGTCCCAAAAAACAGAGTAAAGGGCTGACCTTGAGTTAGGGTCTTATGCAGGGAGCAAGGCTGGGTCACGTTTAGCTCACACAAATTCAACTACACACATTTCAGAGTGATCACAGGAGTATGTTTTCCTGCTTCTTGGAATGTCTAGTAATTTTAGATTTTGTTTTCTTCCCTCAAATAATGTGCTGAGCTTCTGGCAGGCAGATAAGCTACTGGTTGATCCCTTTGATCCCTTTGAGCTTTGCTAGGGTGGATCTAGAGCAGCCTCCACTCCAATGATAGTTGAGCCCTACCACTAAAGTGGGGGTCTCTGGGGTCTCCACTGGGTAATCAGTGAGCACCCACCACGCTGCTGATTGGAGCTCAAATGTCTCCCTGTTCTGTGTAAGCTCTGGGAATTGTTCAGCTTAAACATTCAAGGCATTCTTTGTTGGCCTAGTGGAGTTTACTCTACGCGTATGTAGCCAGTGCTCAGCAAACGATCGAGGGGATCCCTGTGCAGATTTATGAAGCACTTTTCATGCATAGCTCCCTCCTTTCCAGAACTCTGCCCTGAATTTCCAGCTGCCTCAACCTCCCCAAGCTTCCAGCTCTATCTCCTCAATTCAGAGAGGCCCGGCTGTATTCCTTTCCCTACTCCTGTGTTCTGCAAAGAAAACTGGGCAACCAGAGGGTCACCTCAGTTGTTTCTCTTCCCCCAGGGTTCACAGCCCCGTGCCACCTGTGCCCCAAAGTCTGAAAACAGTTGACTCACAGTTCAGTGCCTGGAAACAGAGTGTCTTGTTCTCTAGTTGTTTATGGTGGGAGGTAAAGTTCAATCCTTATTACTCCCAAAGAGTCCAACAAGAGTGAGGACAATTTAAGTACCACGGGCTAATCTGCCTGGGGAGTGAATGCCCCAGCGAGCTGTGTGAAAGGAGACCTGACTCTCCTGTTCTCTTGGTTTGTCTTGGGGTCCTTGGGCTACTCTGGGCTGAGGTTCATCCTGTGTTTAAAGAGATATATTTTTCATACAATATGGCCCCACAGTGCAAGTCAATGGATTCATGTGGTGCTCATTCGAAGAACAAAGATCTGTCCTCGCAGTCGGAAGAAATGCCCGGTTGGACTTCCTGAGATATAGTATGTTATTCTCCAGTGGAGCAGACTTTCCAAGGGCCATTTTTACTCTAGGCAATTTTTACATTATGGGCTGATGTTAGGACCCAACCTCCCCCTAAGACACACTCCACGGTACTTGGATCCCCTTTTAGAGATTGGGTGAACCTGCCTTTTTGCTTAGGAGTCTTGGGGTGAGGAGTTTCACTCTATTCCTCCACTGGAGTTCCCAGAATGTTCTGCAACCAACATTGTACTATTCATGACCAAGCAGGGCCTTTAACCCAGGCCCTGCTTCTACCGAATGACATTTTATACCTATTAGCTTTCTTCCATGGAAGAATCCAAGTATTGTAAATCTGGGCAGGCTTGGTATTAAACTTTCACTCTTCCTCCTACAGTATAAAAACCAAGGCACAGTCTTTACAGCTCTGAGCCTTGATCTTCTCATTTGTGAATGACGGTAATGATTCTCACCTTGCAGAGTAGTTGGGGTGATGAAATGAGTTCATGCCTTTCTTTTTCAACTCTCTGGTGTGGCTTCCAAACTCACCTCTTCATGGAAACTGCTCCTGTTAAAGTCACCAACACCTATCAGGTGTCAAATCCAAAGACCCTTCTCTGGTCCTCATTTTACCAGATTGCTCAGCAATATTTGATATTGTAATCACTAGCTTTTTCCTGAAACACTTAAAAAATTTCCATGACATCCTATTCTTCTAGTTTTCCCTCTGCCTCTCTGGCCACTCCTTGGCTGGCTCATATTCTTCTATCCCAACGTCCAAATCAGTGGTCTTTCAATTTACATTAATTTTCTTTTGAATCAATCTTAATTAAAAAAATCTCATCCTCCGAAATTGTGTATGTTTTATAATGTACAGAATATTTGAGTACAGTGGCTCATGTACATAATTTTAAGTAAATGTGCCCATGGGGAGTAGAGGCTAAACATCTTTACTGATGGAGGTGAAGGTGGAAATGCTTTGGAGGGTACCACTGCTCTAAATGTTGGAAATGCTCTGTCTGCATCCTCACAGGGCCATCTTCCCTCCCTGTGTCTCTGTCTTCATATGGCATTCTCCTCTCTGTGTCTCTCTCCTTTTCTTATAAGGACATCAGTCATATAGGATTAAGAGTCTACCCTGGGGCTTCCCTGGTGGTGCAGTGGTTAAGAATCTGCCTGCCAATGCAGGGCACATGGGTTCGATCCCTGGTCCAGGAAGGTTCCACATGCCGCGGAGCAACTAAGCCCGTGCACCACAACTACTGAGCCTGTGCTCTAGAGCCCGTGAGCCACAATGACTGAGCCTGCGTACCATAACTACTGAAGCCCGCATGCCTAGAGCCCATGCTCTGCCACAAAAGAAGCCACTGCAGTAAGAAGCCCACACACCACAACAAAGAGTAGCCCCTGCTCGCTGCAACTAGAGAAAGCCCACGAGCAGCAATGAAGACCCAACACAGGCAAAAATAAGTAAAGTAAAATAAATAAAACATTAAAAAAAAAGAATAAAGAGATTTCACTTGCATTAAAAAAAAAAAAAAAAGAGAGTCTACCCTGCTCCAGTATGACCCATCTGAACTCAGCTAATTACATTTACAACTACATTTTTTCCAAACAAGTTTCTTTCTGAAGTACTGGGGGTTAGGATTTCGACATACCTTTTTTTGCAAGGGACACAGTTCAACCCATAGCAGCACCTATTTTTCTTTGGTAGCAATTTTACTGTTTACAGTTAAATTTTTTTGTGTGAGGTTGCTAGTTTAAAGCTTGTCTCCTCTATTAGTCCATGAGGGTAAAAACTGTGTCTGGTTTATCACCACCGTCTACCCAGAGCCCAGCAGAGACCCTGGCATAACTATAGTGTCAATATAGAGTACCTACCTAATAACTGGCACATCAAAGAATCCAGCAAATGACAACTCCTTCTGATTCTTTAGGGAATTGTTGGAATATTTTCCATTGTAAGTATCTCACCAGAATCTATTGTATTCTGTACACGTCCAAGGACAGGGAATGAGGGTGGAGCTAAAATACCCAAGGGACATGTGTGTTCATCTTTAAATATTAAGAGTCATGCATGACTGAGGAATGGAATGGCCCTGCTTGGCCCCAGGTGTCTCTGAGGGGACCATGAGCTGCCATGTAAGAATGAGGCCCCTGCTGTGATGCCGCAGTGTACAGGCAGCCTCCGACTGTCTGGAATAGCGTCTGCAACCCTGCCAGTGTTCATTCTTTACCTCTGTCATCCATCTGCCACTGGCAGGGCTTTCTCTGTCTGGCTCAGGGGGAGAATATGAATCAGGCTGCCCCTGGTATTCAGAATTAATAATTTCTCATTCAAATTGATTGTGTACTCCCAGAGCACTGAGCTGAGCCAGAAGTTCTGGAATCTGTTTTCTAAAAAGATTTTCCAACTTGGCAAAAATGTTTCTGCTGGTGGAGGGGGAAAAGGTGAGTTAGGGAGGAGATTGTTAAAGCTTTGTAATAAGGGAAATGATTGTGGAGAGTTGAGATGAGATCTGACTGCCAGCCAATAGGAGGATGATCAGGCAGTAGTGGGAGGGGTGGGGGAGACCAGTAAGGATCACGAATTCGCAGTGGCATCTTTCTGGGGGGTGGGGTGGTCTAACTTTCTCTAGCATCTCAGTCAGCTGAGAACCAGAATGAGGACTTCTTTGGTAGGGGGGTGCAAGAGATGGGGGTGGGGGCAAGGGATTTTAGTCTGGAATAGAAAGAATTGAATAAAGTAAGAGCATTAGAAGGAGAAATGAAGGGGTCCAGGAGGAATGGAGCAAAGAAAGGGTATAGTGGTGAGACAGGCTGGGGCCCGGGACCCTGTGCTGAGTGCTTGCACCTGGACAAACATCTCCTCAAGGAACAGAATACAAGAAACTTTTATGAGAATAAAAATAGCGGTGTGCATGCACAGTTGGGGCAAATTATGCACTACAAGATACAAAAAAACAAACACCCAACTGCCACTTCTGAAGAGCCAGGAGCAAAAGCAGGGTACTACCCATGGCCCCTGCAC
The DNA here is from genome assembly GCF_964165515.1 of Mesoplodon bidens. Taxonomy (NCBI): domain Eukaryota; kingdom Metazoa; phylum Chordata; class Mammalia; order Artiodactyla; family Ziphiidae; genus Mesoplodon; species Mesoplodon bidens. The sequence continues at coordinate 41,554,381 of NC_138171.1, forward strand.
ACAGCAGCACCAAGGGGGTGGGCAGACCACCTAAGCCACCCTCCAGCCCGACCCCTGGACACACCCCTACCCTCCCCCCATGTAAGGAACCAGCCTGCCCCCACTTGAGGAGCGAGCATCAGAACCTGTTACAGTAAGTCCCCTACATACAAACGAGTGCCATTCCCATCATAAGTCCAACTTGTTTGTGAGTCCAACAAAATAAGTTTGTAAGTCAAAGCTGCAATTTCACTCATGCCTGATGTTGATGCAACACACATTCACATCTTTGAAGGTTCTCAACTTGAAGGTTCGTATGTAGGGGACTTACTGTACTTGTTTTCGCTCCCTCCTGCTGCAGCAGGAACCCCTATAAAGCATTGCCTGAATTGTTTTGTCTGGCCCCTAATCAACTTCTATTGATAAAGGAAGGCCAAGAACCCAGGTCAGTGACAGTGAGATAAAGAGGGGGAGTGCTGAAAGGACTGAGGTTATAACACTTGAGTTTAAGATTTGAGAAGTGCAGGTATTCAGAGTGAAGGGGAGAGAAGATCCATTAGTGCGTGGCTGAAATGGAGTGGCAGTGGACGTGACTGGAATTGAAGAGGGAAGGACAGCAGTGGTACAGCTAAATCTCCCAGCCAATCCAGGCAGGCTTTGAGCCCACCACTCAGTGGCAACTGCTCTCATCAAGGTCCACAATGACCTCTTGTTGCCATGTGACTCATCACACTCTACCTGTTGGCAGCCTTTGACAAGTTGACCACTCCCTCTTCCTTGAAATGCTTTCTTAACTGGTGCTCGATCCCCCAAGCTCTTGGTGTCCATCTCTCCTGGCCACCCCTTATTTCCTTTATTGGCTCTTCTTTCTGACCTCCTAATGTGGACGTGCCCAGACTCTGCCCTCAGACTTCTCCTCTGCACTCTTGCTCTAGATGTTCCCTTCCATACTTCCACTTAAGTACCATGGCTTAAATGCTATCCATACCCTCATGCCTTCCAATTTGCATGCCTAGTCTCTACTTTGCTTCTGAACTCCAGGTATCTGGATCCAAAGGCTTCCTTGACATTTCCACTTAGGTGCCTCATTGGCACCTCAGCTTTAACCTGTCAAAAATAGAAGTCATGATTTCCCTTGCCTAAATGTCCATCCCTCCTGGTCCTCATCTTAGGAACTGGTGACTCCATCTTTCCGGCTCCTCAGATTTAGTTCAAATGCTAAGCTTCTTTGTGTTTCCATTTTCTCATCTATAAAACAGAGTGAATGTTGGTGCTTACTATATAGGGATCCTGTAAGGATTAAATCATTGCATTTAAAGTACTTAACATTGTGTCCCAACTCATAGAAAATACTCCTAGTGTTGTCTATTATTACTATTAATATATATATGCAAAATCCTGACTCTACATTGCCTGCAGCTAACTGATAATGAGCTCCTGATAATGTAACTGGTTTAAAATGGAGTTGTTCTTGCTTAAAAACCATGAAGTCTGGCTTAATAAGAAAGAGTTCAAGATCAGTGCAGGTATTTAGTATTGGGGGAGGTAAGAAATTCCTTATGCTGTTTTAAATTTTGTTTTGGTAGCCAAAACATCTGGATAAAAATGAACATTTCATCTGGACAAAAAAATGAGCATTTCTACTTTCAGACATTCTGAGCCTATGAGGCCAAATGTCTGTTTTTTGGCAACTTTGGGGAAACCCATTCCCCAGGCAGCCTGTGCTGGGGCCCCAGCAAGGTCTTGTGGCCAAAGGCCCAGGCTACAGGGTAAGAGTGGGCAGTGGCTGAGCTTTATTCCAAGGTCTGGAATTTAAACAAATCCTGTTTTCAATTATCTAAATATTTCCTAGCAAACAGATGTTTAACATCACATAGCTGTTATATGAGAATAATCAGCTAAAATTCCCAAGCAGCCAGGAGGGAAGTGGAAAAGAAGCATCCCTCTTCTGGAGGGTGGCTACAAAAATTTTGCTGCTGGTATTCTGCACCTTCTTTTTCCCCTTCTATGAACCCTTAGGCATATTGTTCAGCTGTGAGAGGAGATGCTATTTCAGAGCTCCTAACAGTTTCTCTTTCACTGTTGCCATCTTGGTCATCCCACTCCTCTTGTACATGGATCTGAAGTTGGGGGAAGTAGTCTTCTTACCGCCATACCTGGAGAATGTCCTTCTTGGGTGGGAATGCCATCCTCTTCCACCAAGATGCAGCACTGCATGGGACGCCTTTAAAGGATTAAGGAGAACTGTGAACTGCCCTTCCAGACAATCCAGTCAGCCTCATCCCTAAGGGTAGATGGGATGATGGAGGTCCCAGCCAGGTCCCCTTGCCTCCAGGATGATATTTATAGGAATTCTAAGGAGTAGGCTTTAAATTTTAAAAAAGAAATCAATAAACCAAGATTTGCTAAATTTAAACTGCTCAGAGGAAATCAAACATAGAATCTTGGGAGAAAATAAAAACAAATAAATGAAGAGATGAAGACTCTGAGGTTGGAGACTCTGTAGTTGATTTCTCTGTGTCTTAAGTGACAGGTTTTGTAGTCCTGAGTATTCTTGCCCTCAAAGCCCTTTGTCATCAAAGTGGAAGGGGCATATACAGGGCTGGAGAAAAAGAAGGGGAAGGAGGCTGTGGAGATGCATGTGCCTACGAATCCCTGCCATGAAATGAACCACACTGTAAGCATGCGGGTATTTTGTGTACATTGCCTCTGAGAACAGATCCATTTCACCTTCAACTTACCACTAAATCTGTGATTAAGTACTTGGTGTTTATGCCCACAACCTGAAAGAGGACTGGGGCTTCAGTGCCTTTATTTTCCGTTAATCCAGCCAAGACTTAGTGAAGTAGAGGGAGGGGTTGTCTACTGTAGAATCTGCCACAAGTCCCATCACTGGATCCTGCTGACCAGCAGAAGATACAGGGAGATTCTGTTAAGAAAACTTAGAATAAAAAAAGAAAGAACAAAGAGAGGAAGAAGAAAGGAGAAAGGTGAGAAGGAATACCACATCCCCCAAAGAATAAAAGTAGTACACGGTAGGCAAGGGGCTTCTGTGCCTGATGTCAGTGAAAGGCTTGAGAAATAGGAGTGAACGTGCACATTCAATAAAGAATTACCCCCCTTTCAGGGCTTCCTTGGTGGTGCAGTGGTTGAGAGTCCACCTGCCGATGCAGGGGACACGGGTTCGTGCCCCAGTCTGGGAAGATCCCACATGCCGCGGAGCGGCTGGGCCCGTGAGCCATGGCTGCTGAGCCTGCACGTCTGGAGCCTGTGCTCCGCAACAGAGGCCACAACAGTGAGAGGACTGCGTACCGCAAAAAAAAAAAAGAAAAAAAATTACCCCCTTTCAAAGTAGTCCCCTTGAAAGTGAAGTTGTTGCATCCTTTTTTTTTTTTTAAATTGGGGTATAGTTGTTTTACAATGTGTTGCACGCTTTTCTTGGAAATATTCTGGCAGTCTTTATCATGAACCCCAAAAGTGTTCATACAATTTGAACAGTCATCCTTTTATTAGGAAGCAAGTTTAATAATCTGAAATAAGAAATTGTTTTGTAGGCAAAGATGTGCATCTAAAACAGTGTTTCTCAACACTTTTCATCCTCTAGAATTACCTGGTGAGTTTTTAAAATAGGACAGGTGTCCAGGCCTCAACCCAAACCCTAGGGTGGAGCCAAAGTACAGCTAGTGATGTTTGCTGTTGTGGTTGTTTGTTTTTAAGCTCCCTGGGTGACTTCTTCACTGACGGAGATTTTTGCTTGACTGAAGCCCTCACACTGGTCAGGACTAATTCAAATTCCATTCCCTTCGAAAGGTTGCCTTGACCCTCTGTCCAATCCCACACTCCATCCCAGATACTCTATTTTCCTGTTTCACTTTCTTCAAGGTTTATCATCTATTTCTTTCTCCCTGTCTTGCTTTTCCCTAAGATCTTATATATCATTATTTTTATTTGGTCTCTAATTCTGAGGACCTGTACTTATGGTAGATGTATGGTAGATTGGGGGCAGGTGATGTGGTGATGGGTAGTTGGTTGCTAGTTATTTAAACTCTAGCCTGGAAAGGCCATAAGGAAAGTTCTGGTCACTTCTCCGGCCTCCCCAATTTCCTGCAGCAGCAGTCAGAGACTCCTACTCTCTAGGCCAATGGTGTTTCCATGACTCCTCCTAGGGTGGCCTCTTCAGCCCCTCAGGTCATCCATTTAGGGGATGCTGTGAGAATCCCCCAGGCTTTGTTGATTCACAACTCACCTTCTCTGTGGGTTAGAAGCCACATCAGAATTCTGCTCACCAGAATCTTCCACCAGCTACCAATTTTCAAAGGGTAAGCCAGGAAGTTGTGCCCTACTTTGTTCCAGGGGAATTTGAGGACTGTTTTTCCCATTTCAGTTTTTTCTATTTTCCTTGGCTCATTTTGTTAGCTTGGGGAAGAGGAAGAATTATAAAGCCCATTTGACTCATCACTGTTATCAGGAAGTCAGCAAAAAGTTTTTGGTAATGTAATAAAATGCTGATATTATAGTGTTCAACCCCCAAACCAGGCTATAGAGATAATGACTATTTTTAATATAAAAGTGTGGGCAGAAATACAACAAAATGATAACAGCAATGGAATTTTTATGAAGGAATTTTGAAAGAGGTTAGTTTAAAACTTTGTAGTACTTCTCAAGTTTTCCACAACATTCTTATTTTGCTTTTATAGTGATAAAAGGTACTGTAAAAAAACAAAAGCACAAAGCAGTCCTCTTTGGAGGCTAAACCCTTTATCTCATAATTCTGTCGTTGCTCAGATAGATAATCCTCCTCTTTCAGAATTGTCTAGATTCTGTGGTCTCTTCTTACGACTGTTGTAACTGAGGGTCCTCTTCACCCAAAGCCTTGGGACAGGTTTGGTGAATCAGTGAGTGATCTGGCTGGGAAATCCCATTTAACCCCACTGATGGTTAGGGAGCGTGGCTAAGTGGTTGGCTTTGAGGTGCCCTCCCAGGGAAGAGCCCCAAGCTGCTTTGCAAACTGACAACAGCTAAAGTTTCTCAAGTGCATACCCTGTTCCAGGCAATATCCCGAGGACTTTACGTGTTCGAGTGTACTTAATACACAAGACAACCCCATGCATTTGGAATTATTTCAATCCCAATTTTGTAGATGAGAAAACCGAGGGTAAGTTACTTGTTCAAGATCCTGGAGCAAGTGGCAGAGCTTGAATCTAAACTCCTGAGCCCACACTCTCAACCACTGCTCTGTACTGACCCTTGTAGCAAGACGATGGCATCACTGGAAAGATCCAATGTTCCAAAGAGATACATTAAAGAGGGCGGGCATGACAGACCTGTCCTGACCTATTATTGTTTCAAGCTGATTGGTTATCTGCAGAGTGATGGAGTATGAGTGAGTAGGGGATGTAGTGGTGGAGTGTTATCCATATTGGGTACCGATCTGTCCCCAAGCACATGGACCGCCGACTTGTGCCAGTACCCAGCAAGGCCAATCCCTACAGCTGAAGGCACTTCAGGACTAATTCAGTATCTTCGTAAGGACCCTCATCTGCTATTCTGCCTTGAGAGGGGAAGATGGTTAGACAGGGCAGCATGTGGGTCATGGTGTCATTTGGTCCCCCAGGACTTGTTATCTCACAAGCATCCACCTGCACACACACCCTCTCCCCTGAGCACTTAGCACTTGGCATATTTTAGAAGCAAGCATAGGGCTCCAGTGCTTCACCTAAGGACTGCTGTGTGTGGAATGGTTCTTATTTCTTTCACTTCCCTCCCTTCTCTGTCTCTGTCTTCTTCCCTCTTCCCTTATCCTCTCTGACACTCCTCCATTTCCCCTCTTTCTTCACTCACCTGCCTTTAGGCTGTGCTTCCTAATCTTTTACGAGGTCACAGATGCCTTTGAGAGTCTATGAAAGCCACTGAACTTCTCTCCCGCTAAATGCACGGATACACACACACACACACACACAAATTCACATACATATGTGCATGTGCATGTGAAGCTTTTCCATGGACCAATCATGCGCCTCTCTGTGCCTTCAGAAACCCCTGATCTCTGGGTGGAATCCTCCCTTCATCCTTTCCAGTCCCCTGCTGACGAGAGCACGTACTTGGCTTCTAACATCCTCTTCGTGGACCAGAGAGTGTGGGTGGTCGCCCCGCCCCCTTCTCTCAGGCCCTTCCCACAGCGAAGTGATTGAAGGCATGGACCCTGAGGATGGGTCATCTGGGTAAAAATTCTGGTTCTTTCCTTCAGTTATGTGCTCTTGAGCAAGTTTCTTCACCAACAAATTGAGAATAACTGTACCTTCCCTATAGGGATTTAGTATAATTCCTTGCATCAATAAATATAAAAGCCCTTAGAACAATGGCTGGCAGGGAGTAAATATCAGTATTTGCCATTTTTATCATTTGAGGGCTCAGTGAAAGAGGGAGCAGAATGTGCCTTTGTTTTGAGAGCTCATGGTAGCTTCTTCCCCTCCATCCTTGTTTCAGGAGGTAGTAGAACCGAGTAAGAACAGCCCGAATAAGTTAAATATCTAGGAAACACTGAAGGCCTCTGGGGATGACTGAGACACACTTATGATCATTAAGGAGCTTAACACTTAGCCCCAGAAATAAAATAACCAAAACAACTTTAATGCAAGGCAGAATCTGACAAATGTTTCAAGAGAGGAATAAATCCAGGGCTGAGAAGGAGATCCTGTCCAGCTTTAGGGGGTGGAGGGTGGGGTTTGGGAGGGTGGCCACGAAGAATGTGCAGGGCAGGCTGGGGTGAAGAGCAGGGAATTTTGCAGCAGGAGCAGCGTGGAGAGGTTCTGAGGCTGTCAGCGTCGGAGGGGTCAGGGAAACAACAGAGCCTGGAGAAGACTGTCCTGGGAAGCGTCAGAAGGAATGTTAAAGAAAACTTGAACCACACGTGTCTTAGAGATAATTTGGTTGCAAGAGCAGAAACCCGCTCAAGCGAACTTACATAAGTAGCGATTTATTTTAAGATACTGTAGGGCTTCCCTGGTGGCGCAACGTTTGAGAGTCCGCCTGCCGATGCAGAGGACACGGATTCGTGCCCCGGTCCGGGAAGGTTCCACATGCCGCGGAGCGGCTGGGCCCATGAGCCATGGCTGCTGAGCCTGCGTGTCTGGAGCCTGTGCTCCGCAACGGGAGAGGCCACGACAGTGAGAGGCCCGCGTACCGCAAAAAAAAAAAAAAAAAAAAAAAAAAAGATACTGTAGTTTCTCACAAGCTCATGGAGATGAAGTAGAGTCGAGTCCTTCAAGAGACTTGAACTGGGAACCAGGAGGAGTACCCACCTGGGTGTCCTTTACACTCTTTCCTCATCCATCCATTGCGCCATCTCTCTGCCCTGCTGTGTCTTCATTGCTTTTGAGTCTGTCTCCCACATGTCTCTTCTATTCTCTCTGCTTCCTCTCTAGCATTCGGGATCTCGAAATGGCGGCCCTAAACCCACATCCAAGTGATTTCTGGGGTTTACGTACCCACCGACCGACTCCATCTTCTCAGCAGGGTTGCTGTGGATGGTTGGGCACTTTGTTCCCTGTACAAATTTTCTCTGCCAAGGGGGTGAGTGACAGCTGAAACCCAGTGAAATTCCCTCACTGATGTATATTGGCCAAAGCAAAGCCCATGAACAAATTTCAAAGTGAATGGGGATATCTATTTCTATCATGGGTCCAGAAGGACTTCACGGGTTCAGACATATTTGGGAGGAGCTCTAAAGTGGATCACATTGTAAAAAAAAGTTTAAACTGTACAAAATAGTATTCAATGAAAATAATTTTCCACATCAGCACATTCCTTTTTTTTTTTTTTTGCGGTACGCGGGCCTCTCACTGTTGCAGCCTCTCCTGTCGCAGAGCACAGGCTCTGGACGGCCAGGCCCAGCGGCCATGGCTCACGGGACCAGCCGCTCCGCGGCATGTGGGATCTTCCCGGACCGGGGCACGAACCTGTGTCCCTTGCATCGGCAGGGGTACTCCCAACTACTGCGCCACCAGGGAAGCCCAGCACATTCCTTTTAACTGCTGAACATCGCATTCCTATTACAATATGATGCATAATATTCCATTCTGTGGCTGTATCATGCTTTGTTTATGTTTCCTTTTTAAGGGACATTTATGCTGTTTTCAGGCTTTCTTTATACTACAGATAATAAGGCAACACATTTCCTTGTATATATATATATATATGGATTTTTTTTTGAGAACATATATCTCTAGGATATGAAGAGAACACACACACAAAAAGATCATCCCCCACTGTTACAAAAAGATTAAAGCTGACCCAGTATCACATTAATGACTTTTTGTGAACCTATCAGAGAATTGAAGTCACAGGACAAACAGCCATCCTGAAGAGAGACAGGTGCCTGTAGGGAGACACAGGACCTGAGAATTTGCTTATCTGGGCACAGGAGCCACTGAATACCACATAAACTGGTAGAAGCATTTTTTTTAATTAATTTATTTTATTTTATTTATTCTTGGCTGCGTTGGGTATTCGTTGCTATGCGCGGGTTTTTCTCTAGTTGCGGCAAGCGGGGGCCACTCCTGGCCACAGTGCGCAGGCCCCCCACTGTGGTGGCTTCCCCTATTGCGGAGCAACTTGGGGGCCTCAGCAGTCGTGGCTCGCGAGCTTCAGAGCGCAGGCTCAGCAGCTGTGGCTCATGGGCTCAGCTGCTCTGCAGCATGTGGGATCCTCCCAGACCAGGTCCAGAATCCGTGTCCCCTGCATTGGCAGGTGGATTCCCAACTACTGCACCACCAGGGAAGCCCCTGGTAGAAGCATTAAACTAGAAGTTTTAGTGATTTGCTGGAGGCCAGATATGGACTAATATGAGAGTATGGGGCTGTAATCATGGGGGGCAGAGATTCCCAGCCTTTTGGGGTTTTTTTCTCCAGGGTTTTTTCCCACCAGGCTCTCACAGGAAGGATGGGGAAAATTTAGAGACATTGGCTTCACAAAGGGAATGGCAGGCACAGTTGAAACTCCACAGAGGCCTTTCTTCCTCACAGAACAAAGGGTTTAAACTGCAGGGGGGTGTATATTGCCAGAGGCCACTCTACCCAGCTCCAGCCTCCAGGTCTCAATTAGGGGAAAAAAACTCAAACTTAATCTGCAGGAATGTTCTCTTCAATGATTGAAGATACTGGAGGCTATTCGCTGCTGCAAGGGAAAGGAATAGGGGTAGAGGGATAAAATAGGGGAGGAGGGACAGAAGCCATTGCTAAGGCCACATCCCAAGATACAGCATGCTCTGCATACTCCAAAGACTGAGACTTCACTAGAAAATTAGAGAAGGCTCCCTGTCCTCCACACCCTACCACCATGCTAACAAGCATCTGGTAATAATGATAGTAAGTAAATAATCATCAGCATACAGAAGGGGGAGCTCCAGAGGCAAAAAACCAAAGACAAAGGCTTGAAAACAGCTGCAGAGGAAGAGAAAACAAACAAACAAACAAACAAAAACCTTAGTTACAGAGGAACAAGGATATTGCCATTTTCTCTTCAGAAACCATGCAAGCAAGAAGACAAGGGAGGAACACCTTTAAAGTACTGAAAGAAAAAAAACCTGTCAACCTAGAATTCTATATCCAGTGAAAATATGCTACAAAAGTGAAGGAGAAATGGAGACTTTCTCAAACAAAAACAGGGAATTCACTGCCAGCAGGCCACTATACAAAATAGGGCAAAAGAAGTTCTTCAGGCAGAAGGAATATTATTAAGGTGAGAAATGTAGATCTACCCAAGGAAATGAAGAGTATTGGAAATGGGATAAAGGTAAACTATAATATTGTTCTTATTTGTAGTTGCTTGAAAAAAATAACTGTGTAAAGCAATAACAGCAATGATATATTGATGTTTATGTCACATGTAAATGGGAACATATGTCCACAGTGACACAAAGGAGGAAGGAATGGGGAGTATTCTGTTATAAGGTTCTTTCACTATATGTGAAGTGATACTAGAGTATTAAGATAAAATATTGTATAGTGATAAAATATGGACTCAAATTATCTAAAAATGTATATTGTAAGCCCTAAGGAAACCACTAGAAAAGTTAGAGAGAAGTACAAATAATAAGTGAATAGAGAAGATAAGATGGAATCATAAAAGTGTTTAATTAAAACCAGAGAAGGCAAAAAAAGGAGGAAATAAGAAACAAAGAATATAAAAAAAATAAAACAGACAGCAAAAATGATAGATTTTAATCCAAATATAACAATAATCACTTTAAATCCAAATAGTATAAACACACCAGTTAAAAGACTTTATCAGATTGGATTTTTAAAAAATCAAGTTTCAACTATATGCTGTCTAAAATAAACACACTTGAAATATAAAAACATGAATAGGTTAAAACATAAGAGATGGAGAAAAATATACCAGGAAAATATTAATTAAAAGAAAACATGAGTAGTTATATTAATTTTGGATAAAGTGGACTTTTTGTTTTTGTTGTTGTTGTTTTTTTACGGTTTACGGGCCTCTCACTGTTGTGGCCTCTCCCGTTGCGGAGCACAGGCTCCGGATGCGCAGGCTCAGCGGCCATGGCTCACGGGCCCAGCCCCCTGCATCAGCAGGCAGACTCTCAACCACTGCGCCACCAGGGTAGCCCCTAAAGTGGACTTTAAAGAAGATTATCAGGGATAGAGAGGGATACTACATAATAATAAAGAGGTCAGTTCTCTAAAAAGATATAACATTCCTAAACCTGTATGAACCTAACAATATAGATTCAAAATACATAAAGCAAAAACTGATAGATCTGAAAGGAGAAGCAAATCTATATAGCTGGAGACCTTAACACTCCTCTCTCAGTGATTGCTAGGATCAGATGACATGAAGAACATTATCAATCAACTTGACCTAACTGACATTTGTAGAACACTTTATTCAAAACACACATTCATCTCAAGTGCACATGGACCATTCATCAAGAGAGACCATATTCTGGGCATGAACTACGCCTTCACAAATTTAAAAGAATAGAAATCATACAGTATGTATTCTTGTATCACATCAAAATTAAACTAGAAATCAATAACAGAAAGATACTGGGAAAAGCCCAAATAATTTGGGAATTAAACAATACACTTCTAAATAGCCCATGGGTCAAAAAAGGAAGTCTCAAGGGAAATTAAAAAATACTTTGAAGTAAGTGAAAATGAAAATACAACTTAGCAAAATTTGTAGGATGCAGCAATATTTGTAGGATCTGTAAAAAAAAAATGGACTGTAAAAAAAAGTGTACATCCTGTTTTATCATCTGCATTTTCCAACTCACAATATAGTATTTTTCTACGTGCATATTTTCAGTTGAGTTCTGGGTTGAAAACATGATTGTGAGGGTTGAGGAGTGAGAGGAAGGTGAAGGGTTGGAGGTGTTTGGACTAAACCTCTACCAAGCTCAGTGGTAACAGGAAGGAGAAACATGGGGCAGCAGCCTGAGGATCGGCTGGGTTGAGGAATCATATTTTAAGGATGGATGAAACCATCCTCTAATAGACCAAGAAACAACTGGGAAAGCAAGAGGGGACTCACGGGAGGAGGTAGGATGGAGGCAGAGGGGGAGGGGTGCTTTTCCAGGAGATGAGAGAAAAGGAGGGGAGTGTGGGTGAGGACACAGAAAAACTGATGCAGAGGGGATGGAATTCAGAGAAGTTTACTTTGTGTGATTCCAGTCTCCCTGAAGCAGATGAGGTCATCAGCTGAGCGCAGTTCAGACTGATGTGTGTTTGGGGCCTCCAGGAAGTGGAAAACATTTGGACCAGAGGCTCTGGGAAATGCAGCAGGGAGTCAGCAAGAGCAGCAGCGAGAAGCCAAGTAGGTGAAGAGTCAGAGCATCCACACGGCTCTCTCCAGGACCACGCAGGACTCCAAGAGTGGGAAAGATGTCAAGGAGGCTTGGGCATGGCCAGGGTGCAGACAGCAGGGAGAGATGGGTACAGCAGAGTCCTCTGGCCAGGAGGAAGCACAGTGGGGTGTCCAGAACCAGAGGACAAAAGCAGGGGGAAGTTGGCTTTCATGAACACCGAGCTCTGCCATCTGCTCAGATAACCTGCCTTCTGCTTTCTTACTTCAGGGTTTCCATTTATGGCCTCCCCCCAATCTGTTTGGCCCTGCCTGGCTACCAGCCCCATCATCTCCTCCTCCTCACACCTGGGGCCTCCTGGTTCTCCAGGTGCAGACCCTCCTCATCCCCAGATGCCAGGGAGCAAGGGAAATCAAGCAGTGATCCCCCTGCATCCTTGAACTCCTCAGTAAGGCACATGGGTTCCCCACTGACCCTGCCCAAGAATGTTCAGATGGCTTCCCATCACCCCATGTCCCACCTGCATGACTGTTCACATCGACAATGTCTTGAGCATCCTGGTGTCAGGCCCTTTGCTGGGCACGAGGGGTGCAGAAATGGATCAGCTCAAGCTGCTGCCTGAGGAAGTTCAGAGTTCAGAGCAGAGACAGTAGGAGTAACATCTACCTCATCCAAGCAAATGATGCCAACACAGCAGATTCCAACATGACAGAGGTGTGCAAAGGGCAGCGCTAGAGGTGAGCCCCATAGCAGAGTAGGAGGGAATAGGATGAACCCCAGGAGCAAAGGCTCAGAGTCCAGACGAGCCTGCAATGTGGCGTCACCAAGATCAGAGCAACCAGAGCCCTTGGCATGGCGGGCCCCGACCCCCAACAGCGCGGGCTTGCATGTGCTTTACTGTGGGCTGGGCCCTTGTCCTGCTAAGGTGTAACCCAGTGAGGTTTCCACAGGGTCTGGACACTGGCTGGGCTCTCGGGGCTGCTCAGCCACGCAGGTCCTAAGCCTTCAGAGTGGGCGTCTTGCTCTACGTCCCCTCGCTTGGATTCCTGCCTGTGGAAACGTCTCTCCTCCTTCTCCCAATGCTGTCATTCCTGCCAAGGCCTCCTGAACGTAGTGGGGACACTGGCGCCCCTTGATCTGTGATTAATGGAGTGCACTTCCCAGCCGAGTCGCTCCCTCTCCCTGGGTGTCAGTTTCTTCACCCTCGCAGATGGGGGTGCCCGGAAGACAACTAAGACCTCCTCCAGTGCCCCAGTCCAGGTGCCTGCACCCCCAGTTTGCCCTGCCTCGCCTTTCCCCGCTTCCTTCTGCTGAAGCTGCGCTGTACCCTAATCCTCGCCAGCAGGACACATTGTGTACCGTTCATCCTATGCTAATAATGTAATTATGTGCTTATAGGATCAGGTCAGCAGAATACCAGCCAGGACAGGAAATAAATCAAAGCTGGGCGTTGCAGGGAGAAGGTCCAAAATGTCTCTTCAGCAAGCCCCCACTGGGCTCCCAGCCCAGGGCGTGAGGCCTCCTAGCTGGACCAGGGAAGGAATTTGATGCAGCTGCCCGGCTGTTAATTCAAGGGCAAGTGCGGACAGGCCCAGCCCTCCCAGACCAGCTGCCTCAACTAGCGTGGAAAAATGGGGTCCGCCACTAAGGGGCACTTCACAGGTTTCTGGGGCTTCCTCCTGTCCAAAGGAAGCCTGGATCTAGTCTGGTGTTGTTCCCATACCCATGTTAAAGAGCAGAGAAGCACCAAGGAGTTCATGACCTTGCTAGTTAGGCATGCTAACTAGCTCCTTAGTGCTTGACTAAGAGACTAGAACTGGTCTTCTGACCCCAGAGAGAAGTGATTTTCACTCCACTCAATGCCTCCTCCAGTAATTGCCCCTCACTCTGGTTCCTCCGGAGCTGAGGGATCAGGGCGGTGGGTGGAGGCATGGATGCTCGCGCTGGGGCGAGCACAGGTCACTCCCTTAGATGGTGCTTTTGATACGGCAAGTAATTTAATTCCCACGACAACCCTTTTCAGTAGATATCATTCTTCCGATCTCTTACTCATGAGCAAATGGAAGCCTGTGTAAGTAATATGGTTGAATAAGCAATAGTTGGCCCCCTACATGGAGCCCTGATCTTGCATTCTACCTGCTGGAGCCCACTTCCTATCCATCCTGGTATCTCTCGAATTGCAGTGGCCTGAACACATCCGTCTCCACACTGCCAGCGAGGGAAGGCTCTGGTAGGAGTGGGTGGGTTATTGCAGGAGGATGGTATTCACTTCTGCCCTTTGCTTTCTGCCTCTGGCTTTCACAGATGTGCGGGGAACTCCTCTCCCCCAGCTGTGGGAAACATTTGCTTATGGAAAAAAGTACCTTTCCCAAAGTGATGGGCTGGCTTTGAAGGGAAGTGTTCACTGGGGGATGGCTTAGGACTGCGAAAGCTGGCTCTGAGAAAAAAGGAGAAAGAATTCTAAGTATTAAGGAGAAACAAGGATGTGGTTTGGGCAGGACCCCCAACCTCACCCTCATGGGGGCAGCTGGGCCACTAAGAGCCACTTTTCTCAGGCCCCAGTGACTCTGAGGGTTCTACTCTGGGGGCAGCTCTGGAGGGGTGTCAAGTCATCGATTTTTAACCACTAACTCTTGGGTTGAAAGGGGAAGAAATAGGATGAAAAGAAGGGAGAAGGAAGATGGGGGAAGGCAAGAGGGAGGAAGCAGACCCACATGAAACAGGCCAGGGCTGCGGAGAGCTGAGTGACAGTCATACCCCACTGACCGGGGCCCATCACATTTCCATCTCTACTGGCAGGATGGGCTTTCCAAGGGGGAGACCATGAGCAAAGGATTTGTTCATGGAAATCCCAAGGAAGAGTTAATGAGGCTGCCCAGAGGCCCCCTCTCATCTCTTTCTGGAAGCTCTCACTGCCAGGGGCCCTTTCCCCTCCAAGAACCTCCCAGGACCTGGATTCCATTAAATACCAGGAGGTAAAATACTTTTTAACCATCTGCAAGGTTTGAACTGTTAAAGGCCCACGTCAGTAGTTCTCAAAATGCAGCCCCTGGATTAGCACCATCGGCAGCACTTGGGAGCGTGTTAGAGCACCGCAGAGGCAGCTAAATTCAGTAACAGTGGATTGGAAAGCATCTCTCCTGCAGCAGTTATCCTCTGTCTGCTGATGCTCAACTAAAGTGCCCTTGTCCTGGAGAAGCAAGGACAGACCAACATTTACCAAGCACATGGCAAGTGCCAGGTACAGCGGCAAACACCTCACAAGACACCTCTGTTTTGCAGGGGGAGAAACTGAAGATCAGAGAACTTCAATGACTTACTTGCCCGAGACTGCACCACTACAAGGTAACGGGGCTGGCATATTTGAACCCAGGTCTGACTGCTTCTCTTCTGACTCAGAGTTTCTCTGGAGAAGCCGTCTTCCTTGGGAGGTCTGCCCCACTGAGAAACTGAGTCCAGGAGGCCGGTCAGCAGAGGCAGTGTTCTAAAGCCCTTAAGTTCCTTTGAGTAGAGCAGCAGTTTTCACGTCTTTTGATCTAGGAGTGTCTTTGCATTCTGAAAAATTATCGTGAGCCTCAAAAAGCTTTTGTTTCTCTGTGTGTGTGATATCCAGCGATATTTGCCATGTTAGAGGGTAGAGCTGAGAAATTTTTAAAATACTAATTAATTCATTTTAAACAACAATAAACCCATTACACATTAACATAAATAATGTGCTTGGGGAAAAAGAAAGCAACCCAGATTGTTTTGTAAGTAGTGAGAAAAAGGCATTGTTTTACATTTTTGCAAAGCTCTGTAATATCTGGCTTCACAGAAGACAGCTGGATTCTCATAGCTGTGTTTAATCTGTTGCGATACCCCATGTCATGTAGTTTCTGGAAAACTCCACTGTAGACTTGTGAGAGAATGAGAGTGCAAACATGTTCGTATTATTTTCAAGTAGTTTTGATCTTGCAGATGCCTTGAAATGTCCTCGGGGACCCCAGGGGTCCCTGGACCTCACTTTGAGAAGGGCTGGGTGTTTGTAGGTGCTCAGTTTTAGAATCCATCTTTCATAAGTAAATACTGGATCATCACATCATCACATTTAATTCTTACAACAACCCCATTTTTACAGCTTTGGAAACTGAGGCATGAAGTGGCTACAAGACTCACCTCAGATTCCATGTCAGCTCAAGAGGTGGAGCTGGAGTTTGATTCCATATCTGGTCCTAAAGCCTTTTTTTTTTTTTTTTTAAAGGAATTTTGCTTTTTTTTTTAAATTATTTATTTATTTATTTATTCATTTATTTATGGCTGTGTTGGCTCTTCGTTTCTGTGCGAGGGCTTTCTCTAGTTGCGGCAAGTGGGGGCCACTCCTCATCGCGGTGCGCGGGCCTCTCACTATCGCGGCCTCTCGTTGCGGAGCACAGGCTCCAGACGCGCAGGCTCAGTATTTGTGGCTCACGGGGCTAGTTGCTCCGCGGCATGTGGGATCTTCCCAGACCAGGGCTCGAACCCGTGTCCCCTGCATTGGCAGGCAGATTCTCAACCACTGTGCCACCAGGGAAGCCCCTAAAGCCTTTTTTTAAATTGAAGTAGAGTTGATTGACAGTATTGTGTTAGTTTCAGGTGTGCAGCAAAATGATTCAGTTATATCTATAGTGTTTTCCAGATTCTTTTCCATTATAAGTTGTTATAAGATAGTGAATACTGTTCCCTGTACTATATAGTAAATCATTGCGACTTACCTATTTTATATATAAGAGTGTGTATCTATTAATTCCATACTCCTAATTTATCTCTCCCCCTCTCCTTTTCCCTTTAGGTAACCATAAGTTTGTTTTCTATGTCGGTGAGTCTGTTTCTGTTTTGTAAATAAATTCATGTGTATCATAAGTGATATCTAAAGCCCTGCTTTGAATGACCGTGATAGACAACCCCTCCTTCAGAGCCCAAAGAGCAAAGTCAGCTCCTGGGGTGCCATGTGCCATGGGGACCTTGGGACTGTTTAAGACTTTCACACCACAGTAGCCTCATCATTCGCGGTCCTCCAGCAAGCAGACACCAAGACAGGAATTAGACATGCAGAGTATGCAAAAAGCCCACGAGGGAAGATAGGAAGGAAGCAGGCACAGGCTGGGGAAGGCATGAGACAGTAATGCAAGCCTGACCCCATGAAGGAGAGAGAAAAGGAAGGAAGGTCTGGGGCTGTGTGCGGTGCTCTGACGAGGCCCAGCCAGGGCGCCAAGTTTCCCAGGAGCGGGCCTGCCTGAGTGTCCCCGGAGCACTCAGGTGGCTGGGAAGCACAGCCTCAGTGTAAAGGTAGTGATCATCTATCTCAGGGTGCACCAGCTGGGGCCCAGAAGGAGCTCTGGAGGTGCACTTCCGTGGCTGCCACATAGCAATGCCTTCACTGGTTAGAACCAAAGGCCTCCAGGGTTTGACTCACGAGGATGGCAAAACAATCATGCCGACACACATGGGCAGACACAGTGACCCCCCCAGGAAATGCCGTTGGGCTCCTTGGCTTTCAAGCTTCAGCTGGACTCTCTCCACGGGCTCCACAGAAACATGCCCTCTGAAGCTGCTCACAAGAGAAGTGCAATCCTTCTGGGGAGGATGCTAGGAGCTGTCACACGGCCAACTGGCAGGCGAGAAGGAGAGAGATGGATGCAGGGCCAGCCACAGACATGGAGAGAAGACACAAGTCATCAGGGAAAAGAAGGGAGCACCCTACGCAGAAGGCTGGGCCACGAGCAGGTAGGAAGAAGGCCCAGGGATATGGATAAGCTGAGCCTCCAGGAGGAGGATTCAATGGCCTGCAACTGGTTGGACCATAACAGGGCTGAGATGCCAGGACAAAGCAGGAGTGAGAGGCAAAGTTGGGCTCAGCAGAGAGACACACTAGGATGCCCAAGACTGGCCAGTGAATGCTGTCCAAGCACATACACTAGAGAAAAACTGTGGTATGAGGCCCAATATTCAGGTGTTTCCTCAACATCTGGGAAAAGCAGAAGGGCCTCCAATGGTCTAATTGCAAGTTCCCCTCCACACTCTGCTCCTGTGGATAAGATATGCCAGCCAAACCATGCTCCTTATCAAACTGACCAGGCACAGTTCCTGCTTTTCCTGAGTAGTGGGTCTCCGTTCCCTCCAGCTCATGGAATGATTCAAACAAGCCAATCACATCTTCCTGTGGGAACCAGGGTTCACCCCACCCTCTTGAAACTACAAAGCCTGCCTTGCACAGCCCCTCCTTGTTCATTCGGCTGCCCAGTGCAACCCCGTGTGGTCTCGTATGGTGTGCAATGTCCTTTTCCACCCAGGCTATGAGTACATGTGATTGAGAAACAGCTGTTGATCTCATCTGCCCAGTGTTGTGTGTTTGGCCATCTCCCTAGCCCTAGGGCAGGAATCCCTCCCTCACCAATGGGATGAATAAGAGGTGATTGAAACAAGAACAGACTTCATCCATGCCCTCAAGGAGTCCAGCTGGGAAGACAAGATGTGAAAGATAACAAAATGTTAAGTGAGCTGCACAGACCAGACAAGAACAGTCATTCAACAAATAGGAAGTGAGCCCCCACTCTGTGCCAAGCACTGCTCTAGGCCCTGGAAACACAAGTCTGAAGAAAACAGACAAACTCCCTGCCTCCATAGAGCTTATATTCTGGGAGCTCTAAGTGGTAGGGAGACAGACAACATGGGTTAGGAAGAAATAGAAGCAGAGTACAAGAGATGAAGGACCAGGGTAGAGGCGGGGTTGCTATCTGGTTTACACAGGATACTCACGGAAGCTCTCTCTAGTGCGGAGATATGCAAACTGGAACTTAAAGAACGTGAGGCAGCAAACCACATGAGAAACTGAGGGAAAAGCATTCCCAGCAGAGGGAACAGCCAGGGCAAGCGCTGTGAGCTGGAGGAGAGGATGAGGGCTTGCTGTGCACTAGGAATTTCCAGAAGAGGAAGACTTGAGTAAACTTGGAGAATGGGCAACTTTTGACCAAAGGAACTTGTGAGATCCTATGTGGACCTCTTCCATCAGCCTCTTATGGTGTGCCCAGGAGCTCGAGAGATGTGTAAAGGGGGCGTGGCAATACCTGGACTTAGACTGCAGACTGGAATCTGAGAAGTCTCTGCAGATCCCCATTCCTACCTCTACTTTACAGGACTTGGACCTTAACAACTTATACCAGCTCTAGACCTGATTCCAGATTTCTCCAGCAATAGGACAGATTAGGGCTCATGTTAGGGGCACAGATGTTTGCCTCTATGTCCCCACCCACTTCTGTTGAGAACCAACAGCCTCCTTCCCACCGGCAGCGTGGGGTTGCCCCCCTTCCACGAAGGAGCTCACCACATCCCTCCTCTCTCCAAGAGCAAGGCAGTGTGCTTAACACCATGAGAAACTCTCTGAGCCTCCTCCAAACTGCGGGGTTCTTCAGAGCCATCCTCTTCCACAGTCAACTATTCATTTAACAATTATTGAGGTCTTACTCTGGGCAGTTCTGCTGGGTGCTGGGTGCCGGGCAGACAGAAATGAAAAGACGGACTTGGAGCTCATGCGTGATTTATCCAGCCCACCAAGATCCCTTGCAATCCCAAGGCTTACAGCTCTTCAGGGTTCCCAGAGGTCACTGTGCTCATTTATATGCCCAGCTCCTGACTTCCCTGGTGGTCCAGTGGTTAAGACTCCTTAACCAATGCAGCTTCCAATGCAGGGGGTACGGGTTCAATCCCTGTTTAGGGAAGTTCTGCATGCCACATGGTACGGTCAAAACAAACAAACAAAAATAGTAATAAATGCCCAGCTCCATCACTGGGAGCCATGACTATGACCCCCCCAGCTAAGCCAATGGGATAGCTACTCCTCCACCCCGAAGCAAACATCCTGCTGTGGACACATGGCCTGCACACACACGTGCATGCACATGTGCATGTGCACACACACACATGCACACACACACAGATCCCTTCCCCTGCATAGGATTTCTGCCTTCCAAGCTAGTTCCATTACCTCCTTCGTACTTTTACTGTGATTAAATTTATTTAATATATTACATATATGTATGTTGGTATAATACATATATTATACATGTATAAAACATGCATAAGATGTATCTGTACACACTGAGGCATTTGTGGGTCAAGTGATGTAATGCCTGGAATTGGCTTTAAAGTGCCTAATGCTCCCCCAAATTGGGAGGCAGACATATGTGACACAAAAATAGCAAAAGCAGACAATTGTTGAAGCTGGGGTTTATCATACTATTGTCTCTACTTTGGAGAATGTTTTAAATTTCCAAAATTAAAAGTTAAACAGAAGTAAGTAAAGCAAATTGGCAAAGAATTATGAAGCAAATGCCCAGGTAACTACCATGTAGGTCAAGAAATAGAAAATTGCCGGCCCCCCAAATCCTCCATCCCCTCACCACACAGAAGCATTATTCTAGCTTCTGTGATAATCATTTCCTAAGTTGCTTTATAGTTTCACTACCTAAACAATATAATCTAGTGTTGCCTGTAATTGAGCCCTGTAAATGGAATCACATAGTATGTGTTCTTTTGTGACAAGAGGGAGAAAGCTGTGAAGATATGGGGAAAGAGCATGGCTGAATTGGGAAGGGTTTGTATGAATTGGGAAACTGAAGCCCAGAGAGGTGGAATTCTCACCCCTGGTCCCACAAGATGAAGAGGCTGGAGGCCAGGTCTCCTGATATCAGGGCAGAGCTATTCTGCTTATCTAACAGTTTTGTTCAAGGTCATATATTCAGCAGTAGGACTGGGAAGAGGGCCATCATAACAGCTTGAATGAACTTCATGAGGACTTCTGGCCACCAGGTGGATCTGCACACGAAGCAGGTTGCTCAAGGTGGATTTAGCTCAAGGAGGTATAGTTTGTAAAAGACCAAGGTACTTTCATACAGAAGTGACAGAGAACACAACTCCTAGGGAGTAACTTTAAGGACAGTATCATAGGAAGGGGAGCCAGTGCTTTACTTCACAGAAATGTATGCAGTATGTGACCTACGAGGTAGGTAGGCTGAATAATGGCCCCCAACAGGTCCATGTGCTAATACCTAGAATCTGTGGATTTTACCTTACATAGCAAAGCCTTTTCAGATGTCATTAAATTAAGGATCTTGAGATGGGGAGATTATCCTGGATTACACGGTGGTCCCTAAATGCAAGCACAAGTGTCCTTATAAGAGGGAGGAAGAGGGAGATGACAGATAGAAGAGGAGAAGGGAATGTGATCACAGAGGTAAAGATTGGAGTGATGCAGCCACAAGCCAAGGAACAACAGCGCCCACCAACATAATAAGAAGCAAGGAACAAATTCTTCCTTAGAGACTGCAGGGAGAGCACAGCCCTGCCAACATCTTGATTTTGGCTCAGTGAAATTCATTTCAGACTTCTGGCCTCCAGAACTGGTGAGAGAAATCTGTATCGTTCTAAGCTACCAAATTTGTGGTAATTTGTTACAGCGGCTGTAGGAAAATAATACAGCGGTATGTATTGACTATCTACAGTTCTGGGTACTTGTGATAAAAGAATCAATTAGACATAGCACCTGATGTCAAGTTTTCTAAATAGTCCGATGGAAGGAGAGATGTGTGAAGGAAGGCTTCCTTGGAGGAGGTGATGCTTGAGCCCAGTCTAAAAACAATGAGCATTCTTTTTATTTCTTTTTCGTCTCTGATTGCTGTGGCTAAAACTTCCAAAACTATGTTGAATAATAGTGGTGAGAGTGGGCAACCTTGTCTTGTTCCTGATCTTAGTAGAAATGGTTTCAGTTTTTCACCATTAAGAACAATGTTGGCTGTGGGTTTGTCACATATGGCCTTTATTATGTTGAGGAAAGTTCCCTCTATGCCTACTTTCAGGAGAGGATTTACCATAAATAGGTGTTGAATTTTGCTGAAAGCTTTTGCTGCATCTATTGAGATGATCATATGGTTTTTTATCCTTCCGTTTGTTAGTATGGTGTATCACACTGATTGATTTGTATATATTGAAGAATCCTTGCATTCCTGGGATAAACCCCACTTGATCATGGTTTATGATCCTTTTAATGTGCTCTGGATTCTGTTTGCTAGTATTTTGTTGAGGATTTTTGCATCTATGTTCATCAGTGATACTGGCCTATAGTTTTCTTTCTTTGTAACATCTTTCTCTGGTTTTGGTATCAGGGTGATGGTGGCCTCATAGAATGAGTTTGGGAGTGTTCTTCCCTTTGCTATATTTTGGAAGAGTTTGAGAAGGATAGGTGTTAGCTCTTCTCTAAATGTTTGATAGAATTCACCTGGGAAGTCATCTGGTCCTGGGCTTTTGTTTATTGGAAGACTTCTAATCACAGTCTCAATTTCAGTGCTTGTGATTGGTCTGTTCATATTTTCTATTTCTTCCTGATTCAGTCTCGGAAGGTTGTGCTTTTCTAAGAATTTGTCCATTTCTTCCAGGTTGTCCATTTTATTGGCATGTAGTTGCTTGTAGTAATCTCTCATGATCCTTTGTATTTCTGCAGTGTCAGTTGTTACTTCTCATTTTGCATTTCTAATTCTGTTGATTTGAGTCTTTTCCCTTTTTTTTGATGAGTCTGGCTAATGGTTAATCAATTTTGTTTATTTTCTCAAAGAATGAGCTTTTAGTTTTATTGATCTTTGCTATTGTTTCCTTCATTTCTTTTTCATTTATTTCTTATCTGATGTTTATGATTTCTTTCCTTCTGCTAACTTTGGGTTTTTTTTGTTTTTCTTTCTCTAACTGCTATAGGTGTAAGGTTAGGTTGTTATTTGAAATTCTTCTTGTTTCTTGAGGTAGGATTGTATAGCTATAAACTTCTCTCTTAGAACTGCTTTTGCTGCATCCCATAGGTTTTGGGCTGTTGTGTTTTCACTGTCATTTTTTCTAGGTATTTTTTGATTTCCTCTTTGATTTCTTCAGTGACCTCTTGGACATTTAGTAGCATATTGTTTAACCTCCATGTGTTTGTATTTTTTTACAGTTTTTTTTCCTGTAATTGATATCAAGTCTCATAGTGTTGTTGTTGGAAAAGATACCTGATACAGTTTCAATTTTCTTAAATTTACCAAGGCTTGATTTGTGACCCAAGATATGATCTATCCTGGAGAATGTTCCATGAACACTTGAGAAGAAAGTGTATTCTGTTGTTTTTGGATGGAATGTCCTATAAATATCAATTAAGTCCATCTTGTTTAATGTATCATTTAAAGCTTGTGTTTCCTTACTTATTTTCATTTTGGTTGATCTGTCCATTGGTGAAAGTGGGGTGTTAAAGTCCCCTACTATTACTGTGTTACTGTTGATTTCCCCTTTTGTAGCTGTTAGTCTTTGCCTTATGTATTGAGGTGCTCCTGTGTTGGGTGCATAAATATTTACAATTGTTATATCTTCTTCTTGGATTGATCCCTTGATCATTATGTAGTGTCCTTCTTTGTCTCTTGTAATAGTCTTTATTTTAAAGTCTATTTTGTCTGGTAAGAGAATTGCTACTCCAGGTTTCTTTTGATTTCCATTTGCATGGAATATCTTTTTCCATCCCCTCACTTCCAGTCTGCATGTGTCCCTAGGTGTGAAGTGGGTCTCTTGTAGACAGCATATATATGGGTCTTCTTTTTGTATCCATTCAGCCAAACTGTGTCTTTTGGTTGGAGCATTTAATCCATTTACATTTAAGGTAACTATAGATATGTATGTTCCTATTACCATTTTCTTAATTGTTTTGGGTTTGTTATTGTAGGTCTTTTCCTTCTCTTGTGTTGCCTACCTAGAGAAGTTCCTTTAGCACTTGCTGTAAAGCTGGTTTGTTGGTGCTGAATTCTCTTAGCTTTTGCTTGTCTGTAAAGGTTTCAATTTCTCCATCCAATCTGAATGAGATCCTTTCTGGGTAATCTTTTTTTTTTTTTTAACATCTTTATTGGAGTATAACTGCTTTACAATGGTATGTTAGTTTCTGCTTTCAAAAAAAAATTGGAATACTTCACAATTTGCATGTCATCATTGCGCAGGGACCATGCTAATCTTCTCTGTATCGTTCCAATTTTAGTATATGTGCTGCCGAAGCACACACGCTGGGTCGAGTAATCTTGATAGTAGGTTTTTCCCTTTCATCACTTTAAATATGTCCTGCCACTCCCTTCTGGCTTGCAGAGTTTCTGCTGAAAGATCAGCTGTTAACCTTATGGGGATTCCCTTGTATGTTACTGGCTCCTTTTCCCTTGCTGCTTTTAATATTTTTTCCTTGTATTTAATTTTTGAGAGTGTGATTAATACATGTCTTGGCATGTTTCTCCTTGGATTTATCCTGTATAGGATTCTCTGCATTTCCTGAACTTGATTCCAAATCAGAAAAGCAGAAGTAAAATTGTCACTCTTTGCAGATGACATGATACTATACATAGAGAATCCTAAAGATGCTACCAGAAAACTACTAGAGCTAATCAGTGAATTTGGTAAAGTAGCAGGATACAAAATTAATGCACAGAAATCTCTTGCATTCCTATACACTAATGATGAAAAGTCTGAAAGAGAAATTAAGGAAACATCCCCATTTACCATTGCAACAAAAAGAATAAAATACCTAGGAATAAACCTACCTAAGGAGACAAAAGACCTGTATGCAGAAAACTGTAAGACACTAATGAAAGAAATTAAAAATGATACAAACAGATGGAGAGATATGTCATGTTCTTGGAATGGAAGAATCAACATTGTGAAAATGACTATACTACCCAAAGCAATCTACAAATCCAATGCAATCCCTATCAAACTATCAATGGCTTTTTTCACAGAACTAGAACAAAAAATTTCACAAATTGTATGGAAACACAAAAGACCTCGAATAGGCAAAGCAATCTTGAGAAAGAAAAACGGAGCTAGAGGAATCAGGCTCCCTGACTTCAGACTATACCACAAAGCTACAGTAATCAAGACAGTATGGTACTGGCAGAAAAACAGAAATATAGATCAATGGAACAGGATAGAAAGCCCAGAGATAAACCCACACACATATGGTCACCTTATTTTTGACAAAGGAGGCAAGAATATACAACGGAGAAAAGAGACAGCCTCTTCAATAAGTGGTGCTGGGAAAACTGGACCGCTACATGTAAAAGAATGGAATTAGAACACTCCCTGACACCATACACAAAAATAAACTCAAAATGGATTAAAGACCTAAATGCAAGGCCAGACACTATCAAACTCTTAGAGGAAGACATAGGCAGAACACTCTATGACATAAATCACAGCAAGGTCGTTTTTGACCCACCTCCTAGAGAAATGGAAATAAAAACAAAAATCAACAAATGGGACCTAATGAAACTTCAAAGTTTTTGCACAGCAAAGGAAACCATAAACAAAACCAAAAGACAACCTTCAGAATGGGAGAAAATATTTGCAAATGAAGCAACTGACAAAGGATTAATCTCCAAAATATACAAGCAGCTTATGCAGCTCAATATCAAAAAAACAAACAACCCAATCCAAAAATGGGCAGAAGACCTATAAAGACATTTCTCCAAAGAAGACATACAGATGGCCGACAAACACATGAAAGGATGCTCAACGTCACTAATCATTAGAGAAATGCAAATCAAAACTACAATGAGATATCATCTCACACCAGTCAGAATGGCCATCATCAAAAATTCTACAAGCAGTAATTGCTGGAGAGGGTGTGGAGAAAAGGGAACACTCTTGCACTGTTGGTGGGAATGTAAATTAATACAGCCACTATGGTGAACAGTATGGAGATTCCTTAAAAAACTAAAAATAGAACTACCATATGACCCAGCAATCCCACTACTGGGCATATACCCTGAGGAAACCATAATTCAAAAAGAGTCATGTACCACAAAATTCATTGCAGCTCTATTTACAATAGCCAGGATATGGAAGCAACCTAAGTGTCCATCGACAGATGAATGGATAAAGATGATGTGGCACATGTATACATTGGAATATTACTCAGCCATATAAAGAAATGAAATTGAGTTATTGGCAGTGAGGTGGATGGACCTAGAGTCTGTCATACAGAGTGAAGTCAGTCAGAAAGAAAAAGACAAATACCATATGCTAACACATATATATGGAATCTAAAAAAACAAAGAGGCTCTGAATGACCTAGGGCGAGGACAGGAATAAAGACGCAGACTTAGAGAATGGACTTGAGGACACAGGGAGGGGGAAGGGTAAGCTGGGACAAAGTGAGAGAGTGGCATGGACATATATAGACTACAAAATGTAAAATAGCTAGCTAGTGGGAAGCAGCCGCATAGCACAAGGAGATCAGCTCAGTGTTTTGTGACCACCTAGAGGGGTGGGTTAGGGAGGGCGGGAGGGAGATGCAAGTGGGAGGGGATATGGGGATATATGTATATGTATAGCTGATTCACGTTGTTATACAGCAGCAACTAACACACCATTGTAAAGCAATTATACTCCAGTAAAGATGTTAGAAAAAATAAAACATAAAAAGGGTGAGCAGGGGTTAGCCGGGTGAAGAGAAAGAAGTATATGCCAACAAGAAGAGGAACATCACTGATACAGTGAGGACTCCCAGAAGCCCAATAAGGCCTGAGAACCACACCCAGAGGGCACGTAAACAGGAATGATGTTCAAGGCTGCACTGCAGCGTGGCTCCATGGAGACAGGGCTGCCACTGTGAGATTCTTTTCCTACCCCTCCACTGAGGACTGCATGAGAATTGACCCTATGACTCAGGAATCAGGATTCAAAATGCAGCTGCCACACCAGCTGCAAAATGACCCCAGGTATCCCCTGCTTCTTCACATTTCTAATTTCCGACTTGGAGTCCAGGCAGGGGCATGTGATCAGCTGAACCAGGTGGTGGGTCCATGCCAAGCTTCAAGGGAGGCTGGGAAAGTGAGTGTCTTGGACTTTCAGCTTCCCAGTTGAAGGTGGGCTATATCAAGAGGGCTCAGAAGTTAGGCAGCCAGAAGAAGGACAATTATCACTAGGAATGGAAATGAAGGGATGGATTTAAATGGCTTTGCAGATTTCCTCAAAGTGTCTCAACTACTGAAGGAAATTAAGGAACTCTTGGCCATTAGGATTTTATTAACTCCTAAAGCGAGCCCTCCACTGCCTAAGTGGACACTCTGGTCTTGCAAATTGAATGCCGCTCTCTGCAGTTGCATGATGTTTTATGATCGGTGTACGCAGATCCTCTCCTTTACAAACCACCAGCCATTAAGGAAACAGCATGTGTTTCCATCACTGCTTCTCTGATCAGCCCAGTCTGACATTTCAAGTATTTTCTATTTCAACCCAGAAGGCCATTGTTCATGTCTTTATTCTGAGCATCTCAGAAGGCTGAGGAGACGATTCTGGGGGCTACGTCTTGCCTAACAGGGACGTGGGAGCCCCTGGGGGCATCTTGGGTTACTCAGTCTTTGTTAGGAGGTCCTGCTTCTCCTTAGAGAGATGCTCTCCCTAGAGTTGAATCTTTTCTTGCTTCTCCTTCTGCAGGGATATCCTCAAATCCAGACATTTTGGAAAGATTTCCATTTTTCCAGAAAACTTGAAGTCACGCATCATTGTCATCATAACCAACTTTCATGGCTCAGCAAGGACCATAGAGTCCCTTCACTTAATGCCACAACAACCTTTTGAAGACATATAGATTGTAATTCACATTTATTTTTTGGCCATGCTGCGTGCCTTGCGGGATCTTAATTTCAGGGATCGAACCTGGGCCCCAGCAGTGAAAGCGCCGAGTCCTAACCACTGGACCACCAGGGAACTCCCTGTAATTCACATTTCTTAGGTGGGGAAGCTGAGACAATGAGAGATTAAGTGATTTAGGTAGTGAGGGTGCCAGGATGTGGATCAAGGCCAGAGGGAATGTGTTCCTCTCTCTCTCTACATATTTAATCTTAGTTCTGGTCACTCACAAGGATGTAGTAGGGCTTCACACTCAGGTCCTGCTACAGTGACATAAAGAAAAAGCCTCTGGGAAGGTGTGAAGAAATGCAAGGATTTGCAGCAACTGAAGATTCCGCTTAGACCCCAAATATCCAGCTGAGAAATACGGACATTTGCTGTGTGGTGGGAAAATCAAGCAAAAGCCAGTACCATGCTCAAGACTCGGAACAGAGTGACAATGCTCCCTAGGTCCTGAGTGGCAGAAGTGGCCGTGGCCCTGAGAAGCCAGCTCCTGGGCAGTGGGGGTTGGTCAGCAGAGGTAGGAAGGGGGCACGGTCAAGGGTGGCAGCAGCAGCGCCAACAGCGCCAGGAGCATGTGGCGGCTCCTACCAGCTGTGAGGACTCCGCTTACAGCCAAGCGGGGGGGGGGGTTCAGTGCCGTGGCCCGCAGGAGGAGGGCACCGGTGACCCCTCTTGTACCCACAAGCTGGCGGAGGCTGGGGTGTATGGCGGTCACATCTGTGCTCCGCTCCCCACTCGGTCTGTGCTGACTCAGCTGCCTTTCTGCTGCGTCGCTCGCATTTATCTTGGCCACTCTCCCTCCGTGGTGCTTACTGCTTGACCCCTCTCGGACATAAACATTTATGTTGTGGGGAGTAGTTATCAATAGCTCAGAGTTGTCACATGGCTAATTTAGGGGAGATAAACGGCTTTGCAGCTTTCATCTTCCCCAAATGAGAGAGGAAGGGGAAAAAATTGTGGGTAACAAAATAGATATTTTTGGGTAGCAGCTTCTAACATGAGAATGGTGCTGAGATTTCCCATTTATTTTATGTGCTACGAAGTCAAATCATTTATAGGCAAAAACAAACACATTACTGAATTAAAAAAAAGATTATTTAAAAATTCTATCTCTTTATATGTATCTGGTAAAACTAGTTGAACAGAAAGAATGTGGAGGGGAAAACATGATAACTTCTGCATTTCAGAGGAGACTGGGCCTGAGGTAGATGGGCTCCCTGGGGTCTGGAATGTGCCCATCCCATCTACATCTTTCCCAAGCTTAGTCTTTTCCCTGGCCAGTCAACTCATCACTGCTGCAAGCTGGGTACCAAAGAACACAGCAGGATACAAATTTTGGCATGGAAAAGGGATCCTGATCTATTGCTTGCTGGTGCTTTAGGCTTGGCCTTTGAGCCTCGTGTGCCTTAGTTGCCAGTGGAGAGAATATTTCCCTCATGGAAATAAATCAACACACAGTTGCTACATAAACCCAGAAGTGACCCACATGAGTTCCCTATGTCTCTTTAGAGTGGTGGCCTTCCTGTTCTTCCTGTTCATAGCTTGCTGCTGTAGCCACTGCAGACCACCTAACACACCTGCTCCCATTTGCTTCCCTAGGGAAAAAAAATTACTCATCAAAATGAGAGAAATTGTTGCTACAGCTGGTGAGACACCAATAGGAAGCAAACAGTGTTGAATTGTTGATTCATTTCTGAAAGTAAATATGCACATAGCCAAATGCAAAACACAAGCCATGTTGCTGGGTCAGGAAACAGAAATGATAGCTATCCCATTATTCTGAGCTTTTTCTGTATGAGCATGATGTGTTCCAGGGGACCCAATTTAGAGATCAGCCAGAGGAGCCTCTGCGAGACTTCTGTGGACATCCGGGTTCTGTGGACATCCTGTGATCTGTGCAGTGTGCAAAGGCCATTAACAGTCTACACAGCTGTGGGCTTAGTAATCACTTCTCTAGGGTCTTAGCTGAAAGTCTTGAGATGTGAGCCCCTGTTTCAGACATGCCCACTACGGGAGCCAATTCCGCCAGAGCAGATTAAAGGCATGTGTGGTAGGACAAATCTCTTCCTACATTAAAGCCATCTTATCCTTGCCTTTTGAAGATGACACTTCTTCTTTTGAAGAAGCCACAGTCACCAGCATGTAAACGAGGAGCTCTTTTCCCAGGATTGGAGATTTATCCAGTTCTATCCACATGTTCTGGCCTGCTGCTTCTGCAAGAATTGTCAGGTACTGGCCAAGGTCAAGAGACCTGTCTGTGCCCCAGAGACTGGGATTCAGCAAACTGGCAGAGGAAGGAAGTGACGCTGTGATCCCTTGAGTCAGCCAGGCTCATCAGACCCCAGAGGTGGAGGCAAAGATGGGGAGGGGGAAGAACGCTTAGAGGAAAAACAGTCGACATTTCAACAATGCAGGGGTTGGGGAGCGGACCCCCTGTGCAGTCAAAAATCTGCATATTATTTTTGACTCCCCCAAACTTAGCTACTAATAGCCTCTTGCTGACTGGAAGTCTTACTGATAAATGGTCAATTAACACACATTTTGTATGTTATATACATATCCATATATGTTTTATGCATTCGTGACATACCTTTTTCTTTCTTTTTTTTAATATTTCTAGGCTACATAGTTCATCATGAGCTTTTCCAAATTTTTGCAAATTTCCAAATTTTCAATGTATTTATAGAAAAAAATCCATGTATAAGTGGACCTGTGCAGTTCAAACCCGTGTTGTTCAAGGGCCAACTGTACCCAGATTTGTTTCATTGTGAAACTCTCAAAATCATTCATTTTAATCACAGCCTTCTCCATGCAGCTTTCAATCAGTGGCTCCATCCTTCCATTTAATAAAGTCCTTAGCACTTTTTTTGGTGAGAATGTTAAAGGGATTCAGGAATAAAGAGACACCATGATGCTGTTGATGCTGTTGAAACAGTCAACATTTGAGAAATTTTAATAGATAAACAAATAAACAAATTAACATGTAACTCTTACACTCCCACACCATGTTTCATTCTACAGAGGCTCTGAGGTAGCTTACAAGAATATAAATAATATGATAAATAAGAGTTGAAAATTTAAATTATAGCGTAGGAAAATATAGACATAATAAAGAGATATGTCTGGTAGAAACCCAAGAGTTATATATGGTTCAATAAGGCAAAAGGGTAACCATTAAAACTGAGGAGAGTTTCCTGTCCACCAAAATAAATCAGAAATATAATTTATTACAAATATCACTGTTTTCATTCCTTTCCCTTGAATTATATTAATTCTTCAGGCTAAACGAAAATTTTCTGGTCAGTGGGTCTAAAATTTTTTTTCACATGGAGCATCATAGAAGAGACAAAGCAACAGCTTCAACATCATGTCTGCAGTAATGCAGAAGTAGATTTGTGCAGTAGTTTCTTATAGAATTCCTCAGTGTGAGCAGAGGGGCCATTTAAGAAAGACTCTTTTACAAATCAGTGAGCTGGAAGCCAGAGTGGCAGAAATCACTGCCACAGAACAAAATAAAGAAAAAAGAATGAAAAGAAATGAGGATAGCTTGAGAGACCTCTGGGACAACATCAAACACACCAACATTCTCATTATAGGGGTCCCAGAAGGAGAGGAGGGAGAGAAAAGGCCTGGGAAAATATTTGAAGAGATAAGAGCTGAAAAATTCTCCAACATGGAAAAGGAAACAGTCACCAAGTCCAGGAAGTGCAGAGAGTCCCATAGAGGATTAACCCAAGGAGGAACACACTGAGACACATAGTAATCAAACTGACAAAAATTAAAGAGAAAGAGAAAATATTAAAAGCAACAAGGAGAAAGCAACAAATAACATACAAGGGAATCCCCATAAGACTATCAGTTGATTTTTCAGCAGAAACCCTACGGGCCAGAAGGGAGTGGCACGATATATTTAAAGTGATGAAAGGGAAAAACCTACAACCAAGAATACTCTACTCAGCAAGGCTCTCATTCAGATTTGACAGGGAAATCAAAAGCTTTACAGACAAAAGCTAAAATAATTCAGGAAAGGCTCTTTTGCTGCAGGAACTAAGTAATATGTAGTTCTCCAATGGTTGGGTCTAATGTCCTCAAGTACATTTGGTGTACTCGGTGTACATCAGAATTATTTGCTAACTTGTTTAAAAATATAGAGATACTTAGATTCAGTATCTTGCCATAGATTCAGACTCAGTGAATTGAAGTGGACATCTGTATTTTTAATAATCTCCCCAGGTGCCCCTTATATCTGCCAAAGACTGAAAACCATCGGTCTGTTCTGGTCCTAGAACTTCTCTGGTTCCACCAGCTAGGGTCTTTCTCTGGGGCTTCTTTTTAGATTTGCTTAACATATTGAGACACTTTAGGTAATTGTTTCAAAAGATACCTCACTGGACCTCCCCAAGTAAACAACCAAATCAATAATCTCAAGACATTTAAAGCTTTACTTTTATATACCAGATCTGCAAGTGCAAGGAAACTTCTCCCGTGTGTTGTATTCTAGCAGATTTAAGTTGTATAGCATGCATTAAAGTTGTATTCATTAAACACCAGGAAGGTAATTATGTTTGGGAATATATAAGTGCTTTCCCTCATGGGTAGGAAGAAAGGCATATTAGAATCTCTACTGGATTCATTTCCCTTTCTCCTGATAACTTTTCCCTTTCCAGGATGTTTTCTTTGTGTCTACATGGGGCTCCCAGTTCAGCAATTTGGCTGAAATAGTCAGCTGAATATGAGGCAGTTTGGTTAACAAAAAGTTAATTAAATCGGTTGCTTATTAATTAAATAAGTAGCACATACATTTAACAAAAACTGGCCTCAAAAACCTACAAAAGTATTACATGTGCACAAAAATTTTTCAATGAATCATTAAATATATTAGCAAAATATACACATTTAAACATCCATGAAAGAAGGTGGTTAATTAAATTATGTTGCATTCACAGGATGAACTAATATGTAGTCATTAAAAAGTAATCCATTCACCATAAAAAGGAACAAAGTACTAATATTTTGTGAATGAACCTCAAAAATATGATGCTAAGAGAGGGGAGTGATGTCAACAAAATGGCATGAGAGGATGTCCCCAGCTCATAACCACACACACAAATAACAATCCTGCAGCCATTCATGGACAAAAGTGCCTTTGTGGGAGCTTTGAGAACCAGATGGAAGGCTGCAAAAACCTAGTGAAGCCCAAGATCAAAGAGACCTACTTTGAGAAGGCATGTCCACGTCCTGGTGGAAGGCTTGTTGAATGTGGTCACAGCCGCAGACTGAAAGGGGTCCCATTCTCTTGTGGACTCAGCTCTAGCTTCTCTTGGCCATTGTCCTGCAACCAGTCCCAACTGCCACCCACCCATGTCCCTGGTAAGAGGCTTGTTGGCCTTGGTTCCAACTGAAGACTCTGAATCAGAGTCCAACTCCACCATGGTCCAGAGTCAGCCCTACCTGCCCTGGGACCCAACAATGCCAGTCTGTACCCCTGGTATCAGACCCAGTGACCTCAGTCCTGACTCTGGACTCTGAAGTATCCTTGTGGCCAGCTCTAGCACTGCTGTGCTGAAGTCTCAGACTCAGTTCTGCCTGCCCAGGAGTGGACCTAGGGACTTGGGGGGAGGGCACATTCAGGGACCTGACAGGAGCCACACTCATCTGTGACGCTGGGAACAGGCTTGCCAGCCATGTACTCACCCATGGACCCAGCATCAGCTACAGGATGAAGCTCCAGTCCCACTTAACTATGATCTCAGAAGCAGTCTCAGTAGGAGAAAGCCTTACCTGCTAAAACCAGTCTGTAAAGAGGTGTTTTCTTCTTCAAATGCACAGACATCAATGTAAGGTTACATGGATCATGAAAAAATCAGGCAAACATGACACCACCAAAGCAAACTAATAAAGCTCTGATAACTGACCCCAAAGAAATATAGATCTATGAACTGCCTAACAAGGAATTCAAGATAATTGTCTTAAGGAAGTTCTGTGAACAGCAAGAAAGCAGAGATGAGTCAACAAAATCAGGAAAACCATACATAAACAAAATGAGAACTTCCTCAAAGTGATAAAAATAACCAAAGTATGGAACTAAAGAATACAATGAATGAAATGGAAAAAAATGCAATTGAGCTTCAACAGCACAGAAGAAAGAATGTGTGAAGAAAGTAGAAGAAAATATCAGTGAACTTGAAGACAGCCCAGTTGAAGTTATCTAGTCAGAGAAGAAAAAAGAAAAAATGAATTTAAAAATTGAAGAAAGCCTGCAGGATTTATGAGAATCATAAAGTAAATCAGTTCAGGCATTATAGGATTGTCAGAAGGAGAAGAGCAAGATAAAGGGGCAGAAAATTGATTTAAAGAAATAATGGCTGAAAACCCTAAATCTTGGGAGGAATATGGACATCCAGGTTAATGAAAGTCAAAACTCCCCAAACAGGATCAATGCAAAGGAGATTACACCAAGCCATATTATAATTAAAAAGTATCAAAAGTCAAGGACAAAGAGAATTTTGAAAGCATCAGGAGAAAAGTGACTTGTCACATACAAGGGAACCCTGTAAGTCTACCAACAAATTTATCAGCAGAAATCTTACTGCCAGGAGAGAGTGGGATCATAGATTCAAGTCCTAAAAGACAAAATTGCCAACCAGGAATATTACTCCCAGAAAAGCTATCCTTCAGAAATGAAGGAGAGATAAAGACTTTCTCAGATGAGCAAAAGCTGAGGGAGTTCATTATCACCAGACCTGCCTTACAGAAATGTTAAAGGGATTTCTTCCAGTTGAAACAAAGGGGTATTAATTAATAACATGAAAGTGTATGAAAATATAAAACTCACTGGTAAAGATAAGCATATAGCCAAGTTCAGAATACTCTAATAGGGTATTGGTGGTGTGTAAATCACTTATAACTCTAGTATAAAAGTTAAAATTTGAAAATATTAAAGATATAGATTCAATAATTTGTTCATGGATATACAATATAAAGAGACCTAAGTTGTGACATCAATAATACAAATGGGGGGGGAAGTGTAGAGTTTTGTACATGATTCAACTTATCAGATTAAAGTAGACTATTATAGCCTATTACGTTATTTTATGTATGCCTCATGGTAACCACAAAGAAAAAATCTCTAGCAGATACACAAAGATAAAGAAATCAAAACATACCACTACAAAAAAATGATCAAATCACGAAGATGGCTAGAGATAAAGAAAGGAACAAAAGAACTACAAAACATTCAGAAAACAACTAGCAAAATGGCAATAGTAAGTCCTTACCTACCATTAATTGCTTTAAGGATATATGGATTAAATTCTCCAATCAAAAGACATACAGTGACTGATTGGGGAAAGAAAACCCCACTAGATCCAACTATATGCTTTCTACAAGAGACTAACTTTTGCTTTAAAGATAAACATCAGCTGAAAGTCAAGGGATGGAAAAAGATATTCCACGTAATGGTAACCAAAAGGGAGCAAGAGTGGCTATACTTACATCAGACAAAATAGCCTTTAAGTCAAAAACTGTCACAAGAGACAAAGAAGGTCATTATATAATGATAAAAGGGTCAATTCAACAGGAAGATACAAAATTATAAATATATATGCAACCAGCATCAAAGTACCTAAATGTATGAAAGCATTCTTTAAAGGTAACCTGGACTTAGAAAAATACATAAGGAACTGAACTCAGTACCAATGAAAGAACACCACATGGTGAGTCAGGGGGCCTGGGGTCTGGCTCCGTGGGTTGACACTGGAAAGACCTTTAGCCCCTCTAGTCTTTGGTTGCTGTATTATTCAGGCTTCTCCAGAGAAACAGAATCAATAGGAGATATATATTACATGTATAATATATACATACATATATATAAAATAATCATATACATAATGAAATCATATAGGAATGGCTCATGAGATTATGGAGGCTGAAAAGTCCCATGACCTGCCATCCGCAAGCTGGAGAACCAGGAAATCCAATGGTGTAATTCAGTCCAAGTCCAAAGGCATGAGAACCAGGAGCACTGGGGTCTCATGGCAGGAGAAGGATGACCCAGCTCAAGACATGAAAACATTCGCCCTTCCTCTGCCTTTCTGTTCTTTTTAGGCCCTCGATAGACTGGATGATGCCCGTCTTCATTGGTGAGGGTGATCTGCTTTACTCAGTCTACTAATTCAAATGCTAATCTTTTCCAGAAACATCTTCACAGACACACCCAGAAATAATGTTTTACCAGCTATCTGGGCATGCCTTAGCCCAATGAAGTTGACATAAAATTAACCATCAGTCTCCTTTCTTGTAAAATGATAAAGTTGAAATTAAATGATCTATAAAATTTGCTCTTTCTGGAGCCAACATTCATTCTAACTCCACTGCCCATTCTACTTCTAACTCCTGCTGGCCCGATCCTGACTCTTCCTCCCTTGTACCTTTCCTATGTCCACTGTAGTTGAGAGCCTTGCACATTTGTGACGGCAGTTGCCATGCTGTTGCCTGAGCCTGCTACATCTGCTCACTCCTCTGGGCATGCTGACTTTTGTTTGTTTGTTTGTTTTTATTTTTGGCTGCGTTGGGGCTTCGTTGCTGTGCGCAGGCTTTCTCTAGTTGTAGCGAGCGGGGGCTACTCTTTGTTGCAGTGCGCAGACTTCTCATTGTCGTGGCTTCTCCTGTTGCAGAGCACGGGTTCTAGGCACGCGGGCTTCAGTAGTTGTGGCACACGGGCTCAGTAGTTGTGGCTTGCGGGCTCCAGAGCGCAGGCTCAGTAGTTGTGACACATAGGCTTAGTTGCTCCGTGGCATGTGGGATCTTCCCGGACCAGGGCTCGAATCCATGTCCCCTGCACTGGCAGGCGGATTCTTAACCACTGCACCACCAGGGAAGCCCCGTGCTGACTTTTTGTTCTTTACAGGTATCTGTGAGAGGAGACAGGCCCATGGATTGATCAGGCAGCCCTTGCTCTGCCGACTCAAAGCCTGCTGCTTGGAAAAATCACAGGTAAAGCCTCTGACAACATCATTAGTGTGAGTCAGCGTGCTGTTGTTCAGGCCCAGTATAACGGGGGGAGTGAAGGGTGTAATTTGCTTGAACACATACATTCTCCTGCAGAGTAATTACTTTGCAGCCCACACACTTTTAGGGGGCCAGAATTCCTCATGAACCAAGCACAGTCTTCCTTGTCATATTCTGTCTGAAGAAACACAGCTTCTCCATGGTCTGAGATGGAAGGTTGAGAAACAAATGGAAAAACAAATAATGCAGAGAGGAAGGATTTTTTTTTTTTTCTATCATGTGCTGCTCAAAGGCTTTCTTTGCCATTGAGCGAAGTAGACACCCACATACTTCATTGTTTTGGACTTTGGTACAAGCCCAAACAGGAGACCTGTCTAGCTTCCAAGCAAGTCAGTTAACCCAAAGCACAGTGCTCCTGATGGCATATGAGACTCTCACCTGTACATGTGTCTCCCAACCTTTGGAACCATGCCCAAGGTTCCTCCCCAACCC
This sequence comes from Mesoplodon bidens, assembly GCF_964165515.1. NCBI lineage: Eukaryota > Metazoa > Chordata > Mammalia > Artiodactyla > Ziphiidae > Mesoplodon > Mesoplodon bidens. The sequence goes on from NC_138171.1 coordinate 41,591,384, forward strand.
TGGTCTGTTATCACCTCTGCTCTATGTTATGAATCTTGACTTGGAAAAACATATAAGGAGCTGAACTCACCATAGAGGAGCGAGCACTACATTCCATGGGGAGTCAGGGTGCCTGGGTCTTGGTCTGTGAGTTGAACTTGGAAAAGCAGTTAGCCACCCCAGGCCCTGGTTTCCTCTCTTGCAAAATGATAAGGTTGGAATAAACAATCTGTAAAATTTTCTCTTTCTAGAGCCAACATCCTGTGGTTCTACTGCTACCTCCATTGACCCGGGTGTCCTGCTGACCTTGACTCTCCCCCACCCCGTCCCTTTCCTATGTCCACTTATTTGAGAGGGCTGGATATTTGAAGACACTGAAGACATACCACCATGGTTTCAGTGATTTAACATAATTCAAGATGCAAGTACAAAAAATACCAGCCCAGGGCTTCCCTGGTGGTGCAGTGGTTAAGAATCCTGCCAATGCAGGGGACACAGGTTTGAGCCCTGGTCCGGGAAGAGCCTACCTGCCATGGAGCAACTAAGCCCATGCACCACAACTACTGAGCCTGCGCTCTAGAGCCCGTGTGCCACAACTGCTGAGCCCACCTGACACAACTACTGAAGCCCACGTGCCTAGAGCCCGTGCTCCGCAACAAGAGAAGCCACCCACTGAGGAGTCCGCACACCGCAGCGAAGAGTAGCCCCCGCTCGCCGCAACTAGAGAAAGCCCACGCACAGCAACAAAGACCCAACGCAGCCAAAAATAAATAAATAATTCAAACAAACAAACAAAAAACCCAAAAAATATCAGCCCAGTGAAATTATTACCATTACGCTTTCTTTACTGTTCATATAGTAATGAATATTGGGTTTCTGCTTTGGGACTAGCTTGGCACTGGGCCCTCTGAGGTATATCTAAGGAGAATGCGATGTGGCCTGTTATACAGAATCTAAGGATCCCTTGAAGATATTCAATCCTCATGATCTGCGCATTAATATGTGGGCTGTCACATGAGAATAAAAGAAGCTCAAAGATGCACTGGACAGAGGTGGAGAGAAGTATTTGGGAAGCAAGTATTTGGGGTTGAGGTTGGAGCTTCAAGGATGGGTGGGGTCTGGATGGGCAGAAAGAACCACAGAAAGAGGGGGAGGAGCAGAAGTCACTGGCGTGGAGGGGCGGTGAAGACCCTGTGCTATTTGGAGCAGAAATTACATGTTGGAAATGAGGTAAAGTAAGAGAGAGGTGGTTATAATCATGCACATAAAGCAGTTGACTCATTAAAGAATTCTTTGTCTGGGTTATCTCATTTAATGCTTATAACATCCTCTGAGGGATCTTGTTATCTCTTTCTTATAGGTGAAGAAACTGTGACTCAGAGAAGTTACATAACTTGTCAACAGTCACAGAGCTAATGCAAGAGGCGAGGCAGAAGCCCATGGCTTCCGAATTTAAGTCCAAGTTCCTTTTCTTCTGCAATGCTTTGAGAGCCAGATTATAGTGGGCCTTAACTGATGGGCCAGATATCAGGAGGAATGGCCTGAGATTCTAGACTCACAAAGGTTATCATCGTAACTTCCATTTTCTCAGGTTGTCCCAACAATTTTTACCTGTTTGCCTGACTCAGCATAGAGCCATGGCCTTCTGAGAGGAACAGTTGGAGGGCAGACAGGGCAGAGCACATGTCCAAAGTGAGGGACTGGTCTGGCTAGGAATTTTGAGGTAGACTGGAGCAACAGTGGAGGAGAAAAACTCAGCTGGAGGAAGTTAATTCATGGAGAACTTACCACTTCAAGATTCTTTTCACATATGAAATATTTTATTGAGTACCTACTATGTGCTAGGCACTATGCCAGGTACTACTTTTTCTTCTTCAATGTTGCCATTCCAACAATGCCTCACCATCTTACAACAGTTTCCCTCTGTGTCCTTCCACTGTTCTGACCTTCAGTTATAAATTCATTTGCTGATCACCTATAACATAACAATCCCTGTGTTAGGCTTAGAGGAAACATACACACTAAAGATAGGCTTCCCACTTCTGGTACAGGAATGAAAAAATTAAATAATGGGATAGAGTTAAAAACAGAAGGCTCTGAAATAGACACAAAATGAATACTGAAATTTGATACATAATTGGAATGGCATTTAAAATCATTGGATAGTGCTGAGATAACACACAATTTGGAAGGCCTTGAACTTGGATCCCTACCTGTACAATAAATAGATAGATTCTGGATGGACTAAAGAGTTAAATATAAAGAAGAAAAACCATAAGAAGAAATTGGAAAACCATGTTCCTCTCCTCTTTGGATGGGAGAGATTTTTCTAAGCATAAAAGCAAGAGAAGAAATCATATAAAAATATCAATAGATCTAACTTCACATTTTATAAAAAAAGGTACACACAAAGAAAAATACTATAAACAATACTGATGGAGGTCTTCCAGGGCAATTTGATGCTATGAGTTCATGGTTGAATGATGTTCTTTGCTAGGAACTCAGCAATGATGGATAAAAACAAAAGGGAAAACTAAAAGATAGATTGGGGCTCAAGTACAAGATAAATGTCTTCGTAGATTGGACACAGCAGAAAAACAAGCTGAAGCCATGGGCTTGCTGGACCCTGGGTCCAGAATCAGGCTGAGAGTGGGATATCTAAGCTAAAATCACTGCTCTGTTTGAAAACAGTCACTGAAGAGAGGCTTGTGAACATCATAAAAGGAGGCTGAAAGCAAAATGCTACAAAAATGCTGCTGAAGGAAAATATCTCAGATCATACATCTGATAAGGGGCTTCTATCTAGATTACATAAAGAACTCTTACAACTCAACAGTAGAAAGACAAATAACACAATTACACATGGACAAAGGATTTGAATAGGCATTTCTCCAAACAAGATACTCAAGTGGCCAATAAACACATGAAGAGGTACTCAACGTCCCTCATTAGTCATTTGAGACATGCAAATCAAAACCACAATGAGATACACTTCACACCCGTTAGGATGGCTCTAATAAAAGAGACGGGGATAATAACAAGTGCTGACAAGGATGTGGAGGAAATGGAATCCTTGTACATTGCTTGAGGGAAAGTCAAATGGTACAGCTGCTATGAAAAACAGGTTGGCAGTTCCCCAAAAAGCTAAACCTAAAATTAGCATATGACCAAGTAATTCCACCCCTAGGTATATACCCAAGGTATAAATGCCCATGTAAAAACTTGCACTGAAATGATCATAGCAGGTACTATGGACTGCATTGTGTTCCCCCCCACCCAAATTCATATGATGGAAGCCCTAATCCCCAGTGGGATGGAATTTGGAGGTGAGGTTTTTGGAGATAATTAGATTTAGATAGGATCATGAGGGTAGGGCCTCTCTGATGTGATTAGTACCCTCATAAGAGACACCAGGAGAGCTTGCCCGTGAGCTCTCTCCCCCAGCCCCCTCCCCAGCTCCACTCTCTCTCTCTGCGCCATGTGAGGAAACAGCAGGAAGGTGGCCATCTGCAAGCCAGGAGGGCAGTTTTCACCAGAACCCAACCATGCACACACCCTGATCTCAGAATTCCAGCCTTCAGAACCATGAAAAAGAAATTTCTTGCTTTAGCCACTTAGTCCAGAGTATTCTGTTATGGCAGCCTGAGCTAAGACAGATTTTAATAACAGACAGATGTGTCTTCTGAGCTAAGACAGATTGTAGTACAAAGAAGTGGGAGTGCTACTGTAACAAACAGCTAAACACATGGAAGCCACTTTGGATCTGGGTAATGGGTAGAGGCTAGGAGAGTTCTGAGGTCCATGCTAGAAATGTGGATGTTATGATTCTGACACTCATTCCAATGTGTGGGGTTTTTTTTTTACCCACACCAAGCAATTCTCTGACCCAGCAGGGTGTCCCACAATTTAACTCAATGCTGATACTATCTACCTGGAAATAGAATCAGATCTCACAGGTTAAGGGCTCAGTTCCACAAGACTGCTCACAATTCAGATACCAATCACAGGTCCAGATTGTTACCTGCGCTTCTAACCAACTGGCTGTAAATCAGAGGTTCCCATGACCCCCTCCTTGGGTTTGATTAATTTGCTGGAGTCAACCACAGAATTCAGGAAACCAGTTCATGCACTAGATTACCAGTTTATTACAAAAGATATTAAAGGAGACTAATCAACAGCCAGATGAAGAGATACAGAGGGTGAGATCCTGAACAAAGGAGCTTCTGTCCTCATGGAGATTGGGGCCTGGCATGGTGGCACATAGATGCATTCTGGTTTATCAACCTGGAAGCTCTCTGAACTCCATCCTTGTGGGTTTTTATGGAGGCTTCATTACATGGGCATAATTGATTAAATCATTGGCCATTGGCAATTGAACTAGATCTCCAGTCCCTCTTCCCTCCCTGATGTCCAGGGATGGGAATGAAGTTCTAATCCTCTAATCACATGGTTGGTTCTCTGTTGGCTGGCCTCCATCCTTTGGTTACCTAAGAGCTTTCCAAAACTCACCTAGTTAACATAAAAAAGACACCTTTATAGCTCTCATCACTCAGGACATTCCAAGGGTTTTAGGAACTCTGTTCCAGGAACAGGGATGAGGACAAAATATGTATTTCTTATTACAAATCACAGTATCACAGATGTTAATGGTGATTCTGGTGAGGACTGATAGAAATGCAGAACATGCTATTGAAACTGGAGGAAAGGCAATCCTTGCTTTAAAGTGGTAAAGAACTTGCTGAACTATGTTCTAGAGTTTTGTGGAAGGTAGAATTTGTGAGTGATGAAATTGGAGATTTAGCTGAGGAGACCATTCTAAGCAAAGAATGGAAGGAGCAGCTTTGTTCTTCCTGATTCCTTACAGGAAAATACAAAAGGAGACAGATACATTGAAGAAGGAATTGTTAAGCCAAAAGGATCCAGAACTTGAAGATTTGGGGAAGTCTCAACCTATACATATTGCAAAACATGAGAAAACTTTGTTCTGTAGAGAACACTAATGGTATGATGGAACAAGCATTTGATACAGAGATCATGGGTGCACTCATGAATATAATCAGCTATCTCAGGAGAGGCAAAATAAATAAATAAATAAATAAATAGAGATGGTACTATCCCAGCGAAGACACTGCCAGTCTGAACTAACGGGCACAGAGAAAGTGGGATGGAATGAAGGAAGGCTGTCATACTTCTTGGATTCTACAGAACTAGACCATTGACATATTCAACGATGAACATGCACTATTCTTCATAAAAAAGAAAGAATGACCTTAAAGGCAATTCAGAGATCATCAGGACTGCCTCCTTGGTTTCAGAGTGAGGTCTCTGCCTCAATTTCAACTGGCTGGACAGCCTCCACTAGGTGGAGGGTGGGACTGCCCAGAACCTTGGAGCCAGGACCTCTGACTGCAGAGCTGAGGAGGCATGATTGCCACCTGATGTATCATAAAGGCAGGAAGATGGGCTACCAGGCCAAAGAGGATCATTCATAAGCCTAAAGATGAAATTCGCCTTGCTAGGTTTTGGACTTGCTTGGGACCTGTCACCCCTTCAGTCTTTCCTATTTCACCCTTTTAGAGTGTGGATGCCTATCCGGTCCCACAATTATATTGCACATAATTTGTTCGGTTTCACAGGTGGAAAGGAAGTTTCCTTGAATGTGATGATATTTAGATAAGTCTTCAGACTTTAGACTTTAGAGTTAATGCTGGAATGAATTAAAGATTGGGGGCCTGTTTAAGGTGAAATTAATGTATTTTGCATGTGAGAAAATGGTTGAGCAGCAGCATTAAGACGTAACTTGCAAGAAGAGGAATACTAACAACTTAGGAACTTATGAAAGCAAGTTCAACATCACTGCAAAAATGAAGATTGAAGCAGCAATGAAGTACACTTTTTTTTACTACCAAATTCTAGGAATTTACCCTTAGGAAGTGGCCAGGAATTCTATAAAGCTTTATTTTCAGGACTATTATTCATGGTTCACTAGAGTGGTGAAAAATATACAGCAATAAAGTGCATGCATCTCTCCAAGCCAGCTATCAATATCTAGGAGAAATATTTGATTCATTTTATCCCTTTACTCCCCATCACGAAATACGGATAGTTCTGCTTACTAAATGCAGTGTCACACATTTCTGCTTCACATTTTAGCATCTGTGAAATTGGGATGTGTCTTACAGTCACTGCCGGCCAGGGGGCAGTCATGATGCAATTGTCATTGTCTAAACTTGTTCATCAAAACTCGTGAAATAAATAGGTGTCACACTCTTCTCATAAACGTTGTAAATGCTATATAAACTTTATATGAGCAAACAAACTCAGAACTGCACATTCATCTCAAAAGTACCATCTTAGTACAAGTTAGAGCAAATTAAGATGAATCTAAGCAGGTTAAGTGAAACCAATGTCAAAATCACACATTTATATCTAAGGTAACTTCCTAGGTTCTAAGGTGATACAGAACAAATCTAAGTGAAACTAAGCAGACTGTTTGAAACAAGCAAGAAATGACACATTCAATTCAAATGAAATACGAGTTAGGGTGAGTTCAGACAAAACTAAGCAGTTTGTGTCAAACAAGCTCAGAACCTATCATTCTTCTTTTTCTTTTTAATTTAAAAAAAAGTATTTTATTTATTTATTTTTGGCCGCATTGGGTCTTCATTACTTTGCACGGGCTTTCTCTAGTTGCGGCGAGCAGGGGCTACTCTTTGTTGTAGTGTGCAGGCTTCTCGTTGTGGTGGCTTCTCTTGCTGCAGGGCATAGGCTCTAGGCGCGCAGGCTTCAGTAGTTGTGGCACGTGGGCTCTAGAGCACAGGCTCAGTAGTTGTGGCGCACAGGCTTAGTTGCTCTGCAGCATGTGGGATCTTCCCGGACTAGGGCTTGAACCAGTGTTCCCTGCGTAGGCAGGCAGGTTCTTAACCACTGTACCACCAGGGAAGCCCTATCATTTTTCTTAAAACCAGTTCCTCATGAGGCTTTAGAGCAAGTTCTAGTTGATACTACACAGTTTATATGAAACCAAGCTCAAAATCACTTGTTCACATCCAACAAAAGTTCTTCCTACTCATTAGAACTAATTAATATGCAACTAAAGAGTTTATATTAAATCAAGTGCAGACTCAAACATTCTTCTCAAAAGTAACATCTTAGGATAAGTTAGAGTGTATGTAAGTTGAAAATAAGCTGTATACGTGAAACAAAGCTTAAAGTTCCTAATTCATTTCAAGCAAAACTCCTAAGCTTCATAAACTTTTTATAAACATCTTTATTGGAGTATAATTGCTTTACAATGGTGCATTAGTTTCTGCTTTATAACAAAGTGAATCAGTTATACATATACATATGTTCCCATATCTCTTCCCTCCTGCGTCTCCCTCTCCCCCACCCTCCCTATCCCACCCCTCTAGGTGGTCACAAACCACCGAGCTGATCTCCCTGTGCTATGGAGCTGCTTCCCACTAGCTATCTATTTTACGTTTGGTAGTGTATACATGTCCACGCCACTCTCTCACGTTGTCACAGCTTACCCTTCCCCCTCCCCATATCCTCAAGTCCATTCTCTAGTAGGTCTGTGTCTTTATACCCGTCTTATCCCTAGGTTCTTGATGACCTTTTTTTTTTTTCCCTTAAATTCCATATATATGTGTTAGCATACGGTATTTGTTTTTCTCTTTCTGACTTACTTCACTCTGTATGACAGACTCTCGGTCGATCCACCTCACTACAGATAACTCAGTTTCATTTCTTTTTATGGCTGAGTAATATTCCATTGTATATATGTGCCACATCTTCTTTATCCATTCATCTGTTGATGGACACTTAGGTTGCTTCCATGTCCTGGCTATTGTAAATAGAGCTGCAATGAACATTTTGGTACATGACTCTTTTTAAATTATGGTTTTCTCAGGGTATATGGCCAGTAGTGGGATTGCTGGGTCATACGGTAATTCTATTTTTAGTTTTTTAAGGAACCTCCATACTGTTCTCCATAGTGGCTGTATCAATTTACATTCCCACCAACAGTGCAAGAGTGTTCCCTTTTCTCCACACCCTCTCCAGCATTTATTGTGTGTAGATTTTTTGATGATGGCCATTCTGACTGGTGTGAGATGATATCTCATTGTAGTTTTGATTTGCATTTCTCTAATGATTAATGATGTTGAGCATTCTTTCATGTGTTTGTCGGCAATCTGTATATCTTCTTTGGAAAAATGTCTATTTAGATCTTCTGCCCATTTTTGGATTGGGTTGTTTGTTTTTTTGTTATTTATTTATTTTTTTTGATATCACTTTTTTTTCTGCTTTATAACAAATTTAATCAGTTATACATATACATATGTTCCCATATCCCCTCCCTTTTGCGTCTCCCTCCCACCCTCCCTATCCCACCCCTTCAGGCGGTCACAAAGCACCGAGCTGATCTCCCTGTGCTATGCGGCTGCTTCCCACTAGCTATCTACCTTACGTTTGGTAGTGTATATATGTCCATGCCGCTCTTTTGCTTTGTCACAGCTTACCCTTCCCCCTCCCCATATCCTCAAGTCCATTCTCTAGTAGGTCTGTGTCTTTATTCCTGTCTTACCCCTATGTTCTTCAAGACATTTTTTTCCTTAAATTCCATATATATGTGTCAGCATACAGTATTTGTCTTTCTCTTTCTGACTTACTTCACTCTGTATGACAGACTCTAGGTCCATCCACCTCATTACAAATAGCTCAATTTCGTTTCTTTTTATGGCTGAGTAATATTCCATTGTATATATGTGCCACATCTTCCTTATCCATTCATCTGATGATGGACACTTAGGTTGTTTCCATCTCTGGGCTATTGTAAATAGGGCTGCTATGAACATTTTGGTACATGACTCTTTTTGAATTATGGTTTTCTCAGGGTATATGCCCAGTAGTGGGATTGCTGGGTCATATGGTAGTTCTATTTGTAGTTTTTTAAGGAACCTCCATACCGTTCTCCATAGTGGCTGTACCAATTCACATTCCCACCAGCAGTGCAAGAGTGTTCCCTTTTTTCCACACCCTCTCCAGCATTTATTGTTTCTAGATTTTTTGATGATGGCCATTCTGACTGGTGTGAGATGATATCTCATTGTAGTTTTGATTTGCATTTCTCTAATGAGTAAAGATGTTGAGCATCCTTTCATGTGTTTGTTGGCAGTCTGTATATCTTCTGTGGAGAAATGTCTATTTAGGACTTCTGCCCATTTTTGGATTGGGTTGTTTGTGTTTTTGTTATTGAGCTGCATGAGCTGCTTATAAATTTTGGAGATTAATCCTTTGTCAGTTGCTTCATTTGCAAATATTTTCTCCCATTCTGAGGGTTGTCTTTTGGTCTTGTTTATGGTTTCCTTTGCTGTGCAAAAGCTTTTAAGTTTCATTAGGTCCCATGTGTTTATTTTTGTCTTTATTTCCATTTCTCTAGGAGGTGGGTCAAAAAGGATCTTGCTGTGATTTATGTCATAGAGTGTTCTGCCTATGTTTTCCTCTAAGAGTTTGATAGTGTCTGGCCTTACATTTAGGTCTTTAATCCATTTTGAGCTTATTTTTGTGTATGGTGTTAGGGAGTGATCTAATCTCATACTTTTACATGTCCCTATCCAGTTTTCCCAGCACCACTTATTGAAGAGACTGTCCTTTCTCCACTGTACATTCCTGCCTCCTTTATCAAAGATAAGGTGACCATATGTGCGTGGGTTTATCTCTGAGCTTTCTATCCTGTTCCATTGATCTATCTTTCTGTTTTTGTGCCAGTACCATACTGTCTTGATTACTGTAGCCTTGTAGTATAGTCTGAAGTCAGGGAGCCTGAGTCCTCCAGCTCCATTTTTCATTCTCAAGATTGCTTTGGCTATTCGGGGTCTTTTGTTTTTTGTCATGATCTTTTGTATTTCTGCAGTGTCAGTTGTTACTTCTCCTTTTTCATTTGTAAACCTATTGATTTGAGTCTTCTCCCTTTTTTTCTTGATGTGTCTGGCTAATGGTTTATCAATTTTGTTTATCTTCTCAAAGAACCAGCTTTTAGTTTTATTGATCTTTGCTATTGTTCCTTCACTTCTTTTTCATTTATTTCTGATCTGATCTTTATGATTTCTTTCCTTCTGCTAACTTTTGGGTTTTTTGGTTCTTCTTTCTCTAATTGCTTTAGGTGCAAGGTTAGGTTGCTTATTCGAGATGTTTCCTGTTTCTTAAGGTAGGATTGTATTGCTATAAACTTCCCTCTTAGAACTGCTTCTGCTGCATCCCATAGGATTTGGGTCATCGTGTCTCTATTGTCATTTGTTTCTAGGTATTTTTTGATTTTCTCTTTGATTTCTTCAGTGATCACTTCGTTATTAAGTTGTGTATTGTTTAGCCTCCATGTGTTTGTATTTTTGTACAGATCTTTTCCTGTAATTGATATCTAGTCTCATAGCATTGTGCTTGGAAAAGATACTTGATACAATTTCAGTTTTCCTAAATTTATGAAGGCTTGATTTGTGACCCAAAATATGATCTATCCTGGAGAATGTTCCATGAGCCCTTGAGAAAAATGTGTATTCTGTTGTTTTTGGATGGAATGTCCTATAAATATCAATTAAGTCCATCTTGTTTAATGTATCATTTAAAGCTTGTGTTTCCTTATTTATTTTCATTTTGGATGATCTGTCCATTGGTGAAAGTGGGGTGTTAAAGTCCCCTACTATGAATGTGTTACTGTCGATTGCCCCTTTTATGGCTGTTAGTATTTGCCTTATGTATTGAGGTGCTTCTATATTGGGTGCATAAATATTTACAATTGTTATATCTTCTTCTTGGATCGATCCCTTGATCATTATGTAGTGTCCTTCTTTATCTGTTGTAATAGTCTTTATTTTAAAGTCTAGTTTGTCTGATATGAAAATTGCTACTCCAGCTTTCTTTTGGTTTCCATTTCCATGGAATATCTTTTTCCATCCCCTCACTTTCACTCTGTATGTGTCTCTAGGTCTGAAGTGGGTCTCTTGTAGACAGCATATATATGGGTCTTGTTTTTGTATCCATTCAGTGAGCCTGTGTCTTTTGGTGGGAGCATTTAATCCATTTACATTTAAGATAATTATCGATATGTATGTTCGTACTCCCATTTTCTTAATTGTTTTGGATTTGTTATTGTAGGTGTTTTCCTTCTCTTCTGTTTCTTGCCTAGAGAAGTTCCTTTAGCATTTGTTGTAAAGCTGGTTTGGTGGTGCTGAACTCTCTCAGCTTTTGCTTGTCTGTAAAGGTTTTAATTTCTCCATCAAATCTGAATGAGATCCTTGCTGGGTAGAGTAATCTTGGTTGCAGGTTTTTCTCCTTCATCACTTTAAATATGTCCTGCCAGTCCCTTCTGGCTTGCAGAGTTTCTGCTGAAAGATCAGCTGTTAACCTTATGGGGATTCCCTTGTGTGTTATTTTTCCCTTGCTGCTTTTAATATGTTTTCTTTGTATTTAATTTTTGACAGTTTGATTAATATGTGTCTTGGAGTGTTTCTCCTTGGATTTATCCTGTATGGGACTCTCTGTGCTTCCTGGACTTGACAAACTATTTCCTTTCCCATATTAGGGAAGTTTTCAACTATAAGATCTTCAAATATTTTCTCAGTCCCTTTCTTTTCCTCTTCTTCTTCTGGGACCCCTATAATTCCAATGTTGGTGTGTTTAATGTTGACTCAGAGATCTCTGAGACTGTCCTCAGTTGTTTTCATTCTTTTTTCTTTATTCTATTCTGCAGTAGTTATTTTCACTATTTTATCTTCCAGGTCACTTATCTGTTCTTCTGCCTCAGTTATTCTGCTACTGATCCCTTCTAGAGTATTTTTAATTTCACTTATTGTGTTGTTCATCATTGCTTGTTTCCTCTTTAGTTCTTCAAGGTCCTTGTTAAATGTTTCTTGCATCTTCTCTATTCTATTTCCAAGATTTTGGATCATCTTTACTATCATTATTCTGAATTCTTTTTCAGGTAGACTGCCTATTTCCTCTTCATTTGTTAGGTCTGGCGGGTTTTTACCTTGCTCCCTCATCTGCTGTGTGTTTTTCTGTCTTCTCATTTTGCTTATCTTACAGGTTCTTCTTTTTGCAGGTTCATAGTTTCCATTGTTTTTGGTGTCTGGCCCCAGTGGCTAGGGTTGGCTCAGTGGGTTGTGTAGGCTTCCTGGTGGAGGGGACTAGTGCCTGTGTTCTGGTGGATGAGGCTGGATCTTGTCTTTCTGGTGGGCAGGTCCACGTCTGGTGGTGTGTTTTGGGTTGTCTGTGGCCTTATTATGATTTTAGGCACCCTCTCTGCTAATGGATGGGGCTGTGTTCCTGTCTTGCTAGTTGTTTGGCATAGGGTGTCCAGCACTGTAGCTTGCTGGTTGTTGAGTGAAGCTGGTGTTGGTGTTGAGATGGAGATTTCTGGGAGATTCTCACCATTTGATATTGCGTGGAGCTGGGAGGTATCTTGTGGACCAGTGTCCTGAACTTGGCTCTTCCACCTCAGTGGCACAGCACTGACTCCTGGCTGCAGCACCAAGAGCCTTTCATCCACACGGCTCAGAATAAAAGGGAAAAAAAATAGAAAGAAAGAAAGAAAGATGATAAAATAAAATAAAATAAAATAAAGATAAAATAAAGTTATTAAAATAAAAAATAATTATTATGAAAAAATTTTAAAAAGTAAAAAAAAAAAAGAAAAAGAATGGACGGACAGAATTCTAGGACAAATGGTGAAAGCAAAGCTATACAGACAAAATCTCACACAGAAGCATACACATACACAGTCAGAAAAAGAGGAAAACGGGAAAAAATAATATATCTTGCTCCCAAAGTCCACCTCCTCAATTTGGGATGATTTGTTGTCTATTCAGGTATTCCTCAGATGCAGGGTACATCAAGTTGATTGTGGAGATTTAATCCGCAGCTCCTGAGGCTGCTGGGAGAGATTTCCCTTTCTCTTCTTTGTTCGCACAGCTCCCGGGGTTCAGCTTTGGATTTGGCCCCGCCTCTGTGTGCAGGTCCCCTGAGGGCGACTGTTCTTTGCTCAGACAGGACGGGCTTAAAGGAGCAGCTGATTCGGGGGCTCTGGCTCACTCAGGCCTGGGGGAGAGAGGGGTATGGATGCCGGGTGAGCCTGCGGCAGCAGAGGCCAGCGTGACGTTGCACCAGCCTGAGGCGCGCCGTGCGTTTTCCCGGGGAAGTTGTCCCTGTATCCCGGGACCCTGGCAGTGGTGGGCTGCACAGGCTCCCAGGAGGGGAGGTGTGGAGAGTGACCTGTGCTTGCACACAGGCTTCTTGGTGGCGGCAGCAGCGGCCTTAGCGTCTCATGCCCGGCTCTGGGGTCCGCGTTGATAGCCGCAGCTCGCGCCCGTTTCTGGAGCTCCTTTAAGCGGCTCTCTGAATCTCCTCTCCTCGCGCACCAGGAAACAAAGAGGCAAGAAAAAGTCTCTTGCCTCTTCGTCAGCTCCAGACTTTTCCCCGGACTTCCTCCCAGCCAGCTGTGGCACACTAGCCCCCTTCAGGCCGTGTTCACGCTGCCAACCCCAGTCCTCTCCCTGGGATCTGACCTCTGAAGCCCGAGCCTCAGCTCCCAGCCCCCGCCCGCCCCGGCTGGTGGGCAGACAAGCCTCGGGCTGGTGAGCGCTGGTCGGCACCGATCCTCTGTGTGGGAATCTCTCCGCTTTGCCCTCCGCACCCCTGTGGCTGCGCTCTCCTCTGCAGCTCCGAAGCTTCCCCCCTCCACCACCCACAGTCTCCACCCACGAAGGGGCTTCCTAGTGTGTGGAAACCTTTCCTCCTTCATGGCTCCCTCCCACTGGTGCAGGTCCCATCCCTATTCTTTTGTCTCTGTGTTTTCTTTTTTCTTTTGCCCTACCCAGGTACATGGGGAGCTTCTTGCTTTTTAGGAGGTCTGAGGTCATCTGCCAGTGTTCAGTAGGTGTTCTATAGGAGTTGTTCCACGTGTAGATGTATTTCTGATGTATCTGTGGTGAGGAAGGTGATCTCCGTGTCTTACTCTTCCGCCATCTTCTCCTCTCTCTCCATAAATTTCTTATGTGCAAATAAGACAGAAGAAATGTTCCTTGCCCTGGTTATCAAGGGGTCATTGGATTCAGTGACCATTTGCTGCCCATCCCTTGAAAGTCAGATTTGGGTTGTTTTGGATGAAAAGGATAATCTTAGCAGCTCCTTGGGGAAAGCATTTTAGGGACACATTAAGGAGGATTTGAAGGTGCTCTAAAGTAATGTACAAACAGTGATGGGACAAAAAGTTAATACCCTCATTGTGTAAAGGGCTAATGAAAATCTGTAAGAAAAAACTGTAAGTCTCCAATAGAGGAATGGGCCAAGAACAGAGAGCTCACAAAGGGGGTAGTACAGTCAGCCAAGAAATATTTGAAACATCTATAACCTCGAAGGAAATCAGAAAATGCAACTAGGACAAGAAATTAATTTTGCCTCTCTGGATTTCCAAAATTCAAATGATAAACTCTCCATTGTTGCTTAGGTTACAGTGAAACAGGAACTGTTATGTCCTCCTCCTGGGAGGGTTCATGGAAGCAGCCTTTCTGGAAAGCCATTTGCCAGCATGTGAAAGGAGCCTTAGACACATCCACACCTTGCTTATTTATGCAAAAATAAAAAAATATGGGAAGGATAAACCAAAAAGTAAACAAATTGGTTATCTATGGAGGAGGGAGAAGTATAAAGAAGGGGAAAGAGGAAGGAAATCTTAGAGACAGGGATCAAATGACCCTTCTGATATACATACCTTTTATATAGCTCTGAATTTTAGAAACCTTGTAATGCTTTACATACCCCCAAATTAATGAATAATTAAAAATCAGCCAGGAAGTAGAGAGACCCCAAACAGAATACAGATAGCAACAAATGAACCTAATTACATAACAAATGATTAACCACACTGAACATAGTGGGGAAGAGAGGAATTAACCTTAGTAACTTCGGAAAATAGGATTTTGACTAGATATTGCAAGACTAAAGACCCAAAGAGCAGTAAACATACTGTGCTCAAATAGGTAAGTGTGTTCTTCTTAGGGGTGTAGGCTAATAATTCTGAAACCACTTTATGTGTATACTAGCATGGAATAAATAAATAAATACGTTGTAGATAGTATCTGCAGGGCTTCTCACTGTCAGAGAAAGAGGTTGCAAATAAGGAAAGGGGGAAGGTAGAATTAACCCTGTGGTTTGGGATTGCAGTTAGAGGTATCAATATGAACTCATAGTTATCAGACAGAAAAATGTAGAAATAAGCATAAAGGTATTTGTATGTGTGGATTAGTATAGTTTCACAGACTGTCTAGCTATGTCCATTGAGAAGGCCTAGAGGCAATGACAACCTAGTAGCAATGAGGATACTTAGCAACAAGATCTTCATTTCTAAATACCCAATGAGAGGAACCAGGATTTGTTGGAGAATTGGATGATTCCAGAGCCGGGGCAGGGAAAAATGCAAGATGAACCTGGAGCATCTTGTGTTGCCAGAAATTAAGGAAGTACTCAAAAAGAAAGAAGACACTGAAGGAGCCCCTAATATCCAAAGCTCGAACAAGTGAAGCAGCAAAATAAATAACTATATTGTTGGATTTTAACCCATAGAGTGAAAAACAAAGGAAAAACAAAAAGAAAAACCTTGAGTCTATATTGAAACAAACAAAAATTGAATAAATAAATTAATAGGAGTAAAGGGATAACTCCTCTTTATAGAATTTCAATTCATAAATGTAAAAGGAATGAAGAGAATTTTAAAAAAATTATTAGGCAAACACCACAGTAATAATTGTAAGCAAGTTCTATCAACAGATGTCAAAAATTAGTAGGAAAAAATGGACATTATTTGTGTTTCCATACACTAACAATGAACAATCTGAAAAGGAAATTTTTTAAAAATTCAATTTATAATAGCATCAAAAAAGAATAAAATGCTGGACTTCCCTGGTGGTGCAGTGGTTAAGAATCCACCTGCCAATGTGGGGGACATGGGTTCAATCTCTGGTCTGGGAAGATCCCACATGCCGCAGAGCAACTAAGCCTGTGCGCCACAACTATTGAGCCTGTACTCTAGAGCCCGCATGCCGCAACTACTGAGCCCATGTGCTGCAACTTCTGAAACCCACGCGCCTAGAGCCCGTGCTCTGCAGCAAGAGAAGCCACTGCAATGAGAAGCCTGCACACTGCAACCAAGAGTAGCCCCTGTTCGTCACAACTAGAGCAAGCGCATGCACAGCAACAAAGACCCAATGCAAGCAAAAATAAAATTTAAAAATAAATAAATAAAATGCTTTGCAGTAAATCTAACCAAGGAGGTAAAAGACTTGTACACTGAAAACTATTAAAACGCTGCTAAAAGAAATTAAAGAAGACACAAATAAATGGAAAGATATCCATGTTTGTGGATTGGAAGACTTAACATTGTTGAGATGTCCCTACAACCCAAAGCAATCTACAGATTGAATGCAATCCCTATCAAAACTCCAATGGCATTTTTTTTCAGAAATAGAAAAATTTATCCCAAAATTCATATGGAATCTCAAAGGACCCAGAATAGCCAAAATCATTTTGAAAAAGAAGAATAAATTTGGTGGACCCACACTTCCTGATTTCAAAACATTACAAAGCGACACTAATCAAAACAGTGTGGTTCTGGCATAAAGACAGACATATAGACCAATGGAATAGAATAGAGAGTCTAGTAATAAATCCTTGTGTATGTGGTCAGATGATCTTTGATAAGAGTATCAAGACCAGTCAACAAGGAAAGAACAGTCTCTTCAACATATGATGTTGGGGAAACTGGATGCAACAGAATGAAGTTGGGCCCTTATACACTGTATAAAAGTTGACTAAAAATGAGTTAAAGACCTAAATGCAAGATTTAAAACTGTAAAACTCTAAAGGAAAACCTTCATGACATTGGACTTGGTAATGATTTCTTAGATATGACACCAAAATCACAGCCTACAAAAGCAACAATAGACAAATGGGACTATATCAAACTTAAAAATTTTGTGCAAAGGACACAGTCAATAGAATGAAAAGGCAACCTACAGAATGGGAGAAAATATTCATCAATCGTATATCTGATAATGGGTTAATACACAGAATATATAAAGCACTACAACTCAACAAACAACAACAACAAAAAAATCAAATAAACCAGTTAAAAAATGGGCAAAAGACTTGAATAGACATTTCTCCAAAGATGATATATGAATGATCACAACACAGATGGCTATTATTAAAAAACAAACAAAAAAATGCAGATGGCTATTATTAAAAAACAAAAAACTGGAAAATAACAAGTGTTGACAAGAATGTGGAGAAATTGGAACCCTTGTGAACTGTTTGTGGGATTGCAAAATGGTGTGACTGCTATGGAAAACAGTATTGGATGTTCCTCAAAAAATTAAAAACAGAACTACCACATGATCCTGCAATCCACTTCTGTGTATATGGATCCAAACAAATTGAAATCAGGGTCCTGGAGAGATATGCACACACCCATGTTCATAGCAGCATTATTAACAATAGCCAAGAGGTGGAAGCAATCCAAATGTCCATCAACAGATGAATGTATAAACAAAATGTGGTATATACAAATAATGGAATATTATTCAGTCTTAAAAAGGAAGGAAATCCTGTCACATGCTACAACATTGGTGAAACTTGAGGACCTTATGCTAAGTGAAATAAGCCAGTCACAAGACAAGTACTGTATGATTCCACTTACATGAAATATCTAAAATAGTCAAATTCATAGAAACAGTGAGTAGAATGTGGTTACCAGGAGCTGGGGGAAGCAGGAAGAGGGGAATTTTTACTTGATGGGTACAGAGTTTCCGATTTGCAAGGAAAAAAAGTTCTAGGGCTTCCCTGGTGGCGCAGTGGTTGAGAGTCTGCCTGCTGAAGCAGGGGACACGGGTTCGTGCCCTGGTCCGGGAAGATCCCACACGCCATGGAGCGGCTGGGCCCGTGAGCCATGGCCGCTGAGCCTGCGCATCCGGAGCCTGTGCTCTGCAACAGGAGAGGCCACAACAGTGAGAGGCCCGTGTACCACAAAAAAAAAAAAAAAAAAAAAAAGTTTTGGAGTTGTTTCACAACAATGTGAATATACTTGACTAAACTGCACACTTGAAAGTGTTTAAGATGGTAACTTTCATGTTGTATGTCTTTTACCACAATAAAAATAAATAAAATTTTGAGAAGAAACAGGATATTTGCATAGACTTAAAGAATCTCCTCTCACCTGAATACTTATTAATTACAAAGGGAAAAATAGTAACTTTACAGTGGGGAAAACCAGCAGACACCAGACATCACCTTAACCAAGTGATGATCAAAGTTAACATCACCAAAAATGACTTACCACCCTCATGAACCTGCTCATTTAATGAACTGAGAAGGGCACAACATCATTTCTGTAGTTTTCTTGCCATAAATGCACAACTTCAATCTAATCATAAGAAACCATCAGACAAACTCACATTTAGGGACATTCTACAAAATACCTGACCAGTGCTCTTCAAAAGCCTGAAGTTCATGAAAGACAAAGCAAGGCTGAGGAACTGTCACAGACTGGAGGCAACAGAAAATGATAACTAGATACAGTGTATAACCCTGGACTGGATCCTGGACCAGAAAAAATGTTTTCACATTAGTGAAGAAACTGGTGAAATTGGAATAGAGTCTATAATTTAGTTAATAGTATTCTTCCAGTTTCTAAATTTTGATAACTGTCCTATGGTTACACAAGATATTAACATTAGGGCAAGCTGGATGAAAGGCTTATAGGAATGCTCTGTATTATTTCTGCAACTTCGCTGTAAGTCTAAAATTATCTCAAATTACAATTTAAAAAATATCCATACAGTGCTTCCCTGGTGGCACAGTGGTTGAGAGTCCGCCTGCCGATGCAGGGGACGCGGGTTCGTGCCCCGGTCTGGGAAGATCCCACATGCCATGGAGTGGCTGGGCCCGTGAGCCATGGCCGCTGAGCCTGCGCGTCCGGAGCCTGTGCTCTGCAACGGGAGAGGCCACAACAGTGAGAGGCCCGTGTACCGCAAACAAACAAACAAACAACAACAACAACAAAATATATATATATATCCATACATTGGGGGAAAAACGAGGAGTTCCTTTCCCAACAATCTTTCCTGAATAAATAATCTGAAATATAAAAGTGTTTATTCAAAAAGATGTTTATCATAGCATTATTCATAATGATTTTAAAAATCAGAAACAATCTGTCTGTTCATAAACATGGTGATGGTTGGTAAATTATCATCTCCTCTGGCATCTCAACTTTAAATACAACCGGTATGTTGACAATACCCAGATGTATGTCTCTGCTCACAGAGTGGACTGCTGGCTTTGCATCTCCACTTAGAAGAAGGTCTAAGAGGCATATCAAGTTAGTACGGCTGATAGAGTATTCTCAACTCCTTCCCAAGCCCAACCCTTGTCTTCCTTGTGGCTTAGGGGAAAACATATCAGGCATCCTGGATTCCTTTCATTTCCTTGTCTTCCATACTTTCTGCATAAGCACGTCACTTTGCTCTCCCTCCAAAACACACCACTGGTCCATTTACTTCTCTCCAGCACCACAGCTCCTCCGGATGCAAACCATCATTGATGTCCCCATGCTCCGGGGAGCACAGGCTCCCAATGGATCTCCCTGTTTTCTCTCTTGCCCTCTCTCATCATTCTCCATGCAGCTGTCTGAATGATGCTAAAAGACATCCATCAACCTGTTCTTTCTCTGTCTAAAGCCCTCCAATGATTCCCCACTGCACTTAAAGCCCAACTTCCTTACCATCTTCTGCCAGGTCCTATAGGAGCCTGCCAGGCTTTCATCTCAGAGTAATAACCTCTCCACTCCTTTCTCCTGTGCTCTGGCCACAGTGGCCTCATTTAGTTTCTTGAACAGCAAGCTCCTTTCCTCCTCCAGGCCTCTACTCTTCCCTCCATCCAGAAGGCTCTGTGCCTAAAGCTTCTCATAGCTGTTCCTTCCTGTCATTCAGGGCTTGAACCAGAAGCCGTCACCTCTCTGAGAGGCCTGCTTTGACCACTTGACACAAAGCAGTCCCCACCCCATCCCACCGTCACTCCCTATGCTCACGATGTCTTTTAATGACTTCTGAAAACTAGTAATAATAATCTAAGATGATTTTGTTCATGGATTTACACAGCATTCTGCCTCCCTTCTCTAAAATGTAATCATCATGAGAGTAGTTGAGTTGTATTTTGAAAAAGTTCGGATCTACAGAGAAGTGGAAAGAATAGCACATACACCTACGTTTCACCAAATGTTAACATCACATCACATTATCTCGATCTCTTTCTCTTTACACACACATGCACACATGCATTTTTTTTCCTTAACCATTTGAAATAAGTTGCAGACATCATGGCTCTTCATCCCTGCATGATTCCTCATGCAACCTAACAATGGCATTTCTCTGCACTCTATCGATATCATCATCACACTCAAGAAAATTAATAATTCTATAACATCATCTTATATACAGCCTCAATTTGGCCAACTGTCCTAAAGATGTCTTTTATGTCAATTTTATTTTTTTCCCCCTGGTTCAGGATCAAATCTAGTGCCAAGAACTGCATTTGGTTATGTCTGTTTAGTCTCTTCCACTCACCCTGCCTCTTACTTTTTCATGACGTTGATTAAAAAAAAAATAAATTTATTTATTTCTATTTTTGGCTGTGTTGGGTCTTTGTTACTGCGTGCGGGCTTTTTCTAGTTGCGGCGAGCGGGGGTTACTCTTCATTGAGGTGCGCGGGCTTCTCATTGCAGTGACTTCTCTTGTTGCAGAGCAGAGGCTCTAGGCACGCGGGCTTCAGTAGTTGTGGTACGCAGGCTCAGTAGCTGTGGCTTGCGGGCTCTAGAGCGCAGGCTCAGTAGTTGTGGTGCACGGGCTTAGTTGCTCTGTGGCATGTGGGATCTTCCCGGACCAGGACTCGAACCCATGTCCCCTGCATTGGCAGGCAGATTCTTAACCACTGCGCCACCAGGGAAGCCCCATGACATTGACCTTTTTGAAGAGCCTGTGCTCTTCAAAGAGCCCCCAGAGCCTGTCTGTTTGACAGTATGCACTGTACTCTGAAATTGTCAGATTACTGCCTATGGTGTCAACTGACTATATCTTCCATTTTCTTTCAGCTAGAGGTTAACTCCAGAGCCCCACTGTACAATATGGTGGCTACTGGCCACATGTAGCTATTGGGCCCTTGCAATGTGTCTAGGGTGACCAAGGAACTGAATTTTTATTTTTATTCAGTTTTAATTAATTTATATTTAAATTTTAAAAAATGGATACTCCTTACATTCATTGGGAACTTTCAAAGTAACATCACATAGCCACAATCACATAACTCGCATATGTGGATCTATTTTTTTCACTGTATGCTATGAACTCTGATTTGAGATCTGCTTCAGGTGTAAAATACAAACTGAATTTTGAGGACTTGGAAATGAAAAGGAATCCAGCTAGCCAGCCAGCCACAAAATCTGAATTCAAGTCGTGGTTAAGAAATGTAGTAACACACACATACAAACACAATTTAAAAAGTCAGAGCGGCACAGGAAGGCAAGGGCAGGCTGAAAAATGACTCACCGGGTGGGAATCCTGTATCCCTTACTCACCAATGTATCTGTACTGTCTACACAATACCTGACACGGAGTGGGTGGGTAATGGATATTTGTGGAATGAATGAGAGTGAGGAAGGGAGGGAGTGACCAAATGGTCAGACCTTCGAGGAAGGAAGAATGGCTTTCTTTGCTCAGAGAGCGAAGGGGGCCCTTCCCAGTGGACCAGCAAACACAGAGAGGCAAACAATGATGCTCTAATATTAAAAAAAAAGGGACTCAAGTGAACAGAGGCAGGGAGGGCTGGGAAGACCTGGCAAAAACCCAGGATAGCATTCCAAGTTCCTGGCACTGGCTCTGCCAATGCAGCACGGCTGCCAGGGGAGCAAAGAAAGTGACGGAATGAAACGGCATCTGGACATTCTTAGTGTGGCTAAAACACCCCCTGAGGGGGGCAGCTCACTGGGGTCTGCACTTGGGACATGGCTCCTGGCAAGCAGGAATGCAGGGTGACACCCACGTTGGCGAGTGACCTGGCCCAGGTATGAGCCCTGGCAGCTGCATCTGGCCTCCCTGTGCCCTGAACAGGCACACACACAGGGACAGCAGCAGAGACCCTCTTGTCTCTCCCGGGCACAGCATTTGTCTTTCTTTTCTAGTAGAGGAATTGGCAAGTTGGGAACTAACATATGCATATTTTACCACATGAGTTTATTGTGCAAAACACTTAAGTACATTCCAGATATTATTCTAATCCTGATGCACACTTTACAAGGTAGATATCCTTATCCTCAGTTTAGACAGGAAGACATCTGGTTTCAAAGGGGTTGAATAATTTACCTAAGGTCACAAAACTAGTCAGTGTCTGTGCCGGCTTCTGAGAGTAGCTATTCCCCAAGTTGACACTCTTTTTTCACTTCTCCACCTTTCTCCAAGGGAGAATAAGACTACGTAATTCCAATTCCTGTCTGGGTTGTCTTTGCACAGCTCTAGTATCTGAGCCCTACAATAACTCTCTCTTATTAAGTTGTGCTTCCCTAGAGGTATATATGCCATTGTCTGCATTATATATAAACATAAATATTGTTTATGTGTATATTACATATATATTGCATTTTTTCTAATTATATTATAGGAAGGAAGTCTTGCCATCCAAATTTCTGGACCATATTATTAAAAGCTTGAGGGAAAAACTATTAAATCATAACTCAACTGGCACCAAGCTATTCCTCATAAAAATGTTTTTCCACATTTGAATCGAATCCGATCCCTAGAACGGCATGGGAACTGTCTTATTGTAAGATCAGCGCTTCCAATCAGTGTCAGACCTTATTGTTTACTACAGAATTGTAGCCTCGGCTCAAGATGACAAATCCTGGGAATGCAACCCTATGCCTGTCTAAGTGCTTTTATCTAAACATTCTTCCACTGAAAGGTTGAGTGTTTCCATTTGAGAGGGCTTTAGCTTTATAGTGATCAGAAAGCGGGGGGGGGCACTGATGCTCTGGCTCCCCCACTGAAGAGCATTATCTGTGGAGAGCATTTAAGAAATACTGAACAAGATCCACTTTAGAGCCACAAATAAACTTCATTGTGATGCGGTCTGGGAAAACCAAGTTGTACAGAGCTCTTGAAGACTCCTACGTTAAAATGTGGATTGAATATGTACACTTATTTTCACTTCCTTCCTAAATCCCGCTGAGACTATAGAAAGGAGATTTGAAAATAAATATGTAAACACAAATGTATGGGGAAAACAAGAGATGAGAAGATAGCAAAAATTCTGGGGAGATGGATGGAAGCATATATTTGGTAACTGACTTAGGAAATCCAATAAAGCTACATCCTAAGCCACTGGTGGGCAGAGCTGCAAACCATTCTGATACATCCTGCAAAATCCTGAAGAGCTGCAGGAACTGTTACCTCTGAATTTAGGGGAAAGGCAATGGCTAGAGTGAGAGAACTGGATAAAAACCAAAAAGATCTAAAGCGAGGGAAGTGGAGGGGATGTAGCTCTGGGACCTACATCCTTAAGTGTGTAAGATCCAAAGCCATCTTGAGAAGGCTAAGCTAGGCAAAGCCTTCTGTGTGCTTCTCTTCACATCGGCCTAACATGAAACACATCAAGTAAAATTTGTTAAAATAAATGTCAAAAAGCAACTTTTAAAAAGGCAACTGCTTGAGGTTTTAAACAGAGTGAGAATTTGTAGATTAATGGTACGTATATAAGAATTAGTGTGTTTTTGCCCCATTGGACTAAATCCTCTCCCTCCCTTTGTGTACCTCTGATGGTAGGTGGTGGGAAGTTTCTAAAATATAGGGCTCTGGGGAATGACTCAAATTTCTTAGAGCTAAAAGAATCTCCACCTAAAGGCCCACACAGCTGCTGATAGAAAAACTGTCAGCTTCCTAGAATTTCTTTCTTGCCACCAACTGCTATAAACACCTTTGAGTTACACATTTCTGAAATTCATGAAGAATTACCTTCTAGAAATATACTGAGAGGTCTTTGTCTGGGCTTGGCGGTTTGATTTTCCAGCTATCTGAATTTAGCTCTCGGTCAGATGTAGTAACCTGCCATGGCATCAGAACCAACGGTATTATAAAACGGCCTAGAAATAATTTTTGTGACAGGTTTGAGTAGTAAATAGAGAGACAGCTTAATGTAGCATAGCATTTTTCAATTTTAATTAAAGTATCTCCTTGAAAGGGAGGTAAAAACAACAACAACAACAAAACCTTTCACATACCTCAAGCATTGACTCAAATAATTTTCTGTTACTGAAACATATACAAACACTAAACAAGACATATATATTCCTTACGTTTATAGCTCTTAAGCTATATATATAAAGCCAAAAAAGGGCTTCCCTGGTGGCGCTGTGGTTGAGAGTCTGCCTGCTAATGCAGGGGACATGGGTTAGAGCCCTGGTCTGGGAAGATCCCACATGCTGCGGAGCAACTAGGCCCGTGAGCCATAACTACTGAGCCTGCGCATCTGGAGCCTGTGCTCCGCAACAAGAGAGGCCGCAATAGTGAGAGGCCCACGAGCCGCGATGAAGAGTGGCCCCCGCTTGCCACAACTAGAGAAAGCCCTCGCACAGAAACAAAGACCCAACACAGCCAACAATAAATAAGTAAGTAAGTAAATAAATAAATAAATAAGAAGACCCCAAGATCAAAAAAAAAAAAAAAAAAGCCAAAACAGATACTCAATTTAAACAAAATAGAGCAAAAAAAACAAAAACAAAAAAAACAGTACTTTTAAATTGATTGAGTTCCCTATAGTTTGGATATAGAAGGTCACGGCAGATTATTGCTCTTGTCAAAATGATGAGGAAATAACTGGATAAAGGGAAACTTCACATTTTAAAGATACCAGAGAGCTGTGGGTGCAAATAAATTTAAAGGAATAAATTCCAGGGAGGAGAGAGCCCTTCTTAGGTGAGCAGAGATCATCAAACTTCCTTCCTAAAGGAATTTGCCAAATTTGGGCAGAAGCAGAGGTTCAGGCTTAGCATAGGCAGATAACTCAGTAAAGGTCATGTGATGGAAAACTGGCAGGTGGGAAAAACCATCTTCCACTTCTTCATGACAATCCACAAGATCATTAAAAATTACAGTGGCTTCTCTTTTCCTCATAGAGTTTACAAGGGTTGTGATTAAGCCTAGGGCTTGGCTAGAAAGGCAGAGAAAGGGTCCCTACAACCTTCTGGTTCTTGGGAAGGATAATCTCTGGAGGGGGGACCCTGAAATAAACATAAGACAGGTATCAGTCTCGATATAGTTGAAAGCAAAGGATAATTAAAACTAACTTAACCTGAAACACAGCCCCAATGCAGCTCAGTTCCTTGACAGAGAAAACAGCATGTTTTGTCTGGGGAAAATAGCATTGGTCTCAGTCTCTATGGCTCTATTATACACAATATCTGTCAGACAATAAAGAATTAAGTGATTTGCAAGGAGAACAGTAATATATGATTCATACTCAAGAGAAATAACATTCTACTGAAACAGACCTACAGAGAACCCATGTTTTAAAATTAGCAGAGGACCTTAAAATCATCATTATAGATATGTTTTTTTAATAAAAGAAAATCTAGACAAAAATGGACGAAAAGATAGAGAATTTCAAAAATAAATAGAATCTATATCAAGAACAAAATGCCATCCTGGAACTTAAAACTACAACATTTGGAAGGAAGAATGGGGTGTGGCAGGCAGGGAACAGGACTTCCTAATTGGTGGAGTGAAAAGAATCAGCAAATCCTCTCCCCAGAAGCAGCTCTAAAACTGGGCACAACTGTTAAGAATAACTACTATAGGCTCCTTGCCTTGTCAAAATTTCTTCTTTTGATTCTTAAGCCTAGATTTCCTGCCAAAACTAGTTCAAGTTGGATTTCTATATTTGGCAACCAAAGAGGTTCTGACTGATGTAGTAATTTTCACCATAAGGAAGAAATATGGAAAGGAATGGTTTAGATCACATCATCATCACAACTGGAAAAATAATTTAAGTGCTCAAATACTAGTGGCATGTTAGTGATATCATCTTTAAGTATGGTGAACAATTTATATATATATACACATATATATGTGTGTGTGTGTGTGTATATATATATATATATATATATATCTCCTCTGAAGCACAGTACTTGCTGAGACAAACACAAAAGTGGTCCTTCTTGCCAATAAACAATTATAATTCAAAAAAAAAAAACTATAGGACTCTGGAAATTGGCCAAAGGCATACAAAAAACTGAGCAGCATTTTATTTGAGAAAAATGACTGGACTTCGGATGAGAACAGTGGGAATCTATGGTATTTTAGCCTGGAGCTGCTTCTATTAGCCATGCTTCCCTCCCCAGCTCTGCTGAGGCAAGTAAAGAAATCCTTCAGCTTTACTGTTGAAAGGGACTGACTTGATTTGTTGCCAAATGCAGAAAAATCCATATTCAGGGCATTGTTGAAAACTGTAGTGATCTTGGTAGCAAAACCATCAGAAAAAGCCAGTGTCTTAACTAGCCTATTGCAGGGAGCAACAGATCAGGCACATTAGCCAGAAATTTAAGAGATCCAGGGAATGAGATAGACATAAAGGGCTTTGATGAACTATGGTAATTTGTATCGAAATTTGTATGCATGCTCAAGGTTGCTCAGAAATTCAGGAGAGACTGGAGAGGACACTAATGATCTCCTCTACATGTATAGAAGGCCCAGTAGAAAGTATAAACTAGGGCCAGGACCTATAATTTGCAGAGCCTGTTGCAAAGTGAAAATGCAGGAGTCCTTGTTAAAAAAAATTATAATGAATTTCAAGATGGCAATAACACAGCATTAAACAAAAGATGAGACCCTCCTAAGCAAGGGACCCCATGTGACTACACAGGTCACACACTCATGAAACTGGCCCTGGCTGGAGCTGACTTTTAAACAGTCTGAACTCTGAATGTGTTTCCCAAACTACACACAGATTGGTAAAGAGTAGAAGATTTACTGGCTAAAGGTATTTAAGGCCAACTTTTGACCAACCATTGGCTGATCACTAAGCTATGCTGACTCAGGGTCAAACCTCAAGAAGGCAGGCTTAAACATAAATACAAATAAACAAATAAAAAACATTAAAAACTGAGCAAACACACTAGTAGCTACACACTGTGGGGGAGACAGAGTCTAAAGAATTAACATAGGCAGGTCACTGAGCAAAAAAACAAAATCAGCAACAATAATGATCCCAGAAGGAGAGAATCAGAATTCAGACTTGCTACAATATATTACCTAAAATATTTAGTTTTCAACAACAACATAAAAACTGTGAGACATGCAAAGAAACAAGAAAGTGTGACCCATACCCAGTAAACAAAGGAGTCAATAGAAACTGTCTCTGCTATGTTCAGTTGCTGGTATTAACAGCAGAGACTTGAAAGAATTTATAAATACGTTCAAAGAATGAAAGGAAACCATGTTTAATAATTAAAGTGTAATGACAATTTCTCAAAGAAAATATCAATAAAAAGACAAAATAAATAAAACATAAAATGTAAATAAATAAGAAGAAAATGAAAACTCTGGAATTGAATAGTCCTTAAATGAAAAAATTCATTAGAGGAGTTGAAAAGCAGATATGATATGAGCTGGCAGAAGATAGACTCAGTGAACTTGAAGACAGACAAATAGAAATGATCTAATCTGAAGAACAGAAAGAAAAAAACTATGAAGAAAAGTGAACAGTGGCTCAGAGACCTGTGGGAAACCATCGAATACACCAATATGGAGTTCCAGGAGCAGATAAAAGAGGGAAAGGGACAGAAAAAATACTCAATAATGGATGAAACTTTCTCAAATTTCATGAAAAACATTAATCAACACATCCAAGAAGCTCAATGAACTCTATTATAAATACAAAGAGATTCACGTCTAGATACACCATAGTGAGAGAAATTAAAGATCTAAATAAAGAGACAGTCCATGTTCATGCATTGGATACTCAATATTGTTAAGATTGCAGTTCTCCCAAGTTGTGCAATAAATTCAATGCAATCCCTATCAATGCAAGCAGGACTTTTTCTGGGGAGAAACTAATAAGCTAATACTAAAATTTACATGGAAGTTAAAAAAAAAACTTAAAATAGCCAAAACAATTTTGAACAAGAAGAACAAAGTTTGGGGACTTCCAGTAGCTGATCTCAAAACTTTTTATAATCAAAGAAAGTGTGGTGTTAGCATAAGTATAGATACATATATTAATGGAACTAAATAGAATGTCCAGAAATAAATCCTTACATTTATGGTTAATTGATTTTTGGTAAAGGTTTCAAGGCAGTTCAATGGGGAAAAGATAGTATTTTCAATAAATGGTGCTGAAAAAATTGGATATCCATATTTTAGAAAAGGAACTTAGACCTTTGTTTCAAACCATATACAAAAATTAAATCAAGGGCTTCCCTGGTGGTGCAGTGGTTGAGAGTCCGCCTGCCAATGCAGGGGACACGGGTTCGTGCCCTGATCCGGGAGGATCCCACATGCCGCGGAGCGGCTGGGCCCGTGAGCCATGGCCGCTGAGCCTGCGTGTCCGGAGCCTGTGCTCCGCAACGGGGGAGGCCACAACAGCAAGAGGCCTGCGTACAGCAAAAAAAAAAAAAAATTAAATCAAAATGGATCATAGACCTAAATGTAAGAGCTAAAATTATAAAACTTCTTGAGGAAAATCTAAGAGAAATCTTTTTAACCTTGAGTTAAGTAAAGATTTCTTAGATATAATCCTCCAAACGCAATTTTTAAGAAAAGAATTAATAAATTGAACTGCTTTAAAATTAAAGACTTTTGCTCATCATAAGATATCCTTAAGAAAATAAAAGATAAGCCACTGACTGACTGAGAGAAAATATTTGCGAGTCATATACCTACCTGATAAAGGACCTGAATCCAGAATACATAAAGAACTCTCAAAACTTAAAAATAAGAAGATAATCCAATTTTAAAATAGCCAAAAGATATGCAATAGATATTTTACCAAAGAAGATATATATACAAATGGCTATTAAGCACATGAAAAGATGCTCAATGTCTTTAGTCATTAGGGAAATGCAAATCAAAAACCACAATGTGATACCACTTCACACGCACTAGAATGACTATAATCAAAAATATTGACATTATCAAGTTCTGGTGAGCATGTAGAGAAACTGGAAACCTCATATATTGCTAGAGGGAATGTAAAATGGCACAGTTACTTTGGAAAACAATTTGGCTGTTTCTTAAATAGTTCAGCCTGTGCTTATGATATGACCCAATAATCTCACTTTTGGTGATTTATGAAGAGAAATGAAAATATATTTCCATGTGAAGACATGTATGTGCATGTTCATAGCAGCATTATCTATAATATCATCAAACTGGAAACTCAGACATGCATCAACTGGTGAATAGATGAACGAAATGTAAAGTTTGCATGTACTTGAATGTTATTCAGCAGTAAAAAGGAGCTATTAATACGTTACAACAAGATTGGACTTCAAAAGTGTTATGCCAAGGAAAGAAGCCAGACACGAAAAAACTACATGCTTTGTAAACCTGTATTTATGTGAAATCATAGGAAAGTCTAGTCTCTAGACAAAGGAAGTTGACCACCCTAGTGATTATCTGGGGCTGGAAGTGGGAGTAAATACTGACTGCCAAGGGACATAACAGAACTTTCTGGGGTAATAAAAGTGTTCTGAAACTGTATGGTGGTGATGGTTGAACAACTGTATAAGCTTACTAAAAATCACTGGACTGCACACCTAAAAAGGGTAAATTTTATGGTATGTAAGTTATATATCAATTCCCCTGTTCAATAAATCTGACAAGGAGTTGGGGTAAGGAAAAATTACAGCCTCATTTTACTCATGATCACAGACGGAGAAATCCTACCAGAACGTTAACAAACTGAACCCATGAATATATACAAAAAAGGATGCAATAGCATCATGAGATTGTGTTATCCCAGGAATGTAAGGTTGGTTGAACATTCAAACTTGAACATTGAAAATACTCAGTGGAAATGATGAGACCAATGTCCCATCAGCTTTTGTTGGGTCAGTGGTGAGGGTTCTGCCACCCAGCCCAGTGCGTGTGCGCTCGGCTTAATTAGTTGCCTGTTTCCCCTGGTGGTTTGGGGATCCAGCCCTCTGCCTCAAGGGAAGCCTTGTTGGGATTGGGCTGTTGGGATTGGGCCCATGGATTGGGCTGCTGCCTGTGCCTAGACCACGAGGCACATTCTGTACTTTTGTCTCAGTCAGATGGAGCAGGACTTTGGCTGTGGCTCTAGGCAGATGGGCTTCCCCACAGTTACCTTTCCAGGGAAGCCAGGATAATCTTCCAACTCACGTATTTACTGGCCATTACTATGGTTGGGCTGATGTAGGTAACCAAGTTGTTCATAAGATGGTAGTGGGCCTAGGAAGGAACGTACACTACAGTAGTACTAGAAAGTCCATGGCAACTCATTATACGTAATACATAAAGAGGGTTCTACGGAGGAATCCTCAGTGTGGCCACTTTTTTTGTGGTGTTAGAGAATATTTAATCCTACAGAGGAAATGAAATATATTAAGTATACATAATGAGCAATCCATTAGCTTGTGATATACAACCAGAATTCCTAAGGAATTTAAGTTTAGAGAGCAATTAAGCAGGTAACCTGAAAGACATTTCCTCTGGAAAAAAAAGATGCAACACTCAAGAATGTTATTTATGGGTTATTTATAGGTAGAAAGGGTTGAGAGTAAGTACATATCATGCCGCCACTAGTATGACAGCTATGTTATCCCCAAATTGATTATTCATTGGTAACCCCCATTTCTGGCCCACATCTACTCTGCCCAAGAAATGCAGATAAAATTCACAGGTGTTCATCACCCTAATTGGCTCCTCAGCTGTAGGTAGGCATACCTGTCCCTGATCCTGTCTCATAGAGCAAATGTGCTTTACTGACCCCAGGTGACTCCATCCCTTTGCTTCCTTGTATGAACTGAACTGTGGTCATTGCAACTACATCATGTACCAGGAAGGTTGATGCAGGAGAGAGAGACAGAGACAGAGAGAGAAGGGGAGAAAACATATGAATGAAACCAGATTTCAGGTTGTATACTTCTAGTCCATCTCCATCTCTTCTTCCTGGCTTCTTTCTATGTGTTTTCAGCATCTTATTCTGGTCTCTGGGCCTTTCTGTTCTGTGACCTCCAGGAGATGCTGCCAGGTAATGCACTTGAGTATCATTTCATCAAGGTAATTTCCCACATGACACCATTATTGGCTACCTCAAACCAGAAACAATTTGTGATTCTTCAGACTCACTTATTTTAGCAACTCAAGATAATGGGAAACTAAGATAGATTTACCAAACCATGAATGGATTTGCTGAATGTTTGAAACATAAAAAAAGACAATTTCTTCCTGGTTCTCAAATGCAAAAGAATGAATCGCCACTACTGAAAAATCATCTTATTTATTTGTTCACTGTTATCATGTGTTTCACTGCTCTCTCTACAGTCTAATTCTTGGTTATATTTTTAAAATGAGACAATTTCCTATGGTTGGAATTCATTTAAATTATATAGTGTAGCTACCATTTTATATTTCAAATGTCATATTAAGCCCATATTGTAAGAGTACTAAGAAGATCAGTTTAAAATTCAAGATGCTTTGTTTTTCTTTCCCCCTCTCCTTTCCTTTCCTTCCCCTTCCCTTCTTTTCTTTTCCTTTCTCTTTCCTCCCCTTCCTAACTCTTTTTTCCTTTCCCAACTCTTTTTTCCTTTCCCTTTTTTGCTTTCCCAAACAATTCAGTCCTGAGGCTGTTAGATAGAACACAGCAATAGAGGTGTCCATGGTGGGAGACATGATGGTCCAGAGTGGGGTGAGGAGGGTGTCCGTACTGGGATGGCCAGAGTGGGATATCAGAGCCATTACAGGGTCATACATAAAATTCATTTTCAGGTTGATCATAAAATTAAATGTGAGAGGCAAAAAAAAAAAAAAAAGCTTCTAGAAAATAATACAATTGAATACTGTTTAACTCTGGAGTATGGAAATGTTTCTTAAGCAGCGCCATAAAAATCACTAACATAAAAGAGATTGAACATTAAAAACAAGAACTTGGGGCTTCCCTGGTGGTGCAGTGGTTGAGAGTCTGCTTGCCAATTCAGGGGACACGGGTTCGTGCCCTAGTCTGGGAAAATCCCACATGCTGCGGAGCGGCTGGGCCCGTGAGCCATGGCCGCTGAGCCTGCACGTCCGGAGCCTGTGCTCCGCAACGGCAGAGGCCACAACAGTGAGAGGCCTGCATACCGCAAAAACAAAAACAAAAACTTTGTTCAAGAAAAAGCACCATTAAGAGAACAAAAAGACAATCAACAGAGCAGGAGAAATTTGCAATACATGTAACCAACAAAAGGGCTTGTGAAAGAATATATAAATAACTTCTACAAATCAATAAGAAAAAGACAGGGAACAGAAAATAAAAATGGATGTGGGCCTTGAACAACTACTTCAAAAAAGAGCATAAACATCCAATAATCATATGAAAAGGTATTAAATGTCATTAATCACCATGAAAATGCCAATCAAACCACAAAGTTATACCACTACACACCCACGAGCCTGGCTAACATTTAAAAGTCTGATGATAACACATTTGTTGACAAAGATGTTAAGCAAGGGGAGTTCTCATATAGTACTTGTGTTAGTGTAAACTGTTAAAACCACGTTGGAAAACAGATTTCTTTTAATATATTAAATTTAAAGACACACAGGGCCCATGACCAAAAAACTTCACTCCTAAAAATTCCAACCAATATGAATGCATCCTTATGTGTGCTACAAGACACGAATAAGAACGTTCTTGAAAGCATTACTCATACAATATGTTACTAATAAAGAATTTGTAATTAAACTATATATAAATTCTTACACATTAATAAAATAATCAACAGGAAAATGAGTACAGCATATAAACCATCACTTTACAAAATAAGATATCCAAATGGCAAATAAGCATTTGATAAGATGTTAACCTCATTGACCATCAGAAGAGTGCAAATTAAAACCACTCTTCAGTAACACTAGATGCCCACATCATTAGGGAAAAGCAAACACACAAATCTGAACAGTTCGACATTCAAAACATCTGAATGGTTAGAGCTCTCCTATATTGTTGGTGGGAGTTTAAGCTTTTGCAACACTGTCTGTTTGAACTGAAGTTAAACATAAGGCTGTGTATCTCCCATGACCCTATGAAATAGTAATTCTTCCACTTTTAGGCACAGACTTAAACGAAATGAACACATGGGCCAAAAGACATTTATAGCAGCCTCATCTGTAATACTAAGATGAGACAACCCAAGTCCATGGATGAGTCAGTTGTGATACATTGATTCAGTGGAACACTCGACAGCAACAGAAGTGGATGAACAAGCTCTACACTCGATCACCCAACTGGACCTCATAATTGTAATGCTCAAAGTTGCGGGCACAAAGAATGCATAGTATATGAAGTCACACAAATAGGAAAAAGGCCAGATGGCTTCACAGACAAAGTCTATCAAACATTTAGAGAGGAGTTAACACCTATCCTTCTCAAACCATTCCAAAAAATTGCAGAGGAAGGAACACTCCCAAGCTCATTCTACGCGGTCACCATCACCCTGACACCAAAACCAGACAAAGATATCACAAAAAAGAAAATTACAGGCCAATATCACTGATGAACATTGACGCAAAAATCCTCAGCAAAATACTAGCAAACCGAGTCCAACAACACATTAAAAGGATCATACACCATGATCAAGTGGGATTTATCCCAGGGATGCAAGGATTCTTCAATATACACAAATCAATCAATGTGATACACCATATTGACAAACTGAAGAATAAAAACCATATTATCATCTCAATAGATGCAGGAAAAAGGGAAATGACACAGTTAGGGATGTGTGGTTAGGTGGTAAAACTATAAGAAAAAACAAGGAAGTCCTTACCATCGACAAAGGTTGCCGTTTTGCCCAAACTCTAGCCATGTTCCTCAGAGCGTCTTTTTGACTAGGTCTCAACCTTGGCTTATAACAAGTAGACTCTCACCGCGTCCTCTCACATTCAAAGGCTTAAATAATACTAACACAGTTTCTAGCAGCAAAGGGCCCATCCCTAGGGTGACCTAAGTCCCCTTAAAGTGCCTGCCTGAGAAACTGCAAGGCTGCCAAGAGGATTTACTGTTTGTTCTAGCCAGCCCCGGTTCTTAGAGCAGGAGCTAAAAATCCTTCCTCTGTCCCTTTGAGATGTATGTGTATCTCCTACAGCTCAGGGCTGACTTTCTTAAGCACCTGAAAGCCATTCCTTTAAAATGTAATCATCTGGAAGGGCAGGAGCCCTGTCTCCCAGGGTCCTGGGAGGAAAGAATCCTAAGGATAATTGCCAGTGAACAGAAAGCCCTAATCAGCACTGATAGTAACCAATCCTGTGTAATGTTTCACTCACCTGATTCTAATGAGCCCCTATTTTCCCCTCTTTCTACTCACTCATCCTTCCTTTAAGACACCCAGTCACCTCTGTACAAATCAAAGTTAAATTCAAGTTGGGCCCTCTTCCAATAGTATATATTACTAACTAAAATCTGTCCTTAGCACTTTAACTAGTGTCTGGCTTTATCTTTGACATAAAAATGGGGGTGGGGGAGGATGATATAGATGGCAGGGATGCAAAGAGGGCCCCTGGGTGCTGAAGTTCTAGTTCTTGATTAGGGTATTTGTTACACAGGGGCTGCTTGCTGTTGGTTCCTTGAGCTGCCCTGTTTTGATCTGTAACCATTTCTGTAGGTGTGTTATATTTCACCATTTTTTAAAAGGGTTAAAAAAAGTACAACTTGCTCTGCTGCTCGCTGGAGGCTGGTACTCAACCACTTTCTAAGAATGTAAACACAAATGCTCCTCATTTGTGTTCAGGAGAAAAACTGCACGGACTTGGGTACTGCTGATATGATTTATTGTAGGAAGAATATAGATTTTTATGTATTTGTAGCTTTTTGAGAAGCCACTTAGATTAGATTTTAAACTTTTGATATTGAATCCTCCCACATGCTTAATCCTTTCTTTACATTTCTTGAAGTGTGTATTACAGCGTAGGAAACTCCTAGGGACTATAGCATCCTGGTAAATCTTGGACTTTGAAGGAAGTTGCAGCTTGCTGTTATTCTCTGGTTTTTCTCTAATTAATTACCTCCTCTCAGGAGCACACCAAAACCACAACTATCTGCAGAACAACCATCAATGAAAAAGACCGAAATCTACCAGAAAAGATCTTCTACAACTAAAGACATAAAGACACCGGTAGGAGGGGTGGAATCATGATATAATCAAGTCCCATACCCATGCCCACCTCCCGTTGGGTGACCCACAAACTGGAGAATAATTATAGTTTAGAGCTTCCCCCCAGGAAGCAAGAGTTCTGAGTCCCACCTTGGGCTCTCCAGCCTGGCAGTCCGGCACTGGGAAGACGAGCCCCTGGAGCACTTGGCTTCGTAGGCCACTGGGGCTTAATTTTGGGAGCCCCATGGGACTGGGGGAAATAGAGACACTCTTAAAGGGCGCATACAAAATCTCACATGCGCCGGGACCAGAGACAGAAGTAGTAACTTGATAGGAGCCTGAGTCAAACTTACCTGCTGGCCTTGGAGAGTCTCCTGGAGAGGCATGGGCACAGACAGCGGTGGCAGCCATATTCGGGAGCTCGTGCAGAGGATGATGGGGGTAGGTCTCATGATGGGGCCCGCCCTCTGGCTCATTAGCACCAAGACCTCCCCCGCCCAACAGCCTGCAGGTGTCAGTGCTCAGAGCCTTGGGCCAAACATCTAAATGGGCCAAGACACAGCCCCACCCATCAGCAGATAGCTGCCTAAAGACTTCCTGAGCCCCCAGCTGCCTCTAGATATGCATCTAGAGGCAGCCCTGCCCACCAGTGGACCAAAACCCAGTTCCAGACACCAGTGGGCAAGCACTGGCCCTGCCCTCCGGGAAGCTGGCTCTAGCCTCTAGACCAGCCTCATCCACCAGTGGGCAAGCACTGGCCCTGCCCTCCGGGAAGCTGGCTCTAGCCTCTAGACCAGCCTCATCCACCAGTGGGCAGACACCAGATGCAAGAAAATCATAATCCCACTGCCTGTGGACCAAAGCTGCCCACAGTAGGCTAGACCCTGCCCCGGGACCAGCTGGGCCCTGGCTCTAACCACTGGCAGAGCAACACAAGCTGCAGGATACCCTGTACCCATCAGTGTCAGGAAGCACCCCCGCTCCTCCTCAGCAATCTGACACCAGCTCTGGGATCCCCGAGCCCTGCAGCCAGACTCCAGGTCCTGGCTCTTCCTGCCAGTGGTCCTGCACTAACCCCAGGACCCGGCTTCATTCACCAGCGTGGGGGCAGGGGGCAGAGCCCCAGAGGCTTCCGGACCCTGAATCCACCCACCAGTGAGCCCGCACTAAGCCCCGGGGCTCCCCGGGGTGCTGCAGTCAGCCACCTCATGACCAGACCCCACTGACCAGCAGCCAGCAGCACCCACACAAGGCAGGGCCTGGCAACACACCAGGCCAGGGGCCAAGGAAGCCTACCAGATGTATTCACATTATAGAGGTCCCAGAGGGAGAAGAGAGAGAGAGAAGGGGGCTGAGAACATATTTGAAAAGATAATAGCTGAAAAATTCCCTACCCTGGGAAAGGAAACGTCACCCAAGTCCAGGAAGTGAAGAGAGTCCCATACAAGATGAACCCAAAGAGGAACACACCAAGACACATTGTAATTAACATGACAAAAATTAAAGATAAAGAGAGAATACTAAAAGCAGCAAGGGAAAAGCAGCAAATAACATACAGGTGAACTCTCATAAGGCTGTCAGCTGATTTTTCAGCAGAAACTCTACAGGCCTGGCACAATACAGTCAAAGTGATGGAAGGGAAAAACCTACAACCAAGAATACCCAGCAAAGCTCTCCTTCAGATTTGATGGAGAAATCAAAAGCTTTACAGACAAGCAAAACCTAAAAGGGTTTAGCAACACCAAACCAGCTTTACAGCACATAAAAGAACTTCTAGGCAAAAAAAGAAAAGGCCATAAGGAGAAATAAGAAAATTACAAAATAAAAAGCTCATTGGTAAAGGCAAACATATAGTAAAGGCAGGAAATTGTCCACACACAAAGCTAGTAGGGAAGTTAAAAGATAAAAGCAGTAAAATCATCTATATCTACAGTAAGCAATTAAGGGATACACAAAACAATTAGATGTAAAATATGATATCAAAAACAGTAATCACGAGGGGAGGAGAGTACAACTGTAGGGTTTCTAAAATGCATTTAAAATTAAGAGATCAGCAAGTTAAAACAATCACGTCTATATATAGACTGCTATCCAAAAACCTCATGGTAATCATAAAACAAAAATTTATAATAGATATACACATAAAAAAAGGAATCCAAACATAACACGAAAGATAGTCATCAAATCACAAAGAAGAGAACAAAAGAAGAAGAAAGGGGAAGAAAAGACCTACAAAAGCAGATCCAAAACAATTAACAATGTGGCAATAAGAATGTATATATTGATAATTACCTTAAATGTAAATGAACTAAATGCTCCAACCAGAAGACATGGACTGGCTGAATGGATACAGAAACAAGACCCCTGTGAATGCTTCCTACAAGAGACTCACTTCAGATCTAGAGACATATATAAACTGAAAGTGAGGGAATGGAAAAATGTATCTCATGCAAATAGAAATCAAAAGAAAGCCAGAGTAGCAATACTTAGACAAAATAGGCTTTAAAATAAAGACTGTTACACCCAATGTTCATAGCAGCTTTATTACAGTTGCCAAGGTATGGTAACAACCTGTGTCCATCAACAGATGAATGGATAAAGAAGATGATGTTTTATACACACCCACACACACAATGGAACACTACTCGGCCATAAAAAAGAATGAAATTTTGCCATATGCTGCAACATGGATGGACTTGGAGGGCATTATGCTAAGTGAAATAAGTCAGAGGAAGACAAATACCATATGATATCACTTATATGTGGAATCTAAAAAATACAGGAAACTGGTGAATAAAGCAAAAAAGAAGCAAGCTCACAGATGTAGAGAACAGACTAGTGGTTACCAGTGGGGACAGGGAAGGGGGAGGGGCAATATAGGGGTAGGGAAAAAAAGAGGGGGTTATTACGAGATTATATGAAATCATGTGTGTGAAACTTTTGAAAATTGTAAAGCACTATAAAATTTAAAGAATCTTTCATTCAATAAAATAAAACACATTTCTGAGTTAATGGCTACATCATTCCTGCTTTAACCTCTGTGGACACATGATCAACAGTCATTACTTGACTACTTCCATCAGTCTGCCCTCAAGTTTAACTAATAATGTAAATTGAATCCATTGTAAGAAGTCTTGGGTACTCCAGCCCTTTCCAAACTTCTAGCTAGCATTCATTTCCCTCTTTTTTTTTCCAAGGCCAGTCTTAGTCCCCAGCCCCAAACAACAAATAAACTTGGGAGGAAGTTTCTAAAAACAGCTGTGGAATTTCCTTCTGGGGTATAGTATGCCTCAGGGCCATTGCAAGAGAGGCCTTGTCAAGATTTGTTCTGCAAAAACAAAGGAAGAAGGACTATTTGACTTTCAAAACCTCTGTTCCAACTGTGAGATTCTGCAGTTTCCTGATTAGACAGAATGAAGGATGGAACCCTGGCATTTACCCATTAAAGCAATGAGGAGAAGGTCTAATTTGTGGTATCTCTAACTGATAGTTTGCATTTTAAGGTTAAGATATTTTATTGCTTCCAGATGGTCAGCTAACTTCCAGCCAGAGGAAAGTTACTGCAGAGTTTAAGAATAGCTATGATACAAAGAGAGATTTTAATTATCATGTAAAGGATCTAATTAAAAAGACATACAGTAGTTGGCTTTTCACATGCTCAAGCCTATAAAAATCAGTAGTTTAAAAAATTACCTTAAGGAGGAAATTGGAAAATTATTCAATTTGAAACAGAGACACGAGGAATTTCTCAATTCAGGGCACTAGAATTAGGCTAACTGCTTGTTTCTAGATGCCTTGATCTCCA
Source organism: Mesoplodon bidens (assembly GCF_964165515.1). Lineage (NCBI taxonomy): Eukaryota > Metazoa > Chordata > Mammalia > Artiodactyla > Ziphiidae > Mesoplodon > Mesoplodon bidens. The sequence continues at coordinate 41,630,629 of NC_138171.1, forward strand.
CGTTGTTCCTTCTATTCTGTTTTATGCAACAAGCTCATGAAGGTTCTTTGAGTCTTTTTGCTTCTTTGTTAGTTTATTTCCGGAATAAGGCAGAGTCTCTTCAATCAATCAAGCAAGCAAGCAAGCAAGAAAGCGATTGATCAATTTCTGCATCTCTGAACTTGACACCTGTATTCAGATCCAGATCCTGCTGCTGATTGGGCGACCTTGGGCAAAGCACATAACCTCTCTGAGCCCCAGCTTCCTGGTTTGTAAAATGATAAGCCCTCTCCTTAGGGTTTCTGGAGCGTATCATGAGACAGTAAAAGTTAGCCATTGTTATCTGCAGAGGTTTAGAATGTGCAACTATTCACAGATGAGGCCAAAGACTGTGGAAGTGGGTGGAATTCTACAGGCAATATTCTACAAGGCACTGTCTTCTCTGTGACTTCCTCTCCCTGGCTCCTGAGCTCTGCAGCACAGAAATATTTTGCAAGAGAAACAGTGATCGCTGTTTGTAGGAGGGATGGGCAGCGTCCTATTGGAGGCCAACTGAGCTCTTTGGATTTAATGATTTGGAACCAGAAAGCTACTGAATTGTAACACAGTGACCTTGAATAAGCACTGTCTCCTCACTTCCCTGCATGATACATCAAGACCTCCTGACCCACCCGTCCCATTTTTTCTGTTTGGCACCTTGGCACAGTGCTGGAACAAAAAGCTGAAAATGGCCAGCAAACTCAATTTAAAATAAGCCCCATCCATACTGTTTAACTTTGTGGCCTCCAGGTGTCTTTTTTTTTTTTTTCCTTTTGTAAAAATTGAAATATAGTTGATTTACAATGTCGTATTAGTTTCAGGTATATAGCAAGGTGATTCGGTTATACATATATTTGTGTGTATCTATCTATCTACCTATATATATATATATATATATATATATATATATTGCTTTTCAAATTCTTTTCCCTTACAGTTTATTATAAGATAGTGAATAAAGTTCCCTGTGCTATACAGTAAGTAGGTCCTGTTGTTTATCTATTTTATGTATAGTAGTGTATATCTGTTAACCCCAAACTCCTAATTATCCCTCCCCACCTTTCCCCTTTGGTAACCATAAGTTTGTTTTCTGTGTCTGTGAGTCTGTTTCTGGTTTGTAAATAAGTCTATTTGTATCAGGCCTCCTGTTGTCTAAAAGTCACTCTGGCCTCCCCACACTTTCCTTCTCCCTTCCCAATTGGAACTTGACCCAGGGAATTCATTTAACCTGAATAAACCTGAAGACTCCAAATATGTCAATCCCATCTTGGAGGCTGCTGTTTCCATAGCCCAGTCTCCTCCATAGCTCTGCTAAGTGCCGTAGGCTTGGCCAGATGCTATGAAAGAAAAACAACATCCCTTCTCCTATTGCTCTGTGTTGGAAACCCTAATTTATTTGGTACCAAGCCTTCCTCTGGATAAGCATAGGCAACCCAACAGCTGACCCACCACCTGTGGAATCTTCACATTTCTGAAGGGGAGGTGATTGAAAGCTGGGGGGATCATTGTGTAGTGTAGAGATCTAATGGACAGCATGGTGACTACAGTTAGTAATACTGTACTGAATACTGGAAATTTGCTAAAAGAGTAGATTTTAGTTACCCTCAACACAGGAAAAAAAAAAGTATGTGAGATGTGTTAATTACCTTGATTGTAGTAATCATTTCACTCTGTGTATGTATATCAAATCATTGTGTTGTACAACTTAAATATATAAATTTTATTTAAGAATAAAATTAAATGAATATATAACTAAAACTTTTTAATCTTGAAAGTGGTAGTTATTACGAATGCATATATTGGTTAAAATTCATTGAAATATATGCTTAAAACAGGTATGTTTTTTTTTTTTTTTTCTTTTTTTTGCGGTATGCGGGCCTCTCACTGTTGTGGCCTCTCCCGTTGCGGAGCACAGGCTCCGGATGCGCAGGCCCAGCGGCCATGGCTCACGGGCCCAGCCGCTCCGCGGCATATGGGATCCTCCCAGACCGGGGCACGAACCCGTATCCCCTGCATCGGCAGGCGGACTCTCAACCACTGCGCCACCAGGGAGGCCCTGCAGGTATGTTTTATTACATGTAATTTACACCTCAATAAAATTGGTTTTAAAAAAGAATGGGAAAGCCCAACTCTGAACCCAAATGAATAAACACAAACCAAAAATATTGCTAAGACTTCCGAGTGAGCTGAGGAATTACCATGAGGGTAAAGTAACCAAAACTCACAGCAGGAAGGCAAATCAGCTGTGCCAAGTCAGAAATATTTCATGTTTCTTCAGGAAGAATTTTTTTCTTCCAGGGGAATTTTCCCCTCCATAGTAGTTTGCACAGACCTGTCTTTCTCCAACTATGACAGTGGTCTGGCTGGTTAAGTTTCAAGGACAGATAGTGGTTAGGTGGTTCTCTATAAAATCACATCTATCAAGCTAAGAGTAAAACCAAGTTACTTGTAAGTGGCAGACGATAAAGGGAAATCAGGGGTTTCTGAACTCAGAAAATGTCAGCTAACATCCTTTTATAGGTCTGCATTGAGACATGAATAAGCTTAGGGATACTCTTGTGGGTCTGGGAGGCACAGGGCAGATGCTCTGATGTTGGCTTTATAGTTACCCATAAAGAAATTCTCCCGTGAATTGGACACAAATAAGCTTTTACCACCTACCAGATTCAAAAATTTCCTTCATTCTTTTTTATAGGAATAAAAGCCTGTAGGTACAACATCAAACACAAATCAACTTCCAGTGGAGATGCTCCATATTTCAGCTGAAGAATGAAAACAAGGGCCACTGTGGGTTAGCTTTATGACCCATTCAGACTAGAGGCTGTTCATTTATTTATTAAGTTCATTAATTCATTTACTTCTTCAGCCAATATGCATTGTGAAGCTATTGCATGCCAACTGTCGAAGACATAGGACATGATTCTGACTTTAAATCTCTCACAGTCTGTTTGGTGACAGCAATGTGAACAAATAATCACAATGCAATACAATCATCGAGGTGAGCATTCACAGAGCTGTGGGAATACAGACAAAGGAGTAACTAACACAATCCAGGGAATTAGGAAAATTTTTTGCACACAGACACACAGACACACACACACACAGACACACACACACACACACACGTACTCATCTGACAGAGATGCCAAGGCCAGTTTGGTGAGAGATCTCTGACCTTCAACATTCCCTTAAACAATCCACAGTAAGTATTGTAACCGAGCAGGACCCTAGGAGGTCTTCCCAGAACAGACCACCCCCTATGTCCTCCACCTGCCTTTTGTCTGCAGAAAAACTTTAGTCAAAGAATAAATTTAATCAGAGAAGTGAGAAAATGCAGAAAGAAAAACAGTCAAGCAAGACAAAATAATAATGCTTTAGTCATTAAACAAAGTCAAGGGCCTTTAGTTCTTCCTCAAGGACTAGATAATATTCTGAGCCACGTCCTTTGAGCTGTTTTGCAGATGCTGAAAATCCCATCAGGTGGAAGAAGTTAACTGTACGCTGTCCATAAACACATAGACCCCAGACTGGTTGGAACCAGAAGGTTGATGATGTTGACTCCCAATTACCTCACCACCAACCAATCAGAAGAATGTCCACGAGCTGAACACGCCCTGCTCCTTGAGCACTATAAGACTCCTCACTACCCCCTCCAGGGTGGGACACACAGTCTTGAGGGCATGAGCCTGCTGTGGCCCCCTTTGCCTGGTAAAGCAACAAAGCTATTTCTTTCTACTTCACCCAAAACTCTGTCTCTGAGATTTAGTCCAGCACCAGTGTACAGAGGCCAAATTTCGGCAACAGTATATCATCGGCTGATTTCTCTAAACCCATCTAAGGCTAAAAATAACAGAAAAATGAATAAAGTTGCTTTGAGTGTCTCCAATTCTGGGATGAAGAGGATGGGCAATCTTATTTCCATCATCCTATTAAAGCATAAACCATCTTCTGGGTATGAAGAAAATAGCACTTTGGTATAATTTATTCATTCATCTTATTTATTAATGTGTGTGGATGAACATATTGATTGCCATTATGCAATTATACAGATACATTTCCCCCAAATCCACAAGATGCTTGGATTTGGTTACATCACTCTCAACTTCCAGTCTTTGCTCTGGCTTTCCTTTTCTTCCTTTGAGAAACCTTCAACTTACTTGTCCTTCTAGGCAAACAGATCGACAAAGAAAAGAGTTACCTGCAAATTTTGCAATGGCATTCTGAAAATGCAGGTTAATGATAGAGGACTCTGGAGCTGACTGTGTGATGGAGGAGGGAGGGAACTGCTCTGCCCACTGGTTTCTCCGACAGAGCCCCTCTCCTCCCAGTTATAGATGCTTGATGTCTACCCAAAGGTTCCACCCCTTTCCACGATCTGGGAGCCAGCCTGGCTTTGAGCTGTCATTGGGAGGCCAGGACATAGGGAGATCATATGGAATAACACTCAGGGACTCTGCGTATCTGGTGGGCCACGTTGCCCATCCAGATCCCCAGGTCAAAGTCTCTCCTTGCCCCCTGGTTCCCTCTCTGATCCCTGCCTGGTAGCCATTAGCTCTGGTGTCCTTCTTTTTCCTGGTCAGTCTTCTCTCCCAGGGAAGTAGTCAGACCCCTGATCCCCTAACCTTTGGCCAGGAATCTAAGACCTGATGACAGACCCATATGGTATGGATCAGATCCTTGCATATTTCGTGCCCCAATGTGATCTGGGACTCAGTTACCTGTTACTGGACCTATCATGGTTCGTTGGGCGCCATGTTTCATCAGCTGCCCGGACTTCCTCCATCACCTGCCATTGGTTCTGCCCACTCCCTCAATGCCTGCAGCCACTCCCCTCTTGCCCCCGCCCAAACCCTGTGCACAGCATCCTGTGAATGACGCCCAGCCCCACCTCCACCACAAAGGCTGCCCTTAGTCTATCTCATCCCCCTGGAGTTGGGTCCCCTGTGTATAGTAAAGATGAAAAAGAGTCATTTGCAAGGCTTTCTTCAGTTTGTTCAGAGCCGTGTTTGCTAAAGTGTGATACCCATATCCCTAATGGAATCTGAGAAAAATAAGGTGGTCTGTGGGTAGGCCATATTTTGTAAAAAAGTTGATCATTTAATGTGCATTTTTTTTTTTTTTTTTTTTTTTTTTTTTTCAGTACGCGGGCCTCTCACCGTTGTGGCCTCTCCCGTTGCGGAGCACAGGCTCCGGACGCACAGGCTCAGCGGCCATGGCTCACGGGCCCAGCCGCTCCGCGGCATGTGGGATCTTCCCAGATCGGGGCACGAACCCACGTCCCCTGCATCGGCAGGCGGACTCCCAACCACTGCGCCACCAGGGAAGCCCTAATGTGCATTTTGAGCAAATATAGTTTTCAAAACAAACCCATGAGAAAAGGCAGCAGCCTATAATGGTTCAGAGCATGAAGTCTAAGGTTAAACTACCTGGTTCAAATTCTGGCTTTTCCACGTACCAGTTGAGGGACCTTGGTAGTTACTAAATGTCTCTGTGACTCAATGTCCCCATGTGTTAAATAGGCACGATAATAATAGTATCTGTGTTATAGGGCTCTTACGAGGATTAAAATGAGTTAATGCATGTAAAACATTAAATAAGTTAAAACATGTATATTAAAAGCATGACATGACACACTGTAATCACTTAATAAAATTTGATTTTTTATTTTGTGGCTATTATTGCCTAAAATGTAGCTAACTGAAAAGAGAAGTGAGTTTGTTTAGTTAAAAAATTATGTACATAGGGCTTCCCTGGTGGCGCAGTAGTTGAGAGTCCACCTGCCGATGCAGGGGACACGGGTTCGTGCCCCGGTCCGGGAAGATCCCATATGCTGCGGAGCGGCTAGGCCCGTGAGCCATGGCCGCTGACCCTGCACGTCTGGAGCCTGCGTGCCTGGAGCCTGTGCTCCACAACGGGAGAGGCCGCAACAGTGAGAGGCCCGCGTACGGCAAAAAAAAAAAAAAAAAAAAATTATGCCTCCCTGGGTATTTCCTCCAAACGAGTTGTTGCATTCAGCAAAATAACCCAGGAAGCTGTAGTTTCCAGGGTTACCTCTGGAAGCTTCATGAAAGCACCCAGCAGAGCTAGTCTTGAGGTCAAGCCACTACCCATTGGAGAGAGGTTCTTGTACCTTATCGACCAGCAGATACGTGTCGACTGAAAAAAAATGCACAATGTGAGAGTTGTGAGTTAAGTTTTATTTGGGGCAAAATGAGGACTATAGCCCAGGAGACGGCATTTCAGATAGCTCTGAGAAACCGCTCCAAAGAGATGGGGGAAAGGTCAGTATATATGTGATTTTGGTGAAGGGGGAGTACATGCAATCAAGCTCATATCTTTTTTGCAGAAGGTCTCTGCGAGTCATGAGGAGCAGACGTCACCATGGAGGATTTTAGTGCTTTACTAGATACGAGGAGAATTGCAAGAATTGGGCTCATAAGACCTTCTCCTGAAAATATCTATCTGAAGACCTGTTCTGCCAGTTTTTCCCAGAGCACAGAGTGCCTCATTTCTGATCTCCACCTTGAACTCCTTTCAGGGGGTGTTGAAGGTCAGCAGCTGCGGTGGCTCAGAATTTAATCCTTGTAGAGTTAGATGGCAAGTGCCATTCTGTAGTTGGCATATGTACCAAGAAAGGCAGCGCGGAGTGTGTGAATACACATTTAATACGGCTCTGGTGTGGAGGTCAGTTTGTGGATGGAGAAAGCAGAGTTCTAGTCCTTGAAAAAGAGGATGGGGATCCATGGTTGAACAAATGCCTCCAGTGTGCCCTCCTCTGATCCCGAGCACCCACATCTGCTCTTCTTAACTGGAGCAGGACTTGCCAGGTAGGACTAGAGCTAGCGTGGAGGCTGAGGGGAGGTCAGGGAGTGAGGGCTTTGTTGCCGCCCCTCTTATGGATGATTCCAGCCCCTGGTCATCCCCTTTCTTTCTGAGCTGCCTAGTCCACTCAGGCCACAGTCCTGCTGACCAGCATCACACAGCATCTGTGTGGCCCACGACAGGGGGAATCCAGTCTCTTGGCCTCTCTCCTCTACACCCTCACTCCAAAGCCAAAGCAAGCACTGGTCCTATGAGTTTTACTCGTAATAATAACGAGCCATGAAGAGACAGTGAAAAGTCACCTTCCTTGCTCCTTCTGTGTGTCTCTCTTTTCTCCACTTAGAAAAATGACAGCTCTTTTGGCTGCTATAAATGTTAATTAAGTTAAGAAAAGTTGCATACTTAAATACAATAGGAGCTCTTGCATGTGAAGGACAAGGGTAAGGTTCATCTACACTTGAGAAGAATGTCAGGGCCCGGGCATTCCCCAGCTAGGGAGTTGTGCTGGGGAGGAGTGTGGGAGTCCCTGAGTGAGAATGGGAAGGGGTCCAGCAGCAGGGCGGAGGGAAGGGTATTCCCCCAGCAGCTCCTTGGACTTGGCCCCCTGAAGCCCTATGACTCTATGAACAAACAGCAACACCCCGCCCCTGCCCACCCCGCAGCGTTAGGCCCTGTTGTTTCTCCTAAGTGCAATTTAATAATTTTGGTGTTTCGATTTGTTTACTATTTGCCTCTTCTGCTAGACAGTAAGCTGCCGAGGCCAGGGAACGTGTGTCTACCATACCCTGTACACAGTGGCGCACAGCAAGTGCTCAATAAATGTTCAATTAACGAATAAGTCAAGGACTAGATACTTTGTAGATTTGTAGATAAATTTGTGGGTAATTTGTTGATAAAAAGCTGTGTATGTTTAGGCTCTCTGATAGGACTCCACAAAGGACTGGGTTGCTGAAATGGCCTTATAGGGGTCTTTGAGTTTTAGAAGGAATCCAACTTCTGGCAGAAACGGAGCATTCTAGGGAAAAATACAACCCCAGGGCTGCCATGCAACTCGGCCAGTAGGCAAGTATTTCCTTTTCATGGCAAATCCTACCAGGAAAAGATATGAAATGTACATGCCCATTATATGTATCATTATTTCTTTATTTTCAATTGTTTTTTTTTTTGGCTGTGCTGTGCGGCTTGCAGGATCTCAGTTCCCCAACCAGGGACTGAACCCAGGCCATGGCAGTGGGAGCCTGGAAACCTAACTGTTAGGCTGCCAGCGAACTCCCTATGTATCATCATTTAGAAATTATATACATGCATCCCTGTCATCGTATATATTAAATATCAATATACATAGATTTCTTTCTCATTTTAGTTAACAGTACATAGGCGTTCTAATATTTTATTTCTGTGCCCTAGTGGGTTGTCTTGCGCAGTCGCTTTGGAAGCCACTGCTACTGTCTGATGAGGCTGTGGTCAGCGGAGTGGGCCCTGGGCTGGAGGGGGTAACCTACGTCTCTTGGACAGGCGGACCTGCTTTGATGTATGTTTCTACCAACTAGTACTCTTTCTTAGTTCTCAAAATTTTAATAACAGCAATAATAACCAATATTTATTGAGTGATGAGAGGTTGAAATACAAACAATGGCCAAACCATCTGTGACTGTACAACTCTGACCCACAACCTCTCCAGCAACCAATCTGGGAAGCCCAACCATAGCCTTTGCTGTCGGTGGCTCAAAATGGTCAGGATTTAGTCGGCAATTGCCAGCTTCTTTAGTTTTTGTCCCCACTTAGGTCTGAACCAATCATAGGACAAATCATAGAAACCAACCAATTGTAGGACCAATCATAGAAACCAACGAATCGTAGGACCAATCATAGAAAGCCAAATATGTTCCCTTAACTCCTCGACTGCTAGTTATTCTGCTTCTACTCTCCCCAGGCCAACAGCCTCCAATCAGGACATATGTGAAGCCTTCCCTTTTTCCACTATAAAGCTTTCCCTCTCCACTGCTTGCCTTTGAGTCTCCGCCAAACACAAGTAATGGTGGCTGACTCCTCTGTGTGAGTGAAAGAATGTTGCCTGCCTTATCGGTAAACAAAGGATGTTGCAGCCATCAAGCCATCACATTGCAGCTGCCCATAACGGTGAGCCCTGAAGGAACTCAGGGTGGAAACAGGATGCCCCCCCATCAAGCCATCAGCCCCTGCAGCTGCCCCCAAACAGTGCACCTGAGGAGACTCAGCATGGGAAAACACAGGATACTGGCCCCATTTAGCTGAGGTACATATCAGAGGAATGATTTCAATGAGCCCAGATGTTTGCATCTTCCCATATATAGAAAAGCGCTAAATTCCTTAACTTGAGATGCCTGGTTTTCTGTAATTAACAGTAATCTTTTGATGCTCTGACCACCTGGTCTTTGTTGCAAAAACTCTTATATATCCTGGCTCCTGCCTGACCTCTTCTGAGCAATCTCTCAGAGCTGTCTGAGAGGCTGCATCCCAGGCTTAAGTCCTCAGTTTTGTCTGCCAAACAAAACATAATATTCAACTTTTATGTTGTGCTTTTTTTTTTGGTTTGTTTTCAGCCGACACTTGCAATAGCAAACTGAATATACAACCTTTGCTTGTCCTCAGTTGGATGATCTTTGTTTATTTCCACAGTGCTTACTATATGCCTAGCCCTGTGCTAAGTGATTCACATGCATTTATCTTTGCAACTTCATGAGGTAGTATTATGGATATCATTCCTGTTTTACAGCTGGGGAAACAGATGAGACCCAGGGAAGTTAGGTAACTTGCTCAGAATCGCACAGCTAATAAGTGGTGAGTCTAGGCTGATGTGTGTGCAGTGGCTGGCACACAAGGCAGGCCTTCAGCACACGCAGCAGCTTGGTCTCTCCCCTTTCATTTATCCCCCCTTGTCATGTCTTTTCTCCCCTTATATTATGCTTCCTTGAAGTGGAGGAAAGGATGGATTCTGTCTTTTTTTTTCTTTTAAAAAGAAACTCCAGTGGGATTCTTTCACAACGTATACATGTATCAAATTATCACACTGTATACTTTAGATTCTCAAAATTTTTTTTGCCATTAATATTGCCAACAAAGTTGGGAAAAAAAGAATAAGCAAACAAACAAACAAACAAAAAACCTCCAGTGAAATAAGTCAAACAGAAAAAGGCAAATACTATACAACCTCTTATATGTGGAATCTGAAAACAAAAACAAAAACCGAGAATCATAGGTACAGAGAACAGATTGGTGGTTGCCAGAGGTGAGCACTGGTGGGAGAACTGGGTGAAGGTGGTCAAAAGGTAGACACTTCCAGCTATAAAACAAATGTCATGGGAATGCAATGTACAGCATGGTGACTATAGTTAATAATACTATTTGTATGTTTGAAAGTTACTAAGAGGGCAGATCTTAAAAGTTCTCATCACAAGAAAAAAAAGTTGTTAACTCTGTATAGTGATGGATGTTAACTAGACTTCCGTGGTGAGCATTTCATAATATATACAAATATTGAATCATTATGTTGTACACCTGAAATTAACATAATGATGTATGCCAATTATATCTCAGTCAAAAAAACCAAATAACAATTCTAGTATCTGCTGTAATGTTCAGGGTTTTATGAGAGTGAAGTCTCTACCTCTCTGTTTCTGGAAGATTAAGTAGATTGGCAAAGCCTCTGGAGAAAGATGAACCCCGGGTTTTCCTTGATGAACTTCCAAGTATTTTTTGTAATAATAAACTGGACTTTGTTAAAATTAAAAGCTTTTCTTCTGCATAAAACATTCTTAATAGAATTAAAATAATATTTGCAAACCATATTTCTTACAAAGGTCTTGTATCCAGAATACATAAAGAACTCTCAGGGGACTTCCCTGGTGGTGCAGTGGTTAAGAATCCGTCTGCCAATATAGGGGACACGGGTTCGAGCCCTGGTCTGGGAAGAACTAAGCCCGTGTGCCACAACTACTGAGGCTGCACTCTAGAGCCCGTGAGCCACAACTACTGAGCCTGCATGCCACAACTACTGAAGCCCATGTGCCTAGAGTCCATGCTCTGCAACAAGAGAAGCCACCGCAATGAGAAGACTGCACACCACAATGAAGAGCAGGCCCCGCTCGCCGCAATTAGAGAAAGCCGGCACAGCAACGAAAACCCAATGCAGCCAGAAATAAATAAATAAATATATTAAAAAAAAAAAAAAAAACAAACCTCTCAAAACTCAGCAATAAGAAAGAAACAATTTGATTTTTTAAAAATGGTCCAAAGATTTGAACAGACATTTCACCAAAGAAGATATTTGGATGGCAAAGTATTTATTTTTTTTGGCTACATGGCATGAGGGATATTAGTTCCCTGACCAGGGGCCAAACCTGCACCCCTGCATTGGAAGCACAGTGTCTTAAGCACTGGACCACCAGGGAAGTCCCAGGATGGCCAAGTATTTTTAACTTTGGTGATGGATTAGGCTGAGATGCGAGAGGTTTTTAACAGGCAAGCAAAGGTAACGGTCAGAGCTCCATATCTTCTGGACCATGGCTGATGAATGAAAAATGTATCTGGAAGCAAAATCCTTGGTGACCTATGAACAGAAATACATCAATCTCCTTCCTTTGTTTGCTAAACAAACAAATATACCAATAAATCTCTTTTTAAAAATGTTGTTTGTAGTTTAACTGAATTTTATGCATAGGAAAGATTTTTGGAGCCATCCAAGAGAAATTTCTTATTTTAAAGTCGAGAATTGATTTGCTTCTTGGTAACGGGTAATAAAACCCAGATCCCCTGGTGAACAGACCACACAGCCACTGAGGCATAATTTCGTTGGTTTTACTAGCTGGACTGGGGGCAAATGGTATGTAGACAGATGGCAGTCATTGATTGAGGGAGGTCACTCATCCCTCTGGGAGCCTCTGGGCACATGGCAATTGATGACTCTGTCAACGGGTCCTTTAATCTCTGTGTATGTAGTTTAAGTGGCTAGGTGTGCTCCTTTTAGGCCTGAGAATTTACTCAGCAGGCAGACTCTATTTAGTTCCATCCCTTCACATCAGTTCAACCTTCATTCATACAAGCATGTTGGCTTTAGTCCAGAGTTTGCTTTCTTCCATCAAGATATGCAAGCAATCTTGTAGACAGCATATATATGGGTCTTGTTTTTGTATCCATTCAGCCAGTCTAGTCTTTTGGTTAGAGCATTTAATCCATTTACATTTAAGATAATTATTGATGTGTATGTTCCTATTGCCATTTTCTTAATTGTTTTGGGTTGATTTTGTAAGTCTTTTTTCTTCCCTTCCTCTTTGGTTCTCTTCTCTTGTTTTTTTGATGACTAACTCTAGTATTGTGTTTGGGTTACTTTTTCTTTTTTGTTTGTGTATCTGTTGTAGTTTTTGTGCTTGCTGTTCCCATGAGGTCTTGATATAGCAGACTATATATGTACCAGGTCATTTTAAGTTGCTGGTCTCTTTTCTGCCTGGAGGAGTTTCTCTAGCATTTGTTGCAAAGCTGGTCTGGTGGTGCAGAATTCTCTTAGCTTTTGCTTATCTGTAAAGCTTTTGATTTCTTCATCAAATCTGAATGAGAGCCTTGCTGGGTAGAGTATTCTTGGTTATGCTCTTCCCTTTCATCACTTTAAATGTATCATGCCACTCCCTTCTGGCCTGCAGAGTTTCTGCTGAGAAATCAGCTGATAACCTTATGGGAGTTCCCGTGTATGTTATTTGTCATTTTTCCCATGTTGCTTTTAATATTTTTTCTTTGTCTTTCATTTTTGTCAATTTGATTACTATGTGTCTCAGCGTGTTCCTCCTTGGGTTTATCCTGCCTGGGACTCTCTACATTTCCTGGACTTGGATGACTGTTTCCTTTCCTATATTAGGGACCTTTTCAGTTTTTCTCTCTCTCTTCTCCTTTTGGGACCCCTATAATGTGAATGTTGGTGCATTTAATGCTGTCCCAGAGCTCTCTTAGACTGTCTTCATTTCTTTTCATTCTTTTTTCTTTATTCTGTTCCACAGCAGTGATTTGCACCATTCCATCTTCTAGCTCACTTATCCATTCTTCTGCCTCATTTATTCTGATATTGATTCCTTCTAGTGCATTTTTCACTTCAGTTATTGTATTGTTCATCTCTGTTTATTTGTTCTTTAGTTCTTCTAGGTCTTTGTTAAACATTTCTTGCATCTTCTAGATCCTTGCCTCCATTCTTTTTCTGAGATCCTGGATCACCTTTACTATCATTATTCTGAATTCTTTTTCTGAAAGATTGCCTATTTCCACTTCACTTAGTTGTTTCTCTGGGGTTTTATCCTGTTCCTTCATCTGGAGGATGAAACATAATCCTCTGCTCTTTCATTTCATCTAACTTTCTGTGATTGTGGTTTTCGTTCCGCAGGCTGTAGGATTATAGTTCTTGCTTCTGCTGTCTGCCCTCTAGTGGATGAGGCTGTCTAAGAGGCTTTGCAAGCTTCCTGATGGGAGGGATTGGTGGTGGGTAGAGCTGGGTCTTTTCCCTCTGATGGGCAGGGCTGTGCTCAGTAAAACTTTAATCCACTTGTCTACTGATGGCTGGGGCTGTGTTCCCTCACTCTTGGTTGTTTGGTCTGAGGCAACCCAGCACTGGAGCCTACAGGTTGTTTGGTGGGGCTAATAGCCTCTGGGAGGGCTCATGCCAATAAGTACTTCCAAGAACTGCTGCTGCCACCAGTGTCTTTGTCCCCACAGTGAGCCACAGCCACCCCCTGCCTCTGCAGGAGACCCTCCAGTACTAGCAGGTATGTCTGGCCCAGTCTCTTATGGGGTCACTGCTTTTTTCCCCTGGGTCCTGATGGACACAAGACTTTGTGTGTGCCCTCCAAGAGTGGAGTTTCTATTTCCCCAGGTCCTGTGGAAGTCCTGCAATCAAATCCCACTGCTTTTCAAAGCCAGCTTCTCTGAGGACTCCTCCTCCCATTGCCAGACCCCCAGGCTGGGAAGCCTGACATGGGGCTCAGAACTTTTTCTCCTGTGGGAGAGTTTCTGTGGTATAATTGTTTTCCAGTTTGTGGTTTGGCCACCCGGCGGGTATGGGATTTTGATTTTATTGCAGTTGCACCCCTCCTACCATCTTGTTGTGGCTTTTCCTTTGTCTTTGGATGTAGGGTATCTTTTTTGGTAGGTTCCAGTGTTTTTCTGTCAATGGTTGTTCAGCAGTTAGTTGTGATCCCGGTGTTCTCGTAAGAAGAGCTGAGCACACGTCTTCCTACTGCACCATCTTGAGCTATTCTATTTCATTCTTTTTAATAACCATATAGATTCCACTAAATGAAGGTGCCATGAATTAATTGATGGATATTTATGTTGTTGCCAATCTCTTGCATGTACACACAGTAAAATGCCTTCATATAAAGACGAAGGCTGGTGTGACACTGGAACGAGGTGCTGGACATGTGGGAATGATGAGGGCTAGGGACCCTGGGACCCTGGGTGGCCTCCCCACCATCCCTCTGACAGCAGGGAGGGGACAAGGAGAGGTTTTCAGCATGGGGAGGACCCGTCTCCTATTAGGTCAGGACTTTGTCTTGGTCCTATCCCCCTCTGCCCAGAAGTCACTCTGTGCTTGAGGCAGTTCTCATTGTGAGCAGGAGGATAAGAAAGGGGGCCTGCCCTCACCTAGAGACTCAGTATGGGAGCTTGGTGTGCAATTTTTTTCACTTTAGAATTTGTTTTCAGTTACTATGTAATTAATACACACGGTTAAAAAAACACCTCAAATGCTACAGAAAGATGTAAGATATAAAATAAGACACGCCCATGCTCTGGAATCTACAGTTAATAATTGTTAATCTGGTGGTTTTCAGTTAAATAATTGACCTTTATTCCTTGTTCATTGTTTGCAGGCAGGATCTGTCCCCTCCCCGCCATAAAGATGAGGAGATTGTGCCACATGCTTTCCCTTTCTCCTCAGCAACACCTCCTAATTTTTGTTAGTTACATCATTATTTTTCATGTAGTTTAAAACAGAGTATCACATTTACATTCTCCTTTGTAATGATCATCAAGCTTCCTGTTATGAGTTGATTTGAAAAATTAAGAACTATTAGCAGCATTTACAATACAATGGTTGAAGTAAACATTATTCCCTATGGAAATAGGAAGTATGTTTGGTCCTGGGTCATTAAACTTTTGTTACTGGAAGCAAAATTCAAAGATCCAATAATCTTTGCCTTCCCCATAACCATCTTCATTTCTTTCTGGCCAGACTTAGCTCATTATTTCTCATACCCTGTATCTTCATTTTTGGATTCCTAGTCCAAGAGCAAGTTCTGTCAGTTCTACCTCCAAAATACATCAAGAATCTGTCCATTTTTTTTTTTCCTGTTACCACTTTGGTTCATTATCCCTCACCTGGACCACTTCCAAAGCCTCCCGTATTAGTTTGCTAGTGGTGCCGTAACAATCTGCCAAAACTGGGGCTGGGTTGTGGGTGAGGCTTAGCCAACAGAAATTTATTTGCTCAGAGTCCTGGAGGCTAGAAGTCTGAAATCAAAGTGTTGGCAGGCAAGGTTGGTTATTTCTGCGGCCTTTCACCTTGGTTTGTAGACGGCAGTTTTCTCACTATGTCTTCACAAGTCTTCCGTCTGTGTGTGTGTCTGTGTGTTGTGTGTGTGTGTGTGTGTGTGTCCTATCTCATAAGGACACCAAACGTATTGGATTAGGCCTCACTCTCATGACATCATTTTAAATTAATTCCACCTTTAAAGACCCTACCTCCAAATACAGCCACATTCTGAGGTACTAGGGGTTAGAACTTTGACATATGAATTGAGGGAGAATACAATTTGGCCTGTAACACCTTCCTTTTGAAAAACAAAAATTAGACTTCTCTGCTACGCCATCCAATGGTTCATATTGTGCTTAGAATAAAATTAAACCCCCCTGGCTTCACTTACAAATTCTTCTATGCTTTGCTTTTGCAATCTTTCCATCTCAGCTCACACCCAATTCCCCTCCTTTCTGCTTTCGAGTAAACTTAGCTCCTGTCTCAGACCACTTGCATTTGCTATCCTCTCTGCCTAGAACCCTGTTGACTGAAGAAGAAAAAAAAGCACAACCTAAAACTAAAAGCTGAGAATTATGGGGGTTTTTGGCAGACAAAACTGAGGACTTTTAGAAGGAGAAGAACAAGTTTTGTACATTAACGCATATATGTGGAATCTAGAAAAATGATACAGATTAACCAGTCTGCAAGGTAGAAATAGAGACACAGACGTAGAGAACAAACGTATGGACACCAAGGGGGGAAAGCGGGGTGGGGGTGATGAATTGGGAGATTGGGATTGACATGTATACACTAATATGTATAAAATAGATAACTAATAAGAACTTGCTTATAAAAAATTAAAAAAAAAGATATGCAAGCAACCGGAGAGCTCCATCAACCTTGTGTGCCTTGGCACCACTGGTTTCATAAGCAGCTGGCCTACCATAAATATTCAGCTGCTTATGTTTTTGCATATCTAACATATGCCAGGCAGGTCCTTAAAATTTGGGTGTCACTGACCACATTAAGAATCTGAAGGAAGTTATGGGTCTTTCCCCCCAGAAAAAAATACCCAAATGATACACACACACAAATTTCTGTATCTGACTGAGGGGTGTTTATGGACTTCTGGTCTACCTCGAACATCTCTGGGGAGAGGAGCTGATTAGGGAAATGGAACAGTGTTTTTGAGCAGAATGAAGGATCCAGCTCACATTATACACCACCAATTGGTAATGTCCCCAAGCTTTGGGGTGATATGGTTTTCCCTAGGTGCCCTCTCTTGCCTGGGTGGGATTGATTCAGAGGTGGGGATTGCCAAACTGGGGGCACAGTGGGAGACCATGTCTATGAGTGTGTGTGAATCAGGGCCACTACTGGGAATGCGTTTGAAATAAATGAGTAACCAGGTCTCAAGTAACCAGGAAGGGTAGAGAAGGAACTCAAGAGGGCATGGAAGGGCTGAAATATTGGGGAGGGAGAGAGGGGTTGCTGGTGGCTGGAGAATCTGTTTGGTTGGAATTGAGAGTAGGAAAGCAGTGGGCACAGTGTGGGATTTTAGTGCAGGATTTCATGAGTGCAGCACTTCTGTGTGTTGACAGGCTTCAGGGTGTGACCATGACAGTGGGTCACTCATTGGGTCTAGAGTGTCAGATGTCATGTATAATGTAGCTGTCCAGGAGGAATGTGGAAGGTGAGGGGAGAAACCTATAAGATTCATGATAACATCATCAGTTAATTTGGGCAAGGGACCTCTCTGGTTTTAGGGGGAGAAAAGAAATCTCACTGAAGTTGAATTTTGCCTGGAAACATCTCCATTACTCTGAGGCCATTTCCTCTAATTTGCTTCCGGTCTCCTAATCCCAAATATGTATATGCCTGGGAGTCAGGCCCACCACGGTTTAGAGCCGTTTACTACTGGGACACCCTAGCCCAATGCCTCAACCTCTCCAGCTGCAGTCCTGTGGATGAACAAATGCCCAGAAATTATTTTTGTAGAAGCTTCCCTTGATTGTGCTAGCTTCCCTCCATGCGTGTTTATAACACCTAACCCAGCCGGGTATTCAGTGAGATAACATGGAGAGGGTGGTGGCCCAGTGCTTGTCTTATAAACGGCTCAATAACTCAGGTTTCTCCCTACTCAACCCCTTTCCTGCCCTACCCGTGGGGTTAAAAACTGTCCCTTGTGGCTTTTGATGTGCCTTTTTCATCTAACAGTTTTGTATTCACTTTCTTGTAGATTATACAAAGCAAAACCTATTGAACCGGGACACAGCGTTCCAAGGGAATTAGAAGATTGTTATATTTTTTCATTCACTTGGATTCTATGTTGAAAATCAACATTTCAAATAATAAATCAGCAACAAACCACAAAAACCCAACGGTAACAACAACAACATCAAAACACTTCAATGAGATCGAAATGGTAAGGTGGAAACAACCAGATTTATTGGGCTTCACTGCCCGATCTTTTTTAGTTGCCAGCCTTATTTCTTGCTTCAGGCCCAAGGAATTAAATGGATCAACGCGGGGTTTTGAATTCCAGCATTTGGAGCTCCTGGCTTTGGGAAGAGGAAGAGATTTCGGAAATCCAAGAGCCAAAATATTGTTCTTACGATAAAATTCGTATAGAGGTGGGACTGGACACAGAAACTGTAATCTGAACGATGAGAATTCTCACACGGAGGGAACCCACCCAGCCCACTAACGCTCGGCCTGGCTCCCAAAGTAACAGAATCCGAGTCTCCAGGCCAGATTTTCCCTCTAGCCATTCCTGGCCACGCAAAGCGGAGCTGCGAGCACACAGAAAGGGATGTCTTCATCGCCAACCAGGATGGAACAAACCCGCCCGCTCGGGGAGTGCTGAGAACCAAAGGGTCCCTCCAACGCGGCAGCCGTCAACATGACTTGACTGCCCTCAACCCGCGCGGTCCGCACTCTCCAGGCGCCCCCAGCCTTTCCGGGAGCGCGCGCAAGAGCCGGCGAGCCGGGGAGCTGTGCGTCCAGCAGCCTGCGGGCGGCGGTGGCCGACTGGCTCGCGGAGAGAGAGGCGGCGGAGGAGGAGCTGGCGCTGCAGCCGGTCCCCTCGGGCCACGCCCCGCCCTCCGCCGCCACCTGCGCATCCCCTCCGGGCTCTCGCGCCCCGGGGCAGTGTGGGCTCTCCTTGCCGCAGCGGAGGTATCACAGCGTCCGCCAATTAAAAGACTCGGCGTTTGGCTCCTTGGGACGCGGGAAGAGCAGCGCTGCCTGTTCTGGCGACTGGAGGGTGCGACGGCGCGCGTCCCTCCCCTCCGCGCTCCCCGCGACGTTCGTGGAGGGGGCTACAGAACTGCTGTGACTTTTGAGGTCCGACTACTCCTTCCGGCTAGCCTCCCAACGCGCCAGCTTGGAGAGAGGCCGGCGTGACCGGCAGGCCCAGAAGACTCGCTGCGTGGGCTCGGGACTTGGAACGTGTCCGGGAGCCCGCGGCGCTGTGCGCGCTGTTGAGTTTGGCGGCGGGGTGGGGTGTCCCCCGGCGCGAGGGGGCGGAGAGGACGTTGCGCTCTGCCCCTTCGCCCGCCCCCTAGTGCTGCCCCCACTTTGAGAGTAATCGAGACTTGAGTGTGACTGCGGAGCCGCGAGGATGCGGGCCCTGGGCGCGGGTTTTTCCTCAGTTCGGCGCGATGGAGCGGGTCGGTGAGCGGAACAAAGGCGCCCTCCCCGGGGAGCCGGTCCTCGGCTGAAGACCGCGGGGCGCGCGCCACGACGGCCGCCTGCGGACTAGGGTGGTGGCTGTGCGGCCCGAGGCGCGGCGCGCTCCTCCGCGGGCGGGCGGCGAACGCTGAGCCCGACACCTGCGCGCCGCTCCTGCTGCGGCGCCGGGGCAGCCCCGCCTGCCGGCCCGCGGGCCCCGGGAGTCCGCTGCGCTGGCAGCCCCGCTCCCGGTGACCCAAGGTCCAGCGGCGAACCACTTGGTGGTGCAGAGGAGAGACCCCCGGCCCTTCGCCAAGAAGCCGAGGCGCCTGCTAGGGGCCGCGCGCCGTGGACTGAGCAGGCATCATCTCTGGGAGCACTTCTGTAGACCGAAGCCTTTGGTGTGAGCCATCTAGCTCTCCCCGCGACTGCCCGGACCTCCCAACCGTCTCCGCTGCCCTAGCCTCCGCGCCGTGGGGCCGGGAGCGGCTGGGATCCTCGCCAGCCGTCCGGAGCGCGAGGTTCGCACGGCCCCCGGCTGTCCCGCGCCTCGCCGGAGCCCGAGGGGGCGCGGGTCCGGGGCGAGGGCCGACCGGGCGTGTTTGATGGCTTCACTGAGAAGAGTCAAAGTGCTGTTGGTGTTGAACTTGATCGCGGTGGCCGGCTTCGTGCTCTTCCTGGCCAAGTGCCGGCCCATCTCGGTGCGCAGCGGAGACGCCTTCCACGAGATTCGGCCGCGCGCCGAGGCGGCCAACCTCAGCGCGCACAGCGCCAGCCCCATACAGGATGCGGTCCTCAAGCGCCTCTCGCTGCTCGAGGACATTGTCTACCGGCAACTGAATGGTAAGGACGCACGCGGGTGCCCACGGGGCTCGGCGCGGTCGGGCCGGGCACCGGGTTCCCCCCCGGGGGCCCTGCGCACGGTGCGGGAGGCAAGCACCTCCTGGCTCCCCCGCGCCCTTTTACTCTTCCTGCCCAGTCTCGGCCAGGAGGCCAGGGCTGCTGGAAAGAATTACCCGTTTCTTTTCTGTCCTCCAGCTGTAAGTTTGCTTTTATCGTGGAAACCCGTCAGCACAGCTGGCTCCCGGTCTCCGCGTGCAGGAATGATTACCTGGCCGCTCCGGCCCAAGTGCGGAAACTAGACGCGCGGCCAAATGGGACTGGAGGCGCAGGCGACTTAAGGGAGGAAAGAGCTCTTACAGCTTAGCGTTTGGTGGGGTCGGACAGGGGAGGGACATTGGCCTGCTTAAATGTCTGCAAAAGTCAAGGCCTCAGGTCTGGAGCTAACGCGCTTCGGTAGTAGGTTGGAGGAATGTCATCTCTCTAGGAGGCCGGCTGCAAGCTAGCAGTGAGGACTCCTCCCTTCCCGCAGCTGCCTTGGTGAGCCTGCTATTAAAAACACGCTCGGATTCCCCCGAGAGAGCTGCCTGAGGGCAATTGTTAAAGTTTGAGGTGGGTTGGGGAAGCAGGTTTTTAGAGAGTGTAGCAAAGAGAGGTGTGCCATCCAGTCAGTGATAGTTGTCAGAATCTGTCCCATATACAATGTTCTCATCAGTGTTTCAGGAGAAGAGGGAGACTTTTAATATACCCTGGTCACATCTGGTCCAGGAACTGATGGGTCATTGGACATTTGCTGCCCCCAAGGTCAGAGTATTACTCACTTGAGTATGGGCAGCTCTCCAGGGTCCATGTGACTGGTATCCAAGTCAGATTCAAGGCTGCCACCTCCCTTCCTGAGCTTCTAACTCATGTCCTCCTGGTAATTCCAGAGCTACTGATAGTCATAAAGATAATGATAATAATTAGTGGTGGAATTCTTATTGTGCCAGACACAGTGCCAAGACTGTTACAAATGCATTATCTCACTGAGTGGTCACATCAGTCCAGGGTGGTTCCTTCCATTCCCCATATCAGAAATAAGAAAAGGAGGCTTGGAGGGGTTAACTAAGTTGCCTGATGTCCTGCTGCTAGTAAGTGGTAGAGTCTGGAGTCAGAACCCCATGTCTGGTTGACCAAAGAGCCTGTGTTCTTGACAACTTCTATCTACTGTCTCCTCCTAGTTATAAGCAGTATTCATTTTGATTACAAAAAGATTCTACATTAGTAACACTGGACTCAACTACTGTCCTACCTGCATTTGGAGGAAGAGACCAGTCCAGTGGCAGGCAGGGAGAAGGATATCACCATATTGTCTTCTTCCTGCTTTCCAATGCTCCCTTCTGGGTCCTTCCTGGTGGGATGGGGTCAGATTTCCAAGCACCCTCTGAAAGGACCCCTTGGTCTTCTTGATGTCATTCAGCAAGTATCCAGGGGATACCTTGAACTTGTATCTGCAGTGGGACGCTGCAATCCCACTGACCCCTTGTAGATAGTGGGGCCCAGCTGTAGGTGTGGCCTGGCTGTAGGTGTCCCCTGTGGGGTTCTTGTGGGAGCTCTTCTCCTGAGTGTTGAAGAACCAAGGCACAGAATGAAACAAAAGCCCACAGTTCATCTCTGGAGGAATTAGACGCTTATGGGATGGGCCTTATTATTTTACACAGACCGGTGCCATAGACCAATCTATAAGACCCCAAAGAGAGAGTGCAAGATAGCTGGTTCCTTCAAGTGTCAGGCTGTACCCAGGGACACAAGTCGTTTCAATTAGGAAATGAAAAGTGATATACCCCCACCCACCCAGTGCCCCAAATAAGAATAATAAAATTCTAAAGGGTATTTACTAAGTGCCACTAACACGCAGGGACTTGTTAAGCCTTTCCAGCAACCCTAGGAGATGGGTGCTGATACTTCCCCCTAAGTAGCTTGCTCACAGCCCCCCAGCTAGGGGATGACAGAGCTGGGAATTGAACTTGGACACTCTGGTTCCAGGATTGAGGTTCTCAGCTGCTGCACTGGCGTGTCTCAACCTTTGGCATGTGTCAGAGTCACGTGGAGGGCCTGTTAAGATGCAGATTTCTAGGCCCAACCAAAGAATCTCAGATTAAGTAGATCAGGGTGGGGACCCGAGACTTTCCATCTCCGACAAGCTTGTGGCCTGGACCATGGCTCAGTGCCCTCTACTGCCTATGCCAGGCAGAGTAAAGAGGAAAATCCATTTGCCTGTTGGTTGGAGTGGGGGTGGGGACTTCTGGGAAGCTGTGAGTTTGCTTCAGATGGGCTGGGGTTCGGCTTCTTTCCTTGTATACTCCTCTGTTTGGTAAGCAATTCCCTGGGGGTTTGGGGATGTCCGCCACTTGGGACTGGTTGGGTTGGGTTGGGTGTGGTGGGGTGGGAAGATGAGCTTTCTTTACTTGCAGTCTCTGAGGAAGGCTGGGTTGAGAACTTTTCCTGGGCAAGCCAGGAATTCAAGCTGTAACTAAGGTAGCTGTTCTCTTCCTGGCTGACCAGTGTCATTTGTAATGACCCTCCTCATCTCCACCCCACCCCCCAGCGCTCCATCCTCTGCCTGTGCTAGTTTTGGGTAAAGCGTGCCCCACCTGTTGATACTGTAGGCCTGCCAGGGTCTCCTGCTGTGGCGGGAGAGTGCCAGGGGAGGAGAGTGCCTGGGAGATGGGACCTGGATTCCCATGTCCACTTGCTCTGCAGCCTGTCTCCACCTCTTGCTACTGAAGGAGGAGAAGGTAACCTTGACCTTGGTGCTCTTTATTCCTCAGGAATTAATGGAGGGCTTGAGAGAGCCGGGCACTGGGCATACAGGAGGAACAGAGACACTTGGGTCCAGCCCCTCGAGTACCAAATGGGAGCTGGTGTTTTAATCATGGCTCCGATTTCTCAGACCTTTCCAGTGGACCCTTATGAAGTTCAAGCAGAAGGGACACAGCACAGCCATCTCCAGTGTTCTCTCACTCCTGGAACGGTTTCCTTGGGTGTCCTGAGAGGGGCCCCTGGGCTGGGGGGGGCCAGGGATGACCCAGACTTCCTCAGAACTGGTGTCTCCGCTAAGACTCTCGGTGCCTGCCTTTTGAAAATCAGTTACACGTTTTTATGGTTTTGTTTTTCTTAATATAGGCTGAAAAGGACACTTGAAAGGGAAAGTGGAAAAGCTGGTATGGAGGGGAGAGCACACAGAGATGAGTTCATTTTTGCCCCTCCAGACTCTCTTGCACCTGCCCTTCCGTTCTTTCCGTGAGGCCCCGTCGGCTGCCCCCTCGCTGTTGCCGCAGTACCCTTTAACCCAGGGCCCTGCCACCCCTCCTTTCTGTGTCTCCAGCTGTCTGCGTGGAAAGCACCGCTTCCAAAGGGCCCAAGACCTTCCGGTGGTTTGGTGTTTCCTAAGGAACCGTGGTCAAGGCTGGAGGCTGACAGTCAGGACCGCCCCCCCCCCACCCAGTCCCCCTACTCATGTTCCCGCCCTGGCCCAGTGCCTCGGCCTCTTTGAGCAAGACTGATGTACTTGCTGAAATAACCCTGCATTTGTCTTACGATCGTAGCCTCCACATTTCAGCCCCCGTCTTTGAGAAGTGCTAGCTGTCCTGGTTTGCTCTCCCCGCCTCCCTTCTGCATCCGTCCTTTAAAGCTTGGCTCAGGGTCACCACCTGGGGGTGGGCAGTGGTGCGAAGCCACACGGTCTGAGCTCTCCCTGCTCCAAGGTGCTTGAAGCTTTCTTGTCTGTGTCCATTTGCACCCATGGCTTTGACTTTTGTGCCTCGATGGCTTTATCTTTTGAGTCCAGAACTGCACTGCAGGCTTTTTAAGGTCTCGAACCATATATTGGGTTATTTAATACCACCTCCATCCTTCAGCATGTGTCACAGCACTTTGTACATAATGTGGGCACCAAAGGTGTATTGGTTGATTAATTGGATGGGAGCTAGTTTTAGGAGGTAAATGATAGCCACAGAGGAAAGAACCTTGACATTGTAAAGGCTGGATTGGGTTGGGTGGATGTGGTGAGGGGAAGGAGGTGGGAAGACTTAGCTGGGGGGACTGAGTGTGAGGTAGCCGTCTTGCCCATGCCATCCCGTCCCCGCCATCTTGCCCGTGCCATCCCGTCCCCGCCGTCTTGCCCGTGCCATCCCGTCCCCGCCGTCTTGCCCGTGCCATCCCGTCCCCGCCGTCTTGCCCGTGCCATCCCGTCCCCGCCGTCTTGCCCATGCCATCCCGTCCCCGCCATCTTGCCCGTGCCATCCCGTCTCCGCCGTCTTGCCTGTGCCATCCTGTCCGCCATCTTGCCTGTGCCATCCTGTCTCCGCCATCTTGAGGCTGCTCTGGTCCTTCACCAGATCCTGACTAAAGAGCATCAGATCCTTGGGAGGAGCCTAGAAGTGAAGCAGTCCCCAGGTTAGGGACCAACACGTTTCAGTATGTTTCCTTTGAATGTGTGATTTGATAACATGATGGTTTTATGTTCCTTTCTCTCTCTAGAATGAAATTAATTCATGTTTTATTGTGGAAATTTTGGAAAATCCAAAACGATTATACAGAAGAAAATAATACCGTGTTAAATTTTTTTTTTTAATGGTGGTTTTGTACTGGCATAAGGAAAATGGACACAGGGATAGATTTCTTGTTAGAATTCCCGTGTAACTCTGTACAGGGCTTTTGGCTGTCTGTCACCTTCTGAGGAAGTTACTGGTTTCTCTCATTTTAGAGCTGAGAAAAGTGAGACACAGATACTGTGTGACTTAGCCAGGATGACACAGCCACTGAGGGGCAGAGTCAAGATTCCTGAATATCACGGTACTTTTCCCAGGTCCAGCATCCCCTTGATAGGGCAGTCAGGGTGAAGGTCATGTGCCCCATGCAAGCCCGAGCTCTGGCTGGTGACCCCGTCCCTCATCCGCACCCCCATGTGGTGAATCACAGGGGCACGTGTGGCTGCTCCATCCAGTAAGCCCCGGGCCCTGCTGTCGTAAGAGGAAATGCAGTCGATTGAGGTTAGGTTCCAAATTTAGTTTTCAGAAGGATATTGAATAGAAGTAGGGTTGCTCGAAGAAATTGAATATCTTTGCGGGCATGGAGAGAAGTCAAAATTACCCAGCCCAGTCCTGCCCCCAAACCACACAGGCAGATGAAGCTGGAGTCGGAGTTGCAGAAAACCAGCACGTTCCCGAACAACCCACATGCAGCCCACCCAGCCTGCCACATCAGCCAAGCCCACCAGGCAGGGAAAGTGAGTTGGTGCAGAGGGAGAGAGGCAGAGATGTGCTCTGTGGGCCTCGCAGTTGGCGTCAGAAGGAGAGGGATCGTGTGTTGAAAGCATCTCTTCCTGGATGCCAGAGCTGGCCCTGAGCTGTTTCCTCTTTCCTGGAATATACATATGCTTATATAGACTATTGAGCCGGAATGTACCAGCGTTTCCAATGGGAAGGAGGTAAGGGGAAGAGAGCAGAGGGCGCATGTTCGTATTAAAATCCCCCCTTGGAGTGAGCCTCAGAAGGAAACCAGGGCAGTGCGAGCCTTAGGTGCTGTGTGCAGGCCTTCATCAGGGCCTGGTGGCCGGCAGGGGTCAGGTGTGTGGAAGCCTGGTCAGCAGAGCCAGAGCCTGGGTGCCGGAGGAACGCTCACTTCTTTTACCTCCGATGGACTGATCACATCTGGTGGCTCCTGGAGAGATGGGGAGCCCAGTTCTTGGACAACCCTCAGATACAGGCACATCTGTGTTGGCCAGTGTTTGTGACAGGCACCCTGCCAGCGGGGGCAGCTGCTGCCTGCCCGGCCCAGAGGTAGCGGGGAGAGGCCGCCGATGTCATTCTCGTGGAAGAACTCCAACACCCTGACCTTTGCTGTTGCCAAATCGGGAGTGTCCTTTGTGGACGGGAAGAAGGCTCCGTAATTAGAGCTAAGAGTGACAACGGGGAGGTGGAACGTGGGCGCAGTGAAGCCCATGTTGAGTGAAGAAACACCTAAGATCAGAAACGTCTGAGCCTTTAAGAATAGAGTATTGGGACTTCCCTGGTGGCACAGTGGTTAAGAATCCGCCTACCAATGCAGGGGACACGGGTTCGAGCCCTGGTCCGGGAAGATCCCACATGCCGTGGAGCAACTAAGCCCATGGGCCACAACTACTGAGCCTGCGCTCTAGAGCCCATGAGCCACAACTACTGAGCCTACGTGCCACAACTACTGAAGCCTGTGCACCTAGAGCCTGTGCTCCGCAACAAGAGAAGCCACCGCAATGAGAAGCCTGCCCACCGCAATGAAGAGTAGCCCCTGCTCATAGCAACTAGAGGAATTCCGCGTGCAGCAGTGAAGACCCAACGCAGACAAAAAAATAAAAAAATAAAAAGAATATTGGAAGAAAGGGTGTCCTCTTGGGTGGCAGGCAGACTAGGTTTGATTTCTGGTTCTGTCACTTATTAGCTGTGTGACCTTGGGCCAGCCTCCCCACCTCTCAGCTGTGAAATGGGGTCGCTGTGAGTCAGGATGAATTGGGATTCCAAATGTACAGCATGAGCCATGGGGCCTGATGCGTGGCAGCTGGGAGAATGCTCACTCTTTGAAGGAAGGGATCTTGCTTGCTTGCTCCCCGTCGTCTCCCTGATGCCGAGAACTGCCCTGGCCCAGAGTAGGTGCTCAGCAGACATTTCGGGAATGAATGCATGAACAGTTGTGCTGCATTGAGGCAGTGTGTGGTCGTTGTTACCTGAGATGTAAATCTCAAGACAGGGCGGGGGAGGTCCTTTTCACTCAAAGTTGCTTAAACTCTGAATTAACCTGGGATCCTTCTCTCTTCCATGTGTTTGTCTGAGGCTGAATTCTGTTTCCTTCCTCCTCCTTTCTTCCTCTCCATCTTCTGCTTATAATGATGGTGTCTTTGGATGATCACTCTTGAGGCTGGGGAGAAGAAATGGTAGCCTGTACATGTCAAATCCCATTACAGAAATGTTGGTCATTTACATCTGTTTGTGAGCACTTCCTCACTGCTGGGTGTAGGTTAGATGCCGGGATACAGAGAGATGCAGATACCACACATACTTAGACATCTGTGGTCCAGTTGGAAGGATACGTTTCTAGTTTTACCAGGTATAACCTAGATCTCAGAGGAATATTAAATGAGTATGGGGGTGGTGAGACTTGACCTGGCAAACAGTAGGTTCTTGACCAACCACTGTTGAACAAGAACGACAGAACTCAGAAGTTTTAACACATGGAACAGAGGACCCAGGCAGTGACACCACCTGGGGACCTGATGTGGAAGCAAATCATAGAAGATGGTCAGGGCCCAGGACTGGGAATCTGCAGGGCAACTGGCAAGGGGGACGGGTAGAGGCAGAGATGTGTGTGAGGACACAAGGAACAAGTGGAACTTGTTGAGAGGACTAAGTGGAGGCTGGACCCAGCCAGGCTTCAGTCTCAGGCTGGTTTGGATGTAGTTCTGTAGACGTGGGGAGCTGTTGGGTGACAGGTCACTGCACTGATGTAAGGGGAATGACGCTGTGTTGGGGTTTAGTGTGTGCGCGAATAGGCGGGAAGGTGAGTTAGAATCCAGTAGTGGGTGGAAGACGCTGGCATCGCTGACCCAGCCATGCCTCTGGTTCAGGGCTCAACCAGCCCTCCAATCCTCAGTGATTCCAGGTGCCCCTCACCTCAGACCCCCTCCTTGGCCACATCCTCAGCTAGGAGTCAGCATCTGGAGTTGCTCCCTTTGGAAAATCTGAATCAGCCCTCAGCACTCTGACCTGGGTGCTCCCCACCGGACCCCCAACTTCACTGAGGTGTACTGAGCCCCCCAGCCATGCCCCTTTCTCTCCCTCCCTGTGGCTCCATCCTTCCACATCCAGCCTGGACAGCCCCTCCCATGGCGAGCCTGTTGGGAGTTCTCTTACCAACTCCTCCAGGGTCCTCACCTCTGTCCACCCTGTCCTCTGCTCTATCCACCCCGTGACCCCCTAGTCCCGGATTGGCTGATTCCCAAGGAAAGACCCACCGTGGCAGGGGTTGGCACACTTACGATGCACACTCTGCATTCTTAGCTTGACCCTGAGCTTGTCTAGCACCTGATGATAGGTCTCCCTTTCTGTCCCCTATTCCTTCCTGAGCCAGAGGAAGTGGGGTGGGCTGGAGGGATTCTGCAGGAGGCGGTAGTGGTGATGGATGGGAGGAGTTCTCTGCTGCAAACCTGGCTTCTCCCGCCCCTCCCCTACTGCTGCTCTCAGATGACACAGAAGCCTGTCCACTCCAGCTGCCGTGGCAGCAGCCCACTGCCTGCAGGCTTTATCCCAACTGTGGCTGTGGCAGCCACAGTCCCCTTAGGCCTGCCTTCTGAGACCACCACCAGGCATCTGGGTCCTGTTGCATTTCATAGATTCAGCTGGAGTGCCGTGTTGCAGGGTAGGACCTGCTTCCTCTGACGAGGGGACCAGATGATGGAACTCAGAAGATCAGGGAAGCCAACTCCCCACAGTGTGGCCTTTGACAGTGGGGACAAGATCCCCCTCAGCAGGGAAAGCATTTCCAAATGCAGGGTAGCACTTAAAAAAAAAGATGCAGGACTCACTTGGTTGAAAGACCTTCCTCTGCCTTCGTTATTACCCCTCGCAGGTCTTTAGACTGCTTGACATGTGGATGACAATTGGCTTAGCCACTGATAGAGAAGTTTTCCCTTTTAATAATGTCCCTGTCATGGCTAACTGCAGAGCCTCAGCCTTGCCATGCATGAGTAATAAACCGCAGCCGTAATTACAGGCGGCCACAGCCACACGCCAACAAACGAGCGTGCTGACAGTTAATAGGGAGCAAGATTCCAGAAGAGCCTCCTACCATCCCTGCCTCCGACACAATGGCTAATCGTGTGATTAGTGTTTACTGAGGGGTGTCTTGTGGCTACACGTGGCTTGTTAGGTGCTGTACCTCCCTAGTAGAAAGAGTGTGAGGGACACTCAGGAGACCGGCGTTCTAGTTCTCTGTATTTCTAGGAACCAAAGTGTATAAATAAAAGCAACGTGACTTTAGGGTCTTTTAACTCTCAAATTTTGAATAATACCCCCTTCCTCCCACCCCATCCTATTAAAATCTCATGCATTCTTCAAGACCAATTCAGAAGCCATTTATTCCCTGAAACCTTCCCTGCCACTTTCTTGGAATTAATTGTTCCTTCTTCTGGGCTCTGATGGTACTCTGTATGGGTCTACTTTTATTTTTTTGATTTTTATTTTATTTATTTATTTTTTATACAGTAGGTTCTTATTAATTATCTATTTTATACATATTAGTGTATATGTGTCAATCCCAATCACCCATTTCATCCCCACCCCGCACTTTCCCCCCTTGGTGTCCATACATTTGTTCTCTACATCTGTGTCTCAATTTCTGCCCTGCAAACCAGTTCATCTGTACTATTTCTCTAGGTTCCACATATATGCGTTAATATATGATATTTGTTCTTCTCTTTCTGACTTACTTCACTCTGTATGACAGTCTCTAGATCCATCCACGTCTCTACAAATGACCCAAGTTCATTCCTTTTTATGGCTCAGTAATATTCCATTGTATATATGTACCACATCTTCTTTATCCATTCGTCTGTTGATGGACATTTAGGTTGCTTCCATGTCCTGGCTATTGTAAATAGTGCTGCAATGAACATTGGGGTACATGTGTCTTTTGAATTATGGTTTTCTCTGGGTATATGCCCAGTAGTGGGATTGCTGGGTCATATGGTAATTCTATTTTTAGTTTTTTAAGGAACCTCCATACTGTTCTCCATAGTGGCTGGATCAATTTACATTCCCACCAACAGTGCAAGAGGGTTCCCTTTTCTCCACACCCTCTCCAGCATTTGTTGTTTGTAGATTTTCTGATGATGCCCATTCTAACTGGTGTGAGGTGATACCTTCTTGTAGTTTTGATTTGCATTTCTCTAATAATTAGTGATGTTGAGCAGCTTTTCATGTGCCTCTTGGCCATTTGTGTACCTTCTTTGGAGAAATGTCTTTTTAGGTCTTCTGCCCATTTTTTGATTGGGTTGTTTGTTTTTTAAATATTGAGCTGTATGAGCTGTTTATGCATTTTGGAGATTAATCCTTTGTCTGTTGATTAATTTGCAAATATTTTCTCCCATTCTGAGGATTGTCTTTTCATCTTGTTTATAGTTTCCTTTGCTGTGCAAAAGCTTTTAAGTTTCATTAGGTCCCATTTGTTGATTTTTGTTTTTATTTCCATTACTCTAGGAGGTGGGTCAAAAAAGATCTTGCTGTGATTTATGTCAAAGAGTGTTCTCCTATGTTTTCCTCTAAGAGTTTTATAGTGTCTGGTCTTACATTTAGGTCTCTAATCCATTTTGAGTTTCTTTTTGTGTATGGTGTTAGAGAGTGTTCTAATTTCATTCTTTTACATGTAGCTGTCCAGTTTTCCCAGCACCACTTATTGAAGAGACTGTCTTTTCTCCATGGTATATCCTTGCCTCCTTTGTCATAGGTTAGTTGACCATATGTGCATGGGTCTATCTCTGGGCTTTCTATCCTGTTCCGTTGATCTATATTTCTGTTTTTGTGCCAGTACCATATTGTCTTGATTACTGTAGCTTTGTAGTGTAGTCTGAAGTCAGGGAGTCTGATTCCTCCAGCTCCGTTTTTTTTCCTCAAGATTGCTTTGGCTATTCGGGGTCTTTTGTGTCTCCATACAAATTTTAAGATTTTTTGTTCTAGTTCTATAAAAAATGCCATTGTTAATTTGATAGGGATTGAATTGAATCTGTAGATTGCTTTGGGTAGTATAGTCATTTTCACAATATTGGTTCTTCCAGTCCAAGAACATGTTATATCTCTCAAACTGTTTGTGTCATCTTTGATTTCTTTCATCAGTGTCTTATAGTTTTCTGAGTATAGGTCTTTTACCTCCTTAGTTAGGTTTATTCCTAGGTATTTTATTCTTTTTGTTGCAATGGTGAATGGGATTGTTTCCTTAATTTCTCTTTCTGATCTTTCATTGTTAATGTATAGGAATGCAAGAGATTTCTGTGCATTAATTTTATACCCTGCAACTTTACCAAATTCATTGATTAGCTCTAGTAGCTTTCTGGTGGCATCTTTATGATTATCTATATATAGTATCATGTCATCTGCAAACAGTGACAGTTTTACTTCTTCTTTTCCAATTTGTATTCCTTTTATTTCTTTTTCTTCTCTGATTGCTGTGGCTAGGACTTCCAAAACTATGTTGAATAATAGTGGCGAGAGTGGACATCCTTGTCTTGTTCCTGATCTTAGAGGAAATGCTTTCAGTTTTTCACCATTGAGAATAATGTTTGCTGTGGGTTTGTCATATATGGCCTTTATTATGTTGAGGTAGATTTCCTCTGTGCTCACGTTCTAGAGAGTTTTTATCATAAATGGATGTTGAATTTTGTCAAAAGCTTTTTCTGAATCTACTGAGATGATCATATGGTTTTTCTCCTTCAATTTGTTAATATGGTGTATCACATTGATTGATTTGTGTATATTGAAGAATCCTTGCATCCCTGGGATAAATCCCACTTGGTCATGGTGTATGATCCTTTTAATGTGTTGTTGGATTCTGTCTGCTAGTATTTTGTTGAGGATTTTTGCATTTATATTCATCAGTGATATTGGTCTGTAATTTTCTTTTTTTGTAGTATCTTTGTCTGGTTTTGGTATCAGGGTTATGGTGGCCTCATTGTATGAGTTTGGGAGTGTTCCTTCCTCTACAGTTTTTTGTTAGAGTTTGAGAAGGATGGGTGTTAGCTCTTCTCTAAATGTTTGATAGAATTCACCTGTGAAGCCATCTGGTCCTGGACTTTTGTTTGTTGGAAAATTTTTAATCATTTTCAGTTTCATTACTTGTGATTGGTTGGTTCATATTTTCTATTTCTTCCTGGTTCAGTCTTGGAAGGTTATACCTTTCTGAGAATTTGTCCATTTCTTCCAGGTTGTCCATTTTTATTGGCATATAGTTGCTTGTAGTAGTCTCTTAGGATGCTTTGTATATCTGCGGTGTCTGTTGTAACTTCTCCTTTTTCATTTCTAATTTTATTGATTTGAGTCCTCTCCCTCTTTTTCTTGATGAGTCTGGCTAAAGGTTTATCAATTTTGTTTGTCTTCTCAAAGAACCAGCTTTTAGTTTTATTAATCTTTGCTATAGTTTTCTTTGTTTCTATTTCATTTATTTCTCCTCTGATCTTTATGATTTCTTTCCTTCTGCTAACTTTGGGTTTTGTTTGTTCTTCTTTCTCTAGTTCCTTTAGGTGTAACGTTAGGTTGTTTATTTGAGATGTTTCTTTTTTCTTGAGGTAGGATTGTATTGCTATAAACTTCCCTCTTAGAACTGCTTTTGCTGCATCCATATGTTTTGGATCATCGTGTGTTCGTTGTCATTTTTCTGTAGGTAGTTTTTGATTTCCTCAGTGATATCTTGGTTATTTAGTAACATATTGTTTAGCTTCCATGTGTCTGTGCTTTTTAAGCTTTTTCCCCCTGTAATTTATTTCTAATCTCATAGCGTTGTCAGAAAAGATGCTTGATGTGATTTCTATTTTCTTAAATTTACTAAGGCTTGATTTGTGACCCAAGATGTGATCTATCCTGGAGAATGTTCTGTGTGCACTTGAGAAGAAAGTGTAATCTGCTGGTGTTGGATGGAATGTCCTATAAATATCAATTAAATCTACCTGGTCTATTGTGTCATTTAAAGCTTCTTTTTCCTTATTAATTTTCTGTCTGGATGATCTGTCCATTGGTGTAAGTGAGGTGTTAAAGTCCCCCACTATTATTGTGTTACTGTCAATTTCCTCTTTTATAGCTGTTAGCATTTGCCTTATGTATTGAGGTGCTCGTATGTTGGGTGCATATATATTTATAAGTGTTATATCTTCTTTTTGGATTGATCCCTTGATCATTATGTATTGTCCTTCCTTGTCTCTTGTAACATTCTTTATTTTAAAGTCTATTTTATCTGATATGAGTATTGCTACTCCAGCTTTCTTTTGATTTCCATCTGCATGGAATATCTTTTTCCATCCCCTCACTTTCAGTCTGTATATGTCCCTAGGTCTGAAGTGGGTCTCTTGTAGACAGCATATATATGGGTCTTGTTTATGTATCCATTCAGCAAGCCTGTGTCTTTTGGTTGGAACATTTAATTCATTCACGTTTAAGGTAATTATCAATATATATGTTCGTATTACCATTTTCTTAATTGCTATGGGTTTGTTTTTGTAGGTCCTTTTCTTCTCTTGTGTTTCCCACTTAGAGAAGTTCCTTTAGCATTTGCTGTAGAGCTGGTTTGCTGTTGCTAAATTCTCTTAGCTTTGTCTTGTATGTAAAGCTTTTGATTTCTCCATCAAATCTGAATGACATCTTTGCCGGGTAGAGTAGTCTTGGTTGTAGGTTCTTCCCTTTTGTCACTTTAAATATGTCGTGCCATTCCCTTCTGGCTTGTAGAGTTTCTGTGGAGAAATTAGCTGTTAACCTTATGAGAGTTCCCTTGTATGTTATTTGTCATTTTTCCCTTGTTGCTTTTAATAATTTTTCTTTTTTAAAAATGTCTTTATTGGAGTGTAATTGCTTTACAATGGTGTGTTAGTTTCTGCTTTATAACAAAGTGAGTCAGCTATACATATACATATATTCCCGTATCTCCAATAACTTTTCTTTGTCTTTAATTTTTGTCAATTTGATTACTATATGTCTTAGTGTGTTTCTCCTTGGCTTTATCCTGCCTGGGACTCTCTGCACTTCTTGGACTTAGGTGGCTATTTCCTTTCCCATGTTAGGGAATTTTTCGACTATAATCTCTTCAGATATTTTCTGGGTTCCTTTCTCTCTCTCTTCTCCTTCTGGGACCCCTATAATGCAAATGTTGGTGCGTTTAATGTTGTTCCAGAGGTCTCTTAGGCTGTCTTCATTTCTTCTCATTCTTTTTTCTTTGTTCTGCTCTGTGGCAGTGAATTCCACCATTCTGTCTTCTAGGTTACTTATTCATTCTTCTGCCTCAGTTATTCTGCTATTGATTCCTTCTAGTGTTTTTTCATTTCAGTTATTGTATTATTCATCTCTGTTTGTTCTTTAATTCTTCTAAGTGTTTGTTCTTTATTTCTTCTAGGTCTTTGTTAAACATTTCTTGCATCTTCTCAATCTTTGCCTCCATTCGTTTTCTGAGGTCCTGGATCATTTTCAGTATCATTATTCTGAATTCTTTTTCTGGAAGGTTGCCTATCTCCACTTTATTGAGTTGTTTTTCTGGGGTTTCATCTTGTTCATTCATCTGGTACATAGTCCTCTGCCTTTTCATTTTGTCTGTCTTTCTGTAAATTTGGTTTTCATTCTTCAGACTGCAGGATTGCAGTTCTTCTTGCTTCTGCTCTCTGCCCTCTAGGTCTGCTTTTAGCTGTTTTTTAAAAATTATTTATTGATTTATTTTTGGCTGCATTGGGTCTTCCTTGCTCCATGCGGGCTTTCTCTAGTTGTGGCGAGCGGGGGCTACTTTTTGTTGTGGTGTGCGGGTTTCTTATTGTGGTGGCTTCTCTTGTTTCAGAGCATGGGCTCTAGGCACATGGGCTTCAGTAGTTGTGGTGTGCAGGCTCAGTAGTTGTAGCTGTGGGCTCTAGAGCACAGGCTCAGTAGTTGTGGCACATGAGCCCTGTTCCTCTGCGGCATGTGGGATCTTCCTGGATCAGGGCTCAAACCCTTGTCCCCTGCATTAGCAGGTGGATTGTTAACCACCGTGCCACTAGGGTAGTCCCTTTTAGCTGTTGTTTATCTGTGCCTTGCATTAGAATGAATCATTTACATGGTAACAGTTTGCAAGAGAATAGGTTTTATTCATTTAAAAATTATTATTATTTATTTATTTTTTATTGAGTAGCAGTTGATGTACAATATTATATAAGTTAACAGGTGTATAACATAGGAATTCATAATTTTTAAAGATTTTACTCTAGTTAAATTTATTATAAAACGTTGGCTATATACCCTGTGTTGTACAATATATCCCTGTAGTTTATTTATTTTACATGTAATAGTTTGTACTTCTTAATCTCCTATCCCTATCTTGTCCCTCTGCCATTCTGTCTCCCCAGTGGTAACCACTCGTTTGTTCTCTATATCTGTGACTCTGTTTTTTTTTCTTTGTTATATTTGCTTGTTTGTTTTATTTTTTAGACTCTGCATATAAATGATATCATACAGTATTTGCCTTTCTCTTTCTGAGTTATTTCACTAAGGCTTATATCCTCCAAGTCCATCCATGTTGCTGCAAAGACAAAATTTGATTCTTTTTTATGGCTGAGTAGTATCCCTCTGTATATTTTAAAATCCTTCTCCATGTCATTTAGGAGTTAATTCATCAGAAAGTAACTTGTTCTCACCTAACAAGTTCAGAAGTAGTGGTCACCAGTATTGGTTTAGAACCATGAGATCATCATGATGACATTATAATGTCATTAGTTCATTATATTTCCTTGTTTTTTTCTTCATGGTTACAAGATGGCTGTGGTAGTTACAGTCACTGCATCGTTGTACAAGGTAGGAAGTACTGTACCACTGGCCACATCTCCTATTGTTTAATCAGGAAAGAAAATCTTTTCCAGAAGTCTTCCTGGTAAGCTCATGGGGTCCAGAAAATGGCCACACGACTAACCTTGCTTTAAGAGAACAGTGGCTTTTCAGAGAAAGTAAGTATGGTGGAGGCCAAAGAGAAGGAGAGAAGGAATGGTGTTTGCATTGTGAATCTGTGGTGTCTGCCATCCTCTCTACACCCCCAATACCTTCTCAGCAAATATTGAAATGAAGCAAGACTCTTTGTTCTCTGGAAATTCAGTGAACTAGAATACTAAGTCCGTGGGCATTCTGGTTAACTTGGATTTGACCTGAATCCATCTCGTAGGTTGACACTACCATGTATAACCATATTTCGTCAATGCTAAGGTGCACATTTTTACATCTCTGACATTGAGATTAATTTTATGATCAGTGGTGTGTCATAGTTTAATTGGCAACACTTCCCCCGTTTCTCGGTGCATAAAAATGGTGCCACTTACAATTGAAGGCATCTTAGATTTGATGAAACACAATATATGGACTTTGTAAATACGCATGCATACTGTAGTATGCCATATGCAGTATTTTTATTGGCATCTAATAGATATAGAGTGTTTTGTGTGGCTGAATTCTACATCAAACCTGTGTACACTATTATACCCATTTTACAGTTGAGGAAGCTGAAACTCAGAGAAATCAGTTGTCCAGAGACACCCACCAGCTGCCTTTCTGTGTCTTCCTTTGTGAAGTTGGCATTTGCTGACTTCTGGGCATGGGACTCAGTCCCAATTAGTGTTGGTGGCTGGTCCAGTGACTGCAGAGGGGTGGGCGTGGGAGTGCAGTGACAGGAGGGCAGCAGGGAACCTTGCTTCCCTTAGGTTTAGCAGCTACTGATGTGTAAAGTTGTAAAGCTGTTAATTCTAGAGCTCTAAATTATGCTGTGTGAGCTTTAGATCCCGCCCATAATTAGAACAAAATGTGAGAAAAGTGAAATTGATATTAAGTTAGTTAAAAGGTTTTGCTTATATTTGCAAGGAAATTAGCACAACAAGAGTGCTAACAAGTGTGCATTGTTAATTTCTTCTTCGTTTGGGCAACTCTCAGCAGGCCTCAGGCAGGCTTTGTTCTTGGCTTCTGCCCTGTGCCCTCCCTACCATTGAATCTTCATCTTATGGATATCATGGTGGCTTTAATTGGGCAAGATGCAGTGTAATCTTCTGATGGTCATTTTTTAATGGATACCAAGCCTTGAGTAGGAGCCACACCATGCACCTAAGGGCCCAGGCCCTAGAGTTGTGTGGGGGTGGGGGTGGGGGGGGTTTCAAAGCTGTGTGTCAACATGAAGCTGATGCAGATGACTGATGTGGTTCCCTCATGTCCAGAAGGTACGCCCTTTGGCCCAATGCACCTTTCTTCTCATTCCTGTTCACCTTCTCGATCTAGGCCACAGACCTGGGTTGACGTGTGCAGTGTAGAACTTTAATTTGGAGTGCCTAGAAGGGTGGGGGCAATCTTTCTTATGGAATCATTTATACCAAATCAGGGTCTGGGTTAGAGAAGCTGATATCAGGCAGTCTAGAACTACCTTTGTCTCTAGTTGGGGTGGCAGAGGCAATGCCGTGTTCACCAAGAGATTGTCTCTTCCTCTTGGGCACAGAGCGAATCTTCAGGCTCCCCGCAGTTAGGTGGGGGGCATGTGATTGAGTTCTGGGCATTGGAAGATGGGAGGAAGTGATGTTTGCCACTGTCAAACCTGGCCCACAAAATATCCTGTGGGGTCGTACATGCCTTCCCTCTTTACCTTCCTGTGGTAACCTTGGAGTCTACCTCTTGGTGGCATACAAGATGGAAGGATCCTCAATCCCTGAATGACTGTGTGGAACAGAGTATCATCCCATCCTCCCCAGCTCTCTCTTGATATCTCTGTGCATTGGACATTTGTGTTAAGCCATCGAGATCTTGGAGCTTATCTGTTACGACAGCTAGTGTTAATCATCCTAATTCAGTTAGGCAGGTTTTGGAACACTAGTCTCTCTGGGTCACAGGACAATCTCTCTTCATCCTTGATTAATGTGTCAGCAAGTACTGAACTGTAAGTTGGGTGGTGTAAGGCGGTTGAATGAAAAACCACCTGGCTCCAGACCTGCTTCTCTGTCTCTGCTGTTGGCTTTAAGAAAGCAGTCTTATTTCTCAGTGTCCCAGTGTTCTATTTACAGAATGATGGAATGATTGTAATCATCCCCTACTTATGCTCCATGTTGGAGCTAAGGGATAAGTATTGAAATATGGCTAAGTTGTTTGCAATTATAAACAACTAAATAATATATGCATTGTCTTTATTATGCCTTTGCCTGTTAGGAACTGGCATTTTCCAAAATGAGGCAAACTGAAAAGGTTAGTTTAAGAATTAGCAATTAAAAAAATCATGATCTTTGCTGCCACTGCATTTTAAATCATGCAAACATTTATGTTTGTGCTAAAGTTCCACAGTTTCCTTTAGAGCAATTACTGAAATGCATTCACAAAATAAAAATGGAGTTCAGGGAAGAATACTTAAGAGCTCTTTAATGATGTTAAAAACTTTGCTAATTTGCCAAGTTGTTCTAAAATTCACTTCAATTTTTTTTTTCCTTCCTACCCATCTTCCTGCAATTGAACTGATTCCAGGAGATCTGAAGAAAGGGTCTGAAACTAATATTAAAATATGCAAATCTCATGAAATATCATTTCAAGAGCCTTTTCCTTTTCCTTCATTAGCTGAAGGTGAACACTCAGGAAGGTCTGAGGACCCTCGGGCTGTGTTTACTTGCACAAAGCAGTTTGGGGAGAAAACAAAAGCTAAACAGTAGTTACTAAGGGGTGGTTTGGATTCCGTTCTTCCCTTATATTGCTCTTTGGTAGCTTATATGCGTAGGCCCTTGGGGAGGAGTGGACTGCCTTAATTTCTTCATCTTCATCCTCCTTACTCAGATCTCAGCTTGGCTCAACTGCAGCCAGCGAAGGGCTTGTGGTTCCCCCAGCATCACTGCTCCATGGGTATTCCAACTTCCCATGGGTCCTGGGGATCCAGTCCATCCATCCTCTTCTCCACCAGAAAGGATCTAGTGTAATGGTGCACATTTTCATGAGAGTGTAAGTTCATGGTTACCTCTTACGGATGAGTCTCTTGAAAGCCTAATCTTCAGTAGACAAAGTTCAATAGCATTGAGTTCCAGGCAAGAGGTAAAGATGCAACCCTGACCCCGACAGCTGACCCCACCAGCTACTTCCCTAACCAGATGACCTCTGGGAGGGTGGGAGGGGCATACAATGAACCGAGTACGGGCTTTCCACTTGGATAGATGAAATCTCAAACTTCCTTATGGCTACTTAACAAAGCCAAGGCGAAACTTGGATTTTGGGTGACTCACATAACGTTGCTGAGTCCCAGTTTGCCCATCTAGAAAACAGCAGCTGCTTCTATAAGTATGATAAAGACTGTGCAAGATGGTACTTGTCAAATACCTTGAGGAGTGCCTGTATTTAGGAGAATGTTGATGAACAGTTTTATTATACTGTGGCAGTGGTAACAGAACGTTACTGCTCCTTGGAATAGACATTTAGCCCCTCAGAGAGTCAGCTTTCTCCCTGGTGAACTCTAGATAAGATCTAAAGTCTGTTCAAGTTGTGTAATTTTATGGATCAGAGGGGTAGTCAATGAATCAGAATGTCTTTTCAGGTAAACAACGGCTGCTCAGGATTGGTTAGATTTGCTTTTTAAAAAAAATTTATTATTTTAAAATTTTTATTTATTTATTTTTGGCTGCGTTGGGTCTTTGTTGCTGTGCGCGGGCTTCCTCTAGTTGTGGCGAGCTGGGGCTACTCTTTCTTGCGGCTTGCGGGCTTCTCATTGCGGTGGCTTCTCTTTTTGTGGAGCACAGGCTCTAGGAGCATGAGCTTCAGTAGTTTCAGCACGCGGGCTCAGTCGTTGTGGCTCGCGGGCTCTAGAGCGCAGGCTCAGTAGTTGTGGTGCACGGGCTTAGTTACTCCGTGGCATGTGGGATCTTCCCAGACCAGGGCTCAAACCTGTGTCCCTTGCATTGGCAGGCGGATTCCTAACCACTGCTCCACCAGGGAAGCCCTACATTTTCATCTTTTGGCAGCAATACAAAGTTCAATCTAAAGGAATGAGAAATGATTTTCCTAGGTGTGGTGGTTTTAAAACGTATCTGCAAATCCTTTGACACTATTCCCAGCAAAAGGTGGAGTTGAAATCCCCTCCCGTTGATTATTATGGGCTGGCTTGAGTGACTTGCTTCTAGTGAATGGAATTGAATGGAG
Source organism: Mesoplodon bidens (assembly GCF_964165515.1). Classification (NCBI taxonomy): domain Eukaryota; kingdom Metazoa; phylum Chordata; class Mammalia; order Artiodactyla; family Ziphiidae; genus Mesoplodon; species Mesoplodon bidens. Next base: position 41,670,424 of record NC_138171.1, read on the forward strand.
ATGATGTTGCATGACTTGTGAGGCTGGATCATAAAGGGCGATAGAGTTTCGACCTGGTGCTGTCTCTGAGGATGTGCATCTTTGAAGCCTTGAGGTACCATGTCAGAAACCGGGCTGCCCTGAAGCCACCATGCTGGAGAAACCACGTGGAGAGAGATAGAGATTGAGAGATGGATGGGGAGGTCTAAGAAGTCTCAGCTGTTCCAGCTCCCAGCTGTTTCTGTCTTCCCAGTGCACGGGCCAGACATGTGAGTGAACAAGCTTCAGATCTCCCCAGCTGATGCCTAGTGGAGCAGACACGAGCTGTCCCCACCCTAAGCCCTGCCCAAATTGCAGATTCATGAGCAAAATAAGTATAGTGGTTGTTTTAAGCCACTAACTTTTGGGATGGTTTGTTATATAGCAATGATGACTGGAACACTGGGCTGGTCTGCTTGTGTTCAATAAAGTGTTTTTTCCCTCCTCACTGTAAGAAATAGGGGACTTTTTTTTTTTTTTACATCTTTATTGGAGTATAATTGCTTTACAGTGGTGTGCTAGTTTCTGCTTTATAACAAAGTGAATCAGTTATGCATATACATATGTTCCCATATCTCTTCCCTCTTGCGTCTCCCTCCCTCCCACCCTCCCTATCCCACCCCTCCAGGTGGTCACAAAGCACTGAGCTGATCTCCCTGTGCTATGCGGCTGCTTCCCACTAGCTATCTACCTTACATTTGGTAGTGTATATATGTCCATGCCTCTCTCTCGCTTTGTCACAGCTTACCCTTCCCCCTCCCCATATCCTCAAGTCCATTCTCTAGTAGGTCTGTGTCTTTATTCCTGTCTTACCCCTAGGTTCTCCATGACATTTTTTTTCTTAGATTCCATATATATGTGTTAGCATACGGTATTTGTCTTTCTCTTTCTGACTTACTTCACTCTGTATGACAGACTCTAGGTCCATCCACCTCACTACAAATAACTCAATTTCGTTTCTTTTTATGGCTGAGTAATATTCCATTGAAATAGGGGACTTGATGTTGATGATTACAGTGTTAAGAGTAATACACATAACAAGAGCTAACATTTCTTGCGCACTTACTAAAAGTACCCAGCACTGTGCTAAAGACTTAAATGGATATAAAAGTAGGTAATGAAAATTTTTTCGAAGTCTTAAGTTTCTATACCACTGATAGACTATGGATAGCAGCATAACTATTGCAGAAGGGGTTAGGTTGGCCAAGAAGCTGAGGCATCTTTTAGCCAAGTTGCTGCCTTGGCCTGACCACAGTGTTTAGGTGGGAGAAGGAAGGGGGCTGGACCTGCGTTGGCTCCCTCCCATGTAGGCATCACTTAGTTAACAGAGAACATCACGTCTGGTCTCATGGACCCTTGCACCAGAGTTTGCAATTGCACAGAGTTTCCAGTTGCACTGTTTCAGGTCTTTTAGCAGAGACAAGAACACATTTGACAGAGCCTGTTTCCATAGGAGACAAAATATTTTCTACTTTTTGTGGAACCTGGAGAGTTTGGTGCTTCTACAAAGGATATATAATGCACTGCAAACATACAGAGTACCTTATTCTGCAGAACTTCGAATAATAGTGCAAACTTCTTTCATTCTAGTTAAGTAGAGTGGGACATAGGGGGCTTGTCTGAATTACAACAGGAAACAAATCAACATCCCACTATTCCCAGAGTGAGGATATTTTTAGTTTCAGTCTTAACTTGAACACACACAATACCTATGGCGTCAACATTTACTACAGACTAGGGATGCCATAGGGATGCCACCCGCCTGTGGTTCCCAGGCCTGTCTGAGCTTCATATTGATTTGGGGAACTTTGGGGAAAAAGTACTAATTCTCAGAACCCTCCACCTGGAGGGTCACATTTTTCAGGGTGGGACTTGGAAAGCCTTACTTTTCACAAGCTCAGTGGGTGATTCTGCGGAGCAGCTGGGAGCCACGGAGAGGGTTGACTCCTCTGCTTTGAAGTGCTTTCCAGTCCTTTCCTGGTGGCAGAAGCTTTAAAGCCTTCATACCCGTGAACTACTTCTTGGAGGGTAGCTATCACTGCTCGTTTCAGTGTCTGCATTTGTAAAATATATCCATTTTATAGGGCTGTTGGGAGGATTAGATGAGTTTATGCACATGGGATGTCTGATACATTTGTGGCTTCTAGTAGATGATGATGATGATGATAATTTACTTTCTAACGCTTGATTAACTTAACCAGCATTTGCCTGTTAATTTCAAGGTTTCAGAATGTACCTTCAAAACTGATCTTTCTTTTTTTCTTTTTTTTTTTTTTTTTTGTGGTACGCGGGCCTCTCACCGTCGTGGCCTCTCCCGCTGCGGAGCACAGGCTCCAGACGCACAGGCCCAGCGGCCATGGCTCACGGGCCCAGCCGCTCCGCGGCATGTGGGATCCTCCCAGACCGGGGCACAAACCTGTGTCCCCTGCATTGGCAGGCGGACTCCTAACCACTGCGCCACCAGGGAAGCCCCTCTTTTTTTCTTATTATAAGAACATTTAAGATGAGACCTACCCTCTTGATAACGGGCATTGCTGTGGCCCATGTTTTTGTGGCTCAGGCAGTGGGCACCCCTTTTGGGGCTTATGGTGCCTTCTCTTCTGCCTGCACCAAGCCTTCATCTCATGCCATCTGGGGTGTCTTTTGTTTGATAAGCTGGATCTGGGTGAATATATTTCATTCTGTTTGCTCAGAGGACAGTTTTTACTTTTTCATGTAAAACCTGCTTTTCCTCTAGTGTTTCCTAAATCCGTATATTGTAGTATTGATCTTCTGGCTTTGCAAGCTGGTACCTTCCGTCTTTCTTCTCACACCCAACAGCTCTCCATAGCCAACTCCTGATAACTCCCATCTCCTCCATCCTGTTTCTGTGGCCTCTTCTTTGTGCAGCCCACGTGTCCTACGACTTGGGAATCGACTCTATAATTTCCTCCTCCAAGCTCTGCTCTTTCGAGCCTGTGCTGCACTGTACCACCACTGTTCTCTTCCCCAGATACAGTTTGGATCCGGCCACTCCTTCCCTATGCATGCGTGTCCTCAGCCTGGGATTTGTCCTTTATCCCTTGGAGTGCTTCTCAGCCTTTAGTGTAAATGTGTCTTTCTTGAAGAAAGTGACCTGTCATCTCAGAGTTCCTGAAAGTTATGGGAGGTTGGTTGGACATGATAACCTAGACTTTTAAGAAGGCAGATTCCACAGAGTACAGAAACCTTCCGTATATATTTTTTATATAAAATAAAAATGGACTTTGCTACAGTTGCAAGTAGTTTTGTTTTTATCAAAGATGCGTAAGATGCAATTAAATCTTTAAAACAATTTCCAAACCTCAGATCTATTTAAATAATTGTATTTTAACTTTTGATATTTACTAATTAACATGTATTTTTGCATTTTGGTTAAAATGGGTAATTTTGAATATTTTGCAAGAAAAATAACTTTTTTGAAAACATCTAAAATAATTAAATTTCAGCTTTTTTTTTTTTGTAAAACACCTTTATTATTTTCATTTGTGGTAAAAACCACGTAGTAATATAAAATTCACCATCTTAACTATTTTTAAGTATACAGTTCAATAGCATTAATTACATTCACAATATCATGCAACCATCACCACCATCCTTCTCCAGAACTCTTTCTGTCTTATAAAACGGAAACTCTACACCCATTAAACAATAACTCCCATTCTCCTCTCCCTCAGCCTCTGGCAGTCACCATTCTACTTTCTGTCTCTATGAATCTGACTACTCTAGGGGACCTCATATAGGTGGGATCATACAGTATCTGTCCTTTTGTTTTTGTTGTTTTTGTTTTTGTTTTGGCCATGCTACATGCCAGGCGGGATCTTAGTTTCCCAGCCAGGGATAGAACCAGCGGCCCCTGCATTAGAAGCATGGAGTCTTAACCACAGGACCGCCAGGGAAGTCCCAAGTACCTGTCCTTTTGGGTTTTTTTAAATTTTTTTTTAAATTTTATTTTTATTTTTATTTATTTTTTATTTTTATTTATTTTTATTTCTTTTTTTGCTTTATAACAAATTTAATCAGTTATACATATACATATGTTCCCATATCCCCTCCCTTTTGCGTCTCCCTCCCACCCTCCCTATCCCACCCCTCCAGGCGGTCACAAAGCACCGAGCTGATCTTCCTGTGCTATGCGGCTGCTTCCCACTAGCTATCTACCTTACGTTTGGTAGTGTATATATGTCCATGCCGCTCTTTCACTTTGTCACAGCTTACCCTTCTCCCTCCCCATATCCTCAAGTCCATTCTCTAGTAGGTCTGTGTCTTTATTCCTGTCTTACCCCTATGTTCTTCATGACATTTTTTTTCTTAAATTCCATATATATGTGTTAGCATACAGTATTTGTCTTTCTCTTTCTGACTTACTTCACTCTGTATGACAGACTCTAGGTCTATCCACCTCATTACAAATAGCTCAATTTCATTTCTTTTTATGGCTGAGTAATATTCCATTGTATATATGTGCCACATCTTCTTTACCCATTCATCCGATGATGGACACCTAGGTTGTTTCCATCTCCGGGCTATTGTAAATAGGGCTGCTATGAACATTTTGGTACATGTCTCTTTTTTTTTTTTTTTTTTTTTTAATTTTTTTTTTTTTTTTTTCTTTTTGCGGTATGCGGGCCTCTCACTGTTGTGGCCTCTCCCGTTGCGGAGCACAGGCTCTGGATGCGCAGGCCCAGCGGCCATGGCTCACGGGCCCAGCCACTCCGCGGCATATGGGATCCTCCCAGACCGGGGCACGAACCCGTATCCCCTGCATCAGCAGGCGGACTCTCAACCACTGCGCCACCAGGGAGGCCCCATGTCTCTTTTTGAATTATGGTTTTCTCAGGGTATATGCCCAGTAGTGGGATTGCTGGGTCATATGGTAGTTCTATTTGTAGTTTTTTAAGGAACCTCCATACCGTTCTCCATAGTGGCTGTACCAATTCACATTCCCACCAGCAGTGCAAGAGTGTTCCCTTTTTTTCACACCCTCTCCAGCATTTATTGTTTCTAGATTTTTTTTCGTAAATATTATTATTTTTTATTAGTTTCTGCTTTATAACAAAGTGAATCAGTCATACATATACATCTGTTCCCACATCCCTTCCCTCATGCATCTCCCTCCCTCCCACCCTCCCCATCCCACCCCTCCAGGCGGTCACAAAGCACCGAGCTGATCTCCCTGTGCTCTGCGGCTGCTTCCCACTATCTATCTACCTTACGTTTGGTAGTGTATATATGTCCATGCCTCTCTTTCGCTTTGTCACAGCTTACCCTTCCCCCTCCCCATATCCACAAGTCCATTCTCAAGTAGGTCTGTGTCTTTATTCCTGTTTTACCCCTAGGTTCTTCATGACATTTTTTTTTTTAAATTCCGTATATATGTGTTAGCATACAGTATTTGTCTTTCTCTTTCTGACTTACTTCACTCTGTATGACAGACTCTAGGTCCATCCACCTCATTACAAATAGCTCAATTTCATTTCTTTTTATGGCTGAGTAATATTCCATTGTATATATGTGCCACATCTTCTTTACCCATTCATCCGATGATGGACACCTAGGTTGTTTCCATCTCCGGGCTATTGTAAATAGGGCTGCTATGAACATTTTGGTACATGTCTCTTTTTGAATTATGGTTTTCTCAGGGTATATGCCCAGTAGTGGGATTGCTGGGTCATATGGTAGTTCTATTTGTAGTTTTTTAAGGAACCTCCATACCGTTCTCCATAGTGGCTGTACCAATTCACATTCCCACCAGCAGTGCAAGAGTGTTCCCTTTTTTTCACACCCTCTCCAGCATTTATTGTTTGTAGATTTTTTGATGATGGCCATTCTGACTGGTGTGAGATGATATCTCATTGTAGTTTTGATTTGCATTTCTCTAATGAGTAAAGATGTTGAGCATCCTTTCATGTGTTTGTTGGCAGTCTGTATATCTTCTGTGGAGAAATGTCTATTTAGGTCTTCTGCCCATTTTTGGATTGGGATGTTTGTTTTTTTGTTATTGAGCTGCATGAGCTGCTTATAAATTTTGGAGATTAATCCTTTGTCAGTTGCTTCATTTGCAAATATTTTCTCCCATTCTGAGGGTTGTCTTTTGGTCTTGTTTATGGTTTCCTTTGCTGTGCAAAAGCTTTTAAGTTTCATTAGGTCCCATGTGTTTATTTTTGTCTTTATTTCCATTTCTCTAGGAGGTGGGTCAAAAAGGATCTTGCTGTGATTTATGTCATAGAGTGTTCTGCCTATGTTTTCCTTTAAGAGTTTGATAGTGTCTGGCCTTACATTTAGGTCTTTAATCCATTTTGAGCTTATTTTTGTGTATGGTGTCAGGGAGTGATCTAATCTCATACTTTTACATGTCCCTATCCAGTTTTCCCAGCACCACTTATTGAAGAGACTGTCCTTTCTCCACTGTACATTCCTGCCTCCTTTATCAAAGATAAGGTGACCATAGGTCCGTGGGTTTATCTCTGGGCTTTCTATCCTGTTCCATTGATCTTTCTGTTTTTGTGCCAGTACCATACTGTCTTGATTACTATAGCTTTGTAGTATAGTCTGAAGCCAGGGAGCCTGATTCCTCCAGCTCCATTTTTCGTTCTCAAGATTGCTTTGGCTATTTGGGGTCTTTTGTGTTTCCATACAAATTGTGAAATTTTTTGTTCTAGTTCTGTGAAAAATGCCAGTGGTAGTTTGATAGGGATTGCATTGAATCTGTAGATTGCTTTGGGTAGTAGAGTCATTTTCACAATGTTGATTCTTCCAATCCAAGTACATGGTACATCTCTCCATCTATTTGTATCATCTTTAATTTCTTTCATCAGTGTCTTATAATTTTCTGCATACAGGTCTTTTGTCTCCTTAGGTAGGTTTATTCCTAGATATTTTATTCTTTTTGTTGCAATGGTAAATGGGAGTGTTTTCTTGATTTCATTTTCAGATTTTTCATCATTAGTGTACAGGAATGCCAGAGATTTCTGTGCATTAATTTTGTATCCTGCTACTTTACCAAATTCATTGATTAGCTCTAGTAGTTTTCTGGTAGCATCTTTAGGATTCTCTATGTATAGTATCATGTCATCTGCAAACAGTGACAGCTTTACTTCTTCTTTTCCGATTTGGATTCCTTTTATTTCCTTTTCTTCTCTGATTGCTGTGGCTAAAACTTCCAAAACTATGTTGAATAAGAGTGGTGAGAGTGGGCCACCTTGTCTTGTTCCTTATCTTAGTGGAAATGGTTTCAGTTTTTCACCGTTGAGGACGATGTTGGCTGTGGGTTTGTCATATATGGCCTTTATTATGTTGAGGAAAGTTCCCTCTATGCCTACTTTCTGCAGGGTTTTTATCATAAATGGGTGTTGAATTTTGTCGAAAGCTTTCTCTGCATCTATTGAGATGATCATATGGTTTTTCTCCTTCAATTTGTTAATATGGTGTATCACGTTGATTGATTTGCGTATATTGAAGAATCCTTGCATTCCTGGAATAAACCCCACTTGATCATGGTGTATGATCCTTTTAATGTGCTGTTGGATTCTGTTTGCTAGTATTTTGTTGAGGATTTTTGCATCTATGTTCATCAGTGATATTGGCCTGTAGTTTTCTTTCTTTGTGACATCCTTGTCTGGTTTTGGTATCAAGGTGATGGTGGCCTCGTGGAATGAGTTTGGGAGTGTTCCTCCCTCTGCTATATTTTGGAAGAGTTTGAGAAGGATAGGTGTTAGCTCTTCTCTAAACGCTTGATAGAATTCGCCTGTGAAGCCATCTGGTCCTGGGCTTTTGTTTGTTGGAAGATTTTTTTAATCACAGTTTCAATTTCAGTGCTTGTGATTGGTCTATTCATATTTTCTATTTCTTCCTGATTCAGTCTTGGCAGGTTGTGCATTTCTAAGAATTTGTTCATTTCTTCCAGGTTGTCCATTTTATTGGCATAGAGTTGCTTATAGTAATCTCTCATGATCTTTTGTATTTCTGCAGTGTCAGTTGTTACTTCTCCTTTTTCATTTCTAATTCTATTTATTTGAGTCTTCTCCCTTCTTTTCTTGATGAGTCTGGCTAATGGTTTATCAATTTTGTTTATCTTCTCAAAGAACCAGCTTTTAGTTTTATTGATCTTTGCTATCGTTTCCTTCATTTCTTTTTCATTTATTTCTGATCTTATTTTTATGATTTCTTTCCTTCTGCTAACTTTGGGATGTTTCTGTTCTTCTTTCTCTAATTGCTTTAGGTGCAAGGTTAGGTTGTTTATTCGAGATGTTTCCTGTTTCTTAAGGTGGGATTGTATTGCTATAAACTTCCCTCTTAGAACTGCTTTTGCTGTGTCCCATAGGTTTGGGGTCGTCGTGTCTCCATTGTCATTTGTTTCTAGGTATTTTTTAATTTCCTCTTTGATTTCTTCAGTGATCACTTCGTTATTAAGTAGTGTATTGTTTAGCCTCCATGTGTTTGTATTTTTTACAGATCTTTTCCTGTAATTGATATCTAGTCTCATAGCATTGTGGTCGGAAAAGATACTTGATACAATTTCAATTTTCTTAAATTTACCAAGGCTTGATTTGTGACCCAAGATATGATCTATCCTGGAGAATGTTCCATGAGCACTTGAGAAAAATGTGTATTCTGTTGTTTTTGGATGGAATGTCCTATAAATATCAATTAAGTCCATCTTGTTTAATGTATCATTTAAAGCTTGTGTTTCCTTATTTATTTTCATTTTGGATGATCTGTCCATTGGTGAAAGTGGGGTGTTAAAGTCCCCTACTATGAGTGTGTTACTGTCAATTTCTCCTTTTATGGCTGTTAGTATTTGCCTTATGTATTGAGGTGCTCCTATGTTTGGTGCATAAATATTTACAATTGTTATATCTTCTTCTTGGATCAATCCCTTGATCATTATGTAGTGTCCTTCTTTGTCTCTTCTAGTAGTCTTTATTTTAAAGTCTATTTTGTCTGATATGAGAATTGCTACTCTAGCTTTCTTTTGGTTTCCATTTGCATGGAATATCTTTTTCCATCCCCTTACTTTCAGTCTGTATGTGTCTCTAGGTCTGAAGTGGGTCTCTTTTAGACAGCATATATATGGGTCTTGTTTTTGTATCCATTCAGCCAATCTGTGTCTTTTGGTGGGAGCATTTAGTCCATTTACATTTAAGGTAATTATCGATATGTATGTTCCTATTCCCATTTTCTTAATTGTTTTGGGTTCGTTATTGTAGGTCTTTTCCTTCTGTTGTGTTTCTTGCCTAGAGAAGTTCCTTTAGCATTTGTTGTAAAGCTGGTTTGGTGGTGCTGAACTCTCTCAGCTTTTGCTTGTCTGTAAACGTTTTAATTTCTCCATCAAATCTGAATGAGATCCTTGCTGGGTAGAGTAATCTTGGTTGCAGGTTTTTCTCCTTCATCACTTTAATTATGTCCTGCCACTCCCTTCTGGCTTGTAGAGTTTCTGCTGAGAGATCAGCTGTTAACCTGATGGGGATTCCCTTGTGTGTTATTTGTTGTTTTTGCCTTGCTGCTTTTAATAGGATTTCTTTGTGTTTAATTTTTGACAGTTTGATTAATATGTGTCTTGGCGTATTTCTCCTTGGATTTATTCTGTATGGGACTCTCTGTGCCTCCTGGACTTGATTAACTATTTCCTTTCCCATATTAGGGAAGTTTTCAACTATAATCTCTTCAAATATTTTCTCAGTCCCTTTCTTTTTCTCTTCTTCTTCTGGAACCCCTATAATTCGAATGTTGGTGTGTTTAATGTTGTCCCAGAGGTCTCTGAGACTGTCCTCTGTTCTTTTCATTCTTTTTTCTTTATTTTGCTCTGCAGCAGTTATTTCCACTATTTTATCTTCCACCTCACTTATCTGTTCTTCTGCCTCAGTTATTCTGCTATTGATCCCATCTAGAGTATTTTTTATTTCATTTATTGTGTTTTTAATCGTTGCTTGATTCATCTTTAGTTCTTCTAGGTCCTTGTTAACTGTTTCTTGCATTTTGTCTATTCTATTTCCAAGATTTTGGATCTTGGAAATAGAATCTTGGATCATCTTTACCATCATTATTCTGAATTCTTTTTCAGGTAGACTGCCTATTACCTCTTCATTTGTTAGGTCTGGTGGGTTTTTATCTTGCTCCTTCTCCTGCTGTGTGTTTTTCTGTCTTCTCATTTTGCTTATGTTACTGTGTTTGGGGTCTCCTTTTTGCAGGCTGCAGGTTCGTAGTTCCCGTTGTTTTTGGTGTCTGTCCCCAGTGGCTAAGGTTGGTTTAGTGGGTTGTGTAGGCTTCCTGGTGGAGGGGAGTAGTGCCTGTGTTCTGGTGGATGAGGCTGGATCTTGTCTTTGTGGTGGGCAGGTCCACATCTGGTGGTGTGTTTTGGGGTGTCTGCGGACTTTTTATGATTTTAGGCCAACTCTCTGCTAATGGGTGGCGTTGTGTTCCTGTCTTGCTAGTTGTTTGGCATAGGGTGTCCAGCACTGTAGCTTGCTGGTCGTTGAGTGAAGCTGGGTGCTGGTGTTGAGATGGAGATCTCTGGAAGATTTTCGCCGTTTGATATTATGTGGAGCTGGGAGGTCTCTTGTGGACCAGTGTCCTGAAGTTGGCTCTCCCACCTCAGAGGCACAGCACTGACTCCTGGCTCCTCAATTTGGGATGATTTGTTGTCTATTCATGTATTCCACAGATGCAGGGTACATCAAGTTGATTGTGGAGCTTTAATCCACTGCTTCTGAGGCTGCTGGGAGAGGTTTCCCTTTCTCTTCTTTGTTCTCACAGCTCCTGGGTCTCAGCTTTGGATTTGGCCTCGCCTCTGCGTGTAGGTCGCCGGAGGGCGTCTGTTCTTTGCTCAGACAGGACAGGGTTAAAGGAGCAGCCTCTTCGGGGACTCTGGCTCACTCAGGCCGGGCGGGAGGGAGGGGCACGGAGTGCGGGGCGAGCCTGCAGCGGCAGAGGTCGGCGTGACGTTGCACCAGCCCGAGGCGCGCCGTGCGTTCTCCCAGGGAAGCTGCCCCTGGATCCCGGGACCCCGGCAGTGGCGGGCTGCACAGGCTCCCGGAAGGGCGGTGTGGACAGTGACCTGCGTTCACACACAGGCTTCTTGGCGGCGGCAGCAGCAGCCCCAGTGTCCCACGCCTGTCACTGGGCTCCACGCTTTCAGCCGCAACTCGCGCCCGTCTGTGGAGCCCCTTTAAGCAGCGCTCTTAAATCCCCTCTCCTCGCGCACCAGGAGACCAAAAGGGAAGAAAAAGTCTCTTGCCTCTTCGGCAGCTCCAGAGTTTTCCCGGACTCCCTCCCGGCTAGCTGTGGCACATTAGCCCCCTTCAGGCTGAGTTCTCGCCGCCAGCCCCAGTCCTCTCCCTGCCCTCTGACCGAAGCCCGAGCCTCAGCTTCCAGCGCTGCCCGCCCCGGCGGACGAGCAGACAAGCCTCTCGGGCTGGTGAGTACCGCTTGGCACCGATCCTCTGTGCGGGAATCTCTCCGCTTTGCCCTACCCAGGTATGTGGGGAGTTTCTTGCCTTTTGGGAGGTCTGGGGTCTTCTGCCAGCGTTCAGTAGGTGTTCTGTAGGAGTTGTTCCACGTGTAGCTGTATTTCTGGTGTAGCTGTGGGGAGGAAGGTGATCTCCGCGTCTTACTCTTCCGCCATCTTACCCGGAAGTCCAAATTTCAGCTTCTTACGTTAACCCTAATTTACATATTGATTGAACTATATTCAAATTTCATATATTTTAATATAATTACATTTATTTTTAATCTGTTTGATTAGTGCTATCAGTGGAACACAGATTATGTGAAAATCTTTCTTTTTTTTATTATTGGTAAGGAGGGAGCTCTGTCATTTTGCTAGTTGTTTTCCATATACCTTATAGATTTTTTTTGTCCCCCTTTTCTTTTTTTAATTAAAAAAAATTTATTTTTTATACAGCAGGTTCTTATTAGTTATCTGTTTTATACATATTACTGTATATATGTCAATCCCAATCTCCCAATTCATCCCCCCGCCCCTGCTTTCCCCCCTTGGTGTCCATACGTTTGTTGTCTACATCTTTGTCTCCATTTCTGCCTCAAAAACCAGTTCATCTGTACCATTTTTCTAGATTCCACATATATGCGAGAAACCTTCCATATTTTTAAAAATTTATTTTAAAACTTAATTTTAGTCTTATTTATTCATTGAAGTATAGTTGATTTACAGTGTTATGTTAATTTCTGCTGCACAGCAAAGCGACTCAGTTATACACATATATACATTGCTTTTTTTTTTTTTTTTTTTTTTTTTTTTGCGGTAGGCGGGCCTCTCACTGTTGTGGCCTCTCCCCTTGCAGAGCACAGGCTCCGGACGCGCAGGCTCAGCAGCCATGGCTCACGGGCCCAGCCGCTCCGCGGCACGTGGGATCCTCCCAGACCGGGGCACGAACCCGCGTCCCCCGCATCGGCAGGCGGACTCTCAACCACTACGCCACCAGGGAAGCCCTATATACATTGCTTTTTATATTCTTTTCCATTATGGTTTATCCCAGGATATTGAATATAGTTCCCTGTGCTTGACTGGGAGTTTGGGGCTATTTGATGCAAACTATTACATATAGAACAGATAAACAACAAGAAACCTTCCATATTTTATGAACTTTTCCAAATCTTGTATGGTTGTCTTGCCCACATCTAGTTGTCTACCTTCCTTTATCTAGCTGTTGACTGAGTCTTTCTAAAGCATTCAGCTTGGTTTTCACAGTCACCCGCTTTCTTTTCTCACTCATAATGTCATCAGTTTATGTAATTTAATAGAATTACATAATTACAGTAAAAAGCACAGCTGGTATGAAGAGGTTTGAGGAAAAAGCCAATGAACTGTTGGCAGGTATACAACTCAACGGGTGAGAGAAGAAACAGAAAGGCCCATTAGAGAGAGGGGCGCCTACTAGCCTAGCAGACAGCGTGCCCTGGGCATCTTCCTTTATTCCAGTTTACAGGGGTAATGATGGAGTGTCGTCTGCACCATCAGTCAAGAGAGCATCTACTGGGCTTCCCTAGTGGCACAGTGGTTAAGAATTCTCCTGCCAGTACAGGGGACACGGGTTCAAGCCCTGGTCCAGGAAGATCCCACATGCCATAGAGCAACTAAGCCTGTGCGCCGCAACTACTGAGCCTGTGCTCTAGAGCCCACGAGCCACAACTACTGAGCCCACGAGCCACAACACTGAGCCTGCGTGCCATAGCTACTGAAGCCCACATGCCTAGAGCCCATTCTCCGCAACAAGAGAAGCCACCACAATGAGAAGCCCGTGCACCGCAACAGAGTAGACACCGCTCGCCATAAGAAAGCCCGTGTGCAGCAACAAAGACCCAATGAAGCCAAAAATAAATAAATAATAAATAAATAAATTTAAGAGAGCATCTATTGTGTGAAATGAGCATGTTCTCTGTGATAAATTGGGGAAACAGGGAAAGATAGAAATGAGAAAATACAATTATAATTCTACAGCATTAAAATAACAGCATTTTGCTGCTATTTTCCCCTGTAAACATTTTTGCATCTTTAAGATCATACTCTTATTTATTAATTTATTTTATTGAAGTATAGTTGATGTACAATATCCTGTTAGTTTCAGGTGTGCAGCACAGTGATTCAGTTATGTATATATATATATATGTATTTATTCCTTTTCAGATTCCTTCCCCTTATAGGTTATTACAAAATATTGAGTAGAGTTCCCTGTGCTGTACAGTAGGTCCTTGTTGTTTATCTATTTCATATATAGTAGTGTGTATATGTTAATCCCAAACTCCTAATTTATCTCTCCCCCCTTTCCCCTTTGGTCACCATAAGTGTTTTCTATGTCTGTGAGTCTCCTTCTGTTTTGTAAATAAGTTCATTTGTATCGTTCACATTCATATTTAAATGTTTGCATCCTTTGCTTCCTCTTAACATGTTTATATAAATATTTCCAAAACACCTTATAAACATTAATTTTAGTTATTAGATATTATTTTCATGCAATGGTTTTACCATAAGTCACTTTCTTACTTCCCTGTAGGCAGAGACGTAGATTGCTCTGTTAGAAAAAAGTCAGATTATTTTCTTCCTGTGTAGGGAAAAACCCAGGTCTTCCCTCCTGTTTCTCTCCTGTGTGTCTCCTTTATCACACAGAATACTTTATTTTATTTTATTTTTTTTGTGGTACGCGGGCCTCTCACTGCTGTGGCCTCTCCCGCTGCGGAGCACAGGCTCCGGACGCGCAGGCTCAGCGGCTATGGCTCACGGGCCCAGCCGCTCCGTGGCATGTGGGATCCTCCTGGACCAGGGCACAAACCCGCATCCCCTCCATCGGCAGGTGGACTCTCAACCACTGCGCCATCAGGGAAGCCCCCAGAATACTTTATTTTTGACACTTTTGGTCAGCAAATGGATGGAGGTTTTTTCCCCAACACCAAACAGTTCTTTGTACCACCACCTGGGTGTCCTACAGTTCAACTCAGTTCTGACGTTACCTGGAGATAGATTCCATGGGTTAAGGGCTTAGTCCCTCAAGACTGCCTCCCTCCTCCCCCACTTCAGATGCCAGTCATGAGCGCAGATTGTCACCTGAGCTTCTGACCAGCTATAGATCAGAGGTTCCAAAGACCCCCTCCTTAGGTTTGATTAATTTCTGGAGTGGCTCACAGAACTCAAAGAACTCAAAACTTACCTACTTTTACCAGTTTATTCTAAAAAGATATGCTGAAGGATACAGTTGGACATCCAGATGGAATAACTGAGTAGGGCAAGGTATGTGGGATGACGTGAGGGGCCTCTGTGTCCTCCCTCGCCACCGCTCTCCCAGCATTTCTGTGTGTTCACCAACCTGGAACTTTTGGGATCTTATGGAGGCTTTATCACATGGACATGATGGATCATTAACTCTTATTTTCAGCCCTTCTCTCTTCTCAAGAGAATGGAGGGTGAGCTGAAAATTCCAAGCTCCTGATCATGGCTTGGTCTTTCTGGTGACCATCCACCATCGAGGGGCCATCCAAGAGTGACATCATTAGAACAAAAGACACTCCTGTCACCCAGGAAATTTCAAGGGTTTCAGGAGCCCTGTGTCAGGAACTGGGGGCAGAGACCAAATATATATTTTCTATTATCTCACAATTGCTTTAAAATATTTATTATAAATAATGATGTGATGAATATCTTTATAGATAGAACTTTCTATCCAGTATCAGAAAGAAATAGCCTCAATGTGGGATAATTAGGCCAAAAGGTATGGGATTTTTAAAGGCTTTGGATATATTTTGCCAAACTGATTTCCATTAGGTTTTTTTTTTACCAGTTTATACTTTCACCAATTATGCACAAAACGTCCCGGTTATCCTCTTTCACAACGAATAGATATTATAATTTCTAAAACCTCTCTAATTTTTTTTTCTTTTTTTTTTTTTTTTTTGCGATACATGGGCCTCTCACTGTTGTGGCCTCTCCCGTTGCGGAGCACAGGCTCCGGACGTGCAGGCTCGGCGGCCATGGCTCACGGACCCAGCCTCTCATGCGGCATATGGGATCCTCCCGTACCGGGGCACGAACCCACGTCCCCTGCATCGGCAGGCGGACTCTCAACCACTGCGCCACCAGGGAAGCCCCAAACCTCTCTAATTTGATAAACAATCACATCTTCTTGTTTTAGCATGCATTTTCTTGATTGGTAGTGAGATTGAATATTTTTCCAAATAATATTTATTTGCAGTTGCATTATTGTAAAATTTTAAGTTCTGATCTGTTAAAAACAGAATTTCTCTGTTGATTATTGCAATTGTTGATTTGCATGTAGTTTTTTGGGTAGTGAGGAAATTATCTTTGTCTTCAGTGTTTATTACAAATAGGCTTTCCAAACTCATTGCTTACCTTTTAATGTTGATGATTTTTTTGGATGGGTTGTATAGGTTTTACATTTTCATAAAGCATTTAATCTGACAAAGTTTTCTCTCATTCAGTGTTTGAAAAAATATTCACACTTTTTTTCTGGCTTTATTTAAAAAATTAAGTTGAATTTTTAACATATGACTAAAAAAAAAGCATGGGAATTATGCTTGGAAATTATCCTTGACACTTGAGGTTCTAACTTGATCTTTTCCACTTATTTAAGTTATTTCAGCCCCATTGGTTGAGTAATGCTGCCTTTTCCACTGATTTGTCATCCTCTTTTATCATGCTCTCAATTGTTATATATATAAAAAGATAATGTTTCTGAGACGTCTATTCTGCTCTCATGCTATATCTGTACCTGAAGCATTGCCGTGTTCTATTAATTATGTGATCATATTATTCCTATTTTTTCTCTTCTCTTCTTCCTTTTTTTTTTCCTTTTTGCTGTGCTTATTGCTTTGTCTCTTTTTGGTCACAACATCTACATACTGGAATTCTTACTTTTGTCTTTCGAAGACCAGTAACCTTCCCGAAGGAAAGGTACATGGATGATAGATTTTCAGAGATCTTCTTTTGTATTTTTCCTTTGCCTTTACATGTACATGCCTTGGCTAATTATAAAATTCCTTTGTCAGAATCTTTCCCCTGAAAGCTATGACATTTAGTATTGCAGTGCCTAAGTCTAGGTAGTCTGTCTGTCCGTCCATCCACCCATCCATCCATCTGTCCATCCAGGACCAGCTTTGTAATGTATGGGGTCCAGTGAAAAATGAAAATGCAGGTACCGTGTTCAACAATTAACAGTTTCAAGATGGTGACAGCAGAGCATTAAACCAAGTGCCAGGGCCCTTCGAAGCGCAGAGCTCTGTGAGACTGTATGAAGTCACTGTGAAGTCAGCCCTGCATTCATCCATTTCATGGATACTTATTGAGCATCCACTATGTGTTGTTTGCTTTAAGGGAAAGAGCCCTGAAGATACTCACAGTCAGTGGAGGACACAGGTGAGTCAGCCGTGGCATGGTTAGTGCTTGATGAAGGTGTGCATGGGATTTGTGGATGCACAGAGGAGAGAGAACTCCACCAGAGAGAAGGATTCTGGAGGAGATGACACTTGTACTGATGTTCTAAGACTTTTGCCGTGAGTGATGCTGGGAGCCTTTGGAGGGTTTTCAGCTCCAAGTAGTGACATGCTCCAATTCAGATGCTTTTAAAAGGTCACCCTGCTGTGTGGAAATGCTGTTTTAGGGGACCAGGGTGAAAGCAAGGATGGAAGCAGTTAGGGGGCTATTAAAATAATCCAGGCAAGGGAAGGTGGAAATGGTGGCTGGACCTGTTTGGAATAGTGGAGGTGGTGAGAAGCAGTCATGTCCTAGATATATTTTGAAGACAGCACTGTGACAACCTGTGGATGAAATAAATATGAGGTAGGGGACAAAGAGAGCAGCTAAGGATAACTGTGAGTTTTAATCTAATCAGTTAGAAGAACAGAATAGTCATTCACTAAAATGGGGGAGACTTGCAGGGGAGTAGGTTTAGGGGGGAGATGAAACATCCAACATGCACTGAGTTTGAGATACTTATTAAACATCTAAGTGGAGATGCTGAATAGACAGTTGGATATGCAATTCTAGATTTGGGCTTGATCAAAGAGGGGGAAGAGAAGGGAAGGAAGAGGCTTTGCCAAGGATGTTGTTGAAAAGAAAAGAAAGACACTGTCAATAAAATGTTCTTGGTGACTGAGTATAAAGAGAAGACAGAAACAGATTTAAGACAGTGAAACTGACCAGCTTTTAAGGCTCCTTCCCCCTCGTTCAGCCAGCCTTGGAAGTATTTCTTCTAGGTCAGATTCCTGTGGGAGATGACGAAGGTAATTTCTTGATATTTATTTATGATCAAGAGAGAATTACTGCCACTTAAATGTTGCATTATTAATGATTTAGGAGGAAATGACTTCTTTCAGAAACACCAATTCTGAAGGCCTGTTAGATAGAGGCCAGGTAGTAAATGACTTCTTTCAGTGTCAGACCTAAAGAGTTGATGCATTTTTGAAAGGGGTTGCAGTGATTACCTTCCATAGGTTGGGTCCAGGCAGTCATGATTTTGGAAGCAAGTCCAGGGTCAATTTGCTTATGACACTCAGCACATTTTATTTTATTTTATTTTTTAGAAAGTTTTTTTTTATAGATTTATTTATTTTGATGTATTTATCTTTGGCTGTGTTGGGTCTTCGTTGCTGCTTGCAGGCTTTCTCTAGTGCGGCAAGCAGGGGCTACTCTTCGTTGTGGTGCAGGGGCTTCTCATTGCGGTGGCTTCTCTTGTTGTGTAGCATGGGCTCTAGGCTCTCAGACTTCAGTAGTTGTGGCGCCCGGGCTTAGTTGCTCTGCGGCATGTGGGATCTTCCCAGACCAGGGCTCGAACCTGTGTCCCCTGCATTGGCAGGTGGATTCTTAACCGCTGCGCCACTAGGGAAGTCCCACTCAGCACATTTCAGAATCTCATCTTTGCTCATAGACTCTGTTACTCTGGGATTAATCCATAACTAGGGTGAAAGATGGGCACTCTAGAACCTGTAGATTTGGAACTGAAACAGAACATTTCTAAGATGCAGGGAGGAGCCAGATGGGTCCCAGGCCATTCTGATCCGACTGGCTGAGACCATTCTTCCAGTGTCTGGCTGTCTATTCCCAGGTGTGGTGGTGAATTACGCAGGGGAAAAATGCACATCCTCATCTCCTTTCAAAATCAAGAGGAATTTTTGCAGAGAAGGGAAATCTGGGAGAAGTACCCTTAAGTAGCACTTGCCATGTGTATTCTGACTACAGTAGGAAATTCAATGAGGGGACAGGGACCACACTGATAAGCTCAATGAGGTGACCAGGTAAATGGTCAGGTAGCCTGGTGAGTGTGAGTGTGTGGATGTGATAAGGTATTTATTTTATCATTATCTCAGTCATTCACTCACTTTCAAAGAAGAGGTTAAATTATTTAAGGACATTTGCTGTGTTCTGAAATGGATTAAAACTTGGCTGTATTTCCAGTGAGTGATTTAAATATTGTATAGCTCATTTATAATTGAATAAGAATGTAGTGGCTCTTTACACATATTGAAGGCATTCTCTCTAAAAAGGCTGTTTTGTTTTCTCATTTTCAAATAAACATGAATTAGCATAAGAAATAAGGAGCCTGTGAAAGGAATCAATAAAATTAACTGGAATTGGATTTCACACTTTGAATGCCTTACACGTTCCTATTAGGGGAGATATGGAGAAACAGGTAATCAGTTCAAAGAGAAGCTCAGGCTTATAAAAGAGTGACCTATTTCCAGAAGATGAATATTTAAAATAAAAAAGGCTTGAAAAATAATTCGCTTTACACTGATGGACCAAAACTCCAAGTAACAGGGAAACCTAACAAAAAGACAGGCTTTTTTCTGGGATTGGAAAGGGCTGGGTGGACATTGTCTTGGGGGTGGCACAGAAGGATGGGGAAGAAGATGGGGCTTGGAGTCTGAAGATCTTGGTTTGAGTTCTGATGCTGTTGATTAGTTTATTTGAAATATGTGTTTTAGTTTCGACCCTTAGAACTGCTTTCCTTTGTATTGCTAATGGAATGGAATTGATTTTTAAAATATTTTTTATTGGAGTATAGTTGTGTTAGTTTCTGCTGTACAGCAAAGTGAATCAGTTATATATATACACATATCAATGCTTTTTTTAGATTCTTTCCCCATATAGGTCATTACAGAGTACTGAGTAGACTTCCCTGTGCTATACAATAAGTCCTTATTAGTTATTTATTTTATGTATAGTAGTGGGTATATGTTAATCCCAAGCTCCCAATTTATCCCTCCCCCCACCCTTACCCCCTGGTAACCATAAGTTTGTTTTCTACATCTGTAACTCTATTTCTGTTTTGTATTGTAGATAAGTTCATTTGTACCCTTTTTTTAGATTCCACGTATAAGCGATATCATGATATTTGTCTTTGTCTGACTTACTTCACTCAGTATGAGAATCTCTAGGTCCATCCATGTTGCTGCAAATGACATTATTTCATTCTTTTTAATGACTGAGTAATATTCCATTGCATATATGTACCACATCTTCTTTATCCATTCCTCTGTTGATGGACATTTAGGTTGCTTCCATGTCCTGGCTATTGTAAATAGTGCTGCAATGAACACTGGGGTGCATATATCTTTTCGAATTATGTTTTTCTCCAGATATATGCCTAGGAGTGGGATTGCTGGATCATATGGTAACTGTATTTTTAGTTTTTTGACTTGACTTTTCATGTTGGAGTTATGTCTAATTTCTTGGATGTAACAGTGAACCAGGAATTGAGGAGTTCAGGCCAAGCTAGGGCTTGGCGGGCTGTCTCTAGTTGTGGCGAGCAGGGGCTACTCTTCGTTGTGGTTAGCAGGCTTCTTATTGCGGTGGCTTCTCTTGTTGTGGAGCAAGGGCTCTAAGTGCATGGGCTTCAGTAGTTGGAGCATGCGGGCTCAGTAGTTGTGGCTCGCAGGCTCTAGGGCGCAGGATCAGTAGTTGTGACACATGGGCTTAGTTGCTCCGTGGCATGTGAGATCTTCCCAGACCAGGGCTCAAACCTGTGTCCCCTGCATTGGCAGGTGGATTCTTAACCACTGCGCCACCAGGGAAGTCCCTTATTAGAAATTTTTGATTTCCAGTTACTTGCAAGTTACTAATTTGGGGAGGTGAATTTACTCATTATTATTACCATGTACTTTGCTCAATTCTCTGTGATTTGTGCTTATAGCTATTGCAGAATGTAAACTGTAAAATGAATGCAGACTGGGTTTTTAATCTAGTTTAGCAATTTGGAAACTTATGTCCCACTGTAATGGAATTAGCTGTGTAGCGCCAAAGAATTGTTTGATTCTGAAGTTTTTGTGCTATTTACTTTTGCTTTCTTTGAAAAAGATTCTGGGATGTGGCCAGAGACCACTGGGAATTGCTTGTAACTATTTTAGAACTACACGTGATGTGGTTGAACGTGGAAGTGAGGGCGCGTATGTTGTACATCATTCCTAGAGTTTTGCTGGGCTTGGAAATGGTTTTTCTTTAACTGATTTTTGTGATCCCATTTGTAAAGAGGTAGCCACTATTGTGAAGAATGTGGGATTATGGGGGTTTTGCATCTAGAACAACGTGAATGAAAGTTTCTATAGTGTTTTCCTTGACTATTTTTGGTTTTCCATTTGGTTTAGATTTACTTTCTGGAAAGAATTCTCCCCCCCCCCCACCAATCTGATCTTTTTCTTGACTTTTTTCAGCTGTTGGGGTTACCTGAATGGGCTAATGTAAGAGAGATTTTATGGAAGGAAGGGGATTGAGGAGTAGATAGGAGGTAACCCTGTAGGACAAAAGAAAACATGATGTAGGAAGAATTTTGGAAGAGGGCAAAGAAGTAAAAAAGAGAGGTGAAGGTGTGTGTGTTCATCAGAACTATTGATGAAGTTAGCCAGGTTTAGGAATGGATTCTAGAGCCTTGAAGTAATCCTTTTCTGTCTCTAGTCTTATCTGAGAATATTGGTTATGCCTCAAAACAATGGATAGATGTAGATGACATCTTTTTTTTTTAATAAGTCTTGTGCCGTTGATAATATTTCTTTTTTAAAAAAGCTTATTGAAATATAGTTGATTTACAATGTTGTCTTAATTTCTGCTATACTGCAAAGTGATTCAGTTATACATACATATATATATTCTTTCTTTTTTTTTTTTTTTTGTGGTATGCGGGCCTCTGACTGCTGTGACCTCTCCTGTTGTGGAGCACAGGCTTCGGCTGCGCAGGCTCAGCGGCCATGGCTCACAGGCCCAGCCGCTCCGTGGCATGTGGAATCCTCCCAGACTGGGGCACGAACCCGTGTCCCCTGCATCGGCAGGCGGACTCTCAACCACTGCGCCACCAGGGAAGCCCATATATATATATTCTTTTTCACATTCTTTTCCATTATACTTTATCACAGGATATTGAATATAGCTCCCTGTGCTCTACAGTAGGACCTTGTTGTTTTTGACTGCTCTTTAATGCTGACGACCCCATAAAGACTAAGCCCTCTAGAGTGAAAGCTATTGAATACTTGAGGGCAAGACTGTGTCACCATCTCCCAGTTTCCACGATGCCTTGCACATAATAATAGCTTAATACATGTTTACTGAATAAATAAATGTCCCTTAGCCTTGAAATTTCACTCAAACCTCATGATTTTTTAAATAAACAGAGTAACCTGATTACTGAGGTAAGCGGTTTGGGTGGCTTTGAAATGTCTTAATACTTCGGGTTTGGTTTAGAATGAGGATGTTGTTCTGTCCTAAAGGCGAAGAGAAGAGAGATTATGAAGAACTGACAGCAAGACAAGGAAAACCGGGAGAAGGAGATGGGGATTTGGGTTTTGTGTCACTGCCAAGTGACTGTATATTTCTTGTTACCATGATTAGCATTGCTCTGCTTTAAGAGGAAGAAGTTTTTTCTTTTCCTTTTTTTGGTCACAACACAATGCATTGTGTAGCTGCTGGACACTGGCCCTGGACACTGTCCTGCCCATTCTAGAAGAACGTGGGACGAGGATATGCAATGATTTGGTTGTTTCTCTGAGCCTCAGATGTAGTAGGTGGTGCATGTAGGGCCCTCAGGAATTCTCAGGGCTTGGTGGAATGATTCTGGATGTGGATCCTGGAATCCCCAGCCATGTCAATGGGAAACAAGATGGCAGGCCTGCCCTCCTGGGGTCGTGGTACGACCATGGCCTTCAACTCCTGGGCTGTGCATATTTTAATACAGTGATGTGTGTCATTGCTTAATGGGACGAGGGATTGTTTAGCCTAATGATGTGACTAAATATTTTATCTTTCTAATACTCTTATTTTTCTTATTAAAAGGAAACCACATGAGCACAGGGACTTTTGTCTGTTTTATTCACTTTGTTTCCTCAATATCTAGAGCAATACTTGGAACAGAGTATGCACTCAATAGATGTTAGTTGAATTTGTAGCCTGTGTAACTACAATAAATGGGGATCAGGTGAGGGAGGGAGAGGGTGAGGAGGACTGAATACACTTGTCCTTGAACAGATTTCTGTCTGTTTGAGATTTTTTTTCTCTGAGGCAACTTAAGAGATTCTTCAGTTCTTGCTGTGTCCCAGTGAAACAAAGTAGGACCCTATGATCCTTCCCCCATGTCCTCCACCTGCCCTTTGTCTGTGGAAAAACTTTAGCCAAAGAATAAGTTTAATCAGAGAAGTGAGAAGATGCAGAAGCAAAGAAAAACAGGACAAAACAATAATAGTTTAGTCAATAAGCAAAGTGAAGGACCTTTAATTCCTTCTCAAGGGCTATAGATAGTATTCTGAGCCATATCCCGTGAGCTGTCTTGTAGATACTGAAACCCTGACCAGGTGAAAGAAGTTAACTGCATGATGACCAAACTAGCTATGACGTAAGCTGCTACAATTCCGAGAACTGGCCTCAAGGAAATGGGAACAAACTGACCCCGGAACTAAAGACTAACTGTGCTTAAAACAATCAAGATGACGCTGGTCAGACCACCACATGACCAATTTTAAGATGACTGTCAGAGCTGACTATGCCGTTTCTGTATGTAGCCCCCTTCCTCTGTTTATAAAAGCTCTTGCCCAGGGCCTCCCTGGTGGTGCAGTGGTTGAGAGTCTGCCTGCCGATGCAGGGGACACGGGTTTGTGCCCCGGTCCGGGAAGATTCCACGTGCCACCGAGCGGCTGGGCCCATGAGCCATGGCCGCTGAGCCTGCGCGTCCGGAGCCTGTGCTCCACAATGGGAGAGGCAACAGCAGTGAGAGGCCCGTGTACTGCAAAAAAAAAAAAAAAAAAAAAAACCTCTTGTCTACTGATTGTCAGCGGGGGGACTCGGCCTTTGGACAGGAGTCCACCCTCCCCCACAGTTGCCGGCACCCCAAATAAAGCAAACTTTACTTTCCACCATCCTTGCCTCTTTATTGGCTTTTGAGTGGCGAGCAGCCAGACCCCACTTTTGGTTACACCAGCACAGCGCCAGGTGCCGAGTGGACCGATGGGGGAGACCCAGCCTTGCCCTTGAGGAGGTCTTACTCAAGCCAGAGGGAGATGGTGGGGAATAAACCATCTCCATCTCTTATGGAATAAACCATAAGCCACTTGGAGTGCTGCTGTGGGGTCTGCTCGAATGCTGGGGGAATCCTGGTCAGGTTTCCAAGGTCAGGGAGGCCTCCCAGAGGAGGGGACATGTGAGCTGAGTGTTGACACCTTCATAGGATGGCAGAGAAAGAAACCAGGGGGAGTTCTTCTACCCAGAGGTCACGCCAGAGCATTGGCACCAAGGTGTGAGGTCTTGGCCCCATCAGGGATCTGCATATGGTTAGGTGTGCTTGGAGCTCTGGGGGCCTGTGAGGGGCAGTCCAGGCATGGAACAGGGCATAGCAGAAGCCAAATGAAGAAGAAGCTTGGGTATCATGCTTAGGAGTTTGGATTTCCATCTGGAAGTAACTGAAGGTGTATTTTCATTTTTAAAAACCATTTTAAGTAGAAAATTTCAAACATGTATAAAGGTAGAAAGTATAGGACATGATATCCATAAACTCAACCTCTAGATTCTATAATTTTTCCATATTTGGTCCATCCACCTTCTATATATTGTTTGTACATCCATCCATCCACGAGTTTAAGTAGGGATGTGACTTGTGTTTAAGAGGGCTCCTTTCAGAGGACCATGGAGGATGAAATAGTGAAGGAAGGGAACAGAGGTTGGGAAAACTCATTGAGATTCTGTTGAAATTGTTGTGGTGAGAGCTGATGGTGGCCTGAACTAAAATTTGATAACAACACGAGGTGGAACAATATTGAATGTTATGATGTAGCCTTTGAAGTCATGTCCCATCACTTTCTGTACATTCTAGTCATCAAGACAGTCACAAGTTCGAGGAGGGAAAATAGTCTTCACCTCTTGGCGGGGAGTGGCAAAATTCTAGAAGTGCACGTGGGTCTGGAAATATGGCTGTTGACCAGTTTTGGAAAATGCAGTCTGTCCAAGGGCTGAAATGACAGAATTTGTAGTTGGATGTGGGGAAGGAGGAAGGGCAAGGAGTCTGAGATGACACCTAGACCTCTAGGGTGAGGGGGCATCATTCATAGAAAGGCAATAGGGACAGGATTCCTTCATAGAGAGGACAGAGGGACAGGCCCCACCAGGAAAGGGGAGATGTTGAGGAAGGAATTTGGGCTGGGGTCCCATTGATTTGTCAGTAAATCCTGCATCAAAATAGCCTTGTAAACTGCACAGCCACAGGTGTAGCATTGTTCTAGGAATGGTGAACTGAGTTTCCCAGTAGTTTTCTGATAGCTTTGAGCTGAGTTGGGTTTCCTGGCCTCCTTGCCTGTTGAGAATGCTGTGACCCTCAGCATTTGCTTCCTTCAGTGGAGTTAGAGCAGCCAGTCAGGACCCAGCTCTTATTGAATTCATGCAGCAGGTATTTATTGAGCACCTGTGGTATGCTGGGACCAAAAGAATTCAAGTGTAATGACCAACATTGCTTTAAAAAACTTTATCTATAGGAGTGATGATGCCTGGGGCTACATGCTCTCTGTCACTAAGCTCCAAGGATACAGACTTCCGAGCAGGAGCAGATGTAAAATATGCCTGCTGGGCTCTTCCTTGCCTCTGGGTTCCCCATGGGGTGCACTGCTGCTGGTGTCTCTTTTGGATCACGTACAATTCTATTCAAGAGGAGAGACCAAACCACTGTCCTCACATGATATGGGACATTTAGACATTGGGCTTTCTCGGTTCCCATATCAAACTCAGTGTCAACAAGGTTACATCCCCTCCCTTGCCCCTGGGGCAGAAGGCAGAGCCAGTGCCCAGATGACCCTGACCTGTATCGCTGTCTCCATTCATCCAGTGTCCCAGAAAGCCTGCTTCCCTGGGAACACTGCACCCCACTCCTCACTCATGGCTTCCTACATCTGGAATCTGATTTAGTGTCATCTTTCCTGGGTGGTTCTGATACTGTTTATTCTGAAAACCTTGACTTAAAGTCTGCTTCCCTGTAGCTTGTACATAAACGACTATATTTCAAGTTAGAGATTACTGAAATGCTAAAAGAGTTCCATTAAAGGAGGGGACCCTTCTGCCTGGGGAGACGAGGGAAGTACTTGTGAGCTGTACTTTGAAAGTCAGATAGAGTTGAATATACAGAGATGATGGAGATGATGGAAAAAGCATTCCAGTTAGAGTACCAGCTTGAAAAAAAAGCAGGGAACAGGACAGAGGGGTGTTTTATTCTAAATGATTCTTATCAGCAAGCTGCTTAAATGAGCGTGCGTATAGTTTGTGTGAGGTTACTTACCTTTATGTCTTGAAATTCTTGTTGATATTATTGCATCCTGCCTGTATGCAGACATTTGTTTTTATCAAGAAACCTGAGTAAATCCACTCAACTGAATCTAGATTATAGGTTATGTGAATAGAATCATCAAATTGGGAACATTTTGCGGGAACATTTTTGATCAAAAGTTTTGAGGTGTTTTGGAAAGAGTTGTAGCATTTTAAAATCAATACTAAAGTTTGATATAGAATGTATATTTATTTCTGTTAAAATTAAGAAAAATAAACCAGGAGGGTAAAGTTTGCTTGCATGAAGATTTAAGTAATCTAAACTGTGTAATTTTCCAGTAGCCCTCTGTTTTTAATTCAGAGACCACAGCATGCATGTCATTTCCAGTGATATTCATGCCTTTCTGTAGATTTGTATTTACCATCTGCAGTAACTCAGACTGAAGAACTTCCTTTAGCATTTCTTGTACTGCAGGTCTGCTTGTGATAAATTCTCTAACTTTGTTTATTTGATAGTGCCTTTATTTCATTTTCATTTTTGAAGGATGGTTTTGCTGCATATTGAATTCTGGGTTGACAGTTTTTTGGTTCAGTATATTAAAGATACTTTACCACTGTCTTCTGTTCTCCATGGTTTCTGATGAGAAGTCCACTATTTGGATTATTTTTGATGTTGTTTTCATTGTCATTTGTATTATTGTTCCCATGTATGTAACATGTCATTTTTCTCCACCTGTTTTCAAGATTTTAACTTTATATTTCAGCAGTTTGCTTAGATGCAGTTTTCTTCATCCTACTTACGTTTTGTTGAGTTTTGTGAATCTATTTGTCTTTCACTAAATTTGGAAGTTTTACGCTTATTTCTTCAAAAAATTTTTCGGCCCCAATATCTGTTTCCTCTGCTTCTGCTACTCCAGATATAAGTTGAACTGATTGATATTGTCACACAGGTTTCGGAGGCTCTGTTCATTTTTCCTCAATTTGTTTTTCTGTTCTTCAGATTGGATAGTTTCTGTTGATCTATCTGCTGTCTGATTCATCTGCTATCTCTAATGTGCTGTTAATACCATTCCAATTATTGTTAACAGTTTGTTAATTCTATTTCTAGAATTCGCATTTGGTTCTGTTTGCACAGTATCTAATTTTCTGAGATCCCCCATCTGTTTATTAATTGTGTATATATTTTCATTTAAAAATTCTTGAACATATGTACAATAGCTGCTTTAAATCCTTGTTTGGAACTTGAACATCTGGGTCATCTTTGGGTTGATTTGAAAATTATTTTTTCTCTAAGATGGGTTATATTTTCCTCTTTCTTGCATGTCTAGTGATTTTTTAAATCAATTCCTGGACATTATGAAATATATGTTACAGAGACTCTGGATCCTGTTCTATTCCTTTCAACAGGATTTTTGTTCTAACCGTTAACTTGGCTGGTTTCTAAGTCCAATCTCAGTCCCTTGTGCTAGGCAGCAACTGACATCTCCACTTATTTCTTTCAGTTTCCAGTTTCTGCCTTTTCACACCACCGCCTGAGGTCTCTCACCTCCATGTGTAGTTTAGAAGTCAGCCAGGAATCTGAGTGAATTTGTACACAGATTTTCTGAACTCACCCCAACTGTAGTTGCCTCCCTCCCAGGATTTTACCTCCTACTTTCTAGCTACTCTTCTAGCAGCCGAGTTTTCCTCTGATACTTCAAGCTAGTTAAGGCTGTGGCTTTCTGCCACCCCTAGATACATGCAAATTGAGGATTGTCTTCAGGCAAAAGCCTGCTGCAAACTCACAAATCTCACCTTCTGCAGTTGTCTTTCAAAGGTAGACTCCTGTCTGTTTTCTGCCTGCTTTTGGTCCCTCTCCACCTTTAAATATGTTTTTTTTTAAAAATTACATTTTGTCTAGATTTGATCATTGTTACCTGCAGAAGAGTTAGTCTGTACAAACTATTCGGACATACTGGAAGCCAGAGTCAACAATTGGATTTTCTTTACAGGTTTATTGAGGTATGATTGATGTCTAATCCACAGTACATATTTAAAATATACAACTTGATAAATTTTAATATATGTTTACACTTTTCAAATCATCACTACGATCAATATAACAGTGAGTTTTTGAGTTTTATTAAGACGTCATAGGAAGATGAGTGGTAGGAAATAAGGCTCTTCCATGCTTTATATTTTACAGATTGCTTTCAAATGCAGTATCTCATTTTGATCTTCAAAGTACCCCCTGAGTTATGGATGGAATGTTTGTCTTCCCCTCCATCCACCCCAAAATCATAGATTGAGATCCTAACTCCCGATGCGATAGCATTAGGAGATGGGGCCTTTGGGAGGTGACTAGGTCATGAGGGTGGAGCCCTTATGAATAGGATTAGTGCCTGTATAAGAAGAGACAGGAGAGCTTGCTTTCTTTCTCTGCTCTCCACCATGTCAGGATATAACAAGGTGGCCATCTGCAAACCAGGAAGGGGCATGCATCACGTACAGGATCTGCTGGTACCTTGGATTTCCCAGCCTCCAGGACTGTGAGAAATAAATATTTGTTGTTTAAGCCATCCAGTCTATGGTAAATTGTCCCTGAACTAAGACACTTTGTGGATGTCCAGTGTTTTTTTTTTTTTTTTTTTTTTTTTTTTGCCGTATGCGGGCCTCTCACTGCGGTGACCTCTCCCGTTGTGGAGCACAGACTCCGGATGCGCAGTCTCAGCGGCCATGGCTCACGGGCCCAGCCGCTCCGCAGCATGTGGGATCTTCCCAGACCGGGGCACGAACCCATATCCCCTGCATCGGCAGGCGGACTCTCAACCACTGCGCCACCAGGGAAGCCTGTCCAGTGGTTTTTAATGTCACCCTTCTGTGGGTGAAAAACTGAGGTGGCTGGGTTCAGTGGCTTGCCCTTTTCATGATACCCACCATGCTTCCTTACACCACTGTCCACCTGAGGAGATACATACATTGTGGTCCTGCCTTCAGGAGTTCGATTTTATTTCAAGTGGGGAGAGAAAACTTCTCAGAGCAGGGACAGGTAGGTTTGGGGTGGAGAATTTGGAGACCAGGAAAGCCAAGTGGAGGCGTTTGGAGCAGATGTGGAGTGCAGTGGGGAGCACCGCAGTGTTTGAGTGGAGGGTTTCGTGACATGCGGGGCAGCTTTGTGCACGAGGAAGGAAGGGGCTCAAGGAAGAAAAAGAGACCAGTCGAGGCAGGTGCAGTCAGCCCCGTGTGATGCGATGAGCACGGTTGTTGTGGAAATGAAAAGGAATAGGGTCTTTCCAAAGGAAGAACTGCAAGGAAGTAGGATACTGGATGTAAGAGAAAAAAAGTAGAAGAGTCAAGGGTAGCTTCTTTATTAATTCCTGACACCTGTGTTTTTTCACTGTACCTGACATAAATGCCTGTTGAATGTGAGTTGAAATAAATTGAATGGCAATGGGAATAAGGGTGAGGGGGTGAAGCTTGCTTTCAAACCACTAAATCAACACTTCCCTAACTGACCAGGTGCTTCAGGATCAGCACCTGAGTTTCTGATTCCCTAGGTCTGGAGTGGCCCCTCCCCCCTAATTTACATTTCTAACAGGTTGTGCTGATGCTGCTGGCCCAGGGCCATACTTTGAGAACCAACTGCTCAAAGTCAAGAGAACCTTTATGAATTCTGCTGTCTGCCCTTTCTGCTTCGGGGCTGACTGTATATGAATGTGTTCCTCTGTCTTGTCAACGGGAGTCGACAGTCAGAGAGGTGACTTTGGGATCATTAATCACGATTTAACATTTGTAAGAAGTCTGTCTACTTTATGACTTCACTTGAACTCCGGAGCCTTGTTTCTGGAGCCTCTTGGGTAATGTTTGGAGAGCACTGCATATTCTGCACAGATTCTTCATGAGCAAACAAGGCAGCTTTCCAAATGGTACAGCAGCGCCCGTGTCCTGGGGAGGACAAAGGTGGCTGTTCTGGCAGCAGATTGGGAGGTTCTGGAATTATGTGGTGCTCATTAGCTCATCTGCAGAATCTTCGTGTATCATGGGGAGGGTGTCCTGACATCTCCCCAATTTGTTGGGTATGTTCTTGGGTTTCCGTTTGGATTGCACAGAGAACTACGTTTCTGTTAATGAACCACTTAAGTTTTCAGGCTCTGCAAGCTGGGTCTTTGGATGCAGAGGGTAATTAATTGTTTCTTAGAACAAACCATGTGCATTTCATGCCAGGGCTGTTGGGGCACTATGGATCTTGCAGAATTCTGTGACTCTTTTATGATTTTAAGACCCAGATGTGCCAGAGCAAGGGGGTTCCATTTAGTGTCAGTTTATGGCAGGAGCTGTGCCTGAGAAATGACAGTGTCATTTCTCCAGGAACTAAGCCTGAGCACTTGACTACACACCTACTCTCTGGCTGGACATTTAACCATTTCACCCATCTGGTCCAGGGCCCCTGATGGCTTTGCTGTCCCCATTCACTTCTTCCCAGTGCAGCTCTTGAAAACAGGAGGAATCACCCTGAAAAAACACCACTGGCCGGGACCCGGCCTGCTGTCCAGACGTTGAAGCTTCTCCAATTCTTAACTTCTCTGCCCCGGAAGGCATGTATTTTTTTTTTTTTTTTTTTTTTTTTGGTACGCGGGCCTCTCACTGTTGTGGCCTCTCCCGTTGTGGAGCACGGGCTCCGGATGTGCAGGCTCAGCGGCCATGGCGCATGGGCCCAGCCGCTCCGTGGCATGTGGGAATCTTCCCGGACCGGGGCACGAACCCGTGTCCCCTGCATCAGCAGGTGGACTCTCAACCACTGCGCCACCAGGGAAGCCCAAGGCATGTATTTTACAAAGGCCCCTAGGCCCACGTTTTGGAGATCCAGGGACCTCACAGGGTTACTGAATTCCTCCCAAGGAGTTTTCCCTGTAGTGGTTTCTCAAGGAGTTTTCCTTGTAGTGGTTTCTCAAGGAGTTTTCCCTGTAATGGTTTCTCCAGGTGAGAGTTGATTCTGGGTATCACCAAGACCCTGATGTCCAACCCCTTCAAGAACTCATCTCAGAGCCCCCCGCCCCATGGCCAGAGTCTAGTGTCTGAGGCTGCTTGTCTTTAAAAGCCAACAAAGAAGTGGCAGCCACAATCACACCTTCACTAAGGGCTGCCACACAGTGTGTGATGGGCTGAATTGTGTTGTGTCCCCCACTCCCCCACCAAAGTCATATGTTTGGTCCTAACCCCTAGAACCTCAGAATGTAATCATATTTGGAGGTAAGGTCTTTAATGAGATAATTAAATTAAAAAGAGGTCTTTGGCAGTGGGCCCTAGTCCAGTGTGACTCGAGTCCTTATAATAAAGAGGAAATGTAGACACAGAGGGAAGACCATGTGAGGACACAGTGAGAAGGTGACCATCTACAAGCCATGGAGAGGGGCCTCAGAAGAAACCAACCCTGCCCACACCTTGATCTGAGATTTCTAGCCTCCAGCCTCTGAGAAAATAAATGCCCGTTGTTTAAGCCACTGAGTCTATGGTACTTTGTTAGGCAGCCCTAGCAAGCTAATACACAGTGTTGGGAATTCCCTGGTGGTCCAGTGGTTAGGACTCCGCACTTCCACTGCAGGGGGCACGGGTTCGATCCCTGGTCGGGGAACTAAGATCTTGCATGCCACATGGCCAAAACAAAACAAAACAAACAAAAAACACAGTCATGCCGTTGAAGTAACCCAGTTCTTTTAGGTGATTTATCTCCTTTCTTAGCTTGGGTGCCATGGCCCATCTGCACCATCTTCCCCAGCTCTGTCCCTTAGGCCTATGTAGAAAGCTATAATCACACACAGCCTCTGCAGGTTGCTGTCTCCACGGACACACTTTACCTCAGGTAAACCCTCTCCATCTTCAGCTCAGCCATCTAAGAGACTTACCCTCTTGGGATAGGTTCTGCTGGGTTAGAGAATGCCCCCTCTGACTAAATTTGCTGACTACCTGGCCCAGCTGTCAGTCTTCCCTTTCCTTCCTCAGGATAGAAAACAGCTGGTTACTTTAAAGAGGCCAATCACTTACCTTCTTGGCTTTAGTGTATGGCCGGTATTTAATATTAAAGACCCATTTTACGTTATTCTATGTGTAGCCATACCTACAAACGCTGAGCCAGCGCCATTATCTGGAACTCTAAATTGACTCCTATTGCAGGGCTAAAAATTGCATGGGAAATGATGGAGGGAGTTTAGGGCTAAACCTGGAATCGGCCAGCTACACCAACTGTGGGACCAGATGATGGGCATTATCTAATTTTCTACAACTCAGCTTCCATGTCTGCAAAATGGGGGTAATAATTAGTCAGTCATAGGGTCGTTGTATATCTCTACACTTAGAGATAGAATATATGAAGCACAGGCTCTACCAGAGTGAACACTCAGGAAAAGTTAGTTAGCTGTTAGGATTACTACTTTCGCAGTAAAGACCTCCAAGCTAATTCAAGTTTCCTATGTGACCTCTGAATCAACAGAGATATATAAAATAATGGTGGTTATAATCTTTGTGTTAAGTATCAGTTACTCTATTTAGGACCTCCAAAAATGGTAATCCATGTAATTAGATATGTAACTTTTTTTTTTTTTTGGCTTATAAACAACAGGAATTTATTCCTCATAGTTCTGGAGGCTGGAAGTGCAAGCTCATGGTGCCGGCAGATTTGGTGTCTGGTGAGAACCCGCTTCCTGTAACATGTTTTTGAACAAAGAGAATTCTGCTTTTTTTGTGGGTCTTTAAGTCATTAGATGTGTATTTCCTGGTTAATTTCCTTTTTTTTTTTTTGTTTTGGCTCCTCCGCACAGCATGTGGGATCTTAGTTCCCTGACTAGGGATCAAACCTGTGCCCCCTGCATTGGGAGCACAGAGTCTTAACCACTGGACCACCAGGGAAGTTCCCTGGTTAATTTCCTTTTGTTATGTAAAACCAGAAGCTAAAGTTGCATCTCCTGCTGATTTTCCTTTCTGCTCTCCAAGAGGAGGGAGCACTTGTCTACTTGGGTTAAAATGTAGGACCCAGATGGGGCCATGTTCATGGTGGACTGGTTGTGGCTGACCTTGTGCATCAGAGTGTGGCCTCTTTTGCTTTCTCCCATCTATGCTACAACCCTAAGCTGAGCTGGGCCCCGCCTCCTGGGGCAGGTCCAACTATCTTGCTGTCTTTTCTCTTCTCCTGTGGGCGCTCCATGGCTTTCATATTTTAAGTACAGAGTATGAGAGCTCGCATTTTGGGTTTGGGCTTAGCAGGTGGGAGGGGCTCCTAGAGCTTGATCCTAAGACTCCTGTAACCAACCAGATTTCACTTCACATTTGCCATTGCCTTTTGGTTGCTGATCAACCTTGGGAGCATGATGGAAAGGAGGGGTGATTAGCCTAATAGCATCAAAACTTCAAACTCAGTTCCCTAACAAAAGAACTTATAGCTGCGATTTCCCTAACCAGTTCCAAAATGAAAGTGGGATTTGAGCCTATACAAACTAACTCAGCTACCTGGTCCTATAAGTCAAGACCAACACTATAATGGGAAAAAAAAGTATTTTCTTCCAGGCAAGAAGCAAGAAAGGCTGGGCTTGTTGCAGCCTGCAACTCCTTTCCTCAGAATGGAGCCTGTGTTTCTCTTATTTTCGCTTTTTCTCCCCAAAGGTAAACACCCAGGCAGACAGCTGTCCCCAACTCTGCTCCCCAGATCCCTGTCCTGTTTTCTCTGGATTTTGAATTTAAAAGCAAATCTTATATCTCTGACAAATGGACCCAGCCACAGGGTGAGAAGACATTAACTGCAAAAAAGGGACAACATCTCCAAGTTAGTAGATACCTTAAAATGATTAATTCAACAAGAAAATCTGGGATAAAGACATGGTGAAACTTGTGAGGGACAAGTAGAAATCTCTCCTGAGTTAACGCTCACTTTTGTCTGCTTTGTCTATTTAGATCATTGTTGTTAGTTTTGCTCGATAGTTTTGTTTTTAAAGAAGCCACAAAATTAGTTTCCTACTATTATTTTTTTCCTCCTGTCCATTTTCCATTGTGGGGTACTTTGTTCTTTTGAGAATAGTTTGTGCTTAAAAGCCGGGAGATGCTGTCCTGCATGTAGGTTGCCACTGTGCCGGGAACAGTGCTGCCTGTTGAGACCCAAGTCACTTTACATGTTGAAATGTCTGCAGCAAAGCTTTGGACACATCACTGGGTCACTGGATGCAAGTGTATGTTACAAGAAATGGGCCCAGGGGAGAGTGAGTAGGCAGGGAAGGGCTTTTCTGGAGGGGAAGCCCAGTTTAAACGTAAAATACACCTTGGTATATCAAGTATGTGTGTTTTGATTCATGCCCCACAGCTCTTAAAGAAGGTAAAACAAGGTTTTGAAACAAAGAAGTGAGGGAGGCTGTACAAAAGGGTTTGATGCGCCTTGGAAGACAGCCTTTCTCATGGTTCTTCATTCAAGTTGTTTCTGCCAAGAGAGGTGAGGGGTGGCATGCCTGATGGTGTAGGTGCCAGAGGGGTCAAGGAGAACTGAGGACTGGCTGGTCTGCAGTCTCAGTTCCTGGAAAGGACAGGCAGTTGGAGAGAGGGAGGCAGGAGCGATCTTGGCCATGAGAGCTGACTAGTCGGTGTGGGCCAGTGGTTAGTGCAGGCAGAAAGCAAGGATGCTGTGGTCATGCTCTGAGGAGGCTACCCAAATGATATCACGGGTGGGAAGTTGGGAGAAGGGTTGGCCTGTCCTTATCCCTGCCTCAAGCAGAGCATCTTTACTTTGAACTTTTATATATTGGGCATGTCCCGTAGGACTGTTTGAACAAAGACCGTGATGAAATAAGGTTAAAAACCACTTCTCAGGGATCCTGAGAGGCCTGAGGCTTGGTCATTAGGAACAGCTGGTCATTAAGGAAAAGCAGCTGCAGAAGATGAGCTTGAGCTTGAATTTGAAACGTGAAGCTAATGCACAGAGTCCAAAAAAAAAGAAAGCTAAATTTAGAGCTAAGATCCCGCCCTTCTGTTTCTGGAAAAAAAAATTTTTTTTTAGTATTTCTAAATTGGGGTGTAATTTACATATAGAGTGAAATGCACAGATCTTGACTGTACAGTTTGATCAGTTTGGACACACCTCATTCATTTGTGTAAGAAAATTCTCTTGTACCTCTCCCCAGTCAGTTTTCCACATCCACCAGAAACAAGCACAATTCTGGTATTTTTCGCCATAGATTAGTATTCCCTTTTCTAGAATCTCACAGAAATGAAATCAGGAAGTATGTATGCTTTTGTTTCTTTCTTTTTTCTCTTCACTGGGCATAATGTTTTTGCATTTATCTTTGTTAGGGGTCTGCAAACTTTTCCTTAAAGGAGCAGATAGTAAATATTTCAGGCTTGCCAGTCACAAGGTCTCTGACAATATGCAAATGTTTCAATCAAAACATTTCTGTTCTGTTTCAATAAAACTTTATTTACAAAAAACAGGTGGCTGGTTTGCAGGTAGAGTTTGCTGACCTCGGATCTGTGTTATTTTGTTTATCAGGAGTCTTGTTCCTTTTTATTTCTGAGAAGTATTCCATGCATGGATATATCACAGTTTATATATTGATTCTTCTGTTGATGGACAGACACCCAGGCCCTTTCCAGTTTGGGGGTATTATAAGTAAAGCTACTATGAATGTTTTGTGGAAGACCTTTCTGTGCCTAAATTTTAATTTCTCTTGTATACAAACCTAGGAGTGGAATTACTGTGTTGTAACTCTAGATGAAACTGCCAGATAGTTCTACAAAGTCATAGTACCAAGTTATACTTCTGTCAGCAACATGTGAGAGTTCCAGTTGCTCCTCACCCTTGCCAACATTTGGTGTTGTCAGTCTTTTTCATTTTACCCATTATAGTGGGTGTGGAGTGGTGTCTCATCCTACTCTGACTGCTTCTTGATTAATGAGCTTCAGTCCTAGGTGTTGTCTTTATTGCAAGACACGCCTCTTACTGTTATCAACCTCCCAGGCATTTAATAGGCTCTCCTTACACAGAACCTGGTAGAGTAAGTGGCATGTGTTTATCCAGAGTCTTTGACAGTATGTATTTTGGTCTTTAATCATCAACTACTTTAATTGTCCACATGAATCAGATTTTACACTGATACCCCTTTGCCTTCTTTGCTGTAAAGACTCCACTTCCTTGGCTCAATTAGTGGAAAAGAGCTGGGAGAAAGAAGGCAACAGTGACATCATTTCTGGTTTCACAAATGCCATGGTCTTTCTTCCTTCAGAGCTTTCAGACCAGGCTGGCTCCCATTTATTGAAGCACTCAGTCAATTCCTTCCTGCCATGTGGTTGATTTTCCCTGAGGGTGAGGGGGAAGATTGAGAAGAGAGACTCATACACTGCTGGTTACTCTGTTGTGTTTGGATGTGGAGTTTAATTTGTGTTGGAAAACAGCAGTATTCTTATTTCATTGATTTCTTTTTTGCTTCTTTTATAAAAGGAAAGAACGAAAGCTGGGAAATTAGCTACAGAAATAGCAAGTGAATAATAAAATCATGAGTTGTTGGTCCACATGCAGTTACAAAAGGAAGAATGTTTTACTTTCTTTTGATGTGAATTGACAAAAAGCCTACTGGCTTCTTGTATCAGTGTGGTGTCTTAAGAGATATAAAGCATTATTGTATCTGCTCTCTTACTAATAAAAATAAACCTGTGAAATGATCAGATATGATGCTCATTTTATAAATGAGGAATCTGAGGATCACAGGGATGTGGTACCTGGCCCAAGGTCACTTAGCTTGGACTGTGGTCCTGGTTGAATAGGGATTTGAAATTGCAAATTTCTTGGTTTGTCCTAAGATACTTAAGAGAATTTTTTAATAGTGACTAATTTTTTCCCACCTTGGAAAAGGAGATATAGAATCATAAAAAAAAAAGGTTTTGTATCTTCAAGGTCAAAATAGTAGGTTTTGGGGAAGAGACCTTTACACAGAGATTCATCCATGTGATGAAAGAGAGCCTGCCTCTGGCATAGGTGCTTACCAGTGGGGACATGAGGTGATGGGGGTGACAGTCTGGGCCCTGAGGAATGGTTCTGTCCTCAGTTCTGAGGAACCATCTGTCCCTAGTGAGGTCATTTAATCCCTCTGTACCTCTGTTTCTCATCTATAAAATGGGTTCTTGGATATGATATGATCTTTCTTGGATATGGATATGATCTTTCTTCCTTCCAGCTCTAAACTTTACTCATTACCTAAAGTAATTTAAGTTTCCCGTTTTAGTTGCTCCCTTGGATTAAAGAGTGATGTCTTTATCATCCTTAGGTATCAACAACCATCAGTGTCCAATGCTGTCTCAGATTTGTATGGTCCTATTGGAGTAAACTTCTTAAGGAATTAAATAGATCAAGAGATGGATAAGAGATGTCTGTTCCTGTGTCTGGAGACACTGTAATGGCCTCTGGCCACAGCTTGAGACTGTTACTGAACTTATTATAGCCTTATTACTCATCTGTGATATGGGGATGAAAATGCCCTCTTCTAATGGATGTGGTCTGGGGTAAATGAAAAACAGGCACATAGTAGCCCTCAACAAATACTGTGTGTACACTATTCCCTGCTGTCCCTTCCAAAGCCAAAACTAACCAGAACGAGTGTGACGAGCACGTGGGC
This sequence comes from Mesoplodon bidens, assembly GCF_964165515.1. Taxonomy (NCBI): domain Eukaryota; kingdom Metazoa; phylum Chordata; class Mammalia; order Artiodactyla; family Ziphiidae; genus Mesoplodon; species Mesoplodon bidens. The sequence goes on from NC_138171.1 coordinate 41,708,323, forward strand.
ATTGCTGCAAGAAAGCAAAGGCCTTGTTTGTTTCCCATTATCATTTCCTTAATCCATTGAGTTATATTCCTTGCTCTCTGCTGATCTTGACTATACCCTTTAAACTTGGCCCTGTACTGGGGAGACTGAGAGGAAGCCAAAAGACCTTGAACTTCCAGAATTTCCTCTGGGGTGTCTGGACTAGCTAACACAAGAACTCTAAGAACAAAGAAACTCGTGATAACCATACTGTAGCTTGCATAGCTTGGGAAGGTAGGTTGATTGGCAGACCACTTTAGTCATGGTTTCTGGAGGTGGTGTGGTTGGAAATTATAGTATCAAAGGGATTTTAATGTCTGCGTTTCATCCAGAAGGTCTCTGTGTTTTCCATCAAAGAAACGTATTTCTTTTCCTCTCCCCCCTCTTAAAAAAAAGAAGTCTGGGTCAAAACAGAGCGTGGAGTTCCTTCATTTATGTGCTGTCGCAGGGATTCAGCATCACCTGGAGGTCTGGGTGGGGCCTGAGAATTTGCCTTTCTAAATAAACAGTTCCCATTTGGTGCTGATGCTGCTCCCCGTCACGCTTTGGAAACCTCTGTGCTGACCTGCAGCTCCTAATGCAGCAGAGTTGACCCTGGCTGAGAAACATCTCTCTCCTCTTTGTAAAGAGTGATTCCTTTAACCACTTCACTATGCGACATTCACCCTGATTAAATAACTGAGGAGTTTAAGCTTCATTTACCCTGCATTTTTTCTTTGAAAGATCTTACAAATGATCTGTTTATTTTTTCAGGGAATGACTTTTCAAGTCTTTTGTTTGTTCTCCTGTTTGGCTTGTGTTCAGAACACCACTGTTCCTACCAGTGTAACTTTTGTCACCCGCTGGTATATTTATTTTTTAATTTAATTTTATTTTATATTATTTTTTTTTTGTGGTACGCGGGCCTCTCACTGTTGTGGCCTCTCCCGTTGCAGAGCACAGGCTCTGGATGTGCAGGTCCAGCGGCCATGGCTCATGGGCCTAGCCGCTCTGTGGCACGTGGGATCTTCCCAGACTGGAACATGAACCCGTGTCCCCTGCATCGGCAGGTGGACTATCAACCACTGTGCCACCAAGGAAGCCCTGTTTTTTTTTTTGTTTTTTTTTTTGATGCCATATATATATGTTAGCATACGGTGTTTATTTTTCTCTTTCTGACTTACTTCACTCTGTATGACAGTCTCTAGGTCCATCCACCTCACTACAAATAACTCAATTTCCTTTCGTTTTATGGCTGAGTAATATTCCATTGTATATATGTACCACATGTTCTTTATCCATTCATTTGTCGAAGGACACTTAGGTTGCTTCCATGTCCTGGCTATTGTAAATAGTGCTGCAATGAACATTGTGGTGCACAACTCTTTTTGAATTATGGTTTTCTCAGGCTATATGCCCAGTAGTGGGATTGCTGGGTCATATGTTCTATTTTCAGTTTTTTAAGGAACCTCCATACTGTTCTCCACAGTGGCTGTATCAATTTACATTCCCACCAACAGTGCAAGAGGGTTCCCTTTTCTCCACACCCTCTCTAGCATTTATTGTTCGTAGATATTTTGATGATGGCCATTCTGACTGGTATGAGGTGATACCTCACTGTAGTTTTGATTTGTATTTCTCTAATGATTAGTGATATTGAGCATCCTTTCATGTGTTTGTTGGCAATCTGTATATCTTCTTTGGAGAAATGTCTATTTAGGTCTTGTGCCCATTTTTGGATTAGGTTGTTTGTTTTTTTGATATTGAGCTGCATGAGCTGCTTGTAAATTTTGGAGATTAATCCTTTGTCAGTTGCTTCATTTGCAAATATTTTCTCCCATTCTGAGGGTTGTCTTTTCAACTTGTTTATGATTTCCTTTGCTATGCAAAAGCTTTTAAGCTTCATTAGGTCCCATTTGTTTATGTTTGTTTTTATTTCCATTTCTCTAGAATGTGGGTCAAAAAGGATCTTGCTGTGATTTATGTCATAGAGTGTTCTGCCTATGTTTTCCTCTAAGAGTTTTACAGTGTCTGGCCTTACATTTAGGTCTTTAATCCATTTTGAGTTTATTTTTGTGTATGGTGTTAGGGAGTGTTCTAATTTCATTCTTTTTTTTTTTTTTTTTTTTTTTTTTTTGTGGTACGCGGGCCTCTCACTGTTGTGGCCTCTCCCGTTGCGGAGCACAGGCTCCGGATGCGCAGGCCCAGCGGCCATGGCTCACGGGCCCAGCCGCTCCGCGGCATATGGGATCCTCCCAGACCGGGGCACGAACCCGTATCCCCTGCTCGGCAGGCGGACTCTCAACCACTGCGCCACCAGGGAGGCCCTAATTTCATTCTTTTACATGTAGCTGTCCAGTTTTCCCAGCACCACTTATTGAAGAGGCTGTCTTTTCTCCATTGTATATTCTTGCCTCCTTTGTCAAAAATAAGGTGACCATTTGTGCGTGGGTTTATCTCTGGGCTTTCTATCCTGTTCCATTGATCTATATTTCTGTTTTTCTGCCAGTACCATACTGTCTTGATTACTGTAGCTTTGTAGTATGGTCTGAAGTCCAGGAGCTTGATTCCTCCAGCTCCATTTTTCTTTCTCAAGATTGCTTTGGCTATCTGGGGTCTTTTGTGTTTCCATACAAATTGTGAAATTTTTGTTCTAGTTCTGTGAAAAATGCCATTGGTTGTTTCATAGGGGTTGCATTGAATCTGTAGATTGCTTTGGGTAGTATAGTCATTTTCACAATGTTGGTTCTTCCATTCCACGAACATGGTATATCTCTCCATCTGTCTGTATCATCTTTAATTTCTTTCATCAGTGTCTTATAGTTTTCTGCATACAGGTGTTTTGTCTCCTTAGGTAGGTTTATTCCTAGGTATTTTATTCGTTTTGTTGCAGTGGTAAATGGGAGTGTTTCCTTAATTTCTCTTTCAGACTTTTCATCATTAGTGTATAGGAATGCAAGAGATTTCTGTGCATTAATTTTGTATCCTGCAACTTTACCAAATTCATTGATTAGCTCTAGTAGTTTTCTGGTGGCATCTTTAGGATTCTCTATGTATAGTATCATGTCATCTGCAAACAGTGACAGTTTTACTTCTTCTTTTCCAATGTGTATTCTTTTTATATCTTTTTCTTCTCTGACTGCTGTGGCTAAAAATTCCAAAACTATGTTGCATAATAGTGGTGAGAGTAGACAAACTTCTCTTGTTCCTGATCTTAGAGGAAATGGGTTTAGTTTTTCACCATTGAGAACAATGTAGGCTGTGGGTTTGTCATATATAGCCTTTATTATGTTGAGGTAAGTTCCCTCTATGTCTACTTTCTGGAGGTTTTTTTTTTTATCATAAATGGGTGTTGAATATTGTTGAAAGCTTTTTCTGCATCTATTGAGATGATCATATGGTTTTTATCTTTCAATTTGTTATTATGTTTCACATTGATTTATTTGCATATATTGAAGAATCCTTGCATTCCTGGGATAAACCCCACTTGATCATGGTGTATGATCCTTTTAATGTGCTGTTGTATTCTGTTTGCTAGTATTTTGTTGAGGATTTTTGCATCTATGTTCATCAGTGATATTGGCCTGTAGTTTTCTTTCTTTGTGACATCTTTGTCTAGTTTTGGTAGCAGGGTGATGGTGCCCTCGTAGAATGAGTTTGGGAGTGTTCCTCCCTCTGCTATATTTTGGAAGAGTTTGAGAAGGATAGGTGTTAGCTCTTCTCTAAATGTTTGATAGAATTCGCCTGTGAAGCCATCTGGTCCTGGGCTTTTGTTTGTTGGAAGATATTTAAACACAATCTCAATTTCAGTGCTTGTGATTGCTTATATTTTCTATTTCTTCCTGGTTCAGTCTCGGAAGGGTGTACCTTTCTACGAATTTGTCCATTTCTCCAGGTTGTCCATTTTATTGGCATATATTTGCTTGTAGTAATCTCTCATGATCCTTTGTATTTCTGCAATGTCAGTTGTTACTTCTTTTTCATTTCTAATTCTATTGATTTGAGTCTTCTCCCTTTTTTTCTTGATGAGTCTGGCTAATAGTTTATCAATTTTGTTTATCTTCTCAAAGAACCAGCTTTTAGTTTTATTGATCTTTTCTATTGTTTCCTTCACTTCTTTTTCATTTATTTCTGATCTGATCTTTACAATTTCTTTCCTTCTGCTAACTTTGGGGTTTTTTTGTTCTTCTTTCTCTAATTGCTTTAGGTGTAAGGTTAGGTTGTTTAGTTTCTTGTTTCTTGAGGGAGGGTTGTATTGCTATAAACTTCCCTCTTAGAACCACTTTTGCTGCATCCCATATGTTTTGGGTTGTCGTGTTTTCATTGTCATTTGTTTCTATGTATTTTTTGATTTCCTCTTTGATTTCTTCAGTGATCTCTTGGTTATTTAGTAGTGTATTGTTTAGCCTCCATGTATTTGCATTTTTTACAGATTTTTTCCTATAATTGATATCTAGTCTCAGAGCGTTGTGGTTGGAAAAGATAGTTGATATGATTTCAATTATCTTAAATTTACCAAGGCTTGATTTGTGACCCAAGATATGATCTATCCTGGAGAATGTTCCATGAGTACTTGAGAAAAATGTGTATTCTGTTGGTTTTGGATGGAATGTCCTATAAATATGAATTAAGCCCATCTTGTTTAATGTATCATTTAAAGCTTGTGTTTCCTGATTTATTTTCATTTTGGATGAACTGTCTGTTGGTAATAATGGGGTGTTAAAGTCCCCTACTATTATTGTGTTACTTTTGATTTCTGCTTTTATGGCTGTTAGCATTTGCCTTATGTATCGAGGTGCATTTGCCGTATGTATCGAGGTGCTCCTATGTTGGGTGCATAATTGTTTACAATTGTTATATCTTCTTGGATTGATCCCTTGATCATTATGTTGTGTTCCTCTTTGTCTCTTGTAACATTCTTTATTTTAAAGCCTATTTTATCTGATATGAGAATTGCTACTCCAGCTTTCTTTTGATTTCCATTTCCATAGAATATCATTTTCCGTCTCCTCACTTTCAGTCTGTTTGTATCCCTAAGTCTGAAGTGGGTCTCTTGTAGACAACATATATATCGGTCTTGTTTTTGTATCCATTAAGCCAGTCTTTGTCTCTTGGTTGGAGTATTTAATCCATTTACATTTAAGGTAGTTATCGATATGTATGTTCCTATTACCATTTTCTTAATTGTTTCGGGTTTGTTATTGTAGGTCTTCTCCTGCCTAGAGAAGTTCTTTTAGCATTTGTTGTAAAGCTGGTTTGGTGCTGCTGAATTCTGTTAGGTGTTGCTTGTCTGTAAAGATTTTAATTTCTCCATCGAATCTGAGTGAGATCCTTGCTGGGTAGAGTAATCTTGGTTGTAGGTTTTTCCCTTTCTTCACTTTAAATATGTCCTACCACTCCCTTCTGGCTTGTACAGTTTGTGCTGAAATATCAGCTGTTAACCTTATGGGGATTCCCTTGTATGTTATTTGTTCTTTTTCCTGTGGTGCTTTTAGTATTTTTTCTTTGTATTTAATTTTTGATAGTTTGATTAATATGTGTCTTGGCATGTTTCTCCTTGGATTTACCCTGTATGGGACTCTCTGCACTTCCTGGACTTGATTGACTATTTCCTTTCCCATATTAGGGAAATTTTCAACTATTATCTCTTCAAATATTTTCTCAGTCCCTTTCTTTTTCTCTTCTTCTTCTGGGACCCCTATAATTCCAATGTTGGTGCATTTAATGTTGTCCCAGAGGTCTCTGAGACTGTCCTCAGTTCTTTTCATTCTTTTTTCTTTATTCTGCTCTGCAGTAGTTATTTCCACTATTTTATCTTTCAGGTCACTTATCCATGCTTCTACCTCAGTTATTCTGCTATTGCTTCCTTCTAGAGAATTTTTAATTTCCTTTATTGTGTTGTTCATCATTGTTTGTTTGCTCTTTAGTTCTTCTAGGTCCTTGTTAAACATTTCTTGTATTTTCTCCATTCTATTTCCAAGAGTTTGGATCATCTTTACTATCATTACTCTGAATTCTTTTTCAGGTAGGCTGCCTATTTCCCCTTCATTTGTTTGGTCCAGTGGGTTCTTACCTCGCTCCTTCATCTGCTTTGTGTTTCTCTGTCTTCTCATTTTGCTTAACTTACTGTGTTTAGGGTCTCCTTTTTGCAGGCTTCAGGTTCGTAGTTCCTGTTGTTTTTGGTGTCTGCCCCCAGTGGGTAAGGTTGGTTCAGTGGATTGTGTAGGCTTCCTGGTGGAGGGGGCTGGTGCCTGTGTTCTGGTGGATGAGGCTGGCTCTTGTCTTTCTGATGGGCAGGACCATGTCCGGTGGTGTGTTTTGGGGTGTCTGTGAGCTTATTATGATTTTAGGCAGCCTCTCTGCTAATGGGTGGGGCTTCGTGTCTTGCTAGTTGTTTGGCATATGGTGTCCAACACTGTAGTTTGCTGGTCATTGAGTGGAGCTGGGTCTCAGCGTTGAGATGGAGATCTCTGGGAGAGCTTTTGCCACTTGATATTACGTGGAGCTGGGAGGTCTCTGGACCCACTGGTATATTTAAAATGTTAGAGCAGATCCTTTTAGATTAGGATTCATAATCATCCATCCATCCATTCATCCATCCATCCATCCATCCATCCATCCATCCATCTACCTATCCAGCCATCCAACTCTCCAGGCATTTAACCATCTATCCATTCATCCATCCACCTACCTACCTGTCTTTCTCCCTATCCATCTATCTGTCCCCCCAACTGTCTACTCACTCAGCCAGCCAGCTCTCCACCAAGACAACTACTCACCTAGCCACCCATCCACCTGCCCAGTCATCCACCCAGCCAGCACCTAGCCAGCCACACAACCAGCCATCCACCCATCTACCTGTCCACCCACCCATTCATTCAGCCATCTAGCTGTACAGGCATTTAACCATCTATCCATTCATCTATTCACCTACCTACTTAACTGCCCTCCTATCCATCTGTCTATCCACCTATCCACCCATCCAACCAGCCACCCATCTACCCATCCAGCTATCCACACAGCCAGCCTTTCACCTGCCCAGCCAGCTACCTAGCCAACCACCCACCCATTCACCCACTCAGCCAGCCAGTCACCCAGCCAGTCATCCACCCATCCACCCATCCAGCCTTCCATCCAGCCACCCATCCAGCCATTCACCTATCTGGCCATCCAGCCATCCACCCAACATCATATGCTGGCAGGCTGTAGAGTTGTAAAGAAAGATAAAACCTTGTGCCTGCTCTCAAGAGGTTGATGTCACTGTAATAGAGACTCCTCTTTCCTGTCTTTGTTAAAGTAAAATGTGCATTTCCTTCTTCTTAGTGAATTGAGATAATAGTTGAATCCTTTGTGTTAATATTGCTGCTTCCCCACAAACATGTATTTTCCCAGAAAATGTTTTGAGAAAGCTGTTAATTTCTTGACATAAAGGCATAAATTTTTTGTTTGTTTGTTTGTTTTTTGCGGTACGCGGGCCTCTCACTGTTGTGGCCTCTCCCGTTGCGGAGCACAGGCTCCAGACGCGCAGGCTCAGTGGCCATGGCTCACGGGCCCAGCCACTCCGCAGCATGTGGGATCTTCCCGGACCGGGGCATGAACCCGTGTCCCCTGCATCGGCAGGCAGACTCTCAACCACTGCGCCACCAGGGAAGCCCTTGGCATAAATGTTTTTAACCCAGTGTGTTGTGTTGAAAAGCAATTCCTTCCAAAGATGCTTTTCATAGCCTTTTGGTGATAATGACAGAAAGGTTTTCTCTGAATAAGGATGCTACCTTTGAGAACCCTCTCCTATATTATCAGGTTATCTTGAAATGTCTGTGTCAGTAAGCGTAGCCAGTGACTCTGTGCAGGCTGTTTGTGGAAGGTGTTCTCAGAGTGATGGATCACCCCAGCTTAGTCTACCTATGCTGTGTGCTCTTCACCATTATGGGCACCCCTGTAAATAATTCCAGAACACCTTCTGCAGGACCCTTTGCCTAAGTACCATTTTGGCTTTCACTGCACATGTCTGTGGGTGTGAATGCTTTAATGGTTTCTCAAAGCCAGTTCTGAAGTATTTAAAGGGGTGTATTCGCACTGTGTGTACTTTAATCCTGCAAAAGTGTTTTAAAAATTGCATTATAAACTTTTATTACAATGGCCAAATTGTTTTCATCTCTCCTTGTCCTCATTCCATCTTTGTTTAAACACATGGAGCTTTTTACATGGTGGAAGTCATTATGGATATACAATTTTTTTGGATTCACATTATTTTGTAAATGTTCTTTCTTGCTCCTACGTAGCTGTCATGACCCTGTAATAGTCCACGGTTTAATATACTTTTATTGCTTTTCCATTTTCTATTGCTGGATTTTAGGTCATTTCTATCTTTTAAATATAACCAAATGTCGGGGCTTCCCTGGTGGGGCAGTGGTTAAGAATCTGCCTGCCGGTGCAGGAGACATGGGTTTGAGCCCTGGTCCGGGAAGATCCCACATGCTGCAGAGCAGCTAAGCCCGTGCTATGCAACTACTGAGCCTGCACTCTAGAGCCTGCGAGCCACAACTACTGAGCCCGTGTGCCACAAATACTGAAGCCCGCATGCCTAGAGCCCGTGCTCCCAACAAGAGAAGCCACCACAATGAGAAGCCTGTGCACCACAATGAAGAGTAGCCCCTGCTTGCCGCAACCAGAGAAAAGCCCGTGTGTAGCAACCAAGACCCAACACAGCCAATAATAAAATAAATAAAATAAAATAAATTTATATAAAAAAATAACCAAATGCTTCTTTCTATTCCTGTCATCTGTAAATGGAAAGGAAAAAAGAAAAAACCCACAAGCAAACTCTTTTTTTCTTCTTTTGAATTATTTACATACATTTATATGATTGGGCTATTGTTCTTGTCATATTTTTAATTACTCTTGATACAACTAGTCCGACTTTCTTCCCACAGAATTGAGGCAATCTACTTACCTCCCTGCCAAAACCAGGCTTAATAATTTTTCTTTGTTTTTCCAATTTAATAAATTTTCAAGAGTTTGCCCAAGAGTTTGTTTTGATTTGCGTTTCTATAATTACTGGCACCATTAAACCCATTTTCAGTTACTGTTTTACTAAAGGAGTTCGTTCACCCATGTGTTCATGTTTGTGCTTGGAGGTGGGTGGAATGTTTTCCCTTTGTATGAGGTATTTGTATATATACTGTTTTGTGTGCGTGTGCGTGTGCATGGGTGCGTGTGTGTGTGTGTGTGTGGGTGTGTAATTAGTAACATAATTTATGTTTGAGGTTTCCAATTCTATTGTCTTCCTTTTGTTTAAAGTTTTCTGGGCTTCTTAAAAGTTGATAATATTTACAAAATTAGATGTAATAGTAACTGCTGCCTGATAAGAACTCAGATATTTATTAAATGAATGAATATTTATCTTTCCTTTGAAATCTGTTCTATAACAATAACTTTAAAAACCTTTTACTTGGGAGGAGAATGTTATTTTGTTTAATCTAGTTTTTCCTATAGTTTGATTTGTTATATTTATCTGTTATAAAACCATATATATAGTTGTTATATATATGGTTTGATTTGTTATATATGTTTGATTTTGTAATATTTTCCCACTAAATTTAGATTGGTGTGGATCTAAGCTTATTTTTCTACATTTTGTTGTTTCTGTCATTATGTATGACATTTTATTTTACTTTTCCATTCACTTAATTCTTTAAAAATTTGGATCTACTTCTGGGGTCCCACTTCTGCCTCAGTGATCTGTGGCTGGGCTTTAAGCCATTATTACTGTTTATGACATGTTTGTTTTGAACATATTCTAGTATTTAATGGAGAAAATCACCTTTATTCATCCCTTTTTATTTATTCTTTTCCCCCCCAATACTAATATTTTTCTTTTTTTTTGCTGTTTTTAGCTAGGGTTTATATACAACAGTGTAAATAAGTAAGGAAAAGTTTTATGGAACAAAAATAATTATAAAGAGCAGCTTTCCCTTTTCTAGTTCCAGTGAAATATAATTAGAGAAGCTTTCACTATATTAAAAAAATACATTACACATAACTGATTGTGGTATTCTATATACACACACATTTTTATATATACATGTTGTACACCTAAAATGAATACAATGTTATATGTCAGTTATATCTCACTAATAAAAAAATCATCACACAATGTTACAACAGTAGTAATGAAAATAAAGTGAAAAACTTACCCACAATAACCTGTAATATTTTCTTGAAGTGCACACATAATCCTTTAATGTATATGAAGTTTTACATGGTCTTTAATTTTAGCTAAACTTAAGTTCCATATTTTACATTTATCCATTTAACTGTATATTACAAAGATTTCTCTATATTATGTTTCAATAATGATTGTTTTATGTGAGTCAGTAAACTCTGTTCCATTGAGTCATTGTTTAGCAATTTACCTAACCAGTTCTTTTGCTAAATAATTAAGCTGTTTCTAACATTTTGCTATTATAGATAATGCAGTAATAAACTTTGTAGTCCATATGGCTTTTTCTTGTTGAGAATGATTTTTTAGGATATGTCACTACAATGAGGTCACTAGGCCACAGCATATAGACATACGGGTGTCTATAGAAATTGCCAAGTTGCTTCCCCAGCTTGAGAATCTGTACAAATTATGTAATGTAAACAAATGCTGGGTGAATTTTACCACATCTTTGCTTTTTCATAAAATATGTATTGGTATGTATATATGTTGCTATATGTATTTCATAAAATGTATATTCATATATATAGCTCTGTATAGCAATATGTATTTCATAAAACATATATTCATATGTATGTAGAGCAATAGTCACCTTGTATGCATGAAATTAGTAATATATATAGGTGTGTGTGTGTATATATATATATATGTATATTTCATGTGTACAAGGTGACCACATAATTTCAGTTTGTATTTCTTCAAGGTTGAACATTTCTCCATTTGTTCAATTATATGGTACTTCTTACATGAGTTATGTCACTTGTGCAACTTATCCTTTCAACAGAGCTTTTTTGAGCACCCATCAGGAGACTGCTCGAAGCAGCAGTAGCTGTCCCCACCCACTCAGCGGAGGGGAGGTGGACGATTCCACAGCGTGAGAGGGACCACGGTGGGGGAGTGAATGCTGCCAGGCAGCGCACATATCAGGGCACCTAACCAGACCTAGATTTCCCCCCTTCCCCAGTGCATGAGCCCTTCCTGACCACAGCAGTGATGAGTAGACCAGGGGACCCCCTAAGGACAATATAACTACATGATCACCCCCTTTTTTTGGCCATGCTGTGGCTTGTGGGATCCTAGTTCCCCAACCAGGGATTGAACCCCTGCCCCTGCAATGGAAGCGTAGAGTCCTAATCAGTGGACTGCCGGGGAATTCTCGACTACATGACTTATTATCTGCCTTGACTTGGCCTTGGCAGCAGGAGAAGCAGTGACACCAGAAACTCTCTTGAGTCTGGAGGCCCAAGTTAATCTTTCTGTAACTAAGTCAAATTCTTCGTGTTGCTGATATTACTCTTTGAGGTAACTCATTCCCCAAATTCCTCCCCGGGGATTCCCTCATAGGCAGTATGTAGCCCTGATTCTAATAGTATTTTATTATTTTTAGGGTTTTCTCAGGATGATAACATTCCGTGAAGTGTAGGGAAATGTTCTGTTGTCAGGGCAAACAAGGTGGTGGGTTTCCACTGCAGCTTTGATGAAGACTTCTACTTGGACAGACTCCCTTACTTCTCTGGCTGTAGGCTGCCAACCACCTCTGCATTCTCCTACTTTCTCTCTTTGTTTTGCTCTCTGTTCAAGGTCCCCCTTTTCTCCTCAAGACTGCTCAGTAAATTCAGTTTCTCTGGAATCTACCAGCCTAATTTTTGATGCCTTTCTCTTCTCCCATCAAAGAGAGCCCTTTTCTGAACTTTCCCTTTGATTGGTTGTTTTGTATCTTTAGTAAGCAACCTATATATAGATTTTAATGCAATTTCAATGGCTTTTTCTTTTTCAATGTATGTTTGTCATATCTTATCTTTCAGTTGTCGTATCTTACCTTTCAGTTTTATTTTTGACATCTTGTATTATTGTGTTACCACCCTCTTATTTACCATCACCTGCCTCCACTTTCCCATCTTCTGTTATATAGAGTCAGAATAATTTCATTTACTTTCATTTTCTGTAGTGATGGGGAAGATAAGATATCCTAGTTCATTCTTCTGTTAATAGGTAGTAAGGACTGAAAGGAGTTCATCAGCAAAGTGGATAGTAGAGGTGATGGACGCTGGGTTGGGTGGGGGTGGGGATAGAGTAGGGTGCATGTCACGTCAGGTGGACTGGCTGAGCAAGGGCTTCCAGAGGCAGGAATCAACGTGCTGCTGTAAGTGTCACCAGTGCCTGGAGTGTAGGGTGGAGGTAGTGAGAAATGAACTGAGAACCAGTCACCAGTCTTTGGGGGCCGTATGTGCCATATTCTTGAATATGAGCTTGATCTTCGAGGCATGATGAGCCATTGGAGCTAAGCCGTCAGCATCTTTTTGAAATGGAGGAACAAAGGTTCATTGAAGAAGGTTTTCTGGTCACTGCCCTTGCCTGGGCGTTTGTCATAGACACACATGAACACACATGTTCAAGTTATGAGATGGATACACAGCCATAATCTTTTTTTTTTAATATTTATTTATTTATTTGGCTGCGTTGGGTCTTAGTTGCGGCATGCGGGATCTTTAGTTGTGGCGTGGGAACTCTTAGTTGTGGCATGTGGGATCTAGTTCCCTGCCCAGGGATCGAACTCGGGCCCCCTGCATTGGGAACGTAGAGTCTTAGCCACTGGACCACCAGGGAGGTCTGGGATACACAGTCATAATTTTTGATGTAAATGTGACAGTCCCAGAACAACAACAGATGCCTGCTTGTCAGGGGGAGATGGTGCCTCCCCTCCGTAATTACTGTAACCAAAAGGCCTCAGCCAGACTGACCCACACAGACAAATCCCCCCAAAGAAAAATATCTGACATAACTGTGTTTGTCTTAATAAGTGCTTATAAAGTCATATAATGCATTTCTTTTCTTATGTAAGCAGTTTCAGTATTTTTATGGTTGGTATGATACAGGCTTCCAGGAATGTAATCTCCATTTATAACATTATACCCACAGGAAACATTAATTTATAATTGGAATTGATTTATAATTGGTCATTGATTTATAATTACTTGACTTGCTACCTTTGTCCAATAACTGATTAGGTTGGGGCTGGCAAACTTCTTCTGAAAAGGGCTGAAGAGTAAATATTTTCAGCTCTGCAGGCCATACGGTCTCTGGCACAGCTGGACAACTCTGCCACTGCAGTGTGAAAGCAACCATGGGCATCGCATAAACAAATGAGCGGGGCTGTGTGCCAATAAAACTTTATTTTCGGACAGTGAAATTTGAATTTCATACAATTTCCATGTATCACAAAATACTATTCTTTGAATATTTTTTCTCAATCCCTAAAAAATACAAAACCATTCTTAGCTTATGGGCTGTACAGAAACAGACAGTGGGCTGGATTTTGGGTCAATGCTTAGACCATTTAGCGGGTGTCTGGGTAGCTATGATTTACTTAACATATTGTATATACTAGGTAGTGTGCTTTACGCTTTTCATATATCAGCTCACATAATGCTTAGGAAAACTCCGAATTATGTATTTGTTTATTTACAGGTGGGGAGACTGAGGCTTACTGAGGTTATGTATAATGTCCCTGTTTTTGAAGAGTTTACAGAGTTGTGGGGAAAACAGCGGGTAATTAAACTATTTTGTAATTATAATAGGATGTCATTATCATTCAACTAACAAGTAAACGCCCTAGAGACAACATATTAATAAAGCCTGGGATGACTTTCGCTCTTGGGCTGCTTATTACTCTTAACGATGGTGCAGGAGAGAGATTGGGTGTGAATCTGGCTCCCACTTGGAAGTACAATGGCCTTCAAGTTATTTATCCTTGCTGTGCCTATAAGTACAAATAGTGTTGTAAGTACAAATAGTGTTTACATTTATTCAAGTTCATTGTAGATCTTTCGGTTTTTGGAAGGGTAAATTGTGAATATATGTGTCAATATGGGTGTAGTTTTTTTCTTTTTTTATAATTGCTTGTTTTCTCTCCAGTTGTTGATTTGTTTAAATTTTATATTTCCCGTTGGCTTGGTATTTTAAACTTTAAAATGGATGACTAAATTCTGACAGTGTGATTTTATGGTGTATCACTACAACAGAGATTCTGTGATGTTCTGTACGTTGGCAATCCGCTTTTATTTATGTATTTTATTGACATTTATTATTTGAGCAATGTTCAGCATTCTCTGGTTTTCAGTTCTCAGTATCCCTTTAACATTTTTTTTTTTTTTTTTTTTTTTTTTTGCGGTACGGTGGCCTCTCATTGTTGTGGCCTCTCCCGTTACAGAGCACAGGCTCCGGACGCACAGCCTCAGCGGCCATGGCTCACGAGCCCAGCCGCTCCGCAGCATGTGGGATCTTCCCGGACCGGGGCACGAACCCGCGTCCCCTGCATCAGCAGGCGGACTCGCAACCACTGCACCACCAGGGAAGCCCCCCTTTAACATTTTATAATGACCATTTATAGTTTGTTAATTTTGTCTCATACACTTAGTAACCTAGCCATTTTTGCTTTAAAAAAAATCTGTACACATCCTTTTATATTGACATTTGGTTCATGTGTAATAGATTTTGATTTCTAATCCAGTCAGGAACTCTTTTTCCCCAACCATGGGATAATAATTACATTCTTTTGTATTTGGTGTTACATTTGGATCATCTTCTGTCATCCTAATTTTTATTTTCATTTTTATAGTCCTTTTGACATCTCTTTCCAATTATAATGACAGAATCCTGGCCATTCCTCAATGGACTTATTCCTTTTTTTTTTTTAAATCCCCCTATTAATTTTATTCTCTGGTAACCAGCCTCTTTCTACTGTAATATTGCTGAATCCAGTGGGTCAGCAAACACTCATTTCTATGTACATATGTTTAAATTTTTAACCACTTAAACCAGCAACTTTGGTTTAAAACTTTTAAAAATAAAATTATATATATGTAAGGTATACAACATTATGATTTGATATGCACACACATAGCGAAATGATTACTACAGTCAAGCTAATTCAACCTATCATCTTCTTCCAGTTACCTTTTTTTTTTTTCTTTGTGGTACGTGGGCCTCTCACTGCTGTGGCCTCTCCCGTTGTGGAGCACAGGCTCCGGACGCGCAGGCTCAGCGGCCATGGCTCACGGGCCCAGCCGCTTTGCGGCATGTGGGATCTTCCCGGACCAGGGCACAAACCCATGTCCCCTGCATCGGCAGGCGGACTCTCAGCCACTGCGCCACCAGGGAAGCCCTACCATTTTTTTTTATGTGTGTGTGATGAGAGCTCCTGAAATCTACTCTTTTAGCAAATTTCCAGTATCCAGTACAGTATCATTAGCTGTAGTCACCATATTGTACACTAGACCCCCAGAACTTATTCATCTTGTAGCTGGAGGTTTGTATCCTTTGGCCAACATCTCCCCATTTCCCTCCCCTCCCCTCCCCTGGTAACCACCATTCTACTCTCTGCTTCTGTGTTTGCAACTTTTTTAGATTCTGCATAGAAATGAGACCATGCAGTGCTTTTTTTTTCTGTGTCTGGCTTATTTCACTTTGCATAATGTCAGCAATTTTGGATGCTCTCTGTGGAAGAAGAGCAGTTGTGTACCCCGACTCCCACGCTGTCCCTGGCCTTTCCTCCACACATTGAAACTTCAGGAAGCTCAGGCACCTGTTTTCTTTCCTTCTCAGTAGCTTTGTCTTTGATGCCACGCTTGGCATGGTTGTCACTAATATGTGATTGTATTGATTCTTATTCCTCACTGTATGGCAACCCTTCCCATTAGTGCCCTTTACTTATCTTTCGGAGTTGGCATTTAAACTCAGTTGCTGCTTTGAAGTCATTTCAGAAGGGAAATTTGTCAGTAAGGGGTGTGAGCAACACATAATGCCTTCAGGCGTTGGACACCTTTAGGTCCTCTTGTCACAGGGCTCTGAAGTGACAGCTTTTCAGGGTAAAGAATACCTGAAGTCTCTGCTTTTATTTCTGAAGGTTTATGCCTATCGCTAAGGTCTAAGATGAGAATTCCGAGAACAGGCTTGTTTGTTGTGTTTCTTTAAACGTGACCTGCTCTTTGATTTTTAGTGCATTAAGGAGGCATTTCCTAGGAGAGAGCTTGGTGTCTTCCTCTTTGCTTGTGGACTCTGGGAGAGAAATGTATGAGCCCCTTTCATCTCCAGACTAAGATTTAAAGCAATCTGGTTCCTTCTAGGGCACTTCTCCCCTTCTCTGTTTCTCAGTTCATCTTTTAGAGGTGCCCTTGCCATTTGAAGGTCAGGCTCCCCACTGTTGTATACTTTTTCTCCCCTGCATTGGCTTAGCTTTCCTCCATACTCCAGACTGTTGTTCCATTGATGCGATGTTTTGCGGAACCGAATTCTGCTTTTGACTAAATTTCTGGGGAGTTCTTAATTGTGTTATCATTTTATCATAGTCTTCTTTGCAATCCCATGTTAATCTTGATTGATTTTTGTAATGCCCCCTTTCACCTTTTCAAGAAAAGATGCCAACTGTCTCTTGAATGTCATTTTTGAATCTGGTAGTTGTTGCGTTTTGCTTATCAAATGTGGTTCTGGGCCCACGGGCCCACCCACCCCTGGCCAGCTTCCAGGGTTTTGCACTAATGCCACATAATACATTTTCATCCATCCCAGGTTTTTTGATTTTATTTTTACTGTGCTAAAATTTATTTTTTCTGTTTTATATGCTTCTGTTTTATTAGTATTTTTAATGGAGGAGCCTGCTTTGCCATCTTTAATTTTTGGAAGGTGTTTTCATTATGATTATTTTTCAGAATGGTCTGTTAACTATTACTGTAATACTCATTTTTATTTTAGTTGTATTGTAAGAATGAAATTTTAAATTCTACACAAAAGTAGAAAGGATTGTATAATGCCCCCCATGTACCCCATGTAGAGACCCATGTACCACCCAGCTTTAGAACTGATCAGTTTTTCATTTTTGATTTATTCCCACTCCACAGACACCCCTTGTTTGTCCGGGAGTATTTTATTTATTTATTTATTTTAAAAATTTTATTATTTATTTTTGGCTGTGTTGGGTCTTCGTTGCTGTGTGCGGGCTTTCTCTAGTTGCGGCGAGCAGGGGCTACTCTTGGTTGCGGTGCTCGGGCTTCTCATTGCGATGGCTTCTCTTCTTGCGGAGCATGGGCTCTAGGTGCACGGGCTTCAGTAGTTGTGGCACACAGGCTCTAGAGCACAGGCTCAGGAGTTGTGGTGCACGGGCTTAGTTGCTGCATGGCATGTGGGATCTTCCCAGACCAGGGCTCAAACCCGTGTCCCCTGCATTGGCAGGCGGATTCTTTTTTTTTTTTTTTGGCAGGCGGATTCTTAACCACTGCGCCACCAGGGAAGTCCCTGTCCTGGAGTATTTTAAAACAAGTCCCAGATATTATGTCATTTCACCTGTAAATGTCAGATGTTAGATTCCTGGTCATGACTGATGTTCTTCATGGTGTCATTACATTTGCTTCCTTAGACCCCATACTTCTTATAAACTGGGAGTTGGATCAGGTTAAGGCTTCTCAATCTTTTTGGCCTTACAACCCTTTCACAATCCTACAAATCATCAAGGACCTCAAACGTTTTTATTTATGTGGGTTGTATCTATTGATAGTATATTAGAAATTAAAATGGAGACTTTCTTTTTTATTTTTATTACCTGGCTGCATCGTGTCTTAGTTGTGGCGCACGGAATCTTTGTTGCGGTGCGTGGGCTTCTCTAGTTGTGGCGCACGGGCTTCTCTAGTTGTGGTTCGCGGGCTTCTCCCCAGTTGCAGCGTGACCAATTAGATTGTTTATGTCTAGGACAGTGATTGTTATATTTTAAATACCTTATATCATTCTAGTTTTTCCACCTTTTAGTTCTTGCCTCTTTTAGTCATGCCTTCCTTTTTTAAATTTTTCATAAAAGTACCTAAATCATATGTACATACATTGTTACTGAAAAAAATCCCATAGGGAAGTGGAAAAACAAAAGCTGTTTCTGCAAACTTTTCCCCACCCCGTGCTTAATTAGCACTGTTGATAGTTTAGCGTGTGTCTTTCCAAAACTGTTTTTATACAGTTATCTACCAGTATTGACACACATAGACATAAAAGTAAATGCTTGTTTTTTTTTAATGGTTTTAAAAAATGATAAATGAGTATGTACACTGTGTATTTTTCTGCATCTTACTTTGTCCTTCAGCCTGACAGCATGTCTTGAAAGTCTGTCTATGTTGGTAAAATACCTCTGACTGCATCCTTTTAGATTCCGCATGGCCTGGTATAGAGTCACTATAGGTTATTCAACCAGACTGCTGTTGCTGAACATTAGGATGTTTCCACTGTTTTCCTATGGCAACCACGGCCACAGTTAGCATCTTTTTTGCAGCCTGTTTGGGATATTTATAGTGTTTCTCCACATAGAAACCTAGAAATAGGAATACTCGGTAAAAAGTTCTATACATTTTGAATTGTAGCAGACACCACCAAGGTCTCCCAACAGAGCTACACCAAGCAGTGAATTTCCTGTTCTCTTATCTTGTCCGTTTTCCCATCGGGTTGTTTGTAGGCATGGATTTTACATTCTGGATGTTAATCCGTCGTTACATTTATTTTAATGGCAAATATTTGCTTCTAGTATTTTGCTTGGCTTTTAGCTTTGTCAGCATTGTAAATTTTTTAATCTTTTAGAATTTGTTAATTTCTTTTCGCAATAAAATTTCTCAGTCCCTTTAAAGTGTTTTCTATGTGTTTTTTGCATACTTTAAATGTTTTCATGTCTGGACTGTTCTCTTTTTTTTTTTTTGCGGTACGCGGGCCTCTCGCTGTTGTGGCCTCTCCCGTTGCGGAGCACAGGCTCCGAACACGCAGGCTCAGCGGCCATGGCTCACGGGCCCAGCCGCTCCGTGGCATGTGGGATCTTCCCGGACCGGGGCACGAACCCATGTCCCCTGCATTGGCAGGCGGACTCTAAACCACTGCGCCACCAGGGAAGCCCTGGACTGTTCTCTTTTGATGGCTTTGTGATTTAATTCCAACACCATCATCACTCATGATAGATAACCTCATTACTCCAGACTTCTTGGAGAGGTCTGAGGGGAAGGTGGGTTAAAGTGGGGACCCTGAGTCTGGCTCTTGTTGTACTCCATCCTCAGCTACCAGTATTTTGTACTCTCTAATCCCTCCACGATGTTTCATGCCCGTGTCAGTATTTGCATTATTTTCCAACTGGAATGCACCCTCTTTTGTTTGGCTGCTGTTTTTTTAGTGCTGGGAATGTTCAGGGCACCCTGAGGGGGACGTCAGGTATGTCACCTCTGCTTCCTCCCACTCTCCCGCAAGGGTCAGTGTGGTCCTCTCCAATGGTGACCCTAGATGTACCATGCCTCCTGGTTTGCCGCCCGTGTCTATTGCCCTTTCACGCTGAAACTACGCTGGCCATGACTTGCTCTAGCCAGTACAGCATGGCGGAAGTGAGGCCATGCCAATTCTGGGCATTAGCCTTAGGAAGGCCTGTGTGCATAGGAGTAAAGCCACATCTGTGGTAGACATATTGGCCAACCATTGGCCAAACTTTATCTGAGAAAAAAAAATTGGTTCCGCAGTCAAATAAGTTGGGGACATTCTGCTTATCATTTCTCTGGCTTGGATATTTACAGTGGGTATTAGCAGGTGAGATGCTGGGGGAAGTCTTAGATTTTAGAAATCTGTTTAACCTTCTTTAATATAGCATTTTTACAAACATACTTCAATTTGTTGCTAAATATCTTTAGAAATATGGTATCCAGTTTATAAAAGAAAGAGCTCATTTGCTTTACCTGGAAGTTGGTAGTCATAAAGAAGGGAGGCTGCCTAATATACTAAAGAGCACAGTCTTTGACTGGGTTCAGAGACCCCAGTTCAAATCCTCCACTAACCTACTTACTGGCTTTGTGGCCTCAATGAATTACTTAACCTCTCTGTGCCTTTGTAAATTGAAAACCTAATCTGTTTTCATTTCTAAGCATTTTATTTCTAATGCATGTAAAATATCTTGATGCAGAATCAACAGTAGCCATGCTTTTACTAAAAAAAAGGCTTGTGTGCCCTTGCATGCCTGGGCCCCCATATAAGGGAGAGGCCCTGATACTGAATGGAAACAGAGGGGAGAAAGGCCAGCTGTGCCACTGTCCAGCTGAGCCCAGCCTTCTGTCTGTCCCGGCCCAGGCCCCAGACTATGAGTGACGCTGTCTTGGGCGCTGCAACCATAGAACCAGCAGGAGAACTGATCAGCTGAGCCCAGCCAACCAATAGAATCATGAGAAATAATAAAGTGATGGTGGTGTTAAAATACTAGGTTTGGGGGTGGATTCTTATGCTGTAAGAGATACTGAAACAGTGAGGCGTAAATAATTGCTCTGAATATATTAGGGCTAGAGATTAGTTAAAGGACTATTAGTAATAATATTAACAATAGCCATCATTCAGTGAAGTGTCTACAGTGGTCCAGGCATGGTGTAGATATGTACACATGTTCTGCATGGCAAACTGCTCCATGCCCTTCAGGGATCATTTGTGCTTTTATATAAGACCATGAGTAATAAGAGCTACTATTTATTAAGCAGCAAAAACAGGCTGGACAGTCTCTCTAGGTAGTTTGTGCGGGTTATTCTCGGGCCGACTCTAGTCCATCCTTCAGGACTGTGTCTGGAGGGAGGAGAGGGGCTACCACAGTGCCTGAGTCGTGTCCTTGTTTCCCTTTGCTTGTAGGGCACCTGCTACACAGCTGTGAGCATGTAGCACCGTAATCTGTCTCTCCGCCCCTTCCTTCCTGGTACTTGCATATTATAGTTGTTGGTTGAATCCATTATTTACCTTCTTATGACTCTATATGTATTGTTCCCCAGTAGCCCAGGGAACTATGATGACATGTTTAATCTTGTACAACTTCTGCAGTTGATAATTGCCCAACTTTTTTCCTTTCCGTGTTTGGATGTTTTTGTTGGAGCTTTTGGGTTACTCTTTCAGACACTCTGACAACATTGTAACCCCCTCTGGATGCTCTTTTCCCCATTGTCAAGCACATTCATTCCATTTTCTGTTGTGTTTTTGTTCTTTCCTTGGAGATGGTCCTCTCCATGCCCTGGGGTGCCTGGTGGGCAGCCCTCGTCCTGAGGATCCCCTGTGCCTCCTGTACTCTGTGCCCTGTTTCCACAAGCCATTCTCTTTCTCTTTTTTAAAATGTGCTCCCTTGGGATCTTCAGTTCGAGTATGTATTCATTTATTAAATATTTACCTCCTCTGTTTTCTCTGTTCTCTATTTTCTGGGCTGCTTCTACATCAGATGCTAAACTTCCTTGATTGAACCTGTGATGTTTCTTATTTCTCTCATATTTCTTGACGTTTTGTCTTTTTATCCAGTTTCCTGGGAGATACGGTCTCCCAACTCTTAAAATTAAAAATTTTTTCTATATTTAATTGTGAAACATTTTCTCATTCTCCAGTAATCCTCTTCTGAATACCCTGTTTCTATTTTGTGAGTGTAGCATCTTTCCCTCGACTCTTGGGGATTATGGGGGTGTTTCCCCGTGCTCTGCATGGGGTCCACACACTCCACGTTCCAAGTGTATGTCATCTATTTGTAGGTTTTGGCATCTGCCCTCCTGTTGTTAATTTTCCTTGAGGCCTGGTGATGCTTTGTTCTCTCACATTGAGGAGGAAGGTGTCGGGGCATTTGGGAGCTTTCTGTGCATTGTGGGGTAGAACAGCCAATGGCCCCCACTGGTATGCAGATCAAGTAGGTGGGCGGCTGTTTGCCTGGATGTTACAGGCTGAACTGTGTCTCCCCCCAAATTCATATGTTGAAGTCTTAACCCCCAGCACCTCCGAATGTGACTGTGTTTGGAGATAGGACATTGAAAGAGGGAATTAAGGTTAAATGAGATCATTAGGGTGGATCCTAATCCAATCAGACTAGTGTCCGGATGAGGAAAGGAGCTTAGGACACAGAAGCCCACAGAGGGAAGACCATGTAAAGACACCAGGGAGAAGGTGACCATCTACAAGCCAAGGAGAGAGGCTTCAGAAGGCACCAACACCAGTCTGATTTCAAACTTCCAGCCTCCAGAACTGTGAGAAAATAAATTTCTGCTGTTTGAGCCAGCCATTCTGTGGTACTTTGTTATGCACCCTGAGCTGACTGATACACCAGGTGAAGCTCACATGTCAGTATCTGTAGCTCTTTCCTCTGAGGCCGTTCACTTTTTCTAGAGAAGAAACTCCCAGCCTTCTGCAGGGTTGTAGACCTGCCTGTGTGCACTGTGGGAGCTTGTGATAGAGTTCAGGGCAGGGAACTAGATTTCCATGTGAACTTCATCTGTTCCCTTTGACCCCTCACCCTCCTCGATGCCTAGGGCTCTGGCGTCGGAGCCTCTTAGGGGGAGATGCAGTCAGCTGTCTGGGTGGGATTGGCACAGGGGGCAGAAAGTGGAAGGCTAGGGGCAAAGCTGTACCTCATACAGAATTATAGCCATGCTTCTCTCTCAATCCTACACTCTGCCCCCACCTTCTGGAGCCTTCTTTCTAGGGTCCTGGGCATGAATTGGCATCTTTCTCCGCTTTCAGTTGGTATTCTACTCTGCTGGCTCCTCCTCCCTCATTTCTTCTTCCAAATGTCAGTTCATGCTGCCTGTCTGTAGTTCACTCTCCTACTTCTTGTCCTTGTAAGTCCATAGATTTCCCTCCTGTGGATAAGAAGGGAATTTATTGGTTCAAGGCAGTGGGTAGTCCAGGGTGGGGTGGGGGGCGTCAGCATCCTCATGCAGTGGACAAATGGGATCCAGGACTTGTCTCTTCCCATCTCTCCATGCTGTTGCCCCGGGTAAGCTTCAATTTTAACTTTCTATTTTGAAACAATTTTAGACTTACAGAAGAGTTGCAAAAATAGTACGGTGAGCTCCCTAATGGTGACATCTTATATAATGTTGGTATGACTATCCAAGCTAAGAAATTAACACTGGTACAACACCAGTGCTAAACTAAAAATGCTAAACTAAATGCTAATAACTAAATGGTAGACTTGATTCAGATTTTATCAGATTTCTCAGTAATGTTCTTTTTACCTGAATCCCAGGTCCAATCCAGGACCCTACCTTGTATTTAATTGTCAAATTTTCTTTTTAAAAAAATATTTATTTATTTATTTATTTATTTTTGGCTGTGTGGGGCTACTCTTCGTTGCTGTGCGCGGGCTTCTCATTGCGGTGGCTTCTCTTGTTGTGGAGCAGGGACTCTAGGCACGCGGTCTTCAGGAGTTGTGGCATGCCGGGGTCAGTACTTGTGGCTCACAAGCTCTAGAGCACAGGCTCAGTAGTTGTGGTGCACGGGCTTAGCTGCTCCGCGGCATGTGGTATCTTCCTGGACCAGGGCTCGAACCCGTGTCCCCTGCATTGGCAGGTGGATTCTTAAACACTGCGCCACCAGAGGAGCCCCTCAAATTTTCTTAGTGTCTTCTAATCTGTCAGCTTACCTTGTGTTTCACAACCTCAACACTTTTGAAGAGCACTGTATTTTGTAGAATGTCTTTAATTTGGGTTTCTCTGGCATTTTCTGATGATTTGATTGAGGTAGGGATTTGGAGGAAGCACACCACAGAGGTGATGAGCCCTCTCAGAGCCTCTTATCAGGGGCTACCTGATGTCTGTATGACCAGTGACGTTCATATGATCACTGGCTAACGTGGCATCTGCCACGTTTTTCCCTGTAAAGTTCCAGTGGAGGGCAAAGGTTTCCTCTTTGTAATTAATACATATTTGGGTGATAGCCATGCAAATATCCTATTTCTCCTTAAACTTTTGCCCTCTATTTTTAGTGTTCATTGGTGGGCACTGCCTGCAGCGATGATTACTATGGTTTCTAGTAGAGATTTTCTATTTCTCTCATTGCTTCCACGCGTCTTAACTGGAATTCTTCTCTAAGGAAAACTTGTCCCATCTCCTCCATTTATTTGCTTATTCAATGATTTATTTTTATCAGTATGGACTTATGAATATTTATTTTATTCTTTGGGCTATATCCAATACTATGTTTATTTCTCTTTTTGCTTAGATTGTTCTAGCATTGGTCATTGCTAGCTCTGTCGGGTTGTCTTTTTCTTCTTGTGTCCTTTCAATCAATGTGCCTCCAACCTTTCTTTTTCTTTTTTTAAACACTTCCTTACTGACACCACAAGATGCTTCAGGCTCATCTTGTATAGTTTGTAGACTTAAAAATTTTTTTTACTTCTATTTTGATAAGGTTTCAGAAGTGGAGAGAGAAGTGTCCAACGACATGTTTCCTAAACTTTTTTTGTAAAGATTTTCAATGTTTCTTGTGATGTTATGGTTAACTAATTTATATTTACTGTCGTCTAAATAAATAATCTCTGAAGTAGACATCTGTTTGAACGAGTGCATCCAGTCCCGGTTTTTCCAGAAACAATAACCTGAATTTCCTTGCTCATCCTTAGCCTGGTGCCCTTGGGACTAACAATACATCTAACTCCAGCACGTGACCCAACTTGGTTTAAAATATTTGGCACATTCCATCCTAGTCAGAGGCACCAAACCACAAGAAAACCTTTTCTAGGGCTTCTGGGAAGGAGAAGTTTTCTCTTTCTTCCATAGAAGCAACCAGAAGAAATGTTCTCCCTTTCCTTGGATGTTAATGTGTTCTCAGGTCTGGAACTGCTGCAGCCATTTTGCTACCATGAGTTAAGAGCCAGGAGCTGCTATAGGGAGCTGTCTCCAGGGTGTCTAAGGGTGAAGCCAACCCAGGAAGGAAGAAGATACTGGAAGAACCAGCACACTGGGGCTTTGTTTGAGCTGCTGCTGTAGGTAGCTTCACCTGACCTCCGTTTGGACATCCTGCTCCTGGACGGAAATATTCCCTTTATTGTTGAAGCCAATTTGCTCATTTTCCTGGAACCTTCATTCCTAACTATTATAATCTCATTCTTACAGAAATTGTGCTTTACTACATTAAATGTACAAGGAGAGCATGCAGTAGAGATCGTAATAATCTCCATTGATCTGCACATAGTTTGAAGCAGTCACATCTTACTTTCTGTTTCCAGATTGTTCTGCACTTTCTGCTGTGTCGTGATGGCACTGATGGCTTCGGAAGCTGTTCTTTGACATCTGAGATGTTTGTGGCTATCAACTCACTGCCCCCGGGCTTCTCTTAGATAGGTAGCATTAAGTCCAGTCAACAAATAGGGCTGCATGTTAGTTTTCACACACAGAGCAGTCCTGTACCGTGTAATCTAAGAGATTTCCTCAAATATCTTGTTGCAGTGGATGACACAGCTGGCCTTTTGACCAAGCATTTACATCTTAGGAAATTATCTCAAGGAAATAAGCAGACAAGTGTGTAGTACACAGGGAAGGAATGTGCCTGAAGGTTACTGCAGTGTTGTTATTACCCAAGAAAACTGGGTATGGCATAAATGACCAATAATGGGTAATTGGTTAGGTAAATTATGTCACGTTCATGCAATGGCATACTATGCAGCCATTAAATAATAATGTTGATGTATATTTTTTGACATGAAATGATGTTTATGATGCATTATTAGGTTAAAAAGTTACCAGCAAGTATAGTATGATTGCATTTTGTAAAAAATTACATATATGCATATAAAAAGTTAGAGGATCTATTATAGGGTATTTTGTCCTTTTGATTATTTGTTTTTTTATTTTTCTAAATCAAATCAATATCACTTGTGAGTAGTATATTAATAAAACAGTAATATATTAATTACTATATATTAATATAGTAATACATTAATTAGAACAAAAGTGAGTCATATGACACTAGTGCCCTTCTTCGGGAACTTAAATTTCTGAACAATGAGTGAAGTGTGTAGGAAGTGATTCTTTAATAACTTGTCATTTAATGAACTGTTAAGGTCTTAAGTGCCTGTGATTAGGATATTTTTCCTACCACTCACCTTGCCCTTCTCACAGTTGGCTTGGGCAGCCGGGGGTGGGGAGCCAGGACCTCCTTTGGGGAGCAGCAGAGCAAAGGTGAGTATAAAAAGCAATGACCTGGATTCTAACTTGGGAGCTTTCATTTCCTGTCTTCGTCGTCTAGTCCTTGGTTGTGTTGGGGCATGGGAATGGCTTCTCTGCTTCATAGCAGTACAATAACAAGAGATATAATCTACCTGAAAGAGCCTTATAAACGAATGTAAAATGTCATTGGAAAGGCTCTGTGCGCCTTTCAGGTCTTGTTTGGAAAAGAGCTGGGATGTTGGCTTTGTCCCTTAGTTTCTTAGGTTGAATCTATACCATCCCATGCTGCCTTCTTTGGAGGGGAAGTTTGGCGATCATCATGGCCTCTCCAGCCTCTGACCCCTCCTCAGATTCTGTCCTTCAAGCATTCAGTAGGGAGAATCTGGAAGTCAAGTGGCAGGATCCTGGGAGAGTTCAGGTGGGAACCTGGTTCTCTTGAGGTCAATCCGTCTGCCTCCCTGTGTATCCTGTCTCAATACAGTCCTTGTCGCATTTGACTGCTTTGCATGGATGTACAGTTTGGATGCTTTGGGCTCTTCATAAGCCATGATTCTGTTCCTTTGGCAAGAGACCCCCGTTATCCTTCCCACCCTCTTTGCTTGATGGCTTAATTTCGTTTGCTCCCATCATTTGATTTGATTTGACGGTGTGCAGCATGAGGTCCCCAAATCATTTCTGCCTGTTAAGCAAACGTGTATTTCTGGGATTGATGTTTTAATTTAATGAAACACATTCTAATGAGGGTCAGCTGCACCATGAATTTTCTTACGAGTGATTTGCTGAAAAGCACATCAACCGGTAATGCCTTGTGCTTGGCTGAGTGAGTCCGAGATTCCTCGTTCCAGGACACGGATTGAACGAGACACGGGGAGAGATGCCGCTGGCCTTGGCGTGCCTGCCTTCTTATGCTGTGTGCCACGGTCAGGTCCTTTGCTTCTGTGCTGGTGGCTCTTGGATGCCTTATGCCTGGGGCTCCCTTTCATTGTTAGAGAACATTCAGGATCCTTTAGCCCAGTAGAGGAGCAAACAGTGGTCCCAGAGGATCCCAGTTTTGTATTTGCTCAGGGAGCCACCTTTAGAATATAACAGGGCAGAGAATCAGGAGGGCCTTGCTTGATGTGTGTGTGTGTGTGTGTGCCTGCATGTGTGCACATGTGTACACACGTGTGTGTTGTGGGCTTAGGTGGGAAGGAGAGGTCCGAGTCTCAGTGAAGGAACCTGGGGCTGACACAGCTGGTTTCCTGCCGAGAAGCCGCTCTCCCTTGTATTCGTTTCTTGCTGCTGCTGTAACAAATGATCACAAACTCAGTGGCTTAAAACCACAGACATTTATTCTCTCATCGTTCTGGAGGCCAGTGTCCAAAGTCATTGGATTGAAGTCAAGGTGTCAGCAGGGCTTTGATACCTCTGGATGCTCAAGGGGAGAATCTCTTGCTCCTTCCAGCTTCTGTTGGCGGCCAGCATTCCTTGGCTTGTGGCCATCTCCATTCTTCAAGGCCAGCATGTTCACATCTCTCTCTGCTCTGTCTTTGTCTCACCTTCTCCCCTCCTGTGTGTGTCTGTTGAATTTCCCTCTGCCTCCTTCATGGAAGGACACTTGTGATTGATTTCAGGGCCCACCTGGATAATCCATGAGAATCTCTCTGTCTCAAGATTCTTAACTTGATCATATCTGCAGAGACCCCTTTCCCAGATAGATTATATTCATAGGTTCCAGGGATTAGTACCTGCTGTCTTTGGGACATCCTTCAACCGGCAACAGCCCTTCTTTCTCCCTTGCAAGGCCCTATTTGATCCTACTTGGTCAGTTCCTCTACTGAGGTCTAGTCCGCTGCACCTGGCTGGTCTGGGATGTGACTCAGTTCTGGTCCAGGAGGTGAGGGGCACATTGGCATTAGGCATCCAGAATTTGCTTCCATCCTTGCCAAAGAAGACGTTCTCTTGCTCTTTCTTTTCTGCTCTGGGTGCTGCTGTGTGAGGGCATGACTCAGAGGTGATGTAGCCTTTTTACAATCCCGGGAGGATGTCCAAGAGAATTACAGACTCTGACCTAGAGTTCAGGCAAGACTGCCTGCTTCCGTGTCTCTCTGGCTTAAGCCACTGCTTGCTAAGAGTTGCAGCCAGAAGGCTGTTCACTGACCTGGAATTCACGTGAGAAGCCCTTCTGCCCAGGCTGACAGGCTAGCCTGACATCAGTGGCCTTGGGGTGGGGGGCGGGTAAGGTTACCATGGACCCAGTGTGGATCCCAGAGACATCTCTTGGAGTATTTTTAGGTGCTTTCAGTGGCCACGGCACGTTTGAGCACTGCTGGCCACACGGTTTGGCCACAGGCTGTGCTGTTTCTGAGCTTTACTGTCTGGTAGCCAGGGGGTCTGAATGATAAGGTCAAGTCAGGGAAATCCACATGCAGGAGACAAATTTAGGGACTCTTATGAGTTGTCCCTCTTCCTCCTATGGAGAGAAGTCTCCAAGCTGTCCCCAACAGCCCCTGATGTCCAGGCAAACGGAGGTACAGGATGCCTTGACTCTTCGAAAGATTCCTAAATCAAGTCAGCAAACGTTAAGTGTGTGCTGGTAGCTGGACCGTGGTCACGTGTGTGCTGTGGGAAGGGGTGGGAATCCACCCACCCTGTTCATTCAGCTTGGTGTCTGTGACAAGCTGTGCCCAAGGTGTGACAGATTCTTACTTAGGTCACCCCACAGTCAGAAGGCAAATAATGGGATGAAGCCAAGAGCAGCAACCTGCATCTCTGATGGGCTCAGACTGACTGAGCCAAAGGCCAGCTAACCTTAACCCCCTAATCCTTACCTTAACCCTTACCCTACCCCTAACCCTAACCCTAACCTGCAGAGAGGATCTTAGGCATCACCCAGCCTAGACCAAACACTGTGTAGAACTTGAGCCAGTGACTGAGGCTTATGGAAGAAGAGCCATGAGGAATAGTTCCTGTCAGTGAAAGGACAAGAGGATGGAGTAGGTTTGGACTGGAGAAGAGAAAGCTGACGGTGTATCTTGTATTATTATTATTATTATTATTATTATTTTTAAAGTATCTTCTCTTGCCTTTTTTAATTTATTTTTGGCCACGCTGTGTGACGTGCGGGATCCTAGTTCCCTGACCAGAGATCTAACTCGTGCCCCCTGCAGTGGAAGTGTGGAGTCTTAACCACTGGACTGCCAGGGAAGTCCTATCTTACATTATTATAGCTGTTTCTGCTCTGTGAATCTCCCTATCCCCCCATGAGAAAGATGCTGAATGTCCAGTTGGTTAAAATTAAATTAAATTACTATCCCACTTTAATTTTAACCAATTATTTCATATTTGGACATTCAGCATGGTAGTAGTATATTGAAAGCTTTCAGCCTCAAGAAACAGAAAACCAACTAAAAGGAAATTAAATGGGGGGTTTGTTTTACTCAAGATCAAGAATTTGGGAATGGGCTGCTACTGCATAGGGTCAGAAGCTGAATATCAGGGATTCGCTCATGGCTGCAAGGAGGCTGCCACAGCTCCAGGCATGCTGCCTATATTCAAGAAGGAGGAAGGGAAGTTGGCACCAGCATCAGGGGAACAATAACTTTCTCAGGCCTCCTTCCCCATCCCCCCAGCAGATTTTTCCTTTGTCTCTTTGGTCAGAACTTTGTCACCTGGCTCTCCATAACTGCAGAGGAGGCTGGGATGGTGAGTATTTTGGGGTTGGGAATGAAGCTGGTTTAGGCAGCCAGCAGGGCTGGCACAGCACTGCTTGTAGAACTTTAGAATCTGGGCACCTGCAGGAAGAGAGAATTATGAGCAACCCTGCCAAGGTGGCAGGGATGGAATCCATACCCAGTCCTGGGTGCATTTCAGGTGCCATAAACTTCTGGTTCTGCAGATCCCTCCCCCATGGGCGTGTCCAAAGATAGGCCACATAGGACAGTGGTTTTCAAAGTGTCCCTAGATGAGCATGGTCAGTATCACCTGAGAGCTTGTTAGGAATGTACATTCTTGAGCCCCACCCAGACCTACTGAATCAGAAACTCTGGGGTGGGGACCAGTGATCTGCGTGTTAACAAGCCCTCTTGCTGATTCTGGTACACATTTGGATTTGAGAACCACTGACTTAGAGGCTGGGAAGTCCAAGATCAGGGTGCCAGCAAGGGCAGGTTCTGATGAGAGCCTTCTTTCTGGCTTGTAGATGGTCACTTTCTTGCTGGGTCCTTACAGAGTGGAAAGGAAGAGGGGGAAAGGGGAAAGGGAGAGGGAGGGAGGGGGGCCCTGCATCCAACCTCACCTCCATCTCACCATCATCACATTGGGAGTTAGGGCTTCAACATATGAATTGGGGGGGCACGCAAACATTCAGTCCAAAACTATGAGCAGGTAGGGTTTGGACGGCTGGCCTCCCTTGGGGGCATAAGAGGGTCTTTAGCATCCCCAGAATTCCCTGAGTTATGCTCCAAGTCACCATTTACTTTGGAGAATTCTCAGATTGCCACAAAGACCAGTGAGTACTGGGAAGCTTGGGGAGATTATCAACTAAACCCACAAGGTGAGGCCTCCACTCTTCTCCTGTCAGACTTGACTGCTTGTCCCCCTTTCTGTAATCACCCCCCATTGCACTGGGGCAAGGGTGACAGCCCCTCTTGGGGCCTTGGTGGTCAGGGTCAATGGGGGGGGGTACAGCATTTCAGAGCATACTGTACCTCCACTGACCACCCCAGGGTCACTTTTATTTTCGCAGGGGCAATAGTGGAGAGGAGGGGGCATAGATGTGGAAGGGGTGGTAGGCCAGGGCGGATTTTCATAGGTGATTGAGAGCAACATATGTTTCCATGGTGAAATCCAAATTCTTCCACATCATCTCATTTAATCCTCTCAACAACCCTGTGAGGTAGGGTATAGTCTCTGTGTTACAGAAGGGGAAACTGAGGTACAGAGAGCTGAAGGCTGTGCCACCAACTGGGAAGAAAGCCAAGTTCTAAGCTGTCAGGTGTTCTGCTGACCCTGGCTGTCTCCCCACCACATGCACCCTCCCTCACACCTGCCTCATGCCTTCCTTTCTTTTTTTTCTTTTGGCTGAGCTGTGTGGCTTGCGGGATCTCAGTTCCCCAACCAGGGATTGAACCTGGGCCATGGCAGTGAAAGCCTGGAATCCTAACCACTAGGCCACCGAGGAACTCCCCTCACACCTTCCTTTCTAAGCGTGGAGTCTGTGAGTTATCAAGCTGTGGGCTTCGTAGAGAGCAGAGCCGGGTTGAGGACCACTCCCTACCTTGTAGTCTTACATCCTATTTTCACAGAATTGGGATGAGGTGTAGGTGGGAGAGGATGGAGCTGGAGCTAGGGAACACCTTTCTTAGGCGGCCCATCCTGGATCCCCATCTTGTCCTCTGTTCTGAAGGCTCCAAAGGTGGTGGCCATGTGAAGGACTCATTAGCTGGAAAACTCATTCAATAGAAGTAGACCCTACAATGCCAGTGGGTTAAACTGCAAGGAAAACTACGACTGTTCGAAGGTTTATGTTGGCATGACCAGCACAAGAGCTCTCTGTTGACCGTATGGAAAGCCAAAGAATAATAGAAGTTTACTTTGTGAGCCTGGAATCCAGACAAGGGAGCCAAATGGATCAGTGTGTCATGGCCCCAGTCTAGGGCAGTGGCTGCATCCATGCTCTCTTGTGAAGGGTGGTCCTGTCTTTGGGACTCTCATTCCGGGATCCCAAGCTGACCTTGGTCCTTTGGAGCACACACTTGTGGCTTTAGATGTTGAACACAGTGGACCAGCCTACCGTCTGGGAGCCATGCTGTCTCTTTTGGGTGACTTTGCATGTTCGATTTCTGAGCTAGCGTATCCTGACACTATACTTAATCTTGTAAGACAAACAGGATGTGAAGGACAGGGTAGGGTGAAGGGAGGGAAACTAAACTCTTAACTCCCATGCACTGACCAGATGTTCTGGAACAGATCTTCATTTCATCCATGGGAGTAACTAACCATGTTCTTATGGAGCTTTTTTTTTTTTTTTTTTTTTTTGGTTTCTGCTATATAACAAAGTGAATCATTCATACATATACATCTGTTCCCACATCCCTTCCCTCCTGCGTCGCCCTCCCTCCCACCCTCCCCATCCCACCCCTGCAGGCGGTCACAAAGCACCGAGCCGATCTCCCTGTGCTCTGCGGCTGCTTCCCACTAGCTATCTACCTTACGTTTGGTAGTGTATATATGTCCATGCCTCTCTTTCGCTTTGTCACAGCTTACCCTTCCCCCTCCCCATATCCTCAAGTCCATTCTCAAGTAGGTCTGTGTCTTTATTCCTGTTTTACCCCGAGGTTCTTCATGACATTTTTTTTCTTAAATTCCATATATATGTGTTAGCATACGGTATTTGTCTTTCTCTTTCTGACTTACTTCACTCTGTATGACAGACTCTAGGTCTATCCACCTCATTACAAATAGCTCAGTTTCGTTTCTTTTTATGGTTGAGTAATATTCCATTGTATATACGTGCCACATCTTCTTTATCCATTCTTCCGATGATGGACACTTAGGTTGTTTCCATCTCCGGGCTATTGTGAATAGAGCTGCAATGAACATTTTGGTACATGTCTCTTTTTGAATTATGGTTTTCTCAGGGTATATGCCTAGTAGTGGGATTGCTGGGTCATATGGTAGTTCTATTTTTAGGTTTTTAAGGAACCTCCATACTGTTCTCCATAGTGGCTGTACCAATTCACATTCCCACCAGCAGTGCAAGAGGGTTCCCTTTTCTCCACACCCTCTCCAGCATTTATTGTTTCTAGATTTCTTGATGATGGCCATTCTGACTGGTGTGAGATGATATCTCATTGTAGTTTTGATTTGCATTTCCCTAATGATTAATGATGTTGAGCATCCTTTCATGTGTTTGTTGGCAGTCTGTATATCTTCTTTGGAGAAATGCCTATTTAAATCTTCTGCCCATTTTTGGATTGGGTTGTTTGTTTTTTTGCTATTGAGCTGCATGAGCTGCTTATAAATTTTGGAGATTAATCCTTTGTCAGTTGCTTCATTTGCAAATATTTTCTCCCATTCTGAGGGTTGTCTTTTGGTCTTGTTTATGGTTTCCTTTGCTGTGCAAAAGCTTTGAAGTTTCATTAGGTCCCATTTGTTTATCTTTGTTTTTATTTCCATTTCTCTAGGAGGTGGGTCCAAAAGGATCTTGCTGTGATTTATGTCATAGAGTGTTCTGCCTATGTTTTCCTCTAAGAGTTTGATAGTTTCTGGCCTTACATTTAGGTCTTTAATCCATTTTGAGCTTATTTTTGTGTATGGTGTCAGGGAATGATCTAATCTCATACTTTTACATGTACCTGTCCAGTTTTCCCAGCACCACTTATTGAAGAGGCTGTCCTTTCTCCACTGTACATTCCTGCCTCCTTTATCAAAGATAAGGTGACCATATGTGTGTGGGTTTATCTCTGGGCTTTCTATCCTGTTCCATTGATCCATCTTTCTGTTTTTGTGCCAGTACCACACTGTCTTGATTACTGTAGCTTTGTAGTATAGTCTGAAGTCAGGGAGCCTGATTCCTCCAGCTCTGTTTTTCATTCTCAAGATTGCTTTGGCTATTCGGGGTCTTTTGTTTTTCCAAACAAATTTTGAAATTTTTTGTTCTAGTTCTGTGAAAAATGCCAGTGGTAGTTTGATAGGGATTGCATTGAATGTGTAGATTGCTTTGGGTGGTAGAGCCATTTTCACAATATTGATTCTTCCAATCCAGGAGCATGGTATATCTCTCCATCTATTTGTATCATCTTTAATTTCTTTCATCAGTGTCTTATAATTTTCTGCATACAGGTCTTTTGTCTCCTTAGGTAGGTTTATTCCTAGACATTTTATTCTTTTTGTTGCAATGGTAAATGGGAGTGTTTTCTTGATTTCACTTTCAGATTTTTCATCATTAGTGTACAGGAATGCCAGAGATTTCTGTGCATTAATTTTGTATCCTGCTACTTTACCAAATTCATTGATTAGCTCTAGTAGTTTTCTGGTAGCATCTTTAGGATTCTCTATGTATAGTATCATGTCATCTGCAAACAGTGACAGCTTTACTTCTTCTTTTCCAATTTGGATTCCTTTTATTTCCTTTTCTTCTCTGATTGCTGTGGCTAAAACTTCCAAAACTAAGTTGAATAAGAGTGGTGAGAGTGGGCAGCCTTGTCTTGTTCCTGATCTTAGTGGAAATGGTTTCAGTTTTTCACCATTGAGGACGATGTTGGCTGTGGGTTTGTCATATATGGCCTTTATTATGTTGAGGAAAGTTCCCTCTATGCCTACTTTCTGCAGGGTTTTTATCATAAATGGGTGTTGAATTTTGTCGTAAGCTTTCTCTGCATCTATTGAGATGATCATATGGTTTTTCTTCTTCAATTTGTTAATATGGTGTATCACATTGATTGATTTGCATATATTGAAGAATCCTTGCATTCCTGGAATAAACCCCACTTGATCATGGTGTATGATCCTTTTAATGTGCTGTTGGATTCTGTTTGCTAGTATTTTGTTGAGGATTTTTGCATCTGTGTTCATCAGTGATATTGGCCTGTAGTTTTCTTTCTTTGTGACATCCTTGCCTGGTTTTGGTATCAAGGTGATGGTGGCCTCGTGGAATGAGTTTGGGAGTGTTCCTCCCTCTGCTATATTTTGGAAGAGTTTCAGAAGGATAGGTGTTAGCTCTTCTCTAAATGTTTGATAGAATTAACCTGTGAAGCCATCTGGTCCTGGGCTTTTGTTTGTTGGAAGATTTTTAATCACAGTTTCAATTTCAGTGCTTGTGATTGGTCTGTTCATATTTTCTATTTCTTCCTGATTTAGTCTCGGAAGGTTGTGACTTTCTAAGAATTTGTCCATTTCTTCCAGGTTGTCCATTTTATTGGCATAGAGTTGCTTGTAGTAATCTCTCATGATCCTTTGTATTTCTGCATTGTCAGTTGTTACTTCTCCTTTTTCATTTCTAATTCTATTGATTTGTGTCTTCTCCCTTTTTTTCTTGATGAGTCTGGCTAATGGTTTATCAATTTTGTTTATCTTCTCAAAGAACCAGCTTTTAGTTTTATTGATCTTTGCTATCGTTTCCTTCATTTCTTTTTCATTTATTTCTGATCTGATCTTTATGATTTCTTTCCTTCTGCTAACTTTGGGGGTTTTTTGTTCTTCTTTGTCTAATTGCTTTAGGTGCAGGGTCAGGTTGTTTACTCGAGATGTTTCCTGTTTCTTAAGGTGGGATTGTATTGCTATAAACTTCCCCCTTAGAACTGCTTTTGCTGTGTCCCATAGGTTTGGGGTCGTCGTGTCTCCATTGTCATTTGTTTCTAGGTATTTTTTAATTTCCTCTTTGATTTCTTCAGTGATCACTTCATTATTGAGTAGTGTATTGTTTAGCCTCCATGTGTTTGTATTTTTTACAGATCTTTTCCTGTAATTGATGTCTAGTCTTATAGCATTGTGGTCAGAAAAGATACTTGATACAACTTCAGTTTTCTTAAATTTACCAAGGCTTGATTTGTGACCCAAGATATGATCTATCCTGGAGAATGTTCCATGAGTACTTGACAAAAATGTGTATTCTGTTGTTTTTGGATGGAATGTCCTATAAATATCAATTAAGTCCATCTTGTTTAATGTATCATTTAAAGCTTGTGTTTCCTTATTTATTTTCATTTTGGATGATCTGTCCATTGGTGAAAGTGGGGTGTTAAAGTCCCCTACTATGAGTGTGTTACTGTCGATTTCCCCTTTTATGGCTGTTAGTATTTGCCTTATGTATTGAGGTGCTCCTATGTTGGGTGCATAAATATTTACAATTGTTATATCTTCTTCTTGGATCAATCCCTTGATCATTATGTAGTGTCCTTGTTTGTCTCTTCTAATAGTCTTTATTTTAAAGTCTATTTTGTCTGATATAAGAATTGCTACTCCAGCTTTCTTTTGATTTCCATTTGCATGGAATATCTTTCTTTTTCCATCCCCTTACTTTCAATTTGTATGTGTCTCTAGGTCTGAAGTGGGTCTCTTGTAGACAGCATATATATGGGTCTTGTTTTTGTATCCATTCAGCCACTCTGTGTCTTTTGGTGGGAGCATTTAGTCCATTTACATTTAAGGTAATTATTGATATGTATGTTCCTATTCCCATTTCCTCAATTGTTTTGGGTTCATTATTGTAGGTATTTTCCTTCTGTTGTGTCTCTTGCCTAGAGAAGTTCCTTTAGCATTTGTTGTAAAGCTGGTTTGGTGGTGCTGAACTCTCTCAGCTTTTGCTTGTCTATAAAGGTTTTAATTTCTCCATCAATTCTGAATGAGATCCTTGCTGGGTAGAGTAATCTTGGTTGCAGGTTTTTCTCCTTCATCACTTTAATTATGTCCTGCCACTCCCTTCTGGCTTGTAGAGTTTCTGCTGAGAGATCAGCTGTTAACCTGATGGGGATTCCCTTGTGTGTTATTTGTTGTTTTTCCCTTGCTGCTTTTAATATGATTTCTTTGTGTTTAATTTTTGACAGTTTGATTAATATGTGTCTTGGCGTATTTCTCCTTGGATTTATTCTGTATGGGACTCTCTGTGCCTCCTGGACTTGATTAACTATTTCCTTTCCTATATTAGGGAAGTTTTCAACTATAATCTCTTCAAATATTTTCAGTCCCTTTCTTTTTCTCTTCTTCTTCTGGAACCCCTATAATTCGAATGTTGGTGCGTTTAATGTTGTCCCAGAGGTCTCTGAGACTGTCCTCTGTTCTTTTCATTCATTTTTCTTTATTTTGCTCTGCAGCAGTTATTTCCACTATTTTATCTTCCACCTCACTTATCCGTTCTTCTGCCTCAGTTATTCTGCTATTGATCGCATCTAGAGTATTTTTCATTTCATTTATTGTGTTTTTAATCGATGCTTGATTCATCCTTAGTTCTTCTAGGTCCTTGTTAACTGTTTCTTGCATTTTGTCTATTCTATTTCCAAGATTTTGGATCTTGGAAATAGAATCTTGGATCATCTTTACAATCACTATTCTGAATTCTTTTTCAGGTAGACTGCCTATTACCTCTTCATTTGTTAGGTCTGGTAGGTTTTTATCTTGTTCCTTCACCTGCTGTGTGTTTTTCTGTCTTCTCATTTTGCTTATGTTACTGTGTTTGGGGTCTCCTTTTTGCAGGCTGCAGATTCGTAGTTCCCGTTGTTTTTGGTGTCTGTCCCCAGTGGCTAAGGTTGTTTCAGTAGTTTGTGTAGGCTTCCTGCTGGGGGGGACTAGTGCCTGTGTTCTGGTGGTTGAGGCTCGATCTTGTCTTTCTGGTGGACAGGTCCACGTCTGGTGGTGTGTTTTGGGGTGCCTGTGGCCTTATTAAATGTTTTTAGGCAGCCTCTCTGCTAATGGGTGGGGTTGTGTTCCTGTCTTGCTAGTTGCTTGGCATAGGGTGACCAGCACTGTAGCTTGCTGGTCGTTGACTGAAGCTGGGTGCTGGTGTTGAGATGGAGATCTCTGGGAGATTTTCGCCGCTTGATATTATGTGGAGCTGGGAGGTCTCTTGTGGATCCGTGTCCTGAAGTTGGCTCTCCCACTTCAGAGGCACAGCACTGACTCCTGGCTGCAGCACCAAGAGCCTTTCATCTACCCGGCTCAGAATAAAAGGGAGAAAAAGTTGAAAGAAAGAATTAGTAGAAGAAAGAAAGAGAGGGAGTAAGAAAGGAAGAAGGAAAGAAAGGAAGGAAGGAAGAAAGAAAGGAGGGAGGGAGGGAGGAAGGATGGAAAGAAAGAAAGAAAGGAGGGAGGGAGGGAGGAAAGAAAGAAAGAAAGAAAGAAAGGCAGGAGGGAGAGAGGGAGGAAGGAAAGAAAAAGAAAGAGTGAAAGGAAGAAGGGAGGGAGGGAGGAAGGAAAGAAAGAAAGAAAGACAGGAGGGAGGGAGGAAAGACGGAAAGAAAGAAAGAAAGGCGGGAGGGAGGCAGGGAGGGAGGAAGGAAAGAAAAAGAAAGAGTGAAAGGAAGAAGGGAGGGAGGGAGGAAGGAAAGAAAGAAAGAATGAAAGACAGGAGGGAGGGAGGGAGGGAGGAAGGAAAGAAAAAGAGTGAAAGGAAGAAGGGAGGGAGGAAGGAAAGAAAGAAAGAAAGAAAGGAGGGAGGGAGGGAGGAAGGAAAGAAAAAGAAAGAGTGAAAGGAAGAAGGGAGGGAGGGAGGAAGGAAAGAAAGACAGACAGGAGTGAGGGAGGGAGGGAGGAAGGACGGAAAGAAAGAAAGAAAGGGAGGGAGGGAGGAAGGAAAGAAAAAGTGAAAGGAAGAAGGGAGGGAGGGAGGTAGAAAGGAAAGAAAGAAACAGAAAGGGGCGGAGGGAGGGAGGGAGGAAGGGAGGGTAGGAAAAATAGAAAGAGAGAAGATAAAGTAAAATAGAATAAAGTATAAAATATAGTAGCGTTATTAAAAATAAAAAAGTAATTATTGAAAAAGAAAAAAAAAAACGGACCGATAGAACCCTGGGACCTATGGTGGAAGCAAAGCTATACAGAGAAAATCTCACACAGAAGCATACACATACACATTCACAAAAAGAGAACAGGGGGAAAAAATTGAAAATCTTGCTCTCAAAGTCCACCTTCTTAATTTGGGATAATTCGTTGTAAAAAGAGGAAAAGGGGAAAAATCTTAAATCTTGTCCTCAAAGTCCACCTCCTCAATTTGGGATGATTCGCTGTCCATTCATGCACTCCACAGACGCAGGGCACATCAAGCGGACCGTGGAGCTTTAATCCGCTGCCTCCGATGCTGCACAGAGAGATTTCCCTGTCTCTTCTCTGCTCTCACAGCTCCCGGGTCTCAGCCTTGGACCTGGCCCCGCCTCTGCGCGTAGGTCGCCGGAGGGCGTCCGTTCTTCGCTCAGACAGGACGGGTTTAAAGGAGCCGCTGATTCGGGGGCTCTGGCGCACTCAGGCCGAGGGGAGGGAGGGGCACGCAGTGCGGGGCGGGCCTGCGGCGGCAGAGGCCAGCGTGACGTTGCACCAGCCCGAGGCGCTCCGTGCGCTTTCCCGGGGAAGCCGTCCCTGGGTCCCGGGACCCTGGCAGTGGCGGGCTGCACAGGCTCCCCGGAAAGGGGGGTGGACAGTGACCTGCGCTCACACACAGGCCTTGTGGCGGTGGCAGCAGCAGCCCCAGCGTTCCACGCCCGTCTCCGGGGTCCGCGCTTTTAGCCGCGGCTTGCGCCCGCCTCTGGAGCTCCTTTAAGCAGAGTTCTTAATGCCCTCTCCTCGCGCACCAGGAAACAAAAGGGAAGAAAAAGTCTCTTGCCTCTTCGGCAGCTCCAGACTTTTTCCCCGGACTCCCTCCAGGCCAGCCGTGGCGCACTAGACCCTTCAGGCTGTGTTCACGCCGCCAACCCCAGTCCTCTCCCTGCGATCCGACCGAAGCCCGAGCCTCAGCTCCCAGCCCCGCCCGCCCCGGCGGCCGAGCAGACAAGCCTCTCGGGCTGATGTGTGCCTGAGGGCACCGATCCTGTGTGCGGGAATCTCTCCGCTTTGCCCTCCACACCCCTGTTGCTGTGCTCTCCTCCGCTGCTCCGAGGCTTTCCCCCTCCGCCACCCGCAGTCTCCGCCCGCGAAGGGGCTTCTAGTGTGTGGAAACCTTTCCTCCTTCACGGCTCCCTCCCCCTGGTGCAGGTCCCATCCCTATCCTTTTGTCTCTGTTTATTCCTTTTTCTTTTGCCCTACCCAGGTATGTGGGGAGTTTCTTGCCTTTTGGGGGGTCTGAGGTCTTCTGTCAGCGTTCAGTAGGTGTTTGTGTAGGAGTTGTTCCACGTGTAGATGAATTTCTCATGTATCTGTGGGGAGGAAGGTGATCTCCGCGTCTTACTCTTCCACCATCTTCCTGCCTTCCTCCCTTATGGAGCTTTCTGCAATGATAAACCACAGTATTGGACCAGATTGCTCTCTTCCCACTGTTGAAACAAACTACAATGTACGGATGCTGATTCCTGAGTTTGGGGACAGAAGGTCTGGTTCGGGCGTTAAATGCCTTTTCGTGCCTTGACCTCCCGTGCATAGGGACTGTTGGATCTTTTGCCTGTTAGTGGCCACTGGAGGTTTAACTTTGCCCTTATCGATAAAAACTCAGTCTGCTCATCTTCGTTCTGCTCTTGATGGGGAAGGAGACCCTCTGTCCAGGATTTGAGACTTTGCTACACAGAAGCCCCCCTCACCCGGTGTCTCGCGTTGTAATACCGCAACAGAATTTCATTTTGCTGCTTCTGTTTGCTAAGGACCTGAAGTGACTTGGATGGAATTAATGCTGGAATAAATGATGTATGAAATGAGAAATCTTTGTCCAGTACCTCACGGGGAAGGGATAGGGGGAAAAAGGTCCACAGACAGAACTGCCGCTGTACAGAAGTAGCGCCGATGAGTCAGAAAATGCAGAAGGATAAGACAAAGGCTCATCAGATAGTTTCCTCCATTTTTATTGAAAAGTCAGGCTTTTATCAGTCTCCCATCAAGCCTCCCTTTCAGGCTCCCAGTGATGCAAAGTGGATCTTACACTAAATGAGAACAAACTTCCACTTAGTCCTGCCTGTGGCCTGTGTTTTGTGGGGGCCCAGCACCGGGGAGGATTTTGAAGGTGTGTTTTTCTCCTTCCAGCCCCTCCTCCCACTTTGGGGTGACCCTTCCTCCCCCCGTTATCAGTAACCCTCGTTCTTTCATCTCTTTTGCCTTGAAAAATCTGCTGTCTCAAGAAAGGAGCTGACAGGGCTTCCCTGGTGGCGCAGTGGTTGAGAGTCCACCTGCCGATGCAGGGGACGCGGGTTCGTGCCCCGGTCTGGGAAGATCCCACATGCTGCGGAGCGGCTGGGCCCGTGAGCCATGGCCGCTGGGCCTGCGCGTCCGGAGCCCGTGCTCCACAACGGGAGAGGCCACAACAGTGAGAGGCCTGAGTACCACAAAAAAAAAAAAAAAAAAAAAAGAAAGGAGCTGACAAACTCATCCACACTGAGGTTTACACGGTGGATAGGGCTTCACTGCTAACTTCTCTTGGGTGTTTTAATTTTGAATGGTGTGAAATCAAGATCCAAGAGCTGCACCAGGAAAACTGGAACTTTGTACACCAGAAAGCAGGCTGTGCCTTCTCAGGGTGCACACCCTTGGGGTTCAGCCACATGGCCTCACTTCTCATAGCCTTATGGCTGCATGAGCCCCATTTCCTTTTTGGAGTGCTTTCCCCGTGCTCTGCAAACCACACGTCCTGGTTGGCCACACCCTCTCCTGGTTGTAAGGCTGCCTGATTCTTTGTCCAAGGAGGAGACAGTTGCATTGTTTTGCCCCAAAACTCCCGCCTGTCCCAGCTGGGAGGGCTGGGCCGGTGCTCCTGGATCTCCAGATGAAACCTCCAGGCTGTGCCATTGATCTGAATCAGAGAGACACTAACAAGAAACATGAAATCTGGGCCAGCCCTCCGCGGGGGGCACCTGCCCTTGACCTCGCTCACAGCACTTCTGGGGGGTGTTTACAAAAACTGCACCTGCTGCTTCACTGATGGTCGTGCCGGGAAAAAAAAAATCATAATATAAACCGCTAAAAAGGGAGAAGAAAAGAAAGCCAGCCCGGGGAAGGCAATGATCCGTCCTCTGCTCTATTTTCGTCTCTGCTACGTGCTTGCTGAGTGTCCTTGAGGGACTTGCCTCCCTTCTTTGTCTTGGTTTGTTCCTGCCCTGGCAGAATTTCGTGCGTTGCTTGCCAGAACTCTCAGGGAATCTCATGCATCCCTGACAACGCACAGGCAGACTAGTGCGTGCTTCTTGGGGGGCCAGAGAGTGGGAGGT
This sequence comes from Mesoplodon bidens, assembly GCF_964165515.1. NCBI lineage: Eukaryota > Metazoa > Chordata > Mammalia > Artiodactyla > Ziphiidae > Mesoplodon > Mesoplodon bidens. The sequence goes on from NC_138171.1 coordinate 41,750,301, forward strand.
GGGGCCGTAAGTAATGGGAGGGGAACAGTGGTGCCCAAATTCATCAGATTGTAGGCAGATTGAATCCTTCTTTGTCCTGCCCTGGAAGAGGGTCTCATTGTCCCCATCTGTAACGCAAAGGAGCTTCCCCCTCATGAACTGCATGGTGGGCAGAATAGCTGACGCCTGCTGACTGTTTACTCTGTACTCTACACCAACTTTATGTTCATGATTTCACTTGCTTCCCATTTTCAGTATGAGAGGATTGGGGCTCAGAGGGATCCAGTCATTTTCCTGGAGCAGGATGGGAAGATCTCTCATTTTCAGGCCCCAGCACACAGCCTAGCATGTAGTAGGTGCTCTGTAGATAGATGGTGACTGAATAGGAGTTGGAAGCTCTGGGGCTGTTATCCATGCTCTGCTGCTGTCTCTTAGTGCTTTGATTTATTCACCTGTAAAATAGGGGTGTGGACTAGATTCTTGGATCCCAGAGTGCAGGGGGGGATGGTTGGGGGGAGGGAAGTTGTCAGCACCCTGTCTACCCCTCCTGAGTTTGAAATCACTTGAGAGACAAGCACAGGAATCAGGACAGTGGAGTAAAAAAATATCTACTTGATTAGTGATAAAAGTTGGCTTGAAGGGTGTGGCTTAAATCTGCACCCACAGTGGATTTTCTGCTACTTCACCCCAGAATTAAACTTATCTGCCAAACACAGCCAGAGCTGGACAGCTCCCCTGTGGGAGGGCACATCAGCCATACCCTCTCTGTGGCAGGCAGAGCTGCAAGAGGGAGAGAGCCCCAGGGGGTGCTGAGCCAAGAGCAGTGACTTTCTTCCCTACTCTTTTCATCGGTGGGTCACTCTGGTTCTGGGGTGGGGGCAGGGAATATGAGGAGCTGGGGAGAGGTGACTTCTGAAGACTTTCACACTTGGATCTGGCTACATTCAGTATTTGTTAAATGGATGGGTTAAGCACCAAAGGCTGGGAGACTGTGGGTTCCCCAGCCCAGGCATCTCTTGGATTATGTGTTTGCTCCTGCCCTCAGTGAAATAATGAGATGATGCCTCCCTTTACATGCAGGCAAAGCCCTACCCTTATCATCACAAGGAGGTCGTGGTAGGCAACCTCCAAGGTGGACCCTAGGGATCCCTGTCTTCTGTACTTACACCCCTGTGTGATCCTCTCTCCCTGAATGTGGGTAGAACTGTTGATTCCTTCTAATGAACACAGTGTAGCAGATGTGCTGTATGACCCTTGTGAAATTAGGTTATTAAATAACTGTGGCTTCCATCTGGGGGATGCCCTTTCTCACTCTCCCTTAGATCACTCACCTGGGAGAACCCAGCTGCCACATCAAGATGCAGCCCTGTGGAGAGGCCCGCTTGACAAGGGATGGAGGCCTGCCAAACGTGTGTGCGTGGAGCCTAGAAGAGAATTCCCTTCAACCCCACACTGAGCCTTCAGATGAGACAGCAGCCCTGGCTGACAGTTTCGTTGCATCCCAGTGAGATGCCTTGAACCAGAGGCACCAAACTAAGCTGTGCCCAGATCTCTGACCCTTAGAAACTGTGAGATGATAAATACTATCTAAGCCACTACATTTTGGAGTAATCTTGTATGCGATGATAGATAGCTAATACAGAAGTCTTCTTTCCCTGAACAAGGGCCCCTGCAAAGTAGCATTACCAAGAAGGCCCAGTGAAGTCTTAACTCCACTGCCTTTTATTCAAAAAGAAACAAGACTGCCTGTTTGAAGCAGCTCAGCCAAACCACACCCAGGATTTTTTTTTCTTTCACCCCAGGCCCCAGACTAAGGATACAGACAAGCTGGACCACGTGATGATGCTCTGCAAACAGATTTAAAAATAACATTACTGGATCACACTATGAAATTTAAGCCATCCATTTAGGAAATACTGAGTGCAGCTGGGAAAATTATTTTTATGTTATTACTGTTCAAGAACAAAGTGATGAGTGACTTTGGAGTCAGAGGAGGTGGTGGTTTGTGGAGTTTATGAAAAATAAGCTGTCATCTTTGTCCTATATTACATTGGAGTCGCTGGGAGTTAGAACTCAGTTTTCTTAAATTTGGGTGTTTTAAGGGACCTTGGACATATTGAAAGAAAAGAATGCCTTACAGTTACACAGAAATGACATTTCCCACTTCTTTCCTTAGAGGATGGAGCATTAAAAGCACGCTTATTCTTTCAGATTCTTACCAAGTAGCTACTCTGTGGTGCCCGGGGAAGAGCCAGAAATAGACAGAGATACATGTGTTGCCCCAGCCGCCTCAGCTCAGACTGGAGGGATTGTCAATTGTATTTAGATAAGACATATCTCAGATATCAAATATACTTTCTAGCGGCATTTGGGAAATGGGGTTGTTCTGTTTCCCTGGCTCCCACCTCGTCCGTAGGATCTTGGAAAGTGGCTTGTTTTGCCAATATATGTAGCATATTCCCAAAGTTAGACATTCCCAAGGAGATTAATGCCCTTGGGTGACCCTTTGTCTTCTTGTTTTTTCTCTCCTCCTTGGTTTGGCTGATCTGGGCAGGGCTCTGATGGGAGAGTGGTTTGGGTAAGTCAGAAGGGGATATCTTCGGGGATAGACAGCATGCTTCCTTTGTGTCCTTCACCCTTTGTGACGAGGACTGTGTGTTGCCCCCCCCCCCACCGCCCCCAGCCCCACTTCAGAGCTCCCCATCTTCCCTAGATAGAGATGTTATGGCTGTATACACAGCCACCCAGAAAAGCACTCCATTTTCCAGCCTCCCTTGCGGTGTAGTCACAGGGGTAGGAACTAATGGGATTTGCACAGAAGTGCCATGTGCTGTTTCCACACTTGCCCTTAAAGCGAAAGCCAATGCGTTCCTCTTCCCCTCCCCCCTTACCGCTGGCTGGAGTGCAGATGTAGTTTTGAGCCACCTTGGACCACAAGGAAGAGGGTGACAAGCTAGGCATAGTGGGGAAGAGCAAAGCAAGACCGCCACCTGCCTTGCTTCCATCAGCGTTATTTCCAGTCTCCATCATGCACAGCACAAGTACAGTATCCTAACTCCTACCCTTTGTATCTCCCGGGATGCCTGGAGAAGGTACCCAGGGTTCACTGAATGAACTCGGGGTTGGACAAGTCACCACCCTAGGTAAAGACAACCACTGCAGACGAACTCTGCCTTCCTTCTTCAGTCTGTCACCTCCAACCACTTAGGCCATTAGAATCATAGAGTTGTAAAGAATCTTCTAGATCATCTCTCTAGTCCACCCATCACTGGCATCAATTTCTGCACATCATTCATTCTTGGTCCTTTTAGCTCCCAGCTTGATGATGCAACACATTATGGGGCAGTCTTAATTGTACCAATTTCCACCTTTGCTCTTATTTTCCCCTTTGAGCCCTCTCCAGACAATACATTGGGGGGCAGATTTTTCAGGGAGGTAGTGATAAACAGTGTCCAAACTCATGTAAAAGTGAAAAATGTCTGTTAATATCAGGACTGAAGCATCTCTATTGGGCTTGACAATTCAGAGGACATGGGTGTCCTTGGCCTCTGAGTAAGGGGTGGCAGCCAGATTGAAGTGGGAAAATGGGGGAAGGGAGCTGATGGATGGAGATGTGAGCAGAAGAGAGTCGGTGGTGCGGGGTTACAGGAAGCGTTTGCTGTGCCTGTCCTTAGGATGTGAGGGACTTGAACAGATTTAGCAGCTAAGAGAGTTCAGACTGAGGGGACAGGTGAAGTTGCAGGGCAGAGAAGGTGTGGCTCAGAGAGCATTGTCCGCGGAGAGTGGGGAGGGCAGCGAGAATGAAATTGGGCCACTTGACGATGAACAGATGGAGAGACATTTCATCCTTTGCGACCAGAGGGAGGGAGGGAGGGAAGATGTGCCGAAGGGGATTTGCTGTGAAGCCCTAGCTGGAATCAATGAGGTAGGAGGCACGGGTGTGTGCCAAGCACAGGGGTGAACTTTAAACAAGCAGCTGGAGTCACATGGTGATGATTTGCGATAGTTGTGACGGGCGAGGGAAAGGGAGCCTTAAAGACCTGTGTGAGGGCTGGTCACGGTGCCCAGCTGAGGTACCAGGGCTTCCAAAACTCAGTTGTAGGGGCATTCCACATGATATGTGTGTCCATGGTGATACAGGCCTGGAGGGGGTGGATTTCAGCTTTGATCCATGGGTTGGGTGGTACCCTGGAGGGCCAGGGATGCTTGGGAGTGGAAATGAGGGTAAGAGAACAGTGCAGGGGCCAACCTTGGGCCCCGGGCAGGTAGAGAAAGGACACTGCAGCAGTTACTGCCTTATTAGAGCTGTGTCCCCTGAAGGTGGGAGGGGTGGAAAAGCGTGTGGGCAAGGCACAGCCATGTCCTATATGCTTCTGGCCCCAGAAGGTGCTGTCTCCATCTCATTTAGGACAGTCCTGTGTGTTTTCCTGAGCCTCCACCTTTGGTCTGCAATCTAGTCTCTTCCTTGAATCTCCTGGCCCCCTTCTCCCCACCCCTGCCCCAGGGCCCAGCCTTCACCCCTCGATGCCCATCCCTGTTCAGTACAGATTCCTCTTGGCTGTGCGGGCATCCTCTGAACTGTTCTAGATCCGTGCACCCTTCTCTGCTCCCTCTCGTTCGGCCTCACCATGGGTCTGCCATCATCATGGAGAAAGCTCGCCATTGTCATTCTGGCTTTGACTAAGTGCCAAGGCACCGTCAGCTGTTGCCAGCACTTAGAGTTCTAACACCATCGCATCCCATTCTGGGGCTCATTGATTCTCCTAAGAGACAGAGAGGTTGGTGGTCAGGAGCTGAGGGTTGGAGTCACACAGACCTAAGTGTGAACCTTCCTTCTGCCCTTTATTAGCTGTGTGATGTTGAGTAAATTATTCAGCCTCTTTGTCCCCCTCTGTAAAATGGGGATAATGGAAGTTATCCTCAAGGATAACTCTTAGGCTTGGGGTGATGAACAAAAGAGAGATGGCACAAGCTTTGTGTGAATGAAGATCTCAGAATGAAGACAGCCAGTGGGATGCCTAACATTGCCAAAACTTGGATTAGAAATCAACCAAAAAACTCATCCATCTATTGGGAAGCACCCCCCCCGCCATGAAGAAATGGGTATTTCTAAGGAAAAGCAATTGATCTGTGTTACATAGCCCCACCCTAGACATTCCCAAATTCCCCATGGTATTTGTGTTGTTTACTGAGCCATAGACAACAAGCCATTCAGTAATTACATTCCAATCTTGGGCATCCAGTCACCCTGGTCTTCTACCCACCGTGTGGAACCTTTGTCACAGCCTACAAATCATGTGATTGTGATCTGTGGTTTTTTCTAACTGAATACACATTGCATAATAATCGGGATGATTCTGTGGCAGCCATGGTAAGAGTGTGTGCTGAAAAGATGGGCTGTGTTATTTTATTTTTTAATTAATTAATTAAATTTTGGGTCTTCGTTGCTGCGCGCGGGCTTTCTCTAGTTGCGCGAGCGGGGGCTGCTCCTCATTGCAATGCGCGTGCCTCTCATCGTGGGGTCCTCTCCTGCTGCAGAGCACGGGACACGGGATCTAGGCGTGCGGGCTTCAGTAGCCGTGGCTCACAGGCTCCAGAGCACAGGTTCAGAAGTTGTGTCCCATGGGCCCAGTTGCTCTGCGGCATGTGGGATCCTCCCGGACCAGGGCTCGAACCCATATCCCCCGCATTGGCAGGCGGACTCTCAACCACTGCGCCACCAGGGAAACCCCAAGATGGGCTGTTTTAAAAACCATCTTGATTTTGGGAAGCAGACTGTTGTGCCATTTTTCCTTTGCACTGCCTGTCACCCAAGATATAGAGGAGGGCAAGGGTCTGAAGTTGTGCACGTTAATAGTGACACTCCAAGCAGATCTGTTGTCTTTGGGCTGCTTGGAAAGGAGGAGGCAGGCAGGAGAATATACAACGCCAGGGTGGGTGCAGTTGGAGAAACACTATTTTGCTAGGAAAAACTGGGGGCTCTGAAGGCACCCCAGGCTTGTGTGCTACTCCTAGTTCTAAGTCTCTGTGAATAGTTCTGTGGATACCAGGGACTGGACTGGTTGGGTGTTTAGATGTTCTGGCTCTCTGATGGGCAAAGGCTAGAGATAATTAAAAGGAGGTCTATGTGTAAATTGGTATTTCAAATTAGTTTTCTGGAGATGAAAAAAATTGAGAAAAAAAAGGGCAGAAAGTACTCAATAAAAACAGAGGAGGGGCTTCCCTGGTGGCGCAGTGGTTGAGAGTCCACCTGCCGATGCAGGGGACACGGGTTCGTGCCCCGGTCCGGGAGGATCCCACATGCCGCGGAGCGGCTGGGCCCATGAGCCATGGCCACTGAGCCTGCGCGTCTGGAGCCTGTGCTCCGCAACGGGAGAGGCCACAACAGTGAGAGGCCCGCGTACCGCCAAAAAAAAAAAAAAAAAAAAAAAAAAAAAACCAGAGGAAACCAACAGGAGAAGGCTAGCATGAATTGTGAAATCTACAGAGAGGAGAATTTTTTGCCAAGAAATACTTGCTCCCCACTATAGTTAAGGTTTTGCCTGGACCCAGAGGCTCCCAGCTCTCTGGTGGCCTTGTAAATTTAGAGTTACACTTTTGGAAAGCCATTTGGAAGTGCATCTCATGAGCCATAAAAATATTTCATACCTTCTGAACTAGTAATCTCCCTTCTGGGAATTTATCCTAAGGCAGTCAATCTAAGAGAAAAAAAAGTACCACATGCATAAAAATGCTGATTGCCTCATTGCTTTCAATATTAAGAATTTGGAAGCCACCTGAAAGGCCAACAGGAATGGAATGGTCGTTGAAATGATGGTATATTGAATCACAGAGCATCATGCATTCATTAAGATTATAATTATGAATACCATGTAGGAGTATACATCTATCTGAAATAGCAACCTTTTATGATATAAGTAAGTGAAAATAAGCGTAATGTAAGATGCTGTCTGAGCTATGATTAATGTATAAAATAAAGATATATACACATGAATAAGGCCTGGAAGGAACGTGCAGAAAATGAGCACGTTTGATGGATTCATGGGGTGAAAACAGGAGTGCTTGTTTTTCCTTTTTTAGGTATCTTCATTATTGCTGCTAAAGGTCAAATCCTAATTTTGTCATGGAATCACATCCATTTTGTCATCTGTACAATGGGTATAATAATACTTGATATTACCACCTTATCTCCCTCTAGCCTCTGTTCTTGGCCCGTCCATCAATTCTTGCAGACTTCCCCATGCCCCTGGGGTAGGTACTTACAGACAGGCAGGAGAGCTTGGGCTTGTCCTATGTAGGTCACTGAGAGCAGGGTTAGGCTTCCAAACCCACATGATTTGAGTGGTTTGACTGCAAAGGCAGCACCCTCACCTGCCTCCTCATCAGGTCTCTTTCACCTCTGCTTTCCTGGCACTTTCTAAATGTGTTGTAAGAGTAGAGGTAATGTATGCTCCCTTCGGGCCTGATATTTAGAAATTCAGTAAACAGTAGCTGCTAATCACCATGATCATTATAACGTTTATATAATAAAGTAGTAAGAAAAAAATAACAAAAGTAGAATGGGTACCTTCAGGTTCATGTAGATGGTGAGTAAAACTTCCAGATAATATTTCCAGATACCTGTCCTCTTTTCATGAATTCTTTTTTTAATAAATTTATTTATTCATTTATTTTTGGCTGCGTTGGGTCTTTGTTGCTGCGCACAGGCTTTCTCTAGTTGCGGTGAGCGGGGGCCACTCTTCGTTGTGGGGCGAGGGCTTCTCATTGCGGTGGCTTCTCATTGAGGAGCACGGGCTCTAGGCGCATGGGCTTCAGTAGTGGGGGCACGTGGGCTCAGTATTTATGGCTCGTGGGCTCTAGAGCACAGGTTCAGTAGTTGTAGCGCACGGGCTCAGTTGCTCTGCAGCATGTGGGATCTTCCCAGACCAGGGCTCGAACCTGTGTCCTCTGAATTGGCAGGCGGATTCCCAGCCGCTGCGCCACCAGGGAAGCCCTTTTCATGTATTCTTAAGGTCCATCTTTAAATAACAGCATCTGTTACAGATTTTCTTTCTTATGTGGGGTAAACATACCTCCTGCAATGATATTTAATCTATTGCCTTTGTTCAACAAAGCCTTGTTATAATGAACACTGGATACTTTAAGCCTGGATGAGGCCAAAAGAACACTGAGTTTTGACCAGCTAGGTCAGAAGCAACAACTCTCTCTAGTTAGATCTCTCTATTTATAATGCTTTGCCTCTCTTTGGTACTCCATCCTTCTTTCAGAGCATTTTCATATTTATTTTTTCTCTCTTGAAGTTGGTGAGTTGTGGTTGGTCTCCCCATTCAACGGATTGTGATCTCTCATTAAAAAAATTTTTTTACCCCTATTGGTGAAAAATTTTGAGCACACCCTCTAATACCTGTATATTTGTTTACTTATCAATGATATGCATGGATCACAGTACTGGTGGATCATATGTAAAAACATGAGATGATAAGATGAAATAAGCAGTGTTTAAAAAATAGTTTTTGGAAAAAAAGTTTTTGGGCTTCCGTGGCGCAGTGGTTGAGAATCTGCCTGCCAACGCAGGGGACGCAGACTGGAGCCCTGGTCGGGGAAGATCCCACATGCCAGGGAGCAACTAAGCCCGTGCACCACAAATACTGAGCCTGCGCTTTAGAGCCCGGGAGCCACAACTACTGAGCCCACGTGCCTAGAGACCGTGCTGCGCAACAAGAGAAGCCACCACAATGAGAAGCCTGCGCACTACAACGAAGAGGAGCCCCTGCTCACCGCAACTAGAGAAAGCCCGTGCGCAGCCAAAAATAAATAAATAAATAAATTTAAAAAATAGTTGTCATAAAATTTTATTTACTAGCCTAGGAGACCTTTTTGTTCTCATTAAAATATCATGATTAGTCCTATTTTCAATCAGAGTGGTGTGAGTGGGTATGTTTTATTAATTTCAAAAATCTTGATTTAGTACTTCGTGATACAGTAATTCAAATGTCTGACTTTAATTCACTTATTCTTGGTCTCAGTAGCTGAAAAGGTACCTTGAGAAGACGTGTAGAGCCAAGTGGAAGAAATTCGTAGACGGCGGTGCTTCCTAAATTATGACTCTTACTTTTCAGTCCCATCCATGAATTATGCAAAGGTTTTTGTTGAAATTCAGCAAGTAAATTTCCATTTCTCATGATGTCAGCCACTTGTTCTTGTAAACTAACTGAAAGGTGCCACATTTTTAATATTTTTAACCAATGGGTTCAAAACCTGCCGAAATTCTTAGTTTGGAAGATCTTTAAAAGACTAGATAAATCTGTTTGCAAGTTTTTGAAGTGTGCAGATATGTTTTTATAAATCAAATTACAGGGCTTTTGGCCACAAGTCATTAATCATGGAAATGTTTCTAAACATCCATTTTCAAAATGCCTCTCCACTAGTACACTTTTTTTTGTTTTTTAGAAGCATTGCTTTCTTATTCATTGTTAAAATGTCATCTTTACCTTGAAGGAACAAATTAAATATGTTTATTCTTCCTGAAAGTATCTGCTGGATGCCATAGCTCTTGATAGTCACCTGTCATCCAAGAATAGGTCATCAAATTTTGAACTTTAAAAGAATGAATAATATATATATATTTAAAGTTAGATTTTTAAATTTTATTTTATTTTTATTTATTTAAAAAATTAATTAATTTTTGGCTGTGTTGGGTCTTCGTTGCTGCACGTGGGCTTTCTCTAGTTGTGGTGAGCGGGGGCTACTCTTTGTTGCGGTGCACGGGCTTCTCATTGTGGTGGCTTCTCTTGTAGTGGAGCACGGGCTGTAGGTGCCCAGGCTTCAGTAGTTGTGGCACGTGGGCTCAGTAGCTGTGGCACGTGGGCTCAGTAGTTGTGGCTTGTGGGCTCTAGAGCGCAGGCTCAGTAGTTGTGGCACACGGGCTTAGTTGCTCCACGGCATGTGGGATCTTCCCAGACCAGGGCTTGAACCCATGTTCCCTACATTGACAAGGGGATTCATAACCACTGCGCCACCAGGGAAGTCCCACATAATATATTTTTATATTTGCAGCTCTTCTAAAGTTCTTTGACACTGGGTAACCAGCAAACTTCTGGGTGTCTCAGAAGATAGAGGTCACTGCCCATCTTATTCACAAAGTTTGGTAAAGATACAACTGCATCTTAAATATCTTGTGTTTTTACGATTGACATCCTGAAGCCTTTGGTGCCTCTTGCTACAATCACTTGCCAGGGATGATGGAGTGAATGAATTTCTCTGTGCTGCCAGCTCTGCTCCTTCGTCCCCCAAACCCTGCCTTGATTCAGGCAGAGCAGCCACTGCATCAGGAGCTACATTCAGACAGTTTCCCTCTGGAACAATATTCTCATTTAAGAACCCATTCCGCTCCAAACATGAATTTACTGTAAATCTTTCATTAATCGACTCACAAAAAGAATGCACTTTATGTGTGTCATTACAGATATGGAATCTAGCAAATGCCACAGACTGAACCATGGTGTGAAACCATCACCCCAGAGCGCAAAGCCAGCCTCCACGCTGTGTGAATCTTTTGCACATTTCTCCCTTCAAATTGTCACCAATGTTTTTCATACATTTTTTCCAAAGGTATTTGCAGACAAAGGGATGTGTTTAATTTGTGGCCATTTGTGTAGCGTGTTATGGTTCATCTAGTTTTGGTGTGGTCAAGAGCACGGACATCTCTCTCACGTGGCTTCCCTACCTTTTCCAATCAAATAAGAAACCTTAAAAGAGAGTCAAGATGTTTACATTTGGTTGGAAGAAAATTTGGAAGGCACTTGGATTGTGCCTAGTACATGTTAAATATCACTGAAAACATTGTGGAAATGTGTCTTCAATTTCTATATGTTTCATTTTGAAATGTCATCTCAGGTGAGATGGTTTCCTGCTATGCTTAGCTAATAGCTCAAGGCACAGTTTATTCTTAAGGTAGGGGTCACCGTTTGGTAATGGATCTGCACCCATGGATTTCATTACTCTTCTTGATGCTTCCTTTTTTTCTTACTGGATCAGTGTCAGATTGTCACTGTTTTGACCTTGTATTGTGGCTGAAGACAAGCTCCCATCTGAAGGAAAAGTTTCAGCTTTGTCCCGTTGGGTGATTACCGTGTGTTTGCCTTCCTGCCATCATCTGCAGTGCACAGGTTCTTGGCCAAAATCTTCAAGTCTCTGGCCCGTTTGATGGGGGCTGCTTTCATGAAACCCAGGTCCTAGAATCTATACGCTAACTGCGTGGACACAGGTAAACTGCATGTTCAGGGGAGGCTGTGATCACATCCAAGCAGGGGTGTTCCTGTTGCCTCCCCCAGGCTGTCAAGGTGCTGGGCTCACCAGGGGCACCCCACTTTCTTACCACACGTGACATCCCCCCGCCAGAGGGATGCCACTGCCAGCGCTTGTATTAGTGAACTCTAATGGAAACTAGGGACTTTGGGTCATAGTGATATTCAGTGTAGGTCCATTGGTTGTAACACATGTGGGGCATGTATATGGGAAACCTTCCACTCCATTTTGCTGTGAACCTAAAACTGCTCTAAAAAAAAAAATTTTTTAATAATAATTTTTAAAAAGATGGTAAAACCTAACCCTAACTGAATAAAAGGCTATTTATGGTATGCGCTTATCCCATTTGGCGTGACTGTGTTTACTATGTATAGGGCAGGAATATTCACGTGTGAATCTGGGGTGCTGGCCCAGGCCCATCAAGGAGTATTCGGTCATATAGTTAAAGGTAACATATTATCTTTCTAAAACCTCGAAAATTCTGATTCTGAAACCCAGCTGGATCCAAGATTTTGGTTATGGAACTGTGACCCTGTGTTTTCTTCCCATAGCCCTGTGGATTGTTCTGGCTCTCCTTGGACCCTATGTTAAGCATATAGAGGGTGAACCCCAAGCCCAAGGGAGTTGCCACTTGCCCCATGTTGACCAGCATTTCCTGGAAACAGGAAATGAGACTGGACCAGGGCTGCTCTCACCAAATCACAAATCCTGTTGCCCATCTGAGGAGAAGCCTCTGGGTCTGCTTAAAAGCCTGAGCTGCCCCATATTGACCAGCATTTCCTGGAAACAGGAAATGAGACTGGACCAGGGCTGCTCTCACCAAATCACAAATCCTGTTGCCCATCTGAGGAGAAGCCTCTGGGTCTGCTTAAAAGCCTGAGCTTCCCCAAGAGAACATGTATATATTGGTGGCCTTCTGCCCAGAGAAGATTTCATTCCCTGCAGCATCCACTGTGATAGGCGCGGGCAGCGAGGGAGAGGCATCTAGAATCACAGAATGTTCAAGGAAGAATATTTTGTCAATGGATTCATTTCTATTTCACTCACCCATTCAACACATTATGTATTAATCCTGTGCTGAGAATGGAGCTGAGGCTGGGGATGCCAAAAGGAAAAGTCTGTCAGTCTCTGCTCTGGATGTGTTTACAGTTTACTGGGGGACAGACATGTAGATTGCAAGCGTCCAATTCCAGGGTAACTGCTTGTGAGTTCAGGGGAGAGAGTTCTTCCTCTGCAGATGAGTGAGGATGGGCTTAGGATGGGAAAATAGCCCTTTACCAGAAACTTGCAGGTTGACTAGGACTTTTTCAGGTGAATTGCCTGGAGAAGGCATGCCCAGTTGAGGGAGCAGCATGGTGTCGACTGAAAAAAAAAGCACAGCCTAAAAGTTGAGAATTATGTTTTATTTGGCGGACATACTGAGGACGTAAGCCCTGGAGACAGCCTGTCAGATAGCTCTGAGGGACTGTTCTGGACAGGTAAGGGAAGAGCCAGGATCTATAGGAGTTGTTGCAAAACAAAAACAAAACAAAAGACAAAAAACCCAGGTAGTCTTGGAACATCAAAAGATTGCTGTTAATTAAAGAAAACCTGGCATCTCAAGTTAATGAGTTTAGCACTTTTCTAAATGTATGGGAAGATGCAAGAGTCTGGGCTCATGGAAATCATGCCTTTGATGGGCACCTTAACTATCTAGGGCCAATATCTTGTTTTTCTCCATCCTGAATCCCCTCATGGAGCACAGTCGGGGCGGCTGCAGTGGCTGGTGGCTTGATGGCTGCAACATCCTTTGTTTATTGACAGGGTAGGTGACATTTTTCTGTCTTCAATGGCTAAAGGTGTGGTGGCTGGCTGGGAGACATGCTGTGTCTCAATGTATCTCAGTATATTACGGTAACTCAGTGTTATTGGGGGTTAATGTGAGAAGTAAGAGAGGTGGGAGATGAAACCAGCTTGATTAACAGGGGTCCTGTCACCCCAGGCCCTGTGCCAGAGTGATGTACATTTCCAACATGAAGCTAGTGAATCCATTAGAGCAGGAAAGGACACGTTTGTCTAAAAGTGCTCCCCAACCCCTGCCGTCTCTGGAATTCCTTCTATAGCATCCCTGCTGGATGGGTGAGTGGCCTCTGCTTGACCACTTCTGGGGATGTTATTTGGTTAGCATAGAAATAAATTTCTTTTATGTAGCTCACAATTTTGTCACATGTGCTGTTTCTAAAAATGGTATTTTAAGGCTGTCTGCACAACTTCAACTTGTTCTTTTTTGGGAAATGGGTGCAGGATACTTCAATTTAATTCCTTCTGCATTCTCATTTTTCACACCAGTTGTCTTATTATTCTTTTTTTAAATTTTATAAATTCATTTATTTTATTTATTTTTGGCTGCGTTGGGTCTCTGTTGCTGTGCACTGGCTTTCTCTAGTTGCGGCGAGCAGGGGCTACTCTTTGTTGCGGTGCGTGGACTTCTCATTGTGGTGGCTTCTCTTGTTGGGAGCACAGGCTCTAGGTGCACGGGCTTCAGTATTCAGGTACATGGGCTCAGTAGTTCTGGCTCACGGGCTCTAGAGCGCAGGCTCAGTAGTTGTGGCGCACGGGCTTAGTTCCTCCACGGCATGTGGGATCTTCCCGGACCAGGGCTCGAACCCGTATCCGCTGCATCGGCGGGCGGATTCTCAACCACTGTGCCACCAGGGAAGCCCTGTCTTATTATTCTTAACTATTATTAAAAGGAATGATAAAAAGTAATTAACCATCTGGAACAGATTCATGCCTACATTAGTCAGGGCATCCATTATAAAACCTCCTGAAAGTTCAGCCTTGGAAATAGATTCTCCAAGTAGGTGGATTAGCTAATGAATTTTTCTTCTCCAAAGGCAAGTGTGTTTTCCCAGCACAGCCAGAACTTCTATTGCCCATTTTTCAAAGAGGGAAAAGTAGAAGTGAAAATAGAAATGGCTTGACAATTTGCCGTGTAAAAGCTGTAGATTTGATATGGTTTTTGTAAGGCTTCTGCACTATAGTTTTCCACTAATATTTGTGGATTTAGTGTGACATGTAACATTGGCTTCGGGAAGATAACTGTATTCAGTGATTGCTTCCTTCAGTGTGCCTGGAAAGCACCCCTGGTCACTTCTTGTCCATGATGGGGAAGCTGGAGATGGGTCTGCAGCAGGACAGCGCCAAGGGGGGAGTGTCAGAGCCTCAGCTTGTCCTGTGTGGGTTCTACTGTGAGTTTTAGGGGGACTTGGAATGTGACAGAAGGAGGAAATTACATTGTTACTGGTTCAGCTTTGTGTGCTGCCGGGTTCCATGAATCATTCTCTCCCAGACCATCCTGGGCATGGCCAGGCTGTCTGACTCTTGGAAGACCTGTGTGACACTTTGGTCCTACTGTGTTGACCCTCCGTGTTAGCCCTTTGTACATGTAAACCCAGATGGTTGCTTCCCTCTGCCACCTCCCTGGCCCCCCGCCATTGCTGACACCCAGACACTGACATGAGTGCCTCAAGGCAACCCCTCCAGATTCAGGGCTGACCTGGAGCTAACACGAATTCAGACCCAGAAGTCCCTTGGGGAGAAATAGCTGCCCCCGGGTACTTCATTCTGGATACAGAACACAGGGCCAGACCTCCAAGGGCCAGGAGGCTGACTCACCATTGTCTGTGTCAACAAGAAGCACTTGCTTTTTCCCAGATCTGAGACCGTTCATGGTGCTCAGAATTCCCAAAGTGCCATGCTGATTCGTGCCCAAGAACCATGCTTCATGAACTCTTGCATGGTTTCGTGTTAGCCTGTTAAGACCTAACCCAAGTACGATTTTTTTCATGAAGGCTGGGTATTGCTAGCTTGCAAGTTGATTCTCTTCAACAAATACTTACACAGCACGTTTTGTATTCTGAGCTGCGTGCTGCACTCTGAGGATCCAGGGTTGAATGAGGCATGGATCTGTCTCCAAGGAGTTCTCAGTCTGCTGATAGATGCATGAATGGAAAGATTACAGATAAACCTGCTAAGTGCTCGAGAGAGGTCTCAGACATATGCTGCAGGGTCCTGGAGAAAAGAAAGCCTTACCATCTACTTGGGAGGCTTAGGAAAACCTTCAAAGGGAGGATGATATTTATGCTGGGTCTTGATGCATTCATAGGGGTTTGCCAAGTTGAAAGCAGGTTGAAGGAGTGGGGAGGACAGTTGAAGCAGAAAGGACACAGACAGAGGCAAGGCTTGAGAAGCCATGGGTGGGGCGTGGTGTGTTTCTGGAGATTGACACTCAGGGTGTATGTACAGGGAGCAAGCGTGAGGCTGGAGCCTCTCATGATGTTGCTCTTGCCTTAGACCCCGAGCCTGTCACGCAGTACCCACTGGGAGGGAGGGGCCAGGATGGGAACCCAGGATGAATTCACAGGCTAGAGCTGGAGCAGGGAGCACCCACTTTCAGGAAGAGTGATGAAATCTGAATGCCTAGGGGATTCCAAGCCCAGAAGTGTCAAAAGCAGGGGTCAAAGCCACAGGTCTCTGAGCGAGAGGAGGGAGTGGGGTGTGAGAAGAAACAGAAGCAGGTTGTTTCTACCAGGCGTGGATGAGTGATTGCCTTTTCCTGTTTCATGCATGAATGTCTTTTCAAATAGATTATATGATACTTGAAGGTAGGAGGATGGCTTTAAATTTCTTTTTAAGTTCTGTACACTAGGGTCTAATAAAGTATCGTTAATGCATACAAGAGGTTGTGCCACTTGCCCACGATTATAGGGTTTGTTGGGCGGTAGACTTTGAGACTGTGTTTACCACGGCTCTGCATGGCTGCTACAGGCCGAGTGTGTGTCTCCCCCAAATTCGTATGTTGAAATGTAATTCCTAATGTGGAAATATTTGGAGATGGGGCCTTTGAGAGGTGATTAGGTCAGAAGGGTGGAGCCCTCATGAATGGGATTAGTGCCCTTATAAAATAGGCCCTAGAGAGCTCCCTAGCCCCTTCCACCATGTGAGGACACGGCCAGAAGAGGGCTGTCTATGAACCACAAAGCAGGTCCTCATTAGACACAGAATCTTCCAGTGCCTTGATCTTACACTTCTCAGCCTCCAGAACTGTGAGAAATTAATGATTCCTGTTTAAGCCACTGAGTGTGTGGTATTCTTTTTTTTTTTTAAATATTTTATTTATTTATTTTGGATGTGCCGGGTCTTAGTTGCGGTATGTGGGATCTTTAGCTGTGGCATGTGGACTTCTTAGTTGCGGCATGTGGGATCTAGTTCCCCGACCAGGGATTAAACCGGGCCCCCTGTATTGGGAGCACAGAGCGTTAACCACTGGACAACCAGGGAAGTCCCAAATGTGTGGTATTCTGTTATGGCAGCCTGAGCGGACGAAGACAGTGGCCTCCAGTTGAGAGCAGGTAATGGCCCCTGTGGGTCAGATCTCAGCCAGAGGATGTGCTTAGTGGACATCATCACGTGTAAGAAAGCATATTAACAAAGTAAAGTGCATGCAGAGGACAGAGACTTGCTGTCCTTGGTCTTGTCCTATGAAAAAAAAAAAAAAAGGGAGCAGAGAAGACACCAGGGCAGCTTGTGTGGAGGGCTCACTGTCATTGGATATTTGTGGGAATTTCATGTAGAAGAAGGATTCTCCTGGGCTGGCCTTGGGGGCAGTAGACGGATGTTGCAGTGAGGCTGATCTCCCTCTAACTGCTGGGGCTGTCTTAGATTGCACTGGGCTGTCTAGAAACAGTAAGACTCTCCGGCTGAGAGGCAAAGACAGCAGGAGTACTGTCAAGGAGCTTCCTCCTCTGGGTGGGAGATCCCAGCAGATGATTTGCAATGGCTCTTCCAATCTGGGGATTCTACAAATCTCTTGATGTTGCTATAATTCTGCCATTCTCCCCTGGCTCCCAGGAGGGGCCTGGCTCTGTGAAGACATGAGAAGCTGAGAGGGTGGCTGACTGACACCCAGCCTTTGTCTTCATTATTTCAGTGTGTGGGAGCCATTTGCCAAAAGAAATTGGGGAAAGTATTTTTAGCCAAGGCATTTGCTTTCCTGGGACCCAGTTCCTAGAAATGCTCAATTTCTCCCCTTTCATGCCATACCTCATCGTTCCCCAGGATTTTTTTCTCCTTGGGGTGCTATTTGGATTATTTTCTTTTTCATCTCTTAAGCTGGTTTGATTCCAGAAGGATTAAGACACAGTTGATAGATTTCAATGCATAGAGACAATGTCTTACACCATCCTATTGATTGTCACAGAAAATACCCCCTCCCAAGTGGGCTGCTGGCTTTGAAGCAGGGCTCTCAGTCTTGTCTGCACTTTGGAATCACTTGGGGACAGTTGAAAAATCCCAGTGCCCAGGCTGCACGCAGACTGGTTGGATCAGAACCCTGGGTGGGGCCCCAGCACCAGAGGGTTTTAAAGCAGTCTGGGTGGTTCCAACGTGCAGTCAGGTCTGAGAATAACAGCTTAAGATACATTCTGGATTCCACCTGGCAGGACCCCTTGTCTCCTGTTCCATAAAGGCATTGAGCAGAGCAGCTTGCAGTTCCCTGACCTGCAGCCTGTATATCTTGAGGAAGTGATTTGACTTTTTGGAGCCTTGGTATGGAGCCCCTAGACAATTGGCTTCATGTGCCTCAAGTTCTTCTTTTTTTTTTTTTTACATCTTTATTGGAGTATAATTGCTTTACAATGGTGTGTTAGTTTCTGCTTTATAACAAAGTGAATCAGTTATACATATGTTCCCATATCTCTTCCCTCTTGCATCTCCCTCCCTCCCACCCTCCCTATCCCACCCCTCCAGGCGGTCACAAAGCACCCAGCTGATCTCCCTGTGCTATGCAGCTGCTTCCCACTAGCTATCTATTTTACGTTTGGTAGTGTATATATGTCCATGCTACTCTCTCGCTTTGTCCCAGCTTACCCTTCCCCCTCCCCATATCCTCAAGTCCATTCTCTAGTAGGTCTGTGTCTTTATTCCTGTCTTAACCTGTGCCTCAGGTTCTTGACATGACTTGGCAAGGAGCTCACCCTGGTATTGTTAGCTATGATGATGATGGTGATGATGATGATAACGATCATGTTGATGATGACAGTGATATTGATGATGACAATAATGATATTTCTGCAGCAGCTGAAGATATTGATGTTGATGGTGATCATTGATATTGATGATGATGATGGTGATGATGATGACAGAGTTGATGCTGCTGATGGTAAAGATTACAATGTTGATGATGATGAGGACAATGATGATGTTAATGGTGACGACAACCATAATGAACACTGGTTGGGTGTCCTCCTGTGTAGGTGTGGCCTCTGTGCTAGGTGTTCTGTGCATGTAGCTTCCTCATTCCTCTCAATAATCTCTTTGGTGGTTCCTCTTGTGATCTTACCTTTTTAAAATCACCACTCCATGGAAAATGATGACATTTGTACAGAACACGGGAGTAAAAGCGTGACACCTAGTGGGGGCTGGAGGTGATGGGCCTGGCCCTCATTCCAGGAGCCTTCAGTGCTGAGAGGATTAATGTCTTGGGCACCCCTTAACCCCTGACATATAGCCAGGAAGCTCTGCCTTTTACAGTTGATGGTGGTGAAGAAGAAGAGTGTCCTCACTCTTCAGGATTAATTGCTCTGTTGGTCCCTTATGTACATGTCACTTGTCACTGCAGGCAGATTGCAGGTTTTCACATGGCATGATTTGAATTCTTGGGAAATATTATGGCTGAATTGTGTTCCCCCAAATGAATATGTTAAAGTCCTAACCCCCTGTACCTCAGAATATAACCATATTTGGAGGTAAGGGGAGGTAATTAAGTTATAATCAGGTCTTTGGGGTGGGCCCTCATCTAGTGTGGCTAGTGTCCTTATAAGAAGAGTAAATTGTACAAAGGAAGACGATGTGAGGACACAGGAGAGGAAGGCCATCTACAAGCCAAGGAGAGAGGCCTCAGAAGAAACCAGTCCTGCTGACACCTTGATCTTGGACTTCCAGCCCCCAGAACCACGAAATCCTAAGTTTCTGTTGTTTGAGCCACCCAGTTTGTGGCACTTCGTTTTGGCAGCCCCAGCATAAACTAATCCAGGGGCAGAGACCTCTACCACTTTCTGGAGTTTGCCTTTAGAGCTTCCTTGGGTTTCTCTTGCCTCTGAAAAAGTAGTTCTAAAACTTTAGTGGGCCTCAGAACACGCAGACTTCTGGTGAAAGCAGATTGCTGGCCTTCACCTGCGGAGTTTCTGATGTTTCAGTTGGTAGGATCAGGTGGGGCCTGGGAATTTGCGTTTCTAGTGTGTTCCCAGGTATCTTAGTCAGTTCGGGCTGCTCTAACAAAGTGCCATCGACTGGGTGGCTTATAAACAACAGAAATGTGTTTCCCACAGTTCTGGAGGCTGGAAGTCCAAGATCAGGATGCCAGCATGGTTGGGTTCTCGTGAGAGTCCTCTTCTTTGCTGCAGACTGCTGACTTCTGATTGTGTCCTCATTCGGTGGAAAGAGAGGAAGCAAGCTCTCTGACCTCCTCTTATAAGGGCACTAATCCCATTCACAAGGGCTCTGCCCTCTTGACCTAATTGGGGATGATATTGATGACAACAAAGGCCCACCTCCAGATACCATCGCATTGGGGATTAGGGCTTCAACATATGAATTCTAGGGGGATGCAAACGTCCAGTCCATAGCATCAGGTTATGTGGATGCTTCTGGCCTTGGGGACTGCACTTTGAAAAGCACTGCTCTAACAAATGCAACCCTGTAAATGGCACCCAGTAGGCCTTCCAAGCTTTTTGAATATTTTGACTGTGGGACTGATGGGGGCCTATCAGGGTTAGCTTGCCTGGGGTTACTGGTGTTTCAAATCCTGGCTTCTTCCTTCTCTCTGACCCACTCTTCAGGGTCTGAGCATTCGATAAATGCTTCCTTTCTCATAGGCCCTCTTTGTTGGCAAGCCAGAAGGGTATAACCTGTATCTAGCCTTGTAGTCAATCATTCTCCCAGTGTTGTTAGGGTTCCTTTCTGTTCTGGTCTTACCTGGGCAGGTACATCCCTGGGATTACAGAGGTGATGAAGGCAGACAGTCATGTAAATGGTTATTGTAAAAATGTATTATTTCTGAAGAAATTCTTGGTGGGGAATTCCGTGTGATGATAGAGTACAGAGTGACTAACTTTGTACAGGGAGGGAAAAGAAGGTTGGACAAAGGTAGCAGCCTCACACCTGGAGAGTGACTGATGAGCAGAGATTTTTCCTGGCAGAGCGGAGGGCTCAGGGTGTTGTCATCTGAGAGGGCAGTAGGTGCAAAGGCCATGGGGCTGGAAACGAACCAGGCTCTTTGGGGAAGAGTTAAGGAGTTAAGTGTAGCTTGAAGCATAAGGTCTGTGGGTGGAGATGTGGTGGGAGCTGAGGTGGAAGAGGTAGGTTAGCACCACCTCCATCTGCTGGGGGTTTGATATTTATCTTTTAAGAAATGAGGGCATGTACAATATTAGTTTCATATTTCTTCTGTAACAAATGACTACAAACTTAAGTGACTTAAAACCAGCCAAATGTACTATTTTACAATTATTGAGGTCAGAAGTCGGAAATGAGTCTTACAAGACTAAAATCAATGTGTTGTCATGGCTGCATTCCTTCTAGGAGCTCTAAAGGAGAATCGAATCAGTTCCTGGGCTGTACCAGCTTCTAGAGGCTGCTAGCTTTCCTTGGCTGTAGCTGCATCGCTCCAGTCTCTGCTTTTGTGGTCATCTGGCCTTCTCTGACTTTGATTCTCCTGCGTTCCTTTTATAAGGACCCTTGTGATTACAGGGGGCTCAGCCAGACAATCCAGGATGATCTCTCCACCTCAAGATCCTTAACTTACACCTTCAAAGCTCCTTTTGACACAGAAGGTAACATTCATAAGTTCTGGGGATTAGGTTGTGGATACCCTTTGGGAGCCATTATTCAGCCTACCACAGGGCATCTGAGGAAATCTAAGTTACTTGGACAAGGGGAGAGAAATCCAAGCTCTGCTGGTCCCCAAGGGCACGTAAGGGTTGAGGAGGGCCTGGACCCAAAGGGTGTCATTGGGGGTGGAGAGGAGATGGAGGCTTGAATTGAGAGGAAAAAATTGGTGAGAATTCCGTAGTGGAGGATGAAGGCATAGGAAACATGGAGGATAACCCTGAGGTTTAAAAAGGTGTTGTTCTTTTTTTTTGCTTTTGCTTTTTAAAAATTGAAGTATAATTGATTTACAGTGTTGTGTTAATTTCTGCTGTACAGCAAAGTGATTGTTATACACATATATACATTCTTTTTTATATTCTTTTCCATTATGGTTTATCACAGGATATTGACTATAGTTCCCTGTGCTCTACAGTAGGACCTTGTTTTTTTTTTTTTGCTGTACGCGGGCCTCTCACTGCTGTGGCCTCTCCCGTTGCGGAGCACAGGCTCCGGACACACAGGCTCCGCGGCCATGGCTCGCGGGCCCAGCCGCTGCGCGGCATGTGGGATCTTCCGGGATAGGGGCACGAACCCGTGTCCCCTGCATCGGCAGGCGGACTCTCAACCACTGCGCCACCAGGGAAGCCCGGACCTTGTTTTTTTAATAGATTTTTTTTTTTTTTTTGCGGTACGCGAGCCTCTCACTGTGGTGGCCTCTCCCGTTGCAGAGCACAGACTCTGGACGCGCAGGCTCAGCGGCCATGGCTCAGGGGCCCAGCCGCTCCGCGGCATGTGGGATCTTCCCGGACCGGGGCACGAACCTGCGTCCCCTGTATCGGCAGGCGGACTCTCACCACTGCGCCACCAGGGAAACCCTAAAATGGTGTCATTCTTAATGGTCTTGTTAATCAAGAGAAGAAGGACAGATCCTTCCATCTCCTTGCCTGCCTCACTTCTCTGGTCTTTAGAATTTTCAGGAATCCTTCCCTGGCAGGTGTAGTGCTGTCCTTGGGTTCCCAAAGCGCCCTGCTTCCCATTAGCCGACAACGTGTTTACTTGCCTGTCTCATGTGTTAGGCTGCAAGTTTCTGGAGCACCTTGGAAGGCATTGGCTGCGTAGCAGGCTCTGGTTCTGGTCTGTTGAGTTCCTCTTTTTGTATGTAGAGATTTGGATGCCCTTGGGCAGCCCTGAAGCCGGCAACCAGGAGATCGCTGTTGCTAAGACCACTTTCTCACTCTCACGCCTTCCTGGAATGACGAAGGGGTCTGAGTTATTAACCTTGATCTCCACAGTTATGAATATTTTAGTTTTCGCCCCTTCAGGGAGTCATGTATCTTCCAGAATGTCATGTAGCCTTTAAAATGGGTGTAAATAAACCTAATAGCTGGAAGGGACTTGGAAATCATTTATCAAGGAGGGATAATTCAGCTGGAAATATGAGAAGGCAATTTTCAAGGCTACTTGCCTGCATGTTTCCAGAAATGTGCTCTCCCTTGAGATGCTATTTCTTGCATCTGATTCAGTAAATATCTCTTCTGTTCATTTGCTGATGTTTTTTTTTTTTTTTTTTTTTTTTTTTTTGTTGTTGTTGTTTTTGCGGTATGCGGGCCTCTCACTGTTGTGGCCTCTCCCGTTGCGGAGCACAGGCTCCGGACGCGCAGGCTCAGCGGCCATGGCCCACGGGCCCAGCCGCTCCGCGGCATGTGGGATCCTCCCGGACCGGGGCACGAACCCATGTCCCCTGCATCGGCAGGCGGACTCTCAACCACTGCGCCACCAGGGAAGCCCTGCTGATGGGTTTTTGAAGCTCTCTGTCTCCTGTGTGTTCTTGCTCTTTCTCAGCCTCTTTTATCCTGCTTATTTCTTAAAGACATGGAGAATAGTAGCTTCCTTTATTTAAAAGCAAGGAGTGGGATGTTGAAGGGAACTTCTCCTTTTGCTTGGGAATTCTGGTTTCTGCCCTCAAGCTGAGAGCAATGCGGGAGAATTTTCCATTATCCATAGCGAGGATGGAGCCCTTAGGGGAGGAGCTATCCAAAGATAGCAAGATTGGTCCAGCACCTCAACGACCTCTCCTCTATAAAAACAAGATGAGTTCATGAGTTCATGGAGGAGATGGTTGCGGGAGAGATAGGATGTTTCCGTTTCCTTCCCAGTAGGAGTGATTCCCCCCAGGTCCAATGGGGAGATCTAAGCAGAACACATGAAGAGATCGAGGATACCTTCCTGAAGAGGAGACTGGCGTCTCCCTCCCTGGCTGGATGCTTGCTGAGCTATAGCTCTCATAGGCCTGTCTTTAGACCAGGAAGCAGAGTTTGATGAGAATGTTCTTGGGAGCCTCTGGAATGTGGAAGAAATGGACATGAGTTCCCTAGATTGGGGGGACCTACATGGACATGGGGGAATTCTAAAGTCAGGAGGCCAGTGGGCAGCAGGGTGAGCACCCTTCACTGTCTCCCCCTACCTACATGGCGAGCAGGTGGGAGTCTCCTGTGGACCCCTGGAGGCCTGGAGTGGGCAAGGGGCAGGCTGGAAAGGGGGGTCTGCTGTGGAGCAGACATGGGCACTGAGACTGCCAAGGTCAGGTCCAATAAAATTCCTAGAAGAGCTCATCCTCATATCAGGGAGCCCTGTAGTATGGAGGGCCTCATGGCAGGGCCTGGACGGATCCCTCAGATGTGTCCCGTAGGAGAGACCACCTTTGATCCCCTGCCAGGAGGTAATGACGGACAATAGCAGCAAAGTCTTTAAAAGGCAGGATTTTGCTTCTCTCTCTCTCTTTTTTTTTTTTTTTTTGCGGTACGCGGGCCTCTCACTGCTGTGGCCTCTCCCGTTGTGGAGCACAGGCTCCGGACGCGCAGGCTCAGCGGCCATGGCTCACGGGCCCAGCCGCTCTGCGGCATGTGGGATCTTCCTGGACTGGGGCACGAACCTGTGTCCTCTGCATCAGCAGGCGGACTCTCAACCGCTGCGCCACCAGGGAAGCCCAGGATTTTGCTTCTCTTCCTTCGTCTGATCCATTCTCCCTCTGCCTTGGTCTTGGAGGAGCCAGGAAGCAGGTGGGAGGAGAAGGAAGTGTGGAGGACCGGCCAGTGGTCCACCTGCCTGTGGCCCTCAACCCAAAGCTGAGGGGAGGAACGAAGCTGGGAACTGGACGTCAACTGAAGGGTTCACTGTGGGCTGCACTGTACCACTTAAATCCTAAAACTGAATATTAATTTCCTAACGTATTTTGTTCTTGTAACTGAACGTTGAGTGGGAGGCTGAGGGGTCTGTCCGAGATTATCATCAGGCAAAGGCGGGAGATGGTAGAGCGCAGCTGGGGTAGCAATGGAAGAAAAATGGAGCCATTTGCCTTTTTACTCCATGGAGTTCAGCCCACTCAATAAATTTGTTACAAAACCTGACAAGAGCACAAAGCAGGGTATCAACTCAGGATCAGAGATTTAATATAGTCTGTGAACTGCTTTGTACTGATTTAGAGGCTTTAGAAATATGTGTGCATGCGTGTGTGTGTATTTGTATATATCACGTCTCTCTATATAATAGCATACGGCAGGTACTTTTCAGTGTCTCTCTGCTGCTCCACACATGTGATAAATGTGCTTTAAACTCATTTAATCCTCACAACAACCGTGTGAGTTGGGCCTGTTATAAGCCCTATTTTACAAAGAAGAAACTGAAGCACAGAGAGGTTAAGAAACTTGCCTAAGGGCACACAGCAGGTGTGGAGGAGCAGAGAGCTGTGCCTAGGCCTTCTGGCTCCCTGGACCATTCTCTTTCTTTCTCTCTCTCTCTCTCTGCCCTTTTCCACTTTTCCCCCCGCCCCCATCCCCATCCTCTCTGTCTGTCAATTTTTTAATATGGAATTTTACAAACAAAGTAGAGAGAATAATGTAATGGACTTGACATACACTCACTCAGCCTCAGCAATTCCAGTTTATAAGCTGTGCTCTAAACCCCCATGCTCTTCTGCCTCTTTGAGCAAATCTGTTTGAGGTGGTGGACGTTTGCTGAGAGGATGGATTAAAAAAAAAAACAGTTGAAGAGTAATTGCCATTTGATACAGAACAGAAGGGCTTAGCTTTGGTTTAAGCTGTTCATTTCCCCTCCCACATTCTGAAGTTCAGCTGCAGAAAAAAAAAAAAAGTAATTCAAGTAATTTAAATTCTGCATGCTGACTTAGTTTTGTACTCATCTTATCTGACCTTATTTAGTCAGACAAAAAAAAGGAAAAGGAAAGGACCAGGAAGGCGTTTTCCAGGGACTTCATCCTGACGCTTTAAATGAATCTTCCTTTTTTACTTCTATAATTATTTCACATTGGATAGTCTTAATAATATCAAATTTCATTTCTAAATTGAGCCGACAGAAGCTTTTAAAGACTCACTCATTCAAATGTCTTAGAGAAGCTGAGAATAACAATTTGCTGCCAGTTCATTTCCTTTTAGTATTTTCTGCCTAAGGGTGCTGCACTTTTCCTTTAAAAAACCCCACAGTTACAGCAAAAACCATACACTCTGATCCCAGATCCCTGTCCCAGGTCCTATAATGTAAGAAATGGCCACCCTTTAGATTTCAGTGGGCACAGCTCCGGCATCTTTCTTGCTCTGCCTGTGAGGGTGGTGATGCTCAGAGGGGAACTGGGGCTCCCAAAGGGTCATTGTCAGCTAGAGGCAGACTGTGCCCAGTTCCTGTTCATCCCACCCTATATCCAACCTCATTCGCTCTCAGGTACCTCGTGTCTGAGAAGCAGGCTCTGCTAAAGTGCCAGAAGCAGTTTTTGAAGGAATCTGATCTCATGGGAATGAATTTTAAAACCTCTGGCCCCAGGGCTTCCCTGGTGGCGCAGTGGTTGAGAGTCCGCCTGCCGATGCAGGGGATACGGGTTCGTGCCCCTGTCCAGGAGGATCCCATGTGCCGCAGAGCGGCTGGGCCCGTGAGCCATGGCCGCTGAGCCTGTGCGTCCAGAGCCTGTGCTCCGCAACGGGAGAGGCCACAGCAGTGAGAGGCCCGCATACCACAAAAAAAAAAACCCAGAAAACCTCTGGCCCTCATTCAGGCTTTTCTGTTTAAATGAAATTTATTGAAGTCTAATTTGCATGTAACAAAATTCACCTTTGTAGGTGTACAGTTCCATGCCTTTTGACAACGTATGCGGCCATGTATCTCTCACCTCAGTTGAGATACAGAGCAGTTCCATCACCCTAAAAGCTTCCCTTGTGCCCTTTCATAGTCAGTCCTCAATCCCATCCTCAGGCAGCCATTGATCTGCTCCCTGCTTGTATGATTTTCTTTCCTAGAATGTCATACAAGTGGGATCATACAGCATGTAGCCTTTTGGGTCTGGCTTCTTTCACTCAGTATAGTGCTTTAGAGATTCATCTGTGTCGTTGTATCTATCAGAAATTCATTCCTTCTCAGTGCTGAGTAGTTTTCCAATGTATAAATGGATATTTGGGTTGTTCCCAGTTTAGGGAAATCATGAATAAAGTTGCTATTAAATGTTCATAGACAGTCTTTGTGTGAACATATGTTTTCGTTTCTTTTGGGTGGACACCCAGGAGTGGGATTGCTACGCCATATGGTGAGTGTTTGCATTCTCAGCAGCAAAGTATCAGAGTTCTAGTTGCTCCATATCCTTGTCAGCACTTGTTATTATCAGGAATCCTTTTAGTCATTCTATGATGTGTGTAGATGTCATGCAAATTCTTATATGTGGAAGGGCAGGGATGCACTGTTAAAAAGCTGGCTTCAATTATTGCCCCCGTGAGCCTCTTTCTCCTGTATGCCTTCAGCTTACACTTCAGGAACTTGACTACAGGCTTCCCTGGGAATGGGTGTACTTTGTGCCACTTGGTGGGAGACTTTGCCGTGGAATGCTTGGTGAGGCAGGCATGGCTACAGGGCTGATGAGGGCCCCTGTGGCACGGTGGGAAGAACGTACTCTCGGAAGTCTGGGACCAAATTTCCTTTCTGCTACTGATGACGCCTGTAACCCCCGCAAATCATTTAAAGCCTGCATGTCCCCTTCTGTGAAATGGAGATAATCGTGGCTCCTTGCCCACCCTGTAGAGAGTGAAGAAGAGCCTTGAAAACGGAAACGTGCAATCCAAAGAAGAAAGGAGGGCATGATTATTTTTATTGCTTTCGAGCCATTTTTATTGCTGTTGGCTAAAACCTCAGGATTGAAGTAAACCATTATTGTTATTAGCAATGAAGGTCGATGAGACTGTTTTTCATCTGCTTTGTTATTTTTAACCATTTGTAGACATATAATTCCATGGAAATGTCACAAAGACTGCTTGGAGTAGAAGCTGCGTATTGCATTGTGATTTTTAATATAAAATTCACTTTAGGCCTAGGCGACTTCTTGTGATCACTCACCTCGCTTCCCAGATACTAGTCCTCTGAAATGTTATTGGACACCTTGCTCTGATTTCAAATACTGTCAACTCTTGCTCATAAAAGGGACTGTTTATATAGTTTGTGGATTATTTCTTTACCCTCTTGGACCATTTGTTTTACTGCTCAGTGCCATCCTCAGTTGGTTCAGACAGGAGAAATGGAAGATCAAGAAATGTAGGCTGGATTATTTTCTCCCTGGTTATGGCTGTCGTTGAAAGTTTGGCTTAATTAGAGTTTTTTGGGTTGTCTGGGGATTTGAATTATTCATGCTCTACCCCCTTTCTCTGTTAGCGAAGTCAGCAGAGATTTGGTGAAGGGTGACAGTGAGATATTCCCATGTGTGGTCTATGGGTTCTATCCTATATCTACCAGAATACTGTGTTCAGAGTTGGTATGGAGCAAAATTTCTTAGGAGCTTAGTCCTCCTAAGGGACTTTGGAGACAACAAATATTTCTTTCAGGGAAGTAGAAAAAGGGGGCAGAATAAAGAGCCTTTGGTTGAGCATTCTTTTGATCAGCTATGAAATGTTTGATTGTTACTGACGGTCAAATAAAACAGTGGCATTTCTAAACAATTTTCTCTAATGAGATAATGTGTGTGTGTGTGTGTGTGTGTGTGTGTGTGTGTGTGTGTGTGTGTGAAAGAGAGAGAGAGAGAGGATCATAGGTTTCCAATGACCTCCGTTTTAATTCCAGAGATTCATTTTTGAGACATCCACCCACAGAAAGTGTCTGGCTTCTAAGCCCAGCAAGCACCACATTTAAGAATACTCATGTTGCTGCCAAGCAATGCTGTGCTGGCAAACAAACTCTCTAATCAGGAAGAGGGGAGAGGGTATGTGGTGGTGGTTAGGTGGGGCCCTTGATGCAGATCTTCCCACCGTGGTCTGTTTCAAGCCTCCAGTGGTTGACAGCTGGCTGGCAAAGCTTCTGCATAGTTAACAGCTGGCTCTGGCAGAGCTGACTCCTGCCCACAACTCATTTCAAGGGACATTCTGCTTCTCTCAGAGATCCCCTGTCAACGTGTTTAATTTTCCCAGAGATCCCCTTGTAAGACATTTGTCAAGAGCATCGCACTTGACGTCAGCGCACATGATAATAGGTTAAAGTACACTCGAAGATGCCACCTGGCTGGTTTCAGTGGTCTGATGGGAAACTCCCTTACATCCGTGCTCTGGTGTCTTTGCGTGGGTGCACCGGGCCTGCGGATGCTGCAGGAACTGGGTGGACAGGAAAGCTCAGGGCTTTCTTCTGATTTGCATTTCAAATGAGGACAAGAAGTCCTTGAAGAAAAAGTTAGTTATCTGATTGACAATGTGGTTATTGAGGTAGTGCTGTGATGGGGACCAGCCTTGGCCCTGGGTATCCAAAGCTGAGCAGATCATGACCCCTGCCTTCTGGTCCCTGGTCTCCACAGGGGGCGCCGACGCAGGCTGTGAGGGCCTGTCTCAGGAGTCAGGTCCCTGAGCTGACTGCTGTGTGTTTTCAGTGCAGGGAGGCCCCGTAAAATGAACGGAGGCGTAATGTGTTTGCCTCCTGCCACCCTGGAAAATGGTTTAGTTTACAGAGCCTCAGTTTCCCCCCTCTGTTTCTCAGAGTTGGGGGCGTCCCCAGATCTGCAACAGCAGCATCAACTGCCAACTTGTTGGAAATGCAGATTCCTGGGCATCGCCCCAGATCCCAGAGCCAGAAGCTCTGGGGTTGGCCCAGCGATGGACCTGTGTTTGCCCAGCTCTGCAGGTGATGCCAGTGCCCACTCAGGTGTGAGACCACTGAGTCTGGGGTTTTTTGTGGATCACTGTGGCCCAGGTGTGAACACTTAGCCCAGTGCCTGGCACGGGTATGGGCTCTGCCACCTGCAGCTCCAGGAAGGGCACTCTGAGGGAGATAACATTTCAGGCGGTCTGTGGGTTGAGGAAGGGGGGCAGATAATGCTGCCAGCTCTATGGTGGTGACTTTGTGTGAAGGTGCAGCCAGGAGAGGAAGGAAGCAGGGCTGCTTTTACAGGGTTAGGTTAGGGAACGCCCTCTTTCTCAGGCATGGGCTGCTTCATTCTCTTCTTGCCCAGCTTATAGATTTCCCTTGGGTAAGTCGGGGCAGTGCTTTGTCTTGACTTACGGAGCTCTAGGAGAACTTGGATCTTAACTACGGAGAGGTAGAAACAAAGGTGAGATGGACCACCCTTCCTGGAGTCCACACCCACCAGCTCCTGTCACCCCCATGCTCTTGGTTATTTCATTTTCTTCACAGCACTTATTACTTCCTGCACTTATGTTTATCATGTGTTATTATAGTGTTTACTTGTCTCTTGTCTCTCCTGCCCAGCAGAATATCAGTACCATGTAGGCAGAGATGTTATCTGTTTTGTTTGCTGCCGTCTCCCAGCACCTTTGAACAGTGGCCAGCTCATGATAGGTGTCCCCGTAAATGTCTGTGGAATGACTGGGTGGGAGGATGAGTGAGTATTCTGAGGGACAGCAAGTGTGCAAATCTGGGCACTTCACAAATGTAAAGAGGTGGGGTTTGCATCACACTTGTGTATTTCTTTGGTGACCTGGAAGCACTGAAAAAAGCCATTAGAAAGTAGACAGCTAAACAAAGTAGAGGCATCCCACTTCCTGATTTTGAAATATATTACAAAGCTACAGTAACTAAAAGAGTATGGTACATGCATAAAGACAGTCATGTAGACAAATGGAACAGAATAGAGAGCCCAGAAATAAACCCTCACACATACAGTCAACTGATCTCTGACAAGGGCGCCAAGAACACACAATGACGAGAGGATAGTTTTTTCAATAAATGGCACTGGGAAAACTGAATATCCACATGTAGAAGAATGAAATTGCACCATTATCTTACATCACATAAAAAAATCAACCCAAAATGTATTAAAGACTTAAATATAAGACCTGAAATTATAAAACTCCTAGAAGAAAACACAGCAGAAAATCTTCTTGACATTGGTGTTGGCAGTGACTTCTTGGATATGACACCAAAAGCACAAGCAACAAAAGCAAAAATAGACACAAGGGACTACCTGAAACTAAAAAGTTTCTGCACAGCAAAGGAAACAATCACAGAATGAAAAGGCAGCTTACAGAATGGGAGAAAATACTTGCAAACTATATATCTGACAAGGGTTTAATATGTAACGAACTCCTACAACTCAAGAGCAAAAAACTAAAATAATCTGATTAAAATACGGGCAAAAACCTGAATAAGCATTTCTCCAAAGAAGGTATACAAACGGCCAACACATGGGCTTCCCTGGTGGCGCAGTGGTTGAGAGTCTGCCTGCCAATGCAGGGGACATGGGTTCGTGCCCTGGTCCGGGAAGATCCCACGTGCCGCGGAGCGGCTGGGCCCGTGAGCCATGGCCACTGAGCCTGTGCGTCCTGAGCCTGTGCTCCGCAACGGGAGAGGCCACAACAGTGAGAGGCCCACGTACTGCAAAAACAAAAAACAAAAAACAAACAAACAAAAAACAAATGGCCAACACATATATGGAAAAGTGCTCAACATCACTAATCATCAGGGAAATGAAAATCAAGTGAGATATCACCTCACACTTGTTAAGATGGCTATTATCAAAACAACAACAACAACAACAAAAAACCAAAAAGACAAGTGCTGGTGAAGAGATAGAGAAATTGGAGCTCTTATACACTTCTGCTGGGATGTAAAATGGTGCAGTCTCTGTAGAAAACAGTATAGAGATTCCTCAAAAAATTAAAACTAGAACTACCAATATGATCTATCAATCCAACTTCTGGGTATTTATCCAAAAGAATTGAAATCAGGATACTGAAGGTATATCTGTACTTCCACGTTCATTGTAGCATTATTCACAATAGCTAAGAGGTGGAAGCAACCTAAATGTCTATAAACAGGTGAATAGATAAAATGTGGTATATAATACTGTGGAATTTTATCCAGCCTTTAAGAAGAAGGAAATTCTGCCATATGTGACAACACGGATGAACGTGGAGATTTTGTTGGTGAAATTGGTTGTCACAGAAGGACAGATACTGCATGATCGCAATTATATAAGCTATTTAAACTATTTAAACCACCGCATCAAGCTCATAGATGAGGAGAGTAGAATGGCGGTTGCCAAGGGATTGGGGGAGGGGAGCTTGTTGTTCAGTGGGTATAAAATTTTGATTATGCAAGATGAGTAAGTTCTAGAGATCTGCTGTACAACGTAGTGCCTGTCATTAGCAATACTATACTGGGCACTTAAAAAAATGTGGTAAGAGAGTAGATCTCATATTAGGTGTTCTTTTTACTGACACCCACCCCCAGAAAAGAAAAAACAAGGGGGCATAAGGAAACATATGTTTATTACCTTGATTGTGGTGATGGTTTCACAAGTGTATGCATGTGTCCTAACTCATCAAATTGTACGCATTAAAGTACGTGCAGTTTTTGTATATCAATTATACTTCAGTAAAGCTGAAGAGACAGAGAGAGAAAAAGGAAGGAAGGAGGAAGAAAGTAAGAAAGAAAGGAGACAAAAGGAAAGAAAGAAAGAAAGGAAGGAAGAAAACAGCTGTCCTAGGAGGGGAGAGAGTTTTCTCCTTTCAGGACTAATGATGAGTGCAGTGTTTCTCATCCCAGTCTCCATCTGGGGTCTTGGTTTTCATTTATTTGCATGCTGCTTTTATACCCAGCTTTTTCCCCCTGAAGGAAAGCATCTCAGTTACACAAAAGGGAAGGAAGCTTGAAATGCATTGCTTCTTTTTAGTTTGAAAAATTAATTTGTGAACAGAGCTTGCGTTTGGAGCCTAAGATATTTGGGTATTTTTTCCTGACTTCTCTTTGATGATACTTAAAAGTCAAGCTAGGCGGCTCATCTTAACTTTTTTGTTTTTTTATTAGTTTCTGCTTTATAACAAAGTGAATCAGTTATACATATACATCTGCTCCCATATCATCTTAACATTTGATGTGTGCCCATGGGAGGGAGGGAGGATGAGGGATACATCTATAAGTAATAATGATAATAATTATATATAATATAAAATGTTATTTATTATATATTATTGTATATTATTTATGCCATTTAATGTATTATTTGTAGATTATATTCTGTATTATAACAGATATACTAATATATAATAATTAACAGTAATACAATTTATATACAACAGGTAATGATATAATATACGTAATAATTATGTATAATATGTAATTATATAAATATTAAAACTATAATATAAATTAGTTATTACCTTATATATGCAATAATAATTGTACTTTATTATTACTTAATAAATTTTTATTATTATTACTTATTGTATGTATATATATATAGAGAGAGAGGGCCTCCCTGGTGGCGCAGTGGTTGAGAGTCCGCCTGCTGATGCAGGGCACAGGGGTTCGTGCCCCGGCCCGGGAGGATCCCACGTGCCGCGGAGCGGCTGGGTCTGTGAGCCATGGCCGCTGGGCCTGCGCGTCCGGAGCCTGTGCTCCGCAACGGGAGAGGCCACAACAGTGAGAGGCCCACATACAGAAAAAAAAAAAAAAAAAAGAGTTAAATTCAGAAGAAATCCACCCTTGACTCTGAATTCTGGCAGATTCCCTATCCTGCCCTCAGCCCCAGAGTGTGCAGGTGGTGAATACACAGGTAGAGGCAATCCTGATGGCCTTCTTGCTGTTGGAACAGAGGCTGCCATCGCAGAGCTCCAGCACAGGGCCATGTTGCCAAGGAAGGAGAGAATGCCGTTTAGCTCGGAGGAATTGGCTCCCTTGACCTCCAGCTCCAGTGCAGACAGGAAAATAGTCCTTTTCCTGGAATCAGCAAATGTCCACACGCAGATGCGTGGGCCGGAGAAAGTAATTTCAGACACGTTGCTGCAACTTTGATAGGATTTGGGTCCCATGTGCTGTGGCAGCCCAGGAAGTGACAGGATCCGGGAGGCAGCTTCTCAGCTGAGCTCTAATGAGCATCAGTGTAGAAATGC
Source organism: Mesoplodon bidens (assembly GCF_964165515.1). NCBI lineage: Eukaryota > Metazoa > Chordata > Mammalia > Artiodactyla > Ziphiidae > Mesoplodon > Mesoplodon bidens. The sequence goes on from NC_138171.1 coordinate 41,783,873, forward strand.
AATAGTTCTTTCATTTGTGATCTTCTGGCCTCTCTCACTTTTCCCTTTGTGATCACATCCCGGAGTTGAGCCCTTTCCAAAGTCAGCTGCAGTGTCAGGGCACCACTGTTTCCTTCTGCTAGGGATGGTGTCTGCAGTTATGAATTTGTGAGAAAATTATATATATTTTCTGATATCAGAAAAATCCATTTTGACCTAACCATTTCCCCATGTGGGAACAATTTATGATTTTCTAGTCGATGTTTTGAAACTTCATTTGGAATTTAAAAAAAGTGACCCATAGATTTCAAGTTAGCCTCCTGGGATGAAGATGGGTCACCTGCCAGAGCCAGGTCTGTTCTGGAACAAACTTGATTTCTTGTCATCCGTACTAGGGTCTGGGTTACAGGACCCTATGTGTTAACCCTGATGTGTTAACTGTTTCTTTCTCAAGGTTCTCCAAGCTTCCCTTGGTGATGAGTGAGAAGGCCCCCTTCCTTGGGCTCCTGGGTCTTCGCTGAACCTTGCTTCCATGGGGACATACCCCAGAGGCATCCACATGGTTCAGGTTGTCTAATGAAATCCCAGACTCATTCAGTGGGATGCTTTCTTATACAAACTCAAGCTCAGGACAAAGCTTGTTCATTCCAATGTCAACTGGCACGCTTGCAACTCCCAACCACGAGAGTGGGACCAACGTGGGCTACTTTATTTTCAGTTCAGTTTAGCAAACGTTTGGGGTTTGAGACACAGCCACGTGGGGACCTTTGAGCCTGCCGGGAGAGATCAGGGTCTCAGCAGAGTGTGGGGAAGAGCAGCGCTAGGGAGAAGGGAAAGGAAAGGGTGGTGGTCTTGGCTCTCATGACAGGTCCAGCATCTAGTGCTGTGTCAGGCACATGGTGGACGCTCTTTCCATGTGCAATGGATGGATGGACGGATGGATGGATGGATGGGTGGATGGATGGAAGGAAGAGCCTCAGCCAGACTGGAGAGCTTAGAGCATGTTTATACACCAAAAGTCAAACCTTGCAAGAGGGCAGAGGAGGGGAGGAATGCTTGCAAATAGGTTGGGGGTTGGGGAGAATGTCCCATATGGACTCCGGGTTTGGGTGATGAGTCCACCTAAAGGGGAAGAAGTGTCTGCATCTTTGGGGAGAGTCAGGTTTCAGGGACAGCAAATGAGGTTGGGGGATGGGTTTGCTGCAAAGAGGCTGAAGCCACATGGAATTCTAACCTGCTGTGGGACGGGGTCTTTGACGCCACTTGGGGAGGGTTTGCTGGGGGGAGAGAGGCTTGCCAGGAGGAGGGGCACTGGGCAGGGTGGGGGTGAGGTTCAGAAAGGACTGATGGCAGGAGGGGCTCTGAGTGTGACCAGGACACACAGGCGGGGGTGGCATTAGCTGGAAGAGCCCTCCCAGAGCCCAGGTGGGAAGAGCAGCTCTGCTGCATCTCAGCCATGTGGTTCCCAGGACTCATTTGTTCTCCTCCTTCCCCTTAAAATTGTGATTCCAGTTTTTGTCATGGATTAATTATATTAATTTTATTGTACCATAAGCTACCTTCAAGTTATTCTCATATATGGTACATACATATAAATCCGTTTGCTTAAAAAAAAAAATAAAGCTGTTCATCAAGCTTAAGAAGCCATGGTCGCCTTTCAGGGAGCTAGTGTTGATGTGTACTTGGGTAAGATTTTCTTCCCATCTATTCCAGACAAAGCAGTTTCTTAAAGAGTTCTAGACAAAGAGTTCTGTGAGTTTTCATGGTTAGAAGATTCTCTCTCTTCTGTGTAACTGTGCTACCCACTGCTGTTCAAATCCGTTTTCTTTTTGTCCTTTGGTGGAGAGGCTTTAAAATCAGTGCATATATTTTTTGAAAGGAAATTCTGAGCTGTTTTTCATAAGTGACTGAAACTGATGGAAATGAAAAACATTAGAACCCTCAGTTAGGAGGCTTGGGATTCAGGGTTTATTGGGGCTTGAAGCTTATACAATTTTGGCTCCCTCTTTAAGGAAAAGAATGTAAAATTAGAAATACAGAATTAGGTGCAAAATAAATATTTATCTAGAATGAGAAAAAAAATGTAAAAAAGATGCCAAGTTAAAAAAGCTGACAAATATCATCAACATCACAGATTCCAGGAAAATAATGTTTTTATTAGCTACCCTACATACCTTTATAATCTTTTTTCCTTATATTTTTGGACTACATATTATTTGACTGACTTCATATGACAGCAATTAGGAATATCCTTTTCTGTTGAGAGAATAGAAAGGCATTTGCTCTTTCTTTCAGGATGGTTGATTGATACTTTTTTTTAAGAGTTGATACTTTAGAAAATGAATTTTAGCTTCACAATCAATATTGGCCATGTCAGGTACATTTATAAAATGGCTGTCAAATTTAGGGTGACTTCTGTCCATTTGCTATGTGGGCTGTAAGACTACAAGGCATTTCATGATTTTTTGTGGTCACTTGTATTAAATGTACTTTGAATTGATGACATCATGAGTGTTCTTGGAAGCTGTTGCTATTCCAGGGCAGCATAACAATATCTGGGAGACTGGGAACCATTGTAGACATATTCCACTGAAGCTAAACCAAATGTATTCTTAGCCTAAATTTTCCAAAGGCAAATTCTAATGAAATGCCCCTCCCTCATTGCCCCACCACCAGAACTGTGACAGAGGGTAAACTGGAGGGACAAGAGACAGTCATCTTAGCTGATTGCAACAAAAGAATCTTGCTTTTGCAAATGTTATAGAAACATCAGACCATGGGCACACACTGCTGGGGCCCTTTCAGAAAGGCCTTGGAAGGGGCCCATGTAAGTGAGGGGCCCTGAAGCTTAAGTTTCAAAAGCTTCATGGTAAATCCAACTCTGCACTCGTTGATTACTTCTGAATGTGAATATTTACTAAATCCCCTGGGTGAGGGACCTGGGATAGCACATCCTGGTTTTTTCTCTTTTCTAATAGACCTTTAAATATTCAAAAAAATTTTTTTTCCCTTGAAATAGGAGTTAAGAATCCTTGCCCAAATGATAATTACATTTCCTTACATCTGTGTAGTGGTTTACAGTTTGCAAGCGTTCACAATGCTTGATTTTATTTCATCTCCACTCCAGCCCTGTGAGCTAGACAGGGCCAGTATTATTCCTGTTTGCAAATAAGGAAGCCAGTTCTGAGCTTGCCAGGGTTTTTTCCATCTGCCTCTCAGGAGGAGCATTTGCAGCAGGAGGTATCTAGGTGTGATCAGGGACCACTGGGCACCAATCCACAGGCCTGTGACTGTGCTAGCTCTGGCACAAGCTGACCGTAAGTTCTTGTCTTCAACCTTCCCGAGCCTCAGTTTCCTCATTTGTCAAGGAGAAATGGTCTCCTAGAGGTGACCTTTAAGGCCATTTTCCTACACTGTCCTTTACCTGATCAAGAAGAGTGTTCCTGCCTCTTGTCTCACATCCACATAGGAGATGGAGCTTTTACTGTCCTTATTTCTCTGACTCCTGATATCCTTTTACTTCCTGGCATTGTTCTGACATCCTATCAGGGTCTATTTTCCCCACTGTAAGCCCTGAGCTGGCTGGATCATTGTGGAAATTGTTTTTGTGCTCCTTTGATTTCAGAAGCAGAGCTCAGACACGCAGGTATTTAAGCACCTGAATCTCCCCAGATGGTCCTGCTGCGGGCTCACGGGCCCAGTGGCAGCACCGTGGCCCTGCTTTTTGGACCGTTTTTTGACTATAGTTCTGCTGCCTCGTCTCCTGCTTTGATGCACGGATTCACCTGGAAATTCCGAGGCTCCCATGATTTTCAGAACTAACCCTAACCATCCTGCTGGAGGGTGCAGGAGAGGGGAATCCACTGACCCTGGGAACATTTTGGTTCTGGATATATTTCTTTTGATGAGGCTAGCGTTTCATCAGATTTTTCTTTAGATGATTAAATTAATGCCAAAGCATGATTTGGTTCCTATAGTTGAAAAGACAATAAACAACATAGTTCAGTGTGCCCATTTTACATATGGGGAAACTGAGGTCCACTGGTGAGAGGTCAGGAGTCCTGGATCAAACAGATAAGTGGGAACCCGGAATGTGTGTTTAGGCCACCTCTTCCCTGTGTGTCCATCATTGGGCCACACGTCTTTTTCTTTGCAACCTTATTTTGTGCCTAATTATTATTATTGGGCATATTTAATGAGGAAATGATTGAGTTTTGAATATTCTGGGGGTTTTTTGCCTTTACATATATTTACTTATTTAATTTTACATGTAAATATAGAGATACCCTTATATGTATTTCAGTATTTAAATTTAAGTGTTTCTTTTCTTCTCTTAGTTTTTTAATTTCCTTTTTCAAAATGTTATGTTTTTATTATGATAAAATTCACATAACATAAAATTCATCATTTTAAAGTGTACAATTCAGTGGATTTTAGTATTTTCACAATGTGGTATGAGCATCACCACCATCTAATTCTAGAACATTTTCATCACTCCCCAAAGAAACTCCATGCCCATTAGCTGTCGAATATTCCATTTTTAAAGGTTTGCTAAATCATGATGCTGAGCGTGTGCTTATATGTGTGTGTGTGTCTTCCTCCAGTGGATATATATCTTTTGCTTGATAATGATTGTCTTTGGAGAGGTTTCTGTCCAGGCAGAAGTCCAGGAATGTGCTCATTTCTTGAACCTGCCCTGGATTGCAAAGCCTTCTTTCTCATGGCTGATGCTGTAAGAGTGAACTGGGGAAGGTGCTCTAGGGAGGCCTTTAGCAGAGGCTGGAGGGGTGGTGGGTGGGGAGAGAGAGTGGAGCCCGTGGACGCCCCTCTGCTTTCCAAACCCTGATGAGCCAGCCCAGCACAGCAAGGAAGAGAGTTGAGCTGCAGAGGGGCTGCCTGCAGAGAGGCAGTGAGCCAAGGTCCTGGGTGGCTGGTCTATTAAAAGCTCCCTCCACAATTTTGACAAAAGCACCAGTGTTGGCTGGTCACATCCTGATTTAGATCCTTAGCTTCTGTCTCTGAAAACCCTCCCTGAAGGTCCATTTGCATGTGTTATTCGATTCTCTCTCTGCGTCTGTCTGCTGTGGATTACATACTCCAGTTCTGCAAACTTACATGTGCAGACTCCAGAGAGCTGCATCCGTTTCTAAAAGGTGATAATTAGAAACAGTATGGTTAGATAGATGTAATGATGATAGACACAGTGCTCATCCAGGCTCTCTGCTTGCTGTGTGACCCTGGCCAAGTCACTTGCCTTCTCTGAGGTTTGGTTTGCTCATTTAAAAAAAAATTTATTTTATACTGGGGCATAGTTGATTAACAATGTTGTGTTAGTTTCAGGTGTACAGCAAAGTGAGTCAGTTAACATATACATGTATCTATTCTTTTTCAACTTCTTTTCCCATTTAGGTTTTTTACAGAATATTGAGCAGAGTTCCCTGTACTATACAGTAGGTCCTTGTTGGTTATCTGTTTTAAATGTAGTAGTGTGTACATGTCAATCCCACACTCCCAATCATTTTTATTTATTTATTTTTATTTTTTAACATCTTTATTGGAGTATAATTGGTTTACAATGTTGTGTTAGTTTCTGTTGTACAACAAAGTGAATCAGCTATATGTATACATATATCCCCATATCCCCTCCCTCTTGAGCCTCCCTCCCACCCTCCCTATCCCACCCTTCTAGGTCATCACAAAGCCTTGAGCTCATCTCCCTGTGCTATGCAGCAGCTTCCCACTAGCCGTCCATTTTACATTTGGTAGTGTATATATGTCAATGCTACTCTCTCACTTCGTCCCAGCTTCCCCTCCAATCATTTTTAAGTGAGTTGGTCGGAATAAATGGTCTAGAAGTAATAATACCTATTTCATAGGAATTGCTGTCAGGATTAAATGAGATAGTGCATTGTCAAAATGCCTGGCACAAAGCTTAAGTGCCCCCAAATGGTTATTAATAGAAATGTACTTATGATTATTAATATATTCACCTTAATAAACTGGTTTATCCAACCAGAGTTAACGCCCAGTTTCCCCAACACCATTTGGTAAATAACAGCATCCTTAATTTGTAACACCTTTTTTTTTTTCCATATATTAAGTTCTTATGTATCCTTGGCCTGCTGCTGGACTGGTTTTATTCTCTTGTTCTGTTTGCTGATCATTTTATTAGAATAACATAATTTAATGATTATGGTTTATTAAACTATCTTGGAGTAATGCTTCTCACAATTTAAAAAGACTTTTGAGTCTTCTTACCTTCCTATTCTTCTGTGTACTCTTAAGAACTATTTTGTTGGGTTGCCCCCCAATTCTACTGGGAGTGATTAGCATCCAGGTCTATTATAGCTATGTCTTGGTTTGTGAAAACTGGCTGCCTCACAATATTGTCTTACCATCTGGAAAAAGGGTGTACCTCTTCATTGGTTTAAATATTTTCTATCTTTCTAAACGTTTATTGCCAGGGTTATTCCTACACACTTATTTTTTTAATTGAGGCATAATTGACATATAACATTGCATTAGCTTCAGGTAATGACTATATACATGATTATATATATATATATAATTATATATAATCTGTATAACTATATAATCTACATATATTGCAAAATGATCACCACATTAAGTCTAGCTATAGAAATATAATATATGTAGTATATTATAATATGAAATGTGTGTATGTATGTGTATATGTGTGTGTAAACATGCACAGTTTTTTTTCACTGTGTGACACGACCTTGGCCCCCATCATGGCACATGAGCCTGCCACGCCAGTAGATTCCTCTTCTCAAAGCTATAGATGTCAGGAAAGATGGGAACCTAGTTCTTTAGCCCAATTCCTGCCTGCCTGCTGGCATTCTTCTACTCTTGCATTGGTGGATTAAAGAGAAGCCTGTACTTACCCCTGTTGTGGATTAGGTGAAAACTCTCAAGGCTCTTCTTTCTCTGTTGGGAAGGCACATCTCACACACATGGTGCCACTACAAAATAAAATATGAATATGATTCAAAAAAAGATGTACTGAAGTTGAAGTTGAGAGCCTGCCTCAGGAGGCATGGAAGAGTCTTAGCATCACAGATCTATGCTTTCAGTGGGACACTGATAGAAATTTATTTTGAGTATGGGGACGCCTGTTTCAAAGTTGACAGACGAATGCATTTTAATCCCAAGATACGGAATGTGATTTTAAAAAATAGTAGCTGCCTGGGCTTCCCTGGTGGCGCAGTGGTTGAGAGTCCGCCTGCCGATGCAGGGGACACAGGTTCGTGTCCTGGTCCGGGAAGATCCCACATGCCGCGGAGCGGCTGGGCCCGTGAGCCATGGCCGCTGAGCCTGCGCGTTCAGAGCCTGTGCTCCGCAACGGGAGAGGCCACAACAGTGAGAGGCCCGCGTACCGCAAAAAAAAAAAAAATAATAATAATAGCTGCCTGAGGGAGCTGGGCAGGGAAACGCGGCTGATGGTGTGACGGTGGATCTGCACATCTCCGTGAGGGGGCACGTGAGTGTTTTCACACCAGTAACTTGTGGATGCTGAGTTACCGCGCTGTAACTGACTAGCAGAGTTATGATTGTGAGAGGGCGGGGCCTCTCAGCCACACACACAGAGAAAGACTCTGCCCCCACGACCTTAATTAGAGCACCTGGGCCCACCCCTCAGTTTACAGGTGAGCAGCCTGCGCCCTGGAGAGTGAAGGACTTGTGAAGAGCTGAGTCCCACCTAGATCAATGCTCTTGGCACTTCATTAACTTTTCTCCTGGGCGTTTTTTTTTGATTTTTTAAAATATTTATTTATTTGGTCGTGCTGGGTCTTAGTCGCAGCAGGCGGGCTCCTTAGTTGCAGCATGCGAACTGAATTCCCAGTTGCAGCTTGCACGTGGGATCTAGTTCCTCGACCAGGGACGGAACCCGGGCCCCCTGTACTGGGAGCGCAGAGTCTTAACCACTGTGCCACCAGGGAAGTCCCCTGGGCGTTGTTTTGATCCTCCTGGATTGTTATCATGAGTCCTTGTGTACAGAGAGCATGGGAACTGCCTTTTATGAAGCTACCTCCAATGAACTAGGTGCTCATCAAACTCATGAATTCCTCGCAGTGGACCTATGAGGTGGGGATTATCTGCCCCACTGAACAGATAAGGAAACTGAGGTTTATGCCAAAAGGATTTGTGACACGATGAACCCCACCCCCTGGCCCTGTGCCTCCATAATAATACAACCTTGGTTTTCGTTGTGTAGATTCAATAGGTGTCTGCTGTATGCCAGGCACTGGACACGCATGTTTTGCCCTCAAGGGGTGTGCAGGCTGCCCCATGATGCAATCAGTGCTGTTTCTTTCACAGTTGGAGAATCAGTGGGGTTTAGTGCAGATGTGATGTGCAGTGGACAGAATGCCAGGGGTCAGGGCAGCCCTGTGTCCTTCACGTGCCTGTGCTTTTAGTTCTTTGGAGGGAATGATTTACCCTCATAATCACAGCATCAGAGCCTGCCCTTTCTTCAAGCCTGGCACCAATGGAGAAAAATGTCTCCTATGTTCAATCAGACCCTTGAGGGAGATGATTTAAGTTGCTTTGATAACAACCTTTGGGTGTTGGGGCTCCTTTTAATAATTTAGGGTGAAAGAATGTATGGTCTCATTACAGAGAGGAGGTGGATTTGGGCTCTGGCCTTGAAGTCTTTTTTTCTACAAGGAGACTTGTTGAGTTTAAAAATCAAGATGACACTGAAACGCATGCTGGGAAACAAGAGATCTGTCTGCCTTTTTTGGTGCGTTCCTCCATCTCTGCCAGAGCAAACGTGGCTGAGCTCTTCCGAATCACTGACTACATTGTACGTTCATGGACTTGGACAGGATAACAAGTGGAAGGGGGTTATTTTCTGATCCTAGTAAGTGAGAAACAGCTGTTCCTCCTAGCTTGGGAGGCAAGTCGTTTGTTTTTTCCACACACACTTGCACACGTATACACATATCGTTATCAACATGCTGCAAGGGAAAATTAAAAACTGCAAGCGGTGGAACTTCCCTGGTGGTGCAGTGGTTAGGACCCTGCACTTCCACTGCAGGGGGCACGGGTTCAATCCCTGGTTGGGGAACTAAGATCCCACATGTTGTGTGGCATGGCCAAAAAAAAAATTGCATACAGTATTTCTAAAAGGGGAAGAAGAGGAAAGGGATTTCCAGAGATCCAACCATGATCCCCATAGCTGCATCTCCTCATAGTGTGGACGCTATGTGTACACATCCTGGGATACAGAGCATGTTCCTTGGGTGGACTTGAGGCTGGCCTTGAGCTTCTGGTACCTCCCTGCATCCTCCAGCTGGAGCTAAGGAGACATTAACTGCTCTGATGGCCTTGGAAACTGGAATGGGTCCTTTTCCATAACTTATCATCTGGCATTTATTTCACTATACCAGACACTTACTTTTATTTTATTTATTTTTACATCTTTATTAGAGTATAATTGTTTTACAATGTTGTATTAGTTTCTGCTGTACAACAAAGTGAATCAGCTATACGTATACATATATCCCCATATCCTCTCCCTCTTGAGCCTCCCTCCCACCCTCCCCATCCCACCAGACACTTACTTTTAAAACAAAGAATATTTACTCCGTTAACATTTAAAGTAATTATTGACAGGGAAGGGTTTGCTACTGCCATTTTGTTATTTCCTGTTAGTCTTGTAGTTCTTTTGTCTTTCAACAGGTGTGAAATTTCCATTAAGCAAGAGGAATATGTTCTAGAGATCTGCTGTGCAATGTGGCACCTGTAGTTAACAGTGTAATAGTGGACACAATAGTTTGTTAAGAGGGTAGATCTCATGTTAAGTGTTCGTATCACAATACAATAAAATTCAGAAGAAAAAGAATGGTGTAAATGGTAGATAAATTAAGGAGTATGCATCCGTGAAAAAGGAATTTAACTAACACTTGAATTAACCACTTATTGATAGCTTATGCTTTTTACCCAGGAGAGGAAGGTTAAGAACTTGCTATGGACAGTAGCTTTGAAAAAATAGTCTCAGTAGGTATAGAGTGTGATCACAAGCAATGAGATAGTTTCTTAAACATATACTTCAATTTGTATTTCAAAATGAGTGTTCTCTAAATTAGTTATAACTAACGATCACGGTGGAATTTTATACAGTCATTTCAGTGCTTGAAAGATACAAGCATAAAAGTGCTAGGCTGTGTGTGCACGCAACCCTCTCTTGGTTGTTCTTGACACTTAGACACTTAAGTCTTCTTGTCTTTTGCTACCAAGCTCAGATCCGATAACTACATAGAGTGTTACCACAGTGGGGAGAGATAGCTGGGCTGCTTTGGTGAAAATCTGGAAATACTATTTTACTGGGTTTTATTAATTTTCGTGAATTTATTATTTTCAGAAACATAGCATGACTGCTGTTAAAAAAAATTGTCTAAAGTTGAGACTTTGTTGAACTTGCCTTGTTTCCTGCATTTGTTGTCCCGAGCAGTGATGCGATTTTCGTGCATGTAATTAGCATACTAAGATCCTTAAAAATATGATGTCTTCGGTAAGTCAGGCATGGACTTAATTGCTTTCTTTTCATTTTCTTCACAAATTATACCACAGTGAAATTAGCCAGCCCATTTGGAGTGAATGATCCCTAACTCTGAATTGGAAGGGGTCTGTTCATGACCGTGGCTTGAATATACATTGGGATGCTTGAGGGGAAAGCAGGCATGGTCAAATACAAACATGGTATTTTTTCCGACTTGTGTTGGAAAGATGTCTGACTCTAATCTTTCTCGTTAATGTGGTAATTACAGATACTTAGCACACTGATCTGTTACTTGGAAGCGATTCATATAGTCTCTGGTATTGGGGAATTACTCTCTTTGTTTCTGCACGACTCAGATTAGGTTGGACTCCCCTTCGTCAAATTTAAAGCCCTTAAATTTGATGAAGAGCCACATTCCTTGCAAAATTTGTCCCCAAACATTTGAGATTAGCCCTTGGAATTTCTCTTTATAGAAGTCTGACAACAAACCTTGGTGCGTTTTTCTCTCCAGGATCCAAAGAATAGCTAAACTCCTCGGGGAGAGCTGTGAGGCAAGTATTTTAAAAACAACCACATTACGGCCGTCTGGAGACTGCAAACAAGAGTCGGCTCTTATTTTTCTACACGTGTCTCAGGGAGCGCACGTGTGGGTTTGAGTCCATTAAAATACGAAACGAGGTGGCCTCTCAAGAATGGACGCAGAGCTTTTCACTTTTAATTTCTCTCACTCATCTCTCAAGCACACCTTGCTAGTTTGACCCAAAACACACCTCGTGTCTGCTCTTTGGGGAGCCACAAACTTGATTTTTGCAAGCATTCCTTCTTCAGAGAATCAGCAGAACTCAAGCAGTATTCATTCATTCACTGATTCTTTTGCTCTTTTACCCAACAAATAATTTCTGAGCATTTACAAAGTGCCAGGCATGGCTTAGCCTCTGGGAACACAAAGTTCCAGGCCTCTAGAGCTTATTTTCTGGGGAGACTGACAAACAAATACCGATGTAAGATAGCAATGAGGGCTAGAAAGAAAAGAAAGCAGAGCAGGGGGATGGAGGGTAGTGGGAGGTCCTGCCTCGCCTGTTTTATTTAAATTTATATGAATACTTTAATTTTTTTTTATCAGCAATGCCTCTAGGATACTTTATTTTTATTTTTTTAAAAATTTATTTATTTATTTATTTTTACAGTAGGTCCTTGTTGGTTATCTATTTTAAATATAGCAGTGTGTACATGTTAATCCCAAACTCCCCATCTACTCCCCCCACCACGCCCCCCGGTAACCATAAGTTCATTCTCTAAGTCTGTGAGTCTGTTTCTATTTTGTAAATAAGTTCATTTGTATCATTTTTGTTTTTTAGATTCCACATGTAAGTACCTTCTTTAGAGTGACATTTGAGCAAAGATCTCAAAGTAGCAAGGGCTGAAGCCATACAGACATCTGGGGAAAGGGGACTTTAGTTAGAGGAAACAGCACTTGCAAAGGCCCTGAGGCAGGAGCCAGAAAATATAAGGAATCGCCAAAGGAGACTGAAAATAAACCACTGGTGAGATGGGAGGGAAAACCAGGAGAGGTTGGTGTCCTGGGATGGTGACGGGAAAGAAATGTTTCAGGGAGGAAGGGATAAAATCCTATGAATATTCAGGATTTAAGGTGGTCTAGAAAGGTAAACTGAGAGAGAGAAAGGTTGAGAGAAAGAGAGAGATTTATTATAGGAATTGGCTTGAGACCCAGAAAAGACAGTGGGGTGATTTAGGCTGAGTCCGAAGGCCTAGGAACCAGGGGAGCCAGTGGTGTAAAAATCAGTCCAAGGGCAGATGAGGTGGGATGTCCCAGCTGAAGCTGTGAGACAGAAATAAAAGTTGGAGGTGGGGGGTGAATTTCTCCTTCCTCTGCCTTTTATTCTGCTAAGGCCCTTAATGGCTTTGATGATGCCCACCCACACTGGGGAGGGTGGAATCTACTTTACTGAGTCCACTGATTCAAATGCTAATCTCACCTGGAAACAACCTCACAGGCACACCCAGAAATAATACTTAATCTGGGCATCCTATGGCCGGTCACGTGGACACATAAAATTAACCATCACACCATGCTTTTACTTAATCCTCATGGGAACCCTATGAGTCAGTCCTGTTATTAGTATTTCTATTCACAGAGGAGGAAATTGAAGCTCAGAGAGGTTAAGTGACTGACCCCAGGTCACCTGCACCCTTGTATCCGTTTCCCAGGACTTGTGTGACAAATCACTACAACCTAGGTGGCTTACACCAACGAACGTTTATTCTAGATTTCCGGAGCCTAGAAATCTGAAATCAAGATGTCTGCAGGGCCATGCTTCCTCTGAAGCCTCTAGGGAAGAATCCTTCCTTGCCTCTTCTAGCTTCTTAGTTGTACCAGAAGCCGTGGTGTTCCTTGCCTTGTAGCTGCATCACTGCAATCTCTGTCTCCATCTTCCCTCTGTGTGTCTGTCCTCTTTTTTTAAAAAAAATAAATATATTTATTTATTTTTGGCTGTGTTGGGTCTTCGTTGCTGCTCATGGGTTTTCTCGAGTGGCGGTGAGTAGGGCCTACTCTTCGTTGCAGTGCGCGGGCTTCTCATTGCGGTGGCTTCTCTTGTTGCGGAGCACAGGCTCTAGGTGTGTGGGCTTCAGTAGTTGTGGCATGTGGGCTCAGTAGTTGTGGCTTGCAGGCTCTAGAGTGTAGCCTCAGTAGTTGTGGCACATGTGCTTTGTTGCTCTGCGGCATGTGGGATCTTCCTGGACCAGGGCTCGAACCCGTGTCCCCTGCATTGGCAGGCGGATTCTTAACCACTGCACCACCAGGGAAGTCCCTGTCCTCTTCTTAAAAAGACACCAGTCGTTGAATTTAGGGCGCATCCTAATCCTCATCTTAGCTTAATTACAACTGGAAAGAAAGTGAGAAAGCGAGCAAGGAAGAAAGAGGCAATGTAGACCCGACAGCTGTGGGAGGGAAGCGGGCATGCAGCAGGAATGGGTATGGAGAGCCTTGGACCATGATGCAAATCTAACAGAGCCAGACTCTTGGTTGACTCTTGGTTGTTTTGATTGTCTGTCCCATGTTGGGCAGAAATGATGAGCCCCTGATACCCTGGTCATGCTCAGTCAGTGGCCACGAAGAGCATAGCCACTGCTTCAGAGATGGGGCAGATCCAAAGGGTGCTAACAGCTGGAGGCTGTCCATTGGGCAAGTTCTTTCTGGAAGGGAGAGTCAGGCAGTGCACCTGCATTGCTGCCATCCCTGGTGCCATCTTTTGCTGCATTACTTCAAGGTTCTCCGTGGAGGGGATGGGGCTGGTCCTCACCTTGTCTCACTATTGCCTTAAGACGCATCTGCATCACTTGATCAGGTTTGTTACCATTCATCCACCTGCTTCGAGCACCCGAAATCCTGTTACGATTGTTTCCTCTTCTGTGCGCCCATCCATGAAGGTTTATGCCTTCAGAAATAAATCCCCTTTCTGAAGTTTAGTTGGGGGGGTGAGGTTGGGGAGAGAACAAAATTATATGGGTATGCTCAGTCTGCTGTGTTTATCCAGGAATTTAGTAATTTTTTCCCAATGGGAAAAGACCAAGCGCAGAGGTGGGGAAGAGAAGTTAAGGATAAAAAATACTGACTTCCAATTTGGAAGAGTCAATACCTGTATATATAGATCTAAAGCTAAATTAAGTGAAAAGGGGTGGGGAGGTGAGTTAGGGATTCATCCCTCTGTAGATGGAATCTGAAGGAAAGGGGTTGGGGGGAGGGGGAGATGAGAGCAGTGGTTCAGGCAGTGGATCTCTCCCTTTGTAGCTTGAATGGTCTTGGGGAAATTTCTAATGACCCTGAATAGGTGTCTGAATATGTTTGGTTACATTCAGTCAATGGGTAAAACACTGAACACGGAGAGGGCTTTGATTACATAGTGTTACATGCATGTTTTTGTTTGAAATACTCCAGAGGCATCATTCTTGGGCTGTATTAAGGTCTGATCAACTGGAAACACTCAGTTTTCAGGGCTCCCAAGATCCAAATTACCTGTGCCAAGGGGATACCTGCAGTTTGGAGAGCTTTGGTTTGTGCTGCTTTTCCCAGTGTGTTGGAAAATGGTCTGCTAAATGAACATCCATTGCCAGTCCATTATTTTACTTAGAAATCCAGTATTTTTCTTCTGTGGGTGTTATATACTGAATCGTGTCCCCCTAAAATTCATATGTCCTAACCCAAAGTTCCTCAGAATATGACTGTATTTGGAGATAGGGTCTTTACAGAGGTAATTAAGTTAAAATGAATCCGTTAGGGGCTTCCCTGGTGGTCCAGTGGTTAAGGCTCCGTGCTCCCGATGCAGGGAGCCTGGGTTCCATCCCTGGTCAGGGAACTAGATCCCACATGCGTGCTGCAACTAAGGTCCCCCATGCTGCAAGTGAAGATCCCGCGTGCTTCAACTAAGACGTGGCGCAGCCAAATAAATAAATATCAAACAAAAACAAAACGAGTCCATTAAGATGGTCCTAATCTGATCTGTCTTTAGAAGAAGAGGAGTTTAAGAAAGAGACACACAGAGGGAAGACCAGATGAGGACACGGGGAGAAGATGGCCATCTCCAAACCAAGGACAGAGGCCTCAGGAAAAACCAGTCCTGCTAGCACTTTGGTTTTGAACTTACAGAACTCCAGAACTCTGAGAAAGTAAATTTCTGTTGTATAAGCCCCCCAGCCTGTGTGGTATTTTGTTACGGCAGCCCAAGCAGACGAATACAATGGGGAAACAAAAAAACCCAAGGTTGCAATAGAAGTAGATGGAGATACAGATACCAGTGTATGGATATATAAAATTAAATACCTTAATCCCAAACTTCATTATTTTTCTTCTATCAGACGTAATCCGATTTGGAGCAAAAAAGGCTTTGAGCACATTTTAATTTTGTTGGTTTCTCAAGAGAGGTTTATTTACCTATTTTTTTACACTCCTGCTCCCAGGACTAGTCACTTACTAGATGCAAATATAAAACTTTATATATTAGCAAATCTGGACCTCACTTCTTTCTTCCTGGGGCAACTTTCCTTAGGTTGTAGATCAAATCCGGCTCCAGGCTAAAGCACCACAATTTATCTTTTCTCTTTCTGGCTGACGCATGGCAAGAATACATTTTTCTTTTCCTTGGGATGGCAGATTCTGTGCTGGAAATTCACAGGAGTGAAATCGTTAGCAGTTGTTCTTAAGATCTGGTCCCATCTTTTTTTGTGGAGATGTGTCTCTGACATGCCCTTGAAGAGTAAAACTGTCCCCTGTGCTCCTCACAGGGTCAGGTTTTGGGCGGCTGTCCGGAAGATGGCCAGGGCAGGGCCTCGTTTGGATGTTGTCCTCACAGCTCCATGTGGGGTGAGTGGTCAGGGACACTCCAGGCTGGTTATCTGGCATCACGGGCTTCGGCCATGGAGCTGGAGAGTTTCCGTGTTTCAACTACCATTTAGATTTCAGGAGTGATCAACTTAGCTGACTGGCCATAGAAGACCGCTTCCCTGACATCCTGCCACTTCTTTTTTAAAAATTTAAATTCAGGTTCCCTGGAAAGCCACTGGCTGTTGTAAGAAGGAGAGCATCATGATTTGATTTACATTAAACATTTTTTTAATTGTCGTAAAATATACATAACATAAAATTTACCATCTTAATCATTTTTATCTGTACAGTCTGGGGGCGTTAAGTACATTCACAGTGTTATGCAAACAATCACCAGAACTTTTCATCTTCCCAAACTGAAACCCTATAGACCCATTAAACAGTGACCCCTCATTCTCCCCTCCCCGCAGCCCCTGGCACCCACCATGTGACTTTCTGTGTCTATGAACATGACTACTCTAGGTGCCTCACGTAGGTGAAATTATTCACTATTTGTCTTTTTTTGGTGTGACTGATTTATTTCACTTAGCATCATGTCCTCAAGGTTCACCCACGTTGTAGCATGCGACAGGATTTCCTTCCCTTTTAAGGCTGCATAATATTCCATTGTATGTATAGACCACATTCTGTGTATCCATTCATCTATACCTGGACACTTGGGTTGCTTCCACCTTCTGGCTATTGTGAATAATGCCGCTATGAATAGAGTGCTATGTGAATGCCAATGTCTCTTTGAGATCCTACTTTAAATTCTTTCATATATATATCTAGGAGTGGGATTACTGGATCATATCGTAATTCTATGTTTAGTTTTTTGAGGAGCTGCCATACTGTCAGGTACTTTGCAGGAGATCAGATATCCATAGCAGCTGCACCATTTTCCATTCCCACCAACAGTGTACAGGGTTCCAATTTCTCCATATCCTCAACAACACTTGTTATATTCTGTTTTTTTTTTTTTTTGACACAGCCATCCTGATGGGTGTGAGGTGGTATCTCACTGTGGTTTCCGCCACGATTTTGAATGCCTGCTGTGTGTGCATTACATCTTCAGGTGCTAGTGTGCAGAGACAGTAAGACCCATTTCCTGCCACAAGGGAGGACTGTCATGGTCTGTTGGAGGAGAGAGGTATCTAAACAGAAAATTATAATGCAACATACCAAGTGTCATGACAGAGACAGGTCTTAGAGCGGATGCAATCAAGGAAGACTTCCCAGAGGTGGGGATACTTCTTAAAGCATTCTTTAACTCCTACTTGGTAGAAAGAACCAGAAAATGAAAAACTAAACCTAAATTCTAAGTGGTTGGTAGGTTTGGGTTAGAACCATGTTTTTGGAATAGAATGACGTTTGAAGCATTGTTTCCTTTCGGTCTGTGTGTCTCTCTGGCTCTGAGGGGCTGTAAAGGTCACTTAATCAGGAGACTTAGTTTACAGTTTGTGGTTATCAGAAAGAGGCCAAACTGAGATCTTTGGGGCAGGTAAGTAGGTGGGAGGTGCTCACGGAGCCTGACCCAGGTGAAGTGCTCTTGCTGCTTCATCCGTTCCGGGGAAGTTCAAAGGTTCTGGATCCCGGGAGTCTGTCACATGGAGGAAGGTGCAGTGACAAGATATGGAGAGAGAAGCAAATTATATAAAGGCCTGCTATTTTAAAATGGTTCTCTTCTTGTTGTGATGACTGACACTTGTCCCACCTTTGAGGCTCTCTGCAGAGGAAGAAAGGATTGAATTGCAGCTTGGAGGTGGGCAGTCTGCCTCCCGCTCCTGGGATGGAGGCTGTGGGTGACCTCACCCGTGTTTCTGAGGGCCGTCCTGACGCTCAGACTGCTCTGTGCCCGTTCTCATTCCTCTGCAAGGCCTTTTCTAGAACTGCTTTTAAAAGAGGTAGCAGGTCTGCTGTCACAAGATCTGTCTGCCTTTCTCAGGGAGGACAGAGACAGAGAAGGGGAGAGTGAATATAATTTTGCTCAACTCCTGTATCAAAATCCCCCCCCAAAGTTTGATTTAGTGCTTGTGTATTTAGTACACGCTCCTTGGCAGGCCCCCTGGAAACCTGTCTCTCTCCCAGAGAGTTCTGTGCACCCCCCACTCCTCGCCCCGGAACCTGCAGAGTGTCAGGTACTTTGCAGAAGATCAGCAAATATAGGCAAGTGAATGAATGGAGGTGATGGGTGTTGGGAGTACAAAGGGACAGGCCCTCTGGGCTTTGCTCCTGGAACATCTTTCCTTTCTCTCTGCTCTAATTTACCCACCACTTCTCTTAGTTCAGGGCCTTTTTAATCTGACTTGGACAGCTGACGTCACCTTCTAATGGTCTTTTCTCCCCTCGGTGTCATTTTTCCCACTTTTGTCAGAGTCACCTTTATACCGTCTAACATACACCTGATCATTTCTCTTTCTTACTCGGAACGTTTTGGGGTTTACTTTGACCCAGAGACCAAAATCCATGACCCTTTGCAAGCTGATTCCTGTCTGTCGTTCTGACCTTGCCACCTTCACACCCCACCTCTCTCCCATCTCATTCTGCTCTGAATTTCTTCTCCCTGCTGTGGTGTGAGGTCTGTGCCTTCCCTTTCCCTGGGAATGTGCTTCTTCCACCCCTCTTTTGCCTGGCATCCACCCACGTGTCCTTCAGAAGGAAACCTAAGTGTCACCTCCTTGGGGAAGCTGTCCATGTCCCTTCAGGGAGAGAAATCCATGCCTTCTTCTGGGTTCCCATAACCTTTGTGCAAACCTTCATTTTGCCACTTACCCCATAAATACCCCAAAGTCTCTTTTCTTTGTATTTATTCACTTATTAATTTAAAAAATCATTTGAGACAAAATAGAAATTACATACTACAGGGACTTCCCTGGCAGTCCAGTGGTTAAGATTCCCCACTTCCAAGGCGGGGGGCGCGGGTTTGATCCCGTGGTGGGGAACTAAGATCCACATGCTGCATGATGTGGCCAATAAATAAATAAAATTTTAAAAAAAGAAATTATATACTACAGAATTATCCTTATGAATATAGAATGTGATACTATAATGATAGTTACGTAGGGAGTTCATGATAAAGGGAGCGTGAGGATGAAGCTAGAAGTCACGTGACTATGAATAGTGTGTGTTGTAAAGTCCAGTATATTTGCCAGAAATGGAGCCCAAATTTGCACCTGTGCTTCCTACCAGCCAACACCAAGAAAGAAATATCATCCATGGGGTTCACCTTATCTCCAGGAAAAAGCAAGTCAGAAGCTGCTCAACTCTACCTAGTGCTGAGACCCTAAAAAAATTTCTCTTAAGTTGACATAAAGTACACCCGGAATCATATCACTATGTCTTCAAAGGTATATGAGGTTGTAAAAAATTAATAAACAGAAACCTTAATTAAATAGAATCAGGAGACCAAAGGGGGAGCTGTCATGCCCTGTGATGATAGCAGAGCCCAACAGGAAGAAGAAAGACTCCTCTTCTTTCCTGGCAAGGACTCAGCTAACGAAAAGCCCTGGACCCTTTGTTTACTACAGCCCTGCCAACTTCCTTTTCCCCTCTATAAAAGAGTTCTCCCTCCCTTGCTGTGTGGGGACTTGTATGTAGCTCGTCATGGTTGCAGATCCCAAATTACAAGTCTTTGCTGATCCCAAATAAACCCATCTTTACTGGAGAGATATCTGACAGTCCATTTATTTCAGGTCAGCAAGGTAAATATGACCTCACATTTTGTGCCTAATTGTATTTATTTGCAAATAACAGAATTCCTAGCAGTGTGTGAAACTGTGAAGACATTTACTATTTTTTTAACAAGAATTCTAGATATCCAAGGTCCCAGGCTTGTCAGTAATTCTATGGTGTCTGGTGTGTGGTTCTCTTCCCGGTTGGCTGCACTCTCCCTCACGGTTGATCCAGACATAACGTCCTGACACCAGCATCCCAAGCAGGTTAGATAGAAAAGGGCTTTCCTTTATATCAGAGAGGAACAGCCTTTCCAGAATCTCTTTAGAAGACTTTCCCTTATACTGGCCAGAACAAGGTTACATGGCAGTCTGAGCAGCAAGAGGGCTGGAGAAGTGTTGGACAGAAGGATGTGATTGGCTGAGGCCAGCTGTAATCATCATGAGGCCGGGCAAAATGCCACAAGGTCAATGTCCTGTTGGCAAGGACAAAGGTGGGAGAAGAAAAAGGGCTCCTGGGATGAGAGCTAAGAGTAATGGCCACAGTAGGTCCCTAACCCAACACCAATCCACTAAATCCTATTTTACAGGAGACAAAACCAGTATGCAGCTCACTGTTGATTAGATTTATTCTCCAAATAAGTTTCAAGTCTTGAGCAGAATGGCTACTTTGTATTTCATTTCAGCAAACTTCTATGGATATAATTTTCTTTTCCACTGACCTTATCTATAACCTGAGCAGCTGGAAGCTTGAAAGTAAAGCTTCCTGTCAATAACTGGAGTGATGACTTGCTGTTTGACCAGTTAACTGTGTGTTTTGTCCCTCAGTGAGCTTGGGGATAAGGGACCACATCCCCCAGCAAAGTTGATGGACCCAAAAGAGTACATGATTCCCAAAGGTGCGCAGTGTAGATCACGGAGGAGTGGTGTGCTCTAGGCTTGGCAAAGGTTTATTTGGTTCAGGCCTTCTGGCTAAGCCATGCCGGGGGATGCTCACTGGGGATTCATCCAGATGAGGAAGCTTCCCATGGTTGGAGATGGGCTGAGGGTTGAAACCCCCAGTGAGAAGTGAGCCAAGGGTTCTGTTATTGAAGCTGGTGGGAGGCATAGTTAGAAAAGTTGTGCAACAATAAAGGAGGTCCTGTGTGGGGGAAAAGCTCCGTTTAATTGGTTCCTACATGGCAAACCAACGGGTACGTATATGAAGAGAGAACTGAACATCATTAATTGCAGATATTGCAATTCTGACTTAAGCTCTGAAAATAGATTTAATCATTCATCAGGGATGCAAACCCCATAGGAAAGTGTGTGTGCTCTTTTTGGAGTTGGGTGATAGACCAGGGGTTGTAAAAACTCAATCTCAGTCTGTCCTCTAAACCCCAAGGATTTCACCAGAGCACAGCCAGAGTAAAATAAGATGGCTTCCACCTCTGGCCCAGGTTTCCACATTCTTGGTAGGTCCAGCTGCCCTGATACATTGATGAGCTACCCAGCAGGACACAGTGGGAAATAAGTTGGGATGAGCCCTGCTCTAGTCAGCCACTTTGGGACCTTCATGAACTCAGTGAAGTTGTCCCCCCTCCTCCAAAGGACATCTTCCCAGAATTTGGCCAAGAAGGGAGGCAAGGAAGGGGGAAATTCAGAAGTAAGTATTCCAGAGGTGGGCATGTTTAGATGAAAACAAAACCCGTGGTCACCTGGTTTCTTCTCTCTCTGGGAGTGGCCTCCACTCACCACTTCTGTGTTGTGATGGATTTGGGACCTATCCAACTAACAGCACTGATTACCAGACAATCAATTCCTCATAGAAGGGTATGAAGGTGCGCTTCTTAAATCCCCCTTCTGGTTACTCAGATGTGCTGTCTGCACACGGTTGTCCTGGTGGGCATGCCCTGGAAGGTCTTCAGAACCATCTGAGGAGGTGCCTTAGGAGGTCTGGGAGAGCCTAGGGGTGAGAGAGCCTTGCTGGGTAGCTGGAGGTTATTTAGGAGAAAAAAAGCTTCCAGTGTCCCCACGGTGGGTGTAGCAGCTACCCCAGCTTCCACTCCCACCACCATGTTGGCCAATATAAAAACAAATCTTCAAGAAATACACCAGAAAGGATGGCCATAAAAGGTTGTATCCTAAAAGGAGGGCAGAAGGTTAAAATATTTCTCAAATCAAGAAGATAAAATGAAAGAACATAAAAACAGGAAATAAAATGTTGATAGGAAATAAAACAAGAAGACAAAAGAATTCAGATTTTTGATAAAGGAGATAAAAAGCTAAAACTTAGAGCATTAAAATTAAAAAAATACAAAAGAATATGAACCTAGAGATTATCATGCTAAGTGAAGTAAGTCAGAAAAAGACAAATATACAATATCACTTAAATGTGGAATCTAAAAAATAGTATAAATGAACTTATTTACAAAACAGAAACAGTCTCACGGGCATAGAAAACAAACTTATGGTTACTAAAGGGGAAAGCGGGGAGGGATAAATTGGGAGTATGGGATTAACAGATACACACTACCATGTATAAAATAGATAAACAGGGGCTTCCCTGGTGGCACAGTGGTTAAGAATCTGCCTGCCAATGCAGGGGACACGGGTTCGAGCCCTGGTCTGGAACGATCCCACATGCCATGGAGCAACTAAGCCTGTGCGCCACAACTACCGAACCTGTGCTCTAGAGCCTGCAAGCCACAACTATTGAGCCTGCGTGCCACAACTGCTGAAGCCTGTGTGCATAGAGCCCGTGCTCCACAACAGGAGAAGCCACCACAATGAGAAGGTGCATCGCAACGAAGAGTAGCCCCCGCTCGCCGCAACTAGAGAAAGCCCGTGTGCAACAACGAAGACCCAACGCAGCCAAAAATAAATAAATAAAATTAAAAAACAAAACAAAAGAAAATAAACAACAAGCATTTACTGTATAGCTCAGGGAACTATATTCAATATCTTGTAATAACCTATAATGGAAAAGAATAGAAAAAAGACTATAGGTATATACATATATTAACTGAATCACCTGTTGTATACCTGAAACTAAT
Organism: Mesoplodon bidens; assembly: GCF_964165515.1. NCBI lineage: Eukaryota > Metazoa > Chordata > Mammalia > Artiodactyla > Ziphiidae > Mesoplodon > Mesoplodon bidens. The sequence goes on from NC_138171.1 coordinate 41,806,463, forward strand.
ACAATATTGTAAATCAACTATACTTAAAAAAGAAAAAAATTTTAAAAAGATAAAGTGAAAAATAAAAGCAAAGAAATCAAATGAATAAAACATGTGTCAAAAGTAGGTTGGTGGGCTTCCCTGGTGATGCAGTGGTTAAGAGTCCGCCTGCCGATGCAGGGGACACGGGTTTGTGCCCTGGTCCGGGAAGATCCCACATGCTGCGGAGCGGCTGGTCCCGTGAGCAATGGCCGCTGAGCCTGCACGTCCGGAGCCTGTGCTCCGCAACAGGAGAGGCCTCAACAGTGAGAGGCCCACGTATCGCAAAAAAAAAAAAAAAAAAAGTAGGTTGGTGTTATAAAGCAGAAACTAACACACCATTGTAAAGCAATTATACTCCAATAAAGATGTTAAAAAAAAAAAAGGAAGCAAAGGTCCCCCTGCAGCTTGGCCAACTGTCCAATGCAATGAGGATCCATAGTTCTTGTTTCTCTTTAGGAAAGAAGAATGATCAAGAATGGAAGCAGCCTCAGGGGGGGAAAAAAACAACTTCAGTGTATCAGGTGAACACTCTGCAAAGGAGAAAGACCTACTAGAGAATGGACTTGAGGATATGGGGAGGGGAAGTGTAAGCTGTGACAAAGTGAGAGAGTGGCATGGACATATACACACTACCAAACATAAAATAGATAGCTAGTGGGAAGCAGCCGCATAGCACAGGGAGATCAGCTCGGTGCTTTGTGACCACCTAGAGCGGGGGGATAGGGAGGGTGGGAGAGAGGGAGGTCCTAGAGGGAGGAGATATGGGAACATATGTATATGTATAACTGATTCACTGTGTTATAAGGCAGAAACTAACACACCATTGTAAAGCAATTATACTCCAATAAAGATGTTAAAAAAAAAATGGTGAGCCATAGCTCAGTAAAAGCTAATGAGGGGAGAGAAGGAGCTAGTCTGGGGAGAAAATGTATCTCGACTCAGAGTTTCCCTCTCCGATGGCAATTTGCATAACAATGATTACATATTGGATTGGAGGTTCATGGAACCCTTCCAGAGTAACTATTGTGGATGCCAAGCCCCCTTAGAAACCTGGTTTTAAAAGGAAATTAAATGTGAAGGGTTGCATTGAAGTCGTTGTTAGCCTTGGGAAGGGATTAGAGGGGACGCTTTGTCATGTGAGAGGTCGGGAAAATTCATGAGGAGATCGGCAGGTTGTCTACTTGATAAAAAATCTTCCTCCTAATGGATTTTGAAAAAGGTAATTTAATTTTGGCCCACTGTCAGCCATCGTGGGCGGGGTGAGGCAGGTGTTGCCCCTCATCCTTACAGGGACTGTGAGTATTTCTACCTTTATAAAATAAAACGCAGCTGAAACATATTTTTTTGTCTGTAGTTTATTGCTCTGAAGACAGTGGAATGGGAAAGTTATAGTAGTTAATTATTCCTGAAGAATAGAAAAGTGTGTGTGTGAGCGTATGTGTGTAACCATGACACAAAATGACTTCTAATTTATTTGACAAGAGTAACTTGTTAGGCAGGATAAATATGGTAGTTAGAGAACTGTGCAGAGGAAAGGAAGTAGAGGGAAATTTTAAATAGATGATGCATAGATAGATAGACAACTAGATGGATAAATAGAGAGTTGGAGCTGGATATATATGACCCAGTGGAGAAAGAGGCAAAGACCTTTTCTGTGTTAGTCTCAGGCAACTGCCTTAGGGCCCAAAGAGGTTGCTCTGAGCTTGATGGTCATAAGATTTTGAAGTCAACACAAGAAAGTTGAAGAAGGAGGAGTAAAGAGTCCTTACTATTTTTTTTGCTGCATATTCTCTTTTTATTTTTTTCTATTACTTTTAAAGATGTAATTCACATACCTTAAAATTCACTCTTTTAAAGTATACAACTCACTGCTAGCTATTACTGGGGTATTTTCTTCACCCCCAAAAGAAACTCTGTAACCATTAGCAATCACTCCCATTCCATCCTGCCCCTGTTCCCCAATAACTGTGTTTCTTTTTTCCCCCTCTATGCCTTTGCCTATTCTGGATATTTCATATAAATGCAATCACACAATATATTTGATTGTCTGGCTTCTTTAACGTAGCATAATGTTTTCAAGGTTTATCCATGCTGTAGCGTGTATCACTACTACATTCCTTTTTTTTCTCTTTACTTAACACCTTTAATGGTCCCAATATTTGGGGAAATACAAAATAAGTGTCTGTTCTTGAGGAATTATATCTGCAAGGAACACACCAAAAACTCAATTATTTAGGCAAAGTGATTGGTAGGAGGCAAGAAATACACCTTGAATTTCTGGTGCTGATGAGGGCTTGTCCCTCAAAGTTTTCACTGTGAAGTGGGAATAATATTACTTGTTTCCTCCTTTTTAAAAACTCTTTTTATAAAATAAATTTATTTATTTTTGCTGTGTTGGGTCTTTGTTTCTGTGCGAGGGCTTTCTCTAGTTGCAGCGAGAGGGAGCCACTCTTCATCGTGATGCGCGGGCCTCTCACTATCGCGGCCTCTCTTGCTGCGGAGCACAGGCTCCAGACGCGCAGGCTCAGTAGTTGTGGCTCACGGGCCCAGTTGCTCCACGGCATGTCGGATCTTCCCAGACCAGGGCTCGAACCCGTGTCCCCTGCATTGGCAGGCAGATTCTCAACCACTGTGCCACCAGGGAAGCCAAAAAACTTTTTTTTATTGAGGTGTGACATTATATTTGTTTCTGGTGTACATAATTGACATGTGACGTTATATTAGTTTCTGGTGTACAACAAAATGATTCAATATATGTATGCATTGTGAAATGATCATTCATTCCTTTTTATGGCTGAAAAATATTCCATTTTATGGATGCACCACATTTTGTTTATTCAGTTGTTAATGGATATGTGAGCTGTTTCCACTTTTGGGCTATTGTAAATAATGCTGCTATGAGCATTTGTGTACAAGTGTCTGTGGGAGAAACATTTTCATTTCTCTAGAGTATATGTCTAAGGGTGGGGTTGCTGGGTCATATGGTAACTTTTTGTTTAACCTTTGAGGAACTGTTAATTAAACTGTTTTCAAAAATGGCCACACGATTGTACATCCCTGCCAACAGTGTACAAGAGTGCCCTTTACTATTTGAGCCCCTGCTGTCTGCCAGGCACTGTGTTATCCTCTTAGTGTGTGTCTGTCAAATGAGCTTATAGTCCTTATTCCTTCTTTACAGGGTAAGAAACTGAGGCTCTGAGTGTTTAAGACAGAAAGAGAGATCACTGAGGTTATCGCTCTATGACCAACTGTGGTATCTCCCCTAAGACTGAACCCTGAAACCTGTCCCCCCTGGTGCGGGTCACTTGAAACTAACCTATAACAAGTAATGCAACAGACTGGTTTTGGGCAGAGCCACTGTGTCCAGTGCAGCAGCAGGAACACTGCAGAGTAACCAGCCTTTCTGCTGTGTCTGCAGCTGGAACCAAGGCAGAAGCCAAGGGAAGCCAGGAGCCTCGTGGGCCATCTGGGGCCCAGCAGGACACTGTGGATCAGAACCAGAGGGAGGACAGAATGGGCTGGTCTGGGTCCCCGACGGTGACAGGAGCCACTGGACATCCTGAGACCACCTGTACACGTGTCTTCTGCCTCTGTCCGTACCCATCCACACCTGCCTTAGATTAGAAACCCAAAGAGGATTGATCCATAATTTCGTCGCTTCTCGGTTATTTATCATTCTCTCCATTCTTGACTTTTGCCTCCATTATTGTTATTTTTGCAAGTAGGAGGGATGTAAAGAAGTACATCCCAAGTTAAAGAGCTCCTCCATGCCAACTTAAATCAGCGCCGTGTAACCTGGGCACCTCCTCTGGAGTGCGGAAAAGCTGGTGATGCCACTCACACCTGCACACCTGGGCAAGGGTTTGCCTCACACCTCCCGAATGTTCTGGCCCTGGCCTGCGGTTAACAAGCACTTGCTGGGGAGAGTGGCCCAGGTGCCAGAAAGAAGAGCAATGGAGACACTCCTTCCATGTCCATTCACGGCAGCTTTTTGGAAATGGAAACTGGCATTTCAGTGTTGGGGCCTCTTAGAATGGACATGTTTGTTCTGCAGGTCATTAATCCCTCTAAGGCTTCCAGATCTTTCCAAGCCAAGAGCAGTATATTCAGGGTGTTTTTCATAGATTATTTCCTCAAACTCTGGCCATAAAGGTCATTTTCTAAGAGGTGGAGAATAACTGGGGCATGGAAGTGTGTGTGTTTTCTTTTCTTTTTTTTTTTTTTTTTTTACATCTTTCTTGGAGTATAATTGCTTTACAATGGTGTGCTAGTTTCTGCTTTATAACAAAGTGAATCAGTTATACATATACATATGTTCCCATATCTCTTCCCTCTTGCGTCTCCCTCCCTCCCACCCTCCCTATCCCACCCCTCCAGGCGGTCACAAAGCACCCAGCTGATCTCCCTGTGCTATGCGGCTGCTTCCCACTAGCTATCTACCTTACGTTTGGTAGTGTATATATGTCCATGCCTCTCTCTCGCTTTGTCACAGCTTACCCTTCCCCCTCCCCATAGCCTCAAGTCCATTCTCTAGTAGGTCTGTGTCTTTATTCCTGTCTTACCCTTAGGTCCTTCATGATACTTTTTTTTCTTAAATTCCATATATATGTGTTAACATACGGTATTTGTCTTTCTCTTTCTGACTTACTTCACTCTGTATGACAGACTCTAGGTCCATCCACCTCATTACAAATAGCTCAATTTCATTTCTTTTTATGGCTGAATAATATTCCATTGTATATATGTGCCACATCTTCTTTATCCATTCATCCGATGATGGACACTTAGGTTGTTTCCATCTCCGGGCTATTGTGAATAGAGCTGCAATGAACATTTTGGTACATGACTCTTTGAATTATGGTTTTCTCAGGGTATATGCCCAGTAGTGGGATTGCTGGGTCATATGGTAGTTCTATTTGTAGTTTTTTAAGGAACCTCCATACTGTTCTCCATAGTGGCTGTACCAATTCACATTCCCACCAGCAGTGCAAGAGTGTTCCCTTTTCTCCACACCCTCTCCAGCATTTATTGTTTCTAGATTTCTTGATGATGGCCATTCTGACTGGTGTGAGATGATATCTCATTGTAGTTTTGATTTGCATTTCCCTAATGATTAATGATGTTGAGCATTCTTTCATGTGTTTGTTGGCAGTCTGTATATCTTCTTTGGAGAAATGTCTATTTAGGTCTTCTGCCCATTTTTGGGTTGGGTTGTTTGTTTTTTTGTTATTGAGCTGCATGAGCTGCTTGTAAATTTTGGAGATTAATCCTTTGTCAGTTGCTTCATTTGCAAATATTTTCTCCCATTCTGAGGGTTGTCTTTTGGTCTTGTTTATGGTTTCCTTTGCTGTGCAAAAACTTTGAAGTTTCATTAGGTCCCGTTTGTTTATTTTTGTTTTTATTTCCATTTCTCTAGGAGGTGGGTCCGAAAGGATCTTGCTGTGATTTATGTCATAGAGTGTTCTGCCTATGTTTTGCTCGAAGAGTTTGATAGTTTCTGGCCTTACAGTTAGGTCTTTAATCCATTTTGAGCTTTTCTTTTGGCCTCTTGTAACCACTTGCATCTTTCTTTAGTGAAATCTGCAAACTATTCTGCTTCTTTACCTGTGTAACTCTGCAGCCTGCAGGTGGAGCTGGGTAGGTCTGCTACCCACCCTGAGAGACAGGTGTCTGTTTCCCCATGGAATGCTCAACCTCTACTGGGCCTGTTTTTCCCATCTGAGAATTCTAGCAAGGGAAGAAAGCATGTTTCCCCATGGAATACTCAACCTCTACTGGGCCTGTTTTTCCCATCTGAGAATTCTAGCAAGGGAAGAAAGCAAAGTCACGTGGAACAGGGAGGGGCCTGAAAGGTGAACTGGGGAAGAGTGAAGGTGGAGAAAACCATCCTGGTCAAAGGATGCCTTGAGTTTGGGGGATTGTGGTGGCATTGATTAGCTCTGGAGCTCTGAGGAATCAGCTTTTTCTGTGTGTTCACAGGCAGAATTAAGACCGAGATGTGGAAGATATTGCAATGAGGCTGATGTTGAGTCTATTTAGAGAACATTTAAAATGAGCCCTGTGGAGGAGGCTGTTTGGGGGCTCACAAGTGAGTTTGTACCTCTGGAGGTTTTTATTCTGAGGCTGGACTCTGTCCAGGCATCAGTGTGGAGGATGTATACTCTATTAGGTCAAGGACCGGAGTGGCCCTGCATGATCCTGAGATCTAGGTTTTTGCGTATTTGGTAAGTTCATATTTATTGGTGTTGGAGGGTCTGTTCTGTATTGGCTGAGTTTATCAGTTCTCCAAGAAGCTGGATTTTACCACGTGTACATCTCGCAGATACATCCTAAGCTAGTGTTTATATTGCTGTACCTGGGCCTGCCCAAATCAAGAAGAATTTTGCCTCTTACTTTCCTTCTTCTGGTTTCTGGGGTTTGAATCAGGTGTTGAGAGACCTCACAAGTTCCTACGCGGAGCCACACAACCCCTGTAAGAGAATCTGTAGATTTCCTTTGGAAGTCTGTTGATTTCCAGGTATAGTCGTGTTATTCCACACTCCTTGTTTACTGATGGATGTGCTTTCTTGCTGTGTCCTCATTCTGTCATGTATGTTTTCACACTGGAGCTGCAGAGAGACGAGCTTGAAATCTGAGCTCCAAGGGGTCTCAGACACGCTTCTGTCGTGTCCCTGTTTTACACGTGTGTGCTTTGTGGCTGGGATTTGTCTAAGGTCATCATTGACTGGGCAGAGCTGGCCCTAGGATCTACAGGCCCACATCCCACACATGCCGAGCTTTATTGTTTTTCTCTGTCAGGGTAATTGTTTTTCCACAGTGATCCTTAAAAGCAGCACATTTCTTTGCTTTCTTTTATAGCAGACTCCTTGGAAGAATTGCCTGGACCTGCTGCCTTCATTTCTTCACCTCTTGTTCTCTTTCGAAACTACTCTGGGCTTTGGTTCCCTGAAATTGGTTCTGCAAAATTCACTGATGTCTCGGCATTATCCAGTCCAAGGGTTGGTTCTCGGACCCTATCATTTCCGGGTGTTCTGTCTACATTCCTCTCGGTTTTCCTTTCTTGGCTCTTCTCTTTCTGGTCCTCAGGATTCAGGCTTCCTTTTTCTCTGTGTATCTCTGTTGCCTAGGTGACTCCTCAAGGTTCATGTCTCTAAATTCCCTTTAGACACTGGTGAATCTCAATTTTATATCTCCAAACCTGACCTCATCCCATGTCATATGCTTGATGTCTCCATTTTGATGTCTTATAAGCATCTCCAATTGAATATATCCCACCCAGACTCTTGATTCTGTCCACCTCACACCCCAAATCTTTTCCTTCCCTGCTTCTCCATCTTAGTTAATGGCACCGGCATCCAACATTCTTCATTACTCAGGCCAGAAATGTGAAAGGGAGCTATTTTTGAAGTCTCTCTTTCTCTCATCTGTCTTCAGATAAGCAGAGGTTTGGCTGATCTGGGCTAAGTTCGGCTGGGCTTGGTTCTAAGCTACACATTGGACCCAGCTGCCCCATGTGTCTCTCCCCCTCCTTGGACCAGTGGGCCACCAAAAGCACGTTGTCATGATGATACCAAGATGAAGAGGCCAAGACCAGCAGTGCAAACACATTTCAAACCTCTGCTCATGTCACAGCCACTAGTCCCTTGTTGGCCAAAGCAAGTCTCACGGCCAAGCTGAAAGTTAAGCGTGAGAAAGTACGCGCTGTCCAGCCAAATGGTCAGGCTTAATATCAATGGAGTGGGATATGTACTCCTCCCAGGGGCATGGAGGGCAGAGAGTATATATCTGCTGAACAGAAATCTAAAGTGCCACCTTGGGGGTGTGCTTAAAAGAAGAGAAGAAATTTACTTATAAGTAAGTGAAATCTTGTCAGTAGGGTTTTTTGTGAGGAACTGGATGTGTGTTTTTTAAACTTGTGATGCTTCTGAATAGTTCTTTGAGAATAGGATTTTGTTTTCAGGTTCTAATAATTAATTAGGGATGGTGATGGTGGTGATGGTGGTGATGGTGGTGATGGTGGTGGTGATGGTGCTGTGTGTGTGTGTGTGTGTGTGTGTGTATGTGTGTTGAAGGAAGGTGATACTGATGATTTTGGTGGGGTGAAGGAAGTAGAAACATTTCCCTAGGGTGGTTCATTTTGTTTGTCTTACTCTTCCCTTTTCCCTCCTCTGAATTCATAATTTACCTTCTATTATGTGACCACAGTTGTCACTCAAAATCTGTGGATCTACACATATGATGTTAAAAGATTATATGCTTTTTGCAGAATTTGGTGAAGGTTAGTGTTGCTAATGTTCACTGCCCTCTCTCTCTCTCCTCTTTACCCCTCTCACTAGGAATAAGATCCTAGGCAGTCTTGCGGCTTGAGAAGGGAGGAAAGGAGTTTCCTCTGAAAGCCATCAGGACCGGCAGGTGCTGAGTGAATGTGGCATGTGGCCTAGTCTGCAGTGTCTTGTGTGCATTTGACACCAGCAGATTTCTTAGGTTGTGGCAGAGGGCTTTCTTCCATTCAGCATATTTCCTACCCAGCCCTCGGTCAGCTTTATTTTCCTTTGTGTGGTTTTGTAAGTGATGTGAGGCTAAGTGACACAATTAACCTGTGCAGCCACTGTCTTTCATCCATCTGCTCCAAGCGATCCTGACAATTGCCAAACTCTTCTATTCTTTATTTTTGTTAGAAGTATTCTTTTCACCTACACCCTTGGGCATATGAATCAACCGGAGCTTGGGCCAGGCCACAGACATGAGTTTATCACCTCTACACACAGGGAGATGCTTATGCCAATGTTTGCTTTGCACTGAGAATGGGATTCAGGGCTTTTTCATCCCTTTCATCACAGTTGCATGACATCTGAGAGTGCATTTTGTTAAGGCATGCTTGGCAGCCTGATATATGGAGACCCAGGTTCTAGATCCACTACTGACTACCTTCAGTGACCTAAAGAACATTCTTCATCCTCCTTCGCCCTTCCTTTTCTTGTGTGCTGAATGTGGGTGGGGTTATTCTTAGGATCAAATTAAATAATCTTTGTAGAAATATTCCAGGAAGTCTAAAGTTCATAATGTAAGACGTGTCATTTTGAATAAAACTGCAGTTTGAAAATTTATAGACAGCTTGTTGCAAAAGGACTTCAGGCACATAACAGTGATTCATATCTCTTGGAACTGCAAAGGCTGCATGAGCAGTTCGGTTAATGGGTAGAAATGTACTTCCAGGATTCTGGCTCCGGGGGTGGGGAGCACATGTCCAGAGACTTATTAGTCATCGTTTTGTCTTCTAGGACTGAATCCAGCAGTGGATGGCCATCTGTTATGGACTGAATGTTTGTGTTCCCTCCGCCCTGCCCAGTTCATATGTTGTGGCCCTAACCCCCATGTGACGGTATTAGGAGGTGGGCTTTTGGAATTAAATAGGATGAGATGAGATCATGGGTTGGGTCCCCATGATGGAATTAATAACCTTATAAGAAGAGGAAAAGACAAGCACAGTTTGCTCCTTCTCCATCATGTGAGGACACAGCAAGGAGGTGGCTGTCTGCAGGCCCTGACCAAGAACCCAGTCTGCTGGTACCTTAATCTTGAACTTCCCGGCCTCCAGAATTCTGATAAGTAAATGTCTGTTGTTTAAGCCACTTGATCTTTACTATTTTGTTATAGTAGCTCGAACAGACCAAGACATCAGGGAAAATTTGAAAACATGGTCTTATAAAGATGGTTGAAAGGATAGATATATTTAGTGTGGAAAAAAAAATGAGGACAGGTCATGATAATGTCTTGAAATATTTGAAAATTACATGGAAGTGTAATTATTTGCATGATAGACGTAGAAGAGAGCAATGAGACCACTGGGTAGAAGAAACCAAATTACACATTTAAAAAAAAATTCAATTGATTTAAACCAGAAAACAAAATCAAAAACAGTTTACTTATTTCTCCCACCCCCTACCCTTTGTCTCTGGCAACCACCAGACTGTTCTCTGTATCTGTGAGCTTGGTATGTATGTATGCATGTATGGATGTATGTTTAGGTTTCACATATAAGAGAGATCATATGGTATTTGTCATTCTCCGTCTGACTTATTTCACTTATCATAATGCCCTCAAGGTCTATCCATGTTGTTGTAAATGGCAAGATTTCATTCTTTTTTTTATGGCTAATATCCCATTGTATTTATACCTATCTACCTACCTATCTATCTATCTATCTATCTATCTCACAGTTTCTTTATCCATTCATTCATTGATGGACACTTACGTTGTTTGCATATCTTGGGTATTGGAAATAATGCTGCAATGAACATGAGGGTGCAGTTATCTTTTCAAGGTAGTGTTTTCATTTTCTTCGGATAGATACCCAGAAATGGAATTGCCAAATCATATGGTAGTTCTATTTTTAATTTTTTGGAGGAATTTCAATACTATTTTCTGTAGTTGGCTGCACCAATTTACATTCCCACCAACAGTGAACATGGGTTCCCTTTTCTCCACATCATTGCCAACACTTGTTATTTCTAGTCTTTTTGATAACAGCAATTATAACATGTGTGAGGTGATATCTCATTGTGGTTTTGATTTGCATTTCCCTGATGACAAATGGTGTAGAACATCTTTTCATGTATCTGTTGGCCATCTGAATGTCTTCTTTGGAAAAATATATTGATATATTTGAATCCTCTGCTCATTTTTTAAATCAGCTTGTTTGTTTTCTTAGCTACTGAGTTGTATGAGTTCTTTATATATTCTGGATATTTGCCCCTTATTTGATACATGATTTGCAAATATTTTTTCTCATTTGGTAGGTTGTCTTTCATTTTGTCAATGATTTCCTTTTCTGTATAGAAGCTTTTTAGTTTGATGTAGCCCTACTTGTTATTTTTGCTTTTGTTGCTTTTCCTTTTGGTGTCAGATTAAAAAAATCATTAAGACCTATGTCAAGGATGTCACTGCCTATGTTTTCTTCTAGGAGTTTTATGGTTTCAGATCTTACATTCAAGTCTTTAATCCATTTTGAGTTAATTTTTGTGTATGGTGTAAGATAGTGGTCCAGTTTGTTTTTTAATTAATTAATTAATTAATTAATTTGTGCATGTGGCTGTCCAATTTTCCCAAAATCATTTTTTGAAAAGACTGTCCTTTCCCCATTGTATATTCTTGGTTTCTTTGTCATAAATTAATTGACCATGTATGTGTGGGTTTATTTCTGGGCTCTCTGTTCTGTTTCATTGGTCTATGTGTTGGTTTTTATGCTAATACCATACAGTTTTAATCACTATATCTTTGTAATATAGTTTGAAATGTTACTCTCTTCCTTTGTGGTTTGGTGACTTTCTATAGTGGTATGCGTATATTCCTTTATCTTTTGTCTAGTTAGTATAGATTTTTGCTTTGTGATACTATGAAGCTTACATGTAGCAATTTATATCTATAATAGTCTATTTTAAGTTGATAACTTAAGTTTGATCCCATTGTAAAGATCAACATTATTACTGTCTCCCCACCACATTTTATATTTTTGATGTCACTTTACATCTTTTTTTTTTTTTTTTTTTTTTTTTTTTTTGCTATACACGGGCCTCTCACTGTTGTGGCCTTTCCCGTTGTGGAGCACAGGCTCCGGACGCGCAGGCCCAGCGGCCATGGCTCACGGGCCCAGCTGCTCCGCAGCATGTGGGATCTTCCCAGACCGGGGCACGAACCCGTGTCCCCTGAATCGGCAGGCGGACTCTCAACCACTGCGCCACCAGGGAAGCCCCACTTTACATCTTTTTATCTTGTATATCCCTTAATAATTATTGTAATCATAGTTATGTTTAGTTCTTTTTTCTTTTAACTTTCATACTAATTTTATGTAATTAATCCACTACTTTTACTATATATTTACCTTTCCAGTGAGATTTATTTTTTCATAAGTATTCTTGTTGTTAACTAATGACCTTTTTTTTGTTTTTCAACTTAAAGAAGTCCCTTTAATATTTCTTGTGAGGCCAGTTTAGTGGTGATGATCTCTTTTAGCTATTGCTGGTCTGGAAAACTCTTTATCTCTCCTTCACTTCTGAATGATAACTTTGCTGGGCAGAGTATTTTGGTTGGAAGTTTGTTCTTTCAGCACTTTGAATATATCATGCCACTCCTTTCTGGACTGCAAAGTTTCTTCTGAAAAATCTGCTGATAGTCTTATGGGGGTTCTCTTGTACATAAAAAGTAGCACATAAAAAGCTACTTTTAATATTCTCTCCGTGTCTTTTTTTTTTTTTTTTTTTTGCGGTACGCGGGCCTCTCATCGTTGTGGCCTCTCCCGTTACGGAGCACAGGCTCCGGACGCGCAGGCTCAGCGGCCATGGCTCACGGGCCCAGCCGCTCCGCAGCATGTGGGATCTTCCCGGATCGGGGCACGAACCCGTGTCCCCTGCATCGGCAGGCGGACTCTCAACCACTGTGCCACCAGGGAAGCCCTCTCTCCTTGTCTTTAACTTTTGACATTTTAATTATAATGTTGTTTGGTGTGGGTCTTTTGGGGTTCCTCTTATTTGGAACTCTCTGGGCTTCCTGGATCTTGATGTCAGTTTCCTTCCCAAGGCAAGGGAAGTTTTTGGCTATCACTTCTTCAAGTAAGATTTCTGCCCCTTTCTCTCTCTCTTCTTCTGGGAGTTCTATAATGCAAATGTTAGTTCTTTTGATGTTGTCCCATAAGTCCTTAAGCTGTCTTCACTTTTTTTCTTTTTCCTTTTTTTTTTCTTTTCTTTTTGCTTCTCTGATTGAGTTCCACATTCCACTACCTTGTCTTTGAGTTGACTAATCCTTTCTTCTGCTTCGTGTTGTCTGTGTGGAATCCCTCTAGTGTATTTTTCAGTTCAGTTATTTTATTCTTCAGCTCTGTGACTTCTCTTCGGCACTTTCTTATATTTTCCATCTCTTTGCTTTAGTTCTCATTGTGTTCATTCATTCTTCTCCCCAGTTTGGTGACCTTCTTTATGACTATCACTTTGAACTCTTTATCATGTAAATTACTTATTTCCATTTCATTAAGGTTTCTTCTGAGGTTTTATCTTGTTCTTTCATTTGAAGTGTATTCTTGTGTTTCTTTATTTTGCTTGACTCTCTGTGTAGGTTTCTATACAGTAAATGAAACAACCACCTCTCCCAATCTTGAAGGCGTGGTCTTATGTAGGAGATGAACCTTGTCATTCAGCCCTGCCTAAGCTCTTATCTCTTAAACCTCTGTGCTTGTCCAAGCAGCCTGTTATATTTTTAATAACTCCCAGTAATTGAGGGTGCACAAGACCTGTCAGTGTCCCAAAGGGGAGCACCTCAGTACCTAGATTCAGACTGACTAGAAGCCAGATCCTCAGGGATCAGCTTTTAAAAGTATGCAAATATATACAGTCCTGTGGGACTGAAAGCGTAAACCCTGATAGCCACCAGAGCCAGGTCATCTGGAGGTGTCCCCTGGTGGCAGTTACAAAAACTGGGGCTCCAGATGAGTGTATAAGCTCTCTTCTGGGTGATACCAGTGAGCTATAGCAAGGCAGAGGGAGAGCACCAAAATGGCGTCCACAGCCTACATTCCTTGAGACCACCTCTGTAGGCCACTAAATGTGTGCAGTCCTGAAGCCTGCCCCTCAGGTTGAAGCTCCAGGACTGACAAAGTGGACTTCTTCTCAGAAATACTGGGGGGTGTGCCTCAGTCTGCTTTCTGTGCAGTGGCCTGGGGTGGTAGCCTGCCAAGAACCTTCTCTCTGATTCCATAGTCTATGGGACCCAGTAATGCAGTACCCCTTGCCCCCTGCCACCAAAGGCAGGCGCTCATGGGGATACCCCCTGGGTGGCAACTGCAAAAACTGGGGCACCAGATATAGAAACCAGGGAACCAGAGGCTTGTAAAACTCCCCTTCAGGAAACACTGGCACTCTAGAGCACAGCAGAGGATGAGTATGAAGATAGTTGCCCTCTGAAGTCTCTAGAAGGGATTACAACCAGCCCTTAGCCGCATCTTTAATTAGAATCCTTCCCCTAGGTCACAGTCATGATAATTAGCTAATAGGCCTCCTTCATGGAAAGACTGATTGCTTGGGCCTGTGGCCTGTTACTGCACCCATGGGGTGATAGCTGTTTAAGAACTCTTTCTTCATTGTTTACAGCTCTGGAGGACCCATAAGCATAAACCCCACTAGCCTCCAGAGCCAGCCAATCAAGTGACATCCCCTAGATGGCAGCCACAAAAATTGGGGCACCAGATGTAGGTAAAAGCACTCTTCTGGTAGATACTGGTGCTCTAGAGCAGAGGGAGGGTACAAAGATGGAGCCTGCCAGTCTCAGTCCCTGGAGAGTGTTCTAACAACCGCCTAGAAGTGTATTAAACTAGATGCCTACCCCTCAGACCGACGCCTTCACATAAACAGTTGAGCCTCCTTCACTTCAAGTCTAGGCATGATCCATCAGCTGCCTCTTTGCTGGTTCCTGGGATGGGCGAGTCTGAGCTCATGAGCCTTTAAGAGCGGATTCTCGGATTGCTTCAGTTTTGTGGGTTTCAGGACGCGAGCCCTGTTGGTTTTCAAAGTTAGATGTTTGAGGGCTCCTCTTTCAAGTGTGTGTCTTGAAAGTTGGGATGCCTGATGTGGGGTTTGAACCCTTTGTTCCTCAGGGAGAAGCTCTGGGTTTTGAGTTCCTTCCTGATTGTGGGTCACTGTGCCAGGGATGGGGTTTATGGTGTGCCAGCCTCTCCTACCTGCTTCAGTGTGGTTTTCTCCTTGTTTGTCTGATGTGTAGTTGTTATTCAGCCAGCTTTCAGGTTTTTTAAAGAGGAAATTGTTCCATATGTAACTGTAGTCTCAGGGTGTCCATAGGAGGAGGTGAGCTCAGGATCTTCCTACGTTGCCATCTTGAACTGAAACTCCAAGTTAAACATTTTTGAAATTTTATCTAGTTGAGCTGTAAACCAGGAATACCTTGCCTTGCAAGGTGGTGAGTTCATTATTCCTGGAGGAACACAGTACTAACTGGGTGGCCATCTCTCTGGAATTACTGCACTTGATGGGGCAGGGTGCTGGGGGAGTTGGTCTCTCTTTCCTTCCAACTCAAGATTGTGAGTCGGAACCCAAGTGTACTATTTGCCTTAGACTTAGAGAATGATTTACTCAGTTCTCTTCCATGAGGAAGCAACTGATGTACTTGAACTCTTATGCCTTCATTGAAGATATTAAGACTGACGTAACCTGTGGACATCATGTCTGGGAAGCCCTGAGGATACAGGGCAGAAAATGTCAAAATCAGCATAATAATGCAGATGTCAACACAAGTCAAGATCATCATACTAATATATGAACTGGGGAATCAATAATGATTGGACATGAGTTCATGAAGCAGTGTTTACCCATTTCTGACATGTCTCCAGGAAATTTCTGTATCAACACTAGCACGTGGTAATATATTTGGTCAGCTCATCTTACCATGCACTTACTCATTCATTTATTCACTCGCGTTGCTCATCCATCCATTCCTTCATGTGTACAACATGTATGAGGTACTTACTATGAGCAAGCCTGTCTGTAAGACACAGAGATGTCATCCTGTTTGCAAGAAGCCTGTGCCCTTGGGAGTGAACAGTCAAGGACACCTATAATAGGATAGAAACAAGGCTGTGGTTGAGATTTCTACCAAGGCGCAGCATCTGACTTTCTGGGTTGGGTAGTGCTCAGCAAGGATTGGCAGTGTTGTGTTGAGTAGCACGGATGACTGGCAGAGGCACTGAGAGGCAGTGGCTGCTTAGAAGCATCAGAAGAGGGTGGGGTAGCTAAAAGGATGTAACAGAGAGGGAGGTGGAGGATGAGGCTGGGCAGGGAGTCAGCTAGTGAGTGGCTTTGTCTATTACATGACAATTTTTGGATTTTTTTAGGCAGCAGGAATGCACTAATGAATTTTAAGCTTAATGGTCAGATGTGCATGTTAGAAAGCTCACTTTGCAAGACACAGTGTTAGGAGTTGACCACAATAACTCAAGGAAGAGATGACTTGCATTTGAATCTGGGTGGCGGCAGAAGGGATGGAGAGGAGGAACAGAGTCCAAAGGTGTGAGAACTAGCACCAGGGGTCATTTGAGTAATGAATTTGAAATATTATAGTTAGATAGATAAAGTGAATATATATTATATAGCACAATGTATATAGTTAGCACGTATGTTTAACATTAATATTATATATATATATATATATGTAATAAAGTGCTTAGTATGATGCTTTGTATCTAATGAACATTTGTCAGTAAAACTAACATTTGTATCCAAAAATGGTGCTTCCACTCTCTCTTTTGGCAGTATTTCTGGATGACCTTTTCTGTTCCATTGATCCACCTGTCATTTCTTCTTTCATTATCTCACTATCTTTTTTTCAAGTAATTTTTATTGGAGTATAGTTGATTTGCAATGTTGTGTTAGTTTCAAGTGTACAGCAAAGTGAATCAGTTATACATGTACATATATCTACTCTTTTTTTAGATTCTATTCCCACATAGGTCATTACAGAGTATTGAATAGAGTTCCCTGTGCTATACAGCAGGTTCTTATTAGTTATCTCTTGTATATATAGTAGTGGGTATATGTCAGTCCCAATCTCCCAATTTATCCCTCCCCCACTTTCCCCCTTGGTAACCATAAGTCTGTTTTCTACATCTGGGATTCTATTTCTGTTTTGTAAGTAAGTTCATTTGTACCAGTTTTTTAGATTCCACATATGAGCGATAGCATATGATATTTGTCTCTGTCTGACTTACTCAGTATGACAATCTCTAGGTCCATCCATGTCGCTGCAAATGGCATTATTTCATTCTTTATTAAATGGCTGAGTAATATTCCACTATATGTATGTACTCACTATCTTTTTTTTTAATTTATTTATTTATTTTTGGCTGTGTTGGGTCTTCGTTTCTATGCGAGGGCTTTCTCTAGTTGTGGCAAGAGGGGGCCACTCTTCATCATGGTGCGCGGGCCTCTCACTATCGCGGCCTCTCTTGTTGCGGAGCACAGGCTCCAGATGCGCAGGCTCAGTAGCTGTGGCGCACGGGCTTAGTTGCTCCGCGGCATGTGGGATCTTCCAAGACCAGGGTTCGAACCCATGTCCTCTGCATTGGCAGGCAGATTCTCAACCACTGCGCCACCAGGGAAGCCCCACTATCTTAATAATAAGAGCTTTTCAGTGTGTTTTCCTAGCTGATAGGTTAAATCCCTTCCTGGCTCTTCTTCACACATTCCTCTCTGTCTCTGTGATCATGCTGGCTTCCTTGGGAAGGCCCCCTCACTCTCCCAGGTGTACATGGAATTCCAGAATAAGCCTGGAATTACGGTGCACTATTAAGCTTATGGCTGTGACTTCCTGAGTGTCTGTAAGTTTTATCAGCTTCCAAATGCTTTGACATGGTGTGGGATCTCCCTGGGACTCTGTGACTTTCAGGAGGCGTTGGGGCCTCTGTAGAGACCCCCCAACACATGCTTTCCCAATGGAAGAAGGCCACGCGACATGCTGGGCTCTTTGGCTGTGTGTGTGTTTGTGTGTGTCTGTGTCTGTGCGTGTGTGTGTTGTGTGTGTCTGTGTTGGTGGGTGTGGTTTCCCCCACACTAGGCTGTGGCTGCCAAGATGATGAGGAGCTTTATGAGTTGACAAGGCCCCAGACTGCATTTTGTTTCTGTCTACCCTGGAGTTTGTGCGTCTGTTTTGAGTTGCGTCCCTGTTTCTGAAAGAATAATGCTGGTTATCTGTAAACTCATCAGTTTAAACTGTAACCCTGGAGAAAATTATATCCTTAGTTGTATGCAGGGAGGTAGGAAGGTAGCTGGGAGCTGATGTACAACCTTGGCTCTTTATTTTTGCTGCCACTATGGAGCCTTTGTAGCTTGGGCCAAACCGAAGACAGAAGTGGGCAGAGTGATTGATTATTGCTGAGCGGTTATCAAGCCAGGGTACCTCGGGACTCCTGGGCTCAGTGTGAGATAGATGAAGCTGCTCCCTCATCCACATGAGGTGTCCTGCAGAAATTCGGTGTTGACTCAACTGCACTAGAAGGGAATTTCTAAAATTTCAGAGGTGGAGGTTATTTTTATTAATTAATATTTGGAAAATTGGGTGGCTATTGGAGAAAAGAATGTATAGTTTAGAGCATCAATGCTCTAACCTCTCTGCATCTATGTAAAATTTCCTCTCAGTCACCATAGCGCTTTTTTTTTTTAACATCTTTATTGGAGTATAATTCTTTACAATGGTGTGTTAGTTTCTGCTTTATAACAAAGTGAATCAGTTATACATATACATATGTCCCCATATCTCTTCCCTCTTGCATCTCCCTCCCTCCCACCCTCCCTAACCATAGCACTTTAATTAGTATTGCTTTATTTCTTAATATCAGATAGGCCCCCCCTCAGTTTTCTTCTTTTAGAAAAATATCTAAGTTTTATCACCTCTGTGTTCTTCTAGGTTAATTTTAGAACCTTTTGTTATGTTTCAGAAAAAAAATTCCATTTGGAATTATATTAAACCTGTACATTAAAAAGAAATAATGGTACCTTCATAACATTCCATCTTCTAAGTAAGAAACATGTCTCCCTCTGCCAGTTTATATATGTCTCATTTTATCCATTTAGTAAAATTTTATAATTTTCCTCCTATTGGTTAAAGTTATGTCTAAGTGTACTGTCATAGTTGTTGCTTTTACAAATAGAAATTTTTTTACATTTGATACTCTGGTTGGTTATAGCCAGAATACAAAACACTGCCCTGGAAGCACTTAATGTCACTGGCATGGCCATCTTCAAGGTTACCAGGGCCCTTTTCACTGCCAAACCAAATGGCCCTTTTCAGGCTTGATTTCCCTGTGACATTCATCAGTGTGGACACTCTTTTTCTTTATGAATATACATGTACTATAATATGTAGTAGTAATCCCTCTTCTCTTCTCCTAGTAGATGTTTTTCTCATGGGTATTTAATTTTCTTTTTCAACATCACTTTATAATAGATGGCTCCAAGTTCAATCTTCACATCTCATCCATACTCATCCATATATACTCAACCGTTTTTAAGACCTTTCTATGGGTCAGGCACTGGGGTGACCACATCCCTGCCATTAAGTACCTAGACATGGAACCATGGGAGAAGCCTTCCTATGGGACAGGTAAGATGCTGTATCTGTCAGGATCCCAGCAGGAAACAAATGTCACACTCAGAAGGGGTGTTTAAAGGGATTTTAGCAAAACATTTACAAAGGTTTGGGCAGAGTTAAGGGAAATCAGCAAGGAATGACCAGGCATGGTGAATTACTCCAAGGCTAGGAACAGAGGAGGAAGCAGTTGCCATGCCAGTGCCTAAAGGGGCAGGAAGCAGGGAGAGGTTAACAGAACACGGGGTTAGCTCTAAGCCTAGGCTAACCCTAGGAGATACCTGCCTGAACACAACTGTGCCATAGTAGAATGCAGCCTCTACCAAACCACACCTGGTCGGGAGGGAGCTGGAGGATAAATACCCCAACCTCTCTCTCTTCTTGTCCATCAGTCTCCTCAAGGCAGCTCCTGGTGGTTGAGCCCATCCCAAAACCAGAAGGCAAGGGAACCCATGATGCTGTCTAAATAGGTCTGTCTCCTGGGGCATAAAGCAGAGAAAAAGGGTGGAGAGAAACATGAAGAATATTCAGTAAAGGTGCTATGGGATGGCTGACCTCAATTGGTTCTTCCTTCTTCCTTAACTTCAACTTCTTGCCAATAGCATCCCTTGGCTCTGCAGTCTTCAGCTACAGTAACTCAAGAGGCAGTGCCTCTGGAGGGAGAAGAAGGCAATGCCGAGTCCTCTCAGGCCTGGGGCCAAGCAGCCACCCCATTCTCTTCCCTCTTTCCCTCCTTCTTCTCTTTGCCAATTACAACTTCCATGCCTACACGTTCATATCAGTCTGCAGCGGCTACAGTTGCTTCTGGCCAAAAAGCAAAGGGCACTTTCAGAAAAGAAAGTTCCCTGGGTGCATGGAGTCATCCCAGCTTGTCCCAGTGGCATCTTCTCCCAGCTAAGTAAGGACCAACTTGAGTCTTGTTGGTGAACTTGAACTTTTATTTATTGTTGCCAACAGTTTCTGGGACCTGCTAAGTAAGCACATTAAAATGCAAGTGAAAATTTTTGCTGCTTTGTTGAACCTTTCTGGCAGATTCAATTGGGGGGAAAATGGGAACACATGGACCACAAAATATATAATTCATAGTTGTCACATTGCACTCTGAGGAATGATCTTTTTTGAGGCTGCTAAGTGGGTGCCTTTCATGATGGAAGAAATAATGCCACAGAAAGGGGAAAAAAATCTCACTTGGGAGGCAGCATTCCCCATGTGTCCTTGGTAGGATTAGCCTGCATTCCTAGACTTAATTCCTATGCCATTTTGTAATAAATTCCCTCCCTGGCCCTTCTGCCTGCATTGGAAGGGCTGTCCATGGGAGCATGCTGGGCAAACACAGCTGAGATGTATTTTAGCTCTGAGGTGGCATTTAATGACCTGGGATTGGAAGCTATCTATGTAGGCTGGACAAAAGAAATGCTGTATCGTCAAGGGGAGAAAAAGGTGTGCACAGATGAAATAAGAGGAAGAATCAGATGTTTTCCACTGAACCTGCTGAGTTAAGTTGAAGGTCAATCCTGCTCCATTTGGGCAGTCTCTCTTCTTGACCCTTGGGCTCCATTCTGGCAAGAAAACCACAGAAGGCTGAGTTTCTGGCTTTCGATAAGAGGCTGCAAATATTGGGGAGGGAAAAGGGAAACCCAGGGTGAATGATCAAAAGCAGACAAAACGAGGAGAAGAACCCACTGTCAGTAGTCTCTTTATCATCTTCTAAAATTATGTAATATTTCACACCATATATATCACATATGTGTCAGGTAATAATTATATAATGAATACTAGCCATGTCTCCCTCCCAGCTTTACAATGGAGCGTTACCAGGATCTTGAGGTTCTTTGGGTGTCCTTCTCCCGTCATAATCCATGCTCTTTTTTACTGCTGTTTATAGTTTCAGTACATAGATTTTTATTTCTAAACTATATTTTGATTACTTTTTGAAACTTTGTATAAATGGAATTCTATGCATTTTTAAACATCTTTATTGGAGTATAATTGCTTTACAATGATGTGTTAGTTTCTGCTATGTAACAAAGTGAATCAACTATACATATACATGTATCCTCATATCCCCACCCTCTTGCGTCTCCCTCCCACCCTCCCTATCCCACCCCTCTAGGTGGACATGAAGCACCTAACTGATCTCCCTGTGCTATGTGGCTGCTTCCCACTAGCTATCTATTTTACATTTGATAGTATATATAAGTCCATGCCACTCTCTCACTTCATCCCAGCTTACCATTCCCCCTCGCTGTGTCTTCAAATCCATTTTCTATGTCTGCATCTTTATTCCTGTCCTGCCCCTATGTTCTTCAGAACCTTTTATTTTTTAGATTCCATTTATATGTGTTAGCATACAGTATTTGTTTTTTACTTTCTGACTTAACTTCACTCTCTATGAGTCTCTAAGTCCATCCACCTCACTATGAATAACACAATTTCGTTTCTTTTTATGGCTGCGTAATATTCCATTGTATATATGCGCCACATCTTCTTTATCCATTCATTTGTCAATGAATAGTTAGGTTGCTTCCATGTCCTGGCTATTGTAAATAGAGCTGCAATGAACATTTTGGTACATGACTCTTTTTGAATTATGGTTTTCTCAGGGTATATGCCCAGTAGTGGGATCGCTGGGTTGTATGGTAGTTCTATTTTTAGTTTTTTGAGGACCCTCCATACTGTTCTCCACAGTGGCTATATTAATCTACATTCCCACCAACAGTGCAAGAGGGTTCCCTTTTCTCCACACCCTCTCCTGCATTTATTGTTTGCAGATTTTTTGATGGTGGCCATTTTGACTGGTGTGAGGTGATACCTCATTGTAGTTTTGATTTGCATTCCTCTAATGATTAGTGATGTTGACCATCCTTTCATGTGTTTGTTGGCAATCTGTATATCTTCTTTGTAAAATGTCTGTTTACATCTTCTGCCCATTTTGGATTGGGTTGTTTGTTTTTTTTGATATTGAGCTGCATGAGCTGCTGGTATATTTTGGAGATTAATCCTTTGTTAGTTGCTTCATTTGCAAATACTTTCTCCCATTCTGAGGGTTATTTTTCATCTTGTTTATGGTTTCCTTTTTTGTGCAAAAGCTTTTAAGTTTCATTAGGTCCCATTTGTTTATTTTTGTTTGTATTTCCATTTCTCTAGGAGGTGGGTCAAAAAGGATCTTGCTGTGATTGATGTCATAGAGTGTTCTGCCTATGTTTTCCTCTAAGAGTTTTATAGTGTCTGGCCTTACATTTAGGTCTTTAATCCATTTAGAGTTTATTTTTGTGTATGGTGTTAGGGAGTGTTTCATTCTTTTACATGTAGCTGTCCAGTTTTCCCAGCACCACTTATTGAAGAGGCTGTCTTTTCTCCATTGTATATTCCTGCCACCTTTATCAAAGATAAGGTGACCATATGTGCGTGGGTTTATCTCTGAACTTTCTATCCTGTTCCATTGATCTATATTTCTGTTTCTGTGCCAGTACCATACTGTCTTGATTACTGTAGCTTTGTAGTATAGTCTGAAGTCCAGGAGCCTGATTCCTCCAGCTCCGTTTTTCTTTCTCAAGATTGCTTTGGCTATTTGGAATCTTTTGTGTTTCCATACAAATTGTGAAATTTTTTGTTCTAGTTCTGTGAAAAATGCCAATGATAGTTTGATAGAAATTGCATTGAATTTGTAGATTGCTTTGAGTAGTATAGTCATTTTCACAATGTTAATTCTTCCAATCCAAGAATATTGTCTATCTCTCCATCTGTATGTATCATCTTTAATTTCTTTCATCAGTGTCTTATAGTTTTCTGCATACAGGTCTTTTGTCTCCTTAGGTAGGTTTATTCCTAAGTATTTTATTCTTTTTGTTGCAATGGTAAATGGGAGTGTTTCCTTGATTTCACTCTCAGATTTTTCATCATTAGTACATAGGAATGCCAGAGATTTCTGTGCATTACTTTTGTATCCTGCTACTTTACCAAACTCATTGATTAGCTCTAGTAGTTTTCTGGTAGCATCTTTAGGATTCTCTATGTATAGTATCATGTCATCTGCAAAGAGTGACAGTTTTACTTCTTCTTTTCCAATTTGTATTCCTTTTATTTCTTTTTCTTCTTTGATTGCCATGGCTAGGGCTTCCAAAACTATGTTGAATAATAGTAGTGAGAATGGGCATCCTTGTCTTGTTCCTGATCTTAGTGGAAATGGTTTCAGTTTTTCACCATTGAGAACGATGTTGGCTGTGGGTTTGTCATATATGGCCTTTATTATGTTGAGGTAGGTTCCCTCTATGCCCACTTTCTTTTTTTTTTTTTTTTTTTTGCGGTATACAGGCCTCTCACTGTTGTGGCCTCTCCCGTTGCGGAGCACAGGCTCCGGATGCACAGGCTCAGCGGCCATGGCTCACAGGCGCAGCCGCTCCGTGGCATGTGGGATCTTCCCAGACCGGGGCACGAACCTGTGTCCCCTGCATCGGCAGGTGGACTGTCAACCACTGTGCCACCAGGGAAGCCCTATGCCCACTTTCTAGAGAGTTTTTATCATGACTGGATGTTGAATTTAGTCAAAAGCTTTTTCTGAATCTATTGAGATGATCATATGGTTTTTCTTCTTCAATTTGTTAATATGGTGTATCACACTGATTGATTTGCATATATTGAAGAGTCCTTCCATTCCTGGGATAAACCCCACTTGATCATGGTGTATGATCCTTTTAATGTGCTGTTAGATTCTGTTTGCTAGTATTTTGTTGAGGATTTGTGCATCTGTATTCATCAGTGATATTGGCTTGTAGTTTTCTTTTTTGTGGCATCTTTGTCTGGTTTTGGTATCAAGGTGATGGTGGCCTCGAAGAATGAGTTTGGGAGTGTTCCTCCCTCTGCTATATTTTGGAAGAGTTTGAGAAGGATAGGTGTTAGGTCTTCTCTAAATGTTTGATAGAATTCGCCTGTGAAGTCATCTGGTCCTGGGCTTTTGTTTGTTGGAAGATATTTAATCACAGTCTCAATTTCAGTGCTTGTGATTGGTCTGTTTATATTTTCTATTTCCTCCTGGTTCAGTCTCGGAAGGTTGTGCTTTTCAAAGAATTTGTCCATTTCTTCATATAGTTGCTTGTAGTAATCTCTCATGATCCTTTGTATT
Source organism: Mesoplodon bidens (assembly GCF_964165515.1). Lineage (NCBI taxonomy): Eukaryota > Metazoa > Chordata > Mammalia > Artiodactyla > Ziphiidae > Mesoplodon > Mesoplodon bidens. The sequence goes on from NC_138171.1 coordinate 41,830,746, forward strand.
TCTGCATTGTCAGTTGTTACTTCTCCTTTTTCATTTCTATTTCTATTGATTTGAGACTTCTCCATTTTTTTCTTGACCAGTCGGGCTAATGGTTTATCAATTTTGTTTATCTTCCCAAAGAACCAGCTTTTAGTTTCATTGATCTTTTCTCTTGTTTCCTTCATTTCTTTTTCTGTTATTTCTGATCTTTCTTTATGATTTCTTTCCTTCTGCTAACTTCGGGGTTTTTTTGTTCTTCTTTCTCTAATTGCTTTAGGTGTAAGGCTAGGTTGTTTAATTGAGATGTTTCTTGTTTCTTGAGGTAGGATTGTATTGCTGTAAACTTCCCTCTTAGAACTGCTTTTGCTGCATCCCATAGATTTTGGGTCTTCGTGTTTTCATTGTCATTTGTTTCTAGGTATTTTTTGATTTTCTCTTTTTTTAATTTAATTTAATTTTTTTACACAGCAGGTTCTTATTAGTTATCCATTTTACACATATGAGTGTATATATGTCAATCCCAATATCCCAGTTTATCACACCACCACCTCCCCCTGCCAGATTTCCTCAGTGATCTCTTGGTTATTTAGTAGTGTATTGTTTAGCCTCCATGTGTTTGTATTTCTTACACATTTTTTCCTGTAATTGATATTTAGTCTCATAGCGTTGTGGTCGGAAAAGATACTTGATACGATTTCCATTTTCTAAACTTTACCAAGCCTTGATTTGTGACCCAAGATATGATCTATCCTGGAGAATGTTCCATGAGCACTTGAGAAGAAAGTGTAATCTGCTGTTTTGGATGGAATGCCCTATAAATATCAATTAAGCCCATCTTGTTTAATGTATTATTTAAAGCTTGTGTTTCCTTATTTATTTTCATTTTGGATGATCTGTCCATTGGTGAAAGTGGGGTGTTAAAGTCCCCTACTATGATTGTGTTACTGTTGGTATCCCCTTTTATGGCTGTTAGCATTTGCCTTATGTACCGAGGTGCTCTTTGCTGGGTGCATAAATGTTTACAATTGTTACATCTTCTTCTTGGATTTATCCCTTGATCATTATGTAGTGTCCTTCATTGTCTCTTGTAATAGTCTTTATTTTAAATTCTATTTTGTCTGATATGAGAGTTGCTACTCCAGCTTTCTTTTGATTTCCATTTGCTTGGAATATCTTTTTCCATCCCGTCACTTTCAGTCTGTATGTGTTCCTAGGTCTGAAGTGGGTCTCTGGTAGACAGCATATATACGGGTCTTGTTTTTGCATCCATTCAGCCAGTCTGTGTCTTTTGGTTGGAGCATTTAATCCATTTACATTTAAAGTAGTTATCGATATGTATTACTATTTTCTTAATTCCTTTGGGTTTGTTATTGTAAGTCTTTTCCTTCTCTTGTGTTTCCTGCCTAGAGAAGTTCCTTTAGCATTTGTTGTAGAGCTGGTTTGGTGGTGCTGAATTCTCTTAGCTTTTGCTTGTCTGTAAAGGTTTTAATTTCTCTGTCGAATCTGAATGAGATCCTTGCTGGGTAGAGTAATCTTGATTGTAGGTTTTTCCCTTTCATCACTTTAAATATGTCCTGCCGCTCACTTCTGGCTTGCAGAGTTTCTGCTGAAAGATCAGCTGTTAACCTTATGGGGATTCCCTTTTATGTTAATTGTTGCTTTTCCCTTGCTGCTTTTAATATTTTTTCTTTGCATTTAATTTTTGATAGTTTGATGAATATGTGTCTTGGCATGTTTCTCCTTGGATTTATCCTGTATGGGACTCTCTGCGCTTCCTGGACTTGATTGACTATTTCCTTTCCCATATTCGGGAAGTCTTCCACTGTAATCTCTTCAAATATTTTCTCAGTCCCTTTTTCTTTCTCTTCTACATCTGGGATCCTTATCATTCGAATGTTGGTGCATTTAATGTTGTCCCAGAGGTCTCTGAGACTGTCCTCAATTCTTTTCATTCTTTTTTCTTTATTCTGCTCTGCAGTAGTTATTTCCACTATTTTATCTTCCAGGTCACTTATCCGTTCTTCTGCCTCAGTTATTCTGCTACTGTTTCCTTCTAGAGATTTTTAAATTTCATTTATTGTGGTGTTCATCATTGTTTGTTTTGTCTTTTGTTCTTCTAGGTCCTTGTTAAACGTTTCTTGTATTGTCTCCATTCTATTTCCAAGATTTTGTATCATCTTTACTATCATTACTTTGAATTCTTTTTCAGGTAGACTGCCTATTTCCTCTTCATTTATTTGGTCTGGTGGGTTTTTACCTCACTCCTTCATCTGCTGTGTGTTTCTCTGTCTTCTCATTTTGCTAAACTTACTGTGTTTGAGGTCTTCTTTTTGCAGGCTGCCCCCAGTTGTTCCCATTGTTTTTGATGTCTGCCCCCAGTGGCTAAGGTTGGTTCAGATTGTGTAGGCTTCCTGGTGGAGGGGACTGGTGTATGTGCTCTGGTGGATGAGGCTGGATCTTGTCTTTCTGGTGGGCAGGACCACGTCTGGTGGTGTGTTTTGGGGTGTCTGTGACCTTATTATGATGTTAGGCAGCCTCTCTGCTAATGGGTGGTGTTGTGTTCCTGTCTTGCTAGTTGTTTGGCATAGGGTGTCCAGCACTGTAGCTTGCTGGTCATTGAGTGGAGCTGGGTCTTAGCATTGAGTTGGAGATCTCTGGGAGAACTTTCACTGTTTGATATTACGTGAGGCCAGGAGGTCGCTGGTGGACCAGTGTCCTGAACTCGGCTCTCCCACCTCAGAGGCTCAGGTCTGACACCCGGCCAGAGCACCAAGACCCTGTCAGCCACATGACTCAGAAGAAAATGGAGAAAAAAAAGAATGAACAAAAGAAAAATAACTAAATAAAATAATAAAGTTATTAAAGTAGAAAAAAGTTATTAAAAATAAAAAATAAAAAAGTAATAAAAAAAAGAAAGAGAGAAAGAAAGAAGAGAGCAACCAAACCAAAAACAAATCCACAAATGATAACAAGCACTAAAAACTATACTAAAAACAAAAAACAAAAAACCCAGATAGAACCCTAGGACAAATGGCAAAAGCAAAGCTATACAGACAAAATCACACTAAGAAGCATACACATACACACTCACAAAAAGAGAAAAAGGAAAAAAATATATATATATAAAAGGAAGAGAGCAACCAAATCAATAAACAAATCTACCAGTGATAATAAGCTCTAAATACTAAACTAAGATAAACATAAAACCAGAAACCAGTCAGTTGCATACAGCCAACCCCTAGTCTACTGTTGCTCCCAAAGTCCACCACCTCAATTTTGGGTTGATTCGTTGTCTATTCAGGTATTCCACAGATGCAGGGTACATCAAGTTGATTGTGGAGATTTAATCTGCTGCTCCTGAGGCTGCTGGGAGAAATTTCCCTTTCTCTTCTTTGTTCGCACAGCTCCTGGGGTTCAGCTTTGGATTTGTCCCCGCCTCTGCATGTAGGTCACCTGAGAGCATCTGTTCTCCCCCGAGACAGGACTGGGTTAAAGTAGCAGCTGATTAGGGGGCTCTGGCTCACTCAGGCCGTGGGGAGGCAGGGGTACGCAGTGTGGGGCGAGCCTGCGGTGGCAGAGGCCAGCATGACGTTGCAACAGCCTGAGGCGTGCCATGTGTTCTCCCAGGGAAGTTGTCCCTGGATCACGGGCCCCTGGCAGTGACGGGCTGCACAGCCTCCCGGGGGGTGTAGTTAGTGACCTTTGCTTGCACACAGGCTTTTTGGTGGCTGCAGTAGCAGCCTTAGCATCTCATGCCCGTCTCTAGTGTCCACACTGATAGCTGCAGCTCACGCCCGTCTCTGGAGCTCATTTAGGCAGTGCTGTGAATCTCCTCTCCTCGTGCACCTGGAAACAACGGTCTCTTGCCTCTTCAGCAGTTCCAGACCTTTTCCCTGACTCCCTCCCTGCTAACTGTGGTGCACTAGCCCCTTCAGGCTGTGTTCACGCAGCTGACCCCAGTCCTCTCCCTGGGATGTGACCTCTGAAGCCCGAGCCTCAGCTCCCAGCCCCAACCCGTTCTGCCAGGTGAGCAGACAAGCCTCTCGGGCTGGTGAGTGCTGGTTGGCGCTGATCCTCTGTGCAGGAATCTCTCCACTTTGCCCTCTGCACCCCTGTTGCTGCTCTCTCCTCTGTGGCTCCTAAGCTTCCTGCCCACCACCCCCGTTTCCACCATTGAAGGGGCTTCCTAGTGTGTGGAAACTTTTCCTTGTTCACAGCTCCCTCCCAGAGGTGCAGGTCCTGTCCCTATTCTTTTTTCTCTGGTTTTCCTTTTTTTTTTTTTTTTTTTTTTGCGGTACACGGGCCTCTCACTGTTGTGGCCTCTTCCGTTGCGGAGCACAGGCTCCGGACGCGCAGGCCCAGCGGCCATGGCTCACGGGCCCAGCCGCTCCACGGCATGTGGGATCTTCCCGGACCAGGGCACGAACCCGTGTCCCCTGCATCGGCAGGCGGACTCTCAACCACTGCTCCACCAGGGAAGTCCTGTTTTTCCTTTTTTCTTTTGCCCTACCCGGGTATGTGGGGAGTTTTTTGCCTTTTGGGAAGTCTGAGGTCTTCTTCCATCATTCAGTAGGTGTTCTGTAGGAGTTGTTCCACATGTAGATGTAGTTTTTTTTTTTTTTTTTTTTTTTTTTTTTTTTTTTTTTTTTTTTTGCTGTACGCGGGCCTCTCACTGCTGTGGCCTCTCCCGTTGCGGAGCACAGGCTCCGGACACACAGGCTCCGCGGCCATGGCTCACGGGCCCAGCCGCTCCGCGGCATGTGGGATCTTCCGGGATAGGGGCACGAACCCGTGTCCCCTGCATCGGCAGGCGGACTCTCAACCACTGCGCCACCAGGGAAGCCCTAGATGTAGTTTTGATGTACTTGTGGGGAGGAAGGTGATCTCCACATCTTACTCGTCCGCCATCTTGAAGGCGCCCCTCAATTCTATGCATTTTTGATGCTCGCTCTTTACATGAAGTCTGTGAGATTTATCTGTTTATCTGGAAGTCATTCATTCTCATTGCTGTATAGTATTCCTTTTTAATGAGTGTATTACCGTTTATTTACCATTCTTCATTGTATTTTGAACACTGGATTCTTCCTTCCTACAAAATTTTCTGGGCAGAGTATTTGTGTGTATGTTGGGAACTGGGTGGCATGTCTTATTCTGTCTCCATTACTTTTGGATGGTCAAATAATTAATCCTTCTAAGCCTCCATTTTTTCATCTCTAAAGTGATCATGGTAATATCTACCCTGCCTGCCTAAGAGAAAAATGGATACAAAAGCATTTAAAAATTTTAGAGCCTAAACAACAGTCAACAGTGGGTGGAGAGAGAGTGGTCAAGTGGATTTATGAAGACAGCAGAAAGTTTAAGCACTTGGTTGGTATTGAGATGTTTCTCCATCCTTTTAAGTCTTCCTTCCTTGAAGTCTTGAGCTTCAAATGAAGCTTCAGTGAGAGAACATGCATGCAGAGTACAGAAGTAGTAAGTCCTAAAGTATGCAACTCCTACTGTAGATATGGTGGAAGCATAAGAGGGCATGTGGTCAGAGAACACTTCCTGAGCATCGTCTCTTTGTTCTTGCTACTCAACATCTTGGCCCTCCCACTCCTTACAATGGCTACGGTCCCCTCCAAACTGATAGCTGCCAGGGTTCATGTTTTGGGCCTTCTCTTACCTTCTGGACTTCCATGCCCAAGTGTTTCAGCTCCCCACTGGATGTATGATCCTATCTGAATGTCCCATGAATGCTCCATATACCACATGTAGAGACTAGAATGCATCTTCTCGAACTTCCTTCTGTGTGCCCTGTTTTGTGAGTGATATTGCCACTCAGTCCTCTCGCTGGAAACCCCAAGCTCACTCACTTATTCCTTCTCTCTCACCCTAACTCGTGTCTGTCTCCTGCCTTGTGATGATATCTCTTAAATGTTTCTCAAGTCTGTCCTCTCTTTTTGATCACCACCACTCATACCTTAACATGATGCCCCTTCTATCCTGGTCTGGGCTGCTGCAACAGCTCCAGAACTAGTCTCCTTATCTGTCACAGAGACCAGGTTTTATCCTCCCTTGTATCTCTAACTGTATCCAGAACTCAGGTCTCATCTTCCTTTAACAGCTGCAGAACCTTAACAAAGTTACCACGTTCTCAGATTCAGTGTCCTCATTTGTCAAATAGAGATCATTATCATACCTTCCTCATGAGGTTTTCAAAAGATTAGATGAAACAGTGATACAATATATGCAAATCACTTAGCAGGGTGCTTCCCAGCACACAACAGATGCTCAATAAATGGTAGTTGGCCTTACTGTTAGTGCCTGTTCTTGTGCTATCTACCTTTTGGTAAAAATTGTAAATTGTGCCTCAGATCATGTTACTTTCCTTCTCCATGCTTTAGATACCTTGTCATGTACAGATAAAATCTAACCTCAAGGGAACCAAGGCTGCATAATGAATCTTGTGGGCCCTAAGCACTTTGGCCTTCACAGAAAAACAATAAAACAACAATTTAAAAAAGAGTATTAAAAATTTTATTTGATAACTGTGTCTTTCTGATTTTAAAAGAAATTTAAACATCTTCCTGAACCCTTAAAAATATTGGGGGACCTAGGCACTGTGTTTACTGTGATGAATAGATAAGTCCTCCCTGAAGGGACCATGTACCTTCTCTCTCTCTCTCTTTTTATCCCCAGTCTTGCTGAGGTTATTTCCTCCCAACCATCCTTTTTTCTTTTAGTTTCTCTCCCTCTCTTTCCTCCCTCCCTCCCTCCCTTCCTTCATTCCTTCCTTTCTTCCTTCCTTCCTCTCTCTCTCCATCTGTCCCTGTTACTCCTTTCTTCCTTGATGTCTTTCTTTTGTTTCATTAGTTTTTGTTCTTTTGTTTATTATTGCTTTTCTGGGGCTTTCTCTCTTTTTTTTCTAATTCCTTGGGTTAGATGCTTACCTTATTAATTATCAGTTCTTCCTTTCCCCCCCCTTAATATATGCATTTATATAGTTACTTCCAAGTATTGCATTAGCAGGATCCTACAAGTTTTGAGATGTACTGTTTCATGTTCTGTTAGTTTCATGTAACTTCTAATGGCAATGTGATTAATTATTTGACCCACATTTGTTTTAGAAGTCTTTTAAAACTGCCCAAATGTGTGAATCCTTTGTGGTATTTTTATTGTTGGCTTCTGTTTTTTATTGCTTTATGTTCAAAGGTGATCTGTAAGCTAGGTTGAGACTTGTTTGTGGCCTGTCAATTGTTTAAATGTTCCATATACTCTTGTAGAGAATACACGATTATTAGAAAGTCAGGTGCAATGTCCATTAGATCAAACATCTTAACTTTGTTGTTCAGTTCTACCGTATCTTTGCTAAATTTTTGTCCTTATCTGTTCAGTACTGAGAGATGTATTAATATTTCCCACTATGATTGTGGATTTGTTAATTTCTTCTTGTAATGTGGTCCATTTTTGTTTTATGTAATTTGAAGCTATGTTGTCAGGTGCTTGGTAGTTTGTAATTCCTAAGAGCTTCTGTTAGATTGTTACTTTTATCATTATGTAACGACCTTCTTCATCCCCATAAGGCTGTTTGCCCTAAAGTCTGTTTTTATCTGATGTTTATAGAGTGATTCCAGCTTTCTTTTGGTTAGTATTGTCATGGTCTATATTTTCTTTATCCAATTCCACTCTGTTTTTTTGATATTGATTGTATTCATTTTGCGTAGTTACTATAACCAATGACCATAATCTTGATGGCTTAAAACAACAGAAATTTTTTCTCTCACAGTTTGAGGCTAGAATTCTGAAATCAAGATGTTGGCCAAGCCATGCTTTCTCTGAAGGGTCTAGGAAGTAATCCTCCCTTTCCTCTTCCTAGCTTCTGGGAGTTGTTAGCAATCCTGGGCATTGCTTGCCTTGCAGCTGTATCCTTCAATATCTGTTGTCAAATGACCTTCTTCCCTCTGTGTATCCATATTTGTATCTCTAAATTTTTCTCATATGAGTACACCAGTTATATTAATTTGATTACATATGCAAAACCCCTATCTCCAAATAAAGTCATACTCATAGGTTCAGAGTAGACAGGGGGCCACTGATCAACTCAGTACCTTCATAATTAGAAATTATGAAACATTTAAGGCATACAAAAGGTCTCGTATTCTGTGCACATTTGAGCTCCAAAACGTCAGCCTTTAGTTAATGAGCAATGCATCCTTCACCCCATCCCAGCAGATAGAGTCTCAACTCTGATTAAAACTTACCTCTGGGCATTTCCTTTAACTTCTTGCAAGCTCAGCTATGCATTTACAGTATTAAAAAAGTTTTCATTCAGAATTTTTAGGTAGTTTATTGGAAAGTTTTCCTGTTGTTTTAGCCTTCCGTCTTGCTGGAAATAGAATTGCCTATCATAAGCGGGTTTTTAAAAATAGCTTTATTGAGATTTTTTTCACATGATATCATTCATCCACTGAAAGTGTACAATTTAGTGGTTTTTAATATACTCACAAAGTTGTACAAACATCACCACACTCTATTTCCAGAACATTTCCATCGCCCAAAAAGACACTCGATACACATTAGCAGTCACTCCCCATTCCCTCCCCAAATACCCACCACCCTAAGCAGATACAGATCTACTTTCTATCTCTATAGATGTGCCTATTCTGTGCATTTCAGGTAAACAGAACCATACAGCATGTGGTCTTTCCTGTCCAGCATTATTTATTCGGCATGTTTTCAAGGTTCACTCATGTTGTATATATCACTACAGACAGTCTCTGACTTACAGTGGTTCGATTTATGATTTCCTTGACTTTATGATGGTACAAAAGTGATAAGCATTCAGTAGAAACCATACTTTGAATTTTGATCTTTTCCTGGGCCAGCAATATGCAGTACGGTACTGTCTTATGATGCTGGGCAGTGACAGCGAGCCACAGCGCGCAGTCAGTCATGTAACATGAAGGTAAACAACCAACACATTTACAACCATCTTGTACCCATGCAACCATTCTGTTTTACACTTTCAGTACAGTATTCAATAAATTTCGTGAGATATTCAACACTCTTTATTATAAAACATGCTTTGTGTTAGAATGAGTTTGCCCAACTGTAGGTAAGTGTTCTGAGCACGTTTAAGGGAGGCTAGGCTAAGCTATGATGTTTGGGAGGTTAGATGTTTTAAATGCATTTTCAACTTACGATATTTCAACTTCTGATGGGTTTATCGGGATGTTAACTCTTTTGTAAGTTGAGGAAGATCTGTACTTCTTTAAAAAGATAGTTTTTTATTGCCAAATAGTATCACATTGTGTGGGTGTACCACATTTTGTTTTATTCACTTATCAGTTGATAGACACAGCTAATCTGAATAATGCTTCTATGAACATTTGTGTACAAGTTTTCAAGTGGGCATATCTTTTCATTTCTCTAGGGTAAAAACTGGAACTGCTGGATCATATGGTAAAACTATGCTTAGCATTTTGAAGAAATGCCAGACTATTTTCCAAAGTAGCTGCACCATTATGCATTCCCACTAGTAATGTCCTATCGGGAGTGATTTTAAAATCCAACATAGGTGTCTATACTTGACCTGGGACGAGTCCTTACAGATTTTGGAGCACAGCGAAGGTGATGTTATTGGAATGGTTGGTGCACAGCGATGTGGCATGAGAGATTAAAGACCAGGAAGCAGGTCACTTCCTGTGACCAGGAAGTGTTGGAGTAATCCAGTTCTCAGTTGATGGTTCCTCTGTTGGGCTGATGGAGGGCAGAAAAGATGTCAGGGTTCCCGAAGAACACCATGGATGGTGGAAATGATTCTCAGGTAGAAAAATGATGTTCACTTGAGACCAATCCTGAGATGCTTGCTGAACCTTTCCTTACTGATTTTATATCACAGAAAACAAATTTTTATTTTCAGAGAAGCAGGAAACGGAATACAGGTCTTGCCATTATGGGGTGGAGGACCATCCTGTGACTGGAGCAGATTTACTGGCCTTTGACTTACTTGAGAATGCCTTCCTGGGAGTTTATGGTCCTCCTAGGCTTTGTGGTCTGCCCTCCACGAAAGCTGAGGATGCTTTTTACATCTCTGGTCCATGGTCTTCCTGCCCGTGGTAGGAAGTGGGGTGTGTGTGTGTGCACACGCCTGATGGTGAACAGGGTAGCTTGAGCATTTGAAATAGCAAAAGAGAATGAGAACCCTTAACAGCAGAAGTTTTCAAGCCGAGAAGTAAAACCTCCCATAACTGTAGGATTTTAAAATTAGACATCAAGCTGTTTATCGTTTAATGGAACAACAGGTATAAAGCTACCACCATCCTGGGAACGTGCAATTGCTCAATGAGGCTTGTTACAGAGGCCTTCTACTCTACTGGGCATGGTTATCACCATTATGGGTTTTTCTTCTCTGTGATTTATTCTCAAACATTTTGTGTTTCCTTTTGCCATTTAAATGAGATTTAAATAAAACCATTAGGTATAGAACGGTGGCAGATGGTTACACACTTTAAACTCATGATAAAATCAATCTGTATATTATTCTCTGTTCAAATGAAGCAAAAACACCTGCAGTCTGGAAGTTCCTTATTACTGCCTTTTCTATGTTGTACGGGGCATCTCCTGGAATATCTAGCCTTGTGGTAATTGATCATGAAGAAAGGAAATCAGGCAGGGATGACAGCCCGAGTTCTGTCCCATTTTGTGTGTCTTTCTTGGTCCACATGTCCCCTGCTTTTGGCAGTCTCTCCCTTTTATAGACTGCCCCTGCCGTCCACCCCATTTCCCAAAAGGAAGGAGAGGCTCTTCACGGGTGACCAGCTTTAACCCCACACCTCACAGTTGCTCTGACCTTCCTCTCAATAGAAATGTGTTCAGGGCATATTCCGATACCAATAACTTGAGAACATAATTTTTTCTGCGACGGGTAATGTTAAAATTTCCACTGAAGCTATATCTGAGCCTGAGTGGCATATCCTGGTATGGTGGTTTTCAAATAATTCTTTTTCTCCCCCTCCTTTTTCTAGGTTTATCTAAATCCCTTGGGCTCATTGAAGGTTATGGTGGGCGGGGCAAAGGGGGCCTTCCTGCTACCCTTTCCCCGGCTGAAGAAGAGCAAGCCAAGGGACCCCATGAGAAGTATGGCTACAATTCCTACCTCAGTGAAAAAATTTCACTGGATCGTTCCATTCCGGATTATCGTCCCACCAAGTAAGTTCTGATTCAGTCATTCAGAGGAACTTGCTTTATCAGATGGTTGGGCGTAGACCCATGTGTGTGACATTTTCTTGTGTTACTTGTAACTAGTGGAGGAGCTTTTATCTCATCTCCTCCATAATCAATAAATAGTACTATTGATTATGAAAATAAATAGAGCTAAATAAGAATTTTTAAATTTTTTTTTTTTTTTTTTTTTTGTGGTACGTGGGCCTCTCACTGTTGTGGCCTCTCCCGTTGCGGAGCACAGGCTCCGGACGCGCAGGCTCAGCGGCCATGGCTCATGGGCCCAGTCACTCCGCGGCATGTGGGATCTTCCCGGACCGGGGCACGAACCCGTGTCCCCTGCATCAGCAGGTGGACTCTCAACCACTGCGCCACCAGGGAATCCCAAGAATTTTTAATTTTTATAAAATAATACAGAAGCATAGAGAAAGGTCCATGATACAAAAAATGTTTAAGTAAAAATTTAAAAATCAACATGATCTCATTACCTAGAGGTGGTGACTGGTAAGATACTAGTATTTTGTCTTTGAGTCTTTTTTCTATACAGATTATGAGCATATGATGTGCTTCATTTATCCTTTTCTTCATTTATTATTTCATGAGCATTTTCTGATGTTACTAGTTATGATCATTATTTTCATTGTTAGAAATTTAGATTATTTCCAATGTTTCATATTATAAATAACACTTTGATGGATATCTCCCCACTCAAATCTTTATGTATATTGATTTGATATTTACTTTCTTAATCCACACTTCTAAAGGTGTAATCCTTAGATCACACGGTAGGAATACTTTTGGAGGCTCTAGATACATATAGTGATATTGTCCTCCAGAAAGTTTATAGAAGTTTCTGCTCCTATTGGAATTTTACTAGACCCTTCCCAAACTGGGTACTAGCATTTAAATAATGCTTTTCCCAGCTGGTAGGTGAAAGAGTACATCCTGTGATTGTTTCAACTTACAATTTTTGTTTGAGATTCTTACCTTTGAAACAGTTTGTTTGCGTCTTGGTTGGTTTATGAAAGGTCTTTGTTCTGTGCTCTCAGATTTAAGAATTATTTGTTTCCTCCTTGTGAAAGAGAGAAGAGAGATTGGTGGGAAAATCAAGATGCTGGGGGAAAACATCCTATTTTCTAGGCAGTAGTCCTCCTTGGCTTTTCAAACAGATGCTTCATCTTCTGTTAGATTTGTGGTGTCTCTCTTTCTTTCATTTGCAGTGTGCCCTTGCTTACAGTAGATTATTCCTTTTTCAAATGGATTTTGTACAAATCAGTTAAGTATCCTGGTTACTGAGAAAAATAGATTCAAGATAAGGAAAATTATCTTAAATGAATTTAAAATTGCAGCATTAGCTGAGAAAACTGTTAAATCACTCTCTCTGCCTAATAAGCATATATTCATTTTGAATCACTAGGAAAACATACATCACCCCTGTTGGAAGCTATTTTGTGTTCCTGGACTTCTGCTCTCAAAAACATCTGGCTGTTTTCATTTCCTGGTGCTCTCTGATTAGCCTTTCTTATTTGGATGTTGGCAAATAAACAGAGCTGTTATTTTTGTAGTCCTGGGAGAATGAAGATGCTTCCAACGTGGAGCTTAGTGGAAATGGGTCAGTTGAACAATAGCAGTGAGCACGTATTATGGACCAGATGGTTTTCCCCACACTAGAGGCAGAACAGTGGATAAGATAGTCCTTGCCTACATACTCTCGTCTAGGTAGGGAGAGAGATGTGCAAGCAGATCAATCCAGCACATTGTGGTCTGTGTGGGTACGTCAGGCCAGAGACATACACACTATGTACAGGGAGGATCTGGGAAGGTTTCCTGCTTGAGATGATGCATAAGCTTAATCTTGAAGGCCCATTAAGGGTTAGAAAATTAAAGAGAGGGGACAGATAAAGACAAGGAGGAAGGGGAATAGCAAGAGCAGAGCTGGGGGTGCAAATAAAAACATGGCACGCCCAGGGAGGAATACACAGCTCTGTAGTGCTCTATAGTGTAGCATGGTGGCTTGAATATACCAGGGGTCCCCAACCCCCGGGCTGCAGACCAGTACTGGTCCATGGCCTGTTAGGAACTGGGCCACACAGCAGGAGATGAGCGGTGGATGAGTGAGTGAAGCTTCATCTGCCACTCCCCATTGCTCGCATTATGGCCTGAGCCATCCCCTTCCCCCCCAACCCCGCACCCATGGAAAAATTGTCTTCCAGGAAACCGGTCCCTGGTGCCAAAAAGTTTGGGGACCGCTGGAATACACCACTTAGATTTCATCCCTCCGGAAACTTTACTAAGATGATAGTAAAGGACTACAGAGGATGACAGCCTATAAGGGACAAAAACAGGTTAGGCTCCCACAGCAGGGAAGAAACACCCACAAAGTTTTGGAAGATGGAAAGAGGATGGATGAATGGTAACTGACATAGCAAACTGGATGAGGCTGAGACCCAACCTTCTACATATGATGGGAAGTGGTGGGAAGGGCAGGAGAATATAGGCCTAGTCACACCTCAGAACCCCAGAGACTCAGGACTTGGAGGTTCTGGGTACCTCTGATGGCTGGGAGGTAGATCTGAATAGAAGGATTATAGCTGTGTCCCCAGATCCTTTCTTCAACTTTACAGAGCCAGACGCTGCCTTTCCCTACCTGGTGGAACATGGGAGGTTTATTCCCTGGAGAAGGTGAACTCTGGGCTTTAGTTCCTATGACAGAGGATAGGGCTGTGTACTAAGTGGGGACACCCTTGGCCTCATTACCTCTCCAAGCTTTCACACTCCTGTAGTCCAGATTTGGAAGAATCCACTCTAAGGAAGCCATTCAACCTAAGAGAAATGCCAATAGATCTGATAGGTCCCCCGCATCCCCGAAATGTCTGGGTTCTACTCATTAAACATTAGTAAGGCTCATCCATCTACACAGAGCTCTCTTACTCTAAAACAAGAAAGGAGAACCAGGATCCCTAGACATTTCAGGAGAATCTCTATTATAAAGAGCCTTAGCAACAAGAAGAAGAACAATAGAAAAGGCATTTGGAGGAAACAGACACACTTTAAAACTATAATTAATGTCGTAGTTCATGGAATGTTTTGTTTTATTCACAAAATAAGAATCAAGTGCTATGTTAAAGTGATAATCAGAGAATGAACAAGAGATCTTGGAAATTAAGAATAAGATAGAAATAAATAGTTCAATGAAAGGTTAGTTAAATAAATTATTGTGGTGATCACTTCAAAAAATATACAAATATCAAATTATTATGTTATATACCTGAAACTAATACCGGGTTATATAGCCACCGTGCTGTACAATACATCCTCATGACTTAACCGGAGTTTGTACCTGTTGACTCACTTCATCCATCCCCACCCCCTCCTCACCTCTGGCAACTGTGATCTGTTCTGTCAGTGAACTTGGGTTTGTTTTTTAAGAGTCTGCATATAAGTGAGATCTTACAGTATTTGTTTCTCTGACTTCCTTCACTTAGCATAATGCCTTCAAAGTCTATTCATGTCATTGCAATTGGCAAGATTTCATTCTTTTTATTGCTGACTCATATCTATATGTATCACATTCTCTTTATCCATTCATCCATTTGTGTACACTTAGTTTGTTTCCATATTGTGCCTATTGTAAGTAATGCTGCAGTAAACATGGGGAGGGTGAATATATCTTTGTGAATTAGTGTTTTTGTTGTTTTTTTCTATAAATACCCAGAAGTGGAATTGCTATATCATATGGTAGTTCTATTTTTAATTTTTTGAGAAACCTCCACATTGATTTCCATAGTGACTGCACCAATTTACATATCTGGCAACAATGCAAAAGGGCTCCCTTTTCTCCACATCCTCGCCAGCACTTGTTTTTTCTAGTCTTTTTGTAAATAGCCATCCTAACAGGTGTGAGGTGATATCTAATTTTTTTTTTTTTGGCTGCATTGGGTCTTTGTTGCTGCGCGCAGGCTTTCTCTAGTTGTGGCGAGCGGGGGCTACTCTTTGTTGTGTTGCGTGGGCTTCTCATTGCGGTGGCTTCTCTTGTTGTGGAGCACACGGCTCAGTAGTTGCGGCTCACGGGCTCTAGAGCGCAGGCTCAGTAGTTGTAGCGCACGGGCTCAGTTGCTCCACAGCGTGTGGGATCTTCCCGGAGCAGGGCTCAAACCCATGTCCCCTGCATGGGCAGGCGGATTCTTAACCACTGCGCAACCAGGGAAATCCCTCTCATTGTTTTTTATTTACATTTGCCTGATGACTAGTGATGTTAAGCATCTTTTCATGTAGCTGTTGCCCATCTGTATATCTTCTTCGGAAAAGTGTCTATTCAGATCCTCTGCCCATTTTTAAAACAGATTGTATGGGGGTTTTTTGCTGTTGAGTTATATTAATTCTTTATATATTTTAGATATTAATCTCTCATCAGATTTATGATTTGAAAATACTTTCTCCCATTCAGTAGGTCGTCTTTTCATTTTGTTGATGGTTTTCTTTGCTGTGAAGAAATGAATTTAGTCCCCCTCATTTATTTTTGCTTTTGTTGTCTTTGCAAACAAAAAATCTTTTCACCATTCTTTCAGAAAGTTTGGAACTGAATTAGTGATGGGCACACACACACACACACACGCACATACACACACACACACAAAGCTTGTGAAAAAGGAAAGCAATTATTAGCACAGAAAAAACCCAAAAGTTCCTCAAGAAAGGAATTGCAATTCTGTATATTCTGTGGCTGAGCTGTGAACAATATAATCATACAAATATTGAATAGGTATTAAACCACAAATTATGGTATAACTCTGTTGGAAGAAAGAAGAGGCAAAATGTGTATGTGAGGTGTGGGTAGTATAAGAAAATTAAACCTTTATGGTCAGAAACAGAAAATCAATTGAAAATATCTAGAATTTAAACATCAGGAATTGCAGCATAATGATTGTTATTTAGAAACATTGAGAGTACAGAAATGGGATAAGACTGTATATATTTTGTTTTAATAAAATAGAAGTTTAATTACGCCATAAATGTAAATCTACACCAAAAAATTAAGTGCAAGGTAGAAGGGTGAAAGTATAATAGAAGAAAGAGTTGGAGAACTGGGTTGAATGATGTAACCACCTCTGCCTTTTTAGATTTTTCTGGCAGCTATATGGAGGATGAATTTGAAGGTGAAATTAAAGATGAACTTGAGAGCTTCCCCACAGGTCATACATGGTAACCAGAGGTAGCGTTATAAATTCTGGGCTCCACAGCCAAAGGTACCAAATCAACCTTGGTTAGTTGCAAATTCATCCCTGCCACCAAAGAAGGGCAAGGGCCTTGCCTGTAGAAGCTGCTCCTCTGATATTTGAGCCCAGGGGATAGGAAGGGAGGTAGCTGTCTGGGGCCAGAGCACTTTCTTTCTGCCCCGTGCAGCCCAAACCCAGGAGGAATTATCCCCCCACGGGCAAGATCTTGCTTGTGACACTGCCCAAAAGCTCTCTCGAGTTTAGAGAACTGAAATTGGCTAATTTCATTGCAATTTTATACAGAACCTCAAGTTGCTTTAATTCTTATTGGTTTCTTATTACACTACTCTTGACAGAGTTGTTTCTCTTATAAATACGAATGAATTTGGGGGTAACAGTGGGATTAACCATTTGTTGGTCACATTTCATGCAAATGGATTCCAAAATGTTTTCTGTTTTATTTTAATTCTGTGATTTTCTTTTCTTCCCCTGGACAGATATTTTAAATTTGTATGAACCCGCAAATGTCAATCTTTCCATCTTCATTTCTTCACTGCTTTAAAGCAGAGAAAGAGTACTTATAAATATTCTACTCTGTTTTGTGTTCCTTTTCCACGACTCTATGTTTCACTCCTCCATCCATCCAGAGCTTATTTTGGAATATGGTACAAGATATGTATCTTTTGTTTCAAATGTCTGTCCTTTTTTTTTTTTTTCAAAGCAGCTTTTTCAAAATGATTTTGGAAATAACACTTCTCTTTCTCTTATTTGGAGCTGTTAAATGGAATACATTTTGTACTTTTTATACATAAATGGGCTTATTTTCTAGGCTCTGTGCTATTTCTTTGGTCTGGTTTTTTTTTTTTTCATTTTCTTCTCTTTCCTTTCTTTTTCTTTTTTTTTTTTTAAATCATGGGAAATGATTTTTGACTGAAGTCCCCAGTCTGCCAGACACTGTGCTAAAGACATGGTGAGGCACAAGGCATATCTTGGCCCCCTAAGAAATCAAAGCAAGTGGGGGAGGCAGGTGGGGCTTTGCAATCTTTTGACTTGTTTTCAGAGGACCCTAGAAACTAAGATTAGGGGATGTGCACTTCTGGGGGAGTCAGAGGCAGCACAGAGGTGACCTTGATCTTAATGGTGAAGACAGAACATTGGAGAGAGTGAACAGCATGTGCAAGAGGACTGGGAAAGTTCTTGGATTTCAGGGCTGGGAGAACAGCACAGAAACTTTGGGTTGAGTCATAGGGTCTCCAGAGTGAATCTTGGAAGAAGAGGTTGGAGGGAAATGGGGAGGCAGGTTGTAAAGCACCTTATGTGCCGCCACTGTGTTAGGTGAGGATGTTCGTCATTGTCATTGGATGCCCGTGAAGGACTTGAGTCAAGATTGTATTTTTGTGGTAATTTCTTAAAAAAAATAATGTTTAACTGTGACAAGAATGTGGAGAAAGGTTAGAGGCGTTGGAGGCTGGGAGTAGGATGGCTAAATAAAATCTCTTCTTTTCCCACTCAGCACCTGTTGAGCGCCAACCATTTGCTAGGCATTGCTTAACAGAAGAGAAAGACTTGATAATACAGTGAGTGTTTTATAATTATCCTATTCCTTTCACGGAAGTGATTTCTCTGTAAAAAACCAAGGACTGCGCAGGGATGGAGTGGAAGGGCTCGATTTCAAGAAAAGCATTCTAAGAATCAGTGAGATGAGTCATTTAATTGGATATGGGGGAATTGGGTGCAATCAGAAGTTTCTAGCTTGGTAGACAGAGTGGAAGTGATTTCATTACCCGGGAGAGAGAAACCTGCAGAGAGGTTCATCTTTTGCAGGGAGGTGGGGGCAAGGGGGTAGCAATGCTGCTTGTCCAGGGTTCCCCATAGTTACGGCTTTCTTGAGGGAACCATGAGATTAATCTGTCTGGCTTTATTCATTATTTGACTGTGTGTGTGCCAGCGAGGAGGTGATGTTTGCAGACACAAGAAGCCAGACAAGGCTTTATTAACCGCCACTCCTTTCCCTTGCCAGGATATCCCATTCTATATCATGTTGTGGCATATTAATTATCTGCCTGCCCACTTATCTCATAATATGGGGGGGGGCCACCTAGCAGCACAGAAATCTGTCTAAGCTTGTTAAAGCCACAGCTGAGATCCCTGCATACATTTTATGGCTTGCTTTCTCTTCCCAGACCATGTAGGTAATTTGTGGGCAGTTTCTACTGCTTAGTTATCTTCAGTTTCTCCTTTGGCCTCCTGCTTATAAATCCAGATGTCAGGTTTCTTTGGAATTCATTTTGCTTCACTCACAAAGACTCCTCTTTTCTTTATTGCCACCAATTCTAAGTTGCTGTAGTCCAACAATGTCTGCTTTGGACACATATGGTGTGAGATGTCTGTGGACCATCTTCACGTCACATCTAGCGGACAATTGTATATTTGGGTCTGGAGGTCAGGAATCATGTCTGGCCCGACTGCAGAGATTTGCAATCATCCAAGTCCAGTGGGTATTTTGAGTCTGTGTGTATGTGAGTTATGGTGTTATCATTTAGTGGAATGCATCTACTCATTGGTCAAGACCCAACTCAAGTTTTCCATCAAATGTGAAAAGGACACATTTGATAATTATAGCTGTGACTGGCCTTTTTTTTTTTTTTTCTGAGTCATTCTTTTGATGATGGGTATCCTGCGTCTTACAGGCTGGTCTTCAACTAGAGTGAAAGCACCTTAAAGAAGGTCAGGAATCCTATGTTAAACTTTCTCTTTTACAGATGTGGGCACAGAGGGTAACCATCCAACAAATCCTTGTTGGTTGAAATAATAAGTAGTTGCCTAATTAGGAATGTCTTTGAACCACTAACCACAATAATTATTCCCTTTTATTGACTGCCTTTTATGTTTTTGTCACTGTGCTGCATGTTTTATTGATCTCTTTTAAATTTAACCACTCTCTGAAGTAGCTGTGACCGTCTTTGTTTTATAAATGAGGGAAGGGGCATTTGGAGGGGTGAACCAACCTGCCTGAGGTCACACAGTCAGGTAGTGAGGGAACCCAGATTCCAACCCAGCTGCGTGGGTGTCTTTGAGGCCTGTGCACATACCCGCACACATAGTTGCCTCTGCCTACCCGTCTATATCTGTGGGATGGAACTTTCTACTCCATGCTGGTATCATTAGAAGGCAAAAAAATTTTGAGTTTTAGAGACGGGACAGTTCCTTTGGGAAAGTGAGTGTATGTGCATGCATGCACGCCTATGTGTTTGTGTACATGCATATGCAAGTGTTCTTGTGTGTGCATGCATGTTTGTGTACTTGTGTGTGTTTACTTCCTACGTTTTCTTCTCTTGTTCCCTTTTACCCCTTCCAACTCTACGAAAATTCCACTACCAAAGGGGCAGTATCCTAAATTTGATTAACCCTTGCCTATTAAGACCTAGTATATAGTGTAATATAGTTGAAATCCTCTTTAAAAGATACAGTATTTTGCGGGGTGGGTAAAACTCAGTAAAAATAAATACTGTAATATTATTAGGTTCAGGAAATGTCTTACGATGTAGTTGATTTCACCTAGAGGCATAACCAGGGAGAACTTCTTTGCTTAGGGCTGGTCCTCACCTGGCTGGGGGGTGGGAGAGTGATGGGAAATCCACATGGGGTCGGGGGTGGGGTGCCCTCTCTTTCAATATGTGAGGGTGATAACTCCTGAAGTATTTGTAGGTGAATGTTCATCCGACTTTCATGGGTTCCCTAGGTATGAAAAGCATGTCTGGGTCACTTAAAAGCCTTAATAAGAGAATTTTTCATGGAGGTCAAGTGCACAGACTTGGAAATATGACTGAGTTATAATCCCAGCTTTGCCTCTTACAAACTCTGCGACCTTGGGCAAGTTATTTAACCTTTCTGTGCCTCAGTTTCCTCATATGTGAAATGGTGATATCGACTTTATAGAATCGTTGTGAAGAGTAAAACTCCATGTGACCTTCAGAGACTAATATACCAGGCATTACTCTGAGACCTTCTCATGAATTAATGATATCTGGTCAATAAATGTTAGCTGTGATTATTTTATTTTATTGTGGTACACGGGCCCCTCACTGCTTTGGCCTCTCCCATTGCGGAGCACAGGCTTCGGACGCGCAGGCTCAGCAGCCATGGCTCATGGGCCCAGCCACTCCGCGGCACGTGGGATCTTCCCGGACCAGGGCACAAACCCGTGTCCCCTGCATCGGCAGGCGGACTCTCAACCACTGCGCCACCAGGGAAGCCCGTGTGATTATTTTTTAAAAGCTCCTTTACCGTATATACCCCTTATCCTTAAAATACCGTGCAAGATTTAATGACAGAATCTTCAGGAAAGTATCTACCCGAATGAAATGTGGGTACAACTGTGTGCCTCGCTCCAATATGGAAAACTCAAGTCTAAGGCAATGGGCATTCCCTTGTCCCCAGGTCAGCACAGAATTCCAGGGGGCCGGCCTGAGACAGACACCAGGCTGTGGTGAGCGCCTGGGAAGGAACATTCGCTTCCTAAGGCTCTTCCAGGACAGATCAGGAGGCTCACCTTTGGGATTCACCACAGCTTCCATATTGAGGAGGTCTGGCCGGGTGTCCTGAGGGCACAGGAGACTTTGTAAAGGCTGGTGGGATGGGACAGTTGCCCCCTGCTTCTATTCTGCTGTAATCCATAGTCGTCAGACCAAAAACACAGTGTAATGTGTGTTCTTACTTTTTCACAAATTGAAATGATTATTTTTCCCACATATTAAGATCGTCTTTTTGATGGAAAGGGCTGAATATTTTAAAAACCATATTTTAAAGTGTTTCTCAAAGGGAGGTCTTTGGAACTTGTTTAAAAATGTAGGTGGCTGAGCTGTATGGAGTGTTCCTGGTCTGAAGTCCTGGCTGCTTTCTATGAATTAATTCCCTCTGTTGAGAACCTCTAAGGTAGTAAGGAGAGTTTTGAAAGAGTGGGCATTGTTCAGCTGTGGCCTTGGCTGTAGAAAGCCTTTGTTCTCAGTGGAGTTTTGATTTCTGAGACTTTCTGTGAAGCTGCTCCAGTGTGGAGCGTGACTGGGCCTCAGAAGCCAACCTTTGGTGAGGGGTAGAGGTGGGGAGTAGGGGGTGCAGCTGAGAGAGGGCAGAGGAAGCGCTGCCTCATCCTCCAGGTTGTGCTTGGGTCTGGGCATCAAATGACTCCATTTTCATCATTTCCTGCCTGTTATGAAAAGATGGAAATCTTAGAATAAATATGGTGATTCAGACAGGGGTCTGGAATGTTCTTGGGGTAAAAGTGTCAGAAGTTGCAAGAGTGACATGTGGAAGCTTGTATAGGGCCTGCAACCCTACTTGCTTAAAGACCCCTGGTCTCTCCACACAGGTGGTTCTTGGGAAAGCCTGACATAGGTTCTCAACCTTCACTGGGCATTGACATCACCTGGGAAGCTTTTAACTTTGGGAGCCCAGACTTCACCCCAGAGTGTATGCATGGATGCAGAACCCATGGGTACGGAGGGCCTACTGTAATTAAATCAGAATCCCTGGGAGTGGGGCTCAAGCATCAGTATTAATTTCTCGTTAACAGGAACTCCAGGTAACCCCAGTGTCTCAAAACATTGAGAACCTGTGGGCCTTCATGTTTCAGGAAGTGTGGTCTTTGCATTTGAATCACCAAGGCTGCTGGTTAAAAATGTCAAGTCTTGGCCCAGCTACAGAGCTAGTAGACTGATAAATCTACACTATTTCACAAGATCCCTGAGTGATTCTTATTTTTAAATTTGGAGCATCCTAGGGCCCTACCATTTTCTGAGATTCTGTGGAGGCAGATGGAAGAGAAAATGAGGGGCGGAACAGGGCAGGGGTTCCCATGCTTGAGAAGTTCCTGTTCCTTGTTGATTTACCTTGTGTCCCTTCCATCTCTCTGGCTTGTTCCTTTCCATCCCATATCCTTGAGTGCATCTGTTTATTAAGTGAATGAAAATGAATAGAAATCAGCCTCATTTTGAATGATTTTCCTTTTAGAAATTCATTATACCCCATAAAATGGTTGAAACTCTTGGCAGTGTTTCAAACATAGAGATACAGAGTAGAAAGATAAATATGAAGTGGAGATTCTATTTGCGCTACGAGGGGTGTCATTAATATGATGGGGGTCAGAGACTTAGCTAATTTTTAAGAAAGGATTCCCACATCTCCCGGAGGTAGTGCCAGCCTGGCTGTCCCCAGGTTTATGAATTGACAGAGTTAATTTAATCTTTTATTGGGCCCTGGAAAGATTAGCATCTAAATGCATTAAAGAGAGGCTGCAGACAAGATTCCCCTTTATTTCTGTTCTAGAGAGCTTTCTGGACGAGCTTCAATTTCTTGCATGGGGAACTTGCAATCAGTGGGTAGAAACCAATGTGAACCTTGTCCTGTCTACGTAAATGGATCTGCTCTGTGGTCTGTTTACAACCCGCAGCGTCATTGAATTCCAGATTCACTTTCCCCAGATGTAGATGTGACTATGGGAAATGGAATTCTTGATTTCTAACCTTGAATCAAACCAAAGTTGGGATTTACAGCAGCGGTCGTTCTTGCTTCTATAACCCTTTGATTACTTTATGTGAGGCTTTTTGGCATTGGAGAACCGTAGGAGAACATCTTACTTCGTGTCATTCTCAGAAATTCCCGTGATGGCTCTTACTGGGGACTTCAGACTTTGAACCTGCAATGTGTATGTGTCTAGAGGATTTTTCCTGTCTGCCCAGTTACTGTGTCTCTCACTCTATCAGTGCACTTTGAGATAAAACAAACTCACACACACACAGACACACACACACACACCCCTGCAAGAAAGCCCAAGCCAGCCTATGAGAGTCCCTCTTAGGCAACCTGCCTAATTCCACTCTGGTGGGTCCAGTGGATACTTATTTGAAATACTTTCCTGAAAACATTTGTTTCTCAGCCCTGAATATAATCAATAGAACAAATGTCTCTGCAGTCACAACACCTTTTTTATGTGTGGAATTCGTTGTTTTTGCTCTGTGAGTCAAGTAAACATCCCCCAAACTGGCAGCAGGGAAGTGCCACAACGCTTTGTAACAAGGTGAGATTTACAGTGCCGTAAGAGCTGGACGGATGAATAAGGCTTCTGGTGGAATGGGCAAAATGGGCTAAATTCAGGTTTTAATGGGAGTGTTACACAGGTATTGCAGACGGAGACAGGCTCACCAGTATTACAGATGTAACGTCCTCAGAGTTAGTTTAGAAGAAATTCTGATCAGCCAGCAGAACTTCGAGGATGGATGCAGCAAAAAGGAGACTGTGGCATATGGAGAGAACATATTTGTTCTTGCAAAATCAGTAGAAAATGTTTAATGTTATCATAACTTCATTTGCATAAAAATAGTCATAAGCAGCAAACCAAATGAAAGCAAAGGAAGATGTGATGGAACCAATGCTGTTTGTGTTTCATTTCATTATGAATAACATAAATAATTCAATTGAATAAATAAATACAAAATTGCTTCGAGTAGATGTACTGCAAATTATTATCCCTGGACAATTCCTTTAATGGTGCATGTTGTGATGATGAAGTAGTGTGATATGCCTCCGTGGGCAGCACTTGCTGTATACTTGACCCCTGATAACACTATTGAGCTCTCCATAACTCTCCACTGTTGTATGGCTACAAATGAATTTTTTAGGAGCACAGTCCTATTTCATAACATAACTTTGAAGAAGTTAAATCAGCCATGGCTTATCGTCATGGTGGATGCAGTTCCATTTTGCACATGGGAATGCTTAGGCAATTTCTGGTAATTGGCAGTTTGATGACTCTGGGACTATGCTATGCTAGATACGTAATTCTTACTATTTGCAACCCTGGTGGCAGAATTGGAGCCACTGCTTTTGTCTCACAAAGTCTTATCAGGAGAATTCTTGTGTAAGTACACATTGTGGCATGGAGAAAATGGATGGCATTTATTAGTTAGTTGATTTCAACCCACATTTTCAACGGCTATGAAGGTTGCTTTGGGCAGGTGCTGTAGGAGTTCTAACAGATGTGTATGATGCAGTTCCTGTAGGCATTTGAATTTATTCATTAACTCAGCAAATACTCATTGAATAGCTCCCATCTAACAGGTACTGCGTTGGATGCTGAGACGGTAATGGGAGATGTAATAAACTGGGAAAAAGCAAACACGAGATCATTACAGGTTGTGGTAAGTGCGTTGAAGTAAAGAAACAGGGTGCTCATCTGTGGAGTAGCTGGAAACGAGGGTGTACTTTAAAGAAGTTCCACTGAGGAAGTAGAGGAGATGAGGATGAATCCAGTGATGCAAACATCTGGCAGAAAAACTCTCCTGACGGAAGGAATGGCCCTCAGAAAGGTCCTGAGTTTGGAACGGGCTTGGCTTTATTTAGGAACTGATAAGATATACTGGCAAATGATTTAAGGAGGATGGAGAGGTAGGTAGGAACCGGATTGTGCAGGATCACGAGCAATGACGAAGAATTTGGGATTTACTCCAGTGGGATTAAAAGTGGCATATTGGGTTGAAATGCTGTCTGGAATCTTAGAAGGTGACCTAACGTGGAGATAGGGTTTTTGCAAATGAAATTAGTTAAAATGAGGTCATACTAGATTAGGGTATGCCCTAAATCCAAGATCACTGGTGTCTTCAGAAGGAGAGGAGGACTCAGAGATGCAGACGACACAGAGGGAAGGAGGCTGTGGGAAGACACAAGCAGAGATTGGAGTCATGCACCTAGAAGAGAGGGAACGCCAAGGATTGTCAACAATGTCCAGAAGCTATGAAAAGGCAAGGATGGATTCTTCCCTAAAGCCTTCAGAGCCTGGCCCTGCCAAATACCATGATTTCAGACTTCTGGCCTCCAAAACTGTGAGAGAATAAATTTCTCCTGTTTGAAGCCATCCAATTTGTGAGACTTTGTTATGACAGCCCTAGGAAACTCATGTTGATAGTAATGGAAGCCACTGGGGATTTGATACAGGGAAGTGTCATGATCTGGTTAATATTTTTAAAGGGTCGTTCTTTTTGCGGCTGGAGGATGGGCTGCAGAGAGCAAGAGTAAAGCAAAGAGACCAGTTGGGAGGATAGTTCAGGTAGGAGGTAATAGTGATTCCAATTAGGGTGAGCATGGTGAGATGGAGAAAGAAAGACAGAGATTTTTGTTGGAGGTAATCAAGGAAGACCTCCAGGTTTTCAGAAAGAACTGTATAGGTGGAGGTGGTGCCATTTGCTGGACTGAGGGAAACAAACAGATTTGGGGAGATATTTAAGAATTCTACACTGAACATGTTACGTTTGACTTGACTTTTGGTCGTTCACTTGGAGATATCAAAGAGGTGACTGACTGATGAATCTGGAACTCAGGAGAGAGGTGGGAGTTGGAGGTACACCTTTGGAGCATCAGCATAGAGACGGCCATCAAGGCTGAGATCATTAAGGAGAGCTAGAGATGCAGCTAGGGCACAGCATTGAGTGCTATGTCACTCCAAAATTTAGATGTCACTCCTGAAAGAGGAGAGGAATTCAGCAAAAGATGTGGAGAAGGAACAGCTAATGAAGAAGGAAGAAATCCGGGAGAACGCAGTGACATGGAAGAGAGTGCTTCTAGAGGGAAGGACGGGTCCCTAGCAGTGACTGGTACTGAGATGCCAGAAGTGGTCAGTGGATTTGGCAACAGGAAGTTCATTGATCATCTTGACGAAGGTATTTAACCCTGATTGGGGTTGGTTAAGGAAGGAACGTGAGAGAGGAAATGGAGAGAGCAAATTAACTAGGCTTGACAAAATTTATCGTGAAGGGGAGAAGAGTCTTCGGGCTGCAGCTGAGGCCTTTGGGAATCAGAGGAGGTTGTTATTATGATCATTATTGTTTATTTTTAAATTTTTGTTTCTATATAACTTCAGACTTACAAAAATGTTGCAAGAATAGTACAAAAAACTTCTACATACGCTTTACCCTGATTCCACAAAAATGTCAACGTTTTACAATATTTGTATCTTTCTATATGCACGTATTTTTCTCTGAACCATTTGAGAGTAAATTGCACACATGATGCGCCTTTCCCTCTAAATAGTGTGTATATCCTGAGAACAAGGGCATTTTCTTACATAACCACAGTACGCTATGATAATATTATCATATCTACTATCTGTAGACCTTATTTGGATTTCACCAACTGTCTCAGTAAGTCCTTTATAGAAGAAGAAAGTCCTAGATCAGGTATTACATTCATTTGTCATGATTTTTTGTTTTGAAATCGTCCTTCAGTATTTATTTGTCTTTCATGACAGGGACAGTTTTGAAGACTGCAGTCCAGTTATTTTGAAAAATGCCTCTCGATTTGGATTTTTCTGTTTCTTTGGAATTAGATTCAGGCTATGCTGTGGTGCAGGAATGCTACAAAAGTGATGTGTTTATCTCAGTGCATCTTATGAGGACGCACATGGGATCTATTCGTCTCATTCCTGGGGGTGTTAATGTTGATGATTTGGTTAACGGTGGTGTCTGCTTGGTAGTCGATTACATTTCCTGATTCCTGTAGTACAATGTTGAATTAGGAGAACAAGTTGGCACCCATGCCTTGTTCCTGACTGTAATAGACCTTAATATAAGTGCCTCTAGTGTTTCCCCATTAAAATGATGGCTTTATAACTATGGTATAGTTCTTTACCATGTTAAGAATATCCATCAATTCCTTTTTTGTTGTTTGTGTTATTAGGAGGAGTCGAATTTTTGAAGGTTTTTAAAAGTACTTTCAGTATCTATACAAATAATCATAGATTATTTTCTCCCCATATCTATTAATATTATATATTAGACTATTGGATTTTCTAATATTGAACCAACTTTGCATTCCTGGAAAAAATTCCACTAGGTCATGATGTATTTCTTTTTCTTAATGTAATATTCACTAATATTTTACTTAGAAATGTTGCATCAATATTTGTAATTCTTTCTCTCTCTTTTTATACTGTCCTTAAGAGGTTTAGATATCCAAAAATTACAAAAAGAATTAGGAGTTTTTCCTTTTCAATGCTCTGGAACTATCTATGGAGCATTAGGACTATCTGCTCTTTGAAAGTTGGGTAGAATTCACCTGTGAAACCATCTGGTCCTGATGGTTTTTAAGCAGTAATTTCTTGATAGTTTTCTCTATTTCTCCTGGGAATAGGTCTCTTAAAGTTTTGTCTCTAATGGAGTCTACCTTGACAAACTGCCTTTCCCTAGGAAAGTCTCCATTTCATCTAGGCTTTTAAATTTGTTTATAGAGATCTGCAAATTAGTCTCTCCTTTAAAAAATTCTTGTTTAAATGGTTATTTCTCTCTTTTTTCTTATTTTATATCTTTGTGCTTTCTCCCTTTTTTTCCCCAATTAAATTAGCTAAAGGTTGTCTTATTTTGATGATTACTTTTTAAAAACCAGAATTTTGATTTATTGATTACATTTTGTATTTTTCTATTCTCTAACTCATCGACTTCTGCTTTTATATTTTTAATTTCCTTCCTTGTATTTCCTTTCGGTTTACTTTGTTGTTCTTTTCCTAGCTTTCTGAGCTGGTAATGAAATTCAAGTATTTTTATTGCTAAAAGTTTTTAAGGCTTTGAATATTCTTCTTATTGCTTGAAGGTGTCCCACTGATTCTTTTATGTGGTGTTTCCATTATCATTATTTTAGAAATTTAAAAGTTTTGGTTTGTATTTACCCTGGTCTCAAGATTTGTTTAGTAGTTTTTAAAAATTTCCAGGTGGATGGCTTTTAAAAAAATTATTAAGAATTTAAAATTCTATTGCATTCTGATTAGAGAGTGTTGTTTGTAATATTTCTATTTTATTAAATGTACTGATTTTCCTTTGGGACTGTTTCTTATAACTCTTTCCCTGAGGTTGCAAAGAAGGCATATTGTCTGTTTTCTGAGAGTAAAGTTTGATGCATATCCATAAGTTCTAGCTTATTGATTATGTTATTTAGCTGATGTTTTTACTCATTGTCTCTTTGATTTGCTTGTACTTAGAGTGTTAATATCTACTGTTTTTGTGGCTTCTGCCCTATGTCTTCTTGCATCTACCTTATTGATTCATAAAGATAGTTGCTATATTTTTTGGTGCATAAATATGAAAACCTGTTATTTCTTCACTGTCAATTATGGCTTTTAGCATTAAAAATGGCCTTCTTTGTCATATTTAATTTGTTGCATTTAATACTTTTTGGCTTGAATTTTACTTTTTGTGATATCAGGACAACTACCCCTGCTTTCTTTTTTTTTTTTTTTTTTTGCGGTACACATGCCTCTCACTGTTGTGGCCTCTCCCGTTGCGGAGCACAGGCTCCGGACGCGCAGGCTCAGCAGCCATGGCTCATGGGCCCAGCCACTCTGCGGCATGTGGGATCTTCCCAGACCGGGGCACGAACCCATGTCCCCTGCATCGGCAGGCGGACTCTCAACCACTGCACCACCAGGGAAGCCCACCTCTGCTTTCTTATTTTTCTACTTAAAGATAATTTGAAGTTTAGGGAGTTCTCTGTCTTATAGTAATACTATGGTTTTATTTGTCCTTTTAGCCGTTATTTATTACTTTTTTATGTTATGCTATTTTTTTTTTATGTTTGTAGATACTAGATTCAGAGTTTATACTGGTGGGAATGTTTGCCTACATCAGTGGAGCAACTGCATCAAAATCCCTTGGAGCTCTTGTTGAACTACAGATTCCTGGGCTCTACCCTGTATTGATTAAATTAGAATCTCTGGAACTGAGGCCCAGGAATTTGTATTTCAAGTGATACCTCAGATGGTTCTTATAGTCTTTAAAGTTTGGGAGTCACTGATACAGATGGTAAAAAATATAAAGTCCGGGCTTCCCTGGTGGCTCAGTGGTTGAGAATCTGCATGCCAATGCAGGGGACACGGGTTCGAGCCCTGGTCTGGGAAGATCCCACATGCTGCGGAGCAACTAGGCCCATGAGCCACAACTACTGAGCCTGCGCGTCTGGAGCATGTGCTCTGCAACAAGAGAGGCCGTGATAGTGAGAGGCCTGCGCACCGCGATGAAGAGTGGCCCCCGCTTGCTGCAACTAGAGGAAGCCCTTGCACAGAAATGAAGACCCAACACAGCCAAAAATAAATAAATAAAATAATTAATTAATTAAAATATAAAGTCCGATATAGAAAAGACTACTGTTGGCCACAACACTGCAGACAGGAATTTGGGGGACTTCGGGTAACTCACACAATATTTATGGGCCCCATTGTGTCCTTCATTTATACATTCATTCAACAAGAACTTATTGCCACCAATACTTCTGTCAGGATCATTTGTTTCTTTATGTGAATTATAGCCATCAGAAAGTTAAAAAAAAATCTCTCCATATACGTATTTTACACCTTTTTATTAAGAGAGAGAACAAATGGCAATCTACTTAATATCTGAGTTAGTAGAAAACAAAGCATTTTCAGTGTCTGTCATTATAAACAGATCAGGCCAGTCTCACAGGTCCTGTCTGCCAGCTGTATTTAGAGTTATAAATGATGCTTCACAATCATGTTCCCGGGAATTTGGAAAATGACTTTTCCATCACAGACTAGCTCTTCCTTCTGGGTTCCTGCTTCAGTGATTCATCTGAAGTGGAAATCAAGTTTCTTCTTTTTACTCATGAGCTGTGATGGTGGAGATCACATCTTATCTGAATTGGTCATCTTAATATCTGGATGATCAGATGAAATAAGTTTTAAACAAATGAGTTTAAGAGTCCTTATAAAATAGTAAATATGTCAAATTGTGTTCAGTAGATTTCCTTTAGTACTGTGTGTGTTTTCATTGTATTTGGTTGAGCCGTATGAACTTACTGGTTTTGACTAGAAATGACAGTTTTATATGGTGCAACCTAACACTTCAGTTCTTTGCAACTTGGCCTGTGTATGGTTTAGCCAAGTGGCTTCCCATTAATCAGAATAGTCAGGTAACCACACTGTGCCTTCTTCTTCGTCATGGGTAAATTATTTACTTAGTGACAACTTGTCAGATTTTTTAAAAAGTTCTTCTTATGCACCAAAGGCTAAATGAATTATTTCACACTTGACTGGAAGACCTCAAATGGTTTCAGTGATATAAATGGAAATCAACCCAGGATTGGATTATCATTCAAAAAAAATGGAGTCTTGCATTTTCCCTGTGATTTGGGAGTCAGCAAGCTTTATCACTGTGCCTTTCATGGTAAGTTTCGGCACTTAAAACCCACTAACACCATTTCCATGACCTAGAATGGCCTTGAAGGTCCCTTCCCCTTTTCATGTTCTTCTCTGTTCCTTCTCACTTTAATTCTGGGGAAGAATTCAGTTTAATAAATAGCGATTACCTATTTACTATGGGGTAGACACAGAGCTGAGAGCTTGAGGAATGAAGAAATGAACAAGACATGCTACCTACCTGCAAGGAGTTTTTAATCTAGTAGGAGAAGTGGGGGGGTGTGGTTGTAATACTTGGCAACATGAAATAGCCGTGACTTTGAGTTTCCATTTGAGCCTTTACTTCTGTGGGGTAGATTGAATGTCTCCTGCTGCAGGTTGCAAATCCTCGTGACTGCAGCACAATATATGTTATAAATAGCAGGCATCTTGACTGCAGGTGATCTCAGAGAGAGAATGGGCAGAGAGGAACAGGAAAGGTTGTGCACAATTTGTCTGGCCATTTGTTTATGAGATTGAACTGGGTCCTAGTGCTCTGAATGTCTGGAAGAGGCAGCCTCTTTGCCTGTATGAGATGTTGTCTCTGTGACTAAAACACTTCTGGTGAGCGTGTCTCTGTGCAAACTCGCATTCTGCCCGTGAGCATGTGTGTTCATGCTTAACTGATTCAACGACTACATTTCCCCAACATATTACACCAATTAACGGCAATCAGAATGTTTGCTGCCTGCTGTGTGCAAATCCCCCAGTATAAGTAATTCTGAAGATTAAAACCGGTGATTTGCAGAACGCTTGGTTTGTTTGTTTCCTGCAAATATCAAGATTAACAAAGGAATTCATTGATCCCATTTTGCCTCCTTGAAGCTGGTGCATCGGCCTCAGGGAGTACATCACGCGTGGCTCTGTGATTTGGATAAAGACTTGCTGTTGCTTTCCTTCATGGCCAAGATGCTGATTTAGTGGCATTTCTCTTGGCAAAGGTGTCTCAAGAAAACAAATCAGTTTATGTATATTTTTAGAGGAAATACTCCACTCAACCCTTCCCTGGTAACAACCTTCTCAGTGGCTTGTAAAGGAAGCATGACTGATTTGTAGCTGTTGAAAGGTCAACTCAGGTCCCGACTCAAAGACTGTGCCCTGCTTGTGTGATGTTGGCTAGTCCCAGCCCGCTGGACGCACTTTCCTCCAGCTGTGAACACTGGCCTTTAAACAAGATGCTTCCATTTCTAAAGTGTTAATTTACACAAGAACCAATATTTTTGGAGTATGGATGATGTGCCCTGGATTGTACCAGGCGCTGGGAAATACAGTGGTGGTTGTGAGGCACAGTCCTTGCCCTCAGAGCAGAGAAATCTTTTCCAAACACATTATGTCCTGGTCACTCTTTTTGTTTTTTTACATTTCTACTTGTTTTTGTTTTTTATTGATTTTTAATTAATTTTTATTGGACTGTAGTTGCTTTACAGTGTTGTGTTAGTTTCTGCTGTACAGCAAAGTAAATCAGCTATATGTATACCTATATCCCCTCTTTTTTGGATTTCTTGCCCGTTTAGGTCACCACAGAGCATTGAGTAGAGCTCCCTGTGCTATACAGGAGGTCCTCATTAGTTATCTGTTTTATACATAGTATCAATAGTGTATATATGTCA
Source organism: Mesoplodon bidens (assembly GCF_964165515.1). NCBI lineage: Eukaryota > Metazoa > Chordata > Mammalia > Artiodactyla > Ziphiidae > Mesoplodon > Mesoplodon bidens. The sequence goes on from NC_138171.1 coordinate 41,862,983, forward strand.
ATCCCAATCTCCTAATTCATCCCACTTCCCCATCCCCCGTTAGTAGCCATACATTTGTTCTCTACATCTGTGTCTCTATTTCTGCTTTGCAAATAAGTTCATCTGTACCATTTTTCTAGATTCCACATATAAGCAATATTATATATTTGTTTTTCTCTTTCTGACTTACTTCACTCTGTATGACAGTCTCTAGGTACATCCACGTTTCTGCAAATGGCACAATTTCATTCCTTTTTATGGCTGAGTAATTGTCCTGGTCACTCTTTGGAGACGGGTGGCCCATGTCGGCTGCCACGTTAGACACTTCCTGGGACAGCCCTGCCTCCTCATTCCCTTCGATCCAGACCTTCCTGTGCCCACTCTTGTCTTCCCAACTTGGAATTCTCTTGCCTCCACTCTCTGACTTCAAACCAGCTCCTTTTGCCCCTCCTCCCAGGTCCTTCCCCTTCCTCACCCCTGACCCGGCGCAGGTAAGTAACTTTGCTCATGGCTGGTAAGACCTGGGATTCAAAGTCAGGTCTGCTCTGAATCTTTACAACTCAGAGTGTGATCTGTGTACCCCCGGACCCCTCATCAGCTGGGAGCTTGTTAGAAATGTGAAATCTCGGGCCTCGCTCCAAACCTACCGAATCGGAACCCACGTTTTAACAAGGTTCTCTGGTGGTTCACAGACACAGTCAAGTCTGAGGAACCTTGTCTCAGACCTGCACACTGACTGGCCTCTCATTAACCTTTTTTTTCCCCCAAAGGCCTTGGCTACTTTTATTTGTTGAGGCTCCCAATGAAAGAGAAGTGCCACCACAAGATTACAAAACTTACACAGTGAATTCTAAATGTTTACCCTTTGCAAATTTACATTTTTAACAGACACAGCAAAACAATGCAGTGTATTCAAAGCACAATGACAAGATTTACTTTTAAGACATTGACATGTAGTTGGAGAGACATTTAAATTTGTCTGATGTCTGCTGTCCTCCCTCAATTGCCATAACTAGATGTAGAGCCTCAGAGATCCATTCAGTCTAAATATGAGGATCCCTGGTGTTATGGGGTAAACTATGTCCCCCCATTAAAAATCATTTTTAAAAAGATATGTTGAAGGCCTAATCCTCAATACCTCAGAATGTGACCTTATTTAGAAATAAGATCTTTACAGAAGTAATCAGGTTAAGATGAAGTCTAATTTGTGGACCCTAATCCAATATGAATGGTATCCTTATGAAAGGGGGAAATTTGGATATGTAGACACACACAGAGGGAAAACTATGAAAAGGCACAGGGAGAACGTTAATGTGAGGACAGAGGATTGGATGATGCGTCTACAAGTCAGGGAACTCCAAAGCTTGCTGGCAAATCACCAGAAGCTAGGACGGCCTCCCATTAACCTTTATTCTCACCTTCCAGAGCTGAGATGGTCTGGCCAATTCCCCACTAACAGGTGAAGTGGGTGATGTTCTTCCCATGGCTTGACTTGCACATCTCCTGTGCTCCTGGTGGCCAGACCCTGGGACCGAGAGGCTCTCCTACCCTGGTCTTTCCCAGGCCTGAGAACTTCACTACATCCAATATCATTGAAACCAACAGGTAGCTTGAGGAGGACAGCAGAAAGACATGTACATACAGTAACTTTCAGCCAAGTCAAGGAGCTGTGGAAAGGGGTTCCCAAAGGTATTGAATGATCATACACAGACGGGAGTTGAGGCAAAGTGCCCTGGCCTCTCCAGATTGACAAGTAATGATCCAGTACTTTCTTCAACCTGCAATGCACACAAATATTTTGCACCCTGCACACTTCCCTGGGTACCAATGAGCCCACGGTCCACCCTGGCACTAGCCAGGACTGGAAGGGTCCACAGCCTGCCCAGGGGTTCTGCAGAGCCCCTTTCAAGTTCAAGGTGTATAGTATGAAGTGGCTGCTAAGCATTATCATCGGACATCAGTCAAAGAAGTTCCAGCTGGAGATGCCCTCCATAGCTTTCCTTAACATATGTACTCATTTCCTCTGCCGACACTTAAGATGGCTACTTGGGGCTGTTGATGTCTCCAGAAACCCTCTGATGTTCCAGCCCTAGCAAGCCCGACCTTTTGCCAAATTTTTGCATCTTTTGCAGTTTTCCTGATTTCCTTGCCATGCCCACTTGGACACAGAGATAGTAGGTATAGGAAAAAGTCTTGCAATTCTCCAGTGCCTCCACCAGCTCCTGTCCCTGGAGCAGTAGACAGGTAAGGAAGACTTTGGAGCCAGCCTCCTGCTTCAGGAAGGCTTCATATGTATCAGGACAGACGAGGCTGCTGAGGGACAGCTTCCCTGGGGCTGGAGTCTGTCTCAGGCCTAACCTTTTAAGCCAGGCTGTCTGGCCCCCTCTCATATACTGGCTGGTCCAGATATTGAGCTTCCTATTGTGAAAATTGCATGCAAACTTTTGGCTTAATATACTGATTTCTCACCCCTCTAACAGATTTGGTGATTGGCCTTCTCGATACCTGGCATTTTAGACCTTTGTGCTCCTACACAGTTTTTTTCTTTTCTGACTCTGTCTTGAGGAAGCCTCTCACTACAGCCCTAGACCTTACAGGCTCAAAACCCCACCCAGGCGTAACCGGCCTCTCTTCTGTGAGATGTTTGTGTAGGGGTGGAATTTCCAATAGAACACCTTTTTGCCCAATAACAGTGGCATTCCCATAAATATTCTTCGGACCAATGTGCAGACAGTTTGCTACATATTTTTTCATTAGAACTCATTTGTCATTACTCATTAAAGCAAATTTTAAACATCCACGTGGACACAGAGTCAGGGAGTAAAATGTCTCAGGAAGAGAAGAGTTGGATGTGCCAGGACACTCATTTTGAAAAAAGTCATTACTTTGCCTGCTAGACCTTAACATGCTTCCTGCCTGCAATCAGGCCTCCTGGCAAAATGAGGAACAAGATTCTTCAAGGATGTAGGAGCACGGGACCAGAGGGGCTCATTGGCTGGGGCTGAATTCCAAATGAAGTTTCCTCTTTTTAAACCTGCTTCCGTGCTCCTTCCTTTCCTTCCACTCCCAGGCTTCTGGGAGGAATCGCCTTGATTCACTGGATCTATCACCCCCTCCAGGACTCCTCATAGGAAACACTACAGGCAGACCTCAGAGATATTGTGGGTTTGGTTCCAGACTCCTGCAATAAAGTCGATATCTCAATAAAGTGAGTCACACAACTTTCTGGTTTCCCAGTGTATAGAAAAGTTATGTTTACGTTATACTGTAGCCCATTCAGTGTGCAATAGCATTATGTCTAAAAAAATGGACATACCTTAATTAAAAATACTTTACTGCTAAAAATGCTAACCAACATCTGAGCCTTCAGTGAGTCATAAGCTTTTTGCAAGAGTAATGTCAAAGATCACTGATCACAGGTCATCATAACAAATATAAAAATAATGAAAAAGTTTGGAATATTGTTGAGAATGACCAAAATGTGACACAGAGACATGAATTGATCAAATGCTATTGGAAAAATGGCGCTGATAGACCTGTTGGACGTAGGGTTGCCACAAGCCTTCAATTTGTAAAAAAATGTAATATCTGAGAAATGCAATAAAACAGGATATGCCTGTTATGTTGAAATGTACAGGTGTCTCCTATGATTTTCTAACTGCCATATCTATTTTTTGCTTTTTTTTAAATTTAAAGAACGTATACAGATAAAAGTTGAATGTATTATTTGTGAGTTATTTAGATGGAGAGAGAGCAAGAAAAATCCCTCTTGAAGCCTGAGCTCCAAACCTTACTCTTCTCAAAAAAAGTAACCACTCTCAGCTGTTTGGTATGTGTCTGACATTTTCTCATGCCTGGGTATGCTGGGCATATTTTTAATTTTGAAAGATGCTGCTAACTTGATCTCAAATAGACTTTGTCTGTTTGTTTGGCCAACCTGAATTCAGGATACAAAACATGTTTCCTTAGAGCACTTGGATGCATATCTTTGATTACTATAGAGATTGATCATCTTTTCATGTATTTATTGGATATTTTTATTTCTTTCAATTTCTGAGAGATGTGTTGGTATCTCTCACTGTGATTGTAAATTTGTCTTTTACTTCTTGGCTTTTCAATACATTTTTCTTCATGTGTTTTCAAACTATGTTGTTAGGTGCATACATTCATGAACATTTAATTGTCCTAAGTCATACGTTTTAGCAATAAAAAACCTTAACCCTGAATCCTTTTGAGTCTCTTGTAAAACCACTCCAATTATCTTCTTAATGATCTTCCTCCTTAACTGATGCCTCCTTTTCAAAATCTTTTCCTCGTTGCCTTCACAGTATCTTTCTAAAGTGTAGATTCAGTCCTAGCTGGGTATTAGCATAAGGATAAGTTAATGAAAGGTATGGGGCCAAAAAGAGTATTGGTGGAAACCCAGAGTTCCAGTCCCCTGGGCAGGCGGGGGGAAGATGTTCCTTGTTTAGCTACCATTGTAGTGCATGGTCCACTGGCCTTTGGTATAGGCAGGGCTGCCCTTCTGTTTGACATGTTTGTTGGTGATTTCTGGATGGGCATCCCCAAGTAATGTGGGTTTGCCTTTAAGGGGTAGGGCCAGGTTAGGGTGAGGCCCCCTAATGTCTGAGGCTGCACAGAAATTGGGACTTCAGATCTGGCAAGTTGCCTGCTTCTTTGCCTTGTCTTACTAGTCATTGATGAGTCCACCAGCTCCTGCTAAATTTAATTTCACAGGTCAGCCCCGTTCCCTTTGGGGCTTTTTTGCCTATGAGATAAAATGCCTTATCCACAATCCTGATGACTTGAACTGAAAAACATCATTCTCTGCCAATAATGCAGTGAGCTGTAAGTTTATGTGATCAAGGAGGGACTTTTTGTTCCATGGGGTAGAGGACACATCAAAGATGCACTCTGAGAACTAGTGGGCAGGCCAGAGTTTTAGGACCTAGGAGAGGAATTGGAGCGTCCCATTCAGTTGTGGATACCATTGGAGGATGTCTCCAGAGAGTCCAAATGTCCCAGGGCCAATTGGGGCGGAATCTCTGAGGGCGGATGAGGAGCAGATGAACAGACACGGTGAGAAGCTAGGGTTGTAATCTGGGCAGTCTGACATGAAAGAGCTCCTTGTATAGGGAACATTTATCCCCATGTCCTTTTTCTTTTAAAATAAATTTATTTATTTTTGGCTGCGTTGGGTCTTCGTTGCTGTGCGCAGGCTTTCTCTAGTTGCAGTGAGCGGGGGCTACTGTTGGTTGGGGTGCACGGGCTTCTCATTGTCGTGGCTTCTCTTTGTTGTGGAGCACGGGCTCTAGGCGCGCAGGCTCAGTAGTTGTGGCTCGCGGGCTCTAGAGCACAGTCTCAGTAGTTGTGGCGCACGGGTTTAGTTGCTCTGTGGCATATGGGATCTTCCTGGACCAGGGCTTGCACCTGTGTCACCTGCATTGGCAGGCGGATTCTTAACCACTGCGTCACCAGGGAAGGCCCCCATGTCCTTTTTGAGAGCCCGGAACTTTGCCTGTAAGGTTGTGTCTTGGGCCGACTTGAAAAGAGGCCTTTCTTTGATTTAGACACATGCCATGTGTTGTCATGTGACTTCCCTGGTCAATAATCCTTGATGTCCTGGCTTCCCACTGCTGGCGGATCGGGTCTGAATTTTATAAACAGGCTTCAGTGTAGCTGGTTGACTGCTCTTTTCTTTTCCTCACTGCAGACACCCTCTGAAATACCTATTTCTGTTTCCTGGTGGTGCAATGTACATTTTCTCTCCTGTTTTTGCAGGTGCTACTCATTTCATTTTGCTTCAAGAGTTTCTCCCTTCTCCCTCGCTCTCCCTTCACAGGCCCTCACCTGGAAATTACCTATTCATGCTTCATAGCCCAGATCAAATTTTATCTCCTTTGTGAAACCTTCCCTGGGTGGGCCCCCGTCTATCTCCTTGCAGGCAGAACTAAGTTCCCAGAGCATCCTGAATAAACCTCCCTTGTGACATTTATCATCCCGTAATCATAATTATTATTTGCCTGTCTTTTCCCTTTATGGAGCTGTGAGCTTTCCCAGGGTATTAGGGAGATTTAAAAAAATTTCTCCATCTTCAACACCTTGCTGGTCTGTAATTGATGTTCACTGTGTGCAAATGTCACAGTTAAGCTAATGTTTCCAGGTGATACAGATACACTTGTCCTTTGGTGTGTTAAAAATAAAGGAACAGGTTTTCTGGGTGAACACAAGATCCATATTAAATCAAGGGATAGGCATTGCCTTCCATCTGTCCTAAGCGTTGAGGCATATTTGTACTGCTTCGTTTTCTAGGAGTTTTCCCTCTCCTGGATCTTGCTAGTAGGGAAAAAAAAGAATGTTTGGAACTAAATAAAGTCACCGTCCTCAGCAAGGTGAGCTGCTTCTCCAGTGATCTGATGCGACAACTTCAAACAGGCAAAGGAGGTACCCTGGGAGGGGACTCAGTTTTCCTATGATTATAGGCTCTTTGTTTAATCTTTGGAATTCCAGAACTGTGTGCTCCGTATAACCCTTTTACGCCACAGGTGACTAGAATTTCTTTTCTCTATTTTATTTGTTCATGTATTTAACAAATATTTATTGGGCATCTGGGATGAGCCCAACCCATGTGCTGGAGATATATCAGTCAAAGAGATGTGGTCCCTTGGGGCTTCCCTGGTGGCGCAGTGGTTGAGAGTCTGCCTGCTGATGCAGGGGACATGGGTTCGTGCCCCGGTCCGGGAAGATCCCACATGCCGCGGAGTGGCTGGGCTCGTGAGCCATGGCCGCTGAGCCTGCGCGTCCGGAGCCTGTGCTCCGCAACGGGAGAGGCCCACGTACCGCAGAAAAAAAGAGATGTGGTCCCTGACTTCATGGAATCTACAGACTAGTGATGAGAAGGCTTAGTGTTGGGGCCAAAGGCTGCATGGAAAGATTTATTCCGGGGCCTCTGCTTCATGTATACGCTGCCATTTCTGTATCTCTCTCACTAGCCCAAGATGTGAGGACTTGTGTCAACACGGAGGTCTCCAAGTTCGCTTCAGATTTTACCTGTGGGATTTTAGAAAACAAGTCATTACCTGGAAAAGACTGAAAAGAATGAGAGCTACGTATTATTCACGTATGGCTGTGGGATGGTACAAGTGGCAGAGAGAATTCTACAGCACATTGAGAAATCAATGGATTTGAGTTTTAAAGAGGGTTGAAGTTTCTTTTCAGGCCATTTTACTCCAGAGCAGAAGTATATCCTCGAGTTAGGAACTGGTCACACAAGTCATTAGATTGTTTTATACATGGTTATTAATAGGTGAGACTAGATGCCTGGCAAGCTCAGTTGGATGGTTCAGTTTCTCTCCGAAATGCCCAGGCTTGGGTTCCCATCCCGTGTAGCATTTATTATCATTGTTAAATGGCAGTTCCCATAACTTTAAGAAATTGGCATATGGCTGGAGCCAACTGGGCTTTTATCGAATTACCGTCATTTTATGTTTAAGTTTCTCATGCCTTTTCAAAGCTACATGTTGGCTAACAGAGGAAGGTCTATGAGTGATTGGTTTTATGTTTATTATACGAGGCCATCATGGAATAGCTTCTGGGTAGAGCAAAATATGTTTGTTTTCTAGAATAAATAACACAAGGTCGGGCCATGTCATCTTTCTCCCACATCTGCCTTTGAAAAGAGAATAGTTGTAATTTTGGTTTTGACTCAGAATTCTCTTTCCTGCTGTGGCCTCAGCGGGCATGTTGTGGGATGACATGGGGTGCCGATTGTTTATGCCAATTGATGTCACACACAAAAATCCAAGAGCGTGTAGCCAAGCACTGCTCTTCCCTTTAATTTTGCAATATGGTTCTGTCATCATGCATTAATTTAAACTGATGTGTTTTTCTGGGTTATGTTCGCTCACTATAAAAAATAAGAACAGAAAATGTGTAAAGAGGCAAGAAAAAATTATTGATGATTTCACTACCTAGAGGCAAAATGACATTTCATTATTGTTTTACTTTGAATTTCTCTTATTACTCTTGAGGGTCCACCTCTTCTCACGTTTATTTGTTTCTTTTGTTCTCTGAATTTTGTGTTCATGTTTTTTGTTTATCTACCTAATTGTGTGCTTTCGATTTTCATTATCTTTTACTCTTTTGTAATTGCTGTAAAATTTTTTGGTAGTTCGCTGTTGTCTTAATTTTATTACTTTTGATGATAATCAGAGGTTTGCAATTATTATCAAACTGTTGATTCTTTAATATCTGGAGTTAGTATGAATATTCATTTTCATCTTTATTTTACTTTCCTTGTATTTTGAGTTCTCAATTTAGCTGTTTTATCTATCTAAAATTTATTTTGTGGTGTGTTTGGAGGGGAGACTCTCAGAATTTTACCCAACAGGGAGTCAGTAGTCCCAGAACATTTTTTGAATGATTCTTCCCCTACCCTTTGGTTTGTGGTGCGTTCTTGGCATACATTCTCTAAGATCAGCTTTGTTTCTGGTCTCTTAGTTCCGTTTCACTTGTCAATCAACTTGTTATTGATTAAATTATATTAGCTTTTAACATCATGTATGTCTCTGGGTTTTAACATCATATTGGATTTTAACGTCATGTATGTCTCTGGGTTTCCTCAGTACCCTTTTCCCCTCAACGGCTTTGTTATTTATTCTTACCTGTTTACTCTTTCAGGTCAATGCTGAAATCCTGTGTTAAGTGCTAAAATGATTTCTGTAAAAACCTTTCAAAAAGTAACATTCATAGTATTTTTTAAGTTATGTTTGGTGTGGAATATAAAGGAAGAAACAGAAGCCATCAAAATCCCTCCACCCAGACCCTCCTTGCTAAGTCATTTCTTTTTGCAGAGGCTAAGACAGGGGCTTTGCAGTCAGGTGGATCTGGGTTGAAAACCTCGCTCTGTCTACCACTCACTCACCTTTGGGCTTGTGACTCTGAGCCTCATTTTTCTCATCAGCAAAATGGGGATACCCACATGACTGGCTCATGGTGAAAAGTGATTAGATAATGTATACCCTGGAAAGTTCTTGGTGTGGTGAGCAGCTGCATTGGCTGGGCTCACCCGTGCATAAGTGTCCTGTGTGGTATGTCACTTTCTTACCACCTAGCTTCCATCCTCATCTGGGACCAGAGAGCCAGCCCAGTGCTTCTCAGGTGATGGACAGATGCATGAGACCCTCTCTTGAGGCTCATGCTTGGAGCTGGCACAAGCACTCCACCTTGTCCTGCTAGTCAAAACAGGTCATGGGGCTGAGCCCAGATCCAATGAGTGGGGAAATAGACTTCGCCTCTTTAGTGAGAACTTCAGAATCATGTGGCAAAGGACCTGCGTACCTTGAGGGGTGAAGGACTGGGGATCTGCTGAATTGCTTTAGTGGTCCAGAGAGGGAGAAGGCATTTTCTGTCCAGTAAGACAGGCATGGCCAGGTTAGGACTAAGCAAGACCTGGAGGGGCTGGTGTGTCAGATTTGACTCAGAGTAAGGAGGGCCAGTCTTTGGGGAAGACGTTATGGATGGAGGTAACAACAATAGAAGCAACAACAATAATAAGTTACGGGTTTGGGATGAACAGATACACACTACTATATATAAAATAGATAAATGACAAAGACCTACTGTATAACACAGGGAACTGTATTCAATATCTTATAATAACCTAAAATGGAAAAGAATCTGAAAAAAAAAATATATATATATATATAACCGGATCACTTTGCTGTATACCTGCAACTAGCCCAACATTATAAATCAACTATACTTCAATTTTTTAAATTGGGGGGAAAAAGTAACAACAATAATGCTAAGGACGGCCCAGATGCAGGAATAAACAGAAGTGTTTTCAGTGTCAGTGTCTATAAAAAGATAGGCTTGACTGGCCAGTTTGGCTTGAACATTAAAAGGGAAAATAGCTAGTTTGGTAATATGTTTCTCGTTGCTGTGCTGAAGTGACAGGGTAACAACCTTTAGAACCGGATTGGCATTTCGTGAGGGGCTGGGGTTGGAGAGAGGGGGGACTGGCTGAGAACAGAGTGTTGTATGGTCTTCAATTTCTATGAAGAATGTTTTTGACCAAATTTTGGATCCTCTGGGCTTTGGAACACTGCTATTTATTATTTCCAATCTGCATCATTTCCTAATGTATTTTTGTCCCTCCTGCAGCAGTCGGGGCTGTCCCTGCTCACTTTAGAAAGCTTATAGGATAAATACTATGTATGAGTAACTTAGGCAGTATTTCCTGTGTCTTAAGTGCCCGGAGGCTTTCTTAGCTGTGGCCTGAAACTGTCTGCATTAATTTATCCTTAATTGTTTTTAGAAATTCTCCTCCTGAGCCACTGCTTAATAGAACTTGAGGGTTTTTCTTTTCTTTTTCTGTTCCCTTCAGTTGAAGACAGCAAGATAAGCTACATCATACTCAGGCAGATTCATCTATTAGGCTGAGAATCTGAAGGATGCCCCTGCCCCAGCCCCATATGTGTGTGGTTCCCCCTTCCTTTTAGGGAAAGCAGTGCTGCACAAAGCAGGAGACTGTGTTTGGAACTGAGGGTTAAAGATGGTGAATCAACCATTTTCACTTAATGAAAAAAAAAAAACAACTTCTGAAGATAGAGAGAGGCAGGTAGGGTTTCTTTGCCCACGTCAGGACCTCCTACTATATCTTGAAACTGGCATAGTGTCATCTGGCCAAGCAGTGCTGAGTCTCATGGATCTTCTGGCTAAAGACAATTGCCCTGTCCTTGGAAAAGCAACTCTTCACAACTCAGTGAAAGAGACTTCCCAGGAAGCCATGGAGCCAGTCGGTATTCAGTCCAGAAATCAAAGGTGGTTTGAGGACTATTCCAAAATAAATGTTTAGAGGAACCAGGCTGGCAGGGGAAGCATAGAGCTTTGTTTACCCCACGGTGCTTGAAAATAGAGTGTGAGTCTGGCACTGGTCTTGACCAGGGTGTGGGGCTGCAACTGACAATGGTCCTCGCTGGCTGTATGGCCTGGGTTCCTCCCCTCCCACGGCGCTCCTGTGGGAAGCTGATGGAGTCCCGAAAAAACAAATCCTCGTACACCCACAACATCTTGCACCCAATTTCTGGAGCTTTTCCTGGGGCTCCCTGGACCCCAAGATAGGAACCCATTGCCATGCATGGAGCAGGCTGAATCTTGATTCATGAAAATTGCCCCAGTACAACTGATAGGCAGGATGCACACAGACTCAAATGCTGCGGTAGGCAGTTCATCTCGGAGACTGCTCTGTGGCAGCCGAGCTAATGAGGTGTGCTGCTTCTTCCTGGATGAACTGAGCTCAACCAGAGGAAATTAAACCGCTCAGAAAAGTGTGCATTTTCCCTAATGAGGAGAGATCCAAAAGAGGGGCCTCATACATCTCATTTATTCAGCCCCATATCTTGTTTTGCAAGGTTTGCTGTTGCTAAAAATGATCACTCTTTCTTGGGACTATAGGCAAGGCTTGATAAGGAGGGAAGAAAAAAAGAGAGTTTGGGGCTGGTTAATGCACTTGACCCAAGCAGCTTTTAGAATTTGAGCTCTGATTAGTAAATCAAGGGAGACAGTTGTGTTCAGAATGGTATCTTTTAAGTGTTGAGGTGCCATCACTGAAGTTATAATTGCGGGAGGAGATAAGTGATGCCTTTGATCATAAGAAGAGCGGAGGGAATAAATTGGGAGGATAGGAGGATTTTGGCTTTTTATATGTTCATTCAGTAACCATTTATCTGCCAAGTATTGTTCTGGGTTCTGGGGAAACAAAAAAGAAAGAAGACCCACTGGCTGCCCCTCAGGGGGAGAGGACAGAGTGAAGAGTGTCAGGATGACAGCGTGCCGAGGGAGAGAAAGTGACAAAGGACAGGGGCATGACATCCTGTTGGGGGTCTGGGAGAGCTGCCTGGAGCTGGGCTGAGGGAGGAGGACAGGTTACGCGAAGGAAGGGCACTTTAGACAGAGAGACAGGTGTGTGAATTGAGAGGCAGCGTTTCCGGTTCTGGGAAATACAAATAGTTTACAGTTCCTGGGGGAAACAACAGGGAGGAGATGAGGTTGGAGAGGTGAGCTGGGGCTGAACGTGGGTGCCAAGCAAAGAAGTCTGAAGCTAATTCTGAAAGCTACAGAGAGCCAAGGGGATAGTGGAAATAGAAGAGTGACATGATCACATTTGCATCTTAGAGAGATCATGCTAGCCACAGTGAGGTGGATAGATACCAACCCACAGAGGGCTGCAGATGGACAGACTGGAGGCCAGGGACCAGTTAGTTAGGTGGCTTTGGGTGTCATCTGGGGGGAATGATGTGGAGTGGAGGTGTGGCAGTAGAAATGGGGGTGGAGGGGAGTGTCATAAAGAGATGCTAAAGATGGTAGAATCTTTAGGACTTGGTGACACGTTGAACGGGACATGATTTTGATTTGACTCCCAAAGAGAAAGAGTGGTGGCCTCCAATGAAGACAGGAAGGTGCAGAGAGAGCAGGTGTCAGTTTTAGGTATGCTGTATTTGGGCTGCTGATGAGATGTCCAAGTGGAGATGCCCAGTGGGAAGCAGAAGCATGAAGCATCCAGACTAGAGCTGGGGGTTTGGAAGTTGCTGGCATCGTGGTTGGAGCTGTGGAATTCGATGAGATCACCCAGAAAGAGTTGACCAGGTGAGAATAGGAGAGGGCAGAAGAAGGAGCCTTGAGGAATTTTGGGATTTGGAGGATTAGCACAAAAGGGCAACCTGTGAAATAAACAAGTGGCCAGGACAGATCTCCAGTGGGAGAGAAAGCAGAGGTGGGGATGAGGAGATGGCAAGGGTGCCAGGATCCAGGAGTAAATACTGTTTATGTAAGGGGAGAGGCAACCATGTTGAACACTGCAGAAAGGATCGTCAGCTGGGGTGAGGTTGGGAAGTTTCCATTGATTGGAGCCACGTAGATGTCACTGGAAACTAACAAGAGCAGTTTTATCAGAATAAGGTAACTAGGAGGGAAATGATGGTCTAGTGAGGGACGAATGACAGATAAAGGAGGAGGTCAGGGAGGGCAGACAAGGAGAAGAGGCTGATTAAGGCTGTGGGGCAAGGGATTTTTTGGATGTAAATGGGAGAGACTTGAGTCCCTTCCTTGAGTGGAAAAAGCCAGTGGGAGAAGAGTGAAGCTAGAGGAGAGAGAATAATGGGTGAAGCAAGGCGTTTGGCTGGGAGGAGGCTCGGGAATCCACAGCACAGAGGAGGGGGGGTTACCTTTGACCTCCTGAGGCTGCCTCCTTCAAGGCTGAGTTCAGAGGTTGATAAGCTTTTAGGTGGTGAGGGGGACTCGGGAAGTGCTTCTCACATTTCCACGTGGTGCGGAGAAGCCACCTGCAGAACTTGCTAAGGGACTCTGAGCCAGTGGGTCTGGGTGGACCAACTTGGTGCATTTTTAACAGGCTGCTGGGGGCTGCTGCTGCTACTGCTGCTGCTGCCACAGGCCTGACACCACACTTGGAAGTTCCTGCTGGGGACCTTGATTTCCTCTGTGGAGTAGGAGGTACCTGCAAGGGAGAGGTTGGCTCGAGGAAAGAGGGAGAAATAGGGAGTAGAGATCGGGGTGGGGATGGGGGAATTGAGAGTTCTGAAAAGCCTCGAAAAGAAGGGTGCAGGGCAGCTCCCGGGGCTTCACGGGGACTGGGGACCTTGGATTTGTCTTGTCACCACTGCAGTGGTGGGACTTTTTCTTGCAGTGTCAGCGGTGTGTGTGAAGCGGAGGAAAGTTAGCTGGACGAGTGATCCCCAGCTGGGGTTCTTCAGGGCTGGTGGGAAAGAAGGCCAAGGGAGAAAGGGTGGGATGAAGGCAAGGGTGAAGGGAAGATTTTAGCCAGGCGAGGGTAGAGCTGATACACTGAGTGGGAACAGAGTGGCCCAGGACCGGGAGGTCTCACTGAGGTTGAAGAGTGGCTGGTTTGGGGATGCAAGGTGGGGAGAACTGGAAGGAAGGGAGGCTGTGACTGTGGAAGATGGAGATGTTTGAGGTGCAGCAGCTCTGGGCAGTGATGAGGTCCAGGAAAGGCCATGGGAGCTTTGGGATAATTCCACTGCCAAACTAGGTGGTCCTTCTGGTCATCTCTCGTTATGGGTCGGAAGCTCCCTGGCTGTCCTGGGGTGGTGTCTGAGGCTGTGACAGGAAGGAGAGGTTGGAATGACAGGGTTCTAATGAGACATGACACCTCAATTTGGTATAATCTTTTCTTCCAAACTACAAGGCAGTGTATCAGTGAGGGTCCTCCAGAGAAATGGAACTGATAGGATATCTATCTATCTATCTATCCATCCATCCATCCATCCATCCATCCATCCATCCATCCATCCAGCTATTTATCTCTATCTATAGAGATAAGATAGGGTATCTAAGACATAAATGGGATATAGATAACATACAGATAGGTGATAGAGATATCTGTACATGAGATATAGATAGATGATAGATAGAGACATAGAGAGGTACATAGATGGAAAGCAAGAGAGATTTATTTTAAGGGCTTTGGCTTACATAATTGCGGAGGCTGACATGTCCAAAATCTGCAAGGTTCACCAGCAGCCATGAGACCCAGGGAGGAGTTGATGCTGCAGCTCAGGTCCAAAGGCAGTTTGCTGGCAGAATTTTCCTCAGGGGCCCTCTGTCTTTTTTCTCTTAAAGCTTTCAACTGATTGGATGAGGCTCCCCTACATGTTCAACGGTAATCTGCTTTACTCCAAGCCTACTGATCTGAATGTTAATCTCATCTAAAAATACCTTCACAGAAACACCTAGAATAACGTTTGACCAAATATCTGGGTACCGTGGCCTAGCCAAGTTGTCACATAAAATTAACTATCATGGGCAGTTAGACTTGCTTGGTGACCTGATTTCATAATCTGGCCCTGTGTCCACAGGGAGACAGAGAGAGGAGAAGCCCGCGCACTGCAATGAAGAGTAGCCCCCGCTTGCTGCAACTAGAGAAAGCCCACACAGCAATGAAGACCCAATGCAGCCAAAAATAAATAAATAAAATAAATAAATGTATATAAAAAAAAAGAATGGTGGCCTATCTGCAATAGAGCTTCCAAGGAGGAGCTCATTTCTATTCTTGGTAGGGCCTAACCCATGGCTTGGGATACCTTGGATTGATGTGCACCGTAGCCACGTCTGTGGTTCAGCGTGTGCTCTCAGTGTCTGTGGCCATGTGGAATTCAGGCAGCAGCCGAGAGGCGACTCTTCCACACACTCGCCTTTCCTTTCTGGTTCTTTCTACCTGGCAACTGGATACCACTATTTGAAAAATGAATCCTCTTCCTAAGTGGCTGGGCCACACTAACGCTTCCTTGGGAACAGAGCCCTTTTGGCTCTCAGTTTGAGAGTGTGGGCTTTGGGTTATATGTGGAGTGTGTCAGATGCTGACCAGTGAGGGTCTGGCCAAGCCAAGGAAGCGTGTGCCGGTGCAGCTGGGGGAGCTGGCAGATTTGGAAGTGCAGGGGGGAACGGGGGTATTTTCCGGGTTTGCTCACATATGTAGAGCACGATCAGTATTTAAAGGGTAGGTACCCAAGGACCTGGGCTGTCCATTTAGAGGTGGATTTGATGTCATGTGGATGTGATGCTGGGAGTCCTTGCTCCCACATCTGCCCTCAGCAGTGGGAGGAGTAGAGGTGGATGTGTCTCTTGCGTGCCTGTCACAATTCTCAAGGGTTTTCTCATTGGAGCACAGCTGCTCTTGGGATGGCAAGGTGGGGTTGGATGACTCAAAGTGCCTGTTCTGTCTGACGCCCCACACTTCCCTCCCTCTCATTTTACTCCACATTGCCTTCCCCAACTCAGAAAGGTTGGCGGAGAGGCCTGGCGCTGAGGCAGCACGGACTCTGCCGTCAGCTGTAGAACCTTTATTAATGAGTTTTTATGACCTTACGCATGTTTTTGGAGCACCTTGAAAATGAAAAAGGAATCAGCCTGGTAGGAATTTGCAGAGCCCCATATGAGTCTCTGGTTGCACAACTTGGCTCTTTAGCGCCCCAGCTCTAAGCAAGCTTAGACAGTTTTTTTTCTGGAAGGCGTTGGAAGAGAGGAAGGGAACCCTAATGCCTCTGTGTGCTCAGAAGTGCTGATCGCCTGCCCCTCCCTCTGTTCTTGGCCAAGCAAGTGTCATCCGTTGATCCATCTTTCAAACCCAGCCCACAGCTCATCTTCTCTGCCCTCCTGGTCCATCTCAACTTATCTGTCACCTCGGGTGTAGGTCTAGTTGCCCCTCCGTATCCATGGGTCCCACATCTGCAGAGTCAACCAGCTGTAGATTTGGATCCGCAGTTGGCTGAATCCACAGATACGGAAGGCCAACTGTACTGCGCATTTTATATAAGGGACTTGAGCATCTGCGGGGTTTGCTTTCTGCAGGGGTCCTGGAACCACTCCCCTGTGGATCCCGAGGGATGACTGTATAGCATTTGCCGCCTTGCGTTGCACTGCCTGGTCATCGTGTTGAGTGCGTTTTACCATCAAACCCAAGACTCTCGTTACTGACAGCGGGATTAGTGCTCGGACAGTGCTTGGTGTTGGTCCCTTCACTAGGGTTGGGAAGACAGTGGGACAGAGACTGAAGGGCCTTGTTGCACTTGGGAGCCAGAGCTGAGGTGAGCAGCTAGGAAGGCCCTGCAGGTTGGCCGCACAGTGATGGGCCATGTGAGCCGAGTGACACAGAGAAACCAGGTAGGCTCAGTGAAGGGGAGCCCTCACCTTCGATGGGACCCCAGGAGCTGATGACCAGGAGGGGGACCAGGGGCAAGGACTGGAGCCTGGGCTCAGGCCCTGGGGGCAGCCCCACCTACCATCCTGAGCACACACATGTGCACCCTCCACACCCAGCCTTATAGGTCCTGGGGTTCCCTGCCTCTGCCCTGAGGGCTGGTGGGGACCCACAGAGATGAGCCTGAGTGCATGAGGACGGAAGTGGTTCATAAGCAGCGGAACCTTGGCAATGTCCTGGCGTGGCTGAGAGCAGACATGACCTCTCTTTGCTTGGGGTCTTCAGTTAAAAGACTTTGATAACTCCTCGGGGACCAGCACTCAATTGGCCCCTTGCCCAGATTCGTAGCCAGAACGCTAGGAGATTGGCCCACATTCCCACCAGCCTTATCAGCCCCTGGGGATGATGAGGCTGGCTTCTGCTCACCCATCCCACTTGAAGGGACCTCTCCTGGTCTGCACTCTGCCCCCAGCAGCCCTTGGGTATGGTGCAGCTGGCCACGGAGGACCGCCACCTCGTTGGGGCTTTTAGGGCAGAGAAAAGGAAGCTGAGGCTCAGAGAGACCAAACGGGTTAGCCAAGGCCCCCCAGCTAGGAAGGGGCTGGGCTTAAAATTGTGTAGAGGCTTGTCTCTTGTAGCTACCACACCCTGCCTTGGGCACGCAGGGGCGTTTGCAAGAGTCTAAAAGTCAGATGGTGATGTTCACGTCCAGGCACCCCTGCAGCTTTTCAGACTTGCTGTGTGACTTAGGGCAAGTGACTTCACCTCTCTGTGCCCCAGTTTCCTCAGCTGTGAAATGAGGATGAAAATACTGCCTACCTTATAGGATCGTTTTCATACTAAATGAGATAGTACAGCACAGGGAAGCTTCCAGCAGTTTTTGGCACCTGTACTATGAAGTGTTGGTTATTATTATCAACATAATTATCTGTGATCTTCTGGGTCTCCTAGAGGGTGCATCTAAATATTTTTACAATGATGGGGATCTTTGGGGGTCCTCTTTTTGTTTCCAGGTTGGCAGACTGGGTCACAAGTGTGTTTTGATACCTCTTACGTGTATCACATTGTGGTCATAGAACTTGTTGCCCTCAGAGGTGTTCGTGGGCAGGGCTCTGCTTCTGAGAGGGCGTGGGCATTTCTTTGGGCTTTGATTTCTTCCCTGCTGGAGACCTTGACCCTTGATCGTGGCACTTGACTCTCTAGTGGGTTCCCAGAGGCGGCCCAGTCTCCCGAACTCTTCTTACTCAGCATCAGTGAAGGAAGAGCATGGGCACTTTTGGTGCTAAGTGAAGTCAATGCCAGTGACTCTGGGGTGAGGAGGATGAGGGAGGGGGGACGGTGGTTACTCTCAGGCAGTTCCGGAGTTCAAGGAGGCATCCCGGACAGATAGACAGATGGACAGTGGTAAGGTGTCTAAGAGACGTCACTTGGTTGGTTATTGGTCTCTGCCGTCTTTTCTCTGGGAGGACAGCTTCACAGAGAATCTGGTCCCTTGTTAGCCCTTTGAGGAGAGGAACCTGGTCTTGAATTTCTTTGTAGCTCCCCTCCTGGCCTGGAGCTTTGATTGGAATTGATCCAGACCTTAAGATAGTTTTCCCGCCAACCATTTTCTTTCAGACAAAAGGTTGTTTATTTCTTTCCTTTCTTTTATAAATTTATTTATTTATGACTGCATTGGGTCTTCGTTGCGGTGCGTGGGCTTCTCACTGTGGTGGCTTCTTTTGTTGTGGAGCACGGGCTCTAGGCGCACAGACTTCAGTAGTTGTGGCACATGGGCTCAGTAGTTGTGGCTTGCGGGCTGTACAGCGCAGGCTCAGTAGTTGTGGTGCACGGGCTTAGTTGTTCCGCGGCATGTGGGGTCTTCCCGGACCAGGGCTCGAATCCCTGTCGCCCGCATTGGCGGGTGGATTCTTAACCACTGTGCCACCAGGGAAGTCCCAAGATTGTTTATTTCTTACCGACTAGTTATTGAAAGGAAATTTCTGGGACCCATCTCTGAGTCTGTGTTTCTAGAGGACGCCCACAAAGCCCTGTGGATTTTTAGTTATTTTGCAGTTTCTGTGACATGCTGGCCCCTCCCCAGGTATCTTTCAAATCTGGAACCTGTTCTTTTATCCACACGACCTTCCGGGTTTCTCTCGTTCACCTGGATTTTGCAGTTGCGGAGGCAGGAAACATATCTGATTCTGTATGTTCCATGATATAAAGACAAGGCTGGGTGCTGAGCTGAGCTGCCTGCTCCCTTCCCCAGATCTGCCTGCCTGTGGGCCATTGCACACCACCTTGGCACTGAGCACCCTCCACCTGGTCAGCTCTCCAGGAACTCGGAAATGAGGGGGGATGCTTCTTTCATGTCAGCCCTAGTCTGCAGGGTGTGGATACCCAGATCTGTGTGGTTTGGAAACACCATCTGAGCATCATCAGGCCACAGGGAGGATTGGTCCAGCGTCAACTCCAGGGGCAGGAGCCATACCTGTTCTCTTCCTCTGTGCAGTCTCTAGTATTTCTCAGGCCTGTGTGGCCTCCCTGTTTCCTTTTCATCATCCATCCTTGATCTCCCTTCCCGCACTCATCTGCTGCCTTGGGCCTTGGGTGTCTGATCAGAAGTAATGTATGTTTCAGTCTATGCCTCCTCTTTACAGCAGGTGCTTTATGGCCTCAGTTTTCTATTTCTCCAGCATATTGTGGCCTCTCCTGCAGATCAGGCCGTAAGCCAGGCTTAGAGATTTTTTTAAGGTAGAGTCTGCCTCTCTACAGCAACAAAACCATGTTGATTTTGATAATGACCGTATTCATATTGTCTGCCTATTGGGAAACCCTGAGATGTTGGGCGCAGGAAAGGTGAATCGCTGTGAGCTGGGCGAGGTTGGAGCCCAGAGCCCTTGTGGGGAGCAGAGTCCTGGGTGGGTCCTGCAGGGTCTGGGTTGAGTGAAAACTCTGGAAGCCTGGCCCATGGTAATGGGAAATCTACAAAAGGGATCAGAGGAGGCAGGAGGGAGGGTGGAGGGGCCGGGCAGGCAGGCTGGTCTTTCCATTGGTTGGTACATTGCATTTTTCCAGGGCTCTCAAAGGCTGGTCTCACCTGATCCTTATGAGGACCTTAGCCAGGCACCTAGAACTAAATACAGTGAGGATTATTTTGACAGTTTTTTTTGCGGTACGCGGGCCTCTCACTGTTGTGGCCTCTCCCGTTGCGGAGCACAGGCTCCAGACGCGCAGGCTCAGTAGCCATGGCTCACGGGCCCAGCCGCTCCACGGCACGTGGGATCTTCTCGGACCGGAGCACGAACCCGTGTCCCCTGCATCGGCAGGTGGACTCTCAACCACTGTGCCACCAGGGAAGCCCTTGACGGTTTTAGAGATGAAAGAAACATGAGCACTGTGCCCAGGGTGACAGGTTCAATGTGTGGCAGAGAGCTTCCTGCTTCTGAGATTCCCCCATGATTTACTGAATGGCCACCTTGACCGTGAAGGGGCAGGACCGGGGGCCCACGAGTCCCATCTCAGCAGAGGGAATTGCCTGCTCCGGCCAAGAGGCTTAACCCACCACTCAGCCTTAATGGCAGCCTGACCTCATTGCCTGTAGCTGGAGAAGACGGTGCTGGTACGATGCAGTTTGGCCTTTTGTCTTCTTAATTTCAAGGGCCAGAATCTGTTTAAAAACAAAAGGCCCGGGCCTCCCTGGTGGCGCAGTGGTTGAGAGTCTGCCTGCCGATGCAGGGGATATGGGTTCGTGCCCCAGTCCAGGAGGATCCCATGTGCCGCGGAGCGGCTGGGCCCGTGAGCCATGGCCGCTGAGCCTGCGCATCCGGAGCCTGTGCTCCACAACGGGAGAGGCCGCAACAGTGAGAGGCCCGCGTACTGCAAAAAAAAAAAAAAAAAAAAAAGGCCCTGAGACTTCCCTGGTGGTCCAGTGGTTAAGACTCCCCGCTTCCGATGCAGGGGGCATGGGTTTGATCCCTGGTCAGGGAACTAAGATCCCAAATGCCAAGTGGTGCAGCCAAAAAAGAAAGAAAGAAAGAAAGAAACCAGGCCCAGGAGTGCATGTCAGAGTAGGTACGTGTGTACGGGCGGGGTGCTCGCGTGTGTGGTGAGGAACGGGCCGAGAAGGAGCAGCTGCTGGCCTGCCAGGCTCAGGATGGCTGCCGGCCCTGTCAGGGAGGCTCCGAGGGACCTTCTGGGATGTGCCCTCCTCCCCCGGCTCACCACGCAGTAAATGAGATGATCCCCGCCAACTGCCCGCGAGCCCATCAATAACCATTCTAATCTCCTCAGCAGCCCCCAGAAGTGAATTTACAGCATCGAGGTAAAAATGAGGCTGCGTGATCAATGGATCCCTGGACGGTCTCCTCTAGGAGACACAAATGCATATTGTAACAAAACTTTATTTTCTTCTGAAAATTGCCTACATGATTAATATGGCCCAACACAGCCCAAGCTGTTCAGCATAAAAAAACAGCTGTATTTCTTGCTCTCTCTTCAGTGCTGCTTCCCTTTCACTCCATCCCTTCATCTTGTTCCCTTTGTTTTGCTCTGGAACACATTTGTGCCGTATACTGTACAGTCTCACACAGAGAGGAGGGGGGTGCGTTGAAATGCACTAGCTCTGTATTCCATTCTGCTCTGTTTCCACTTGGTATTTCTGATGTGGCTCAGACTGTGCATAAAACCAAATTCCCTAGTGCTCCCAGGACAGAGTGCTGGTGCTTCCATCACTGAGTCATGCAGAGCTGGTTCCCTGGGTACCAGTCATCTCTTACATCACTGGGCGCCCCCAGGGAGGCCCAAGCCCTACGCCCCCGAGTCCAGCCTGGATGAAAAACATTCTTCTCTTTCACCCTGTCTTCTGGTATGGGGGAGTTGTTGGATATTAGAAGGGAGGACCTCTTAGGCAGGTGATCACATTTCCAGTCCCCAGGGTGATTCTAGGAACGCTTGCAAGAAGAGTTAGGGTGTGTCAGGCAGCACAGTCCTAGCAGGTAGAGGCCCCTCTTCCTTGATGATGATAAATTTCATGTGTTTCATGTCTTTTCCCAGAGTGTAAGCTCCATGAGAGCAAAGGTCTCCTGTACAGTGCTGGGTACTTGGTAGGTCCGATAGATGTCTTAGTTTGGGTTCTCCCAGAAGCAGACCCTGAAACAAAGATTTGAGTGCATTAGTTTATATGGGCAATGAAGAGAGCTCCACTAAGGGGAAGTAGGACTGAGAAGGGAAGGTGTCCCCAAAAGAGGGTCTTATGCAGATTGCTCCCGTGGGTGATGGAGCTTAATCCCACTGGGGGAAACTCTGGGAGCCAGTGTAAAACCCACCCCTCAGAGTCAACCACCTCAAGGGCTGAGGGAGCTGGGGTATTTATACATCCTCTCCCAGCTGCCTCTGGATGAGAAATGATGGGGGTGAGGCAGTTGCTCAGAAGGCAGCAAAGCGGGCTCCGAGGAAGGAAATGCAGGAGCCTGGAGTGGGAAGTCGGGCAGGTGTGCGCCGAAGTGAGACCAGGGGGTATGTGTGGGCGTGGCAGCCTGGGAAACAGTCGATGTGTGCCCAAGACTGATGCTTCTCATTCCTGTGGGGTGGTACATTTGGGAGAAGTGGAGCTGGATTTCTTTTTTTTTTTTTTTGCCATACGTGGGCCTCTCACTGTTGTGGCCTCTGCCGTTGTGGAGCACAGGCTCCAGACGCGTAGGCTCAGTGGCCGTGGCTCACGGGCGCAGCCGCTCTGCGGCACGTGGGATCTTCCCGGACCGGGGCACGAACCCGTGTCCCCTGCATTGGCAGGCGGACTCTCAACCACTGCGCCACCAGGGAAGCCCTGGATTTCTTAACTGTCTCCTCCTTAGGTTTTATTCTCAGATATGAGCCAGGAGAGGCCAAGAGGGAACCAACGATTCTCACCTTGGGAGGACGTGTACCAGGACTGGGCTGACGGCTTTACCATGTGCAGCTGCAGTGCCCGTGCCTTGCCCCTTCCTGACTCTGCTGTCTCCTGCTGTCTTCCCCCAGGTGTAAGGAGCTGAAGTACCCCGAGGGGCTGCCCCAGATATCCATCATATTTATCTTCGTGAACGAGGCCCTGTCAGTGATCCTGCGGTCAGTTCACAGCGCGGTCAACCACACGCCGACCCACCTGCTGAAGGAAATCATCCTGGTGGATGACAACAGTGATGAAGGTACGGGGGCCGCCAACCTGCATGCAATTGTTGGAGAAGACAGTGCAAGCACACGAGGCCAGCGGGGGGAAGGGTCACTTTCATTCCATCCTGAGCCCAAGTGACTTTGTCTCCTGTCCCTGGGGCATAGCTGGAGAATGGGGGGCTGTTTTGGGGGGAAGAAATCCAGGTAACACTAGGTAATTAGTCCCTGAGTCCTCTAGGGCTTTTAAGAATAAGCTACTGGTTATGTGTCTGGACTCGTTTCCCCTCTTCACATTACCGAAAGCAGATGACACTGAAGAGCTGAATTCCTCCGCAATCCCCACCCCCCATCCCATCTCCTTGGTCCTTTTCCCAGAGGCAGAAGAAAAAGGGAAATTCTGTCTTGTGATGGGATCTGTTGTTCGTACATCAGAATTCCTCTCTGGGCCACTGTGGCCAAAGTGACTGTCAGTAGAAATGCACAGGGTTTGCAGGTCTTTTTTTTTTTTTTTTTTTTGCGGTACGTGGGCCTCTCACTGTTGTGGCCTCTCCCGTTGCGGAGCACAGGCTCCAGACGCGCAGGCTCAGCGGCCATGGCTCACGGGCCCAGCCGCTCCACGGTAAGCGGGATCCTCCCGGACCAGGGCACGAACCCGTATCCCCTGCATCGGCAGGTGGACTCTCAACCACTGCGCCACCAGGGAAGCCCAGTTTGCATGTCTTTAGGAGTTCAGTTCTACTAGGAATGACGGCTCAGTTAAAAAATATAACAAATACTTTTTATATTTGTTATATGACAATATCAAAACTCCTTTGAGGTCCTTGGAGACGGAGGCCTAGTGTGAAAGTGGTGGTAGGGGGGTTGCTTTGGCTAATTGTACCTTTGTGTTGGATCCCAGCCTAAAAAATTCACTGCAGGGAGAAACCCACACAAGCCGATGACATCAAAGAAAGACAGCCAGTGTGCATGCTTAAGGCCAAGGAGGCTTATCTTCAGAGCACCTGAAAGATTAGGATCACGCTGAACCCCTTGCTCTCGGTGTGATCAGTAGAAGATTACCCCGTGCTCCCTGGTCAGGAGAGGGTGAGGAAGGGCAGGACAGTGTCATGGGTCCTGTTGGAAACCTGAGTATCTTCAGGAGCTCCAATGAGCTCACGTTTCATCGGCCCAGGAGTTGAAGTCCCCCTGACCCTTCTGAACCAGCTGATTGTTACCAGTGAAGTGTTTGAGTGGGTCTGGACCCAGCATTACACCCATCAGGGCACCACCATCTCCCGGGCCTCCAAATGTTGAGGACTAATGGTTCATTTGCTGGATTTTTCACATCCTTATTTTAAAACTTACGTTGAGAGTCTTCTTGGGAGAAGGAGGTTCTTTCAGTTCCCTGAAGCCTCTAAGTCAGCCGGCAAAGTCATGGCTAACAGTGGCCTTCTCTGCAGCCTCTCTGTGTGCCCCTGCAGACCTCTGGCTTCAGCAGTACTTCCAAACCCTCTGCAGGGAATCCTGAGTCCTACTTCCTCCCTCCGTTTGCTGGCTAAATCCCTCTCGTCCCCCGGGTGTCCCCTATGTGTCACTTCCTGGGAGATTCCTTTGCTGACATCCTAAGACCCTTGCTCTGTGCTGCCTCAGCTCCCTGTATCCTCCTGTAGCACATAGCACATGAGATCACTGTGCCTTTCATAGCTGGACTCCCAGTACTGGGCAGGACTTGGTTTCACCGGGCCTGGCTGGTAGCCAGGGTGAGTCTCACCCTATTACCGAATACAAGTTCGTGTGCCCAACTCACAGTGAGGCCAAACAAACCGAAACGTCAGGGTTTGGAGCAGAGAAAGGTTTATTGCAGGGCCATTCAAGGAGACAGGTGGCTCATGCCAAAAAACCACCCAAACTCCTTGAAGGATTTCAGCAAAGCACTTTTAAAGGCCATGATTAGTTGCTGCAAACTTCTCGGTGTCAGAATCCTTTGTTCTTGTAGTTGTCCATGTAGGCCAGGTCAGGATGTTCCTCTAAACCTCCAAGACAAATGTTATTCTGTTCTGCAACTCTTTATGACTACATGAATGGAAAAATGTTATACCCTTAAAGGTCAGAGCCTTGAAAATAGACTATCCTGTATATCAGGCTAAAGGCAACATTCTTTTACAAGAGGTGAAGAGCCAGCATGACTAAACACAGGCAACAGAGCACAAAGGTTAAAGTAAAAGGAACAGATCTAATATGGAGTCAGATTTGTTCTTCCCTGTTACAACCCAGCCAGGGAGTAAATGATGAACCTGAATAGGGCTGGGAAAGGGCTAGCAGGGGCAGGCAACAAAGTGACCAGAGGTGGTGCAGAGAAGAGCTAGCAGACCCAGAGAAGAAAGCAAACAGTAAGTGCTGGACTGAATTGGGGTGAGGACTCACTACCAGTGGGGCTCCTTTCCCTGAGGAAATCTCAGCAGACCCAGCCCAAGAGGAAGAAATGGAAGAACAGGTCAGTCTCAACCAGAACACAAACTCTGTGAGAATGGGGGTCTCCAGTAGATGTCTTAGTGTGGGTTCCCCCAGAACAGCCCCTGAAACTAAGATTTGAGTGCATTCGTTTATTTGGGAGGTAAAGTGCATCATTAGAGGAGTGGGGAAATAGGATAAGGAAGGGAAGGCAAAGCCAGCGTAAAACCCACCCCCCAAGAGTTGACCTGCTCAAGGGTGAGGGCGCTGGGGTATTTGTATACACCTCTAGCATCAGATTCTTTCACATCAGAACCTCCTGGAACCCTGACCTGGAGGAAGTTCTGCATCAAGAGGTCTGGGGTGGGTCTGAGAATTTGCATTTCTCACTAGTTCTCCAGTGATGCTGCTGGTGTAGGGACCACACTTTGAGACCCACTGGGTTAAGTGGTTCACACTTCAGGCCTAAATGAAGATGTTTAATGGGTGAGAAAAAGTAGGGAAGAGGTATTTGTTTCAGTCTGATCATAAGGTTAATTCCCATTCATCCTCCCCTGTCCCCCGAGATACCTGGGGAACCCAGAGTGGACTACCTTAATATCGTTTCCCTGTTTTCTTTCCCCAGCTCTAGCCTCTATATTTTCTCCAGGCTAGGAGTGCCTTCTCTTTAATTGGAAGAGGGAGTTAACATTTTTTTTCTTTGTGACTAGTATTAACAAATTTTGTATATGTTCTATACACACTTGAAAAGATACCCCTACTCTATAATCATAAAATTGAATTCCTGCCATACATCAGCTTTGTGTGTTTAGCTAGACTATGAGTTTATTTTTTTAAGTCTTTTTGATAGTGGTGTTTTAACATCTCCTCCTACAATGACTACTCCTTCCTGTGTTCCTAATAATGTTTGATTTCTGTATCTTGTTGTCAGTTTCTTTGGCAACTGTAGATTTGTATCTAAATGGCTTCACTATTAGCAGTGGTTGTTACCATTGTGTAATGCTCCCTTTATCTTAAAAGCATACTTTTTTCCCCCTGCCTTGAATTTAGTTTGTCTAACATTAATATTGTTATCCCTGCTTACCTTCTGTTTGAATTTGATTAAAACAGTTTTTTTCCAGCCTTAACCAATTTTTTTTTCTGATCTTAAAGGTAATCACGCTCTTTGTAGGGACATTTGAATTTATCAAAAAGCACATATAATTGGACAAAAACAAATACTGAAGAGACTAACCAGAAGCAACTGCTCATTTGCCTGTGTTCTCACCCTCTTTTTTTCAATGCATGTTTTACGTTAAGATCCTATAGTAAAAACAAGTTAATGTTATTTTTTTTTCTCCTCTGAACTGTGAAGCACAATACCTCCCTTTTTATTAAGAAAAAATTCTGCAACCATCATTTTAATGAGGGTAGAATGGTCCATTCTCCGGCTAGTCAAGAATGGCTCAGGTGAGGGCCTCCCTGGTGGCGCAGTGGTTGAGAGTCCGCCTGCTGATGCAGGGGACAGGGGTTCGTGCCCCGGCCCGGGAGGATCCCACGTGCCGCGGAGCGGCTGGGTCTGTGAGCCATGGCCGCTGGGCCTGCGCGTCCGGAGCCTGTGCCCCGCAATGGAAGAGGCCACAACAGTGAGAGGCCCACATACAGAAAAAAAAAAAAAAGAATGGCTCAGGTGGAAACTGCAGCCCTCCACTTCCATGTTATCACATACATTCAAGGAAGAAGAGGCTTTTCAGAGGACAGACAGCAGAAGCAAGAAGAACTACAATCCTGCAGCCTGTGGAATGATAACCACATTCACAGAAAGATAGACAAAATGAAAAGGCAGAAGAGTATGTACCCAGATGAAGGAACAAGATAAAACCCCAGAAAAACAACTAAATGAGGTGGAGATAGGCAACCTTCCAGAAAAAGAATTCAGAATAATAATAGTGAAGATGATCCAGGACCTTGGAAAATGATTGGAGGCAAAGATCAAGAAGATGCAAGAAATGTTTAACAAAGACCTAGAAGAATTAAAGAACAAACAAACAGAGATGAACAATACAATAACTGAAATGAAAAATACACTAGAAGGAATCAGTTAGCAGAATAACTGAGGCAGAAGAATGGATAAGTGACCTGGAAGACAGAATGGTGGAAATCACTGCCACGGAACAGAATAAAGAAAAAAGAATGAAAAGAAATGAAGACAGCCTAAGAAACCTCTGGGACAACATTAAGCACACCAACATTTGCATTATAGGGGTCCCAGAAGAAGAGAGAGGAAAGGACCTGAGAAAATATTTGAAGAGATTACAGTCGAAAACTTCCCTAACATGGGAAAAGAAATAGCCATCCAAGTCCAGGGAGCGCAGAGAGTCCCAGGCAGGATGAACCCAAGGAGAAACACGCCGAGACACATAGTAATCAAATTGACAACGATTAAAGACAATGAAAAATTATTAAAAGCAGCAAGGGAAAAATGACAAATAACATGCAAGGGAACTCCCATAAGGTTAACCACTGATTTCTCAGCAGAAACTCTACAAGCCATAAGGGAGTGGCACAATATATTTAAAGGGATGAAAGGGAAGAACCTACAACCAAGATTACTCTACCTGGTAAGGATCTTATTCAGATTCAACAGAGAAATCAAAAGCTTTACAGACAAGCAAAAACTAAGATAATTCAGCACCACCAAACGAGCTCTACAACAGATGCTAAAGGAACTTCTCTAAATGGGAAACACAAGAGAAGAAAAGGACCTACAAAAACACCCAAAATAATTTAAAAAGTGGTAATAGGAACATACATATTGATAACTACCTTCAATGTGAATGGATTAAATGCTCCAACCAAAAGACACGGGCTCGCTGAATGGACACAAGAACAAGACCCATATATATGCTGTCTACAAGAGACCCACTTCAGACCTAGGGACACATACAGACTGAAAGTGAGGGGATGGAAAAAGATATTCCATGCAAGTGGAAATCAAAAGAAAGCTGGAGTAACAATACTCATATCAGATAAAATTGACTTTAAAATAAAGAATTTACAAGACACAAGGAAGGACACTACATAATGATCAAGGGATCAATCCAAGAAGATATAACAATTATAAATATATATGCACCCAACATAGGGGCACCTCAATACATAAGGCAAATGCTAACAGTTATGAAAGAGGAAATTGAAAGTAACACAATAATAGTGGGGGACTTTAACACCTCACACCAATGGACAGATCATCCAGACAGAAAATTAATAAGGAAACACAAGCTTTAAATGACACAATAGACCAGATAGATTTAATTGATATTTATAGGACATTCCATCCAAACAGAGCAGATTACACTTTTTCTCGAGTGCACATGGAACATGCTCCAGGATAGATTACATCTTGGGTCACAAATCAAGCCTTGGTAAATTTAAGAAAATAGAAATCACATCAAGCATCTTTTCCGACCACAACACTGAGATTAGAAATCAATTACAGGAAAGAAAACCATAAAAAACACAAACATGTGGAGGCTAAACAATACATTCCTAAATAACCAAGAGATCACTGGGGAAATCAAAGAGGAAATCAAAAAATACCTAGAGACAAATGAAAATGAAAACATGATGATCCAAACCCTATGGGATGCAGCAAAAGTAGTTCTAAGAGGGAAGTTTATAGCAATACAAGCCTACCTCAAGAAACAAGAAAAATCTCAAATAAACAATCTAACCTTACACCTAAAGGAGCTAGAGAAAGAAGAACAAACAAAACCCACAGTTAGTAGAAGGAAAGAAATCATAAAGATCAGAGCAGAAATAAATGAAATAGAAACAAAGAAAAAAATAACAAAGATCAATAAGACTAAAAGCTGGTTCTTTGAGAAGATAAACAAAATTGATAAACCATTAGCCAGACTCATCAAAAAGAGGGAGAGGACACAAATCACTAAAATTAGAAAGGAAAAAGGAGAAGTTACAACGGACACCACAGAAATACAAAGCATCATAAGAGACTACTACAAGCAACTGTATGCCAATAAAATGGACAACCTGGAAGAAATGGACAAATTCTTAGAAAGGTATAACCTTCCAAGACTGAACCAGGAAGAAATAGAAAATATGAACCAACCAATCACAAGTAATGAAATTGAAACTGATTAGAAATCTTCCAACAAACAATAGTCCAGGACCAGATGGCTTCACAGGTGAATTCTATCAAACATTTAGAGAAGAGCTAACATCCATCCTTCTCAAACTCTTCCAAAAAACTGCAGAGGAAGGAATACCCCCAAACTCATTCTACGAGGCCACCATCACCCTGATACCAAAACCAGACAAAGATACTACAAAAAAAGAAAATTACAGACCAATATCACTGATGAATATAGATGCAAAAATCCTCAACAAACTACTAGCAAACAGAATCCAAGAATACATTAAAAGGATCATACACCATGATCAAGTGGGATTTATCCCAGGGATGCAAGGATTCTTCAGTGTATGCAAATCAATCAATGTGATACACCATATTAACAAATTGAAGGAGAAAAACCATATGATCGTCTCAATAGATGCCGAAAAAGCTTTTGATGAAACTCAACATCCATTTATAATAAAAACTCTCTAGAAAGTGGGCACAGAGGGAACCTACCTCAACATAATAAAGGCCATATACAACAAACCCACAGCAAACATCATAGTCAATGGTGAAAAACTGAAAGCATTTCCTGTAAGATCAGGAACAAGACAAGGATGTCCACTCTCGCCACTATTATTCAACATAGTTTTGGAAGTTTTAGCCATGGCAATCAGAGAAGAAAAAGAAATAAAAGGAATCCAAATTGGAAAAGAAGAAATAAAACTGTAACTGTTTGTAGATGACATGATACTATACGTAGAAAATCCTACAGATGCCACCAGAAATCTACTAGAGCTAATCAATAAAGTTGCAGGATACAAAATTAATGCACAGAAATCTCTTGCGT
The DNA here is from genome assembly GCF_964165515.1 of Mesoplodon bidens. NCBI lineage: Eukaryota > Metazoa > Chordata > Mammalia > Artiodactyla > Ziphiidae > Mesoplodon > Mesoplodon bidens. Next base: position 41,893,226 of record NC_138171.1, read on the forward strand.
TCCTATACGCTAACAACAAAAGATCAGAAAGAGAAATTAAGGAAACAGTCCCATTCACCATTGCAACAACAACAAAAAAATACCTAGGAATAAACCTACATAAGGAGGTAAAAGACCTGTATGCAGAAAACTATAAGACACTGATGAAAGAAGTTAAAGAAGACACAAACAGATGGAGAGATATACCATGATCTTGCATTGGAAGAATCAATATTGTGTACAGTCAGTACTACCCAAAGCAATCTACAGATTCAATGCAATCCCTATCAAATTACTAGTGGCATTTTTTACAGAACTAGACAAAAAAGTCTTAAAATTTGTATCAAGACACAAAAGACCCCAAATAGCCAAAGCAATTTTGAGGGAAAAAAACAAAGCTGGAGAAATCAGACTCCCTGACTTCAGACTATACTACAAAGCTACAGTAATCAAGACAATATGGTACTGACACAAAAACAGAAATATATATCAATGGAACAGGATAGAAAGCCCAGAGATAAACCCACACACCTGTGGTCAACTAATCTGTGACAGAGGAGGCAAGGATATACAGTGGAGAAAAGACAGTCTCTTCAGTAAGTGATGCTGGGAAAACTGGACAGCTACATGTGAAAGAATAAAATTAGAACACTCCCTAACACCATACACAAAAATAAACTCAAACTGGATTAACAACCGGACACTATAAAGCTCTTAGCGGAAAGCATAGGAAGAACACTCTTTGACATAAATGACAGCAAGATCTTTTTTGACCCACCTCCTAGAGTAATGGAAATAAAAACAAAAATAAACAAATGGGACCCAATGAAACTTAAAAGCTTTTTCACAGCAAAGGAAATTATAAACCAGATGAAAATAAAACCCTCAGAATGGGAGAAAATATTTGAAAATGAACAACAGACAAAGGGTTAATCTCCAAAATATATAAACAGCTCATGCAGCTCAATATTAAAAAAACAAACAACCCAATCCAAAAATGGGCAGAAGACCTAAATAGACATTTCTCCAAAGAAGACACACAGATGGCCAAGAAGCACATGAAAAGCTGCTCAGCATCACTAAGTATTAGAGAAATACAAATCAAAAGTACAATGAGGCATCACCTCACATCAGTTAGAATGGGCATCATCAGAAAATCTACAAATAACAAATGCTGGGGAGGGTGTGGAGAAAAGGGAACCTTCTTGCACTGTTGGTGGGAATGTATATTGATACAGCCACTATGGAGAACAGTATGGAGGTTCCTTAAAAAACTAAAAATAGAATTACCATATGACCCAGCAATCCCACTACTGGGCATATACCTAGAGAAAACCATAATTCAAAAAGACATATGTACCTCAATGTTCACTGCAGCACTGTTTACAATAGCCAGGTCATGGAAGCAACCTAAATGCCCATCAACAGATGAATGGATAAAGAAGATGTGGTACATATATACAATGGAATATTACTCAGCCATAAAAAGGAATGAAATTGGGTCATTTGTAGAGATGTGGATGGATCTAGAGACTGTCATACAGAGTGAAGTAAGTCAGAAAGAGGAAAACAAATATCATATGTTAACATATATATGTGGAACCTAGAAAAATGGTACAAGTGAACCGGTTTGCAGGGCAGAAATTGAGACACAGATGTAGAGAACAAACGTATGGACACCAAGGGGGGAAAGCGTGGTCGGGGTGTGGTGGTGGGATGAATTGGGAGATTGGGATTGACATGTATACACTAATATGTACAAAATAGATAACTAATAGAACCTGCTGTATAAAAAAATAAATTTAAAAAAAAAGAAAAAAGAGGTTTTTAAAGAACTTACCAAAAAAAAAAAAAGACTAGCTTGGGGAAAGTGTGAATAAAGCCAGGTAACTCTGGCTCTGGGTACACAGGCAAGTCAGGGATTTTCCCTTTTAGTTTTTGTTTTTTCACGTCATTTGTTTCATTCAGCTTGAATATTGACATTAGCCTAAATTAATCCGAAGTAAGAGGCAATTCTTCCTACCTTTGTGCATTATTACATTGAAATCAGTCAGGCAAGATCACTGCTCACCACATCCAGTGGGCACTTTCCTTCTCCAATCCGGCCACATCTGACATTGCTGGCAGCTTCCTTCTTGGCATCTTTCTCCTCTGGAGGCCCTGGCACCACTGTCTTCTGATTGTCCTTCAGTCGTCCTTTTCCTCGGCTTTGTGCTTCGGTTGGGGTCACTCATGGTTCTCACCATCAGGATACACTGGGCAACCTCCTCCACTGTGCACATTCTGGGTACCTCCAAAGCCATCCCCCAAGCTCCACGCTTGTGTGTCCTCTGTCTCCTAGGTGACTACCCAGTGTCCCTCAGAGACCATAAGCTCAGTCAGTCCAGTGACTAACTTACCGTTCTCCTTTCATATCCTCTTCAAATAGTGATGATTTTATGTGTTGCTTTCCAATCTGGATACCTTTTTTTGTTTGTTTTTTGCTTAGTCTTCCTGACTCCTTTACTTTATTAAAAAAATTTTTTTTCTTTTTTTAAATAGAAGTATAGTCGATTTACAAGATTGTGTTAATTTCTTCTCTACAACAAAGTGATTCAGTTGTACGTATGTATACATTTTTTAAATATTCTTTTCCATTATGCTTTATCATAGGATACTGAATGTAGTTCTCTGTGCTATACAGTAGGACCTTGTTGTTTATCCATTCTCTATATAACAGCTTCCATCTGCTAACCCCAACCTCCCACTCCATCCTTCTCCTAGCCCCTCCCCCTTGGCAACCACAAGTCTGTTCTCTATGTCCATGAGTCTGTTTCTGTTTCATAAATAGGTTCATTTGTCTGACTCCTTTATTTAAAAAAAAAAGTACTTACTAATAAATACTCATTATCCTACCATGTCAAGAACAAGAAATTGACCTTTGTGCTTTCCTAAGAGTTACAAAAGCCTCTTCTGGGGGAGACAGCTAGGTCATCAATGACCCCAGGGAAATACAGGGCTTACCCCAGTGGGGGCACCTGGCAGGGCTATCGTGTGAACCAGGTACTGGGTATAAGGCAAAAATCTGGACAGATGGAATGACGTGTCCTCTATTTTCTGGTTCTGACCTCATCAAGGCGTACTGCCTACATTCAGGAGGAGGTCAGAGCATAAGGATGAAATGAATGACCTCAGCTGGTCCAAGCAGCAGGCATGGAAAACCAGCACAAACCTACTCAGCCTCTGGTCAGAACATCTAATTACAGGGAAGAATGGGGACCAGACTCATTCGGATGATCTACCCTCAGCTTTAAGTGTGGTCATGTTGCAGGAGAGATAGTAATGATAACCCTCAATGCGTCTGCCTCAAGCCACACTGCTCCCATGTGGATGGTTGGCCATGGTGTATCTATCTCCCTTCCCCATCCTCCTGGAGACCTCCTTTGCCCCCCACCTATGTTGGACCCCATGCCTCTCTCTTTCTTGGTTTACATACTGATTTTGGTGAAACTCAACATCTAGAAGTTTCTTGAGAAATATTACAAGGAAGATAAAATCTTTTGAGATTATCCATGTCTGAAGAAAGCTTTTTCCTAATCTTCTGTGTGAATGATGGCCTGATTGAGTTAGATATCACCTTCTTTCAGAATATTGATGGGTTTGCTCCATTATCTTCTGTCTTTCAGTGTTTTCTAGAAGAAACAAAAGAGTCCTGATTCCTGATCTTTTGCATGTTTCCTTCCTTTCTGGAAGCTTGAATCTTCATTTTGTTTGCAGAGTTTGGAAATTCACAATGATGAGCCTTGGTGTGAGTCATACAGTGGCTTCAATCTGGAACCTAATGTCAGTTTTCAGAAAATTTCTTGGAATATTTAATTGATAATGCCTCCCCATTTTTCTTAGTTATCTCTTTCAGCATCTCCCACTGTATTCCATTATTAAACCTCCTAAACTGAACCCCCAATTTTCTTATCTTTTCTCTGTTTGCTTACCTTTCCTTATCTTTTTGCTCTGATATATTTGCTTTCTTCAATTTTATCTCCCTTCCATTCTATTCAGTTTTTTATATCTGCTATCATGATTCTGCTTCCAGGTCCTCATTTTTATTCTCTGAAAGTTCCTTTTTATAGCATATTGTTTTTATTTAATGGAAGCAATATGTTTTCTGATCCCTTGGAGGATATTAATAATGTTTTGTTTTTCAGTTTTTTCCCTGTGTATTCTGTTTCCAGAAGGTGCTTTTTTTCTTTGTTATTTAGTTTCTATCTCCCACCTTGGAGGCTTTTTCTCCCTTCCCGCGAGCCTGTTGTCTGCTCATGATTACTTCTTAAGAGGTGATTAGGCAGCCAGGGGCTGGGGGAGGGAAAATGGGGAGTTAGTGCTTAATGCATACAGAGTTTCCGTTTGGGAAGATGAAAAAGTTCTGGAGATGGATGGTGGTAATGTGCTTGCACAACAATGTGATTGTACTTAATATCACTGAACTGTAAAGTAAAATGGAATATTTCACATTGTTTGTTATATATATGTACACACACACACACACACACACACACACATACTGAGTGCTTAGACTTCCAGGGTTTGACAGCAGAGGGGTCGGACACATCTGTCCATCTGTGAATCAGCTTTCCAGCCTCCCCAGCTTCATGGTTGATGTCTTGTCTTGTATCTTCTCTGCCCTTGGAAGGTTATGGGTTTATTTTATTTTTTTTAATCCCTTTATTGTAGTTTTCAGTGACTTTTGTCCAATTCATGAGTTAAATTTATTATCTTATCCCAGAAGTTCCATACTCATTTTTAGGAACTTCTAATAGGAATTGATAACTTGTTCTCCAGATGTGTGTACTGTCCCATGAAAAGTATACAAAACTATCTCTTTCTCTGTATCCTCACCAACACCAAGTCTTATTAATCTTTGTCATCTTTGCTGTTCTGACGAGTGTAAAATGGCATATCATTTTTAGGTGTGCATTTTTTGAATATTAGTGATATTGAACATTTTTTCATACATTTGACCATATTTCTTTTTTAGGGGTTTGCCCAATAATAATGACACTCATTTTTTTTCTATTGGAATATTTATCTTATTAATTTATAAGAACTTTGTATATATTTAAAAACTTTTTACATTCATTTCATAGATATTTCTCTCAATTTGAGCTTTCACTTTAATTTGTTTACAGTATTTTTAGACAAGCATAAAATTTATATTTTTATATAGTCAAATCCATCAGTCTTTTCCTTTAGTAACATCCTAAGAAAGTTATTCATGATCCCTAGAAGGTACAAATATTCATGCATATTTTCTTAAAGGTAAATATTTCTTTTCAAAATAAATTCCAACAGATTACATATTTTTGTATCAGGTGTGAGAAAGTTTTAACCTAGAGACCCTTGTCTCAAAGTATGGTTATCTCAATGTATTTAATAATTCATCCTCACCACTTATTTGAAATATCCTGTTTTCATACGCTAAAATATTTTACATTTGGAAACATTGAGGCTGAATCACATGAGGACTGATTGGTTATGAAGGAGGGTAAAGAGGAGGGAGGGGTCAAAGAGGACTCCCAGGGTCCTGGCTCCGGTGACAGGACAGGTTGGTGCCATCCACTAAGATAAGGAGTACGGTAGGATAGGTTTTGGAGAGGGATTGAGTTCACCTTTTGGATATGTCAAGCCCAGATTCCCGTGGAATTTTACTGTGCCTTCCAAACTGAGGGGTAACTTTAGCCATCAAGTTGAAATAATATTAGAAGCTTCTTCGTTTCCACTGTTACAATCTTTAATACATAAGATTCTATATATAATACATGTCTTGTCAATAGTTTTAAACTACTTTTGAAAAACTTTCTTCCTCTTTTCCTTAAGCAATAGTATGTGGAGGTCTTGACCAAGTCACCTACCTTTTCTGAGCTTGAGTAAATTGGGGATGATAGTGGCTTTTATGCAGGGTTTAAATTACAAGCTTTCGAGGTAATACTTGTAAAGCATGTAGCACAGGTCCTGGCAGTATAATAAAGGGCATAACTGTTGAGTGCACTTGTGGTGTTATTTGATTTGCCAGCTCCAGCTTATTCCTCAACATTCTACTTCTGTGTCACTCCCACTGGGAAGCCCTCCTGGATTTCCCAGGTATGGCTGGGTTGGGGGTCTCTGCTCCCAGGCATCAGTGTGTACTTTGGCACAACACTTGGCTCACTGAATTGCCTCTGTGCACTTGCGCATCTCTAAACCATAAGACCCTTGAGAGCAAGAACCATAGTTCCTTCTGTGCTACGTTCCCAGTGCCTTGCACACCAAGTTATAGGGATCGCTGAATATGTTCCTTTAAACTGCATGTGTGCAAAGTGTTTTTTTTCTACTTCCACTGGCATCATCTTGGGAGTTTTTGTATTTGGCATTGTTGTACATATCTTGGCTTCAATGCTGTAGTTGTTTTGATTTAGGTCCCCCAAACCACCTATCTCTAATCGTCATGATTTGCGTCTCTCGGAGCTCTTGGTGGCCGTAGACCTTGTCACTAATATTTCCCCGTGGAGCAAGCACACCTGATCAAGCTCTTCTCTTGGTTGGTGTGTTCAACGGTTGAAAGAAGGATGGCTCAAGTTAGAACTTTTTTCAGTGGAAGGTTCAACCCTCTGGGCTTTCAAAAGGGATTTTGGAGAAGGCATACTGACATTGTTTGCTTTTCTTCTTGGTTTATAATTGCAGAGATAGGAGAGGTCTTGTGTTTCAGGAAGATAACACTTTTCCTGTGTTGTCGAGGCTCTGAGTAAAGTAGCCAAGAGACACCTTGTTATCACACAGCTCCACGCTGGGCCAGGCTTCCTTACTGGAACAGCATCTGCCTCTCCCCCGCTTGTAAAGAGCCTTCCTGATTGGAAATAATACTTGTTTTTGTCCCCAACCAGATCACTGCAATGTGACGGCATTTGCTCTGTGGGTCTGTAATCACAATTAGGTTGCGCATTTACATTCCTCCCTGTGTATTTTAGGCCATGGGGAGGAGAGGAGAAGAAGGAGTGTGTATATTTTTACCCAAGAGATAGTGTGAGAACCCCGGCTAAAGCTTCGTATGCTAACTGGCTTAAAAAAAGTGATGACAACAAAAAACCTTGTTATTTTGAAATAATTCTGGATTCACAAGAAGTTGCACAAATGTACAAGGGGTCTTATGTGCCCTTCACTTAGTTTCCCCCACTGGTAACATCTTGTTAAACTCTAGTGCATTAATCACAACCTATAAATTGACTCTGGTGCAATCCACAAATTGTATGATCAGACTTATTCTGATTTCACCAGTGTAACGTGTGTGTGTGTGTGTGTGTGTGTGTGTGTGTTTCTATACAATTTGATCACAGGTGAGATTCCCCACGGTTCAGATACAGAACTGCCCCATCACCGCAAAGCTCCCCCATGGTATCCCTTTATTACCACCCAACTCCCCATACCTCACCCCTAACACCACTAGTCTGTTCATCATCTCTATAATTTTGGTTTTTCAAGAAGATTCTGTAAATTGAACCATAACCTTTGTGATTGGCTTTTTCCTTCTGCACAGTGTTCCATGGTGTGGGTTTACCAAGTTTGTTTAACCCTTCACCTGTTGAAGGACATTTGGGTTGTTTCAGTTTGGGGATTTCACAGGTAACAGTGCTATGAACATTGGTGTACAGATGTTGGTGTGAAAATAAATTTTCATTTCCTTGGGATAAATGCCCAAGAGCCCCATTACTTGAGTTATGGTAGACACATGTTCAAGCAAACTTCTTTGGTCATTTAGTCCATTTTTGTGACACCGTGTCTTTAAAAATCTGATTGATTTTTTATCTTCCAGCCCAGCCTCCAGTGGAGGAAAAGTTTCTGTGTTAGTCTTGGTGACCTTGACTATGATACTAAGGGGAATGGGTTGCATTCCTGCAGAATCAGGAGTAATCCAAAACTGTGTTGAAAGTGTTGCCCTGAGATCAGATTTTGAGCTCCCATTAGGTAAGACCCAACAATATAAGGTCCTGGAGGGGCTGACACACCCCAGGGACAGGCATGCAGCTGAGCCAAGGGAAAGTGAGACCCAGGCACTCAGACATTGCCAGGTTTCTCTGTCCCGGGTCTCCACTGTCTCTGAGCCCCTCGGTTCCCCTGTTGGCTTGGGAAGGCTGGCCACCTCCAGTTTCCCAGGCCATCTGGAGGGAAATACGGCTGCAAAGATGGCCCAAAGTAGACGCTGTAATTACAGCTTCAGCCACTGTAGGGAGACAGGACCACCTCTCCAGGGGAATCCCAGGGAAGGGAACTGGTGCTCTAGTTTGGGTCAGATACCCTTCGTTGGACCTGTCAACTGTGGCCAGGAGGGTGGGGTCATGCATAGAACTACCACACACCAGTAACCATGGAGGAAGTCTTCAGAAATGGAGGGGGCAAGGTGGACAGGCAGACCATGGACCCCAAAGGTTGTAACAACATCCACAGGATTCACACTTGGAGTTCCCACGTGTTGGGGAAATAAATGAGGCCTTTGAGAAGGATGTGACACCTGAGTTGGACCATGAGAGACAGTTAGAACTTGGACATGTGGATGGGAGGAAACAGCAGTGGGGGGGAAGTAGACAAACCCGGATCTCAAGACACAGATGCTTGGGGCATAGAGAGGGAGGCGTGCAATGGGATTTGACATGTAAGAATTGATGGGTGGATTGGAGTTTCAGAGAGAGAGTCCCAGTCAGAGATGGGGAATCTTGCTGGGCCACAGGATTGAGTAGGGACAGCTTGACCACGTCCTGTGACAACGCCGAGCAGCCGCAGAGCAGGAGGGATAAAAAAAAAAAAAAAAAAAAAGGCTCCTTGAACAGCCTAGCCCAGGCTGGAGATCAGAGAAGCTGACAGATGAGACAGAGGGAAAGGTGGATCAAGAGAGCCCAGGGGTTGGTGGAAATATCGTCAGGAAGGCCAGACGTGGCCATTTTCACCTTTGTTCCCCAAAGAGTGGTGTTGGAGCTTTAATGTTATTTTCTTCGAAAAGTGAGGTGGATCCTTGAGTTGGCATTGCCAAGAGTACCTTTAGGTCACTTTAGCTGAGAGCTCTGGGCTGCTTGCCGGGCAGAGGCTCTGTGGCCTCAGGCTGTGCTATAGGGTCTGGGAGGGACTGTGCCCGGCACCTGCACACAGTTTGGAACAAATCTTTTCCCTTCCTCTTACCCTCAGGGCAGGATGGCTGCCTTCTGAATCCTGAGGGCCAGGTCCTGCCTGGCTGCTAGCTTCCTTGTCTTACACATCAGATGTCTGGTCTCAAGGGGGCCTGCGAGTGAATGACCCCTGTAGGATGTCAAGAAACCCTGGATTGGGCAGCACAAATGCAGAGGGACCCCGACACTCCCTTTCCCCTCCTGGGCACGACTCCATGGTGCTAACTGAGCACGCATCTCCTTGAGTCTTGACCACGCCCGTTGACACTGGGAGATGGTCATTGATATCCATTTTAAAAAAGAAGTTCAAGTTCAGAGTGGGAAGTGCTTTAATCCAGGGCAGCGCAGCCAGAATTGGCAGGAGCCGGGGCTCCACCTCAGCCATCCTCGTCCTGGAACCAGGACTCTGGGGCCTCCTCCCTGGGAACTGTCACCTCCCTCTGTGCTTTCCCGCTTCCTTCCGGTTTAAGACTCCCTCCCCCGCAGCCCTCCTGTCCCCTTACCAGATTCATCTCATTGTTTCCCAAGACGTGTCCACTCTCCCTTCAGTATACAGCGACACACGCAATAAAAAACGAGTAATAATTTTAACATCTATCGAGTTCTTCTGTGTGCCTGGCACTGAGCTAAGCGCTTTGCATGCATCCTCTTATTTAATACCCCAAATAGCCCTCTCAGGTAGGGACCAATATCCCTATTAACTGTTTACCCTGACATCATGCAGCAGCTCACGATGAATGCTCCTGACCAGGTGTGTCACTGCCTCTCAGGTGCCCCCAGGCTCAGTGTAGGAGCACAATGATGCACAAATGCACGTGGCCCCAAGGTACCCTCCCTCCCAGAGACCTTTCCGTTTTCATTCTTTTTCCACCTCAGAACATCCCTGCTCTGTGCACCCTGGGAGTACCTGATCAGTAGGACTTTTTCTAGTCTTCAGTCCAAATGAGTGCCCTGTGTGTGACTGTCAGGTGCGGTGATGGTTTGGGATCTGCAGAGCTGCTGTTCAGCCAGCACGTCCCGGCGTGGCCTTCCAGCTCGCATCTGTTCTGACCGGTCATTGCCTGTCTTTGGCTGTTATATATCTGTTTTTTTTTTTGGCGGTATGCGGGCCTCTCACTGTTGTGGCCTCTCCCGTCGTGGAGCACAGGCTCCGGACGCGCAGGCTCAGCGGCCATGGCTCACGGGCCCAGCCGCTCTGCAGCATGTGGGATCTTCCCAGACCGGGGCACGAACCCGCGTCCCCTGCATCGGCAGGCGGACTCTCAACCACTGCGCCACCAGGGAAGCCCTGGCTGTTATATATCTTGATCGTCTTCCCTGGGCTAGAAGAGACATGTTAGGTTCTGCAAACCTCTTGGACCCTAATAAAAGCTGCTATTTATAGAACATTTTCGTGCTACCTAACACCTTCACCTGCACCATTTTTTGGTCAGCGTGCATAGGCATTTTTCTCTTTGCACAGGACCCATACTGCCTTTGACCTTGGAGAATTCAGGGCTCTGAATACAGAGGTCCCCAAAATACTGGAGAAGGGGAAACTGCCCAGATGCTGTACTCTACTTATCCCATTCCTGGCTGCCAACTGCACTTAAAGAAAACTCCAAGAAGTGACCAAGCGCCACGCTGTGACCCTGTTCTCTCCAGGGTTTCCTGTTTCCTGTGTGCCGTTTTGCTCCCCCCTGAGCCCCCTTAATGACGGTGACTTTGGCTATTTAAAGGAGGAGGATTGCCAGCTTCAGAGCGTTCAGAATCAATATCGCAGGAAATAAGAAACATAATGAAAGAAAAACACACTCCAGGCTGCAGACAAATTTTATCGCTTAAATTCACATGTTATTATTAGAATCAGCTGCAAGTACCGGACTTTAAACTGCCTTTTGATGGGGTGAGATAGGGGGAACGCTCTTAATTTGGGGGAACAATCTGGAAGCACCCCTAGAGGCATTACGGTGTTTTCCTGTTGGTTTGGGCTCCTTGTATTTATTTTTTTTTAAAGATGAAATTTAAATGGAAGAAGCGGTGGAGAGGAATTTCTTAACAAAGGAGTTGAAAGCAGAGGTGGATTTCCTTTTCAAAGCCCCGCTCCTGAATGAACAACTCGGTGTGACATATTTAGTTCAACACCTTGGTATTTTGCACCTCACATCTTTTTTCTTGCTTCTTTTCGTCTTTCGCTTTCTTTTCTCCTTGCTTTGATCTCACTATGGAATCGCCTTTAAAATGCTTTCATACACAGCAAAAACATCCCTTTTTAATCTCCCCCGTTCTTCCCAAAATTTCTGGCTCTCGCCTCACCTCTTTTTCACTCCCGTAGTCAGAAAATGCATTATTTAAGTCCACAAAGCTGGGTGATGCCCAGAGAATGAAACATACAGTATAGACGCCTTCTGGGTTATTTCGTCTTGGGTTTTTACACACTTTCCAGGTCCATGCATGGAGCGGCGGGCGTGGCAGCGGAGGGGAGGGGCGTGGCCTTACGTCACTGCTGGCCCTTCAGAGTTTAGTGGGGTTGTTTGGAGGAGTCTGAAGTTCAGCTGGTTCTCCTTGCTACCCGCCTCCCTTGGAGCCTGGAGAGGGCCAACCACTGTCAGTGGATGGATGGCTGGAAAAGTGTGCCCAGAGCAGAAGCATGGGGGCTTCAGAGTTACAGAGAGAGCCAGTTCCTGGCCAACCCTGAGTCAGGCCTCGACTTCCCACGTTCGAGGCTGAGTTCTGCACAAACAGATGAACGACTTCAGTTTTCACGGCCTCGCATCCGCAGGAATCAGGCAGAATGACAAGGAGGGTAGGCATGCCGCTTATGAACTGTGTGACTTTCAGCCGAGTGCTTACCCTCTCTGGGCCTCAGTTTCTTTCTCCATAAAATGGGGATCATAATATCCCTTACCTCACAGAGTGCTGACGAGGGTAGAAAGAGTTGCCAGAGGTAAAGCAGTTGCAACAGAATATCCTTAATTAGGATTCAGTAAATGTGAAAGCAAAACTCGAGGAGTGTTACGAGTTTGCAAGAGAGATCATTCTCGAGTTAAATACGAGAAGGGAACTCATCTGAGTAGTATTTTGGAGCATTTAATGATGAGCTGACCTTTTTAGTCAGCTTTGGCTAGCAATTAGGGAATATCAGTATTTTATTATAGATACAGACAAACATAGTATTTGAAATGTTTGAAAAGTAGTGATTGTCAGCCAAAAAGCAATTTTGCATCCAAGAAGCCCGCCTCACCTTGTACCAAGGTGTACTCACCTTGAAACTAAGGAAGCTCATGATTGGGGCCCCTCACTTGTGTGGCGGCGGCAGTGGGTAGGGAGCCTAACAGTGGTTCACAGGCCCGTGGGTTTTTGTAAAATTTACAAAAGAGAGATTTTTTTTTTCGTTTTCTTAAAGGGGATCCTTCAGATTATATAAACTTCAGGTCCTTCAAAGCCCAGATTCGTTTCTGGGACTTAACTAACTCCATCTGACAGATAGAAACCCACATATTGCATGAGGTTTCTCCTCCTTTCCTTTTTAAATTAAAAAAAAACATTAATTAAAAAATGCATTATTGATCTTTGGCCACTTTTATGCCTTTAGTTTTGGTTAGTTATTTCAGGCATAAAGGTATTCTCAGGCATACCTGAAAATCCAGGTGTTCTAAATCTATTTTTTGTTTTCTTTCAGTGGCATCATGGCTGATTCACATATTACAAAAAAAAAAAAATCTCAAAAGGCACTGCAGAAATGTAGGGCATCGTGCCTAACGGCTGCGCTGAATCTGTGTTAGGGACCGTGTTTTTTCCCTCTGCTGACTTAAAGCCCCCAAGTATGGTGAGCTGGAAGTTTCCATCAGGAATGGGGAGAAAGGCTGGTGTCAGGGGGACACTGGGGGTGTGAACACAGATCCAAGGGTTGGATCCTCCCCTCTGAGAGGCTAGAACTCCCTTTAATGAGTCTGGAGGGGCTTTGTGAATAAGCTTCCAGTCAACCAAATTACCAAAATGGGGATCAGAAAAGCTAATGGTCAGCAGAACAAGAATCAGACCTTCAGTAAGGCCTATAGAGATATAAATTCACACTCAAAAAAAAATACTTCACCCCCCGCCCCTTCAAAATCGACTAGGGCTTACAGATACAAAAGGCCACATCTTGTATGATTCTATTTTTATGAAATATCCAGAAGAGGCAAAGATGGAAAGCAGATCAGTGGTCGCCAGGGGCTGCGGGGAGGGCAGGACATGGAGAGTGCCTGCTTACTGGGTGTGAGGTTTCCTTTGGGGGTGATGAGGAGTTCTGAAACTAGATAGCAGTGAAGGTTGCACCACCTTGTGAATGCACTTAATGCCACTGTACACTTTAAAATGGTCAAAAAGGTTAACTTTATGTGTATCTAACCACGGTAAAAACAATGAAAGAAAAATCAGGCAGTGCTTTTGAGAAGTTCTGGGTTTGTGGGAGAATCATCTGGAGTGCTGGTCAACCCCACCGAAGCCCACTAAATTAGAACTGCCTAGGGCAGCCCGGGAACCTGCATCACATGCCAGGTGATTCCTAGGTAGAGCGGAATCTCACATTCTGAGGAGCACTGGCTTTGCGCCAGGTGGTTTTTTTGTTTTTTTTTTTAATTGGAACATGCCATATGTGCTGTTTTCTCATCCCAGCTGTCACAACCCATGCATTCCCAGTGAGCAGCATGCCCACACCTCAGCAGCTGCTGGCAGGGAGAAGTGTTGGTTCTAAGTGGCTGTGATGGTGATGGTGGCACGGATGGCAGCAGAAGCAGTGTTGGTAGAATTGTACCACTTGTCATTGTAATAGATTGTGGGAGTGAGAGCAGAAGCCAGGAACATCAGGGGTCCTTGTCAAGGGACTAATGGTGAGGTTGCTCTACTGGGGGTGGGGTGGGGGAGTAGCCATCAGGATCCCAGTTTTGGAAATGGCAAGACAAACCCTCACCTTGTGGACTGAGGTCATCTCCAAGGGGTTCCATCTATCAGGCAAGCCGGAACAAGAAGGCCCAGACAGTGGGAAAAGCAGAGACAGGCAGTGGCCAACACTGGGATTCTGGAACGTCTGCTCAGTTCGGATGAGACCTATTCTGTGCACAGGGGTTAATTCATCACAGGTGGGGTTGGATAACGCGTCAGCTCTAAGTCAGAGCTACTCCAAGTGCATTCACCCAAACAGCAGTGGCAGCCTCATGGAGCTTGTTAGAAATGCAAGTTCTTGGGCCACACCCCAGACCTACTGGTGATTTTCATGCAGGTTAAAGTTTGAGAAACACCATCTAAACTTAGACTGATTGTCTTGAGTCTCCATACCTTGAGGAGGATTACAACGTTCAGTGAGTCTCATCAGCAAGACTTGGTAACTTGTGGGTTAAGAGGTACAGATGGGGCACAACCCCGGACGGTGTGGCCACTTCCAAGCCCACGTCTGTGTGGTACCCAGGTTCATGCACTAGTTTTGGGAGCGGGTGGAAATGCCTTCTATGTCCACACTTTTTTCTGAGCAGGGTTTAGAGACAATAGACTAGACTGATGTTTTATTCTCTAATATCACTGAAGTTGTGGGATCTGCATATAATTCTGTAATAATGTTTTTTTGCTTTCGTTCTCACTGTTTGTAACTTTCTTGTTGTCGATGTCTACTCCTTAAGCCTGGATGACAGGCAGTCCTTTTATTGTTAAGGAGCAGATATATCTCCCTTCTGGTCCCTTCCGATCACGGGCAGTGGTTGCCTTTCCCCTCCTGACCCTCAAGTGCTACTTACCAAAACCTTAAGAAACACAAGCATTCCCAAATGGCTCTAGACCAATTTAGTATTGGATTTGATAACATTGGTAGGTAAACATTTATTTTTGCAGAAGTGAGTTTTTATTTTCTTCTCTGAGTCTGCCGGTGAGAAAAATCATATGTAAAATGTTTTTCTTACTGTCGTTATAATATCCAGGAATGGTTTCATCTGTTAAGGATGATAAGGGATCTTAGGTGATGGGTGTGACATTTCTTACTGCTGTCAGGTTGAGGATTTGTTTCCTTCCATGGTGAGCCTGGGGGCCTTGTTTTTATTCAGTTCACTTGGGGGCTTTCTCACTTTAAAGCAACTTGGAAATCTCAACACCCCAATGCCCTCAGGCTGTCACAACTCTGTTCCACCAGGACCAGCCTTTCTGGAAATCTCTCCTGAGCTGTCCTACTCCTCCACTTCTCCCTAAGCTAACCCTGTCCCCGAAGGGCCCAGCTGCATCCAGAAGGGAATTCTTTTTTCTCACTGTTCCCATCAGGAAGCTACTGTTTGTCTAGATCAGTGGCCTGTTCTCAGCGCTCATTTTCTCTAACTCATTTGACTTCCTTGACGTTGGATGTTGAATAACTCTTTGAGAACAGGGATTGTGTCATTTTCAACCATGTAGGCGCTCTATAAATATTTATGAAATGAATGCACAGATTCTTCTTTTGGAAACTCTGCGCTTGATATGATTCTGCCCCTGTGATGCTGTTTCTAGCCCGTCTTGTCCTCTAGCTCTGCTTCCTGCCTCCGGAATGCACACGTTTCCCAAAGTGGGGTTCTAAGTCTTCTTCTGGAACTCTCACTCCCTCCTGTGCCATCGTCTCTCCCCACCATGTCCCTGACACTCCGTGCCCTGTCTTCTCACTCTGGACCTTTATCCTGGTTCAGCAATCAGCCCCCAAAGGTCTGCTAGCCATTCAACCTGTCCCCAGGTGAACCCATCAACTTCTGCTTCTTTTTTTTTTTTTTTTTTGCGGTACGCGGGCCTGTCACTGTTGTGGCCTCTCCCGTTGCGGAGCACAGGCTCCGGACGCGCAGGCTCAGCGGCCATGGCTCACGGACCCAGCCGCTCCACGGCATGTGGGATCTTCCCGGACCGGGGCACGAACCCGCGTCCCCTGCATCGGCAGGCGGACTCTCAACCACTGCGCCACCAGGGAAGCCCTGCTTCTCCTCTTTTCCTCTTTTCTGATTAATGGCATTTTCCCCGTCTCCCAGACACTAGGGACCCTGTCACCTCAGCAGATCCAGTTCCACACCTGTGTTTTGCTGTGTGCTTGTGTATTCTGGAATAGTGAGAGCACACGTCCAAACCTGCTGATTAACTCAGATACGACCTTCTCCTTGGCACCCCCGGCCAAAATCACTTCTCCCTTTGTGACCCTCCCCCCGACCCTCCATCACACTTTCCCTCTACGACCATTTTTCTTTGGCCCTTAGCTCCTCCATATTGGAATGTTTTGAACATGGCTCATCTCCTTGCCCAGATTGTAAGCATCTCAAGGGAGTGCTTGTGTCCGAATTGATTTTAAATCCAAGCGGGGGCACAACTCAATACCTTATTGGGTCCAGAATCACATACAGGGATTGGGAAAGGAAGCCTTCTCAGTGCCTCTTGTTCGGATGCTGACATCTCCCTTCGTGTTCCCATGAGAGACCCCAGGGCGTCACTTTAGTTGTGTCTGGAACAATGTGTCACTGAATCTTGAAAGATCGAGGCTGGTGACTATGGCTATAAAATGATAGTGCCTGGAGTTTAAAATGATATTGACAAGCTAGAAGGATGTGCTACTGTTCATGGGGTATTATAAAATGGATCAATATGAATAATATTAATAGACCAATTAGTATGAGAAATAAGATTTTGAATGCACGTCAAGGGCTTATATGTAAATCTTATTTATTCTTAGCAGCCATAGGCTAGTACCAAATGATGAGGCATTATCCTTTTATCCCTTTAAACTTTTCAAAGCACTTTAATATTCATATCCCACTAGCCTGGAGATGTTGAA
The DNA here is from genome assembly GCF_964165515.1 of Mesoplodon bidens. Classification (NCBI taxonomy): domain Eukaryota; kingdom Metazoa; phylum Chordata; class Mammalia; order Artiodactyla; family Ziphiidae; genus Mesoplodon; species Mesoplodon bidens. The sequence goes on from NC_138171.1 coordinate 41,910,155, forward strand.
GGGCAGTGGTAGCAAACCTCACTCTTTTTTGCCAAACTTGTAAATGCCTGTTTATCTCTCTCCTCTGAAGGCTCAGTCACAACCGCTCAACAAATGTGGAGAGCATTTGATACTTAGACATGGTGACCGGCATGGCTGGAAGCTGACATCCAGTTACAGGGCAGAGCACCTCAGGGTCCCAGGTCGCCTGGCAGCTGAAGGTCAACCATGCCTTCAGGTCCCTGTCGTGGCACCTGGCACTCAGCGCCCAGAATGTTCTCCCTGAACTTACAGAGATTCTTGAGATCCCTGCCATCCCAGGCCAACCCTAGAGGGTGAGCAGGATTCCCACCGTATTATTCTGTGGGTCCATTGCCCAGTCCATTGCCTTCCATGGTGTGTCCCTCATCCCCTGCCCACCCACCCAGCACTCGAGGGGAGTAAATGAAAAACCAAGCAAGCATGGCCCATCCAACCTTCCTGCTAGCATTCTTGTTCCAAGAAATTTAACGAACAGACGGGAAAATGCAGCCAACGTTCAGTCAGGAGATGGTCTCTAAAAGCTGAAAATTCTTTGGGTCACCCCAGTCCCATGTACCTGGCTGAGTGAAGAATTCGACGGTCCCCACAGCCTGGCTTCTGCACCAGGCCCCTCACCGGCTCTGGGATGATGGCAAAGATGATAGCAAACCCGGCAAAAAGATGAACAATAGATAACTTACTGAGGGTGTAATGCTACCTGCCAAGCATTCAAACTCAGTGGTTCTCAGAGTGTGGCTCCCCATACCAGAGCATGGGTGCCCCAGCCTAGACCTTCTGAAAATGAACCCTGTGGGCGAGGGACCCAGCAATCCATTTCAACCCCTCCAGTTGATGCTGTTGGTGGCCTCCAGTTTGAGAACCAGAGTTCTGGTTTACAGGCCTATTCTTCCATCTTGGACATGGCTTCCTCAGGCTCCCTGGGCTGCTTTGACATAGTGCCCTAAACCTATATTGAGGGAAAGAGGGAGAATAATTACTCATATCAGCTACCCCGTGTTGAGCATTTACACTGTGCCAGGGATACTTCTGAGCATTCTTGAATTTATTAACATCTGTAATCCTCACCACGACCCTGTGGTGTCTATACTATTGCTGTCAGCCCTCAGTATCCCTGGATGTGAAACCTGCAGGTACAGATGACCAACTGTAAGGGACTTGAGCATCTGTGGATTTGGTATCCCTGGGGGTCCTGGAACCTGCAAATACTGAGAGATGACTGTATTATCATCGCCCTTCGGTAGATGAAGGAACTGAGGCACACATTGACTGGCTAGATTGCCCAGGGTCACTCAGGTAGTAAAAGGTAGCACAGAGTTCTGAACCCATGGCAGTCTGAGTCCAGTCTGAACACCCAACCACCTTGTGCCCCCTTAGAGTCTCTGCCCCTTCTCCACCCAGGTGCTATTTTTTTCTCCTTTCCAAACGAATTCCTCCCTGTATTAGTTTGCTAGGGCTGCTCTAGCAAAGTACCACAGACTGGGTGACTTAAACAACAACATTTATTTTCGCACTTTTCTGGAGGCTGGAAGTCCAAGATCAAGGTGTTGGCAGGGTTGGTTTTTCCTGAGGCCTCTGTTCTTGGTTTGCAGTCGGCCACCATCTCCCTGTGTCCTTGTATGGTCCTTCCTCTGTGTGCGTGCTCCTGGGGGCTGTGTGTGTGTTCACATCTCTTCTTCTTAAGGACACTGCTCAGATTGGATTAAGACCTACCCTAAGGACCTCATTTTAACTTAATCATCTCTTTAAAGGCCCTATATCCAAATATGGTCACATTCTGAGTTACTGGGTATTAGGGCTTTAACAGATGAATTTGGGGGGCGGGTACACAATTCAGCCCATAACTCTCCTGTTCCCCCACCATCCATGCCTTTGGCTGACAGGAACTACATCATGTCTCTGTACCCTTGGGGACTCTTTCACTCCCATCCATCTAAACACCCCATTTTCTGTACTTGTTCCTGGGTCACATGGCTGCATCGTTCCCAGGGACAACAGCCATGACCTAGAGAGGACAGCCTCTACATGTGCTGCAAATATATGGCTTTAATTTGTCAAACATTGCTGTGTATAACTAGGAAGTGAGGGGTCTGCACAATGTCTGTAAATACAGCCTTGTGGGTTTTTCTAGAGCAAGGTCAGAGGTGACGATGTCTCCAAAAGTATTGTCTGTGGACCACTCACATCTGAGTCAGCTGGGCTGCTTCTGGACCCCTGAGGCTCCCCAAGGGTGCATCCTTGGAGTGTGCATATCTCAGAATCCCCTCTCTGTCAACCCTTCCCTGTCCATCCTTTGACACCTGCTGATTTTCCCCCATTTTTACTGAGATATAATTGACATACAGCACTGCCTAAGTTTAGGGGGTTCAGCATAATGATTGACTGACATATACTGTGAAGTGATGACCATAATCAGTTTAGTTAATATCCTCATCTCATAGATATAAAAAAACAAAAGTTAAAAATACTCTTTTTTTCCTTGTGATGAGACAGTGATTCTCAAGTACACAAAGGTATCCCTTTACATCTGTGGAATTAGACACATGTGACCCATGTTTCAGCTCTTCTATTCCTAGGTTGTGACCTTGGGACAGGTTAGTCTCCCTAAGACCATTCTTAATTTGCAATGTGGAATTCATCTAGTTAATTAATGGGATTAATCTAGCAACCACCTAGGGTGGCTGTAAGGATTAAATTAGATCATATAGATCACGCACTTTATACCACCTGCTGGTGGCAGGAGGGAGTGTTCAAGCCCTGATGGCCTTCCTTTCATCATCACGGTAGCGTTTCTACTGCTGAGCAAAGATTTCTTTCACATCCTGTGACCAAAGCACAAACCCTGTTAATGTTGCATCTAGGGTGTGACTCTGGGTCTGGACCTCCCAGAACACATTCTGTGAGAACCAGTGTATGTGCAGATGGAAAAACCCATATAAAGTTGGTAAACAAGACCCAGGGGACAGTGGGGCACAGGAATGCTGGCCAAGGAAGGAGGGAGGGTCAGAAAGAAATCCCAAGGGACATCAGTCAGAGATGTCTCCTGAATCACTGGGACCAAGTTGACTTTTCTACTAAAATGACTAACATGCAAAATTTTCTGCAATCTCTGAACTAACTGAAGATCTTTCGGCCTCACAGTGGGTTGGATGCACATTTGACATGTTTACGGACCTTCCTGTGTTGTCATTTGTAGAGGAGCTGAAGGCCCCTTTGGAGGAGTATGTCCACAAACGCTACCCTGGGCTGGTGAAGGTGGTGAGAAATCGAAAAAGAGAGGGCCTGATCCGAGCTCGCATCGAGGGTTGGAAGGTGGCTACCGGCCAGGTCACCGGCTTCTTTGATGCCCACGTGGAGTTCACCGCTGGCTGGTAGGTCACAAGCTGAAACCTAGAAGCGCTCGGGATTTGCGGCATGGTCAGGAGGGCTGGAGTCTGGGAGGTGGGCCACTTTGGCCGTTTCCTCTGGGGCCCTGGCAAGAATGGAGAATCTTTTGCTACTTTGCTCGTTTCCATTTCTGGGGAGGATGGTTGACTGTTGAAAAAAAGAGATTCAGTTATAATTTTACCTACTCAGGCAAAGCTTCCCAGAATTTATGGGATCGTGACTTCCCTGGCAGTCCAGTGGTTAAGACTCTGCGCTTCCAAGGCAAGGGGTGAGGGCATGATCCCTGGTTGGGGAACTAAGATCCCACATGCCTGTGGCCAAAGGAAAAAAAAAATTTATGGGATCATCTTTAACAGCATTTGGAGGAAGGGAAGGGTTTCTCTCTGCTGATATGGCCCCTCACGTTTTTCCAGGTGAAAAGAACAATATGAGAGAAATCGATGAGCATACAGGGAGTAGATTTTGGATGTAAGAGAGTGAAGCGTCAAAAATGCCCAAATCAGTCAATGAGCATGTTAAGATTAGGTTAGAGCTTTACCGTTATATGATTATTTCTAACTAACCAATGATAAGTCAAGCCAGAGGTTAAACCCCTATGCCAGGATTGCTTAATTAGTAAGCAGCAGAGTCTTTAATTTCATTAATAATGTTTATTTACACTCAATGATACCATCTTGAATAAGTTCACGGTGCCATATTTGAAGAGCCAATATCCCATCACTAATTGCGCCTTAAAATGTCTATTCTTCATTTGAAACAAACTTTAGAATCCTTTTAATGGCCAGAGAAAAGGATGGTTATGCACATGACCACACAGAGGTTTGGAACGTGGGGTCACCGTTAACACTGGTCCTTTCACTTGCACACAGGCATCTGTTGCCATCTCAGACCCCAGTTTTCTTCCTTGCCTTTTCTGCCACCATCAGACCCTGATACACACAGCTGTAGGTGTGCAGCCCTGACCTCCTCTGAGCCTCACCACTGTTTATCTCTCATAATCATTCTCAAAGTGTGGTTCCCAGACCAGCAGTGTCAGCATCACCTGGGAACTTGTTAGAAATGCAGATTCTTGGGCTCCACCCAGACCTATGACATCAGAAGCTCTGGGGATGGGGCCCAGTAAGCTGCTTTAACCAGCCCCCCCACCAGGGGACTCTGCTGCTCACTCAAGTTTGGGAACCCTTGAGCTAGAAGCCTTCTGAACAGATGCCCCTGAAAGTTCCGTTGGAGCCTCAGCCTTGCCCTGTCTCACCTTTTCCTCCACATCATTCCCTCCTCATTTCTTTCCTGTCAAAACTGGTGGTACCACCCATGTCCCCGTCACTTGATTCTTCTCTCCCCATCGTGTTACTCATCCAAGCCACCTCCAGCTTTAGCTGGTTTTTCCTCTGTTTCTCATGTCTACCTTTTCCTCTCCATTTTGACCTCCACGTTCCCGGCTCAGACCTTCATTATCTTTCACTTAAACTAACTGACAAATATTTGCTGGACGATGACCATGTCCCAAAGACCGCTCTAGGCTGTGATTTGGGTGCCTGCCTGATTGGGTTTGCCCAGTGCTGAGGGATTTCCCAAAATGCAAGACTTTCAGTAGTGAAATCAGAACGGTCTTGGGCAAAGAGGACAGTTGGCCACTCAGCTGGGGTTCAGAATCTGGTGAGATTTGGTATCCGCCCTCCAGGAGCCTATAGTCTAATTTTGACTGATGTCTGTGATCCAGTCTTAGCCCTTCAGACTCATTTTCCAGACAGAAGGGTGTATGTCCTCATGGCAGATAGACCGTGTGTCGCAACTCTCACTAGGTCATCCTGCAGTAACGATCTACGTCCTGCCCACGTGGCAGATCTGCTGCGGGTTGTCTGTCTGTGGCTCTGTTCCATACGGCCTCTGCGTCCCAGGACCCAAGGAGCACCCCTGCCTAGGATGTACCATTTTTGTAGCTCAGGGAAAAAGATAAGAGTTTCTACTCAGATGTGACATGGTCACACCTTCTGTTGGCCAAAGTAGGTCAAGTGTCCAAGCTAAACATTAATTGGGGTTGAGGGAGAGCGTGTCCCTCAGCAGGGAAACACCGCAGGCCTCGGGGTCATCGGCGGGATGTCCCAAGGCAGGGGAGCAAATCGCTGGGAACAGTTGTACGCTGTGTCCCAGACTGGGAGACTGAACTCCTCAGCTTCAGAAGGATGATTTGAACCAAGGTCTTCTGCCCGACACTCAGTAACTTCCCCCACACAGTGACGGCCGAGCTGAATGCTTCTACCTGCAGGGCACCAGACCAGCCTAGAGGAAGGGTGGCCCATCCAAGGAGGCTGTGGAGCTTAGGGGTTGGGCCTGAAGCCAGACCATCCGGGTTAGAAACCTGGTTCTACCTCCAGCTGGCTGTGTGGGCTGGGGCATAACCTCCGCGGGCTTCAGTTTCCTCATGTGTAAAATGATGATTATAGTATTTATCGCATATGATTGTTGTGAGATTTATATTAATCAGCCCATACAGAATGTTGGGAATGGTGCCTGGCAAGTAGTAAGTGCTTGATAAACATCTGCTATCATGAGCTTATAAGGAAGAAAAACGTGTGTTCAAAGATCAGCAAAGACAGTGTGTTATCAGGGTGACTTGAATATGATGGAGAAGATGCTCTAAGCATTGAGAGGATGGAGAGAGTCTTCTACTGGGGGAAATTAAGTCAGGCTTCTTGGAAGAGGTGGCACTTGATTAGAGAAGCTTGTGTGGGTGGCTAGATTTCCTGCCTGGGCACAAGGGCATTCCTGGAGGAGAACAGCAAGAGTGAGGACTTGGAGGGGGCGGAGCTCTGAAGCATGTCTAGAAACCAGGGAAAGTCAGTCCCATTTGGTTAAGGTGTGTGCAAAAGTATCGGAGGCAGTAAATGGCCCAGGGCATATTTTATTGCTCGTTTTAAATAGAAACATGAGATGTGCCAACAGGTAATTCAGTAGATGCAAATGAAAAGAGATGGAATGGAGGCCGAGCGTTCTCATTATTCTTCGAAATAATGCAGAGGAATGGGATTTTCACTTGATTCCTTTCCAAAGCCTGCGCCCTGCTCTAAGCAGGGAGATTAATTCCCTGGTTTATGAGAGCCATCTTTTCGTTCTCGAATATGGGAAATGATCCCTTCCTACATCTACGTCGGAGACGCACTCTGGCAGGGGTGCCTGACCATCTGCTTTCTCCTAAGCTGGCAGGGCTATACCTTAAACCTGGAGCCAGGTCCCTGCCTGTCGCCTGCTGTAGCCCTGAGCGGGCGGGCTCACTGAGAGGCAGGATCCTGCCTGCCTTTGCATTCAGTTAGTTCCTGCCTGCCATCCCTAACCCATCCAATTAGATCCCTTTTAAGAAATCAATTAAATAATCAATTAAAACAACTGAAATAGTCACACGCACAAAGAAGCTAGTGAAAGGCTTATTGAAACCAGGCCATCAAGGGCAGAAGTGACCTATTTGGGGAAAAGGCAATTCAGCTCCAGCAGAAAAGAAAAAAACCAGAGGCATCGGCCAGTGCCTGAGGGGAAACTGAAAACACTGTACAAAACTGTAGGGAGATGCAAACCCTATCAGGAGGGTCTTGATGGGACGGCTCACACTTTTTTATTCTTCCTCATACCTGTCTAAGCTTTGGCTTAGACACTGTTGGTATAAAAGACAGGCCATACTTTCTGGGGCAGAAGCCCTCGTGTTCTGAGTCCCTGCTTCAGGCCTTTCATGCCAACGCAGGCAGCACTGTGGGAACCCCACAGGGGGGAGGGCATGAGCTACATGTCCCAGGGCTCCTTTAAAGCCACCTGATCCAGCTGGAGCCACCACTTGGGAGCCCGGTTTCCCTCTGAGTTCCAGCCTGCCCAAAGCCCAGCCTTTAGCTACGATGCTTCTATTCATTGTCTGTGGTCTTGGGGTCTGGGCCGCTGGAGGTGTGGGTGAGCCACAAGTGAAAGATTTTATTTCTGCTTCTCTGTGTTTCAGGGCCGAGCCAGTCCTCTCGCGGATACAGGAGAACCGGAAGCGGGTGATCCTCCCCTCCATCGACAACATCAAACAGGACACCTTCGAGGTGCAGCGCTATGAGAACTCGGCCCACGGGTACAGCTGGGAGCTGTGGTGCATGTACATCAGCCCCCCGAAAGACTGGTGGGACGCCGGAGACCCTTCCCTTCCTATCAGGTCTGTGCCAAGGATGCGCTCCAGTGGCCTTTTCGTCCCCAGATCCCAGGGGAGAGAGAACCCCACCCACCCGGGGAGAGGGGGAGGGAGGGAGGCTGGAAGAGACCACTTGAGGATGGAGCTGCAGTGTGGAAATAGCTGCTTTAGGAATTTGGGGGTGTCTTCCCACTGAAGTTTTCTTGCTGAGAGAGGACGCTGCATTTTGCTTCTTTTGCTAAAAATTCTCCAGTGCAGCTTATCAAACAGCCGTCCTGAAGGATGGAAATTGATAGGACGGCTCACACTTTTTTTTATTCTTCCTCATATCTGTTGAACTGTGTTCAGGAGCTTTTAAGTGTGAAGTTTGAAAGGTATGAATTCCTGGGACTTATTCATACTTGGATGCTTCACGATCGCCGTGACGCAGGACCACCTAGGAAAGGACAATATTTCTCTGGTACCTGGGGTAACCCAGGGCCTTTGGGCAGCTCTGTATGATTTTTGCCCCAGGCCCCACCCAGCATCCCCTGGAAGCAAGGAGATAGATCCCTGGTGTTGTACCAGTTGGGAAGCTCAGATATAAAGGATGGGGAATGAAGTAGGTGGATTTTGATGTCGTATTCGTTTCCTGTGGCCTCTGTAACAAATTACCACAAATTCAGGGGCTTAAAGCACAGAAAATTATTCTCTTACTTTCTAAAGGTACTGCAGTAATCTGAAGTGAGCCTTAGAGAGCTAAACGCAGGGTGTGTCTACAGGGCTGGGTCCTTCTGGAGGCTGGAGGGGAGAATCCATTTCCTTGCCTGTTCCAGCTTCGGGAGGCTGTTCTCATTCCTTGCCTCACGGCTACATCCCCTCCCTTTCTCCCCCTGCTTCCTTCATCACGTGGCTGCCTTCTTTCCTCGATGTTCCTGCCTCCCCTCACATAAGGGCCTTTGTGATGACATTTGGGGTCCACATGAATAACCCACGATCATCTCCCTCTTCTCAAGAGCCTTTACTTAATCATATCTGTGAAGTCCTTTTTTCCAGATAAGGTAACATTTGCCGTTTCCAGAGATTAGGATGTGGATTTTGGGAGGGTGCATGGGGAATATTGTTCAGCCGACAACAAACGCTTTGATTTTCAGCTAAGATGATACCCGAGTTACAGTTCAATACTTTCTGTGAGTCCTACGTGAGGGTCAAAACAGGCTTAGTATCTTCGTGGTTCCACGTGAGAAGAGGTGGAAGGGGCCGTCTTACTTTGCCTTTGTTTTAGGACAGTGTTTGTTGGTATAAAGGGGGCAGTTGTGGAACAGGAGTGAGGACTGTTTGCAAGTACCCATAAAGTTCTTTCTCAGTTTATAAATTTTTAATCAACCAGAATAGGATTTTGAGATGGACAGACCCCCCCTGTTGCATATTCTCTTATTTTCTGGCACACATTGAAAGCTGACAGACTGCATTAGGGTAGAGCCACTCATGGCAAATTTATGCAACAAAGAAGGTAATCTTTGGGGCTAATAACTTGCTCAGCTGGAGATGTCTCGTGGCTCAGTTCCCAGCCCAGCCTAGATGTTCAGTGTCTCCGTGTCCTGCTGCAGGGCTGTGCCCTCAGATTTCTGCAAATAATAATGTAGACTCATCACCAAGGTGTTATCTGAGAACCAAAGCATAACCTTCAGTGATATTTAAAATGTAATGGTTGAGATTACACCCATGAGGATGGCTACTGTGTAAAAAAAAGCAAAATAACAGGTGTTGGCAAGAATGTGGAGAAATTGGAATCCTTGAGCATTGCTGGTGGGAATATAAAGTGGTACAGCTGCTATGGAAAACAGTATGACAGTTCCTAAAAAATTAAAAATAGAATTACCATATGGTCCAGTGATTCTGCTTATGGGTATATACCCCAAAGAGTTCAAAGCAGGGTCTCAAAGAAATGTTTGTACACCCGTATTCATAGCAGCATTATTCACAATAGCCAAAAGGTGGAGGTAACCCAAATGTCCATCAACAGATGAATGGAGAAACAAAATGTGACATGTACATACAATGAAATATTAGTCAGCCTTAAGAAAAAGACGGAAATTTTGACTCATGCTACAACACGGATGAGCCTTGGGGACATTACACTAAGTGAAATAAGCCAGTCACCAAAGACAGATACTACATGATTCCACTCATATGAAGTAGCTAGAATAGCCAAATTCACAGAGACAGGGAGTAGAATGGTGGTTTCCACGGGCTGGGGAGAAGGGAGGAATGGGGAATTATTATTTAATGGTGTAGACGTTCAGCTGTGCAAGATGAAAAGAGTTCTGGAATTTGGTTGCACCATCCTGCAAATGTACTTAACGCTACTGAACTGTACATGTAAAAATGGTTAAGACAGTACATTTTATGTTATGTGTGTTGTACCACGATTAACACAAAATTAATGGGGTGTGCTTAAAGACCCCACGGCCTTCACATCTTGAAGCGATGGCTTGACAGTGAGTTTCGTATTTTTGTCCAAGCACTGCTTCTCCCTCACACACAGGGAGGCTGACCTCCAGCCGTGACGGGTAAGGGAGTGAAAGTGTAACAGTGGTGTTAGTGACAGAGGAAAAGGAATGGATACAGTGCAGTGCTTTGGGATGCCCAGAACACAGAGCTATCCCTGAGTATGTGAGGCACTAGGCGAAAACCGAGCGTGTACTTTAGGTAACGTTAACAGAGGATTAATACGTGTTTTAAAAAGACTGAAGAAAATGGAGTCGTGATCATGAATCATTAATACCTCTGATGTACACAACAGAATCAGATGATCTCTTTTTAATGTATCATAACTTATGCAAAGCTTAATTTGTTAATAGTTGAGGGAGATATTTAATTGAAGGAAGGACTTTTTATGGCCCTTCTGATGTTATTAAGCAGATACAATACTCTTTCTTTTTTTTTTTAATTAACCATTTTATTTTGTTTATTTATTTTTTATAAATTTATTTACTTATTTTTGGCTGTGTTGGGTCTTCGCTGCTGCGCGTGGGCTTTCTCTAGTTGTGGTGAGCGGGGCTACTCTTGGTTGCGGTGCACGGGGCTTCTCATTGCGGTGGCTTATCTTATTTCAGAGCATGGGCTCTAGGCGCGCGGGCTTCAGTAGTTGTGGCACGTGGGCTCAGTAGTTGTGGCTCATGGGCTCTAGAGCACAGGCTTAGTAGTTGTGGCACATGGGCTTCGTTCCTCCGCAGCATGTGGGATCTTCCCGGACCAGGGCTCGAACCTGTGTCCCCTACATTGGCAGGCGGATTCTTAACCTCTGCGCCACCAGAGAAGTCCCAACAATACTCTTTCTTAAATGTCAGGATGTGATGGTTCCCCCTTCTCCTTGTGATCTCAGTATTTTAAAAGTAATGATTATTCTGGTAAAGGGTAAGATGAAGAGAACTCTTTCCCCATCCAAATTACATTAGATCGGATGAATCTTTAGATACTGAGTCTTCCCAGTAGGCCATACAATATAGGAGATGTTGCATTAAGGGAGTATATATGCTTTCTGTTTTACTTCTTTTTCTCTTTCTTCCTTTGTAACGTTTTTTTCTTCCTGTTTGGTAAACAGCTATTTCCCAAGGATTTTCCCTCTGCTCTTCTTTGTCTACACCAGAGGTCCAAGCATTGAGAGTAGACAGGTGCCATTAAAGAGGGGAGAGCCAAGTGTGAGCGGTGGCATTGGGGACTGAAGAACACATGCCCCACCCAAGGAGCCAGCTGCTGCCAGCCCCACGTGATGGTGACAGGGGCACAGAGGGCGGGCGTTGTCAAGTCCTCAGACTTTTAAGAAAAGACACAAATTCAGATCATTTTGTGAAATCTCCTGACTTCTAAATAATGGCAATAAATCCCTCTTCTTCAAAACTATGAGGGCCAAACATGTTTTTAGAGTGGATTTGACCCCCCGGACCCCCACAATTTGGTCTGTGCTCTACACTTGCTCCCATGAAGACCTCGGTCATACCCAAGGACAGCCTTAGTCCATGGTTCTCATGCTGGGAGCTGTGGCACCTGCGGTCTGTGACATTATGGTGGGGCTGAGGGGTTTGGGGAAAGTGTCACTCAAAGCCGTGGAAGAAACATGGCTGGACTTCCTGGAGCTTGAGTTAAGCCATCAGAGATCCCCTGCCGCCTCTGTTGTGCGTCACAGTCCTCTGCTGCCGAGACTCTTAAGTCAAAGACTCTGGGAAGCACTGACCCCGCTCTCACCTCTGTGCAGGGAAGGCTCTCAAATCTATGTCTTAGGCCCCGATTTTTCTCCAAAGTAACATCATCTCTAATGTCACGTCAACAACCTATCATTAGACCAGTGGAGTTTAAACTTTTTTGAGTCAAGGACCTCTTCGATAATCTAATGAAAGCCATAAATCACCTCATTCCTGAGCATGTATGAGTGAACAGAACTTCACATATATAATTTCATGAATTTATAGATGCCTGGAAGCCAACCTGCTTATGATCCACAGGGCTTATATTAGGAACCACTGCAAGGGAATTCCCTGACAGTCCAGTGGTTAGGACCCCACACTCTCACTGCTGAGGGCCCTGTGTGAATCCTTGGTTGGGGAACTAAGATCCCATGAGCCGTGTGGCCAAAAAAAAAAAAAAAAAAAAAAGAACCACTGCTAGACATCCGACGTGGTTCTCCCCGTGGAAGAGCCTTTCTTTACCATTCTTTATCAGCTACTAGTCTATATGCTTTATGAAGCCAGGCCTGTGTTTTTTTCTACTGTAACTCCAGTGACTAATGAGTACTTAGCACTTAGTAGAGATGCTGAAAACATTTAGTGAACAAACGAATGGATGAGTGACATCTGAGGCTCAGAAGAGAAGTCAGGGTTAGTGAACGATTAGGAAGAGGAGGAGATTGCATCACCCATTATGCATTCCTATGCCTCCCTCCCCGCAGCCCCTGACAACTCCGTCTTTCTGTCTCTATGGATTTACCTATTCTGGACAATTCATATAAGTGGAATCATACAGTATGTGGCTTTTTGGGTCATCCATGTTGCAGCAGGTGTCAGTACTTCATTCCCTTTTCTAGTGAGTTTTTATAGTGAGCACTTTAACGTGGTCACAGATCAACATCCTTTCTGGCTTCCGTATCTGGTTTCCAAGACTCACACACCTTTGTCTTGCATGGGAGGGGAGAAGTGACTTCTCACACACAGGGCCCCCATCTGCTCCGCTGGCCATTTTTCACTTGTTTAGCATGAGTCAGGCACCAGTGAGTATGTTTCTCCACTGCAAGGAGTGCTGACCACCAGGCTTGGGGTGAGATGGTAGGATGCCCACCCTCTCCCCTTGGGGAAGGGGATTCAGGGTACACCTCGCTCCAGGGAATCTCTCCTGACACACTCCTCTCCCAAACTCCACTTACTCATCCTCATCAGGCAGCTAGCTGCTTTTTGGTTATCTGCTTTGAACTTTTTGCATGATCTGTTTGAGTATAGCATCTATTGCCTGAACATCCTCAGCCCAAATGTGGACATGAAAGGTCCCATTTTAACACAGTACATACAGCTGAGGGCATGAAGCAAGGAGAGAGGGAGGGTCTGAAGACACAGAAAGGAGGGAGGGTGCTGTTTGGGAAGGAAGGACCCTGAAGAGGAAGTAGGGGATGGGGTCAAGAACGTGAATTGTAGTCTGGTCTTGAAGAGCAGGAAGAGAGAGCTTATGCTGTGTGACCCACATTATGAATTCAGAGACGAAATCACTGCTGAGAGAGAGAGAGAGAAATTTTGGATCGGGGGCTACAGAAAAAATGATAAATAAAGGTCTGGCATAATTGCCAAGAGGGATGGGAATGGGTGAGCTGACCTAGAACCCAAAAACTAATTGACGGCTGTCTTGGGGGCTCAGAAATATAAAATCAATAGATTGTCCATGAAGATTTCTTGACAAAAAACTACTATGAATTCTGTCATGCTTTGATACCAACTTAAATTGTATTATTGATAGTATTATGTCCATATATGTGAAAAATAGTAGCAAAGGTAAGAAAGAGGGATATACTATCTTTAGCCTGAAGGCACCATGACTTCATGGGAACCTGCCTTAGCTCAGCAGCCTTCAGAGCTCTGTAGCTCACAACTTGGGAACCGCTGATCTTTACAGTTCTTTCCAGCTGTAAAATCCCGTGACTTTTACCAGGGGAGGGAAGGGTCTATGGAGTCATCAGAGATGGGAAGTTTTACAGCACGTTGCTTTCAGGGCACTGGCTGAAGCTGAGTCAGGCATCTTCTGCGAAGTGCCAGCGGTGCCTGCCTGCTCTGTGTTAGGTGACCCTGTAATTAGCGACATTACTCATTAATAACTAATTCAAGCTGATGATTAACAATTAGCAATCCTTAATCCAACATATAATTTGATAATAAATTATAAGGTACAGGAGCCATTAGAGCCTGTTAGACTCTGGGAGTTGAAAGGGCTGTCCTGGATATGTATAGTTGCTGGAATCTCAAATTCTGTGCACAAATGTATATAAAAGAAGAAGGTTATTTTTTTCCTCCCTAGAGGAAGATGACTGGCTTGCTGAGAGGAAATCTTTAAGTGAAGAATCAGATTGTCTTAGACTTGGAAATAGAGCTATCATCCCTATGCATCAGCAAATATATTTTAGGAGCCAACTGTGTGCTCAGCCTTGTGGTGGGAACTTCTGGGGGGACAGTATTGGTAAATTACATGATCTTCTTGGGGGAGTTACTAGACTAGTTGGAGACACAGGGCTCAACTGTGCATAATCACACTTTAGCGCATGTAAGTGTGGATTTGTAGGAGGGGGGAAGCTTTGTGAGTGGAGTGGATGGGAAAGCTTATAAAAATCATAACCAACACTGGAATTTTCTACGTGCCCGGCACTTTTCTTTTGCTTTACATAGTACAAATCCATGTACACCTCATACTAGCCCTATGAGATAAGTATTACTATCATCCCCATTTCACAGGCATGGCTACTGAGGCGCAGGGGCAGCACTTTACCCAAGGTCACACTCCCAGTAAGAGCTGAAGCTGGGATTCGGAGCCAGTGGGTTCAGAGTCTGTGCCCTTCCCCACTGTGCTGTCCCTCCTGAAAAAGCGGTGCCTTGCGGGCCTTGCAAGCTGCAGGGGATTTTCACTGGCAGACTATATGGGAGATGACACAATTAGAGGTATAGTAGTGAAAATGAGTGTGTTTGGCATTGCCAAGACCACCCTCAGGTTTGATGATCCACTAGAAGGACTCATACAACTCAGAAGAGCTGTTGTGCTCATGGTTATCGTTTATCACAGTGAAAGGATACAGATTAGAATCAGCAAAGAAAAAAGAGGCATGGGACTGAGTCCAGGAGAAACCAAGCATGCATGAGCTTCTGGTTGTCCTCTCCCTGTGGAGTTGCATGGACAGAGCTTCAGTCTCCCAGAAATGCTTTATAACAACATTATGAAGTGTTGCCAACCAGGGAAGCTTGCCGGAGCCTTAGTGTTCCTGGTTTTTACTGGGGGTCAGTCCTGTAGGCGTGGAGCACCCATGTGACCAACCTTGACTCCTTGGTCTCCAGCTCCTCCCCACCTCCCCCTGCAGAGGTTAAGTCAATACAACATGGCCCAGGGCCTCATGGACACTCTTATCGGGCAGGATATTCCAAGGGTTTAGTGGTTATCTTCCAGGAGCCTGGCAAGGGTGAGTTCTTTCTTTGGGATGTGCAGGGTTTGGGCAACTTAAGTCCATTGAGTTACCCCTCATTACAGCACAATAAGGATGGGGTGTTTAGCATCTGGTGAGGAAATGAAGGTAGAGAATGTGCATTAAAAAGTGGAGGGGGAAAAAAAATAGAGGAAAGATGGAAGACGAAGTAGATTGAAACAGGAGGTCCACTTTGTGGAGAGCTCTAGAAGCCAAAAGGAGGAACCCGGACTCAGTCCACTGTTCCAATGAGCTGGAATGAAAATGAATAAAAAGCTAATTGGGAGAGATAAAAAAGTAGAATAGTGGTTGCCTAGGGCTAAGGGAGGAGTGGGAGAGAGGAATGAATGTTAATGAGTACCGGGTTTTGGGGGGGCATGATGAAAATGTTCAAAATTGATTTGGGTGATGATTGCACAACTCTGTGAACATACTAGAATCTATTGAATTGTAGACTTTAAATGGATGGATTGTATGGAATGTGAATTCTACCTTAAGAGCTGGTGGCCATCAGTAGATGGCAGATGGCCAATCTTGCAACAAGATGAAGACACTCGGGTATTAATCCTTGGCTCAGAGTCTTGTGTGGACCTTCCTCTTTGGGGAAGTGGCAGGACAGCACAGAGAACATACCAGGAGATCAAACTGGGGTCCAATCCCAGAGCAGCAGAATTTGTCATGGTAGAATCGCAAGCAAAGATTCAGAAACTAACGAGGATCCTGGGCAGAAGTTGGATGTCGCACAGAGACAGACCCACCGATTCTGTTGATCAACCTGGGCGGTGTATATGATGCTGGCCAAGTGCAGCACATTGTGGGTAGAAGATGGGGTTAGAGACCACAGTGGTTAGGGCTTCCCTTTGGGTCTAGGAAAGGAGAGTCAGAAAAGGAATCTAGCTCAGGGGCCAAGGAAAGCCTGTCACAATTCAGGAAGGGAAAAATCATAAGAGAAAAGCTAGCCATCCTCCACCATCTTTTCCTGCCCTCACAGTCTACCAGTAACAGGAATGACCTGTTCAATTTTGCCACCAACAGGGTTTGTGTCATTAGGTGGGTCACTCACCATCGTGTAAATGAGCTTTTAATTTTCTTATCCATAAAACCTACCCAGCATTTAAAGGTATATTGTTCCAGTAGTGGAAAATTTCCATAACAAAGCTTTTGGTCCCTCAGATGAAAAGCTCTAATTGTAAACTCTCTGAGTTTATGGCGTGAGGTGTTGTAGATAATTAAATGTTTTGGTTAATAGAGTTCTACAGAAGCAAGTCACGGGGGAAATTTACAGTTAAAAACCTCTACAAAACTACAAAACTTCCTTCTGGGAACAATCCTGGAGGAGCCCGGTTGATAGAAGGTGTTGGTTCCATCAGTACTGGTCAACCATGGGGTTTCATACTCCTCCAGAAGAAGCATTGTTATAAAATGGGATCAGGAATAGAGGGTGGCTTTGCGGTGCTCTGTTTGTTCCCTCCTTGGCTTGACTGATTCCTATTGTGTATAAACCTCTGTTCTAAGCAGAATGGGGGATACTCTCCTTCTGCCACAGTGCTTGTCAAATTTATCCACGTCGACATATTTTTGAGACCCCAATGAGAACTCAGTGGATGACAATGACTGCTGAAGAAGCAACAAGTAGGGGTTGCCCTTCTGTAAGACTGTCTAATGGAAGACATATCCATTTCTTTAAAACATTGGTCATGTAGTCAGACAATTAGCTGGAAAGAATGCCTCAGTGAGAACACAGTTGATTGAGACTTTGAAGGAGCATCAACCTCAACTTTGTCACTTCCTGGGAAAGCAGCAGGTACAGTCCACATGGAAACACAGGACGTCAGTGCCCAGTTTTCTGCTCTGCATAGCCCTCCATAGCTGACTGCTGCCTTCTCTTGGTGCTCAGAGAATACCTGACCCCAACAGCTGGGAGCACGTTGTTCTCAAATGACTTGAAGTGTCCACAGCATGATGGGGTGGAGAGAACATGCCCAGGTCCCAAGACTTGTTTTCTAGGCTAGACTTGACACCTGGCTTTGAGCCTCAGCTTACTTCTCTGTTTAAAAACTAGATGTGCTACAGACCCATTCTATGAAAACTTGGTCAAGCTACTTAATTCTCTGGGCCTCAGATTCTTCATCTGTAAATAGGGATGATAATCTATTTTACAGGGTGGTTGTGATGCTTAAATGAGATAATGCATGTAAGATGCCTGAAAATGCTAGCTATTATTATTGGTGCTATTGTTATTATTGTTCCTCTGTAGCCTACAAGAGCAAACCTTGCGCCTCACTGTGGGAATCCTATAACCCTTTTCTTATTATCTGGGCATTCATACAGTTGGATGATTATGACAAATAACCTGATCATTGTATTATCCTTGAGTTAGTATCCTACATAAGGAGCAGAACCCTGGGTACTAGCAGGGAGAGACATTTTTTAAATTAATTTTTATTGGAGTCTAGTTGATTTACAATGTTGTGTTAGTTTCTGCTGTCCAGCAAAGTGAATCAGTTATACACATACACATATCCACTCTTTTTTAGATTCTTTTCCCATGTAGGTCATTACAGGGTATTGAGTAGAGTTCCCTGTGCTATACAGGTTCTTATTAGTTATCTATTTTATATGTAGTAGCGTGTATATGTCAATCCCAATCTCCCAATTTATCCCCCCCTTTCCCCCTTGGTAACCATAAGTTCATTTTCTACATCTGTGACTCTATTTCTGTTTTGTAGATAAGTTCATTTCTACCATTTTTTTTAGATTCCACATATAAGCAATATCATATATTTGTCTTTGTCTGACTTACTTCACTCAGTATGATAATCTCTAGGTCCATCCATGTCACTGCAAATGGCATTATTTTGTTCTTTTTGAGTAATATTCCATTGTATATATGTATCTCATCTTCTTTATCCATTCATCTGTTGATGGACATTTAGGTTGTTTCCATGTCCTGGCTATTGTAAATAGTGCTGCAATGAACACTGGGGTGCATATATCTTTTTGAATTATGGTTTTCTCTGGATATATGCCTGGGAGTGGGATTGCTGGATCATATGGTAGCCTTATTGTTAGTTTTTTAAGGAACCTCCATACTGTTCTCCATAGTGGCTGCACCAATTTACACTCCCACCAACAGTGTAGGAGGGTTCCCTTTTAAGGAGAGGCATTTTTAATGCCAGGGGATTTGCACAGGAAAATAAGGGGCCCACATTTCCCAAGTCAATCCCTTGAGGGAGGCAGTTCATTATAAAATGAAGTACATTTATTCAATGGTGAACACACTGCTTTTGGGTGAAATTAATGGTATTTTTTGACATCACCTCTGTACCTTCAACACCAGCCTGGGTACATCAATTTTTCTTTTTTCATGACACATTGATATCGCTGCTAGATACCTTTCCTTTGGAAGCAGAATTCCCAGGCAGCGCCCTGGAGCGAGAGCAAAGCTTGCAGGGTAACCGTTCTCGGCCTTGACGAGCATCATCCTGCCTCTGTCAACCGACATGTGTCGTGACAGCTCACAGCAGCCAAGTAGGTGAATCTGAATAACGTTGGAAAGGTTTTCCTCCTCGCCCACAGAGAGGTTCAGTGTGGTGGGCTGAAGAGCAGGTACATTTCACTTTAAATTTAAGGATTTTTAAAAATGGAAGACACTTTAGCTCTGAGTTAAATGTCCGGCTCCTGAGTTATTCCTGGACATAAATAGGGGAGCAGCAGTACCATGAATTGTAGCAAGTTGATCCGGTGGGGGAAGAACAGTAAGGTTCAGATCCCTCTTTGGATGGGGCTGAATGGGTGTGACTGCGGAGAGGGGTAGGCTCCAGCCATTAACTTTGATAGCTTTAATCCCTCCTTTCTAGATGATATGAGAATGTGCTGTCAGCTGGGCCCTTTAATATTCCTTTTTTCTCCTGCCCTGTCTTCCCATCCCTTTTTTTCTATTCCACCCTCAGAGCCCAAAAAGTAACTAGAGGAGATTCTCACATTGAGTTCAGAGCAGAAAATACTCTTTTCTCCCTTTCTTCTTCGCTGCCCCATAGTTTTCTTTACAGTACAGTTCAGAACTCTATCTTTTTTTTTTTTTTACATCTTTATTGGAGTATAATTGCTTTACAATGGTGTGTTAGTTTCTGCTTTATAACAAAGTGAATCAGTTATACATATACATATGTTCCCATATCTCTTCCCTCTTGCGTCTCCCTCCCTCCCACCCTCCCTATCCCACCCCTCTAGGTGGTCACAAAGCACCGAGCTGATCTCCCTGTGCTATGCGGCTGCTTCCCACTAGCTATCTATTTTACGTTTGGTAGTGTATATATGTCCATGCCACTCTCTCGCTTTGTCTCTCCTGTTCCATCTGGTCCTCAGTGCAAAATTAATTATTCCTTAGTCGTTTTTAGGGGATCCTTTGGATGTGATGGCTAAGCTACAGATTATAACTTGTTCGCAAACCCAAACAGCCTTTTCCATTTACGCAACTGTCCAGAGGAGTACTTGGAAGAGTTTCCATCCTCCAAGACTGGTTAGTTCTTATCAGGCCTCACCAGTTGGCACAGTGTTTGTTATGTTCAAGGCTCCATTTGGAGCCTAACGCCTATCCATTTTCTCCTCTCTTTTATGGAAATTCAGGAACACATGACTCTAACTTCTCTTAGATTGGAGAGAAAGCAAATAAAATTTTCTTTCCGAGCTCGGGAAATTCATCATAAGCACTGATTCCAGAGCCTGTAGTGACCTTCTCTGCCAAATAATGAACTGTCAGCTGCCCCGCCGACACAAGTGACCATTTGCTGTTACTTTCCTGGCCACTGAGACATTCTTCTGCCCGGGACCCAGCACTGTTTCTAAGGCTGCAGGAGTTTTTACCCAGACTTTCCCAAAGTAGGGAAATTTGGGCTGACATTTTGCAGTCTCTCTGGAGTTTAGGTCACAGTCTTCACTCTTTTTGCTGCCAACGTGGCTCTAAAAATAGCTTCTGCAACCAAGCACACAAGAAGCAATGAGTTTCATTTTCTGAACTCCAGGCTCCTGTGTCTTAAACTGCCCTGGTAGCACATCCTCATAGCAGCAGAGAGGCTTGTTTTACTGGTTTAAACAATGTAACTAACTACCTGTTCTGAATGATGGAGCAGTGGCCCCTTCAAAGCATTTTGAGAACCAGGCAGTGTGGGAAGCCCGGGAAAATTCACCCACCAAGGAGGCCCTTTACAGACTTGGTAGGATGCCCAAGTCAGTATTTTGGAGTCTGACTTCTGTGCATGAAGTTCAGTGGACCCCAGGCTCCTAAGAAATTTAACTTAAAGGAAAGAGGAGAAAAATGTTCCCTTGAGTGTCTTTGATTAACACTGAATATCCGAATGTGGCGTGCTTGGTAGCTGTGGGCGGTTTCCAAAACAGAACCAGCTGTGGGGTGAGCAGTTCCCATGCTCCAGCCATACCTGAAGTTTCAGGTGGAGGGAAGGGCTCTGAGAATGACTCCTGGCAAGTGGCAGCTTTTTACTTTAGAGGTCAATCCCATCTCCAATCCAAATTCAATTTATCGTAGGCCAATAGTGTGGTATCTATTTATTTATTAATTCGTTCATTCATCATTCATGTATTCATTTATTTCGCCATCCCTCAGTAAAGGTTTGTAGCAAGTTGCTTTCATCTGTACTGAAAAACAAACTGACAATAACTCTTAATCCAGACATTACTCTTAATTCTGTATATACCACCCCATTCCCCTGATGTATGTGATGATGAAGTAAATGGAAGCAAAAAGACAATGAGGCCAAAGAAAGGTTGTGAACATGAACTTTTCCACCTGGCCTCTGGTACCCTCATCTCAATTAAATGCTCTGATGTGGAGATGAATGATAAAATATCACATCTGCCATTAGGTTGTTAGCAAATTTCTTCAGTTTCTTTTTTTTTAGTAAATTTTATTTATTTATTTATTTTTGGCTGTGTTGGGTCTTTGTTGCTGCACGCAGGCTTTCTCTAGTTTCTGGTGCGCAGGCTCCAGTAGTGGTGGCACATGGGCTCAGTAGTTGTGGCTCGCGGGCTCTAGAGCACAGGCTCAGTAGTTGTGGCGCATGGGCTTAGTTGCTCCATGGTATGTGGGATCTTCCCGAATCAGGGCTTGAACCCGTGTCCCTTGCATTGGCAGGCAGATTCTTAACCACTGTGTCACCAGAGGAGCCCCAATTTCTTTAGTTTTAAATTGAATGTCTTGGACAGGAAAGAGCAGAATATTCAATCATTCATTCACTCACTGGCAAATATGGATTGAGCCCTTACTATACGCCAGACTCAGCCAATTCAGAAATCTAGGGACTGCTGCTGGGTTTGGGTTACCGACAATAGGTCGTTTCTTTGGAAATGCACAGCCTCTTCAGGAAAGAATGCTCGTCTCAGATGGTTTCTGGGTGTGTGCGGACAGATAGGCTTATTCCCCCTAAATGGCTGGGCAGAAGCCTCAGGGTCTTTGTGTGTCTCCTCTTCCCTTGGGCAGTGTCCTTGGCCCTCCTGGCTGCTCCTGGCCCTGCTGCTGTCACTGGCAAATGTCTGCAGCTGGCCTAACTTGTGATCTGACTTCTTGGCTTGATGAGGGCCCGTCTGCCTTGGGTCCCTGTAGCCCATGCTGGCTGCAGACACCTGAGCTTAGGTCATGTTTCTCCCCACCCATCTCAGCAGGCTCATCTCACCGGGAGGGGGACCCTCAGCTGCTCCTCTGGCTTTCAGCTCGGCCTCCCCCTTCTCTCCATGGAACTGAACCTCCCGCCACACGGCCCCACTGCGCCATCATGGTCACTTGGATGAGATGGGCCCCAGATGGATATGAGGCCACCTGTGAGGCAGGTGTCTTCCACAGTCCCCATGGAAAATGGGAGCAAAAGTACCCCCCTCCACCCTCTGTGCCAACCTCACTATCAAACACATCTCTCCATGTCTCTGGACCACACTTGGGCACACGTCCCCTCTCCCCACCTTCCTGTCCCTTGTCCCCTCCCTATGAGATCTTAGGTGGGAAAACCGTGGGCTTTTATTTAAAACGCTTCTTAATTCTTCCCTGCACCAGCCCCAGTACTTGGCTTTCTCTCCAATTATAGAGCCGATGGTCTGCTTCCTCTGTGCTTTACATCACCTCCTGAAGGCTTTACCTCTTGCAGAGCAAAGAAAAGGGGATTTCTGAAGGAGAGCTGCTCCCCAGGCCCTGCATCACCCAGGTTTTGGAGGACGAGTGGGGACAGCAGTGAGGACCCGTGTCTTTGGTCAGCCCTGCCCTTCATCCTCTAGCTTGTTCTCTCCCCGGCTCCTCCGAGACCCCTACCCTACGTTCTTGTTTGCACACCCAGCCCCACTCTAGGTCCTGGGCCAGGATGTCTGACATGGGGGTCAAGGCTCAAAACCAGCAGCTGCGCTGTGAGCTGAGAAGCTGGGTTCTCATCTTGAACCGTGAACCTCCGGGCATCCTTGCCAGAATCCTCTTCATTCCATTCACCGGCGCTGCTCCCACGGGCCCTTGTTCTGATCATGAGGCTCTGGAGTGACGTCCCACGTTGACATGCTCCAGTCCACGAGTATGCCCTGTTCATAGACTCCTGGCTTCCGGAGAGCCGGGGCCTTTCTGACTCTGGCCAGTCTGTCTCTCGGGATACCAGCCATTCACTCAGAGTCCTAGGTGTCTAGAAATGTTTGCAGTGCCTGCCTGCCCTGGAATCACACCTCTGAATCCTGCTTCTTTGTTGGCCTGCTGTGCCCCTGCCCCCAGCCCCAAGATCGCCCTTTGGATTCCTGGTGTCCCAATGGATCACTGAGCTCTGGTTGTAAATTGCTGGGACCCTCAAATGCAGTGATTGTGTTTGCAGGGCTGAACTGGGACTTCCCTGGTGGTCCAGTGGGAGTCCGAGCTTCCACTGCAGGGGGTGCGGGTTTGATCCCTGGTCCGAGAGCTAAGATCCTGCATGCTGTGCTTGGCGTGACCAAAAAAGCAAATAAAAAAATAAAAATAAAAATGAAGGGCTGCACTTTTTCAGGCCACCTCTGTGCCTCTGTGGCTGGTATAAAACCTTCCTTGACTCCAAATGGCCACCTTGACCTTTCTAACCCCAGTCTTGATGTATCCCCTTGTATATACTCTCATGCCTCTAGGTTGTGAAGGAGGGTGGTTTCATTGATTATAAATTTTTATGTGACCAGGACTTCCATACTCTCCTCTCCCAAACCCTATAGTAGTTTCTTAAAAGTAACTGTGCCCAGAAAAAAGAAAACTTAAATCTTCTTATCTCTGAAAAACTGGAATATTGGCATGAAGAAACTTGAAATTGCAGAGACTTCAAATCCTGAAGAATATGAGGAAGGAAGAGCTGAGGCTGACAGCCATGAAATTAGAGCTCTATAGTTTGTCTATAGGCTTTCAGGAACGGAAGAAATAAGAATAATTTTCTTCCCTGCTTCTAATCCAGATGTTGTCTTCCAGCCCAGCAGAGAAGAACAAGGGGCAGGGACGAGGACACTGGAGAATTTAAAAATCACACTGTGACAATACTTTTTAAATTATTCATGGTAAAATTTATTATGTATGCATTATAAGTTTAATATTCATTGGAAAAATTTAAAAATAAAAAAAAGATTAGATAATTGCTCATAATCACACCACCTAGTGATAACCGCTATTAATATTTCATTAGTTTCTTACATGTTTTAAATTATTTTGTAGTTTTTTTTTTTTTTTTTTTTTTCTTTTTTTTTTTTTAATTAGTTTCTGCTTTATAACAAAGTGAATCAGTCATACATATACATCTGTTCCCACATCCCTTCCCTCATGCATCTCCCTCCCTCCCACCCTCCCCATCCCACCCCTCCAGGCGGTCACAAAGCACCGAGCTGATCTCCCTGTGCTCTGCGGCTGCTTCCCACTATCTATCTACCTTACGTTTGGTAGTGTATATATGTCCATGCCTCTCTTTCGCTTTGTCACAGCTTACCCTTCCCCCTCCCCATATCCTCAAGTCCATTCTCAAGTAGGTCTGTGTCTTTATTCTCGTTTTGCCCCTAGGTTCTTCATGACATTTTTTTTTAAATTCCGTATATATGTGTTAGCATACGGTATTTGTCTTTCTCTTTCTGACTAACTTCACTCTGTATGACAGACTCTAGGTCTATCCACCTCATTACAAATAGCTCAGTTTCGTTTCTTTTTATGGCTGAGTAATATTCCATTGTATATATGTGCCACATCTTCTTTATCCATTCATCCGATGATGGACACTTAGGTTGTTTCCAGCTCCGGGCTATTGTGAATAGAGCTGCAATGAACATTTTGGTACATGTCTCTTTTTGAATTATGGTTTTCTCAGGGTATATGCCCAGTAGTGGGATTGCTGGGTCATATGGTAGTTCTATTTGTAGTTTTTTAAGGAACCTCCATACCGTTCTCCATAGTGGCTGTACCAATTCACATTCCCACCAGCAGTGCAAGAGTGTTCCCTTTTCTCCACACCCTCTCCAGCATTTATTGTTTCTAGATTCCTTGATGATGGCCATTCTGACTGGTGTGAGATGATATCTCATTGTAGTTTTGATTTGCATTTCTCTAATGATTAATGATGTTGAGCATTCTTTCATGTGTTTGTTGGCAGTCTGTATATCTTCTTTGGAGAAATGCCTATTTAAGTCTTCTGCCCATTTTTGGATTGGGTTGTCTGTTTTTTTGCTATTGAGCTGCATGAGCTGTTTATAAATTTTGGAGATTAATCCTTTGTCAGTTGCTTCATTTGCAAATATTTTCTCCCATTCTGAGGGTTGTCTTTTGGTCTTCTTTATGGTTTCCTTTGCTGTGCAAAAGCTTTGAAGTTTCATTAGGTCCCATTTGTTTATCTTTGTTTTTATTTCCATTTCTCTAGGAGGTGGGTCCAAAAGGATCTTGCTGTGATTTATGTCATAGAGTGTTCTACCTATGTTTTCCTCTAAGAGTTTGATAGTTTCTGGCCTTACATTTAAGTCTTTAATCCATTTTGAGCTTATTTTTGTGTATGGTGCTAGGGAATGATCTAATCTCAAACTTTTACATGTCCCTGTCCAGTTTTCCCAGCACCACTTATTGAAGAGGCTGTCCTTTCTCCACTGTACATTCCTGCCTCCTTTATCAAAGATAAGTTGGCCATATGTGCGTGGGTTTATCTCTGGGCTTTCTATCCTGATCCACTGATCTATCTTTCTGTTTTTATGCCAGTACCACACTGTCTTAATTACTGTAGCTTTGTAGTATAGTCTGAAGTCAGGGAGCCTGATTCCTCCAGCTCCGTTTTTCGTTCTCAAGATTGCTTTAGCTATTCGGGGCCTTTTGTTTTTCCAAACAAATTGTGAAATTTTTTGTTCTAGTTCTGTGAAAAATGCCATTGGTAGTTTGATAGGGATTGCATTGAATCTGTAGATTGCTTTCGGTAGTAGAGTCATTTTCACAATATTGATTCTTCCAATCCAGGAGCATGGTATATCTCTCCATCTATTTGTATCATCTTTAATTTCTTTCATCAGTGTCTTATAGTTTTCTGCATACAGGTCTTTTGTCTCCTTAGGTAGGTTTATTCCTAGATATTTTATTCTTTTTGTTGCGATGGTAAATGGGAGTGTTTTCTTGATTTCATTTTCAGATTTTTCATCATTAGTGTATAGGAATGCCAGAGATTTCTGTACATTAATTTTATATCCTGCTACTTTACCAAATTCATTGATTAGCTCTAGTAGTTTTTCGGTAGCATCTTTAGGATTCTCTATGTATAGTATCATGTCATCTGCAAACAGTGACAGCTTTACTTCTTCTTTTCCAATTTGGATTCCTTTTATTTCCTTTTCTTCTCTGATTGCTGTGGCTAAAACTTCCAAAACTATGTTGAATAAGAGTGGTGAGAGTGGGCAGCCTTGTCTTGTTCCTGATCTTAGTGGAAATGGTTTCAGTTTTTCACCATTGAGGACAATGTTGGCTGTGGGTTTGTCATATATGGCCTTTATTATGTTGAGGAAAGATCCCTCTATACCTACTTTCTGCAGGGTTTTTATCATAAATGGGTGTTGAATTTTGTCGAAAGCTTTCTCTGCATCTATTGAGATGATCATATGGTTTTTCTCCTTCAACTTGTTAATATGGTGTATTACATTGATTGATTTGCGTATATTGAAGAATCCTTGCATTCCTGGGATAAACCCCACTTGATCATGGTGTATGATCCTTTTAATGTGCTGTTGGATTCTGTTTGCTAGTATTTTGTTGAGGATTTTTGCATCTATGTTCATCAGTGATATTGGCCTGTAGTTTTCTTTCTTTGTGACATCCTTGCCTGGTTTTGGTATCAAGGTGATGTCGGCCTCGTAGAATGAGTTTGGGAGTGTTCCTCCCTCTGCTATATTTTGGAAGAGTTTGAGAAGGATAGGTGTTAGCTCTTCTCTAAATGTTTGATAGAATTCACCTGTGAAGCCATCTGGTCCTGGGCTTTTGTTTGATGGAAGATTTTTAATCACAGTTTCAATTTCAGTGCTTGTGATTGGTCTATTCATATTTTCTATTTCTTCCTGAGTCAGTCTTGGCAGGTTGTGCATTTCTAAGAATGTGTCCATTTCTTCCAGGTTGTCCATTTTATTGGAATAGAGTTGCTTATAGTAATCTCTCATAATCTTTTGTATTTCTGCAGTGTCAGTTGTTACTTCTCCTTTTTCATTTCTAATTCTATTGATTTGAGTCTTCTCCCTTTTTTTCTTGATGAGTCTGGCTAATGGTTTGTCAATTTTGTTTATCTTCTCAAAGAACCAGCTTTTAGTTTGGTTGATCTTTGCTATCGTTTCCTTCATTTCTTTTTCATTTATTTCTGATCTGATCTTTATGATTTCTTTCCTTCTGCTAGCTTTGGGGTATTTTTGTTCTTCTTTCTCTAATTGCTTTAGGTGCAGGGTCAGGTTGTTTACTCGAAATGCTTCCTGTTTCTTAAGGTGGGATTGTATTGCTATAAACTTCCCCCTTAGAACTGCTTTTGCTGCGTCCCATAGGTTTTGGGTCGTCGTGTCTCCATTGTCATTTGTTTCTAGGTATTTTTTAATTTCCTCTTTGATTTCTTCAGTGATCACTTCGTTATTGAGTAGTGTATTGTTTAGCCTCCATGTGTTTGTATTTTTTACACATCTTTTCCTGTAATTGATGTCTAGTCTCATAGCATTGTGGTCGGAGAAGATACTTGATACAATTTCAATTTTCTTAAAATTACCGAGGCTTGATTTGTGACCCAAGATATGATCTATCCTGGAGAATGTTCCATGAGCACTTGAGAAAAATGTGTATTCTGTTGTTTTTGGATGGAATGTCCTATAAATATCAACTAAGTCCATCTCGTTTAATGTATCATTTAAAGCTTGTGTTTCCTTATTTATTTTCATTTTGGATGATCTGTCCATTGGTGAAAGTGGGGTGTTAAAGTCCCCTACTATGAGTGTGTTACTGTCGATTTCCCCTTTTATGGCTGTTAGTATTTGCCTTATGTATTGAGGTGCTCCTATGTTGGGTGCATAAATATTTACAATTGTTATATCTTCTTCTTGGATCGATCCCTTTATCGTTATGTAGTGTCCTTCCTTGTCTCTTCTAATAGTCTTTATTTTAAAGTCTATTTTGTCTGATATAAGAATTGCTACTCCAGCTTTCTTTTGATTTCCATTTGCATGGAATATCTTTTTCCATCCCTTTACTTTCAATCTGTATGTGTCTCTAGGTCTGAAGTGGGTCTCTTGTAGACAGCATATATATGGGTCTTGTTTTTGTATCCATTCAGCCACTCTGTGTCTTTTGGTGGGAGCATTTAGTCCATTTACATTTAAGGTAATTATTGATATGTATGTTCCTATTCCCATTTCCTTAATTGCTTTGGGTTCGTTATTGTAGGTATATTCCTTCTGTTGTGTTTCTTGCCTAGAGAAGTTCCTTTAGCATTTGTTGTAAAGCTGGTTTGGTGGTGCTGAACTCTCTCAGCTTTTGCTTGTCTGTAAAGGTTTTAATTTCTCCATCAAATCTGAATGAGATCCTTGCTGGGTAGAGTAATCTAGGTTGCAGGTTTCTCTCCTTCATCACTTTAATTATGTCCTGCCACTCCCTTCTGGCTTGTAGGGTTTCTGCTGAGAGATCAGCTGTTAACCTTATGGGGATTCCCTTGTGTGTTATTTGTTGTTTTTGCCTTGCTGCTTTTAATATGATTTCTTTGTGTTTAATTTTTGACAGTTTGATTAATATGTGTCTTGGTGTATTTCTCCTTGGATTTATTCTGTATGGGACTCTCTGTGCCTCCTGGACTTGATTAACTATTTCCTTTCCCAAATTAGGGAAGTTTTCAACTATAATCTCTTCAAATATTTTCTCAGTCCCTTTCTTTTTCTCTTCTTCTTCTGGAACCCCTATAATTCGAATGTTGGTGCGTTTAATGTTGTCCCAGAGATCTCTGAGACTCTCCTCTGTTCTTTTCATTCTTTTTTCTTTATTTTGCTCTGCATCAGTTATTTCCACTATTTTATCTTCCACCTCACTTATCCGTTCTTCTGCCTCAGTTATTCTGCTATTGATCCCATCTAGAGTATTTTTCATTTCATTTATTGTGTTTTTAATCGATGCTTGATTCATCTTTAGTTCTTCTAGGTCCTTGTTAACTGTTTCTTGCATGTTGTCTATTCTATTTCCAAGATTATGGATCATGGAAATAGAATCTTGGATCAGCTTTACTATCATTATTCTGAATTCTTTTTCAGGTAGACTGCCTATTACCTCTTCATTTGTTAGGTCTGGTAGGTGTTTATCTTGCTCCTTCACCTGCTGTGTGTTTTTCTGCCTTCTCATTTTGCTTATGTTACTGTGTTTGGGGTCTCCTTTTTGCCGGCTGCAGATTCGTAGTTCCCGTTGTTTTTGGTGTCTGACCCCAGTGGCTAAGGTTGTTTCAGTAGGTTGTGTAGGCTTCCTGGTGGGGGGGACTAATTCCTGTGCTCTGGTGGTTGAGGCTCGATCTTGTCTTTCTGGTGGACAGGTCCACGTCTGGTGGTGTGTTTTGGGGTGCCTATGGCCTTATTATGTTTTTAGGTAGCCTCTCTGCTAATGGGTGGGGTTGTGTTCCTGCCTTGCTAGTTGCTTGGCATAGGGTGACCTGCACTGTAGCTTGCTGGTCGTTGACTGAAGCTGGGTGCTGGTGTTGGGATGGAGATCTCTGGGAGATTTTTGCTGCTTGATATTATGTGGAGCTGGGAGGTCTGTTGTGAACCCGTGTCCTGAAGTTGGCTCTCCCACTTCAGAGGCACAGCACTGGCTCCTGGCTGCAGCACCAAGAGCCTTTCATCCACCCGGCTCAGAGTAACAGGGAGAAAAAGTAGAAAGAAAGAATTAGTAGAAGAAAGAAAGAGAGAGGGAAAGAAAGGAAGAAGGGAAGAAAGGAAGGAAGGAAGGAAGGAAGAAAGAAAGGAGGGAGGGAGGGAGGGAGGAAGGATGGAAAGAAAGAAGGAAAGAAAGGAGGGAGGGAGGGAGAAAGGAAAGGAAGAAAGACAGGAGGGAGGGAGGAAGGAAAGAAAAAGAAAGTGGAAAGAAGAAGGGTGGGAGGGAGGAAAGAAAAAGAAAGAAGGAAAGGAGGAGCGGAGGGAGGGAGGGAGGAAGGGAGAGTAGGAAAAAAAGAAAGAGCAGGTAAAGTAAAATAGAATAAAGTATGAAATATAGTAGCGTTATTAAAATTAGAAAGTAATTATTGAAAAAAAAAAAAAAAAAACGGACCGATAGAACCCTGAGACATATGGTGGAAGCAAAGCTATACAGAGAGAATCTTACACAGAAGATTACACATACACATTCACAAAAAGAGAGCAGGGGGAAAAATCAAAAATCTTGCTCTCCAAGTCCACCTCCTCAATTTGGGATAATTCGTTGTAAAAAGAGGAAAAGGGCGAGAAGTCTGAAATCTTGCTCTCTAAGTCCACCTCCTTAATTTGGAATAATTCGTTGTAAAAAGAGGAAAAGGGGGGAAAGTCTTAAATCTTGTCTTCAAAGTCCACTTCCTCAATTTGGGATGATTCGCTGTCCATTCATGCACTCCACAGACGCAGGGCACATCAAATGGACCGTGGAGCTTTAATCCGCTGCCTCCGAGGCTGCACAGAGAGATTTCCCTGCCTCTGCTCTCACAGCTCCCGGGTCTCAGCCTTGGACCTGGCCCCGCCTCTGCGCGTAGGTCGCCGGAGGGCGTCCGTTCTTCGCTCAGACAGGACGGGTTTAAAGGAGCCGCTGATTCGGGGGCTCTGGCTCACTCAGGCAGAGGGGAGGGAGGGGCGCGCAGTGTGGGGCGGGCCTGCGGCGGCAGAGGCCGGCGTGACGTTGCAGCAGCCCGTGGCGCTCCGTGCGCTTTCCCGGGAAAGCCGTCCCCGGGTCTCGGGGACCCCAGCAGTGGCGGGGTGCACAGGCCCCCCGGAAGGCGGGGCGGACAGTGACCCGCGCTCGCACACAGGCCCCGCGGCGGCGGCGGCGGCGGCGTTGGCGGCGGGCCGCGGCGGCGGCGGCGGGCCGCGGCGGGCGGGCGGCGGCGGCGGCGGCGGCCCACGCCCGTCTCCGAGGTCCGTGCCTTACCCGCGGCTCGTGCCTGTCACCGGCGCTTCCCCAAGCAGCCCTCTTAATGCCCTCTCCTCGCGCACCAGGAAACAAAAGGGAAAAAAGTCTCTTGCCTCTTCAGCAGCTCCAGACCCTTTCCCCGGACTCCCTCCGGGCTAGCCGTGGTGCACTCCTTCAGGCTCTCTTCCTGCCGCCAGCCCCAGTCCTCTCCCTGCGCTCCGACTGAAAGCCGATACCCGAGCCCTATTTTGTAGTTTTATAAAAATCATATATGAATGTGTTTAAAAAGTCAAACATTAAAAAAAAAAAGTCAAACATATATTCTGCAAGGCTTTATTCACTCTCTAGAGGCACCACTCTCTACTCTTGTAAATGATCCTTTTGTTTACCTATCACCACATACTTACAGTTCTACTTCTTGTTTTTTGAGATGTAGGTGTGATTTCTTAACTTCCTACTATGAAAGATGATGTAATACCTCTTTATCACTCACCCACACCCACAACCATCTTTACACAGCCTTCTCATTCCTTCCCCCATCCTCCATTATAATTATATTGTTATTTTGTTTAGACCATTTTTTTGTTTGTTTGTTTTGATTTTTGCGGTATGCAGGCCTCTCACTGTTGTGGCCTCTCCCGTTGCGGAGCACAGGCTCCGGACGCGCAGGCTCACGGGCCCAGCCGCTCCGCGGCACGTGGGATCTTCCTGGACCGGGGCACGAACCCGTGTCCCCTGCATCGGCAGGCGGACTCTCAACCGCTGCACCACCAGGGAAGCCCTAGATCATTTTTTAAAATTTACTAGTAGTTATTATAACTACTTACACCTTATTCTCACAAGGTTATTTCGCTTTTCCTGCACAGCTTTTTGTTTTCCGTATGCTTAATTATTGCCTTTCTGTTTGTTAGCTTACTTCGTTCTCTATATACTTGTCACTAACTCAACCCCAGACCCTCTGCCTCTTGTCTGAATTCTCTCTCAATCCTCTCAGCCACATTAGATATTCTGTCCAGTTCATCTTTTTGAAGAAGACTTTCCAGAGTGCTCTGACCTTTTCCATCAGGACTGGCTGCCCAGAGGAACACAGATTCTGGGGTTCCCTTCACTTCTTTCCATTGTTGGATCCCCTGTGTCCTGATCCCATGTCTTTCTTTTCTTGACTTACTCCTTCGTTTTAGTGATGAATCCTCCTCAAGTAAATTTTTTAGTCCTTGCATACCTAAAAATATCTGGATTCCCACTTCACTTGGAATGATTTTCCCTCCTGTGTTCCACTGTCTCCACACTTCCAATATAGCTATTTGGGAGTCCACAGCCATTCTGACTCCTGGTTTTTTGAAAGTAACTTTTCTTTATCTTTTTAGAAATCCTTTTATCCCAGGTGTTCTGAAATTTCATGATGATGTGCTTTGGGAGAGATTTACATTTATCCATGATGCTGAACCCTCGTTAGAACTTTCCAACGGAAACTCATATTCATGGTTGATATTCTTCGTGTGTGTGTTCTCCATTTTTTGGAACTTCTTTTGTTTGGGTGTTGAACCTCCTGGACTGGTTCTCTAATTTTCTTATCTTTTACTTTCTTATTTTTCATTTTTTGTGTTTTGACTATACTTTCTGGGAAATTTCCTTAACTTTATTTTCTAAACTTTCTTTTTCTGCTTTTGCATTTCAATTTTCCAGAGTTCTTATTGGTTCTTTAGCTGATGTTTTGTTACAGCACCAGTTCTTGTTTTATGAATGCAATAAATTCTCTAATTATCTGAGGATATTCATGCTATTTTTTTCAAAACAAAAAGCATGCCCATCTCTCAAACATAATATTAGATCAAAGAATCTAGATCCCAAAGAGTCTATATACAGTTTTATTATTTTTATGTAAATTTCAAAATCAAGCACAATTAATCTACAGCGTTGGAACTCAGAATGGGGGAGGTAACAAGAGGGTCATGACTGAGAGAGCACACAGGAAGATTCTGGGACAATGGTCATCTTCTGTTTCTTGACTTGATAATGGTTAATTGGGTGTGTTCCATTTGTGAAAACTGACAGAAGCCAAACACTTGAGATTTGCACACTTTTCTGTATCTCTGCTCTACTTTAATAAAAAGCTTTCATTAGAAATAACAAGTGACAACACTTCTGAAGTCTTCATAATTCTAATAATTTTTGCTGATTTTCTTGTTTTTATTTTTCAAGGTGAAGCATCACATTACGAACAAATAAACATAATGTTGCCTCTTTCTTTCCTTTCATTATATTTAACTTTTTTATTGTCTCAAGTGAAATCTACCAAACAGTACTGAATATGAATGGTGGTCTTTATTTCAACCTATCTTATTTCATTCCTGACAATGAAATCCTTTGAGTGTTTCACCAGTATGCCTAATATTGGATATTTGTTTTAAAGAGATATCAAGTTAGGGAAATTTTCTTTCTAATTTAGTAGGAGTTTTTCTTGGGAATACATACTGAATATTTTCACATGGCCTTTTGGCATTTATGAAGGCAATTATATGTTTTTTCTCTTGGTTTATTAATATTTTAAATTATATTAATAAATTATCTAAAATAAGGCCATATTTGTATCCCTGAAATAAACTCTACTTGGTCCTAGTGTGTTAGGTGCTAGTATTTTAGTTAAAAATTTCAACCCTCAACTGATTAGTGAAACTTGTATGAAGCCTTCTCTTTTGTGTGTGTTGTCGTTTTTTTTTTTTTTTTTTTTTTTTTTTTTTTGCGGTAGGCGGGCCTCTCACTGTTGTGGCCTCTCCCCTTGCAGAGCACAGGCTCCGGATGCGCAGGCTCAGCAGCCATGGCTCACGGGCCTAGCTGCTCTGCGGCATGTGGGATCTTCCCAGACCGGGGCACGAACCCGTGTCCCCTGCATCGGCAGGCGGACTCTCAACCACTGCGCCACCAGGGAAGCCCATGTCGTTTTTTTTTAATAACAGCATTGTTGAGATATAATTCACGTCATATGTTTTATCCATTTAAAGTGTACGATTAAATGTTTTTTCGTATATCCAGCAAGTTGTGCAACCATCACCATGATTTTAGTACATACTCATCACCTTAAAGAAATCTGTTACTCATTTCCCCTGACCCACACAGTCCTTAATTTACTAATCTTTCTGTCTTTATGGATTTGCCTATTTTGGACATTTCATGCAAATGGAAAAAGTGGTATTTTGGTGACCGGCTTCTTTTACTTAGCACAATGTTTCCAAGGTGTGTGTGATGGATTTACTGCTTTTATCATGAGCATTATACATGCTTGGAGAAAATTACAAACTTTTGCATTTTCTTTTATGTCCTGGGCTACTTCAGATTTCATGCCATTTTCTCTTCCTCAAAAAATAAACAGAATGTACTTGTACAGTTTGGGTCTAGTGCCTTTTTGGACAGTAATTCTTGATGACTTTTCCAGGCTTTTCAGTGAATAGTCTATGCCAGTTTTCTCCTGTCTCAGAAAGCTTTCTGGAGTGACATTTCTGCCATTCATTTGTCATTAAGACATTTAAAATCTTCTTTATATTTGTGGTCAAAGCCTTTTCTCAGTCCTCATAGCATTTACATGTTGTTTTTTCTTTCCTTTTAAAATTAGATTTAATTTTAAAATCTATTTCATTGCCCTTTTCAAAGAACCAACTCCTTATTTATCAATTCCTGTTCTTCTCTGGATATGAATTCTGCAATTTGTTTTGTCTTTTCTTCTTTTACCCTTGGTTTCTTGCTTTTTATGCCTCTGAGTTGAAAAATTCAGTTCATTTATTTTCCTTTTGTCTTGCTTAATAGCAAAAGCCTGTTAGTGTTATTTGTTTTTCTCTTGAGCACAGATCTTCCCACAGCTCATAAGTTTTTTTTTGTTTGTTTTTTTGTTTTTTTTGTGGTACGTGGGCCTCTCACTGTTGTGGCCTCTCCCGTTGCGGAGCACAGGCTCCGGATGCGCGGGCTCAGCGGCCATGGCTCACGGGCCTAGCCGCTCTGCGGCATGTGGGATCTTCCCGGACCAGGGCACGAACCCGTGTCCCCTGCATCGGCAGGCGGACTCTCAACCACTTGTGCCACCAGGGAAGCCCCAGCTCATAAGTTTTTATATGTAGTGTTAGAGTTGTCACTATTTTGTAAATAGTGTAAAATTTCAATTTTTATTTCCTCTTTGATCTAAGAATTATTTAGAAGTATTTTTTATAACCAATGTTTAAATGTTAGGGTTTTTTTATATGTTAAGCCTTCATTTTTAATTTCTTGCTTAAACTGCATTGTGATGATTTTTTAATTATTATTAAGATTTTTTGGATCAACTTTTATAATGGTTATTGGAAAAGAAATTGTTTTCTCATTGTATTGTCCATTGAAAGAAAATACCATTTTTTACTGATTGGCATTTGCTTCTGGTTTGTCCCTGAGGAGCGGTACAAGCTGAGCTGAGCAAGGGTGGCCCTCTGTCTACTTTCTAGTTCAGTGTCTCGTGGGAATGGGAATCTCCAGTGGGTACAGGCTCAGGGGCTCTGGAGCAAAAGTAAATTACATTGCTTTTTTTTCCTGGCAAGTTCTGTTTCATGAGGTATAGTCAGAATATTTGCTCCGCTCAATCCTGGGTAGCTTTTTTTCAGTTTTCCTCCATATGCCTTAAAAAGGTTGTCAATTCTGCCTAGATCCTGGCCCTGATTCTCCATCAGTCTTAGTATTGTCTCACCCATCATTTTCTCTGTTCTCATTGGTGGCTCAGTGAGTCCCAGACTCTGAACTCTAGGAGGAGCCATGCTTACCTTAGTTATTGTTATCATTCTAAGGTATAGTCCCCACCCTGAAACATAGTATTTTTTTGCATGAATGCAAGTTGAGAGTGGCTGGCTGAGTTGGGGGGTGTTGCTAACTGATTTCATTTTTTTTTTATTGAAGTCTAGTTGATTTACAATGTTGTGTTAGTTACTGCTGTACAGCAAAGTGATTCAGTTATACATATATATATATATGTACATTCTTTTTTTTAATATTCTTTTCTGTTATGGTTTATCCTAGGATATTGAATATAGTTCTCTGTGCTATACAGTAGGACCTTGTTGTTTATCCATTCCGTATATAATAGCTTACATCTACTAACCCCAACCTCCCACTCCATCCCTCTCCCAACCCTCTCCCTCTTGGCAACCACCAGTCTGTTCTCTATGTCTGTGATTCTGTTTCTGTTTCATAGATAAAACCAATTTCATTTTGAACATCATTCATAATTATATTCTAGATATTTGTCTAGCATAGTAACCTGGGTAATCAGCAAACTTGATTCTAAAATATTCACTATGGACATTCTTTAATATCTATCTTTTCCAAGTAAGATAGTGTGGAAAGGGCAGATGTGGAAAGGCTGGGAAGTGAACAACATGGGAGGATGTTTTCCCATCCTCCTCCTTTGGACCACGTCATGTTTTTTTCAGCAGCCTTCTCCCCCTCATCAGGTCCTCACTGGATGCTGAGTGCCTTCATCCAGCTCCTTTTGTCTGCATCAGCAGGCACACTGATTGACCCATATCCCTCTTGAAAGAACTTTTTCTATCTGGCCCCAGCTTGGTAACTGACTTGCTAATCCCTTATAAACCCTTGCATATTACAATTCAAAAGTATTATATAATAACTTAATATGTCCCATGAGTATTAATACTTTTCAGGTTTCTTTGGGGGAGGGGGTTGGTTTTTTAATCAGAGTCTGTACTCATCTTCTTGTTTGTTGATTCAGCAAACATTTCTTGAACAGCACCATGAATCAGGCACTGTACCAGACCCTGGGGGACAACAAGAGTTAATACTCACAGAGAAGACAGCTGTCTTGCAGTTCGTGCTCCCCAGCCTGTGTCGGGGAAGGGTGTTCCATCTGGAACCTCAGATCCCACTGAGCAAACACCACACTGGGCAGGCCATGACTTTTCTTTAAAAGATAGTCCTGGGGCTTCTCTGGTGGCGCAGTGGTTGAGAATCTGCCTGCTACTGCAGGGGACACGGGTTCGAGCCCTGGTCTGGGAAGATCCCACATACTGTGGAGCAACTAGGCCCGTGAGCCACAACTACTGAGCCTGTGCGTCTGGAGCCTGTGCTCCGCAACAAGAGAGGCCGTGATAGTGAGAGGCCCACGCACCGCAATGAAGAGTGGCCCCCGCTTGCCTCAAC
Source organism: Mesoplodon bidens (assembly GCF_964165515.1). Classification (NCBI taxonomy): domain Eukaryota; kingdom Metazoa; phylum Chordata; class Mammalia; order Artiodactyla; family Ziphiidae; genus Mesoplodon; species Mesoplodon bidens. The sequence continues at coordinate 41,947,166 of NC_138171.1, forward strand.
TAGAGAAAGCCCTTGCACAGAAATGAAGACCCAACACAGCCATAAATGAATGAATGAATGAATGAATGAATGAATGAATTTTAAAAAGATAGTCCTGTTTGCCTAAGAGAACAAGTCAGACTTTTAACACCAAGTAGACCTGGATCAAACCTTGGCCTCAGGACTTGTTAGCTGTCTGTTACCCGAAAACTGGGTTTGCCTCTTGGTGGGTGTCAAGCCAGAAGACACAACCAAGCCAAAGATCAGAAGAAGGAAGGATTCATTACCAGGCATCTTTCCCAAAGCAGTGTCTCCCTCCACAGCAAAGATGGGGAAGCTTTAAGGGTACCTGCATATTCCTGAAGGGGCTCGGGCTGTCGAGCTTTAGTTGATTGAAGTCACGAGGGTCAGAAAAAGTCAACATCATCATCCCTTAGGTTCCAGTAGATCTGGTGGTTGAGCTTCAGGCTAATCTTTACCATTAAAACAGAACTGGATAGAGGGGTGGGATAGGAAGGGTGGGAGGGAGGGAAACTCAAGAGGGAAGAGATATGGAGATATATGTATATGTATAGCTGACTCACTTTGTTATAAAGCAGAAACTAACACACCATTGTAAAGCAATTATACTCCAATAAAGATGTTTAAAAACAAACAAAAAAAACAGAACTGGAGTCTTTACAACTGATATATTATCTTTGCTATTGTCTGATAATAGGCAATGTTTCTGCATTCTTTTGTTACCTTGTGAACATTTACTACTAAGACCTGTTCAAGAACAAGCACTGTGTGGCCAGGCTAAGATCACAAAATGGCTTAGGCCAAAAATGGCTTCTCTCATGTCAAGAAAGCCATGCCTGATTCTCTTTCTCTGGGGATCCCCTACCCTATCTGCTTCCATGTCTTGGTTCATTTCAGTGAGCCTCAGGTCCCATGAGAAGTCTCAGCAGAGATTGTTACCTCTCAGGGCTCCTGTGAAGCTTAAGGGAGGTGGCATGTACAATGCCATTTACCTGAGTTAGTTCTTTCCTACACTCCCGAAAATCAAGTGCGAGGCCTGGGAAGGGGGGAATGTTGGTGCTATAGCATTTACATCTTAAAATAAGCCTCTTTGGAGAAAGGAGCTAATGACACTTTATCCCAAACAGTGGGCATCAGTGGGAGGTAGGGCACACAGCCACCCCCTGCCCCAACTCTGTGAAGCCATGCTGTGTTCCCCAGTAGGGCCTCTGTTATCACCTACCCCATCCTGCCATGGAGTAACCACAGCAAAGCTCAGTGTGTGAGGTCGTCCAGACCTGCTGCCAGGTTTAGCAGCTGGCTGGTCCGTTTTCCACCACAGGTGTAGTGGGACTCTATTCTGTGTATCAGAAGACTAACATCTGACTGATCTTTGATGGCTCCAAGACCAAAGAAAGTAGAACTCTTTTCCATTGAATTAAAAGCTGCATAGAGCAATAGGTGAGCACCTCAGATACACAGGTGGACTAAGAACTTTCCATCAAATAGACAAGGATGGCAGTGTTGGACCATAGGATTGGGGGGCATAGTGAAATACCATGAGGTCACTGTTTCTTAAGTAGAAGTTTTGATCACACATGACAGAAAAAAATAAACAGAAGCTGTACGAGAGGAAGAGTCTTCTCTTCTACTCTTCTAGGTTCTTGACTGGTACCCAGTAATGAAAGACAGATAAACAAAAGAAAAGCAGACAGAAATGTATTGACATGTATATCTCATATATACCTGGGAGAAACTCAGGGATGAGTAAACTCAGAGGTGGCTTAGAATTGGGGCTTAAATATCATCTTCTGCTAAAACAAAGGAAGAAGGATGTGGAGGAGAACATTTTGGGAAGAAGACCTGGAAAATTACAGTAAACAAGGAAGGATAAGGTTTGTTATGCAGATTTAAGTCCGTGTCTTCTCCAAGAGTCCCTTGTGATTTAGAGACATCCTCTCTTCCTGGTACAGAGGGGGAAACACCCTTTCAAGTGGAAATTTTCTTTATAAATGTTAATTTCCTTTACAAAAAGATAACTTATACTCTGTTTGCAGAGCTTCCTCTGTGTCCACTGTTTCTCAAAATAATCCTCATGCCAAAGAGGCATATTTTGGGGGACATATTTTGGTTTCCTACAGTCATATTTTGAGGTGGCATATTAGGGTTGGCTACACGACTAAATTACCACCATTAACAACTCCAAGCAGAGCTGTCGTTTGCAAAGCCACTGTCCACCTGTTACTCCTATACGTGACCAGATCTTTTTGAAGGCTAAGGGGCAAAGTAGATCTCACACCAAGGACTGGGTTTAGGACTAAAATTAAAAGGAGGGGGGAAGTTAGAGAGACATAAAACTTCACATTCCTGAAAACCTTTGTTGCTGAACGCAGGTTCGTGTGCCCAACGCAAAGTGAGCCCAAACAAACGGAAATATTGGAGTTTGGAGCAAAGAAAGGTTTATTGCAGGGCCATGCAAGGAGAATGGGCGGCTCATGCTCAAAAAGCCCAACCCATGCCCCACCATGGTTTTCAGGGAAGGGTTTTTATAGGCAAAACTTGGAGTGAGGGCTGCAGGGTGTGTGCCTTTCTTCTGATTGGTCGGTGGTGAGGTTACAGGGCAGTGTTCCAGGAATCCTGTGCTCAGCCCTTAAGTTACCATCCCTCCCCCCCCTTCCCCCGTGGGAGCCTTATTTCCTTCAGAAGAACTCAAAGGTATATTGTTATGTGTATCCCTTGAGGAGGACCAGGACCCGGCCCCACAGCTGCACTATTGTTTCTTGACTGCTCTTCCTTTGTTTCTGTATTCCTTTGCTTTTCTAATTAGTGACTGTTTGAATCTGTCCTTTGGTATTCAGGGAAGGTCTAGGAGGCAGAAGCCTCTTTTCTACAAAGAAAATGGGGACACAGAAAGGCTTTTGTACCCAGGAGGGCCCTGCAGGGTCCTGCTCCATTTCATTTTTTCATGCTCATGACTTCCCTGGCGGTCCAGTGGTTAAGACTCCGCCTTTGCAATGCAGGGGACCCAAGTTCGATCCCTGGTCAGGGAGCTAAGATCCAAAAGGCCACGTGGCACGGCCAAAAAAAGAAAAAATGTATTAGTCAAAATCTCACCATCCTATATCTCTAGGTCTTACAGATGGCCTCGCAGACTTGTCAAAGTAAGGCCAAATCCAAACTTTACTGGTAACATTGGAAATACATGTCATGGATGTTAGACAAACACTTGAAAAAAACAAGTTGTGTAAAAAATGGAGACAGAATGTAAGAATGGGCCTTTCATTTTTCTTAAGCAGGAGGTTGAAATAAATCGTTGACCTACTACACTCTCTTCTCGTTAAGGAACCAAGTATTTAATGACTTCTAAGTATTCAAAACAGGGAGGTGATAATAGAAGGATTTCTTAGAAGTAGAGTGAAGCAGTCCATCATCCAAAAGGCTTTAGAAGAGTATTTGGACAGTGATTGCTGAGGGCTATGGTTTTCTTTCATGTGTGTATTAATTCACTGTCCTTTTTACCCAATGGGGCATAGATATAACATCATTTAAATTAACATAAAAAGTCAGAAATGGGACCTCCATTAACATATCCTCAGGAAGGAGTGAGCGCTTCCCACATGATTGCCTGCTGCCATTGCCGCCCTGGAGCTGGGCTGCCTGGCAGGACCTCCTGCTGGTCCTGGTTCTTTGCCTTTTGCTGTCCAGTTCCAGCAAGTTCTTCATCTTAGCACTCTGTCCCACAGATGCCCCAGTGGGGCTGAGTTATTCATTATGCAACTGTTATGAACTTGCTGCCCTCTTGGGCAAGAAATGATGCATGTCTTTAGTTTGGGGATCAATTGAAAACTGGCTTAATTAGCTAGATGTGCAGGAAATGCCTTTATTCAGTTCTCCTGTTCCCATCTATTTCATCAAGGACACAAAAGTCCTGGGAAGGCACAGCAGACCCTTGTGCTCAGTGACGGTGGGGATAAGAGCTGCTCCGGGTTACAGACCCACCCTTCGTGTAGATCTGGAGGATGCTCCACGCTGCCCAGCCTTCCGAAGGCATCTGTGCAGCCATTCCTGGTCGGGGCATTGAGGGGACCAGGGCAAAGTTCTCCCCCGTATTAATGCTCATCCTCACGCCAGCCATTCATCCCCTCCATTCAATGGGCACTAAAAAGCTTTATGATGCTTGTTTAATGGTAAGGAAGACTGTATTCAAGACTATTGCAGTAGGGGTTGACTCTGTTTTAATAGGGGAGAGAGATCAAGCTCAACTTTGAATACAAGGACAGTGGGTATTTATAGCCAAGGATCAGGGTGACAGGGTCAGTGGATGGAAAATTATGATGAGGAGCATCAAGGGTGGGAGGATTCTTGCTAAACTGAGCTAACAGGGTTCTTGCTGAAGGCAGGCCAAGGATGTAGACATCAAGGGTGGGAGATGAGGAACTTGGTTAAATATGAAGGGGGTAGGAGTCTGTCTACACTGACTTCACAGCATCCTTGTGTCAACTGAAAAAAAAAAAAAGCACAACATGAGAGTTGTGAGTTAAGTTTTATTTGGGGCAAAATGAGGACTATAGCCCGGGAGACAGCATTCCAGATAGTTCTAAGAAACTGTTCCAAAGAGGTAGAGGGAAGGTTAGTGTTATATATGATCTTAGTGAAGGGGGTACTTCTTAGTTGGCAGAAGCTAGCTGCTAGTCACAAGGAGCAGATGTCATTGTTAATGATTGTGGTGCTTTTCTAGATATGAGGAGATGCAAGAATTGGGCTCATAAAACCTTCTCCTGAAAATATCTAACTATCTAAAGACCTGTTCTGCCAGTTTTTCCCAGAGCACAGAGGGCCTCATTCCTGATCTCCACACTCAACTCCTTTCAGGGGGTGTTGAAGGTCAGCAGCCACAGTGGCTCATGATTTAATCCTTGTAGAGTAGATGGCAAGTGCCGATTTGTGGTTGGCACTTGCTAAAACTGGACTTGGCAAGGATGGACACAGGAGGCCAAGGCCAAGGCCTGGTGGAGAAGAAGGCTCAGAGGAGCATGACTAAAGTTTGGTCAAGGAGAGAGTCTTCGTCAGGGCTCATCTGCTTACGTCCCTTGCCCTCCATGCCCAAGATGGACCTAACCTCTAAGCAGGGGTGGGATGGGGGCTTTCTTCAGAGATGCCCCTGAAACAGAAAGAAGCTGTTTTATGACCCTCTGTTCCCCCTCCCCCAGGACAACCTTCAGACCACAAAGATTTGCTGGGAAAATGATCTTTTCATTCTTTCCTGTCTCCTTGTGCCAAGACAAGGGCAGGAGTTAGGACACTCCTTGGCAGTCCTTTCGCATTTCTCATCTCTGATTCACATGGGGTCCATGGATGGCATCAGGATCCCTAAAACCCTGGTGCTGGGGGACTGATGAGAGACAGAGAGGAGATGGCTTTCGTTTCTGATTGTTTCCCTTCCTCCTACTGTTGTATTCAGCTTCCTAAACACACTTTAGTTCCAGAGTTACAACATAAGCTAAAGAAGAAAAGCTTTAAGGAATCTTAATTTAACCTACTCAGCTTGCTCTCTTGAGAGTTTACCAAATCTACTTCTTTCACTTTTTTTGGCCGTGTGGCTTGTGGGATCTTAGTTCCCCGACCAGGGATTGAACCCAGGCCACCTCGGTAAAAGAACCGAGTCGTAACCACTGGACCACCAGGGAATTCCCCAGATCTACTTCTTTTTTTAAAAATATTTATTTATTTATTTTTGGCTGCGTTGGGTCTTCGTTGCTGTGTGTGGGCTTTCTCTAGTTGTGGTGAGCGGGGGCTACTCTTCGTTGCGGTGCACAGGCTTCTTATTGCGGTGGCTTCTCTTGTAGCGGAGCACGGGCTCTAGGCGCGCGGGCTTCAGTAGTTGCGGCTCACAGGCTCAGTAGTTGTGGTGCACAGGCATGCTTTCTCCTCAGCATGTGGGATCTTCCTGAACCAGGGCTCGAACCCTTGTGCCCTGCATTGTCAGGCGGATTCTTTTTTTTTTGCAGTACATGGGCCTCTCACTGTTGTGGCCTCTCCCGTTGCAGAGCACAGGCTCCGGACGCGCAGGCTCAGTGGCCATGGCTCACGGGCCCAGCCGCTCCGCGGCATGTGGGATCCTCACGGACCGGGGCACGAACCCATGTCCCCTGCATCGGCAGGCGGACTCTCAACCACTGCACCACCAGGGAAGCCCGGCAGGCGGATTCTTAACCACTGCGCCACCTGGGAAGTCCCAGCCTGATCTGCTTCTTCATACGTGAGGTTTGATAGCCTTCACTCTCCCCAAAATGACTGCCTGAAAGACATATAGAAATGGGAGGGAGCCTTCCTCCCCAGCTCTGTCTTCTCCTACTATGTCTAAGCTACCAGCACCCAACATTGGTGGTAAAAGCTTCCTTCTGTCGTCAAGGCTGCTTCTCTATCAAGGCTGCTTAGAAGAAGCATTAGCTCTTGCTTTGCTTTCTACTCACCTGCTTTCTCTCTTCCTCAAGTCTAATTCCTCTTTCAAGTTACGTCTCTACATAGTTCTTGGGTGGACAGCAGTAATGGCTCCAGGTTGTATAAAGAAGTTGGAAAGCTGTCCTTTTCCATCCCGGGGACAGCTGTCTGGTCGGAAAGGGGCTGGAGTGGGACTGGGCAACATGTCTTAGAGCCATTTGCACATCAGCTATGCTGTGTTATAGATCAGGAGGGTCAGCTGTGTCTTCTAAATAGGCTTTTATTTACATAAGACCCACAGGAGATGGAGTACATGCCCATTGTCTGTATTACAAAAGCATCTCTTTAAAAACAATTGGGCTAATTTGGGTCAGTGGTGGACACAGCCATGCCTGCAAGATAGGGACCATCAATAGAGAAACACAAAGACAAGGAGCCATCTTTTTCATCAGAAGTACAGAGTCACCTTGTCTTATGTAAGAGATGTGTGCTTGAAAAAGTGGCCTTTAAAGTAGTTTCTGCACTTGAATCCTGTTTGTTTGACTCCCTCCTCCTGGCAGGACTCAGCCTGGTGAGCTACCAGTTTACTGATGGGAAGGAGGTTTGGGATTCTGGGGGCCTGAGGCTCATGCAAAGAGTTCCATTCTAGACACCAGGGAATGTAGAAAGCCAAAGAAAGCTCAAAGTCTATGGGGAAACCTGAAGTCTAAGTACTGAGAAAATCAGACATGGATGACAGCTGTGATGGGGACCAAGGGGTCTCAGAATCAAAACGTACAGGCTGGTGTCTACACAGACTGGCACAGTGGCACAGGGGCCCTCGGTGAGGGCTTCTGCACCAGCCGGACCTTGCATCTTGAGTTTTATGAACTGGCACGTGGGGGAGAGTGTGGGTGTGTTCTGGGGCCATTCTTGATATCATAGATGGGCCCCCCTGAATTCTCACTGGCTTGTGCTCTTGACCTGGTCATTCGCAGTGTCTGTCCCTGCACGGGGAGTATTGGGTTCTCCTCCTGGGACTGCCCTCATTCTTTCATTCATCCATCTCGTAGTCTGACATTCACTTGTTCTTTCATTCCTTCAGTAAAAATTTATTGAGCTCTTATTATTTGCTGGCTTCAGGGCCATAATCATAAGCCAAAATAGACGTTCCTGCTGCTTAAGGGAGCTCAGAGATTAGTGGGGGAGACAGACATTTATCACATCATCACAGAAATGAACTCACAGTTGCAAACTGAGGTAAGTGCCTGGCCCGTAAAGATGTGATGTGAGAAGGTGATGGGGAAGGTTCCCTCACAATGGGGACATTGGAGTGGAGATGCGACGGGGATATGAAATATGTAGGAGATCAACAGGCAAAAGAATGGGAGAGAAGGGAGGATGGATTGTCAGAATGGTGGCAACTGTTCTGGGCTCAGGGAATGGTCAATGGAGGTTCTGGATGTGGGGAGGAAAAAGAAAAATCACAGTTTCCAGGAACCGCTAGGAGGTCGTGTTGCTGGAGGGAGGAGGGATAGAGGAACCATGTAAAAGAAGGTTCTGGAGTCCCAGAGGCCTGGGTTCAAATGTTAGCTCCACTCTATCACTTTGGGCAAGTTATTTCAACTTTATTAGCCTCAGATTTCCTCATTTGCAAATTAACAGTCATACAAGCATGGTGATTATGCTTCATCATATACTAGAAATTTGCTAAGAGAGCAGATCTTACATGTTCTCAGCACAAAATAGAAATGATAGTTATTAAAAAAAATTTTTTAAAGAAATAATAGTCATGTGAAGTGATGGAGGTGGTAACTAACCCTGCTGTGCTAATCACTTCTCAATTTATGCATGTATCAAATCATCACCTTGTACACCTTAAACTTACACAATGCTATATGTCAATTATATCTCAGTTAAACCTGGAAAAAATAATAGCAGTGGTACCTATCCCTAGGGCGATGGTTAGTAATATCAGCCACTGTGTGTGGCCTTTAAAGACTGAGGCCAGGGACCAGAGGACCGAAGTGACTTTATCATTCAATTACAGTTATTGTCCGTCAGGGGTAAAAAACAGAAACAAAAAACGCTGGTCTCAACATATATGGTACCCTTACATTTAAGTCTGTAGTCTGGTTAGGAAGTTAGTAGCAATGGTATATTTCCAAAAATAAGAGATAGGATATAAATACAGAGTTAAGATTGGCGGGGCGGGGGAGGATTTTGGTTGGTTAGTTGATGGGTTGGTTGGTTGGTTGATTGGTGTTTGGTCTCTCCAGTGGTCGGAAGAGAAACACCACTGGAAGCCAAGTTGAAGGGAGCACTTTGGATGGAAAGTCCCTTGGCTTTGGTCAGTCCCCTTCCTACCTGCAGTATCCATGGGTCTCTCTCTGGTTGTTCAGACCCAGATTCAGAAAGGAAAAACTCCTTTTAAGCTGCTGGTTTTTAGAAATGAAAAGACTGATCTAAGCAGAAGGAGTGAGGTGGTGTAAAAACCACAACCTAGGCAGAGATTTTAAATGGATCAGGAAATGAACAGACTGGAGAACTTGCTCAGCTGAAAGACACCTAAGGGAACCTTGAGTTCTGAAAACAAGTGACTGAGAATCACAAATGAAGTCATCTGTCTGACTTTTGGATTTCAGAGAGTGAGGGTGCGTGTTTTCCATATTGAATAATCTTTTTTTTTAGACAGTGATCATTGGTTCTCGTTATTTCCCTTTTATTTTTTACATTTTTTTCATGCAAATTCATTAAATTTGAGATGTGGTAATGGACTGGAATCCTGCCAGTCTGACTCCCTACACCACAGTTAATCTGTTGGACATTTTGAAAAGCATACATATAGTTTTAAAATATAATTATGCATGACCCAACATGACTGGGGCCCTGTTTTTAATCCCTGCATCCTTCTAGAAGTAGAGCTCAGCGCTGAATCCTCCAAAAATAAATTCGACTCCACAAAGCATGTTTTGTGTAAAATAGATTTCACAGGCAATTAACGCGAGACGTAGTAGAGAAGGCCATGTCACATGCCACATTAAAACTTGACATAATTGCTATTAAAACCTGATTCTACCCTTCAGTTTCCTCATGGGCTCCCACTTACCTTCCCCCTCCTCCCCCGATATCTTTCTGTGCTTCTCTTACACTAAGCACATTACCTCTTAGGTTTTCCAATCTGATTTTCTCAAGCCCATCATCCCCTTCAGCAAACAAAGGACCCTTCTAGAGCTCCATGCTTTGCAGTTGTAACCCATAATGCTTTCCCATCACAGATGTTTATTTTTCAGTTTGCATATGTGTGTTGGCTCAGTCCTAATATTTGCATTTTATGACTGTGTTCTGAAGTAAGAGAAAAATAACCCAATTCTCCTCAACAGGGTAGAGCGCTATGTCTACCCTCAGGGAGCCTGATCTGTGCTTCATTTTTCACGTGGGTTGTCATGGAAGATGTTTACTGAACTCCCAAAGCAAACTCCAAGCTTTTAGGGACTCATGACAAAGCCAACTTAATGGGACCTTACAGGTCCTTTAGTCCAGCCACCACATTATGACAGTACAGTACAGTGGGCCCTTGAGCCAGACCATCCTTCCTAGCTGTGTGAACTTAGACAAGTCTCTTAACCTCTCTGGGACTCAATTTTATCATCTTTAAAATGGGGGAAATTAACAGCACCTGTCTCATGGGCTTGTGTGAGTTATTGAGTTAATACTGTGAAAGCATAGTTCTCAAAAAGGTAAACTCGTGTTTTGCATGCAAATATAAATAGAAAACATAATATTTTATTCACGTTATTAACTTGTGGAAGATGTCAAGTCCAGTTAAATGAAAGTTTGATTTACAGAGATTTATATTCTTTACCAGAAAAAAAGTTCACTATAGGTGGCATCTTCATTCTTCTGAGTTTTCTAGAATGTGGCAGCCACCTCTGCAGGGGGTGGCTGACTAACGCCCCCTTCCCCAAAGATATCCACATCCTAATCCCTAGAATCTGTGACTGTTACATGGCAAAAATGACTTTTGCAGACATGACTAAAGATTTTGAGAAGAAAAGATTATCCTGGATTATCCCAGTGGACCCTAAATGGAACCACATGTATCCCATGGTATTCCTATCCATGTGAAGGAAACAAACAGAGATTTGGTGTACACCCACGTGTGCGCACACACACACACACACACACACACACCAGGGAGCAGTGTAACCACGGAGACAGAGAATGGAGTGATGTAGCCACCAGCCAAAAAATGCCAGCAGCTGCCACGTACTGGAAGAGGCAGGAACAGAATCTCTGATGCAGAGTATGAAGGGCAAGGCCCCAGGTGTCGTGATTTCAGCCCAGTGAAACTCAGAGAGCATACATTTCTGTTGTTTGTTAAGCCACCCAGTTCGGGACAGTTTGTTACAGCAGCTGCAGGAGTTGGCTACAGAGTTGTAAAATAGCTCTCTCAACAGAAAGTTGAGGTGCACACTCCCCAGAGGTTCTGCTGGACCACACCCAGCATTTCACTGAAAGGATCAGGAATTTCTTACCTGTTCCCAAATTCGGACAGTTCTTCCTGATGGTCTTGGGATATATGTAAAGTCTAAAGTGCTCGAAATCTATATAAAGCATCTGCTTCATAGTACGGTTTGCTATGTAAGTCTGAGCTAGGGTACGACTCTTACTACTCCTAATAATAATTAATTATCCACCTTCGTCATCACCACCGCCATAGTTATTATTATCTTCATTGTCCTTCATGTTTGCAGTTGGTTCTTTTCACTTGGTGGGCTGTGTTGACTGGGAACCAGTGATTCAGTCAGCTGGTTGGGATCCATGTCCTGTGGAAGAGAATAATGAATGGGATTATGAGTGAAAGGATGGTTGCTCTAGTTGGAGGTTACTACTCCAGCTCTTAGGTGGTGGCAGGTGTTAGCAGTGATGGGCTTTGTATTATCCAAGCCTCTCAGCTGCTGGGAAGACACAAACAGCAAAAAGGACAGTTAAATGAAAAGATGTGTGGTTTTCAACGAACAAAAATCATGGAGCATGCCCATAGGATATAAAAACACTTGCTCACAAATCCCCTGAATAGCTGAAGTCAGTGCCTTATTGCTAGCTTAAAAGGAGATTGTATTTTTTTCTTTAATGAATGAGGATAAACCATAGGTTGATGAGAATGCTGAAGAAATGGAGTGTGACATTTAGTAGAATTTTGAATCAATCTAGGACTGTGGTTCTCAAGGGAATGGGTGAAGATTTTGTCCTCCAGGGGACCTTTGCAATCAATATATGGTGATATTTTTGGTCATTGCAGCTAGGGATGCTGCTGGCATCTAGTCAGTAGAGAACAGGGATGCTGCTAAACATCCTGAGAGACACAGGACAGCCCACCACGAAGAATTATGCAGCCCAGGATGTCAAGGGAGCTGAGGCTGAGAGGCTTGCATCTAGGGTGAGAGTCTGAGCCTTATAGAATCAGAATCCTGGACGGAAACTTGGAAATTGCATGCAAAGTTGAGTGGTTTTCAAATGATGTCCTTCAGATCCCACAGGGTGGGATGAGGATGGCTCAGGGGCTATAGTGGGACCAGAGGGGAGGGGGAGGGGTTCTCCAGGTGTCACCCATCGCATCACCCCATCATCTACCCTCTTTATTCTGCTCTTGTGCTAGTGTGAGATTGAGTATTTCAGCTGGGTCCTCCTGCTGCTCTACAAAAGTTTGAAAATAACCCATGTGTTTTAATCTTTCCATTGTGTAGTTGGACAAAAGAACTTTGATGGTTGTAGCACAGGTCACAGTGCCAGGTGGGTACCCCGGGCCATGGCTTCCCCTGGACCATTGCTGACCCTCTCATGTATCCATTCTGACCCTGTTAGTAAAGCCTGTGGGGTTTCAAACCCATGTCTGAAAACCTTCCACACATAAACTGGTGTAGTTTCTGACCGTAACGAACACATCCAACAGGATACAATAAAAGAGTTCTTCATTTATTGAGAATCTTATTGAGACCATTCACTGAGACATTTACTGTGCCTACCTGTACCTGGCTCCGAATGCTTAGAGGCTATACGATTTACAGCTGAAATTATCCAATTCCAGTACATATTCTGGAAGTTGGAGTTTTAAATAAATCCACAGCTGATGTTTTTGCCTCTTCTGAACACAGAATGGTAAGGGCCAGGAAACATAAGGATCCTGCTGTCATCTGTCACCCTGCTTGATGGCTACCTAGCACCTGGGCCCACCTTCCTTATATTTGGGGGAGTTTCCACCCTGAGTCTCTCTAAGCTCAGAGAAACTCGCTTTCCTGCCTCCCTTGCAGCTAAGGCCAGTTGGAGAACCAGCTTCTCCAATCAGACTCACCTACAGGGAGCCTGGGGAGACAGTGAAAGGAGGGGGTATCATGGCTCTTCTGGCGACAGGAAGGAGAAGCCTCTGAGGGGCAGAAGTGGGGCCTGTCTTTGTTGTGGCATCTTGTTCCCGCATGGACAAAGTGGCAGCTGGGTACGTGTATCCTTTAATAAATTCCTGTTCTGCTAAACTAGCTAAGGTCAGTTCTGTAGACTGTAACTCAGAAGCCCTCCTGCTGCAGAAGGAGAAATGGAACAACAGAACCATCTCAGAGGCCAAATCCCTTTGCATTTCTGCATTCTTTGGTGCAATACCCACTGTAACCACCAGGCAAACCTTCATGGCTCCCACCTCTTCTGTGTTGCCCACTCTCATTAGGCAGGTTTGGGGAGAGCAACCTAACAGTTGTATCTTGTCTGTAGACCAGAAATCATCTCTCACAGTTGAGTTCACGACCAGTGGCTTTATTTGCAGCAACATGGATGGACCTAGAGATGATCATACTAAGTGAAGTAAGTCAGAAAAAGACCAACACCATATGATATCACTTATATGTGGAATCTAAAATATGACACAAATGAACTTATTTACAAAACAGAAACAGACTCACAGACATAGAAAACAAACTTATGGTTACCAAAGTGGAAAGGGGGTGGGGCAGGGATAAATTAGGAGTTTGGGATTGGCAGATACAAAGTACTATATATAAAATAGATAAACAACAAGGTCCTACTGTATAGCACAGGGAACTGTATTCAATATCCTGTAATAAACCATAATGAAAAAGAATATGAAAAAGAATGTATATATATAACTGAATCACTTTGCTGTACAGCAGAAATTAACACAACTTTGTAAATCAACTATACTTCAATTTAAAAAAAAAGACCAGTGACTTTATGACAGGGACTTAACACAGCCCATGGTGACCATATGGATGACTGACTCAATCTCTATACTTGAATTTCAAAAAATATTTCAAGTAAATTTAAAAAAAACCCAAAATGTTAATCTTTTTTCTGTCCAGTTTTCCACTGTGTTTCTCAACACATATGGCTTTAGGTGGGCTCTGTCTTAACAGATTCTTGGTGGAAGCCACAGAGAAGTGGCCGTGACAGGCTGACAGCGCTGCCTTGATTACAGCTCGGCATGGCTTCAAATGACACTCAGGAAGCTAATTGATTCAGGCAAGAGAATTTGTGAGTGATAACAGCACAGACCTTTTCTTTTCAGCTGGTCCTTGAGGAAGAAGTCTCCCTAATTCAGTCTTAGAGGAGGATTTTTTTTTTCCTCTTGCTGGAACTCATTCATTTGCAAACAGAAAGATGTTTAAATGTCTGTAGAAATTTGTAAAATTTCTTTTTACAAGTTGAAGATTGTAAAATTGAGATGGCATCAAACTCATGCTCAGATGAAAAACAAAGTCGCATTTGAACTTTAGGCTGGGGCTTGAAGGACTGCTTCAAGGATTGCTCTGATGTTCTCAGGCTACAGGGTCCACTTTGGGTTTGTTCCAGCCATTTTTCTACAGTGTTCCAATGGAAGCATTACATCAGATCTGCTTTTGTGAGTCATGCCACATCTTTCACGATGCTGATGGAGCCATACTCGTTCTCCTTTGAAGTAAACCCCTTCTCGGCCAAGCAGGTCTATCCTTTGAGAAGAAGCTTTTGGTACCAGGTGTGCTTTGGTCCTTTGATGACTTGTTTTCTAGGCCATGCTAACCAGTTGGGCAGGTGGTTAACAACTTGGTCCCAGGAATGGTCACAGGTCAGTGGCTCTTGGGAACCCCTCAGAGGACTCCTACACAGTTCTGGCAGGATCGTGCAGTCAGTTCTCCTCGCCACCAGCATGATGCCCTCCACTTTTCTCTCCCAATGCCCTGTGATGTCTGTCCTGTTGCTTTGAAACCCCAAATGCCAACATTGTGGGCGGCATGGTGCCCGTGGCAGGCACAGCCATCCATGCTCACCCAAGGTGCTTTGGTGACCCATGTGGCCCATCAGTGAAGCCACTAGAGTCTGATGTCAAGGCCTTTGTCTCTCATCATTGCAGAAGTGGCTGGTGCCTACCCTGCTGAGCCTGTGCTTTCAAAACCCTACAGAAGATTTTCCTGAACAAGCCCTTTCACTGCAGCTCGGTCAGCACAGAGTTCCAGAGCGGGGAGCCTTTGCAGCCTGCCTGTGAAGATCATAAGGCAAAGAGACCACATATCCCAGGCTTGCAGTCACCTCTCTCCTTTGAATGTGGTCCCCCAGCTTTGTGCCAGACCAGTGCACTTTCTCAGGAGGCAGCTCGGAGTCCCGTATGAAAGCCTGCCTGATGAGTCCTTTGGCTTAGATGAAAGCTGGGCGTGGTGGTTTGGGGATGTGTCCGCTTGGCCTGGCTGAACTACACTTCCCCAAATCTCCTTCCCTATGTGTTTTCCAGTAGGATAGTCCACAAGAGAGATTCCTAGGGGAGATATGGACGATGGAGGTGAAACAGCAGCCATTTTGTAGCTCATGCACATTTTCACTCCTCTGCTGCCTCCACCTGTTGGCTGCTCTGTAGTTGCTCCACTTTTCCCAAGAGCTTCTTTAGCTGCTCCACCTCCTGGGCCTGGTGTGTGTGTTTAGCTCTGTGATGAAGGGCCTTGGCTTCTGCAGGACTTCCCAGACCACCAAGGTCAGAGGCAAGGAGACACTTTGACAAGTTTCATTCATCCTCCTGGGCTCCAGCTTGTGCTTGTGGATTCCAGTTTGTTCCTTTTTTTATTTTATTTTTATTTTTTTTATATTGGAGTATAGTTGATTTACAATGTTGGGTTAGTTTCAGGTGTACAGCAAAGTGATTCAGTTATACATATTTTTATTCTTTTTCCACATAGATTATTACAAAGTATTGAATATAGTTCCCTGTGCTATACAGTAGGTCCTTGTTAATTGTCTATTTTCTTTCTTTTTTTTTTTGCGGTACGCAGGCCTCTCACTGTTGTGGCCTCTCCCGTTGCGGAGCACAGGCTCCAGACGCGCAGGCTCAGCGGCCATGGCTCACGGGCCCAGCCGCTTCGCGGCATGTGGGATCCTCCCGGACCAGGGCACAAACCCGTGTCCCCTGCATCGGCAGGCAGACTCTCAACCACTGCGCCACCAGGGAAGTCCATAATTGTCTATTTTCTGTATAGTAGTGTCTACACATTAATCCCAAACTTCTAATTTATCCCTCCACCACACCTTTCCCCTTTGGTAACCACAAGTCTATTCTCTACGTCTGTGAGTTTATTTCTCTTTTATAAATAATTTCATTTGTATCACTTTTTTAGATTCCATGTATAAGTGATATTTGTCTTTGTCTGTCTGACTTAGTTATTTCACTTATTCACAAATAAGTCTGTCTGACTTATCTCAGTAAGGTAATCTCTAGGTCCATCCATGTTGCTGCAAATGGCATTATTTCATTCTTTTTTATGGCTGAGTAATATTCCATTGTATACATGTACCACATCTTCTTTATCCATTCATCTGTCGATGACCACTTAGGTTGCTTCCATGTCTTGGCTGTTGTAAAAAGTGCTGCAGTGAACATAGGGGTGCATGTATCTTTTCAAATTATGGTTTTCTCAGGATATATGCCCAGGAGTGGGATTGGGTTCCATCTTGATCTTGCTTCTCTATCTTATAGCCATCGTCTCCCCTTCTTGACCATCTACCCTATGGAATTGAAGCTCCAGCATCAGACGTGAAGACGGCAACCTTCCAGAGACTGCCTAAGCAGCTCCCGCAGTTGTGTGTGGGGTCAAATCTCTGTAACAAGCCATCTATCTATGTATCTATACATCTACATCTACATCTCTGTCTCCTAGTGGCTCTGCTTCTCAGCTTGAACCCTGACTGGTGCACTGGGTGCCCTGTTTCAGATGTTTTTGTTCCTCTAGCTCACTAATCTGAGATCTTACTTTGGCCTCTGCTTTCAGTCTGATCAGAAGTGTGATAGTCCTAGCTTCTGATTGCGCGTGCTGGCTCAGACTTTGTTCTTTCGAATGACCTTTATCACGGATGCTTGTTCTGCCCTTGGTGCCATCACTGAGAGCTAATCTTGCTACTTTTCACCCAGCCATGCTTATGGCTCAGTGGAGGTGGGCTTTGAGACCATCCACCATGTCCGTTCTAATTTTGTGTCCCACCAACACCTCCGACTCCACGGTTAAGGGACAAGCAGGTGATATGCTAGGATTTCTGGAGCTAAGATGTGGTTTGTGGTCTTGTCATTTGCTGTCATTGTAGCTCCCTTGGCATCCCCTGTGGATTTACTTCATAGTGACATTTTTTTGCTTTTAGAGTCAGTCATAATCCATCCTCTGGACTGAAGAGGCCAATGAGTATTTGCTTTGTTCCCCAGAAGTTATGTGGGTTATGGAGTCAGATGCGACAGGGCACAGTACTTCCTCTTAAGAAATCCATAACCTAATCGTCATCTTTCCCTGCCTGGAGCAAAAGCATGTTTCACTGACCCAGATTTTATAGTATGAGAATAAGCAGAGCTCCAGCTACCAGTGTTCAATAGATCGGATGGACTTAAGGTACACTGAATGTATTTTCATCCTGGTCTTTTTTTTTTTTTTTACATCTTTATTGGAGTATAATTGCTTTACAATGGTGTGTTAGTTTCTGCTTTATAACAAAGTGAATCAGCTATACGTATACATATATCCCCATATCCCCTCCCTCTTGCATCTCCCTCCCTCCCTCCCACCCTCCCTATCCCACCCCTCCAGGCGGTCACAAAGCACCCAGCTGATCTCCCTGTGCTATGTGGCTGCTTCCCACTAGCTATCTACCTTACGTTTGGTAGTGTATATATGTCCATGCCACTCTCTCGCTTTGTCACAGCTTACCTTTCCCCCTCCCCATATCGTCAAGTCCATTCTCTAGTAGGTCTGTGTCTTTATTCCTGTCTTACCCCTAGGTTCTTCATGACATTTTTTTTTCTTAAATTCCATATATATGTGTTAGCATACGGTATTTGTCTTTCTCTTTCTGACTTAACTTCACTCTGTATGACAGACTCTAGGTCCATCCACCTCATTACAAATAGCTCAATTTTGTTTCTTTTTATGGCTGAGTAATATTCCATTGTTTGTAATGGCAGATCTTTGTGATTTCCTAGACTGTCGAGACCTTTCACTGTGGACCGTAGCCCATTGCTTCTCACAGCAGCAGAAGCCTTGGTTGCATGCCAGTGCTCTATGGATGCTGCGGTCTATCACCTACATCTGTCCTTTCAAGACCAAGAAACTTACTTGTTCCTCCAGCTGGTGGGACTGTTACCTCCTCACAGCTCACAGCTGAGTCCCTCTCCTCACATCTCGACGACAAGAGGGTGCTGCCTTGCCCAAGGTTATGTCCTTGTATGTTCCCAAGTACGGCCATCACCCACTGACTATTCATTGTGGGGCATGAGGGTCCAGCCCTCTTGCCTGATTTGAGACATCTCTGTAGGGCAGCTCTGATCCAGAGTTTCCCAAGGGATCAGCTGAGATCTTTGTTGTAACTGCATCATGGTTCAGCTCCTCTCCTATCTGGTTCCCTCACACCCTGCACCCAAATCTCCATTTCAGAGACTACTTCCTGGAGACCTGACATATGCCTGGTATCTCCATCAGGAGGGTGAGGTTTTTCCTTAAGCATTTCCCAGTTTGCTGGAGTATGAACATGAATTTGTTCATATATTTCCTTGGCCGTGCTTCACTGAGACAAAATGGGGTAGACCAGGAAGAAACCAGCATCTGGAAACTAGAGTAGGTGGGTCAGAAGTTTGGTGACGGTACCGAAAGCCTGTCCAGGGCCCAGGGAATCACTGGGGGCTAAGCAACGATAGACTGAAGGCAAGAATGAAGCCGTAGGCAGTCAGCACAAGGGGCAGTGGGGTAAGGGAAGGGCAAAGGGACCTGCTAGGGTGGAGACCATAGGGTATTGGGCAGGCAAGCTCAGGCGAGAGCAGGACCCAGCATCCACCTGATGGAATTCACGGGAGGCGTAGACTTTGGAGAATGTGAAGAAATTTTCAGGACAATGTCAGGTTCCACAGAGGGAGCAGAACTGGACCCAGTTACACATCGGGACACCACCTGAGCCGAGGTTCTCAAACTGGAGCGGCATTGGGATCACCTGGCGGGCTTGTTGAAATGCAGTTCCTGGCGGCCCCACCCCACCCCGATTTTCTCATTCAGCAGCCCGGGGGTAGGTGGGGCCTGAGGAGTTGCATTTTTAACAAATTCCCAGGTGACTCTGATGCTGATGGACTGGGGCCATGGTCTGAGTACCTTGACATAGAACAAGACCAGAAGACAGGTCAGCTTGACACCAACACCTGAAGATAGCCGTCCGAGGTTTTTTTTTTTTTTTTTTCTTGCGGTACGCGGGCCTCTCACTGTCGTGGCCTCTCCCGTTGCGTAGCACAGGCTCCGGACGTGCAGGCTCAGCGGCCATGGCTCACGGGCCCGGCCACTCCGCGGCATGTGGGATCCTCCCAGACCGGGGCACGAACCCGTGTCCCCTGCATGGGCAGGTGGACTCTCAACCACTGCGCCACCAGGGAAGCCCCGCCCTCCAAGGTCTTATTCACACCCAACTGCTCTAGGCAAGGACAGAGACCTGAAGTAAGATCAGGAGATTCATATAAAGCGGACTGATTGATCTCATCAACAGACTTTGGAGTCAGATATTCACTATGGGAAGTGACTCAAATGCTCTGAGCCTGATTCTTCCTCTGAACAAAGTTCATCTGAACACCAGCTATCAGGGAGGGTGGTTGTAGAACTGGGAAGAATTGACTGAGATCAAGTATAGAAGGTGCTATAACCTGAACAAACTCTCACTAGATAGAATGACAGCAAGATCGAATAACTAGATAGAATGAAAGAGAACTGCAGAGAATGATCGGATGATGAAATGGTGACAGCAAAGCCCCTGTAAGTGTTTGTACAGCACATGGGGGTTGCAGGCAGAGTGGGGCAGCAATTTTTTTTTTTTTTGACCACACCGTGTGGCCCGTGGGATCCCAGTTCCCTGACCAGGGATTGAACCCAGGCCCTCAGCAGTGATAGCATGGAGTCCTAACCACTGGACCGCCAGGGAATTCTCTGGGACAGCATCTTGAGGAGCCAGGTTGGTGTTCCATGGACAAGGGGAGCCAGTCCCTGCAAAACGTTGGCATTCTGATGCCCTGGGCTCTGTCTCCTGCCCGTTCTCCTGGGCCTCTGTGGTGATATTGAGTAGCTGGGCCAGTGGTAGAGGTGGCAGGAGTGGAGGTAAGGGTGGCGGTGGTTTTATTTTTCCTAAGGCAGGGAATGTAAGAAGCTGTCAAGACGATTTCTTTCCACCAGTTGCATTTTACAGCTTATGATTCGTAATGAGGGCCATCCTGGCCTGTGAAGCACACAGCGTTATTTATATGTTTGTTCCCTGCCTAGTTCTGGGGAAGATTTAAGGCAGCCACACACCCTGGTAAATTAATCTTCTATCTGTGCCAGGGGAGAGGGTTCTGTTCACAGCCCAGGCAGATAGGCTGGGTAGAAGTGGCCCCAGATGGAGTGGTGTTGGTGGTAGACCCCAGCGCCATCCTGATGCAGTTGGAGAAGACACCCCAGACCAGCTGTGCGGAGGATTTGTTCAAGCACAGATCGCTGCACCCCACGCAGATTTTCCAATCCATTAGGTCTAGGGCAACCTTAAGGATTTGCATTTCTAACAAGTCATCAGACGCCACTGATGCCACTGGTCTGGGAGCCAGGCTTTGAGAAGCACTGACCTAGAGAAATCTGCACTGAGATCTTTCTTCTGTAAGCAGGAACTGGATCCCGTGTCCATGCTTCCAGGGGTAACTGGACCTGTTTTAGGTCCTCTTTCCCATCACAGAGCTGTATCATTTATACCCATTTTCCCGAAATGCATCCTGTGCTAGAACTTTCCAACCGTGGCACCCATAGACACCCTCAATTCTTTGGCTGTTACTTTCAGGGCCTTGTCAGGAGCCAGCATCCCAATTCCATGGTGTTTTTACGAAGGCATCAGATAACGGGTGGCTGATGGTGGCTCTGCCCTGTCAGAGCAAAAGGGAGAGGCTTTGGTGGCTGCGGGACTTGGGTTCAAAAAATATGTTGAACCCAAGTTCAGGCAAGGGACTTCCCTGGCGGTCCAGTGGTTAAGACTCTGCACTTCCACTGCAGGGGGCGTGGTGCAGGTTCGATCCCTAGTCAGGGAACTAAGGTCTTGCATGCCTTGCAGCACGGCCAAAAAATACCCAAAAAAGCAAACAACAACAACAACAACAAAAACTGGCAGATGCTTGGATGAAACTGGGCAAGTTACTTAAATTCTCTCAGTTGATTAATCTGTAAAATGGAGAGAATACGGTTTCATAGAACCGTTGTGAGAATTCAGTTTGATGATACAAAGAACTCGACACCGTATCATCATTCTTCCCTTTTCCTTCCTAAATGCATTGTATTAAGAGTCCTCTTTTGAAGGAATGACCCAAATGGAGAACGTATCATGGGCCAGAGCAGTAATTGTGGGAAGATTTGGGGGCCAGGGGTCCCCCTGTAGCATTCCTTAGTTCACATGCTCTGGATGGATGTGTCCCTCTCAGCCTCCTGATTCCTACTTGTATCTAAATAAACTGCATAAATAAATACATATTTTAGTTGAAATGGTCAGTTTCCCGAGTAAATAGTTTTGATTTCCACTCCTGTTCATGCTTAAATTCTGGCAGGTATCAGGTGCCAGGGCTGGGTGCTGGGGGCACAGAGATCAGTGAGCATTGCCTGGCCTCTCAGGAGCTCAGGCTCATGCCCAGATCCAGCCCGAGTCTTTCGGGGGCTCTTGTGAGCTCTCCCCCCCTGCCAGCTCTCCCCCGCTGCCAGATCCCTGCCAGTGCATCTTCTATTGTCTGGATGTTCTTGACTGGGCCCCAGTTTACCTTCATGTTGAAGAATTGCGTTCACTTGGGAGAAGGAACTTAGCTTTGATTGGCCCCCGTCCTTTCCCACCCCTTCTCCTTCCTTCTCACATCACCCCACCCCCATGCCTCTGCCTTTCCTCTCTGAACGATGCAGGTATATCCATTTACATCTTTTAGGTGTTCTCTCACTTTCTGATAAACAGAGGAGAGAAACCTAGGAAGGACTATATATACTCTACATCCTGTGTGAGGACAGTGATGACAGTGGACTTGGAGGGTATTATGCTTAGTGAAATAAGTCAGAGAGAGAAAGACAAATACTGTATGTTATCATTTATATGTGGAATCAAAAATAAAACAAATGATTGAATATAACAAAAAAGAAACTGACTCACAGATATAGAGAACAAACTAGTAGTTACCAGTGGTGAGAGGGAAGCGGGGAGGGGCAAGATAGGGGTCTGGGACTAAGAGGTACAAACTACTGTGTAGAAAATAAATAAGCTACAAGGACGTATTTGTACAGCACAGGGAATGTAGCCAATATTTTAGAATAACTTTAAATGGAGTATAATCTATAAACATTTTATATCACTGTGTTGTACACCTGAAACTAATATAATATTGTAAAGTAACAAAACCTCAATTAAAAAGGAAAAAAGTAAAGAAAAAACAATAACAACAATAATGGCTAACTTTATTGAGCACATACTATGTGCCAGGCGCAGTGCTCATCACTTTCCAGGGATCAGTAACTTATTAGTACTCAAAACAGGTCAGTGAAGGAGGTACTATTATTATTATCTTCATTTCTGTTGAGGCAGAAAGGGATTCAGTAGCTTGCCTGAGACCAGCAGTGGCAGAGCTGGATTTCAGTGTAGTACTGAGGTCTGACTCCAGTACCCAGGCCCTAACCGCTGAGTCCTGACGGGGCCTGGGAAGGGAGCACTGTATCTTGGTGCAGCCACCATAACCGGAGGATGTGTGATGGTCGTGTGTAGAGGCTGGTGATTTCTCTGCTTGAATTGGAAATAATAATGCTTCTGCTGCAGCTTATGACCCCCTTCCCCTCCTTCTGCAAGTGTGTAGGAGGGTGCAGGGTAGCGAGGAGAGAGTTCTAGGAATGTCTAGTTTTGGTCTAGAGAATGATAAAAAAGGCAAGCCCAGTGACCTGCAAAAGCCACCAAGGCTAGAGGGGCCATCTGTGTGTGCTTGGGAATCAAAGAAAAGGGGGAGTCCTTTCCTAGTTCCCCATGTTCTTTGAGACACATAAAAGAGGATCACAGAAGCTCCCTGGGCTTGAGAGTGAGGGGCCCAGAGGCGGGCAGGGCACGGAGGAATGCCCAGGTGTCTGCGTGACGGAGCCAATGGGAGACAAGGTGGCCTCTCTCTAGTGGGGGTGGGGAGGACCTTATCATAGAGGGGAGCACCTCCCCAGAAAAACTGCGTGCCCCGCAGCCCGTTTGGTGACCACCACATTGGTGAGGCCATGAGCCCCAGCTGGAGCCTAAGGCAGCCACAGTGACCACAGAGCACCCCCCAGCACTGACATCCTCTGATGACATAAGACCGTCTCCACCTCCCCTTGTAACCCAATCTCAGAGGAGTGAAGAGGAAGAGGTATTTCAGAACTGGCAACATCCTCTTTCTTGTTCCAGACCCTTCTAGCTGCCCCGGATAGGGTGAGAGGAACGAAAATCAGCCTTCTCAACTGGACTCATCTGAGTTTCAATCAGTGAAAGTGACTTGAGAGTTTAGGACATTTGTCCCAGGAGAGGAATTTGGATCCATCTCTTTGAACTGGGAGCAGGGACTTGACGAACAAGTGTTTTCCTGTATCTCTCCCCAGTGAGCTGACTTTCCTCCCTGTGTTAGTTTGCTCCGGCTGCCAGGACAAGTTACCACAGACTGGGCAGCTTAAACAACAGAAATTTTGTTCTTCCAATTCTGGAGACTAGAAGTTTGAGATCAAGGTGTCAGCTGGGTTGGTTTCTTCTGAGGCCTCTCTCCTTGGTTTGCAGATGGCCGTCTTCTCCCTGGATCTTCACATGGTCTTTCCTCTGTGTATGTCTATGTCCAAACCTTTTCTTCTATGAGGACACTACCCAGGTTGGATTGGGGTCTACCCTAATGGCCTCATTTTTTTTTTTTGCGCTACGCGGGCCTCTCACTGTTTTGGCCTCTCCCGTTGCGGAGCACAGGCTCCGGACGCGCAGGCTCAGCGGCCATGGCTCACGGGCCCAGCCGCTCCGCGGCACGTGGGATCTTCCCGGACCGGTGCACAAACCCGTGTCCCCTGCATCGGCAGGTGGACTCTCAACCACTGCGCCACCAGGGGAGCCCTAATGGCCTCATTTTAATGGAAGTATCTCTTTAAAGACCTGTCTCCAAACATAGTCCCATTCTGACATATGAGGGTAAGGACTTATATGAATTGAGGAGGGCGGTGCACAACTCAGCCCATGTTACGTGTGGACCCACCACGCCCTCTGGGAAGTGTGCCGTTTTCCTGGAGCACATCCTCCAAATGCCGCACACAGCCTGCCAGGTTAGTGACAGCCACTGCTGCTGCCCACGCCTGCCTTCACTGCCCTGGATGAATGGCAAGGCCGGAAGGGACAGGGACACCGTCTGTGGGGCTCCAGCAGGAACGGCTAGCTTTGGGAACCCAGGTGCTCTTTGTGACGATGCGTCCTACAGATGACTGGGACTTGGGGAAGAAGAACACGCACTCTGTACTATTATTCTGTGTACAAGGCAGTTTGCAAAGCAGACAATACAGCATGATTCTACAGTACAGCGTGTGTGTGCACACGTGCATGTGTGATCACGCCTCGTATCTGTGCAAGCAAAGAACTCTGGGGCCTTCCCTGGTGGCGCAGTGGTTGAGAGTCCGCCTGCCGATGCAGGGGACGCGGGTTTGTGCCCCGGTCCGGGAAGATCCCACATGCCGCAGAGCGGCTGGGCCCGTGAGCCATGGCCGCTGAGCCTGCGCGTCCGGAGCCTGTGCTCCGCAACGGGAGAGGCCACAGCAGTGAGAGGCCCGCGTACCACAAAAAAAAAACAAAAAAAAAAGAACTCTGATGTGACAACCCACAGTGGGGACAGAGGTTATCCCTGAGGGCAGGAAGATGGGTGACGGCAGTTTCAAAAAATCCTTACTCGTGTTTGCCAAATTTTCTGCAACGAATCTAGATTTACATGGGTACTATAAAAGTGAGAAAGGGCTATAGGACCCAGAAAAAGGAAAATACTGAAAAGATGAAGGTTTAGCCTCAGAGTTGGTGTCAGTGAATGGAATTTGGATTTCTGAGCCAGGACTTGAAATGTCAGAGTGATGGGCTGGAGGGTACAAGAGAGAATGGAGTGTACAGGAGGGGATGTCCGTTTGCCCAGAGTCAAGATGACTGGAAGCAGAGGATGAGGATACGGCAGAGGCTGGGGCTGGAGGACCCGTAGGTGTAGCTGTGAAGCAGTGACAATGAACCACTATGCTGTCTCAGAAAACCCTGGAGATGGATGTTCCAGCAGGAGCCAGATAACTGTGTCAAAGAGATGAATAGGGTTGAAATAGATGGCATTTAAGGTCCCTCCTAACCCTGAGATTCTGTGGTTCCGTGAAAATGCAAAACCCCTGAGTTAAGCTATCTTGGAGAGATGGTGACATTTGATGCTGAGAGCATCTGTTGATATTTTCTTTGAAATCTGCGCTCTGCCAACTCTACCTGTAAGGATGACCCGCAGGACTTTGGAATACTTTGTAAATCTCCATAGCAACTCTTTTGGCAGAAGTATATTTTTAGGAGGCTCCAAAGGCAGGAAGACGGTGTGGCAGTATTTTTTCATCTCCAAGCCTCATGTCCACATTAACTACCATTTAATGAAATGGCATTTCTTTCTTAGATCTTCCTTTTTCCTGCATCTTAATACCAGTCAACAGAATCTGTGGGTGTGCTAGATGTGGGGGATGAGAAAAAGGGAGGAATGGAGGATGATCTCTAGACCCTTAGCTTGAGCCATGGGATGCAGGATGGTGGTGCCATTTCCTAAGATGGTAGAGACTTGGGTGGGGGGAGGATGTATGTCACAGGGTAACTTATGAGTTTTATTTTGGCTGTGTTGAATCTGAGATACCTATTGGACATTCACGTGGACATACTGAGTAGGTGGCAGTGGCTGGATATATGAGTCTGCAGAAATCAGGGCTGGCGTGAGAGATTTGGGAGCTCAGTGTCATTATTTAAACCCATGAGCCTGAGAAGGTCACTTAGAGAAGATGCATAGTTACACAGAAAAGCAGAAAAACACCACACAGAGGGCTGGGGACACCCACATGTAGAGAAGGATTAGCCCCTGAGCACGGAGGAAACCCAAGAGAGGGTGCAAGGTACCTCTGGCCAAAAGGGAAAGGGAGTTGCCCTGCCCCCCAGCCAGAAGCATCATCCTTGATGCCTCCTGTCCCTCGCCTTCCTTGTCCCGTTCAGCTCTCAGTGCTGTGTCCTGAATTCCTCTCTAGACTCTCTGCTTCTCTGCCTTTGTGCTGCAACCACCCTAGACTAAGCTGCTGCATCTTTTACTTGCACCTCTGCTGTAACCTTTGGAATGGTTTACCTCCATCCCCTTCTGACATTCTCTTCTTTCTATCACAATCCCAGGGTTTTTGTCAAAATGCAGATTGGATCACACACACACACCCCCATGCCTGTGTGCTCACACATTAAATAATGCAGTGGCTTCCCCCAGCTTTTAGGATTAGAAGTCTCATCCTTTACTTGGCCCACAGAGTCTGGGTGCTGTGGCTGTATCTACCTCGCCAGCCCCAGCTGGAACAATTCCACCCCTCGCTTTGTTTGTTCTCACCCCACCAGCCCTCCTCCTCTTCTTCCTGCTGCATCTCCCCCTGCCACAGGGCCTTTGCACATCCCTCTGCTGGGATGTCTTGTCTTCCCTCTTCCATCGGTTAATTCCTTCTCATCACTCAGAATTCAGCTTCTCTGGAGAACCTGAAGGGCACTCTTGATGAGATCAGATTCTTCTATTATACTCTGTTAGCATGTGCTTCTCCTTCTGGGTGTCCAACTCCAGCGACTCCACAGTTAATTGTGTGATTATTTGATTACATTTTCATCCTGAGTATAAGCCCCTTGAAGGCCCTCCGTAGATGCCTCTTCTCAGAGTACTTAGCAAAAAATGTGAGGACAGAGAGAGAAAGAAGTGATTATGTCTGCCAGCATTTCTCTTAGCTCTTTAATAAGCATTTCAGGATGTATACCTGAAATGTGGAAGCCACAGCCTTCATTGCTCTAGTATTTTGTTTTTTCTTTCTGCCTCTTGGCTAAAGCGAAATCAAGAATCAAAACCGAGCAGGAGGCCACACCAGCTGAGTTACAGAAGGAAGGCTTCAAAAAGGGGCGTTTGATGCACCAGAAGGTGTGAGGTCTCCACCCCATCGTCCCTTCCTGGACACAGCAATTTTGATCCTGAACTTATCTGGTAACCTGTTTTTTTTTATACAATGAAAATGAAATTCAGGGAATTCCCTGGTGGTCCAGTGGTTAGGACTCCACGCTTCTGCTGCAGGGGCCCAGGTTTGCTCCCTGCTCGGACAACTAAGATCCCAAAAGCCACATGGCGGGGCCAAAAAAAAAGAAAAAAAGAAATTCAGCCAAAATGATGAAAAACACTTGGTATTTATGTATGCCACCGAGGTGTTTCTGGAGAAGACCTTGTCACGGGTCTGGAATAATTTTAAGATGGTCTGCTGGAAGTAAACACTTATCCCAGTCCCTTTTCACCCTCAAGTGGGGAATTTTTTTTGTGTGGGCTGCCTTGATACACTGAAGAAATAAACCGACTTGTGTCTGTGGACACAGCTGGGTCCCCAAGCCAGTGTGTTGCTTAATCGTCCAGCCGTGTCCCTTTAACATAGCAGTAACTTGCATCTTCTGATTACCTACTTATTACCTGCTGGATAAAAGAGTAGTCTAGAACATTGCACATTTTCCCACAGGAGGAAAGGAGCTACAGTGCAGGTCTACATGGCTGGGAAGTGTTTGAAGGGGGGATGAGGAAGGGAAAGGAAGCATCTCCCTCCAGGATAAGCCTAATTGTTTTAAGAAGGAGATTTCAAGTTCCACACACCTGAAATCAGCATTCAGCTCACAGGCTTTGCTAAGCTGGTGTGACAGGATAAGCTCCTTTGTTCAATGCCTGAGAAGGATATTTTCTGTATTATTAGACAAGTCAATGAAGATAAAACAAAATATTAAGTATTTTAAGCTGCACTAGTCCACCCACAAGAAATTAAGCCACTGCATTCTAATCATGCCCAGCTTTCCTTGTCCTAATGAGATGGCACTGAGCCGCGGGCGTGAAGTGTTCGGTTTGCAGGGGTCCAAAGCCGCGCACTCACTACGAGCAAGCTTCACCTTTCCTCTGCTTTGCTTCTTTCCGTTGGGTCATTTGTAGACCCTGGGGACCTTGTTTCCAGGCGAAGAAAGAAATGAAATCTAAACGAAGACCACAGGGTGTGACATCCATCAGCATATTTTAAAAAGTCATCTTATGTCTCTTTTGCAATTATGGTAAGCCAGCTAATTCTGGGTCTGGGTTTTGGCAAGTTGGAAACATTACAGCAACTCATCAAGCAGAAGCTGCTGGTCCCGGATTTGCATCTGTGACACTGCGCAATTTCCCATTGGCTGTTTAAGACAGAGACATATGTGATACGGTGAGAGCTTTGCCCGCTTTTCTGGTTCCTTTGAGTGGGAGCGGCCATGAAAAACCAAAGGGGTGAACACACACAGCCCTTTTCTGGCAGGTCAGCTGAGGAGGGGCCGCTGTCCTCGGTGTAGGTGACTGTTCCAGGCTCCTGCCCACACCGGTCCTGATGAGCTAAGTCTTCCCGGTCCCCAGCCTTGCCCAGCTCAGGGCCATAGCCCTGGTTTTGCAGAGTAGGAATCTGTAGTAGGAGGTGTGACAGTCTTCATGCTTCACTGCCCTCCAGAGGACCATGGTCCCTCCCCATGACAAGCCTCAGACCCAAGAACTGCCATTCTGGAGCGTTGGAGGTTCCCGGGAGAAAACCACGAATGCCATTGTGTGTGTGTTGAGTGCGTGCATGCATGCATGTGTGCACACGTGTACGTGTGTGTGTGTGTGTGTGTGTGTGTGTGTGTGTGTGTGTGGACAGCTCCTCAGCCTAGCCATCTTCCAGTCACTCGCCTGTCCGCTGCACTCACTCCTATCTCTGTTAGTTCTTGTGCTCAGCGCTGTTCTGGATGTTTATATTTGCTGTCTTATTTAATTTTCACAAGAATGTTTATGAAGTGGGTGTAATTATCTCTGTTTTGTAGCTAGGGAAACACTTGGCTTCCCTGAGTCTTAAACTTGCCCAAAGCTAATAAGTTTGTGGCAGAGCTAGGATTCAAACCAGAGCCTGTGTCTTAGTGGGGGGGGTGCCCCCGAAGACCCCGAGGCTGGGATTAGAGGCAAGCAGTTTATCGGGGAGAAGGTTCCAGAAAGCACAGTGAAAGGGAAGCAAGGCAGTGAAGGGGGGGCTTTTAACAAGTGAGCCATTGCTGAGGGTGGCGGGAGTCAGCCCCGTGGGACCTTGGAAAGCCTGCATGGAACACAGTCAGCATTTTCTCAGGAGAAGACTCAGGGTCTTTTTATTAAGAGTTTTATTGAGATGTAATTCATATGCCATACAATTCTCCCATTTAAAGCGTACAATTCACTGGCTTTTGGTATATTCACAGAGCTGCACGTCTCTCACCATAATCAACTTTAGAACAGGTCCGTCATGCCAGAAAGAAACCCTGTACTTCATAGCCGCCATCCCTCACCTCCTCCATCCCTCCCAGCCCTAGATAAACACTAGTCTACTTTCTGTCTCATAGATTTTGGAGATTTTGTTCACCAAAATTCTTGGGTCCTGCATCACTTGGGTCACTCCTGGGTGTTGATTCCCTGGCACATCGGGCCTGCCCAGAGCACAGGCTCACAGACCAAACTCACATCCACCTGGAGAACACAAAACACCCCCAGGCAGAGAGGCCTGGAAACAGAAGACCTCAGTAGGTGTCTGTGTGTGTGTGTTGGGGTGTTTCAGGGCTGCGGGCTGGGTTCTGACGGCATCTGCTTACCATGCTGCTTCCCGACGCTGCCCGTGGTCCTCTTCCCGCCCAACTATCTTCTTTGCTTCCCTCCGTTAAACGGCACCTCTTTGTTCCAAGATCCAGGACCACTGTTGTGAAAAGCCTCTCCTCCTCATGTTCATCCCATTTACTGCATCCTCTTCCCAGGTGGGAGGGACTGTGGCTTTAGAAAGGATGGTCAGGGCATGCGTCTCCCCTCTGAGACCTGAAGGAGGATTGGACAGCCGAGCAGAGTTCTGGGGGAACAGCATCCACAGGCAAATGGGGGAAGCAGAAATAGGCTTGGAGTTTGCAAGGATCAGGTAGCAAGCCCAAGGGCCTGGAGTGGGACTCCTGAGGGCTGAGGGCCATGATGAAGTGGGGAGAGAGGGTGGGAGCAAGATCCTGCACACAAGCTCTTGGTGACCTTGGTAAGGTGTTTGGATTGTATTCCAGAAGCAGTGGGAAGCCTTGAAGAGCATTAACTAGCAGGGATGCGACTGGATCTGACCTCCTGTTGAGACGTAGCCCACCGGCTTAATGACTTCATCCGTTTAGCCCTGGATTCCTGTTAGTCTTCTCCAACCCTACCTGGCCCTCATCCAGCCATTAAACTCCAGTCCCATGACAGGTCACTAGCACCCTTGCTGGCCCCAACAGCACTTTGTGCAAATTAGGAAAAGGCACGAGACACTTTACTGCCCTCTGCTGGAAAATCATCATAATTAATATACACATCTATGGTGATGCCCCCCTAAATTTGGGCAATGCACAACCTGCACCACCACGTGTAGCAGCCCTGCCTGCCATCCACAGCAGACTTCTCTGACACTGTTGGGAGTAGCAGGGTTCCCTTCTCTTGTCAGACATCCCAGAGTCCTACCTCTGCTATGTGTGTCTGATAGTCACTGCCACATGCCACTATACTCCTAGGACCCATGTCCCATCTTCCTGGTTGGAAAGAAATTCTTTCTTTTCTTAAATGTGGTTTGTTTTTTTTTTTTTTTTTTTTTGCGTTATGCGGGCCTCTCACTGTTGCGGCCTCTCCCGTTGCGGAGCACAGGCTCCGGACGCGCAGGCTCAGCGGCCAGGGCTCACGGGCCCAGCCGCTCCGTGGCATGTGGGATCTTCCCAGACCAGGGCACGAACCCGTGTCCCCTGCATCGGCAGGCGGACTCTCAACCACTGTGCCACCAGGGAAACCCCTTAAATGTATTTTATATTGAGATATAACTGACAGTTTTTTTAACTTAAGGAGTTCTTTCTTTAACCTGTAGTAGAGTTTGTTCCTATACACTGACTGTATATCAATGTACAGCTAATTTGGGATTCATCTTCCTGACCTCACTGAGGTCACCCTTCCTTGCCCAGATGTGCTATGAGGTGTGACAGTGAGAAGTGGCTTAGGGGGCATTTTTTCTAGCTCTCTTCTCACCGCCTGAGTGGACAGCCCCTGACTTCGAGCACCTAGGTCAGCCTGGCCGCCTGGACCTCACAAAAGACCTGTGGCCTCCACCTTTCAGGGAGCTGCCACGTGAGAAAATGTCTGCCTGGGTCATTGCACAGACGTCCAGAGGGCAGCTTTGCTTTCCAGCTCCCTCTGTTTCCTTGTTCTGGGCCTCCTTCTTACGTGGGGGGAGGGAGGGGAATATTTGAGGCTGGAGTTGTTTTCCAGGCTCTCCGCTCCACCACCTGGGAAGTGGCCCTGTTATCCCATTCGACTATGCCCCAGTTATCCCGGTACTGAGCTGTGCTCTGGTGCTGCCCTGGGCATCATTTTCTCTCGCTTCTGACAGCCAGGCACGGACTTGGCTCCGTGTATGTGTGTGTGTTGGAGGGGGGGAGGTGAGGAATGTGGTATGGGGGGCGCGTGGGGAGAAACAGGCCCGAGGCCCAGGCCGCCTGTCAAGGGAAACATTTCGTTGTTGTCAAATGGGCCAAGATTCCTTTAGCTACAACCTGGCCTCCTCTTTTGGAGCTCTGCGATTTCCCAAAATGGCAAACGGAAACTAAAACACTACATTAAATAGCATTTCTGTGCAATGAAAACACATTAAAATGGCAATTAAGTTTCACAAACAGCCTTCTCTGTGTTCCCCGGGTTGATTTGGCTGTTTGTGTAGCTCTTCAAGGATGGTCTGTTGTAACTAAAGGCTGAGTCGTCTTTTTAGGGAATGAGCCACATTCCATGGGAGGCAAGGAGCCCTGCGTTCTAACTCTTTTATTCTTCCCCTGGCGATTTCAGTTTATTTTTATTTTTAACTCTTTATTATGGAAAATTTCAAGCATTTACAAAAGTAAAGAGAACAGTACAACATACCTCCAAGGACCCATCACCCACCTTCAACAAAGATCAACTCGCAGGCCATCTCCCTTTGGTTATTCTTCTTTCCCCTAAGGTGTTGGTTATCATTTTTCCTAAAGAGAAAAACAATGTAGGAAAATTCTGGGAAGAGAAGTTGACATGGGCTAAAAGCTTTCTGATAAACCATAATGGAAAAGAATTGGAAAAAAAAAGAATATTTTATATATATATATATATATATATATATATATATGACCGAATCACTTTGCTGTACACCTGAAACTGACAAAATATTTAAATCAACTCTACATCAATAAAAATAAATAAATAAAAACTTTCTGGATCCCAGGACTGTGGCTACAGTGATTTCAAAGACAAGTGGTGCCTGGCCCTAAGGAGCTTAAGGTCTAGCTGGGAAAACTGATGAGTCAAGTACAAGAAGTCATGATGTGATTGGTGTTATTGCCCCTACAAGGCATTACGGGATCATGTGGGATGAAGGGTCCCTCACTCAGCTGGGGAGTGATCAGGGAGGCATCCTGGTCAAACCTGAATGGGTAGGCATTAGCCAGGTGAAAGGTAGGAACCTTTTTTTTTTTTTTTTTTGCGGTACGCAAGCCTCTCACTGTTGCGGCCCCTCCCGTTGCAGAGCACAGGCTCTGGACGCGCAGGCTCAGCGGCCATGGCTCACGGGCCCAGCCGCTCTGCGGCATGTGGGATCTTCCCGGACCGGGGCACGAACCCGCGTCCCCTCCATCGGCAGGAGGACTCTCAACCACTGCGCCACCAGGGAAGCCCCGGTAGGAGCCTTTTGAACTGATGAGCAGTGTTCCTTCCTTTTCGGGACTGGGGGGTCTTGCTGTCAGATACGCCTTCCTTGAGAGATGAGGGACCGGTTCCTACTGGCTCTGCCATCGTAAATCTCCACCAGCTGTCCCCTCTCCACCTGCGCCCTCGTCAGATGCTCATCCCTCTCTTTTGGCAAACTGACTCATCCCCTTCAGCCATACACCTGTCCACCCTCCCTCCCGGATGTCTGGTTAATACTTCTGAAACCCACTCTCATCCTGTCGGTACCTTGTTCAACCTTGTCCCGCCTCCAGCCATGTCCCTTCCTCCACAGATTGAAATCCAAATGCTTGCTTTGCAGTCACCAAATCTAAATTTCTTGCTTTGGTCAGTTTCAGTCAGACAGTGAACATGTCTGTGAGCAGTAGAGTTGACATCCCCCAGGAGTGTACCTGTCCTCTCCCCCTGACTCCCCAGGGGTCAGTGCAGCTGCTGGCAGACCCCCTGGGTAGATGTCACTACTCACCTCCTGCTGAAGCTTGTCCGTGTATATAGGCTACATCACCCCAGTTTCTCTGTGTCTTTCATTTTCCCCCTTGTGGGCTCCGTGGTCTAGAAAGGATTTCATCAGGGCTAGCAGTAAGGCCTTTTGAGGTTGGGCTTCTTAGGAACATTCCCTAAGGTTCGGATGGGGCCTGTGATGGTCCCCCCTCTCTCCTCATTCAGGGATGCAGGACCTCATCCATTCTTTTTCTCCCTGGGGGGAGAGGTGAGATATTACCTTTCTCATCCTTATAGTTATGGAACTGAGTAATTGTTCAGTATCTATGGTGATTAGTAGCAGAGGAGGTTTGGGACTTGGGTTTCACTGTCTTGGACAAGTGAGGGAACAGTCCTCAGCCTATGTTCACAGGGTCGTGGGGTCGACTGTAGAACCCCTTCATTCTAGAACAGGCCATCTGAGGGGTGGAGAAACAGCCCTTCTTCTTCTCCTCCTTGCCTGCTTTCTGGGGAGCTTGCTGCAGGTCGCAGAGGGGGCAGGATGCATCCCACGCTCCTCGGGTATGTAGGTTTCTTGCAGAAGATGGAAACAGGCAGGAGGTACCTGAGGTCAGCCCACAGGTGTGACAGAGCAGCCCCCCTGCCCCAGTTGGCACCCACTTCCTCCTCTTCTGCCCGTCCCCCTCTCACCCACCACAGAGTCCCTGTTCATCCAAGATTCCTACTTTGTCCTTTGGGGCTGGAGGTACCATGTTTGTCCTAGCTAGAAGCTACTCCATTCTCCCAGTTTCACCCTTGGTGTCTTCAAGCTTAGAGCTCACAGCGCCCCAGTAGGGTTTCCTGGGCCACCTGGGATGAATGTCCTCTTGGCCAACTTTATCTTGTCTCTTGTGTCACAGTTCCTCAGAGCTTGAAGTCACCCCAGGGGCAGCTGACAGTCATGTAGGGATGTCAGAGGACTCAGGAGGGGACCACTGCTTCCCCTGCTTGTTTGCCCATCTTATTGATTTTCATGTGAAGCTGTTTTAGGAATGACACAACTTCAGAGTGTCCTTTTTCCAATCCATTTCATTAAATTCTGTTTTCAGTTTTGTGGTTGTTGTTTTTCCTATTAGATTAGACATCACTCTATATAAGACTTAAGGACGGGGTGAGGGAGGGATAAATTAGGAGTTTGGGATTAGCAGATACAAACTTTTATATATAAAAAATAGATAAACAACAAGGTCCAACTGTATAGCCCAGGGAACTATATTTAATATCTTGTAATAAAACATAATAGAAAAGAATATGAAAAAGAATATATATATATATGTATGTATAACTGAATCACTTTGCACATCATTGTAAATCAACTATACTTCCATTTTAAAAGAAGGCTTAAGATTAATATAGAATAATGAAGGTCAATCATTTAATAAAGAAGATTTATTGACTGCACCTACAGTTCTCCATGGGGGATACATTCCAAAAGCCCCAGTGGATGCCTGAAGCAGCAGATAATACCAAACTCCATAAACGATGTTTTTTCCTATACATACAAACCTATGATACAGTTTAATTCATAAAGCATAAGAGATTAACAACAATAACTAACAAGAAAATTGAACAATTATAATAACATCCTGTAATAAAAGTTATGTGAATGTAGTCTCAGAGCATCTTAGCGTGGACATTTAATGCCTTTTCTATCTTAAACACTTATCATGCACTGTGGCCCTAACTTTTGCAGCTTGAAGTGTGACAGCAAAACTAGCACAAATTTCTTTCTCCTTCTTCACAATTTCACGGAGAGAAGATTGCGTCTTCCCGTAGACCTTAGCAACCTCAACCTATGATTTTTTTCTTTCCTTTCATTACGAAGCTGAGAAGTTTCTCCTTTTCACCTAAAGGAAGCACTTTACAGCTTCTCTTTGGCACAAATTGCCAGCATCCCTCCTCTTGTGCTTTGGACCCATTATTAAATAAAATAAGAGTCACACGAATCTAAGCACTGTGATTCCTCGACAGTTCATCTGATAACCGAGGCAGCTGCTAAGTGACTAAGGGGCAGGATACGCTGAACAAAGGGAAGATTCACGTCCCAGGTGGGATGGAGTGGGCTGGCGTGCCATTTAAAACTTCTGAGTTGTTTATTTCTGGAGTTTTCCACTTAATGTTTTTGACCCGTGATTGACCACAGGTAATTTAAACCTCAGAAAGCAAAGCCCCGGATAAGGGGAGGATGACTGTCCGTATGCCAGGGGCTGTTCCAGATTTTGGGATCTCAGTGGTGAATGACACAGAGAACCCCTCTTTCCATGGTGCTTACAAATGACAGTAGGGAAAATCATGAAACCAACCAGCCCCAAGCAAATTAAAACAGAAAACCTGAGTCTGTGATAAATGTTCTGTAGGAAATTGAGTAGGGTGACGTGAGTGTGACATGGGGACTGCTTCAGGGAAGCTCAGGAAGGATCAGCCATGGGGAAAGGGAGCAGCTTATGAAAGTCCCCCGGGGAAGAAAGTGCTTGGCCCCTTGTGGGAACTCGAGGGCCAGCAGAGAGGCAGGAGCTGGTGCGGGGAGCAGAGAAGGCAGCCAGGGCCAGATCAGGTGGGCCTTCTCTGCCAGGGCAAGCAGGGAGCATTTTATTCTTAGCTCAAGGAGAAGCCTTTAGAGGGTTTTACATAGGGGCATGAGTGATCTGATCTAGTTTATAAAAATAGAAATGAAACGCAAGGATGCTCATAGGTGAGGACCATCCTGTGCATCTTCTTTCTTATTTACTATTGGTTCTGCTCATTTGTCTCCCTTGATTTCTGAAGAAGACAATTACTTGATCTTCGTGTCATCATTTTTACTGGCCCTTTCC
This sequence comes from Mesoplodon bidens, assembly GCF_964165515.1. NCBI lineage: Eukaryota > Metazoa > Chordata > Mammalia > Artiodactyla > Ziphiidae > Mesoplodon > Mesoplodon bidens. The sequence continues at coordinate 41,983,436 of NC_138171.1, forward strand.
TTTGGGATCCAAGTTCTCACCCAGAAATTGCTTTCCTCAAGGAACTCTGGTTGGGTGATTTGCCATCACTTCAAGTCATCCTAACCTGCTCTGCTTGATTATGGAGTTTCTGAAAGTCCTGGATAAGCTATGAGATTTAATCACCCAAGAGCCACAGTCCAGCATGTACTACTCAAATCAATATGCCTTGAGATTGTTATTTCCAGAATGTCTTCTCACTCGGTGAGTCACCAGGAAGCTTCAGAATAGCTGTAAAGCTCCAAAACACTGCAGCTTTCTCTAATCATGATTTGGATAGACTCTCACACAGCCCCTTGGGCGGAAGGAGAAAAGATGGATGTTCTGAACAACACATCTTCTAAAAGCCACTGCCAGGCAAGATTAAAACCTTTGCCTGGAAGGAAATTGGAAGATTCTCTGAGTTCCAATAAATGGTTCCATGCCTATTTTTACCCTGTCCCTTGCTTGGATTAGGTCAATGGTTTAATCAGTGAACATTGGCCAGTTCATTCATTTATTCTCACATTCATTCATTTTGTAACCACACACTCTGCCAGATGTCCTGGAAGACACTAAGAGAAAGACTTCGTTTCTTCCCTGCAAGAAATCACAGGGATTCTTTAAGGTCATGGTTGAGGACATTCAGGCATATTTCTGTTTTCCAAGTTAAAGTGTTTGCCTCAGGTAAGGGGGATACCTTCAGAGCAGAAAAAGCCAGGAGGAAGCAGTCAAGTTGGCTCAGGGGGGTGACAAATAGGTGTGATCTAGAAGTAGCTTCAGCAGTTATTCTAAAGAGATCTATGTAACTACCATGTCAGTATGGGATGCAGGAGGGGTGGGGAGGATGGAGAGGCAGAAATGAGCTGGGACCATTATCTAACCAGAAGGCAGCAATATTCATTCATTCAGTGAACATTTATCCAGCACTTAGTATGTGCTGGGCTTCATAGGAGGCTCTGAGAAGTCAGTAAGATGTAGCAGCTCTGGCCCACTAAGAGTTCACAGTCCAAGGGGGAGACATCCGATTAGGTAGGTTATTATAATACAGTGGGGTTAGACTATGGTGGATTTATGCACAGAGTCCCATGAGGACCTAGAGTTGGGGGGGCTTCCCATCCTATGTGACCTCTCCAAACCTCTTCCTGGAATTCCATGTTAAGGGAGATGGGATGGGACATCTGGGCAGAGGGACCAGCATAGGCAAGGAGGTAGGAAGCAGGATGGTGTGTATGGAAGCTACAAATGCATCCTTGAAGTGGATGATGGGAAAGGCAGGAAGATGGAGGGGCTACCCTCCCTTGCCCTGGATCCTGATGCCAGTAAGTTGACTGTTTTATTCTTGGTCAGGGTGATTCCTGGAGAGTTTACTAGGCGGGGGTGGGGTTAGGAGTCTGGAGCAAGCATGGAGGGAGAAGATGGGGTGTGAGATACAGGGACCCAGAAAAGCACTGCCAGGAAGAGAGACTAGGAAAGAACGAACAGGAGCAGCCCGTGGATGGCTTGGATTCAGTTTGGCTGAGTGGTGAGTGATGTCGGTTCCCTCTGTTTCTCCATGGAACCCTACAGTACAATCTGCTAAGGGGTCAGTGTGATCTTTGGGCACTCTCTCCAGGTAGTGGGGAGTGGAGGAGAGCGAAAGCTGACTGTGGGAGACTCCTGAGGGCCCTGGAGAGCCTGATGATTCCGGGTGTGTGTGTGTGTGTGTATGTGCACTTAGTGGGTGCTGGAGTCCAGAATGTCACATACACCTCTTTGTAGCACAACAGAGCTGTGACTATAGATGCCCAGACAGATGCCAGCTGTCTTTCTGAAGGCAGATTCCAGGGCTGGCATGAGTTTATTTCTGCGTTTGCATGCTAGTGAGTCAAAGGCCAGGCTTAGCACACCTGTCCCCAGGTGGCCAGAGTGGCCAGGTCTACCCAATATAGAGGTTGCTTTCTGCCCCTATGCTTGTTCACCTGTCCAGGGAACCTCCTTCAGCCCCTGCTCACCTCTCCCTGGGGTCTGGACCACCGATTTGCAGGGCCTGCCTGGGACCCCATCTTTGTATTAACCACTGCTGCCCACACCCTCTCCACGGAAAGTCCTTGGAACCCTGGTACCAACGTGGCAGCCTTTCTGCCCCCAGTGGATGAGGACAGCAGTTCATTCAGATCACAGTGGCTGAGCCCAGCTCTGGGCCTGCTGCTGATGTAGGCTCCTCCACTCTCTTCCTCTTGGACTTCTTGTGTCCAGGCTCTGAGCCCAACATGTGTCACCATGCTGGCTTGCTGGGATATGGTTTTTTCCCGAAACATTTGGTGGCAGGTTGAATATCGTCAATCATACTGTAAAGAAAGGACAACAGGTTACTAGCTGATGGCATTGTTGTGTTTATGACATATATGAAACGGTAACAGATGGTCTATATTAAAAGTGTAACTGTTGAGTGAGTACTCCCACAATCCTAGAGAATTTTTCCCCTAAAGTTTTGCTTCTAGAAGGAGTCATAGAACATTAGACCATAAGAGCCTCTGAAAAGCTTCTCATCCAAATGTCTCACTTTGCAAACAAAAAAACCAAAGTACAGTGACGCTAAGTGATTTGCCCACGGTCACTGAGCTATTTAGTGATGAAGTTGAGATAAAACCTGGGCCCCTGGCATTCAATCTGGTGTTCTTTGAGCATACCCTTGGGCCTCAGGATCTGCTTTGTCTTCTCTAGGAGAAAAAAAGAACATGCCAGAAACCCACAGGGTTGATGTGTTCCTGGCACAACATTCAAAGCTGCAAACAGTCCTTGCATCCTTTCTGCAGTGATGCAGGTGATTCTTGGGGCCTCTGCTGGCGTAAACTGACCACACACATTCACTAGCCCTCTCGTCAGGCCAGTGACGTGGTCACAGAGCCCAGGCCCCCTCCCTGGTAGAATCTGGCTTCCCCTGGGGTAGTTATCTTGAGATTGAGAATGTTTGGATCAGTAGGGGAATAAATCATCCAAGTTAAGGGTTCTCGAAGTTTGCTTCCTGGACCAGCAGCATCAGCATTCCCTGGTAACTTATGAGAAATGCAGATTCTCGGCTCCCCTTCCCCCAGCCCTAGTGACTAAGAAATTTTGGGGATGGGCCCAGCAAATCCTCCAAGTGACTCTGATGCCACCCACATCCAAGGACCACTGGTCTAGGCTGTCCCCGGTACACAGAGCTCCAGCAGAACTCTACCCAAAGTCCACTCATGACCTCGGTCTCCAACCAGCTGAGCAGATGGCCACGGTAGACCAGATGGATTTCCTAAAACATTTGGTACTTGCCGTAGGAGAAAAAGATGTTCAAGGAAGTGATGTCCTTGTGCTCCTGAGATTATAACCCCTCTGTCTTAATCTTATGAAAAATAGTGAGTGAGCCGTATCAGCGCAGCTGTCTGATTTATATGAGGGTAGAGGCACTGACTTTCATTGTTCTGAAATTAATGCTGCCACCCTTGTTTTCTTTTTGTTTGTTTTGGCCTGATAAATCTTTGCTGATCTTTTTAACCTTTCTCTGTCATTCTGTTTTCAGCATGTTGCTCGTGAGTACTACGTGGATGAATTTTGTTTTTAAACTTAGTGTAAGAGTCTTTCCATTTTAGGATAGGGTTCTGAATTCTATGTGATTACTGTCAGGAAAAAAACATCATCGCCCTTACTTTGTGTTCTGGTTTTTACCTTCTGTTTGCATACTCCCTTGGCCTTCATTTTCTGTCTTTTTCTCTGCTGTATGTTTTCTTTGTTTTTGTCTTCTCCAGTGATTTGGAAGACATACATTTTCCTTTTAGTTCTATTACTTCTATTTATATTTTCAAAAACACTTGAAGCCTGTATTTTTAAATGATCAAACTCAAAAAGAAACCCTTATTGGTTGACTCCATCCCAAATAAGGCAAGGTGTTTAACTCATTTAAATTTTTCCTGTCCCTTGTCTTCCCTGCTCCATTCCTTCTATTAATGAAATCTGAGGGTTTAGGCCTACATTATTATCAGTTTATTAATTTTTACATTAGTTATCATCCCTTTGAAGAATAAGACTGACAGTTGCATGTGTTTCTGTGACCACATCTATTATAATCACTAGACCTGTTTAAATGTTTTTAGTGCCAGCCACAAATTCGTTTAGTCCAAAATTTTCCCACTTTTCCTTTTTCATTTGGATTCTTCTTTTAGTAGGATGTTAGACTTTTTTTCTCAGCAAAAAGTTGATGTGACTGCTGCTTACACATGGTGCCAGGAATAGAAACAGGACCTAGGTCATTTCAATTTCCTTCTCTCTCTCTCAAACACCAACTTCTTTTCCGGAATCTGCAGCCAATTCTTCACAAACTGGTTGAACCTAGCCAGAGGACCAGGCAAAGCTTCTCACTTTGAAATGCAAAATATATTCTTTTGTAAACTGGAGTCACACCAAGCTCGCAACATTTCCAGACACTCACTGCCCTGCTTCACTGGTTTAACCGACAAGGTTACATCTGCTTAAAACGACCTCCTCGACTACCGATGCCCAGAAGCAGGCTCAGCCTTCCCAGTGCCACCTCCTCCATGAAGCCCACCTTCATCTCCAAATTTGATGTAATCTCTCCACGGTCCCTCCGTCTGCACCTCCTTTATGGCAACGGTCATTTTCTTTGCTTTATTAGTTATTAAATGTCATATCCCTATCACTTCCATCAGCCTCCAAGTTCTATGAGAGTCTTTCATTAGAATTTTAAGATAGAATCTAGTCCTATTTATTTATGTGTCCAGCCTATATCTAGCACAATGTATTGCTTATTTATGAGCATGCCATCCACTGCTGTTGTCATAATTATGATTGTTGATGGAGATATTCAGTAGACTCTGAATGAATGACGTGAATTGAGCATACGTGGAAACATCCCTTCAGTAAAATACTAAAAGGGAAGGAAGGTCTAAAAGATAGTTCAGTATGATATGTAAAAATCACACAGGAAAACCATTATGCATGTCGTTAAGCAATACGAATCCACAGAATAGAAGAATTAGAACCAAGTCATCACAGAACGCCACCGTTTAAGTGTGAAGAATGACTGCTTTACCTCTGATTACGTGAGATCAGTCCTTCGAGAATGTCATTAGGTTTCCTGGGATGTAATTGAAAGAGCTCTTAGGCTGGAGATTTCAAAGCCCCAGCTATGTGGAGATCCATTTTTCCTTCGATTCTGATCTGATTATTATCCTGTCCTCCACAGGCTGACGTTGAAGGCTCACTTTAGTCTTGACTTCAAGGATTGTGTAAACTTTTAACTGTCTTTTCTCACGGTGCTCATTTTATAGTTGGTTTGTTAATAAATATTTGCCATCTGTAGCAAATCTTCAAATGTAACAAAATCTTAAAATGTCTGCAGTAAAAAGCGAGACAAGGAACCTGGCATTTCATCAAAAGAGACCTTGATTTTCTCCTTAAATACGCACACATGTGTGCTCTCTCTCTCTCTCTCTCTCTCTCTCTCACACACACACACACACACACACACACACACACACACACACACACACACACACACACACACACACACACACACACACACACACACACACACACACACACACACACCTCCCTATCACCGTCCCCTTTCTGTATTCATCTTTTCTCCACTTTTGAAATATGACTGTTGGACCAAGATTTTTACCAAAATTCCCTTCCATTTTTGGGGGGCTAAGTAATTGAGGCTAGTGTGCCAAATCCAAAGGGTCTCTGCAGGGGAGATATAAACCCGGCAGAGAGCCTGAAAATGACTCATAGCAGGACAGGGGGCTCCAACCTCTCCTTGCCGTCTGGGATACAGGATTATGGAGCGCCCTTGGATTTCATTGTTGCAGTTTTTGGTATCACCTCATTGTCTGGGAATTCTTTCTGTTTCACATACTTCTGTTTTCTTGGCCAGAAGGTTTCAGGCAGGCGTAACACACGTGTGTCTCTGACCTTAGATCAGGCATAGTGTCCCGTGAGCTGACCCCAGCTGGGATGCTCCATCGGATTGGGGCCAGGATTCCAGTCTTGTCCTTTTGCATCAGCAACAACCAAGTTAAGAAGAGTGCTTATGCTCTGTTATGTGGCATAACCAGTGACCCCAAATCTTGGTGGCCTCAACAGCAAAGGGTCATTGTTGCTCATGTCACATGTCATCTACGGGCAACCGTGTAACTCTTCTCCAGGCTATGGATTGACTGGGAATCTGTTCTATGTCTTCTTGTTCAGGGACCCAACCAAAGAGTCGTACCTGTGGGTACGTGATAGTCTTATGGAGGGGGCAGGAGCAATCAGAGCCAGAACGCACAAGGGCACTTGAAGATCTTGTTTGAATACGGCCTACATCACCTCCATTCACACGCCATTGGCCCAAGCAAGTCACACAACCAAGATCATGGTCGGTGAGGGGGGTAGCTACCCAGGAAGGCATGGTCAGAGCAGGGAGAAGATGAACAATTGTGTTCGGTTAATACAGTCTGTCTCCCTTTGTAACTCTGGTATGTTCAAGGGGGGATTAGAAATCCTAGTGAGTTTAGTTACCAAGTGGTAGCTGTTACCCACATCATGGAAGCATCATTTGGCTGGATGGGTGGATGGATGGATGAATTTATAACCACCTATTTGCAGAAAAAATGTGAGGAGACTTACAGTAAAAGCGTAGATATATAAAACTTAAACCATGTGGCATAAGATTAAATGTGTAAAAAAGACTTAATGTAAAATAAAATACAAGGTTACATATAAAATGAAAATATGAAGTTCCAGTGACTGAAATGGCCCACCTAGCAGTCAGGGCAAAGAAGGAGGGATGGAATACTCAGCTCTCATTTGGTGCTAGTGAGATGTGTACAAGCACATTACAAGAGACAACTTTTCCCAGCTCTGAGCTTCCAGAACATTTATGATCTGGTTCTTTGCATAAAGAGAATCAGCAGCCTCTTGACTCAGTAGCAGATTACGCATGCCACGTGTATCTCCTCTGTAGGCGGGAAGGTTGAGGGCATGTGTTGCAAGCGCCGCTAGGTAATTAATAATCCATGAATTTTAGTCCTGTTTACTTCAATATTTGCGAAGCTAATTACGCAATCAAGAATTCATTGTTACAAATGTGTTGTTTAAATTTGACTCTTGGGCTTTTCTACGGAAAGCTTCTGAAGTATAAATAGCAATACAATGTAAACATACTTTTGTTTAAAAATAAAGATGAATCGTGACCGTCAAAGTAGAAGCATTCGCTAAACAATGAGCTTTGTGATTCAAAAGGTGAACAGGAACAAATAGTATGTGACTCAGGCAGCGTTTGGCTACTCATTATCCCTTCTGCTACTTACCTGGTCACCTGTCACGTAAGGACAGACTTCCGCTGAGAAGGTGGCAAAACAGGGTCCCTTGTGTCCCTTCAGGACAGTGGATATGCTCCTGATCATCTGGGTTGACAGAGATTTTGTTTTAAGTTGGAGCCATCTCTGAAATTGTGATTTCTATTATTCTGGTTAATTGTGAAAGAACAGTATTTATGTTTGTCTATAACACACACACACACACACACTTCTCTTAAGACATTTTAGGAGGTGTGTTAAGAGACAAATACCCCATCCCCATCTCAGTTACCCTTAAAGTGTGGCTGGGGAAGACCCACATCAGCTCACTTGAGGGGCCCTGTTATCAACACTGATTGCACAAACCCTCTAAATCAGCATCTTTTGGAGGAGCACAGGAATTTTATTTTTAACAAGCTCTCCAGTTGATTTCTAGCCACATTGTCCAAATAGAGCTTTCTAGGATGATGGAAATGTTCCATATCTGCACTTCCCACTATGGTAGCCACGTGAGCCCTTGAAATGTAACCAGTGCAACTGAGTAACTGAATTCTTCATTTAGTTTTATTTTCATTAATTTATGTTAAAATTTAAATCGCTACATGTGGCTAATGCCTACTGTATTCGATAACGTAGCGATAGATGATAATTTAATAACAGTAGCAGTTGTAGTAATATAATAGTAGTAACAATAGCCAGTTGTATGTGACTTGACTCGGGCTTTTCAAGTTTACTAGACGCCAGACACTAGTCTAAGTACTTTCCATGTATTAACTCATTTAAGCCTCACAAAATTCTAGGATGTTTCCTAAAGGTAGCGGGTCAGTCAGGATCCAGTCAGGAACATAGGTATTTCAAACACAGAGGGTTTTTTTTTTAATTTGTATCAGAGTATAGTTAATTTACAATGTTGTGTAAGTTTCTGGTGTACAGCAAAGTGAATCAGTTATACATATATCCACTCTTTTTTAAGATTCTTTTCCCATATAGGCCATTACAGAGTATTGAGTAGAGTTCCCTGTGCTATACGGTAGGTTCTTCTTATTAGTTATCTATTTTATATATAGTAGTGTGTATATGTCAATCCCAACCTCCCAGTTTATCCCTACCCACCCCCCCTTATCCTCTGGTAACCATAAGTTTGTCACATCTGTGACTCTACTTTTGTTTTGTAAATAAGTTCATATGCTCAGTTCACCTGGGGATGCAGTGCATGTGGTACCAGGAACTCTGCAGTTCCCTGGAGTTTGGGGCTCTTGTCTTCCTTTGCTTCTTGAGAGATGTAGCTCCAAGCCTAAGACAGGGGATGAGTCCTGTTTCCTTCCCCTGACCTCCTGCCTCCTGCCAGTGCCTCCCATTGGCAGACATCTAATTTTATGGCACACAGAATCCATAGAACCTAATTTAATCAGATTCTAATCAGAAATCTAATCAGAATATAATCAGGCAAAGGGGTCTGGGAAATGTCATTTGGGGACTTCCTGCCCCAGTATCACAGTGCCGGGTTGAGAAGGGTGGGTTTGGCGCTGAGGGAGATTAGAAAAATCACCTGAAGAGAGTTTCTTGATTAGCATGTCTTTTTTTTTTTTTTTTAAGCCACACTGCAGGGCCCATGGGATCCCAGTTCCCCAACCAGGGATCAAATCCAGGCCTTCGGCAGTGAAAGCGCAGAGTCTTAACCACTGGACCCCCAGGGAATTCACTAGCACGTCGCTTAAACTTGCGTATGTCTAACTGTATGAATGACATCATCACTTTCCAAGCTTAATAGCACAGATCAGACCATGTCTCCTGAGATGGTTTGGATCTAAAGAGCCAAATCTTGACTAATTGTCAGTTTCCACATTCCCCTCAGCTGGGGTCTGTGCATAGGTATAAACGCACAAGAGGGCTACCAGCCCCTTTCATGGAGATTTCATCCCTATTTTGCTAATTGGTGTCTTCTCTGATAAGCCTTGGGGTGTCTCTCGTGCATAGCTTGAAGCTCTAGAGGCAACCCCAAGGAACCTGCTTTTTGCCTTTCCCCCCACTCCTGTCCATAGCCCTCCAAAGCTTGCTGCTCTCAAGCGGGGAGGAAAAAAAGAACAAAAAATACATGGAAGAGAAGTTGCCTCTTGCTACACCTGTTTACAGGTTCTGTGCTTCTCCCAGTAAAAGCCCCGTTGCCTTCGTAGGGCCTCTGTGTCTCCTCCTTTCGGCCAAGCTCTTCATCTCTGGAGATGCACCTCACCTCCACCCACAACCCCAAGTGAGGGACCAGAGTAGTTGATGCTTGCGTTTCTCTTTTACCCAACACTCAGACCAAACATTTAGAAATATACTTCTTATTAAAAATTTGAATTACCTAAAGGAACGTATCTTCATCGTACAAGTTCAAAGTCCTCCTGTGGAAGCAAAGCTAAGGCATTGAGGCAGGAACCAACAGGATTCAGTAATATGAGTGACTAGCTCATGAATTTATTCAACTGTAGGGGAACAAATATGTGTCCTTCTTCCCTGCCAGAATTCGTAAAATAAATATGAAGTATAATGTCTTAGAAAATAGATTAGGGAAGATCATGAGACTAATGCAGTGGATGAGGACAAACTTTTTCTTTTTTTCAATTTCTGTTTCCTGTAGCTGGTAATTTCAGAGCTCTACTCTTTCTTGGAGACTTCAGGAAGATATTTTCTTTCCCTTGCATTACAGTGTTTTCCCACAGACTGTCATCCTCAGGAGACATGCCGGGCAAAATGGTTGATTATCTTAGGCTTGAGTTGGCAGTCAGTCAGAGCCTGTTCTCCACCCTTACAGCCACACGGATCACAGGTAGACGTCTGGAAGCTTCATTTATGAGCCTTTGCTGGGCTGAGATGGCATCATATCTTTACCCCATCCGTGGGGGGTCTCTAAGGCTCTGTACATTTGCTTCTGCATGTTTGTTTGGGGGTTCTTTGCATGCATGTTGCATATTGAGTCTCACTGTCTCAGTGCTACCTTCTCCCTTCCCTGCTCACTTGGGAGAACTGCACTTCTGTGATACGGTATATCACATTCCCTGTGGCCATATTTCCAGCCTGTTGTTTTCTGGGAGTTTTAGTTTCCTAAGGGAGAATGGGACAACCCAGTATCTTGTCCCATAAAATAGTAAGAGCCAAGCTGCCCAGTTTTTTTCTCTCTCTCTACCTCTGAGCCTTTGGGCCAGTGGGAGGATGGTGAGAAAGCATCATTTAGCTTTCTTATCATCCTTCAAGAGGGCAAGAATACTGTTTCAAGAGAGAGTCCAGAGTTGTGTTTGTCCATCCAGCCCCATTGACTTGTGGTTAGTAGCTGTTTTGGCCAGATTCTGGCCATAGCTTGCCTGAATCCAAGCTTTAGAATGATTAGAAATTTTTATGTTCTTCTGTATGTTCATCCATCTTACCACGTGGCATGATGGGTGCTAGCTAGATGCTAACTGACCTCTGAATCCAGCTCATGCTATTCTTATTCTCCTGTCTCTTTGTTCTGAAATGTTATCGGGGTTCGTGCTCCCTGGCAGATGAGGACACCAGATTAGATCTGTATGGAAGAGGAGGACAGTTGAGTAAAATCTGGTACATTTCCTGTAATTTCTATGCATTTTTACCTGTGAAGTCAAAGTAGATAAAAATTCTGTTGGGGGACCATTGAATTCTATTATCAACAGATGATTGTACAAACAGTAAGTCATCCCACTTTGTGATGCTTACTTCTAACATATGGCTTGGTGGTGACCACACTGTCTTTGTCTCCAGAGTTTGCATCAAGCAACTGTGTTAGGAGAAGTGGTGGGCGTGAAATCTGTGGTCATGTGGTCATGATTTCAGTTTATCTGCTTATTAAGAAGATAGATGTTGTTTCTGAACCAAGTGTCAAGACCCGACCAGGGGTTACTTAGCAATTGGAATATGAATTGGTAAACATTAAGTATTTCTGCACCTGAGGCCGAGTTCCCCAAGGCAATTTAATTTGTACAAATAAATGCATTTAATTTCCAACAGTTGGAATTTTCGAGTAATGCTGAAGCCATATCTATATAACACCCCAGCCAGGCCATTATCGGAGCGTGTTTACTCATAAACATCAATGAATTCAGCCTAACAACTCATATTATGACTCAACTGACTGTCTTAACAATCAGTCTATTTGGGTATTTAGCTATCAAAGATTAAAGACCAAACATCAATGGCTGTTCATAGCAGGAGAGATTGTTTATCAGCATTAGCCTTTGCTCTTTTCACTAAATTCTTTTTCCCAGAGATAGCTCAGTGAGCCGGCTGTCATTAGTAGACTTGTTCCCCCAGGTTTCTGATTATACCCAATACTCTTTGTTTGGGGGGCTCCTACCTCTAGGCCTCACCCTTTCTCCAGGCACAGCTGGAGCAGCCTGGCACAGATGTCCAGCCTTGGACACAGTCATGTTCATTGCTCAGGAGGAAGCAAAGAAGATAGACCTTTAGCCTTGAAGAGCTCCTTGTATAATGGGGTGCACACAGGTACAGATAAGTTTGAAGTGACTAGCCCTTGAAAAGTTGAGTGATGCCAAGTGCTTGGCAAGATGTAGAATTGGAAAGACCAGATCCTTCACAACCTGACCCCACATGGTAAACCCCGTCTCCTGCTTCCTCCCCCAAGACACACACACGAGAATGCTATGCTCCTGTCCCCTTGGGTAGTTTTGCCTGCTCCGAACACACCATGCACGTTCAAACCTCCATTCCTTCCTCCATGAGCCTGTGATCTTTCTGCTGCGTGGGATGCCCATTCTCATCCTACCGCATCTCTGTCTGCCTACCAATGGCTTATTTATTCTTTAAGGCTCAGCCGGAATCCCTGCTTCCTCCTCTTGATAGCTTTCTCCTAAATCAGTCTTCCAGCTTCAAGACTGTTGTTTCCATCTACCTTTTATATTTCACAGCACATTGTGTCACAGTTACTTGATGATATATAACAGACTAGGAACTCTTGAACGGGGAGAATTGTGGCTTATGTATCTTTGTATCCTCAGTGCTTACCATAGGGTGGTAGATTGAATGGTGGCCCCCACAAAGGACATGTGCCCATCCTGACCCCCAGAACCTGCGGTTGTGACCTTATGTGGAAAGGAGGCGAGTCTTTGCAGATGTGATTGGGTTGAGGATGTCTAGATGAGACCATCCTTCATTATCCAGGTGGGCCCTAAGACCCATGGCAAGTGTCCTTACAAGAGACAGAAGAGGAGACACACAGAGGAAAGGGCTGGAACTGGAGTTATGCAGTCACAGGCCAAGGAACTCCTGGGGCCACTGGAGGCTGGAAGTGTCAAAGACAGATTCTTCCTTAGAGCCTTCCGAGAGGGTGCAGCCTGCTTATGCTTTGATTTTGGGCTTCCAGCTTGCAGAAGGCTGAGAGGATACATTTCTAATGTAAGCCACCCAGTTTGTGATTATGTGCTATGGCAGCCCAAGGAAACTAACATACAGAGTGACTAGTACAAAATGGGGGCTCAGCCGTTAACTAAATAAACATTGCTAATTTAGTGCTTAGAACACTTACAGTGGTTGACGATATTTAAAAAGAAAGGGAAAATTCTAAACGTGTTTTGTGCCCAAATCACATTTTTATGAGTCCGTTTGAGACCCTGGAAATCAGAGCTTCCCAATGCTGTTTCAAGAACTGCGCTCCATCCTTCATCCTTCCTGAAGGGTGAAATGGCCTCTTATTTCTTTAGCCCTTAAGCCAGCAGCACATGGAGGTCGACCGCACCCCCTCTGTTTCATTTTCGGTGGGGATAAGAGACCAAGAACTCCACATCGAGCCTTACTGTCAGCCTGATAGGACATGGCAGTTGGCAGAGCAAAAGTGCATGGGCGAGATCGTCAATTAACCTAATAAAATTGATTTAAAGGCCTTTAAGCTTGAGAGCGAGTTCAGTGCCTGTGAAAGTTCTCCCTAGTCCCTTGAAGTGATGAAATAAATGGATCAATTGCCCTTATCAATCTCCCTTTTTTGGGTAATGTGGTGGCGTGAACAGCTTCTCCATTGTCAAATTAACCCTCGTTTTATGAAGGGTTTCTCCAGTCCCTTCTCTGCTCGCTGTGAGTTCAGGAGCTGAGCCCTTGGAATGACTTCTCCCTCACCTCACATCCTATTGGAGGCTGCAAAGAGCAGCATCGGGCCAGCGATGATTATCCACTGCCCTTTATGCAAGTTACTGGCCCTGGCCCTTGGCACAAGGAGATTTTCTTGGAGGCTGAGGGGTTGTTTTAATGTTTAAATTTCAAAAATAGAAAAATGTTTGTTGTAAAAAATTCACCTCTTGGAGAATTATATAAACTGAGAGTTCCTTATCTCACTCCCTTCCTTTGAGCTGTTTGTATACAGCCTTCCAGACCCTTTATGCATTTACCAATATGTGTGCCTGTGTGTGTAGCATGTACATGTGCTCATAAACATACATGACACCTTCTTTGTAAATTCAGCAAACGTTTTCCAGCAAATACACACACACACACACACACACACACACATTTTTTTAAATTGAAGTATAGTTCATTTACAATGTTGTGTTAGTTTCAGGTGTACAGCAAATTAATTCAGTTATATATATAGATATATAATTTCTTTTTCCGATTAACTATAGGTTATTATAAGATACTGAATATAGTTCCCTGTGCTATACAGTAGGTCCTTGTTGTTTATCTATTTTATATATAGTAGTGTGTATCTGTTAATCCCAAACTCCTAACTTACCCCTCCCCTAAGTTTATTTTCTATGTCTATGAGTCTTGTTTCTTCCAACAAATATTTTGATGGCACCTACAAGTGCCAAATTCCTGGTACATCATTCACTTTTTTCTGTAACTTGCTTTTTTTTACTTAATATACATCAAGGACACATATCCATAGCTGGAATTTAGTTCTACCTCAGTCCTTTTAACAGTTGAATGCCATCTTGTTCATCTTGTAAACACTTATTAAGCACCTACTGTGCGCCAGCAGTGTTCTAGGTGCTGGGCTTACAGCAGTACATGTGACAAACAGAAGTCCATCTGGCCTTGGAGGCTTTTAATCAGGACCTATTGATGGACACTAGGTTATTTCTATTTTTTTTATTCCAACAAATACAATCGTGATTAGCCTTAAACGTATATTTTGTTACACAGGTATATTTCTAGGCCAGTTTCCTAGAAGTAAAAGTGTTCTGTTCAAACACATGAGCATGACTGTGTCATAATTCACAAACCAGAACTGCCCATGAAGACAGTGTCCACCAGTGGGCCATTTTCTTTCTTAACAGAAGGCTCGTTACTGTCAATAACGCATTAGATCACTTCGGCTTTGAATCTGCACTCTGCACTTGCCGGCCCTTGATTCTTTAAGCCACCACACAGAGTTGAGCTGGAGGAACAGTGGTCCTGCTACCAGGTAGTGTGGGGAGGGAATTCTTCAGTCTCCTGTTCCCACTCACAGCCCCCCTTCTACGTGTGTAACGTGGCCACGATTCTACTCTTTCCCAATCTGGGATGATGTAAGGAGCTAGAAGCTGGAGCACCTTCCTATGAATTCTTCCTGAGAACCAATGTGATCAGGCTGCAAGAATGAACAGGACATCTTCATTATGAATATGACCGCTTAGCGACGGGCATGCCATTTCTTTCTGAATTCCTGCCGCTCTCGTATGAATACACAGGAAGGCCCTTTGCAGAGAAGACTTCTTGAAGCAGAAAGCTTACCAAAGAAAGAGTGTCCCACTCAGGCCCATCCATTCATTTGCTACCCAACAAATATTTATAGAACACTTACTCAATGAAAGATATTGTGTTAAGTGCTGTTGATGATTCACAAGGGAACTAGAACATGGGCACATTTTTAGAGCAGAACTCAATCATGTAGGTGGATAATGGCCATATAAGGTGGAAAGCAATAAGTGCCTAAAAGTGGTAAGGAACGCAGCTTGCTTAGAGTCTAGAGGACATACTTCCCTTTGCTGTTGATTGCCCTGTAACTCTGGGAGAAGCCGCGTTTCTTTAATAAAAGTTAATGATCATCTTGAGAAGGTTATTGAGGTTGCCAAGGATGTAGCTGAAGCAGGATCTGTAGATCTGCATTCTACTTGCCTTGCCCTTTTGAGAATTAAAATACACAGCAGATATTTTGCAAGCAGATTTACCCAGACTCCTTCTGCCAAGGGTAATGAATCCACAGCCTCATCAGATTTGAGATCCCACCTGGCAGATGTGTTGAATCCCAATAACGTATAAATTTGGGATATCAGAATATAGAAATCAAGCCTGTTTGGTGTGTGAGGGTGTCTGCAGCTGAACAGTTTGTTCCCGTGTCTCTAGGGGGGAAACGCTTGAGAGCCCACACACCCAAAGAATTTCATTTCTCCTTGTCCTTTGGTGAAAGAGTTGCAGTAACCCATGGTTGACTTATGGTTTCAACCCACGGTTGAGAATATGTTTCTTATCTTGTGCCCTGCCTGTGAAATTGACCCTAACAGAGTTCCCATCCAGTTTATTTTCCCCTAAAATAGGGAGGAAATGAATGAGGCACTGTCTCCCTCCCACCCAAAATGATGAAGCCCAGGGTGGTAGGAGTTCATTCTGAGAACTGGCTGCAGCCAGCAAGTCACCTTTTTTGCAAACCAGTCCAGGCTAGTTCTGTCTAAGCAGTTAGAGGGTGCTCTCAAAGACAAGGAAGGAAAGTTGCTCTGTGGTTCTGAGGTTCTGTGGTTGACTTTACACTGTGGAGACTCAGGTAACTTGGCAAAGTTTCCTCCGTTATCATCCCAGTTGGCATCTGCTATGGTCTGAATGTGTGTCCCCCTTACCCCCCAATTCATATGTTGTAATCCTAATGCCCAATGCCTGATGTGATGGTATTAGCAGGTGAGGCCTTTGGGAGGTGGTTAAGTAATGAAGGCAGGACCCTCATGAATGAGATTAATGTCTTTAAAAAGGCCTGATGGGCTTCCCAGGTGGCGCAGTGGTTGAGAGTCTGCCTGCCGTTGCAGGAGACGTGGGTTCGTGCCCCAGTCCAGGAAGATCCCACATGCCGCAGAGAGGCTGGGCCCGTGAGCCATGGTCACTGAGCCTGCGCGTCCGGAGCCTGTGCTCAGCAACGGGAGAGGCCACAACAGTGAGAGGCCCGCGTACCGCAAAAAAAAAAAAAAGGCCTGAGACCTCTCTTGTTCCTTCCCTATGTGAAGACACTGAGAAGTTTGCAACCCAGAAGAGGGTCCTCACCCAACCATACTGGTATCCTGATCTCAGACTTCCAGCCTTTAGAACTGTGAGAAATAAATTTCTGTTGTTTATAAGCTGCCCGCCTGGTGGTATTTTGTTACAGCAACCCAAACAGACTAAGACAGCAGCACCCTTTGATTAAGAAATATTCAGGGGCTTCCCTGGTGGCACAGTGGTTGAGAGTCTGCCTGCCGATGCAGGGGACGCGGGTTCGTGCCCCGGTCCGGGAAGATCCCACATGCTGCAGAGCGGCTGGGTCCATGAGCCATGGCCGCTGAGCCTGCGCGTCCGGAGCCTGTGCTCCGTACCGGGAGAGGCCACAGCAGTGAGAGGCCCGCGTACTGCAAAAAAAAAAAAAAAAGAAAAAAAGAAATATACATCAAGAAGGGATGTAGTAGAGAGGAAAGGCTTTTGGATTCTGAAGATCCCCTTTGGTTTTCAACTTCACCATTGATGAGCTGTATAATTTTCTGTAAGTCCCTCACATCTTTCTTAGCTTCCATCTTTTCATCTGTAAGGTGAGTAATTTAGTACCTGTAGCTTTATTGCATGGATTTTTAAAAGATCAAATGAATTATAGGAATTAACCTCTAAAGTTTTATTTATAAATTATAAAGCTTTATTCGAATGTAGACCATTTAGTAATTTCCACTGCTGTTGGCCACAGGGAGGAATTGCCCAGGCACCAGTAGCTTGCTGGCTAATGTTGGCATGTCAGGAGCCAACTTTCATTATCTCTTAATCTCTTTTGCATATTTTCCATCTCTTTATATGCACTAAGGGTAATTTCATCGATCTCTCCCTTTGTTCACTCCATTTCCCTCCTCAGCTAAGTATAATTTACTCTTTGACTTTACTATTACAAATTTACTCGTTACAAGTTTACTATTTGTCTGTTGTGTTTTAAATGTCAAAGACTATATTTTTCATTTCTAGAAGTTTCGTTTGCTTATTCTGCTTGGGTATTCTTCATAGGGTTTTCTTATGTTTTGGATCCTTATTTTTATATTTTTAATCATCCTGAACACTTTTATTTTATGGTCTCTATCTGGTAGTTGTTGGGGCAAGGGCGTTGGATGTTTCCCCCTCTACCCCTCTTGCCTTCTTTGGCTGGACTAATAATAAAATTGACACAAGACAGATTAACAGGAGAAAAAGAAACACATTTTTAATTCGTGAGCATGGAGGTCTCATAGGAATGGGTCTCGTAGCAGTGACCAAAGCAGGCAGCTTTTATTTTAGACAAAGAAACAATAAATTTGAGAGGAATTGATAAGACAAAGAGACTTAGGTTTTGGGTGCCCAACTAGTGAAGAATCTAAACAGTTTGGGTTTAGGGTAGCAAATTAAAGAAGTAACAAGGTTTGTTTGTAGACTTCTCAGCCTGAATTTCTCCTCTCTGGCGATAAGGGTGGCCTTCTACCCCCAGATGCAAGGAATGTACCTTTTGCTTGAGAGATTTATTTCCTGTTTTCAAGGAGACAGAAAGTAGAGTGTCAAGAGTGTTCCTCTTGCATTGGCCATTTCTTGTGTAACTTTAATTCAGAATAGTCAAAATATTCAATGTGCCATTGTGGCATATTCTGGGATGGTCTGCCCTGAGCCCCAAGATACTTCTATTATCTCAAGTTCTTGGGGGTTCTAATCCTGTTGTATTTGCTGACTCTCACTCATTGTGAGAGTAATTTTAGATGATGAGCTCACCTTCAGTGGAGCTTCTGGATTGGAACTCAGTATTGCCTGGCTCTGGGTTGAATGTGGGTGTCTCCAGTGGGGTTTTGCATTTGCTTTTGCCTGTCGCTACTAGTTGTCACCAGCCGGGGACGACTATGTCTCATGTAAATTTCTAGGCTTCTTGTTTCCTGACTATGCAGGGAATGTAAATTAAAATCTTAAACCCCTTAGAGGCAGGTCATTATGAATTTTCAGGGGACACTTTTTATTCATGCCCAGAGCTCAAGAGGAGACAGGTTTCCTTGGGACTTTGTTTAGAGCAGATGTTCTGAATGCAGACAGCCTACGTAATCACTGTGTTGAGAGTCTGGGAAATGAGGCTAGGCATTTTCTTTGCTTTATTAGAGCAAGGCACCCAACTTCTCTGAACTTCAGTGTGCCTAACCCTCAAAAACAGGTACTACTCATCTAAAACCATTGTTGTGAAAATCAAATGGCGTCACAAATATATGGTGAAGCTCATGGCCTCGGACCCGCTGTAGATAAACAGTCCATCAATGGTAGCTGTTCTTGGTCTCTTGACTGCCTAGGTGAGAAAACTCAGACCCAGGAAGACTCAGCCATGGCACCACTAGACAGAACATACACAGGGCATTAGCCTCTTCTCAAAAACCCTTTCATGGGTCCACCTGTCCACATTTGGGTAAATTTGCCTGCCTTTAAACAATAGAAGAGCTAAGTGTTTTATTTTTACCTTTATCATTTTCTTGAATTCTGTCCCAAACTTAGAGCTTGGTTCCCAGTGTCAGCCTGCAGCAAGAGAGAAATCCAAACAGACAGAGGAGGGACCATCACTGTTTTCATTGATAATGAAGGCAATTTTCAGATAATAAAGTGGGATAAAAGCCATCTCACATAATGGCTTTCCTTACCCATTCTCTCGTCTTTTCTAAACAATAGGTTATTAGCCATATGCAGCAAGGGCTGAAGCTAATTGTTTTCCCTATTTTTCAAATAAAGAAATGAATTGTACACAATGATTTCTTAAGGATACTTCTAGTGCTAAAATTCTGTGAATTGGTTTAGTTGAGAGCCTCATGGGAGGGTTCAGAGTTCATGGAGACTGAGAGTTCTGTTCGTCTTTTACTTTTCTTGAGCAATAGAGGCACATTCCTGTCTCACTCCACTGCCAAATGACAACAAAGACACAACCTTTTCTTATGCCTTAGTGCCCACGGTTATATAGGTTTGACCCATGCCAGCCTCCATGCCTTCCTTCCTTTCTTGTGCCAGGAGGGAGGAGACTGGCTGGCCTTGGGATCCAGCTTTTCCAATCATTTTCTCAGTGACCTAGAAGCAGCCATTTTCTAAGCCTTTGACCTGCTCATCTGTGAGGGGACTAATTCTCGCCCACCTCCTGTACCAAATTATCATGAGGCTCTAATAAAATAGGCAAACTTAGGAGTTTGGGATTAACATATACATACTACTATATATAAAATAGGTAATCAACAACCATATCGCAGAGGGAACTCTACTAAATATTCTATAATAACCTATATGGGAAAAGAATCTGAAAAACAATGGATATATGAATATGTATAACTGAATCACTTTGCTGTACACCTGAAACTAACACAGAGTTGTAAATCAACTATACTCCAATATACAATAAAAATTAAATAATAAAATAGGCGAACTTTGGAAGCGTGGAGTCTGGCACAAATGGGAAAGAAAAGAAGGTTCTGTTGGGGTGTTATATTTTCTATGTTGGATTGTGTGCAGAAAAGAGTTAGCATAGGAGACCTAATCATTTATTCTTAAAAAGGCCTGCTTACAAGGTTGGCCCTTGGCCGGCATCTTGGATATCTGATAAGAGTAACTCACTGTATCTGAACTACTTGAACAAACAATATGGCTTATGCTAAGTGCCTGCTCTCCGTCTGGGAGACTGGAATTTTGGTACATGCTAGGCAGAGGGTACCTCCATGATCACCCTCCCAGTAAACCCCCAGGTACTGAGTCTCCACTGAGCCTTCCTGGTAGACACCATTTCACACATGTTGTCACAGCTCATTGCTGTGCTGTGTAACTCCACTGGGAGAGGATCTTGAAAGCTTGTGCCTGGTTTCTCCCGGACTTTGTTCCATGCTCCTTTCCTTGGCTGATTTTTCTTTGAATCTTTTTGCTGTAATAAGTCATAGCCACGGTATAACCATATGTTGTGTCCTATGAATCTTCCTAGTGAGTGCTCAAACCTGGGAGTAGTCTTGGGGACCCCCTGATGCAGATGTCATTAGAAATGAGGCTGTAGTAGCACAGTGTATTGGACCCCCCTAAACACCTCCGTCGCCCCTGTGCCCTTGACCGCACAGGACTCAGAGCACAGGCTGTGCGTCTCAGCAGGGCTTGTGTCTCAGAGAAAGGACAGGAGGCAGGGGTCTGACTGAAGCAGGAAGGATGCAGGCTAGAGGAGCTGGGAAGGTATACGTCCCCTAGAGACAAGAGGCTGGAAGATCAGGGATGCTAGAATTGGTGGGGAGGGCATGCAGGAAGAATCTGCCTGAAGGAGCACATGCCCCAGGGGAGGACCAGCCCCATCGCTGTTCTGTGGACCACTGCCAGTAGTGTGGTTCTCCTCCAGGCAAGGGTCAGGACTCACCCAAAGGTGAGGCAGACAGGTGGAGAAAGTCAGGTAGGGAGAAAGCTCCAAGGGCCTTGCCTGAGAGCCTGAGTTCCGGTCTTGGCTGCACCACTTACTAGTAGTTTGCTACTGGGAAAATGATCTACTTCCTTTGTGCCTCAGTTGCTTCATCTTTAAATTGGGGATATTAATATCCTCTACCGCATAGGTTGTTGGGAGGCTTAGGTAAAATAATGTTTAGAACATAATGATTAGGTAAATGCTTAGAACAGTGCCTAAGACTTGCCAAACACTCAATAAACCTGAGCTGTTATGGTGTTGGTGGCAAAGCAGCAAATTTAGTGGCTCAAAAATCACTGCCGCTCAAGCTGGGCAGCAGAGCCTACTCACAGTTGACAGGTGAGGAGAGTTACCCCCAGGATCATAAAAACGAGTTGAAATCGTAGCTGCCCAGTCGATCCTCGGGGGATATACTTCCTGCTCTGATTTATTTATTTATTTATTTATTTATTTATTTATTTTTGCGGTACGTGGGCCTTTCACTGTTGTGGCCTCTCCCGTTGTGGAGCACAGGCTCCGGATGCGCAGGCTCAGCGGCCATGGCTCACGGGCCCAGCC
The DNA here is from genome assembly GCF_964165515.1 of Mesoplodon bidens. NCBI lineage: Eukaryota > Metazoa > Chordata > Mammalia > Artiodactyla > Ziphiidae > Mesoplodon > Mesoplodon bidens. The sequence continues at coordinate 42,004,919 of NC_138171.1, forward strand.
GCTCCACGGCATGTGGGATCTTCCCGGACCGGGGCACGAACCCGTGTCCCCTGCATCGGCAGGTGGACTCTTAACCACTGCACCACCAGGGAAGCCCCCTGCTCTGATTTTTGCCCTGCAACTTCTCCCTGTGGGTCCGGACTTGACTCTGACCCTGAATTTGGATTTTCTGGCCTCTCACTGGAAAACGTCTGGAGGCTTGTCTTTGAAACTCTGGACCTGGCCAGGCTGCCAGGCACACCCCAGCCCTGTACAAAAGGCCAGCCTCATGCTGATCTTCCGGGTTCCATCCCGGGTTGCCAAGCTCCCTCCTCCTACCCAGCTGCTCCCTGTGAGTCAAAGCTGTTCTTAGTATCTCATCCCCTCCTGGCCTCCTCTCAAAGCCCACAGTGACAGAATTATTCTGCTCTTTTGGACCCAATCTGATGTGTGGATGGCAGGGATGCAATGCAGTCATCCTATCCATTAAAGGCTGACTCACGCGCTGCTGCTGATTCATGGTACCCAAGCCCTCCCATCACTGTAGCCTGTGGGCACAATGTCTGATTAGGAAAAGAGCTATATGGCCATTTCCCCAGTCCTGCGACCTGAAGGTAGGGGTGGGGAGACACGGAAAAGTGAAAAACAGAACAGTACACTTGCCAAAGGACTGTTGCAGACAGCAGGTACTCTAGAGGTGGAGAGCCGCTGTGCTGAACTGGCCAGAAGACTCATGGAGGCTGCAGCTAACCCCATAACATAGAAGGGCTTGAGCAGAAAGGAACAGAGGATGGCATAAACACAGAGGAGGAAGCACAAGTGCTCTTGGCATGTGGGTGAGGATTCACAGAAGGGATTGTAGATAAGACATTTGGGAAGCTAGGAAGGGGCCAAGTCTCTGCCAGCCTTGACTGTTGCCCGGGAGTTTGGGATCCATCAGGCAGGTGTTGGGGATGCCTTGAAAGTGAGCATGGGAGTGACCTTTGAGAGGCTATGGCCCGTACCCTTGGAGGTGGCTGGGAGAAAGCATTTCAGGGACGGTGTCTTGAGGCAGAACCAGCTGGTTTCATTGTGCTGGCCGTCCTGTCTTCTTCCTCAGAGCAGAGACCTTTAAAAAAAGAATGATTTCATTAAGGAAAAAAAAAGCAGCCAAAGTCCCGTTCCTGTAGAGTATTGCTTAATTCCATGTGTTACATCTCCATGTAATTATCAACTCATCAGCCTTGGAAGGAAATAACGGACTGCAGTTGATTTCACTGAGCCAGGAAGCGAGTGAGGGTGTGTGAGAAACAGCTTTCTTCTGAGCTTCTGGGGGTTCTGGATCCAGTGAAACCCCTTGCCAGCCTCTGAACCCTGGTGACTACTTGGCCTTTATGAAAAACCACTTCCTCGTGTCATTATCTCTGGGATGGCAGGACAGTACAGTCCATGCTTCATGTGCTCTGGCTATTAGTCCAGTACGTTTCCCACACCCCAAGTCTGCTTGGCCAAGGTTATCAGTCCTGGACACCTGCTGCTTTGTCAATTTGATTCCTGAATGGAATTCCAGAGGCTTTTTAGACCCGTGTGGGTTGAAGAGGTGATAGAAGGAAGTTTTCCTTCATGAGCTTCTAGGTCAAGCATCTATAAGACCATGAGATAAGATCATAATATAAATCTTTTTATAAGATTTAATATGTCTTCTTATACTAAAGGAGTGTTTCTTTTTTCTCCTTGAGTTGTGTTAGAAAAGCCCTTCTTGTTATCCCAGCTCGGTATATGCCAGGCCCAGGAGGGGATGGGGACATGCCAAACTGCTGCAAGAATATTTTGGGGAAAAGAATCCCATCCTGTTACATGTTCTCCTGTTAGGAGAACAAAAGAAAAGTTTTAGAGGGAAAGCTTGGCAGGCTGTCCATAGAAGCATCCAGAAAAGAGCAGCTATATACCAACCTCACTCAAGTAATACCATGTTTGAACATTAACCATCTCCCGACTGTCCTTCAGTGCATTAACCCCAACTTACTTAAAAATAGAATAATTAGAATGTGACATGTGCAAAGTAAGCGTAGCTCAAATGGGTCCTGCCCCAATTTGGAACTGAGAACAACAAAGATGGTTAGTGTTGTATTTTTAAATGAAACTAAGCAAAAGCAAATTTTGTTTCTGACTTTAAAAGCCAACAGGTTCATGGTATAAACATGAAAAAAATTTCAAAGAAGAAAATAAAAATAACCCACAACCTCAAAACTGGAAATAATGATTGGTAACATTTTTAGCATATTCCCTTCCAATATATATATATACCATATATATTTAAATAAAGAGATCATACATTAATACCATAGTATTTTGGCTTTTTTTTTTTTGAACACAGGTCATTTTATGCTGTTGATAAACTGTCTCATTATGGTTCCTTCTTTATGTCTTTAGCAGTAGAAGATATTTTCTGGTAGGTTCTGGTCTTTTTCATCAATGGCTGTTGTGCATATAGTTGTGATTTTGGTGCACCCATGAGAGGAAGTGAGCTCAGGGTCCTTCTACTCTGCCATTTTGGCCCATCTCCTGAGAAACTGCATTTTGACTTTTTTATTAGCATTAAATTCAGTATTTTTTAAAATGATGTTTTAATAGCTGCATACATTTCATCATGGGAATATGCCAAAATATATTTAACTATATCCCTATTGATGGAAATTCAGAAGGTTTCCAGTCTTTCTTCATGATAAGTAATGTTTTGATTTAAAATTTTATACAAAAACATTTTTTTAAAAATCTTTATTTCTTTTTCTTTTCCCTTCTGACTGCTTATAAGATTTTGTCCCTGTTTTTTTAACTTTTTAAATTTCACTATGACCTGTCTAGGTGTGGATTTCTTTTTGTTTGTTTGTTTTTTATTCTGCTTAATATTTGCTGGGCTTCTTGAATCTATGGGTTGATATCTTTCTTCGGTTCTGGGACATTCTCAGTCATTACCCCTTCAAATATTGCCTCGCCCTATTTCTTCTCTTCTGGGATTTCTGAAGCCTATGTCAGACCTCATCATTGCATTCTCTGTTTCACTTATCCTCTTTCATGTATTTTCCATCTTTTTATCTCTGTGCTTCTTTCTGGAAATTTTCTTTTGATCTATCATCTACTTCAATAATGTTCTCTTCAGCCATGTCTAATCTGCTATTAAACTACCCAGTGAGGTCTTAATTTTACTCAACTTTTCATTTCTAGATTTTTCTCTTTTTTTCAAACCTGATGTGTCACTTTTTGTAGTTTCTAGTTCTCTGTTGAAATTTTTAAGTTTTTTTTATCTCCTCAAACATAGTAAACACAGTAAACATAGATATTTTGCAATTAATGTCTGATAATACCAATATCTGTAGGTCCTGTGGCAACCTTTCCCTTGTCTCGTACTTCCACAGGTCAAACTTTTGACACCTTGATTCCTGATGCTTCTAATCATCTTTGGTTTTATGTTAGAGATTGCATTTGAAAACTTATTTACTGAATTAATTTGAAACCTAGGGAGGTATGATCTGCCTATAGTGAAAATTTTTGCTTTACTTCTGTAAACACGGGAGTGCTAGCAGCCCTGGTGCCCTTAAGTGAATTTTAAGATTTGAGGTTCTCTGGACCACCCAGATGACATGAAGCAGCCTGGCAGCCTGTGGGATGGCAGGTTGATTTCCAGTAGACAGCTGCTCTAAGGACAGCCTTTCAGAGTCCTAGACAAAAATGGAGGGTAGCTTCTCAGGTTGTTCATCCCTGGGGAACCCTGAAGTCCAACTTTTAACTCCCTAGTCTTTTGAGGTTGCTCCTCTGTATTCACTGCTGAGGTTCACATTCCTAGTCCTAATCTTCAGGCCAAAAATGCAACCTCAAAAGGGGACTCAGCCTCTCAGCTTCCTTTCTGGACTAGTACATACCTCTGACCTCTGAGCAGAAACAAACCCACTGCTGGGCTTCTCTCTCTTTGTTCCATTCTCAGCAAGATCTCAACTCAATCATTTCCATTTGTTCGTCTTTAATGGTTTTATTAAGATTTAAATTTTTTGCCTAGTTTCTTCCATTGTTCTCACCTAGAGAGTTGTGCAAATCACATAATCTGATATTCTCAGAGGCAGACGTCATTATTATTCTCTAGGATGTATTCCTAGGAATGAAATTTCTAGGTCCAACACATGTCCATTTCTGAGACTCATGTGACATGTTGCCAAATTATTTTCCAGAAAATTTGTTTCTCTTATGTGACTCCTTTGTTCTTTTTCCCTCTTTGTTTTCTCTTGGTGTCTTAGAGTCCATTTATTTTTCTAAGTACTCTAAATACTTCTTCTAAGTACTCTGTAGCAGGTTTTACATTGCAGTTGCAAGTCAGATGTAAAAAATATTGGCTTATTTTTTTCATATTTGAATTCAGCTTGGTCTCTAACTCCCGTTTCACTGATGATGGAAACGAAAACTAATCATGTCACTTCAAGGTAACTCAGTTTCTTCCAATTTAAATCCCCATCTCTTTGAAGTCAGTTGCTCAGCAAAATCAGGATTAAACGGGTTATATTCTTTGTAAGGGCCACTCTTCCTCCTCAAAGGGTTTCCTTCTCTTGCCTCCCCTCTTAAATAGCACTTAGGAGCAAGGGGAGCTGGCCATGGGGAGAGGTGCTGGGCTGCAGGCTGCCCTCTGGAACCTTCCTGGCCCCTGCTGATTCATCTCACACATCCCCATCTTTAGAGCTTTCCCCCTCTGTATTCACTGCTGATGTCCTTGGTGTTGGTCTTGAACTCTGGGCACAATATCTACCTATTTTGTGCCCTCCAGTCTCCTGACTCCTTGTGATTCAGCCTGATAACTATTTTGCCACCCCTTCCCTGGGGAATGCAGGAACGTCAGGATTCCGTGCCACACCAGGAGCTGGCTGTGAGCACTGGGAATGCTATTGTAGGTCTTCTTTCTGCCTAAATATCTCTCCATCATATCTGCCCCACTCTGGGCACCCTGCAACACTTTCTCCCTCCCCCCAGAGTTCTAGGCAGCAAGCAAAGCATCATCTCGGCTGCCTTCCTAGTCTATTTGCAGGCTTTCTCTCCCCACCCTGACTTCCAGCCTAAGCAGTAAGACTAGACGAGGTCTTCTCTCAGGACTATTCTTTTCTCCACTCCCACTTCAGCCTTCAACCCCAACCTAGGAAAAACTAGCCTCCTTTTGGGATTGGAAACATCCCATCTGTCATGGTTCTCAACCCTCGTTGCACTTTTGACTCAAACATGGATGTAGAACAGTTGAATCAGAGTGTCTGGAAGGGAGCCCGAGCACAGGTAATTTTTCAAAGCTCCCCAGGTGAGCGTAAGGTGAGTGAGCATCGAGACCCACAGCCCTGTTACACCTTCCATCCTCTGGCTTTGCCTGACCGCCATCCTTGATATTTTCAGGGATGTTCCCAGTTTAGAAAACACTTTCTCCCATGTCTGGCTCATGCTCATGAAATCCTGGCTTTGAGACTGTTTCAGAAGTTAGCTTCAAGGGTTGGTTTTATCGTCACAACCTAAAATTCACATCTTTCTGCTTCTTTTCATCCTAGTCTTAAAGCATCCCAGTCCCATCTCAAAGCTACTGATCTCAGGTGGCCTCAGCCTGCAGCGGCTTGAAGCAGGATTTTGGTTCCCAGCCAGAGACAGAAGTCAGGGCGCAGCAGTGAGAGAACTGAATCCTAGCCACTAGACCACCAGGGACCAGTGGCCAGTGACAAGGCCCTGGCCCATCAGCTGTATAGAAATGAATTTCCACATAGAGACAGAACATAGTGAAACATGTAAAGTGTTTATTAGGAGGAAAAAGAGTACATGTGGATAGACACACGGGTGGACTCAGAGAGAGAGTCGCGTCCTTGTGGTAGTTTGAATCACTTATACGGGGCATTTCTTCCGGGTTTCCTTTGACCAATCATCTTGCTTTGCCTGAGATGAGTCCATATTTGGTACATCTCATTTACTTACTTTTAATTTTATGTTATCCCATAGAGCCTGCATTTATATAGGATGTTCTAAAATCTTCTCAGGAAAATTCTCCAGCATGCACAAATCTCAACACTCTTCTTTTTGTACAGGAGGAAAAATAATTTTCCCTCTACCCTTCTAGGTTCTCAGCTGAGAACCACCCCCCCCACCCCATAATAAAAAGACAGATTAATAGGAGAAAAACAAACATCTGTTTAATAACCTGTATGCCTTGGGTATTCATGGAGATACCCAAGAACACTGAGTAATTCCCAGAAATGGCCAAAGCCACCACCTGAAATACCATCTCCAGCTAAAGACAAAAGGAGGTGTTGGGGAGCAGGGAGGCCTGTTGATGGAAGGTGAGCAAGAAAAGCACAGTAAACAAAGGTAAGGTTTGTTACATAGATTTAAGCTGGTGTCTTCTCCATTGGGGAGGGTTTATAGAGATTTAGGGTCATCCTTCTCTTCCTGGTGCAGAGAGGGAGACACCCTTACAAATGGAGATTTCCTTTCTGAATGTAAACTTCTCTTTCAAAAGAGTTACTTTTAGATTTTTCAGAGCTTCTCCTAAATCTGCTGTTTCTTAAAAATAACCAGCTCAAGATAATCCTGTGCCAAGAGGCGTATCTTGCGGGGGGGGCACATTCTGCTGCTCTTCACTTTCTTTTATAGAACAACATGTGTGTCGAGAGCCTGATGCCATTTTCAAGTGTACGGCCCAAAGCATTTATCAAATTTGTTCTTACATCAGCTCTGGAAGCTGCAGCAGGACTGTTATCCCCCTTTAACAGATGAGAAAGAGGCTCATCCATCTTCCAAGTCTTTCTCTCCCCTGAGGACCTTATCTATCCTTCTCCAAGTTCCTTTCCACCACTCGCCAGGTAGGTACCAAGTTGCTCCACGTGGCATATGGATTTCCCTCCAGGGCTCCTGTTCTAGAACAGAATTCAGCAAAATTTTTCTGTAAAGGGACAAATAGTCAATATTTTTAAGCTTTAAGATCCAAGGCACACTAAATCAAAGCTATTATGTAGGTACTTTTGAACAAGAGTGAAAACCAACTTCCACAAATATTTTACTGGTGAAATTCAAAATATAATAATAACGAGTTCAATTTTTTGGAGTCCGGGTCTGCTAATGAGGAAAATTGAATTTTTGCTGGGGTAGGGGTAGCATTTTGCTTCACTGAGATTCAAAGCTAGTGCTTCCATCTTCAAATGGGTTATAAATGTTCGTCTGTGAAAAATGTTCTTAGCTCTCTGTCTGGACAGAAACAGCCAGAACCTTGCTCTGGACCTTTCTTCTTTTTCTCTTCCCCAAACATTCACTGAATCTATGTTTCATCTCACTAGATAGCATATGTCATATATATATATATATATATATATATATATATATATATATATGCGCCATATATATCGATGGCTGATAACGACTTAATGTGTTACCACTTCTTCTGAAACTTGATGCTTTTACAAAAATAGCCTTCAAAGGATACTTTGCAAATCAGTTTCTCAAAGCCTAAAGAAACTATGATTAGCAAAGAGCAAAAGTGTTATGCTGAGAAAATTATTTATAGGAAACATCTTGCTGCAGAGTTTTGTTAGGGTCTTTGTTTTAATAAATCCAGCCCAGGCAAATCAGTGAGCCAAGGAAAGGCGTTTGGGACTGGCAACTTCAATCCCCACTGACACTTTCTGCATCTGTGAAAAATCGCACTGCAGAGAGATGAGCACTGCCTTTATCCTTCACAAGGAAAGGCTCTTAATACCCAGACAGTTCACTTCCCAATCTGGAGGAAGTTGTTTCAGCGTGAATTATCTTTTCAGCAACAAAAGGGAACGTGTTACCTCTATTTAACAGGCGAAGCACTGGCCTTTGGGCCCTATTTTCTGGTGGGATATTTGTGTGCTGGATCCAGCATTTGATTTTTTAGAAAGGCAGCGGTACTTACCCTTTTGGTATTTATATGTATAGCAGAGGCAAATGGAACTCTGAGTATTAAATTACTGTACTGTGCCAGTTGAGAATTTTATGAGAGCCAGCCAACTCCTTCCCCCAAATTGTATTTTTACTGTTCAGCAGCTGCAAGTTCCCAGGAATCTTCAAAGCAGGGCCACTTATTTTACCCAGTGCGAGAGCTCTTAGCTGCTGCCTGTGTTCAGTGATCTCGTCTGGGAGGCAGCGGGATACCTAGGACGCTGTGGGATCAGACACCACCAGGTTGCTCCTAGCTCCAAACTTATTTGCATGTGTCTGCCCTTGGACAGCTCACTTAACCTCTAGCCTCAGTTTCCTTGGCTGGAAAGTGGGGCTAATAACTACCAAGTAGAGCTGCTTTGAGGATTAGGTGTAATTATGAATTATACTCCTGCGGCGCCAGATGCGTCTGCAACAGGGCACTGTTGGCCTGGGTGATGCAGTGCCTGCTGAGTTCTCCTCTCCCGTCCCCGCCCTGTCTTTTGGTCACTTTAGCAAACCAGTGTCTGTGCCAGAGGGTGACTGAGGAAGGTGACATCCACATCAGGAACTTGTGTTTATTAGGAAATGGTGTAAAAGAACTCATGGTGTGTGATGTTATAATAAAATGCACTGAAATCAGTGCATTTTTGATTAACCAAGCTACTTATTGCTGAAAAACGTGATGGGACCCCCAAAATACCCAGTGCTGGCTGGGCTCTGAGAACGGGATTTGCAGAAATTCATGCAAAGACAGCTCCAGGGATGGCAATGAGTTGTCTATGTTTTTCCTACAAATGGGGCCTTGGTGTTAGAAGCTTCTCAGCTGACAGGCCTGGATATTAGCTGAGGCAGATCTGGGACCAGGGGAAACGGCAGGGGTTGAGTCTGAGGACAAAGAAAGGCAGCTTGGCCCAAAGAAAAGAGAAGAGAGAAAACAGGGTAAGCTCCGGACCCCTGAACCATCAGCCAGACATGCCTTTGGAGAGGTGGCCACTGGGCTGGCAGTGGTGGGGGGCAGTTGGGAGCTCCAAGAGCGGCAGGAGGTAAGAGGTGGGCAGGGCAAAGCAAGGGGCAGGCAGACACTCCAGCCCCTGTAGCCACCATGGTGACCTAGACAGCCAGCCACGCTGTGACACGCACACACCCCGGTGCCCCGGTAAGAGCCGTCGCTGAAAAGGGGAGGAGGGAAGACCCTTCCCGGTGGGGGCTTTGTTCTGAAGACAGCTCATCACCGTGTCCACATGCCACAGATCCACAGTGTCCATTTCTAGCTCCTTCTTTCTCCTGCACCCCTGGAGTCTGCTCTTTCCACTCCAACAGCCTTGCGGACGCATATAGATACAGACATATAGATACATAGCTGTAACTCCATAGCTTCAACCAGAAGCCATTTTTACTGAGGAACACCAAGAAATAGTGCTTGCTTTACTTCCCCACTAGGACGATCTCTTAGTGTGTTTTTATCTCCTCAAGTGCTTGGTACATAGTCTAACAAAGGCATCCTCCATTGCCTGGTAATGCTTGTTGACCAGATGAACAAGTGCACAAATGAGCAGCCACACTTGACCCCTACTCAGAGCCCTTCTGTGCAGTGCGGATAAGGCATTGAGTTGAACAAGTGCCAGGAGCAGCAAGGAGGTGGGATCTCACACATTTTCTCCTGGACTTCACAGGCAGAGGCACAGACTGACCCTGACCTCAGGGCTGAGAGGAGGTGACCTCTGCACGGCTGGGCCATCTGCGGGGCTAAGTGTCCTTCACCCGTCACTGCAAGTTGGACAGGCATTTCTCTTGGGCCACTGTGACTGCCCCACTCTCTTCCCTGGGGTGTTTTCATACACCCACCCCTGATACCGACCTCAGACTTCACACCTTTATACCATGTTGTGTACTAGACTTCCTTATTTCTCTTTCCTTCTAGAACTCAGGCTTCCTTCGCTGCCTGTCTTGTTCTAGACCCAAAATATTTCCTGGAGTGACACCATTTGCCAGGATACTCCCTCATCAGCTTCTCCCCTCTGTCCCCCTCCCACTCTGTTCCCCTCCCCCTCAGTTCCCCTCCCCCTCAGTCCTTCGTCCCTCTGCTTTTCTTTAAAGTTCTTGATAGCACCTCACACGTGTTGAGTACCTTGTCCTGCACCGAGACCATGTGTTTTCATCACCTCATCAGATTCTAACCACAATCCTATTAGGTCTCCAGGGCAGAGTCTCATGCCCAGTTTACTGATGAGGAGACTGAGTCACAGATGGTTGGGCGACCACCCAGCAGGACGTTTAGATTAATGTGCTTTCCCTGAGCCCTGGGGCCGGGTGTCCCCACCCATCCTAGAGTGAGCACCTTGGTGCTTGGGCCATTTATCCCAGATTGTGAAAATATGGTGTTTGGGCTAAAACTGGAAGCATCTTGGGATGGTATCTCTAGAGTGCTAGAAAATCTGTCTCCATGAATAGAAGGTAAGGATGGAGATAGAACCACCCCTGCAGTCTCCTGCCCTCTGTTTAACGGCAACTGGAAAATTGGGGTTCCCATTTATAATGTAATGTGACAATCAAAGGAAGCCTGAGGATTATTATCACCAGTTCCACATTTTTTTATTGTGGTAAAGTACATATACAATTTACCATTTTACATGTATAACTCAGTGGCATTTAGTACATTCATAATATTTTGCAACCATCACCACTATTTACTTCCAGAATATTTTCATCCAAATGGGAACCCTGTACCCATTAAACAGTCACTCCCTACTATACCCGCCCCCCTGCCCCTGGCAACCACCAATCTGCTTTCTATCTCCATGGATTTCCCTGTTCTAGATGTTTCATGTAAAGGGAATCATATAATATATGACCTTCTTTCTTCCGTTACTTAACATGATGTTTTCAAGGTTCATCCATGTTACAGCATGTCTCAGAACTGTAATCCATTGTACAGGTGGACCATATACATTTTGTTTATCCATGCATCCATTGATGGACATTTGGGCTCAGCCTTTTGGCTACTGTGAAAGATGCTACTGTGAACATGCATGTACAAGTTGTTGTTGAAATACCCCTTTTCAGTTATTTTTGAGTGTATACCTAGGAATGTAGCTGGAGCAGAGAGGGCAAGAAGAAACTCAGAAACACAGACTATCCAGATGGAGCCTTGGAGGCTGTTGTGAGACCCTGACTTTTACTCTGAAGGAAATGGGGAATCATTGGAGGGTTTCCAGTAGACGCATAGTCTGATCTGACTTATGTTTCAATAGATCATTGAGAGTTGGCTGCAAGAGAGCAGGGTGAAAGCCAGTTGGGAGCCCTGGTGGTAATCCAGGCAATATGATGATGATGGTTCAGATTACATGGTGGCAGTGAAGATGGTGAGAGGTCCTCAGATCCCAGATGTATTTTGAAGGTAGAGCCATAAGAATTTCTGACCAGTTGGCGCCAAAGCCGACACCAAGGTTTTTACCCCAACATTTGGAAGAATGGAGTTGACATTACCTAAGATAGAAAAGATAGGTGGGACGGGTTTGAGTGGAAGGAAGGTTAACGATTCCTTTCCAACTGTGTCTGAGGGATCCCTTAGACATAATGAGCCATTGAGTAGGCAACTGGATGTACCAGTCTGCAGTTCAGAGGAAACATTCAGACTGGAGTGTAAATTTGGAAGTTACTGGAATATAAATGCTATTGAAAGCCAAGAAAGCAAACATGATCACCAAGGAATGAATGCAGATGGAGCAGAAAAGAGATCCAAGGTCTCTGCCCTGGAGTCCTTCTACCTTGAACATCAGAAAGCAAAGGAAGAGTCAAGAAGGAAGATTGAAAGGGGCGTCCAGGAAGACAGCCGGGCATGGAGAGCCTGCTTCCAGGGAAAGGGAACGATCTGCTGTATCAGATGCAGCTAGGAGGGCAGACGTGACGAGGACTGAGAATTGGCCAATGGATTTAGGATGAGTTGTCTCTGACCTTGACAAATGCGCTTGCCGTGGAGCAGTGAGGGTGAGAGCCTGGTTGGGTGGCTTAGAAGAGAACTGCAGAGAAAATTGGAGACATTAGATGTACACAGCTCTTTAATTTAATTTATTGATTGATTGATTTTTGGCTGCATTGGGTTTTCGTTGCTGTGTGCAGGCTTTCTCCAGTTGCCGAGAGCAGGGGCTACTCTTCGCTGCGGTGCACGGGCTTCTCATTGCTGTGGCTTCTCTTGTTGCGGAGCATGGGCTCTAGGTGCGTGGGCTTCAGTAGTTGTGGCACGTGGGCTCAGTAGTTGTGGCGTACGGGCTCAGTAGTTGCAGTGCGCGGACTCAGTAGTTGTGGCTTGTGAGCTCTAGAGCGCAGGTTCAGTAGTTGTGGCACATGGGCTTAGTTGCTCCGCGGCCTGTGGGATCTTCCCGAACCAGGGCTCAAACCTGTGTCCCCTGCATCGGCAGGCGGATTCTTAACCACTGTGCCACCAGGGAAGCCCCTACACAGCTCTTTAAAGGGGCTTTGCTGTAAGGGGGAGCAAAAAATGAGAGGCAGCTGTAAGGGAAGTGGGTCAAGAGGGGAATTGTAGACTGTGAGCTGCTAGGAATGAGCCCGCCCAGGATGGAAGATGATACTGTACAGTGTTGTTCTAACATGTACTCAGGGTTTTTAAGTTCAGATATGGCGAGGACAACAGATTATTGCCATTAAAAAGATAGTTTGTTACCCACAGTTTCCAAGAGAAGGAGGCCTGCCATGCCACACAGGGCCATCTGGGGAAGCATCTGGGGCAGTTAGGAGGAGAAGTGAGGAGAAGGCAAGAGCCCAAGTCTTTACTGTAGTTTCTTCCTGAAGAAATGGGCGAGGCAACGTAAGCAGCTGATCTGGCTTCGGATCAGCTAGTTGGAACATTTTGGGGTGTAGGGGACTGTCTCCAGTTATCTGGTTCCTGGCCCTGGGATGATCAGGGTAGAGGACTATTGCTTCCTGGAGTGTAAAGACCAGGTAGAGGAGGTGACTGGGAGTGTGGGCTCTGGGCTGGTTAGTTTGCATAGGAGAGGCATCCTCTCCAGCTGGTTTTTTGCTGTCTCTAAGAATTGGCGAGTTCTGGGAGGGGCAGTCTCTCCCCAGTCAACAAGGCCCCAAGTGCCAAAGCATCAAGAATACAGAAAATAAGAATAGATATTTCATACAGGTGTATTTAGGGGAGGGGGGATGGCTGAAGTGAGATCCTTGAGCAGCAAGAGAGGATGGGTGCAGAGGTTGGCCTCAGCTAAGAGCATGGACAGTTCAATTCCAGCAAAAGGGAGGCAGGCGGGTGATGGGGGCTGCTAAGTGGGTGGACGAGGGAGGTGGGGACATTCGCTTTTGTTTGCTGCTTTCTTAGGGAAGTGGGAAGGAACGTGGCTGCTTGAGAGGGAGGAGGTCGTGTGGGAGGTTTGCGGAGGAAGGAGAAGCTGGGGCAGAGTCTCCTAGGAGAGTCAGGCTGGAGTGGCTCGGGCCCTGGAGCAGGACTGTAGGACACCGCTGAGGACCCACTGGACACACACAGCCCTGAATTTAAAGCCAAATCAGCTTGTGGAGAGTTGTACTTATCAGCATCAGGGTTCTGCCAACAAAGCAAAGTGGGAGTGAGGAAGCCAGGGCACTCTTACAATAAGCAACCATGGCTTTGAGCTTGGGGGTGTGGGAAAAACACAAGAGGAGGGGTTCCACTGTCAAGGTGGCAGTGCCAGTGGACTGCAGGTCCCAGTGGGGTGGATCCAGTGAACTTGAGGAGGTGAACTGGAATGATAGGGGCTGGATGACAGAGTTGAGAGCTTACGGCCAGAGAGCACAGATGAGTTTGTTGTTTTCTTATTGTTGTCAAGGTATATTTTCTGTAAGACATATATCTTTGTTTTTTGCAACAAAAAAGATAAGTATGTTTTGAGGGATGGGTAGGATTCGGGCAGACGGAGGTGGTCTTGTGGAGGACATTTCTGGAGAAGGACGTCCAGGCATAAGTTGGGACACGTTTCCCGAACAATGAATTGCCCAGTGTGGTCAAGCCATGGGCAGGCATGCTAAGGAAGAACTTTACTTAACTCAGGAGAGCGTAGGGAGCCAGTGAAGGGTTTTGAGGGTGGACACATCTAGAACACAGGCGGGCCCTTTGTCACCAACGAGGAGAGGAAGCAGTGTATTGACAAAGCTCTGCATATCTGGGTGGAAACTCCTGGGCCTGCCGTCCTGTCCTCCCCTCTCTCTCCCTCCCTTTCTCCTCTGTCTCTCAGCTGGAACCGTCGTGTATGTTGCATATATTCTCTGGAACAGCAACAATAAAAGCGATTATTTTTAATTTCCGTTCTTCTCCTCCGTAATGGAGCTATTAGACTTTGGCAGATCCCTTAATATGATTATCCTTTTTGAATGATTTCGAACTGAAATGTTTGTGCTGATGGTGGTAATTGCAGTGGAGTTTGAAGATCGAGGCTGTACGCTCACGCTCCAGGAGCTCATGACCCCGAAGTGCCATCCACTGTGGTTTGATGGGCAGGTGAGGATGAAACCTTGGAGGGGAAGTGGGGCCCCGGTGGGCTCTTGGTTCTGCCTGTAAGGACGGGTCTGGCTAACCATGCCACCAGGGCAGTGGGTCCCAGATAGGGCCAGGTGGAGGCTTTCTGTTGGAGACCTGCTTCTCCCGAGCAGTGAGGACAGCTGTCCATCATCAATCCAGAATTCAGAACAGTCATCCACTGAGCAACACTCGCTGGCCCAGCCATGGGTGAGGATACGCCTTTTAATTATTTAGTCTCCACATCGACCAGTGATACATACATCAGTCACCTGCTTGAACCTTGCCCTCCTCCCAGCAGAGTGGGGCAGCCTCGGAGCCCTGCTGTTTGCAGGACTGGGTTCTTGGCTTAGCAGGGAAGCCGTCTCCTCGGGGCTGGTCTCCCAGGCTGCTTCCAGCCCCTCCTCTGCACCATCCCTGTCAAGCTTGGCCTCATTAGAGTCCCAAGATGTGTACCAGCGCCCAGGCACCCTCTTGACACGGTGGCAGGTGTTTGACCGTGGCCTTTAGGGGACCTTTCCACATGCCACCAGCAGCAGTAATGATCACAGGCTCCTTCCACATCTTCGTTGCGTGAGGACCAGCCTCCTGCCCTTCATCTTTGGGTTCTGACAGCCCGCCAGGCTGCAGACAGCAGCCTGCTTGTCTGTGACCTCTTTGTGGGGCCTTGTGACAGCTGGGTGGCTGCTGTGGCCTAACTTTAATGAGGAGGCGCTAGGGGACCTCTCCATCCTGTCGTGGGGAATCCTAGGGCTTCTGCTGTGGGACCTGCTGGAATACGCTGAATAGAGCTGTGAGCAGCAGGTAGAGGACCCAGGGTGACTCATCCTGTGAATCCATCTCTCGTCGCCACCGCAACCAAACAATGTCATCCAGATAAAGCCAGTTATATGAAAAGATCAGGCTGCGTGATGGCGAAAGATGTTTCCTAAAGGGCGATCTGAGAGGTATCAGGAAGGAAGAAGCGGCCTGTGTCCTTGACAGTGAAAGTCCTGTGCTTTGAATCCTTCCCTCCTACTCTTCCTCTTCCTCCCCCCCTTTCTCTTCCTCCCCTCCCTCCTCCTTCTCTCCCTCTCCTTCCCTCCTTCTTTGTTCATCCCTCCCTCCCTCCCCTAGCGACCACACACTGTCCTGCTGCCCTTGGCTTCTGGTTCAGGTCAGCTAGTTTGTCCCTGGGGCATCATGGGGCCCTTCCCCACCAGGGGCGGTCGCCAGATCTGTTACACTCATTCATTCATTCAACAGTATCTAGCTCTGTGTCAGCAAGACACTCACTCCTGGGAATACAACGAGAAATTAGGGGGATAACTTCTCTGCTCTTGGAGACCTGGCAGTTCAAGAGGGAGATGGCTCCATAGGCTGGTTCTGCTGGTACAAACACAAATTCCTAAGTCCCGTCTCTGTAAGTCTGGTTCCATGGTCTGGGCTGCACCCAGGAATCTGCATTTTCTAAGGAGCCCTCCGGGTGATGCTGGTGTAGGTGGATCCTGAACCAATCTCAGAGAAACATGCTTTTCAGCCATGGGGCTGTGCCCAGAGCCACCCCTTTGAGAGTGTTTGTTGACTGCTGTACCCTGTGATTCTAACTGCCCTGCTTGCCCTCGAGGGGTTAGAAAGCACAGCGTCTTAGAGCAGGATCTTAATTATGCATGCGTGTTAACATTGGGAATTTTCAGACCTTGAGTTTAGGGGTTGGAGAGACCGTTCTAACTTCTCAGAATTTCTTGATGTGCTCAGCAATGGCTCTAGAAAACTGAGGTGACACCAGCAC
Organism: Mesoplodon bidens; assembly: GCF_964165515.1. NCBI lineage: Eukaryota > Metazoa > Chordata > Mammalia > Artiodactyla > Ziphiidae > Mesoplodon > Mesoplodon bidens. The sequence continues at coordinate 42,021,109 of NC_138171.1, forward strand.
TGACTCCCGTTCCCCCTTCTCTGCAGACTCCCCCCCTCCCAGGACCACATGTCCCATCTCCAAGCACACATGTCACTGGCATTTCTCCATCACTCGAGTGACCCTGGCTTGTAACTCTCCCAGAGTGAATCTTCCCTGAAGTTTGCCTCTTCTGGCTGTGTGATAAAACATCCACCCTCCCCCAGATCATAAGTAGAGGGTGGGGGAGATAGCACGTCTCATCGGCACCATTCAGTTGCAAAGAACAGAAACCTGTCTAATACACACGGGTTAAGTCAAGGAGGACAGATCGGGCTTCCCTGGTGGCACAATGGTTGGGAATCTGCCTACCAATGCAGGGGACACGGGTTCAAGGCCTGGTCCAGAAGGGTCCCACATGCCGCAGAGCAACTGGGCCCATGCGCCACAACTACTGAGCCTACGCTCTGGAGCCCGTGAGCCACACCTGCTGAGCCCGCTGTGCCACAACCACTGAAGCCTGCGCACCTGGAGCCCGTGCTCCGCAACAAGAGAAACCACCACAATGAGAAGCCCGCGCACCGCAACGAAGGGTAGTCCCTGCTCGCCGCAACTAGAGAAGGCCCGCATGCAGCAATGAAGACCCAATGCAGCCAAAAATAAATAAAATATAAATAAATAAATAAATAAAAGGAGGACAGATCGCAAAGACCCAGGGGGCTCGCACATGACCCAGGGGCAGAGAGCGGAGCCAGGCCTGTCAGCAGATGGGCAGCCGAAGACACCAGGCCGCCCCCCATCCCATGGTCTCACACCTCCACCGTATATCTGCCTCCCTCTGCTCAGCCATCCTTGTACAGGGACCACCAGAGCTGCCCCCAGATGGCAGCCTGAGCCCTACAGATGGATGAGACCATCTAGTTCTAGCTCCCAGCACTGTCTCGATCCCAAGTTTCGGGAAAAACATAATCTGATTGACCCCATTTGGGATCTGTGCTCACTCCTGGTTCAGCTAACTGAGATGAGAGTTGGGCTCACGTAGTGCTTTTGCAAGCAAGGGGTCAGCTGCTTCTCAGAGGGACCAAAGGCTGCAGGAAATGACTGACGGTGAAGCAGTTGCTGTCCTGGTGTAACTGGTACAGCTGCCCCAGTAGAGGGCCGTGTCCTGTGTCCATAGGTGTGATTGGTGTGAGCTTCCTGGAGAAACATGGAGGGCAGAGAAGCATTATTTATTGAGCCCCTGCTCTCTGCACTGAGCCCATTGAATATCTTTTCACAGCGATCCTCCACAGAGACTTAACTGGGATCCAGGAGGGTCCATTAACTTCACACAAGTACACTTTCCCACGGCAGCACCCATGTTCATCAAACTAGGTCCGTTCAACTCTGAACACTCACCTTTCCAGTGAGTTCTATTGCTGCCACACCACGTGGGCACTGAGAGGCGTCAAAAATCTGGACATTAAGGTCAAAGTCAAGCTCAAGATCTGGAGGAGCAGACAAGGATCTAACACTGAGGTCTACAGTTCAGCTCAGGAGCATCTCACCGATGAGCTTCCCGGCGGCCCCAGTGGAGTTTCATGGGGCCTCCCGTATGAGACGTCTGTTTCGCCCAGGAAAGCATCTGAACAGCATTTCTGGCGTTTGGCAGCCTGGGGGTTTGCCAGCTCCTTCACGAAGCCATTTCTGAAGAGTGCAGTGAAGCAGAAAGGCTAAAATGAAGGGCTTTGCGGTTGGCTGGGTCCTGACCTCTACTCTGTGATTCATGCCAGGTCGCGAGCTCTCCGCGGGCTTCAGCTGGAGAGGTCCTACCTCCTTCACATGACCATGGATGTTTTTAAGTGAGAGAGTGCGTGAAATGTACTTTGCATTTATGCTTGAGATGTAGTAATTACTCGATAAATCATAGTAATAATAATAATTTAGTTGCTTGAACGCAGGAAGTTATGTCGTGTGTTTCTTTACCCCCTACGGCACCAGTAAAATGCCTTAGAGGCGGCTTCTTCTCCTCCCCCTCCTTCAAGTGAGATACAATTGACACATAACACTGTATAAGTTTAAAGTATACAGCATGTTGATTTGATCTCTGTATTGCAATAAGATAAACACCATAGCATTAGCTAATGCCCCTAACAGCTCACGTAATTATTGTTTCTTTTTGTGATGAGAATATTTAAGATCTCCTCTCTTGGTAACTTTGAAGTATATAAATACAGTTTTTAAAAAAATATTTTATTTATTTAGGCTGCATGGGATCATAGTCGTGGCACAGAGGATCTTTTAGTTGCGGCGTGGAGGCTCTTAGTTGTGGCATGTATGTGGGATCTAGTTCCCCAAACCCAGGCCCCCTGCATTGGGAGTGCAGAGTCTTACCCACTGGACCACCAGGGAAGTCCAGTATTCTTTTTACTTTTTAAAATACATTTATTTATTAATTTATTTATTTTTGGCTGCGTTGGGTCTTCGTTGCTGCGTGCAGGCTTTCTCTAGTTGAGACGAGCGGGGACTACTCTTCATTGCAGTGCGCAGGCCTATCACTGTGGTGGCCTCTCCCGTTGCGGAGCACGGGCTCCAGGCGCACGGGCTTCAGTAGCTGTGGCTCGCGGGCTCCAGAACGCAGGCCCAGAAGTTGTGGTGCACAGACCCAGCCGCTCCGTGGCATGTGCGATCCTCCGGGACCAGGGGTCAAACCTGTGTCCCCTGCATGGGCAGGCGGACTCCCAACCACGGCACCACCAGGGAAGCCCCAAGTCCAGTATTCTTAATGAAAATCACAGTGCTGTGCATTAGATCCCCAGAACTTGTTTATCTTCTAACTGCAACTTTAGACCCTTTGACCAACATCTCCCCAATTCCTCCATCCCCCAGCCTCTGGTAAGCACCGGTCTACTCTCTGTTTTTATGAGTTTGACTGTTTTAGATTCCACATATAAGGGAGTTCTACAGTATTTGTCTTTCTCTGACTTGTTCCACTCAGCATAACGCCCTCAAGGTCCATCTGTGTTGTTGCAAATGACAGGGTTTCCTTTTCGCATGGCTGAGTAATATCCGCGTGTATGTATCACATGACTGTTGCTTCTTTCTCCCTCCCGCAGAACACCAGCCATGATTGGCTGCTCGTTTGTGGTCAACAGGAAGTTCTTTGGCGAAATTGGTCTTCTGGACCCTGGGATGGATGTGTATGGAGGAGAAAATATCGAACTTGGAATCAAGGTTTGTGACACGGCATCCTTTCCTCTTAGTCTGTTTGTGTTTGTGAGCAGAACTGCCTGGTCATTTTTGATGCGTATTTGAAGCTTCTTTAGCTGGTAAATGACAGAATCGTTCACCCCACTTCTGTTCCTAAAGATGTTCCAGCAGGGTTGTCACCCCTCCTCAGACGGGGGGAGACCTGGGCTTCCCCCCTCGAAAGGTTGAACAATTTGTCCATGCCTGGGCGACCCAATCTGGACATTAGCTAGAGAATTTGGTTCCCACTCCCATCCAGTTTTACTGTCTCCTTAAATTTTTCTTAAAATTAAATCATCTCCTTAAATTAGAATTTACATGCTCCTATTTTGACAATTCATGTACATCATAGAATCATAAGATTCCAGAGGAGAGAAGGACCATGTTCTGTGGGGCTCTCCCATTTCTCAGAAACGCTTCTAAGGAGGATGATGGGAGGGGGAAGAGGAAGAAGATGCAGAATGGGCCTCTTGCTGGCCCCCCATTCAGATCAGCTCCACTGCTGGATACTTTAGACACTGGGTATTGCTTAAGATTCTGTTTGAAAGATGGAGTTCACCATAAACAAAAATGTTGGACAAATTGATGCATTCCAACCCCTTCACTTTAGAGTTAAGATAAATGAACCCGAATGAGGGGTGTGGATGGGGGACACCTGGTAACCACTTAACTGGTACGTCCTCCTCCATACTGCAAAGAAGGGGGTCCTGGGGGATGATGCCCAGCTGGGGTCTCTGTGTCCCCACTGCTCCCTGTCCTGAGCTTGTGCATTCCTGAGCCCCTGGGAAGTAGGCTTGTTGGAAATGACTCAGGACACAACTGTAAGGTTTAAGTTTATTGAATTTCTTCCTCCTTCCGCTGCTGGAATCTCCTTCTTGTTCTACCCAGGCAAGTACCCAGTACCCAGTACAAGTACTCCAGTCAAAGCCTGCTCTCTGTGTCAGATTTCACTCTTTATCCCTAACTGCTCAGGACCTTTAAGACACTGCATTGCCCCCTCCTCTACACCTGAACCCCCTTCGTGGAATGGAAGGCTTTATGTCCTCATGATGTAATGAACGTCCAGGCTGCAGAAGCAAAGAGGATGGTGGAGACCTTCCCTGGATCCTAAAATCACTCCCTTTTGGAGACTGTAGACTCTTCCTGTGTTTTCAGTTCCTGGCTGGGTTCTTTCCTAAGTGGAATTTGCATAAGATTTCTTTGAAAGCCGAGCAATTAAAAAGCCCATGAATATGTTATCATAGCTAACATACTTGGCATTTACCCATTTGAAATTTAATTGAAGGAAAAGATTTGGGCCCAGCATGTTGAACTTGGCCTGTAACTTCAGTTTCTGCCCTGCTCCCATTTCCTCATCCCTTCTCATGCTGCTCTTTTCCTTAGCTCTCATCCGCTTCTAGCATGCCAGGGAATTGACTTATTTATTATGCGTATTGTATTTCTCTACCTTTACTAGCTAGATTGCAAGCTTTATGGGGCACAGATCTTTGTGGTGCTCACCTTTGCATCCCAAGCATGTAGAACCATGCTTAACACATGGCTCAATAGGTATCTGTTAGATTGATGACTGAATGCCTATTAGGACTCAACATGCATAGAAGCAGTGACATCATGGAGACAAGCCCGATGGTGAAATGGGAGGTGATAACTTGTCCAGGTACTTATTTGTGAAAGGAAGGAGCTGAAGGCAGCCTTGCATTGAGATGGTTAAGCTTTTTAAATTTTTTATAAATTTTATGATAGTTTATAAAATTATATGTATATTTGTATATAATATGTATACAATTATTAAAATTTATAATAATTTTGTAAATTATAAATTTTAATAATTTAATACTTTTATTAAGGGAGATTTGAATGTCTCTATATGCTGTGAGAAAGAACCCAGTGGAGGGTAAGACTTCACCAACAGAGGGAAGAACAAGATGAGGGAAGGAGCGCTATCCCTATGGAGGCAGGGGCACAGGTGGAGGGGTTATGGGGACAGGAGGGTCCCCCAGATTTGATTGCCATGGCAGGCTGCGCTCTGGGGAGAACAGAGGTGGTGACAGTGGAACCCACTGCTAAGGCTTGCTAGGATGTTGGTCTCCCCATGCTTGCAAAGCAAAGGTCTGGGTGCCAGGCTCTACCAGGCTCCATGTTGATGACAGTGACAGTCCTTCGTGGCTACCCGATCCCTGCAGGAGGGGAGGGGCTTGTCAGTCTTGGCCCTGCAGCATCACAGCCTAGTAGAGCACAGCCCCTGTGCCATGAGCTGAGGGCCCGTGAGTTCCGCTCTGCATCTCCATATGGCAGGCTGGAGCGATGGGGCCCAGAGCCTGCTCTCTGACTTGTCTTCTCTGGGGTAGCTCCGTGCCTGGCTGTTCTCCACGCATCTTTATGAAAGCATCCGGTGGATGGGGCTCGGATCCCACCCTCATGCAATCACTTGCCTCTTATCCCGGGCACGTCTGGCATCCACGCTGGACATTTGGGAATGTTTATGCCTCTTACTTCCCATAGACCATGTCATCCCATGACCTACGAGCTGACTCTCCACAGAAGCCTTGGTTTTCTGCTGATTCTCAAAGCAGGAATTGACTGCTGTTGGTACCCTAAGGGCCAAGGCCTCGGTCCAGGGTCCACGTAGCCACCGTCTACACAGTAGTCTGTGTTCTTAAGGTGTGGTCCATGACCAGTGCATCCACGTCACCTGACCCTTGTTACAAATGCAGGTTCTCGGGCCCCATCCTACACTTACTGACTCTCTGGGGTGGCATCCAGCAACCTGTGTTTTAATAAGCCTTCCAGATGATTCTGTTACACATCCAAGTTTGAGAGCCCCTGGTCTACACCCGACCTTAGCTGGCTTCCTGGCAAATACGTATCTATCCTCAGAAACGAGCCCAGGTGAGGGTCCACATGCTTCAAGGCCCACCTTGAAAAATACATTATTAAGAAAGCCATCCCTGCTGCTTGAAAAAAATCAGAGCTTATGTAATATATGTACACATATATAATTATATAAAGTGTACACACATATATTATATAAATTAACCTATAATAACCTATAAGAAATGACATAAAATTCTATGCTTTAGTTAAGTGGGGAAATTTTAATATGACACCACATCTTTGTAATTTCTTTGACTAAGAAATAGGTCCATCTGTGATCTAATTATTCTCTAACATTTTTCATTACTTTTTAATTCCACCCTCAGTAATTAAAGAATAGGAAGAATAGAAAGTCTCATTGTGGTTCAGGGAAAAAAAACAGTAGGGTTTACTCTAGGGCTATTGTTTGGATGAAAGGCAAGCTTGCCTGTGACCAAAACATTCGATACAGTGGAGGGAAAAAAAAGCTTTTCAGGGCTGAGAAAAATAAATGAGATCAGAAGTTGAAAGGTTTCATCTTGTTCTGAGTAACATTAATCAGAAACTATTAACGAGGCATGTTATAGTAACATGTCTAAATGGTAAGAGGAAAAAAAATTCTCCGAGGAGAAAAGAGCAGATAGATTACTTTTAAGTGGTATAAAATCAGATGGCTTCAGGTTTCTCCAATATATCCGTCTGCTTTGGGAAGAAAATGCACCGTCTTATTCTGAGCTCTCACATAAGAGCATGACATACACCACTGCTGAATCCTGTCTGGCAGCTATTCTGAAAGGAAGGCAGTAGAAAGATGCTGTCAGACACTCAAGCCACCAGAAAAGGTCTTAGCTCACCATGAATCTCAAGAACTGAATAAAAGGCAGAATTTCTATGTGTGTACATTGTCGTTGAAACTATTGTTGAGTCCAGCATTTGAAGGACTGCCTCCTTCAAAGGGCTTAGAAATTATGGGCTGTCTGGGGTGGCCTAAGTCCCAGGGCTCCAGATGAACATGGAATCTCCCTCTCCCACTCTTTGCCCCATCTCTTGTTCTTTTCTTTTTCTTTTTCTTTTTCTTTTTTTTTTTGCTCCCGATCTCGTGTCTTGTCTCTGACAAGCTGGTGGTATAATTCAGTGTGAGTCCAAAGGCCTCATAATCAGGGGGGCTGATGGCATATACAGTCCTGGTCTGACTCTGAATTTTCAAGAATCAGGAGTACTGATGTCTGAGAGTGAAGATGGATAACTCAGCCCAAGTAGAAACATGAAACAGCTCTGACAAGTGCTGTTGACTGATGCTCTGATCCCCACCCCAGCCACTGCTCAGTCCATGGGCTTTGGGACTCATCATCCAGCATCCATTTTAACCATGAAGGATCCTCCCTGCCCTCTATCAGACCCTTGACATCAAAATCCCCAATGTCCGGAAGCCTCTTGTGCCCTTTGTCTTCCATTTGGAACTCTTGGGCTTAAGTCTGCTCTATCTACTGGATGTTGTGATTTGGATAATGGTCACTCCTGGAGGTGACCAAACCATCAGTTCTGTCTCGTTTTCCTAATCCTTAGATTTTATGAGTCTCTGGTTCTTCCTTCCCTATTGGCGTTGGTCATCTCTGGCTATGGGAAGGTCTTCATAGTGCAGGGTTAGAGTATACCTGTGATAAAATTCTGAGCGAAAGTCCCTGGTCTTGTGTAGATAGAATAGGCTTTGGGATTTCACTGACTGGTCTTTAATCTGGATGCATATATTTCAGGTGGCCAACAGTTCAGATGACTGCTTTTGGATATAACGGGGAGCCTTCTCTGCTCTAGCAGACACTTTCGCTAGGGAGACCACAGTAGACAGACATGGTCTCTATCTCCATGAAATTTATAGTCAGGCAGAAAAACCATTCATTTAATGGGATGAGTGTGAAAAGATAGGAGAAGGGGAGAACAGAGGAGAAGATAACGGGAATATATGCTACTCTAAGGAGTTGGGAAGCGCCTCCCTAAGGAAACGATGTTGAAGACTTGAAAAATATGCTGAATTTAGATAGGCCAAGAAAGTGTGGAAGTGGAGTGTAAGAGTAAAAGAATATTCCAGGCAGTTTTGGTTGTATGGGATGATTAAGTTGTAGAGATCTGTTAGACAGCATAGTACTTATAGTTAACAATGCATTGCATACTTAAAATGTTGCTAAGACGGTAGATCTTATGTTGTGTTCTTTTCAAAAAAGGTTTGTTTGCTTGTTTATCTATTGAGATATAATTGACATACATCACTGTGTAAGCTTAAGGTGCACGGTAATAATAAGTAAAGAGTGGAGGAGGAAACGTTTGGAAGTGATGTGTATGTTTATAGCATAGGTTGTGGTGATGGTTTCCCAGGGGTATACTTATCTCCAAACTCATCAAGTCGTATACGTTAAATATGTACAGCTTTTTAATGTCAATCATGCCTCAACAGACTGGTCTTAAAAAGAAAAAGGATATTTCAGGCAGAGAGAAAAGCATGTGCAAACGTTTGGAATTCTGAGAAGGAAATATGTTCTGGGAACTGCGAGGCGTTCCAGGTGGCTGGAGCAGGTAAAGGGAGAGGGAAATATGTTAGATGTAGTGGCAGCAATCTAGTGGCATTAGATTTATGCAAGACTTGTAAACAAGAATTTGGCTTTCTCTTAAGGACCACTGTGGACATTTTGAAAGAAAAAAAAAGACATTTGCGATATAAGAGACATATATCTGTGTGTGTATGTGTATCTATACATAGTCCCATGTTTCACCCATAACCCAGATCCTCTGGAGGCATTTAAGGGGAGCGAGGTTATCAGAATTTTTTTTTTAATAAGAGGATCATTATGACTGCCATGTGGAGAATGGATGATAAAGCTGGATGGACTCAGAGGAGGGGCAGTGAGAGAGCCTGGACTATGGTTGGGGCAGTGGGAGAGAAATGGACAAATGCAGAAGGCAGAACAGACAGGATCTGAGGATTGAGTGTACAGAGGGGATGAAGGGAAGCGGGGGTCAAGGCTGACTCTCAAGTTACTAGCTTGAACAATTGGGAGTTGCTGGTGCTGTTCTCTGAGATGGAGGATGTCTGGGAGAAGGCAGAAGATGATCCTTTCTGTTTGAGATGTGGTGAGTCTGAAGTTCCTGACACTGTCCAGTTCATCCAGTAGGCAGTTGGTTGTGTGGAGATTAAGCTAAGGGTTGAGGACAAAGCTTGAGATAAACTTGAGTATCTTTGGTACCTAGATCATATTTGAAGTTGCCAGAGGCAACAGGTTGCATAGAGAAGTGAGAAGAGGGGATAAGACAGAAGTCCAGAAAAAAAGCAACATTTAAGGTGTGGAAGGAGTGGCTGGAAAGGAAACTGAGAAGAAGGGACCCAGGATAAGGGAAAAACCAAGAGAGAGTGGATTTGAGAAGAGTGTGTATACATACCCAAAGCAGGCATGGAGAGGAAGGGATGGATCTGGGCACCATTCAGGAGACATGATGAACAGGAGCTGGTGGATGATTGAACATGAGGAATGAATGAGAGAGGAGTGTGGGGTAGCTCCCAGGTTTCTGAGCAACTGGGTGGATTCACTTAGAGAACACTGGCAGAGAAGAAGGTCTGTAGGTGGGAATTCGAGAAGTTCCATTTTAGAAACATTGAGTTTGAGGAGTAACAGTCCTCTGTGACCTGGCAGTGAGATGTTGAGGGAACACAGGCGTAGGACGGGGTCCCAACCAAGAGTAGGAATTGGGACGAGGTTCCAGGAGAAGTATGGGGTGTTCACCATGCCACTTTGGGGTCCACTGGACAGTGGGGCTCAGGGTTTAGGCTGACTTATCTCTAAAGCTGAAAAAACACACAAATTCATATACACACCCTGCCCCCCCAAACAAGCCTTCCTCAAGAGACTTTCCCAGGGACGGCCAGCAACACGATGTCAGTTTGTAGAATAAAATGGTTTCCATAGAGTTTCTAAAATCTTTAATGATAATTTTGTACCGGCTGGGAATTCCACCCCGAGTGGATGAAGGGTTTAGATGATACTGCCTCTTGTTACTTTTCTTTTCCCTCAAAACAAATTGGAGAATGAAGAATTGTCATTACATTTTATGTTAATTTCTTTTATTTTTATTCAACATTTTATTATGGAAAAGTTGAAACATACACAAAAATAGAACAGTCTAATGAATCCAAATGTACAAATCATTCAGCTTCAACAAATAGCAACATTTTGCTGTGTGTTTTTCAGTTGCCGCCTCTCAGCTTTTAAAAAGCAAATCCCTAGACATCATAACATTCTGCCTGTAAAAACTCTAGAGTGCATTTCTAATATATAAAGACTTTTTTAAAGCATAGGCTCAAAATAAATTTACACATAGTAAAATCCATTACCAGTTCATGTTTCTCAAAAATATTTCTCAAAATTCTGTGAGATTTTCTCAGCAACAAAAACAACAACAAACGCGATTTGGAGACCTTTCCAAACAAGGTCTACAAATTGCATTTGGTTGATATGCCTCTTCTCAGTTTTTTAAATTTTTAATTGAAGTATAGTTGATTTACAATATTGTGTTCGTTTCATGTGTATAGCAAAGTGATTCAGTTATATATATTTTCAGGTTCTTTTCCGTGATAGGTTATTATAAGATATTGAATAGAGTTCCCTGTGCTATACAGTAAATCCTTGGTGTTTATCTATAATATATAGTGGTGTGTGTCTGTTAATCCCATACTCCTAATTTATCCCTCCCCACCCAGATTCCTCTTAAGTATCTTTTAATCTAAACGTTTCCCCTCACCTTTATTATTCTCGCGTCATTCATTTACTGAAGACGCCAAACCATCTGTCTTGTAAAATTTTGCACAGTCTGGACTTGACAGATTGATTCCACTTAATGTCTTCAACGTGTTCCTCTAATCTCCATTTTCTCTAAGCCGTATTAGATCTAGAAGGTTGATTAGACTCAGTTTCCTTCTTTCTAGCCCTTCCTTCTTTCCCACAAGAACACTTCAGGTGATGCTGTAGGTGATGCTGTAAATTTCCTATCACATCACATTAGGAGATGCATACCATCTGGTTGTCTGGATTTTAGTGATGTTAAGATTCAACAGTAGGTCCATGTGTTTTCAGACTGATTTATCCATTATGAAATTCCCCACTCAACCTTTCACCTAATGGTTTTAGCAGCCACTAATGATCATTGCCCAGATCCATTGTCTCATTAGGGCTTACGAAATGGTGATTTTTAAATTTTACATTCGTCCTGTGCCTCTAAGCCATAATTTTACTAAAAATGAACTTAACCTCATCAACTATTTGGATACTCTGAAATATAGTTGAAACAGGAAAGGCCGGATAAATGCTTGATTCTTTCCTTTTATTTAAACAGTTTTAGAATATTGATTTGGTGCCATAGCAACCTCCAAAGGTGACCAATAGGCTCTTTTCCAGTACTGTAATTTATTATTTTTTTTAAAGGGCTTCAAATGCTTGGCTTATTTATTTATTTATTTATTTATGGCTGTGTTGGGTCTTCATTTCTGTGCGCAGGCTTTCTCTAGTTGTGGCAAGCGGGGGCCACTCTTCATCGCAGTGCGCGGGCCTCTCACTATCGCGGCCTCTCGTTGTGGAGCACAGACTCCAGACGTGCAGGCTCAGTAGTTGTGGCTCACGGGCCTAGTTGCTCTGCGGCCTGTGGGATCTTCCCAGACTAGGGCTCAAACCCGTGTCCCCTGCATTAGCAGGCAGATTCTCAACCACTGCGCCACCAGGGAAGCCCCCGCCAGTAGTGTTATTTTTTTAAAATATATTGGAGAATGGACTTGACGATATGGGGAGGGGGAAAGGTAAGCTGTGACAAAGCGAGAGAGTGGCATGGACATATACACACTACCAAACGTAAAATAGATAGCCAGTAGGAAGCAGCCGCATAGCACAGGGAGATCAGTTCGGTGCTTTGTGACCACCTAGAGGGGTGGGATAGGGAGGCTGGGAGGGAGGGAGATGCAAGAGGGAAGAGATATGGGAACATATGTATATGTATAACTGATGCACTTTGTTATAAAGCAGAAACTAACACACCATTGTAAAGCAATTATACTCTAATAAAGATGTTAAAAAAATATATATATATATTTTATGTTTCTAAATCCATTACAGTCATTATTCATTTTTTGCCCATTCTGTATGTGTTTTTATTAAAGTCTTATTTAATACAGTAAAATGCAGATTTTCAGTCTTCAGTCTAATGGGTTTCACAGTTACATACATCCCAATAATCACCTCCCCAAACATGATATTGAACATTTCCTTTGCCTGAGAAAGTCCCTTGTTGCCACTTTCCTATCTTTTCTCTCTACTCCCCTACACCACGTGCTCCAGGCAACCATTTTCTGATTTTTATCACCATAGGTTGGTTGTGTCTGTTCTAGAACTTCCCATAAATGGAATCAAACCTTATATACTCTAATCTTTTAACTAATTAATGTTTTTGAGATTCCTCCATGTTGTTTTTATTTCTGAGAAGTACTCCATTGTGTGAAAATATGATCATTCGTATATTCAGTTTTTTGCCGAAGGATAGTTGGGTTCTTTCCAATTTAGGACTGTTACGAACATACATGTTAAAGTCTTTTTTGGACACATGTTTAGATTTTATTGGGTAAGTACATAAGACTTTAATAGCTAGAATGTAGTGAAGATGTATGTTTCACTTTTTAAGAAATGGTCAAACAAGTGTCTAAAGTGTTTGTACCATTTTCCCCTCACACCACCATTGTATGAGAGGTCCAGGTGTCCACATCTTTGCCAGTATTTGGTATTGTCAGTATTTATTTTAATGAATCCAGTAGGTTTAAAGTGGTACCTCGGTGTGGTTTCCATTTACATTTCCCTGATAGCTGATGATGTTGAATATCTCTTGTGCCTCTGGATAATTTGCATATCTTCTTTTGCCCGTTTTTAAACATTGTGTTGTTTTATTTTTATTGTTTATTTGTAGGGATTCATTATATGTGTTCTGGGTGTGATCTTTTTTTCAGATATACATACTGTGAATATTTTTCTCTAGTCTGTAGCTTGTTTATTCATTTTCCACTATATTTTCTTCTGGAAGCTTTATGGTTCTAGCTTTTACCTTTGGGTCTATGATCCATACAGCCCTGAAGAAAACAAAAGAGAATATCTTGAGGTAGGCAATACTTTTTGGACTGGGCACAAAAAACATTAACAGTTTTTTAACAAAGTGATCAACTGGATTTAATCAAAATATAAAACTTCAGCTCATCAAAGCATAACCTTTAAAAATGTATAGGCAAGCCACACACCGGGAGAAGTATTTACAGTGCCTATATCTGACAAAGAAATCTTATCCAGATTATATATAACACAACCTAAAAGTCAAGACTAAAAAATGGCAAAACACCTGAACAGCCACTTTGCACAGCTTCCTTGCTTTCTGGCCCAAGAGGTTCCAGACTTGTCCCATATATTTCATGTCCCAAACCTGGAATCAGCCATTACTCTAAGGACCCCTGATTCCTTCTAGTGGGAAGTTAGAGACCAGAGTCTTGTCAGTGAAGGTACTCGCTGCTACTGGACTGTTACCTTGTCTGAGACTTTTCAAAAAAGCTGGACAATAGTGATTTTTTTAGAAAGAGAAATGTAAGTCGTTCTTTCATACTAATGTTTCCAATTCAAATTTGTGATTACAGGATTTTTACTTCTTTGATTTTATACTTATCTTTCACTGAAAGCCTTATTATAATATACATAGAATGTCATATTCTTATTGACATAATTTCTTATTTGCTTTATTCTACTGTATATATTATATATGTATGTATATATATTCAAAATAAGGATGCCAGCTAACAAGTTGACTGAATGAAATTCAGTGTTTCTTTGTGGCTTGTTTTGTCCTTAGAATGTATTCCACTACTCATGTGTGGTCAATGCTCTGTGTTTTAAAGGTATTTGAAATCATTTTTCTTTCTGTGGTTATGCCACCTCAAATAAGTTGACAACTTATTTGACCTGAAGTTTTGGCTATTTTTTAAGACTATTTCTTTTAAGAGCAGTTTTAGGTTCACAGCAAAATTGACAGCACAGTAGAGAGATTTCCCCACAGATACATAGCCTCTCCCACTATAACATCCCTGACCAGAGTGGTGCACTTGTTACAGTAGATGAACCTACACTGACACATCCTAATCACCCGAAGTCCATAGTTTACATTATGGTTCATTCTTGGTGTTGTACATTTTACGGGTTTGGGCAATGACAAGTATCCATCATTGTAGTGTCATACAGAGTATTTTCACTGCCCTAAAATTTTACTGTGCTCCACCTATTCATCCCTCCCACCCACCCCCAACCCCTGACAACCACTGGTCTTTTTACTGTCTCCATAGCTTTGCATTTTCTAAAATGTCTATTTGTAATTGTACAGTATGTAGCCTTTTCAGATGGGCTTCGTTCACATAGTAATTTGCATTTAAAGTTCCCCCATGTCTTTTCGTGACTTGATTGCCCATTTCTTTTTAGTGCTGAATAATATTCCGTTGTTTGGATGTACCACAGTTTACTTATCCATTCCTCTACTAGAGGATATCTTGATTGCTTCCAAGGTTTGGAAATTACGAATAAAACTGCTATACATGCCTGTGTGTAATTTTGGCAACACTGTATAATCATAGCAGTGTGGGCCAAGCCCTCTGTTTTTAGGCTGATTCCCACCCAGCACCCTCTCAGGCTTTTGGTTCTGTGATGTCCAGCAACCCACCCTGCCAGAGGAGCTGCGAGTCTGGACTGCCGCTTCACGTGGATTCATTTTATGTATAAAGCTGTCCCAGCCCACCTTCACTGTGGCTGAGCTCATGTATCTGATTCACCGGGGGCTCTAGGATTGTTACTGTTGTTAGAGTATTGGGAAAAAAAATTCAAGAACTGCCAAGCATAAAAAAAATACTCCTCCCTCCCCCTCCCCTGCAAAAAAGCATCATGTTGATTATCAAAGCTAAATTAAATCATTGCATACCAAAGCTAAACCAGGGACTTCGCTGGTGGCGCAGTGGTTTAGACTCCACGCTCCCAATGCAGGGGACCCGGGTTCGATCCCTGGTCAGGGAACTAGATCCCACACGCCTGCCACAGCTAAGAGTTCGCATGCCACAACTAAGGAGCCGGCGAGCTGCAACTAAGGAACACACCTGCCACAACTAAGAGCCGGCACAACCATAAATAAATAAATAAACAAAGCTAAACCAGAGAGGAAAAATTACCCATATAGGGGTAAAGACAGGACCCCCAAAATTCTGAAAGTGGGCAGAGAATGGCAAGAAACACCTACACCATCATCAATAAGTAGAGGGACACCAGGGAGAAGAGAAGGGAGGCCCTGGTGAGAAGAACCCACAGGCTTGACCTTCTCTATAACCTTCACTGTTGCAGTACTCTTTTGCACCACAGTTAGTCTATATTCAGTTTGTCTGTACTCGGTGCTTAAGAAGAAATTCGGGCATTTCCCAGAAATGCCATGACGTTTAAATGGGAGAGAGAAACACTTAAAAATAGTATCTGCTGTTGGTTGGCACTAACATTGGGCCAGACACGGTGCCCATAGGCACTTTGCAAACATTAGGTTGTTCAGTCCCCATGAGAATCCTGTGAATTAGTCATTATCGATGCCATTTTACAGATGACACTGGGATTGTTAGGAGGCAAGTAATTTGTCCAAGATCTTAGAGCTGATAAATAGAAGAGCCAGAAGTCAACCCCAATTTGTTTGACTCTACTGCTCTCTGAGGTTTTCACTCACCTATTGCTTAGAATATTTATTCATCCAGAGCACTGCATCCCTCCATCCTGTGAATGGAGGTGGCGACACTGCTGATTATGTAATGATGTCATCATATAGTAGGTGCTCAAGATGCTGGTTGTATAGAATACATATCATAAAGTATTTCCATTTGCAATAGATTCAGTGCTCATAATTCCTGTGTAGACACACAGATAGATACGATGCCCATCCATCTCTATCATGTAATACACTATCTCATATATAGAGAACTGTAGTTATGCAATAAACAAAAATGTGTTTGAAACAGCATGAAATTGGATTTCCTCATCCATAAATTGTGTGATATTTATGTGTAAGTTATAGTTTGAGGACCGGAACTGCGATGTTGATATTTTTATAAATGGTGTCTAATGTATTTCCATTAAGGGGAGATATATTTGCCATGCTGAAGTGTATTATCATAATAGCCAAGCCATCTACTCTACCACTGGAAAACATTGTGGTATTCCATCTGGAATTTCACTTGCCTGCTCCCAGACTGCCAGATCTATTGTCAATTATTGTAGGCATCTGTGAGTTATTTTATAGGAAGCATCCATCTATTTTTACAACTCTGAAAAGTCTGTCACTCTCATTCATCTCCCTGGGAATAAAGCAATAATTTGATTCTCTATAAATGTGAACCTGAATTTACATCATCCTCTCCAGTTAAGACTGTAGTGATGTGGGTGGTCTATAGCTCTGGGTTTCTGGGGCAGGAGCCTGGAAGGTAGCATCCTTGCCCGGCGTGTTTGTTGCCATTTTCCACTATTTCTACACGAAAGGGGGTGGGAATCAACCTGTCCCTATTCTACAATATTTAGGGCATCATTGTCTTGTTCCCTGTGCCATGTAGGCTTGTGGAATGCCATGCCACAAAGAACAGCCACCAAGATCCTGAGCCACTTCATTCAGCCCAGGATCCGGTAGTGGGGTGGATGTCTGCAAACCTGGGTCTTGGGCACTGTGATGTGGTCAGCTTTCAGGAAAACTGCCACTGCAAAGTTTCTAGGGCTTCAACAGGAAAATAGTTGAATGTCTGGGGCCTCTCAGATATTTGCTGTCGTGCAGAGAGCCAGTTGGACAAACCCAGGTTATCCATCCTTGGCATCCCATCTTTTGGCCCATTGAAGGAGAGATTGCCTGAGAAACGTCAGTGTTTTATCCCCTCTTCCCTTGCTGAGGTGCCAAGGAGGGAGCCATCCTTAGTCAGCTGCCTGGGGTCCTATGGAACCAAGGCTGTTTGGGCCTAGAAATCTGATGCTTCCCGGGTGAGGGAAGTGGGCAGTGGGAAGACAGCTTGAATAATCACTAAAATGAGAACATAAGGGGCTTGAGGAGGAATTGGGGCTGGAGTGTGGAGCCAGAGGATTGGAGAGCTGGGAAGACCAGAGGGAGAAATGATGGACCGGGCAAGCAATGTAGAGAGAAATCCTGGAGGAGTATCGGAGACAGGTGGGTTCCAGTGCCCTGGGCTGGCTCCCTCACGCATTCTGCAGCATGATGCTTGCGTGGGCTGGCTGCACTTAAAGGCCCTAGGAATAGGGCAGCCCTTCACTCAGCTGCAGCCCCCACTGAGGGAGCCGGATTCAAGCATGAAAGCACCTCTGACATCTCTTTATCGTGTTCTGAATATGGAAAGTTTGTGCTGGAGACTCTTCCCAGATGGAACCATTTGTCCTTAAAGGTCATTTCCTAAGTATTACATACCAGCCTAGATCAGCAAGGAGACTCTTTGTTTATGCTAATGGCCTTTATTTTTGTGGCAGCTCTTATTTAAGCCAGTTAGTTTTGGGGAAAGAAGTCTAAGTGGACATACATTGAGTGGATTTGCCGAAGGTTACCCTCAGCTTTGAAGCCACCATTCGTCCACGTGCAAAATGCCATGTAGGGGCACATCTTCCAGGGACAGCCAGGCATAGCCACTGTCTGCTTCACCGAGCATGAAACGGCACCTCGTTTGACTATTTTGTAATTAATCCCTCCCCACCCCACTTTGGAAAATCTAAAAGGGAAACATATTGTGCATTTGACAACGCCATAAATTTTAAAGTACTCACGCTTAGAAATACATCTATATGTTTCCTCTATGTGACAGAAATGGGAGGCATTAAAACCTCACATATATTTCCTGACTGGCATTTAGAGTCTTTTTAACCTTATGGTGACACATTCAAATTCCACTCCTCCTACAAGAACAACCATGTAGGAGATTACAAAGGTCCATTCTATTGACGCAAAGAGGCCAAAAGAATGTGCAGATTTCAGTAAAAGGTTATCATTTTCTTTTTTTTTTTTTTTTTTCAGTACACGGTCCTCTCACTGTTGTGGCCTGTCCCGTTGCGGAGCACAGGCTCCGGACGCGCAGACTCAGCAGCCATGGCTCACGGGCCCAGCCACTCCGCAGCATGTGGGATCCTCCCAGACCGGGGCATGAACCCATGTCCCCTGCATCAGCAGGCAGACTCTCAACCACTGCGCCACCAGGGAAGCCCTATCATTTTCTTTTAAAAATGTTTTTTACCTCCACTGATGCTCATACCAAGTTCTCCTGTTTTGCTAACCCAGAAAATCAGCCAGTCCTTTGGGCTTAGAATGGTTATGGCAAATTTGGGGCTCTTTTTTTGAAAGCTATCAAAGAAAAATTAGCCCAGAGACAAGATGCTCAGTCTTCTTAAAGAACTGGCAGCTATGACAAACTCTAGTAAAGCTGTTAAGAAGAGATCTGTATCCAGACAGGAAAGTGGGAGGCACAACTTCTTAAGATCCAGATGATGGAAGAGTTGGATGGGCTTAAGGGAGTTGGTTGATGTTCCAGTTCTATTTGCATAGAAAATAGCCCCAGGAAATTCCCTGGTGGTTCAGTGGTTAGGACTACACTGCAGGGGGTCCGGGTTCAATCCCTGGTCGAGGAACTAATATCCTGCAAGCCATGTGGCACAGCCAAAAAAAAAAAGAAAGTAGCCCCAAAATGAATGGTTTAAAATAATAACCATCATTTCATTATCTCTCCTGTGAGTGGGGAATTCAGACAGGGCACAACGTGTTGTGAGATGAATTATGCCCCCCTTCCGCAAGAGATGTTGAAGTCCTAACTTCCGGTACCTGGGATTGTGGCCTTGTTTGGACATAAGGTCTCTGCAGATGTAATCAAGGTAAAATGAGGTCATTAGGGCCGGCCCTAATCCGGTATGACCAGTGTTCTGATAAGAAGAGGCGAAGACACAGACACATAGTGAGAACATCTTGTGACAACAGAAGCAGATATTGGAGCGATAGCCACCCCAGAAGCTTAGAAGAGGCAAGGAAGGATTCAGAGAGAGCATGGTCCTACCAATACCTTGGTGGACTTCCAGCTTCCAGAACTATGAGAAAATACATTTCTGTTTTCAGCCCCCCAGTTTGAGATCTTCATCACAGCAGTCCAAAGAAACTAATACATGTATTGTGGGGATGGTTTGTCTCTGGGTCCACCATGCCTGGGGCCTTAGCTAGAAAGACTTAAAGGATGGGAGTTGGAACCATCTAGAATATTCAGGCACATGTCTGGCAGCTGGTGCTGGCTTTTAACTCTCTCCTGAGCTTGGCTCCCAGGTAGGACACCTCCACATGGCTCTCCAGGTCATCTCCCGGGTGGGCTGGTTTGGGCACCTTCTCAACATGATGAGACTAAGCATCTCAAAAGAGCCGCATCACCTTTTATGACCTTGCCACCCAAGTCACCCGTGTCATGTCTACTGTAGTCACAATTCAGGGAAAGCCTGGGGTTCAAAAGGAGGGGACATAGACCCCACTTCTGGATGGGCAGAATCACATTACAAAAGAGCATGTGGAATGGAAGAGATGGTTACGGCAATTTTGGGGGAAATATAATCTACACATTGGAGAATGTTTTCCACCTCATTGTGGGTGGATTAGACATCTGCCATCCAATGGCGGGGGGCTGAGATAGTCTCTTCAGTCTCTCGTCCCTCCCTCCCTTCCCCTGTTGACTCTGCCATCTCCTTTATGGGTTGTCCCTGCTGCCACGTCTGGTTCTTGCAACCTTGGTCTGGTCTTCCACCCTAGAAGGAGTTACATTTAGTCCAATAGGCATGTCTGGAGTCCTGCGTGCAAGAAAGTGAGCTCAGTGTCGCCTCAGGCCCCGTGTCGGTAGAGAGGGGAAAGGTTGCAGGCTGGGAGGACTCACAGGGATGGAGAACAGTGACAGGTGTGCAGCTGACCGCAGTACAGGCCAGATGTGATTTAGTGCTGCACGTCACGTGGAGGCAAAGTGGAAGGGAATCAGGAGATTGAAAGAGGGCTCCTGGTGGAGGTGGTGAGGATTGGTTCCATTTCTGGGTCCCCCTGTGACAGGTGCTGCAAGACTGCCTTGCAAGACAAGGTGGGGCCTGCGGGTCTCTGCCCCTGGCGTCTCTCTGTGCCCCTTAGATGCCTCACCTGTTCCCGTGACCCCTCCACTCTGCTGTAACCGCCCCTCAGCTTCATTTCTTACTCTGATGGAAGACGCAGTTTTCCAATTCAGAGAAGACAGGAACCACCCACGTTCTAGAAGAGACTGGCCTCTCTGATAACACTGACTGAGGGCTGACTGCCTCAGAAGCAGCAAGGTGTGTCCTTAACATACTGTAGCTAAAAACTGGCTTCCTTGGTCAGCAGGGATACTGGTGACACTCACAGAATGTGTGTGCTGATCTCACCCACGTGGAGACACAACAGCTGTGCTCGCCTTTTCTCTTATCTGCATTTGGTGGTAGTTTGTTGTTTCCAGGATGACTTTTGGGTTTGTCTGTAAGCTTTTGATTCTTTTTTTATCTAGGGTGTGCTGGCACTCTGAGAGGCCTGGGGGTTTCAGGTCTCTGACATCATAGAGCTGACAGTCTGGTTGGGGGATCGTACAGTGAGTAACTAAACACACACAGACAGACAGTGATGCCTTGAGATACGTTATATGAAGGAAGAGCACTGAGTGCTTGGGGAAATAACGGGATGGTAGGCTGTCCCCAGGGTGGTAGGCTGGGGACATTTGTGGTCAGGGAGGATCTGTCTCGGGAATGATATTGAAGCGTAACTGGAAGGGGGAAGGAGACAGCAGAGAACAGATACACAGGGCCTCGAGCTCCAGAGACAGGCGGGTTTGTTGAGCTCCAGGCAGGGATGGCTGGGCAGATTGGTCAGCGTGCAGACTGAGAGTGAAGAGGTCGGAAAGGCAGGAAGGGCCCAGATCATGTGGGGCCCCAGAGTCCACCATGCATGTTGGGGACGTGGTTCTCATTGAAGGGAGAACCACATGACCCACAACACACGTGGATGAGAGACAAGCTAAAAGAGACGGGCTGGTCCAAGTGCAGTGGAAATCCCTGATTTGCTGGTAGGGGCTTTGCTCTCTTTTATTTAAAAGGTCAGGGCTTCCCTGGTGGCGCAGTGGTTGAGAGTCCGCCTGCCGACGCAGGGGACACGGGTTCATGCCCCGGTCCGGGAAGATCCCACATGCCGCGGAGCGGCTGGGCCCGTGAGCCATGGCCGCTGAGCCTGCGCGTCCAGAGCCTGTGCTCCGCAACGGGAGAGGCCACAACAGTGAGAGGCCCGCGTACCAGGAAAAAAAAAAAAAAAAGCTCAAGGCCACCCTCTGACAATCAGACTCTTTGAGTCTCTGCAGGATGAGGGCTTGGCAGGGGTGACCAGAATTGGGGTCTCCCCAGGGCCTGGGAACCTCATTGGCAGTGGAGGTATGGTCTTCGCTAGTCCCTCTAGGAGCCCTGAGTTCGGGTCCTGTGCTACCATGCCATCTTAAGAAAGGCCCTTCCATCTGTGAGAGCAGCTCTGAAAGCCAGACAGAGCCCGGCTGAACTTTAAACCTAGAACACTTCTTCTGTTGGAGGTGAGGTCCCTAGAGGTCTCGAGGGTCAGAATTTCTCACCTGGACACTGTTGACATGTAAGGCTGGGTAATTATGGGTTTAGGGGGTAGCGATGGCCTGTATATTATGGGCTGTTTAGCAGCATCCCTGGCCTCTACCCCCAGTAATGCCAGTAGTGCCCACTGCTCACCCACCAAAAATATCTTCAGATATTCAGACATTGCCAAATGTCCCTGGGGAGAGGGGAAGGGAATAAAGTTGGCCTTGGTGAAGAACCACTGATTTAGACCATGCCCTCTCCCTGGGGCACTGTGGCCCCCATGGGGGTAGGGGGGTAGGTAATAACACTGGTTCTTGAAGGGGGCAGATCTTTGCTATTACAATGGTTTGTGATGCTTCAAAGGGCCACAGTACATACATAAACAGTATATCCGGGACTTCCCTGGTGGTCCAGTGTTTAAGACTCCATGCTTCCAATGCAGGGGGCGTGGCGTCGATCCCTGGTCAGGGAACTAAGATCCCACATGCTGCGTGGTGTGGCCAGAAATAAATAAATAAAAATTTAAAAGAAAAAAACAAAACAGTATATCCATGATACTAAAATTCCATGAGAGAGGAAGGCAATTAGCAAAAAATGTCTAAAAAGCCTTCGGAGGGGCAGGGGAGTAATAATAAAAAACAAGGTTGAGGGCTTCCCTGGTGGCGCAGTGGTTGAGAGTCCGCCTGCCGATGCCGGGGACACGGGTTCGTGCCCCGGTCCGGGAAGATCCCACATGCCGCGGAGCGGCTGGGCCCGTGAGCCATGGCTGCTGAGCCTGCGCGTCCGGAGCCTGTGCTCCGCAGCGGGAGAAGCCACAACAGTGAGAGGCCCGCATACCGCAAAAAAAAAAAAAAAAAAAAAAAACAAGGTTGAGAAACACTGCTTTAGACCAAGGGGGAGCCAGGAGGCTGTAGGACAGGAATTTGGAAATTGAAATGGGGAACCAGAGGGCACAATGGGAAGGGTCGGGCACCAGGGACCACTCATCATCACAATAGCTAACGAGAATCACTGCCCACGTGCTGGGCACTGGGCCAGCTGGTTTAATACACACAAGCAATGCCACGTATGATAAAAGCTCTTATTTATTTCCCACTTTACAGCTGGGAAATGGAGGCACACGCAGATTAACAGTGAACACTCAATGTCCAGAGACTGTGACCTTGACCTTGGTGGGTCAGAGCCAATTAGGTTAGGAGGGTTTACACCTTGAGGGGTAATTTGGGATCGTGAGAGAGCAGGGAAACTCTGGGACAGGATGGAGACAGAGCTGGGAAAGGATGAGAGGAAGGCATGACAGTGGGGCATGAATCAGAAGAAAACTGAAATTTGAGAGATGAGATGTGAGGGAGGGAGGGGCTAAGGATCCACAAGCATGGGATGAATCAACCTCAGAGTTCAGTGCGATCCTTCACTTGACCTTCTCCAGGTGCCTTTTCCTCCCCAGTGGCTGCAGAGATGGGTTGAAGCAGGCTTGGCTGGGCAGCTGCAAATGAATTCTTTCCCAGGCAAGGCTGGCCTTGGCCTGGCCTTTCATACCTGCTAAATAAATCAGGATGCCTCCTGACTCCCCTCTGGACCTGTCTCAGCTGACTTCTTTCTAAGCTCAAGATTTTCTTTTTTTTTTTCTTTTATTTAATTTTTTATACAGCAGGTTCTTATTAGTCATCCATTTTATACACATCAGTGTATACATGTCAGTCCCAATCTCCCAGTTAATCCCACCACCACCCCCGCCCCCTGCTGCTTTCCCCCCTTAGTGTGCATACGTTTGTTCTCTACATCTGTGTCTCAATTTCTGCCCTGCAAACTGGTTCACCTGTACTATTTTTCTAAGTTCCACATATATGTGTTAACATACGATATTTTTTTTCTCTTTCTGACTTACTTCACGCTGTATGACAGTCTCTAGACCCATCCACGTCTCTACAAATGACCCAATTTCATTCCTTTTTATGGCTGAGTAATATTCTATTGTATATATGTGCCACATCTTCTTTATCCATTCATCTGTAGATGGGCATTTAGGTTGCTTCCATGACCTGGCTATTGTAAATAGTGCTACAATGAACATTGGGGTGCATGTGTCTTTTTGAATTATGGTTTTCTCTGGGTATATGCCCAGTAGTGGGATTGCTGGGTCATATGGTAATTCTATTTTTAGTTTTTTAAGGAACCTCCATACTGTTTTCCATAGTGGCTGTATCAATTTACATTCCCACCAACAGTGCAAGAGGGTTCCCTTTTCTCCACACCCTCTCCAGCATTAGTTGT
Organism: Mesoplodon bidens; assembly: GCF_964165515.1. Classification (NCBI taxonomy): domain Eukaryota; kingdom Metazoa; phylum Chordata; class Mammalia; order Artiodactyla; family Ziphiidae; genus Mesoplodon; species Mesoplodon bidens. Next base: position 42,045,147 of record NC_138171.1, read on the forward strand.
TTGTAGACTTTCTGATGATACCCATTCTGACTGGTGTGAGGTGATACCTCATTGAAGTTTTGATTTGCATTTCTCTAATGATTAGTGATGTTGAGCAGCTTTTCATGTGCTTCTTGGCCATCTGTATGTCTTCTTTGGAGAAATGTCTATTTAGGTCTTCTGCCCATTTTTGTATTGGGTTGTTTTTTTAATATTGAGCTGCATGAGCTGTTTATATATTTTGGAGATTAATCCTTTGTCCGTTGATTCTTTTGCAAATATTTTCTCCCATTCTGAGGACTGTCTTCGTCTTGTTTATGGTTTCCTTTGCTTTCCAAGAGCTTTTAAGTTTCATTAGGTCCCATTTGTTTATTTTTGTTTTTATTTCCATTACTCTGGGAGGTGTATCAAAAAAGATCTTGCTGTAATTTATGTCAAAGAGTATTCTTCCTAGGTTTTCCTCTAAGAGTTTTACAGTGTCCGGTCTTACATTTAGGTCTCTAATCCATTATGAGTTTAATTTTGTTTATGGTGTTAGGAAGTGTTCTAATTTCATTCTTTTACACGTAGGTGTCCAGTTTTCCCAGCACCACTTAATGAAAAGACTGTCATTTCTCCATTGTATATCCTTGCCTTTGTCATAGATTAGTTGACCATAGGTTTGTGGGTTTATCTCCGGGCTTTCTATCTTGTTCCATTGATATGTATTTCTATTTTTGTGCCAGTACCATATTGTCTTGATTACTGTAGCGTTGCAGTATAGTCTGAAGTCAGGGAGTCTGATTCCTCCAGCTCCGTTTTTTTCCCTCAAGACTACTTTGGCTATTTGGGGTCTTTTGTGTCTCCATACAAATTTTAAGATTTTTTGTTCTAGTTCTGTAAAAAATGCCATTGGTAATTTGATAGGGATTGTATTGAATCTGTAGATTGCTTTGAGTAGTATAGTCATTTTCACAATATTGATTCTTCCAATCCAAGAATATGGTATATTTCTCCATCTGTTAGTATCATCTTTAATTTCTTTCATCAGTGTCTTATAATTTTCTGCATACAGATCTTTTGTCTCCCTAGGTAGATTTATTCCTAGGTATTTTATTCTTTTTGTTGCAATGGTGAATGGGACTGTTTCCTTAATTTCTCTTTCAGATTTTTCATCATTAGTGTATAAGAATGCAAGAGATTTCTATGCATTTTTTTGTATCGTGCAACTTTACCAAATTCATTGATTAGCTCTAGTAGTGTTCTGGTGACATCTTTAGGATTCTCTACATATAGTACCATGTCATCTGCAAACAGTGACAGTTTTACTTCTTCTTTTCCAATTTATATTCCTTTTATTTCTTTTTCTTCTCTGATTGCCATGGCTAGGGCTTCCAAAACTTTGTTGAATAATAGTGATGAGAGTGGATATCCTTGTCTTGTTCCTGATCTTAGAGGAAATGCTTTCAGCTTTTCACCATTGAGAATGATGTTTGCTGTGGGTTTGTCGTATATGGCCTTTATTATGTTGAGGTAGGTTCCCTCTATGCCCACTTTCTGGAGAGTTTTTATCATAAACGGGTGTTGAATTTTGTCAAAAGCTTTTTCTGCATCTGTTGAGATGATCATATGGTTTTTCTCCTTGAATTTGTTAATATGGTGTATCACATTGATTGACTTGTGTATATTGAAGAATCCTTGCATCCCTGGGATAAATCCCACTTGATCATGGTGTATGATCCTTTTAATATGTTGTTGGGTTCTGTTTGCTAGTAGTTTGTTGAGGATTTTTGCATCTATATTCATCAGTGATATTGGTCTGTAATTTTCATTTTTTGTAGTATCTTTGTCTGGTTTTGATATCAGGGTGATGGTGGCCTCATAGAATGAGTTTGGGAGTGGTCCTTCCTCTGCAATTTTTGGAAGAGTGAGAAGGATGGGTGTTAGCTCTTCTCTAAATGTTTGATAGAATTCACCTGTGAAGCCATCTGGTCCTGGACTTTTGTTTGTTGGAATATTTTTAATTACAGTTTCAATTTCATTACTTGTTATTGGTCTGTTCAAATTTTCTATTTCTTCCTGGTTCAGTCTTGGAAGGTTATACCTCTCTAAGTATTTGTCCATTTCTTCCAGGTTGTCCATTTTATTGGCATGGAGTTGCTTGTAATAGTCTCTTAGGATGCTTTGTATTTCTGTGGTGTCCGTTGTAACTTCTCCTTTTTCATTTCTAATTTTATTGATTTGAGTCCTCTCCCTCTTTTTCTTGATGAGTCTAGCTAATGGTTTATCAATTTTGTTTATCTTCTCAAAGAACCAGCTTTTAGTTTTATTGATCTTTGCTATTGTTTTCTTTGTTTCTATTTCATTTATTTCTTCTCTGATCTTTATGATTTCTCTCCTTCTGCTAACTTTGGGTTTTCTTTGTTCTTCTTTCTCTAGTTCCTTTAGGTGTAAGGTTAGATTGTTTATTTGAGATTTTTCTTGTTTCTTGAGGTAGGCTTGTATACCTATAAACTTCCCTCTTAGAACTGCTTTTGCTGCATTGTATAAGTGTTGGATCTCTGTGTTTTCATTGTCATCTGTCTCTAGGTATTTTTTGATTTCCACTTTGATTTCTTCAATGATCTCTTGGTTATTTAGTAACGTATTGTTTAGCCTCCATGTGTTTCTGTTTTTTACATTTTTTCCCGTGTAATTGATTTCTAATGTCATAGTGTTGTGGTCAGAAAAGATGCTTGGTATGATTTCAATTTTCTTAAATTTACTGAGGCTTGATTTGTGACCCTGGAGAATGTTCCATGCGCACTTGAAAAGAAAGTGTAGTCTGCTGTTTTTGGACGGAATGTCCTATAAATATCAATTAAATCTATCTGGTCTATTGTGTCATTTAAAGCTTATGTTTCCTTATTAATTTTCTGTCTGGATGATCTGTCCATTGGTGTAAGTGAGGTTTTAAAGTCCCCCACTATTATTATGTTACTGTCGATTTCCTCTTATAGCTGTTAGCAGTTGCCTTATGTATTGAGGTGCTCCTATGTTGGGTGCATATATATTTATAACTGTTATATCTTCTTCTTGGATTGATCCCTTGATCAATATGTAGTGTCCTTCCTTGTCTCTTGTAACATTCTTTATTTTAAAGTCTATTTTATCTGATATGAGTATTGCTACTCCAGGTTTCTTTTGATTTCCATGTGAATGGAATATCTTTTTCCATCCCTCACTTTCAGTCTGTATGTGTCCCTAGGTCTCAAGTGGGTCTCTTGTAGACGGCACATATATGGGTCTTGTTTTTGTATCCATTCAGCAAGCCTGTGTCTTTTGGTTGGAGCATTTAATCCATTCATGTTTAAGGTAATTATCGATATGTATGTTCCTATTACCATTTTCTTAATTGTTTTGGGTTTGTTTTTGTAGGTCTTTTTCTTCTCTTGTGTTTCCCACTTAGAGAAGTTCCTTCAGCATTTGTTGTAGAGCTGGTTTGGTGGTGCTGAATTCTCTTAACTTTTGCTTGTCTGTAAAGCTTTTGATTTCTCCATTGAATCTGAATGAGATCCTTGCTGGGTAGAGTAATCTTGGTTGTAGGTTCTTCCCTTTCATCACTTTAAGGATATCATGCCACTCTCTTCTGGCTTGTAGAGTTTCTGCTGAGAAATCAGCTGTTAACCTTATGGGAGTTCCCTTGTATGTTATTTGTCATTGTTCCCTTGCTGCTTTCAATAATTTCTCTTTGTCTTTAATTTTTGCCAGTTTGATTACTATGTGTCTCGGCATGTTTCTCCTCGGGTTTATCCTGCCTGGGATTCTCTGCACTTCCTGGACTTGGGTGGCTGTTTCCTTTCCCATGTTAGGGAAGTTTTCGACTGTAATCTCTTCAAATATTTTCTCAGGTCCTTTCTCTCTCTCTTCTCCTTCGGGGACCCCTATAATGTGAATGTTGTTGTGTTTAATGTTGTCCCAGAGGTCTCTTAGGCTGTCTTCATTTCTTTTCATTCTTTTTTCTTTATTCTGTTCTGCAGCAGTGAATTCCACCATTCTGTCTTCCAGGTCACTTATCCGTTCTTCTGCCTCAGCTATTCTGCTATTGATTCATTCTAGTGTATTTTTCATTTCAGTTATTGTATTGTTCATCTCTGTTTGTTTGTTCTTTAATTCTTCTAGGTCTTTGTTAAACATTTCTTGCATCTTCTCGATCTTTGCCTCCATTCTTTTTCCGAGATCCTGGATCATCTTCACTATCATTATTCTGAATTCTTTTTCTGGAAGGTTGCCTATCTACACTTCATTTAGTTGTTTTTCTGGGGTTTTATCTTGTTCCTTCATCTGGTACATAGCCCTCTGCCTTTTCATCTTGTCTATCTTTCTATGAATGTGGTTTTTGTTCCACAGGCTGCAGGATTGTAGTTCTTCTTGCTTCTGCTGTCTGCCCTCTAGTGGATGAGGCTATCTAAGAGGCTTGTTCAAGTTTCCTGATGGGAGGGACTGGTGGTGAGTAGAGCTGGTTGTTGCTCTGGTGGGCAGAGCTCAGTAAAACTTTAATCCGCTTGTCTGCTGATGGCTGAGGCTGGGTTCCCTCCATGTTGGTTGTTTGGCCTGAGGCGACCCAACACTGGAGCCTACCTGGGCTCTTTGGTGGGGCTGATGGGGGATTCTGGGAGGGCTCATGCCAAGGAGTTCTTCCCAGAACTTCTGCTGCCAGTGTCCTAGTCCTCATAAGCTCAAGATCTTCTAGGGAAGGAATTTTGTGAGCATCCCTGATTTAAAAAAAAAAAAAGAAAAAAGAAAAAAAGTGGATTATTTCCCATGCAAACTAGGTTATCTACAAAGAGAAATAATGCTACTTTATGCCATCTGGGGGACAAGTATTACTCCCATCTCAGATTCCAGATTTTATCCTGTCCAGAGTGCTCACTGCTGGAGGGGCAGCTCCCAGCCCGCGGCACACACCCCCAAACAGATTGACCCTCCTCTGCTCACCAGTGGTGACCTGGGAAAACAGCAAGGGCTGAATCTTTGATGTTTCAACTTGGAAAAGTTGCTTTAATGTAGAGTAATTAGAGCATTTAAATTAGGAATGGAATTATGATAATTGACTCTACGTGTTGCTCTCTCCAAGATGGTTCTTGCACACAGATTAGATATAGCTCCTCTCTCTCTCTCTCTCCAGCTGTTTGAGGGATCCAGAGTGCCTGCAGCTATGTTCCAGGGGAGATACCCCATTAGCCTCAGATTCACTGTAGGGGTCTGTTGGGAGGGACCTAAAAGTTCATATATCAGTTGTCAGCCAGCCTGTGCTTGAACTCCTGTGGCGACAAGGTGCTCATCACCTGACACCCCACCAGGGTCATCAGACCACTGGAAATATTGCTACAAATGGCTCTCATTTTAGAATGCTGACCATAAACCAGGTACTACGCTAAGTGCTCATCGCTTTATTCAATACTTAGATCTGTCCAATGAGCTGTTATTATCAACATCGCATAGATGGGAAGCTGAGTCGCAGGGCTAGCAAATGGAGAAGCAAGACGTCAGACTCAGGCAGAATGAACCACCATGCAGTATTGCTTTATAATTTATTTCACATTGGCTTTAATGCTATGTCTCCCTGTGGCTCTTGTACAGGGCATGGTTCTACCCTTTGGAGCTCTGCAATGCAAGTTCAGTTCCTCTTCTGATAAAATCCCTTCACATAAAAGACCCCAGTGGTGGGTCTTCCCCATGCCCTCCCCCATCCATCCCCTCTTCTGCAAGATAAACATACCCATTTCCTCTCTGATTCTGATCTCATGCTTCAAATCTCCTATCATCCAGGGCCTTCTCCTCTTGTGTTGCTCAGAAAAGAACATGACTCTTCATACATGGCCAAGGGCAGGGTGGGGGGCACATGTCCTAGTCCTTATTCTGGAAGTTATGCTTCAAGCCTAAGATCACATCACACTGTGGATACTGAGTGAACAAACCCACTTGTTTTCTCACAGACAAAGAAATGTTTGGGGGAATTCCCTTTAAAACTAATCACCGAAGCTACATAGAGAAGATCTGTGTCAGGGATACCTAGAAAGCTGTCTCCGTACTCCACCCTCAGACTTGACCCCTCTTTCAATACTGTATATTTAAACTTAAGGAAGACTTGCCTTTGTGCCAACATTCTGTTTAGTCATTCATTCATTCATTCAGTATTTCCAGAGCAGTAGTGAACCTACTAGGTTTCAAGCAGAGCCCTGGGTTTGGGGATACACTGTAAGGAAGTTATAGGTCCTGTTCCCAAAGACGAAAAAGAAGAAATCCATACGTAGAAGAAAGTGTGATGAGCACAATAATACAGATGTGCCAGGATAACCTGGGATTACAGAAGAAGATGCTAGGGTCGGCGTGGTTCCAGAATCACATCTGGCTATACCTTAAAAGACACGTAGGGGTAATGAGGTTCCAGGAGAAGAGAAGGTCATGATCAGAGGAAAGAGTTCATTTAGCCTAAGGGATGCTTTCCAAGATCAAGGGGGGAGAATTAATATAAATCATATTGGAAGAGACTTACCAATTTAAATATTTATGGACTGCAGCTAAGGGTACACATCTTTCAGGCACCACTCACCCCATGCTGAATCTGTCACCATTTGTGGCCACTGTGTTCCAATGGCCAGCACTTAACATGAAGAGAGTAAAGGAGACTCACAGCTCCTGGCAGTGTTATTTTTTGTGTGAAATTGTCCTTTCTCCTATCTCCTTCCACCAGAGGGATGTTCTGTATTTATTGATCTTTTGTAACATCTGATCTTATCTCACAGCAGAGATGGTACATCTCTATTCTCACAGAGTATGTAAAGGTTCTTACTTCTGGTATCCCAGTGGCCTGAGCATAATGTCACATTGCTCAGTTGGCCTGATACCCATCCTTCTCATCCTCTGCTCTTCCAGTTTGTAAACGGTCATGTGATTGGTGAATATTTCTTAGGAGATTCTTGGTTTTACTGAATTTACTTCTGTCAGCTTTAACCATTGTTGTTAACTCTCATTCACACTCATACACATGATCACAGGTGTACACACACACACACACACACACAAATCCTGTTTTGATTTATCTTGCTCACAATCTTGGATCACAGGTTTCTACAACAGGGTGAGACAGACTGATACATTCAAGAAGCCACAGGCAATATTAACGGAGCTTATAATGAATCTGAAAAAGGGGACAGTGTTGCTGAGAGGCAAAGCTAAGAACTATTTGGTGGTCAGAAATAAATGGCCCATTTCTCCCGAACTAGATGTCTTGTTAAAATACAAGCTGATGTCACCCAAAATGGTGATATGGTGAGAAGCCCATTAAAAATACTTCCAAATACTGCCTGAGAGATAAAAGAGTTTTATCATCAATTCATTGGACTCAAGAAAGTATGTGAACAAACAGAAAAAAATATCTAAAGCCTATGAAAACGTTTTGTAACACAGGAGAATAAAGTCATGAAAGCTTAAACGTGCATCTAAATTATTTCTTACTTGAAACCCATGGTAAAGTTAGGAAACCATTATTACAGATTCTCAGTGAGACAGAGGAGGACTTTATTAATCATAAACAGAGTGGAATTAAAACTGTAAGAAGCTATGTGCTGGCTTTTTCTTTCTTTCTTTCTTTTTTTTTTTTTTTTGGTTGCACTAGAAAGCAAGATTATACACTGAAGAAGATAGAAGATAAAGAGATACACTTAAGAAATAGTTCCAGAAGAATGCAAGAAAATATGATGGACATGGTAATAAAACATAGAGATAGAATCTATGAATGATAGGAGTTCCCAAAGAAAAAGAGGGGGGTGGAAATCCCCAGATGAAAAGAGGATGAGAAGAATTTGCTGTCTCTTGATTTTCACTCTTCCTTGGTACTTGCTCAACAGATCAGACCGAATGTGGACCAAACCTCCTTCCTTCCTTGTTGATGGTCAGCATACCTGGAGACACAGTGATATTTCCTGAAGAACCGTATCAGTCAGGATAAGATAAACTCTGCTGCAGTAACAACTAAACCCTGAACTTTAACTTGCTTAACACACAGAAGTTATGTCTCACTCATGGAAAGTTTAGTAAGAGTTGGTGGCTCTCCAAGGCAGTCCCCTTACAAATGGTAACTCAGGGACTCAATTTGCTTCCAACTTGCATAACACAGGGTGCCCATGGTTCTGTTTCCTCCAAGAAAATCCTGTTGTCCTGACATAATTATTACAAGTTCCTCTTTTTCTCCCCAAAATGTACATGTGATTGCATCAGTTATATAGTCATCTTAGCTACAGCATCTAGAACTGGCTTCCAGGTCCCCACAGCAGGGAAGGGAGAAACTGGAGACTCACATATCTGTTTTGTCCATAAATGCTCTAGCCCAAGTGTGATGCACATTATTTCACTCACTGCTCATTGGAATCCGAGAGCTTCATCTAACTCTGAGGAGGACAGGACATGTAGGTTAGCACATGGATAGTCAGTGAGTGGTAAATATCACTGTCCCAGTAACCTTGGTGAAAACCAAAATGAAAGGAATAGCTACACAAGTACAAGCAGTATCAAAATAATGAAGTCTCTAAGTGCAGTCAGAGAATGTTTAGCTCTTCGACTGTAACCACAGGAGATCTGAACTCTACCTGGTTTCCTCTACTTCCTGCCAGGTCTACACCAAACACCAAACTCATTTTTTGAGCCAGCTGTATAGTCACCTGGACATCCTTTATTCCTCCTGATCAAAGCCAAGAGAGATGATCCAACTGTTCAACTCTTCCCATCCAGGGCCCTCATTACAGTGTGGATGTCTACACTGGAGGATGTGCCTTGATCTGTCTCCCCAGCATTGGTTCATTGATTTATTTTTTGCCTTGGCATGCCTATAGAGATTATGGATTCAGAATGAGTGACTCTTTGAGGGCTAGTCAGGGACCAGTAGGCCTGAAACAGGAGAATTGGTGTCACACATGTTCATTTGTGAGTGTGAGAGCTTGAAGAAGAGGGCAAAGGACCACCCACTGTTGAGATGAAAAAGGAACGAGGTACAAAGCCCCAGGTGAATCAGAGCTGCCACAAGAAAGTCGAAATTGTAGGTCCACCATTTTTTTTTTTTTTTTTTTTGCTGTACACGGGCCTCTCGCTGTTGTGGCCTCTCCCGTTGCGGAGCACAGGCTCCGGACGCGCAGGCCCAGCGGCCATGGCTCACGGGCCCAGCCGCTCCCCGGCATGTGGGATCCTCCCGGACCGGGGCACGAACCCACGTCCCCTGCATCAGCAGGCAGACTCTCAACCACTGCGCCACCAGGGAAGCCCAGGTCCACCATTCTTAACATATGAAACTGAGACAAAAAAAAAAGAGAGATAAGGAAATGATACAGTTGATATGAAAGATATAATTAATTGAACTTAATCGTAGTTAACAAACATTTATTCATCAATTATAGAATGAATGAATGAGTGAACACATAATTAGTAAAGGTATATATTTTTAGAACTTGACTACTTCCCAGAAGGAGAATACAACTTCTTTTCGACTGTCCATGGATCAGTCACAAAAACTGATTATAGGGCTTCCCTGGTGGCGCAGTGGTTGAGAGTCCGCCTGCCGATGCAGGGGACACGGGTTCATGCCCTGGTCCGGGAGGATCCCACATGCTGCGGAGGGGCTGGGCCCGTGAGCCATGGCCGCTGGGCCTGCGCGTCCGGAGCCTGTGCTCCGCAACGGAAGAGGCCACAACAGTGAGAGGCCCGCATACCTCAAAAAAAAAAAAAAAAAAAAAAACTGATTATATCCTAGCCTGCAAAATTTTCATATATCTTAAAAAGCAGAAATCTTACAGATCTTATTCTCTGATCACAATATAATAAAATCATGAATTGATAATATAAGATTAAATAAAAAGACCCCTGGGGAAGGAAGGGTTTGCCATTTCAGAATGCCTCTAAATATAGCACTGTTGGGCAAAGGAGAACACCAAGAAAATCCTCACAAGTGACTGAAAAATAATACAAGTGAAAAGAGTACTTATCAAATCCAAGGACTGTTGCCAGGGGAATGCTCAAAGGTAAATGGACAGCTTTCACGGAAGTCATTACAATTACATGCGGTGCTCAGAGCAGGTAGGGGGGATCAGGAATATTCAATCTCAGTCAAAAATTCCCTTGACTGGCAGCCACACAGCCTCTGAACACGTGTTTCCAGCTCGTTATTTTGCTTCCCATCCAGTTCATCCAGGGGTTCCCTCCGAGAACCCTCAGACTGTCTTCCAGCAACACTGCTGTCTATGCCCCTTGCCTACCCTCATTTAGACCGTTATTTCCACCTCCTGGGATTTTTCGACCATCTCTTCTTTCTGAAACAGATAGGACCTGCTGTTCCCCTCGTGAGAAGCATTTTCCATATCGCTACTGATGTCAGATTGAAACCTGTCCTCCATGGGTGGGCACTCAAGGCCCCTTCCTCAGAGGACCCCCGTCGAATACACTGATTTCAAGATCCAGCTCAAGTGCCAGGTCACCTCTAGCTACAAGTCATCATGCATTCCAACCCAGCAGCCCCCGCCCTTGCTCATAGTTGGCGCGACATCATTGTATTGTAGACAAATACACATCTGTTGACTTCTCTTTGTTCCCAGTAGCTTTTAGAAGCTCCCTTCCCATGTCCTATGCCTTTATGAATCTCTTTGCCCCTCCTCTTCGTCACGATGCCTGAGCACAATGCCTTTGTTTTCTAGATGACAGAGCATCCTTCCTGGGCCCTAGAGCAGTCACAGACATTCAAAAAGCATTTACCTGCATGTTGGCATTAACATATTAAACATTTGGGAAAAGGGGGAAACTGTATATTATCCAGTGCCATGAAAGTGCTAAAGGAATTCAGAGAAAGAAGACTGTAGTGTGGAATAACCCAGGAGGCCCTGATATGGTTTCTGGCCTTGCAGAAGGGAAAACCTTGGAACCATGGCCTGGAATTTCTGTCTGAAGGAATATGACCCAAAGCAGAGAGAAAGAGTGAGTGTGGGGACAGTGGCGTTGCCACCTTAGCTACAGGGAACAATCTCCAATGAGGAGCACAGGTGAGTTTGGAGGGTCCACACACCCGCTACCCTGCCACAGTTTGGGTGCTAGTTGGCCCCATTTCATGTCTCGAAAGCATCAGTGGATGAAGAAATTGGTATCATTCAGACCAAGGAAGATTTCTTTGTTCTTGGAAAACTTGCTTAGCTGGTATTAACAAGGTCAGTGAGTTCAAATGGAACATTCCCCCAACGTAGAAGACTTTATCTACCGTTTGCAAAGTTAGACTAAAGGCATAAAGGAATTTGAGTTCAGACCCTGAGTTCACGTGAGTGGGAGAAGAGGGGATCTTACCGGATTGTTTGGATTTTTTTCCCTTTGCTGGTTTTCATCCCACAGCAGCTAAATCAGTCCAACATACACCCCATCCAAAGTGCTGTGCATATGGAAATAGCCCTTTAGACGCTTAGGATTAGTCATTTTATATGGCACGTAATTACTCTGCCTGCATTTCAGCATGGACGACTGGCCGTCAGCGCATGCCCTTTGTGTGCTTGGTTAAAATTAGTTAAATCAAAGGAATGCGTGGAGAAGAGATTGTGTTTAGGAGTCCATCGTGCTGCTATTCTGATTAGGCATAAGCTCTTTAGCCTACTGTGTCAATGAGATGTGCTGTTGTATTAATAAGCTGTAAATTCTAAATAATTGCTTGATAGAATGAGAATCTAAAGCGATGGGCTCCTTTCCAGAATGCTGATTATTCCCCTCAGTCATAGAAGACGAGAAAACCCGTTCCTACAATCGTTTCCCTTTGGAAAGGACAGGACACTTTGGCCTGGCATATTGATGGAAAGCACTTAAAATTTCCTTGGTGATTCTTTTGTTTCCTTTCATCTGAGCTTCTAGTCTGTCAGACATCAGCTGGGCAATGTGAAGTCTTCTGCATGGGCTACTTAGTTTCAATTTGCTGATCCCCGTGAAGGACAAACACTGCTTCTTTCTCTGGTCAGAGAATGGAAATTCTGTTTCCTGAGGCATCTGAGTCCCCAGGTACAAACGGAGCTTCCCCCAAGAGTCATAACCCGAAGGTGGGTGACTTGGCCACTCTCTCCCTGATCTCCAAGCTCCAGCAGACATTTCTGATGTGGGGAAGCTCAGCTCTGAATCCAAGCCAGCACTGGTTGTTGGTTCCAATTAAAAAGCAATCGCGGGCTTCCCTGGTGGCGCAGTGGTTGGGAGTCCGCCTGCCGATGCAAGGGACACGGGTTCGTGCCCCGGTCCGGGAAGACCCCACATGCCGCGGAGCGGCTGGGCCCGTGAGCCATGGCTGCTGAGCCTGCGTGTCCGGAGCCTGTGCTCCGCAACGGGAGAGGCCACAACAGTGAGAGGCCCGCGTACTGCAAAAAAAAGCAATCGCATTCCCGAAAGTTCAAGGCTGCAGCCCAAAATGCAGCATGTTCAAGAACGGATGGTCTTTTTTGAGAGGCAGTTAGTCCAGAAAGGGCTAGATGCTGCCAGGGAGGACTAATGAGGGTACATTTGTAGGTGATAAACATTTTAAAGTTCAAAGAAATCCATAGTAGATGATTTACTTTAGAGTTATTTGTAGATGGCAATGAGGGTTTTCTGTTGTTGATTTTTCCCCCCTGGCATTAAACAGCCCATTTATTAGAGGACAAATAGGAATTGACCTTTAGCTAGACAGTGAGGAAACAGAGCCATCACATTAAGGAAATCAAATGCAAAAAATACCAAAGGGTTAGCATTAACCAGCCCTGGGAAGCAGTGTTATTCTGCAGGTGCATCAGCCGAATCAGCATCCTTCTTCCCATGAGCAGCTGTTGCTTTCTGGGAGGACCAGCAGGGACACAGAGCTTGCAGAGGCATTCCAGATCATTGCGTTCAGCCTCCTCCACTGCTTGAATGGTTACATCTGGATATTTTTAGTTACCCCCTCCATCTTGTTTGGCTCCAGGACACATAATTGCAAAAAAATCAAATATAAAAAACTCGTAACCGGCTTCCCTGGTGGCGCAGTGGTTGGGAGTCCGCCTGCCGATGCAAGGGACACGGGTTCGTGCCCCGGTCCGGGAAGATCCCACATGCCGCGGAGCGGCTGGGCCCGTGAGCCACGGCCACCGGGCCTGCGCGTCTGGAGCCTGTGCTCCACAATGGGAGGGGCCACAACAGTGAGAGGCCCGCGTACGACAACAACAAAAAATAATAAAAATAAAAACTCATAACACTGAGAGTCAAGAACCCCAGTTTATTTCAGGTCTAGCTCACTAACTATAAGAGCTAGAACAAGTCTTTGAACCTCTCTGGGCATTCATTGGGATTTGCAATTTTATTTCAGTTCTAATAGTCCAGGATTTTATGATAAAATCCTTTAACCTCATCACCCACAAAGTTAGTATTTCAAAACCAACAAAAAAAGTCCCTTAATTCCCAGTTTTTTTGTGTGAACATATTAAGTTAAGCCAACCCCAACTTTTCTTTTGGCGATCACTCCTGGGGTCATTTCCACCCTCATCTAGTTTTCCTTAAGGGAGAAATGGATGACTGTTTCCTTTGAAGACAGCCTGTTTCAAGACCAGTGTGACTGGCGAGAATCTTCTAGCACCAGTGTGGTAGCTTCTGGTGGGGAGGAACATTGCCCTGGAAGGGACGGTGTCTGGAGGGGAAGGGCAGGGAATGATGATGCAAGAGTGACAGCAGAGAGCACAGGTGCTAATCTCACTGCCAGGGCTTTGTGGAGCCGAACAGACTCTGTCATATTTAATTTCAGATGCAATTGTTCAATTGGGGCCTTATCCAGACCGCCTCCCGACCCGCTCACCTGCTCTGTCCCCTTGTCCCAGCCTCTGTCACTTTATTACTCTCCCAGCCCTCCATCCACTGGCCAGCCCCCAAGTCACCTGGGTGGTCGGCCCCAGGTGTGGCTTTTCCAGCCTGTGTGTGGAGTAGGTTACCTCACCCTGGCTCCCTTCTCTGTCTGCTCTTTAGAAGCAAAGTGCTTTCTGATTCCCTTACTCTGCATCAACTCCTTTTCTCTCCAAAAGGCTCTGAATGAATGAGGCCATGAGAAGAGGCGCGGCCTCCACTTGGCTTGACAGGAAGGCAACAAAGTGTCCGCTGATGATTGCAGGTGGAGGAGGGTTAGCCCTCATCTCTCCCACCTCTAAAGAAAGCAGGTGCAGCTTAAGGCAGCAGGAAGAGGCCTCTGTTGCAGTTCTAAGCAGTGCTCAGGTGGGCAAGACTGTGCTTCTGTCCAATGGAGTGAGTGTCTGTCCAGCTGACCTCACAGGTGGGACAGGAGGCCTTGGCACACCTACTGGGGTGCCATGTGAATATTTTAATATGGTTTTTAAAGCTTATGCTCCACTTACAGTTATTACGGAATATTGGCTCTGTTCTCCGTGTTGTACAGTACATCCTTGTAGCCTGTCTCACACCCAGTAGTTTGTACCTCCCACGCCCTCACCCTTATATTGCCCTTACCCCCACTGCCCACTGGTAACCACTAGTTTGCTCCCTGTATCTGTGATTCTGCTTCTCTTTTGTTATGTTCACTATTTGTTGTATTTTTTAGCTTCCACATATAAGTGATACTATACAGTATTTGTCTTTCTCTGTCTCACTTATTTCACTTATTTCACATAATGCCCTCCATGTCCATCCACATCGCTGAACATGCCAAAATTTCATTCTTTTTTATGGCTGAGTAGTATTCCATTGTATATACGTACCACATCGTCTTTATCCGTTCATCTGTTGATGAACACTGCACCATGTGCCTGGCAGGTGGCCTCCAACTTCTGTCTAAACCAGACTAAGGCTTTTACTAGAATCTGGACTTGTTCTCGGAGCCTGAGGTGGACAGTTACCTTGGTGCCTCAACGTAAGTTTGAAGTCAACTAGATTTAAGATTCCTTGCTCTTCCCAGGCACTGTTTTTCATCATAGAAACTGGCCAGTCTCCTCCCCTTCTAGGCGTGGTTTTCTCTCCTCCTCTTTTATTTCCAGGCCCACCTGGAAATAAAAGGTGGGCCCCTGCATACCACGGCCCTTCCCCTCCAGTGCTCCTCCATCTGTCAACCAGGAAAACACCAGCTCTCCAGCCACTTCTGCCCAGGGACTCCCACACGGAGCCTGAGGTGAGGCACTTTTCACACTCTTTATCATTCATCTTATGAATGAGATTCCATGGGAGGGAGTGAAGTAAAGTTTCCTTCCTTCTTTTTTATCCCTAAGATTAGTTGGAAGTGTGAAATGGCATAGACCCTCTTCACTTTGCTTTTGGTGTTATATTTGGAGAAATGTGAACCTGTCTGCTTTCTTCTTTGATCAATACATTGCTCATTGTTCACCATGTCTGAAAGTTTTTTGAGATCATTCTTTTCACCCAGAGAGTAATTTTGAAATAAGGTGGAAAGAATAGGGAGAGGCACCAAATCTTTTTGACAGAAAAGGAATATTTGTCCAAAGCATAAAGCCTTCTCTGTGTCAAGTTTCTGCTGACCTCTTCAGCTATTCTGGTTGTCATTCTTTGCTGGCACCAGCAAGCATTTTTTTTCCCCTTTGTATAAATATCAGGTTCATTCTGATTCTCAATTTCCATAGGCTTGCAAATTCCGATCACACTGAAGACCAAATTACCGCTTTTGGGACAATGGCCTTTGTCTGATTGCTAATCGGGCATTGAGTGTATCACTCAAAAGACAGGATTTGGGTCTGAGATTTTACTGGGTTGCATTTTTTTAAAAACTCAGTTAATTATAGGCTTAAGTCATATATTCGAATGCAGATATGAGAGATACCACAATCCCACATTTTAATTAGATCCTTAGGTAAAGAGAGTTTGAGCCGGGTATAAATTCAGTGTGAACAACTTCAGTGAGAACACACTTCCTTTTTAAATGCCTGGCTTTCTTTTTCTCTCCCTTGCCTTACATCTGTGCTCTCATGGCACCCAGAACATCTTTTTCTTCTCAGTGTGCTTGAAATACTTGTAATTGCTTCATCAGTTCCCTTATCTGTTAGATTGCAAGCTCCCTAAGAAGAGGGTCTGTGTCTATTTTATTCATCAATGTATCCTCTGAGCAACCTCATATGGTGCCTGGCATGTCATTGGCCTTTAAGAAATATTTATAGTATGGGTGGATGGATGGATGGATGGATGCATGGATGGACAGATGGATGCATGGATGGATAGACCAGTGAATGGATGGACAGATCAACAAATGCATGGATGGATGGACAGATGGACAATGGATAAAAATATTTATTTTCCTATCTTCTATTTTTGGAAACCATGATAAGATCATAGCATCCTAGGGTAGAAATACAACCTTCATTTTGTTTTAAAGGCTCCCCTTGGCTTTCCTTCCAGACTGGCCACATGGTGTGTCTCTAGGAAAGGGCTCTTGTCCTCTTTCTTTAGTCAAGCTCAGTAAAATATCTTTCCTTTGATCATGATCTCTGGGGCTTAATTTTTCCATCTGTAAACTCCCCCCAAAAAAGAAAATGTCCTTCCTGAATAGATGCCTGGGGACCTGCTTGTTTTTCATCTCCTTGGAGATGAAGAACCAGTAGACCCCAAGTTAGTCTGCCCAGCTCCTTTGCTGCAGGGATTTCTGACACGTGGTACTTTGGAGTGATGGCTTCAGAACATACCGTACAGGGAAGGGGACTCAGCACAGAATGTATGTAAATGGAGTCCCTGGTGGCCCTGCTCTCAGGCAGGTAGAAAGCCTGTTGTGCAGGCTAACATTATGAGGTCGCTCCATTGTATCCATCAAACTGTGTTAGGCATTCTTTTTCTTGGGCTTTCTGAGCGTAAAATGATGGTCTCACAGTATATATTGGAACAGAAAATGAGAGCATACTTTCCCAAGTGGTGGAAGCATGAGTTCAAACGCTGGACACAGAGGTTGTTAAGATTTACTGACAGTGGCTGGAACCCTGGGTCTTCAGAAGTCCCTAGGATGAGTGGCCTTTGTCCGCCAGCCCTCTGTGGGCCCACTCTCACTAACGCCTTTGTGTCTCTTAGCTTCCGCTGGCTTTATTCTCGGATGCATCCACTTGCCCTGACTCCTGCCTTGCCCCACTACAACTTGAAGCTTCTCTCCAGGTCATCTCAGGATCTGACACGTTCTGGACGTGGCATCTCTCAGGAGCTGACCTGACTCTGTCTGGTTTAGGCTTTATCACTCCTGTTCATAGGCTGAGAGACTGCCCTTCAGGTCTGGTTTGAACCAGGAGGTGGTAGAAAGACGGGGGTGATTTCAAACTCTTCAGAAAATCCTCCGTAAATGTGGACTCTCCCAGCCAAGTCCTAAGACGTTATAGCAGTGGGGAGTGGGCAGTGGCTCTTTGGTGATGTTTGGAATGCCTCTTATAAACCCCGGGTGGGACTTTGAGAGTTTCATAGGGAAGGAGTCAGGGTCTTCATGCCCAGACCTTCCTCACTGGCCCGTCTGCTCATACCTCCCTCTCTCTACCCCCTCCTTGCCATCCTCTCCTGTCTGCATTTTATTCCTCTCCAATGCCAGATTCTCTCCTCTGCACGAGTGCAATGTTTGACCCGCAGCACGAGTCATCGGCCCCTTCCCATCTTCCTGGATCTGGATGTCATCCTTCCTTTCAGACTCTGAGCTCCTCCCCTCCCTGAGAATAGATATCTCATCGTGTTCTGTCTGCACGGCATACCCATAAAGAGCATGGACTTTAGCACCAGGCTTCCTGAATGCAAACCCTTCCTCTGAAGTTTACTAGCTGTGTGGCCTTGGGCAAGTTACTTAACCTCTCTGTGCCTTCTATTCCTCATCAGCAAAACGAGGATGACAATAGCACCTCGTTTCCAGGGTTGTGAGGATTAAATAAATAAATACACACAAACGACTAAAACAGCACCTGGCACAGAGGAAACCCTTAGTCGGTGTAAGCTCTATCACTATTATCAGCAATAGTACCTCCTGGCATGGAGGTTCTCAGGAAATGTGCACTCAGTGAGCCTCTGTGTGTGCCGATTTGCACACACAGAAGCATGCAGGCTTCCCCCTTGCCTCTCAACCTCATTTCCACCATCTCCCTCCTTCCTTCTCCCATCACCAGGTGAGGAAAGACCAAAACTCAGGTTGCTGAACGACCCAAAAGATGAATCTATAATGAACCGCATCCCGAAAACCCACATCAGAATGAGAGCTCAAATGTCACCTGAGATGTCAAGGGAGCTGTCAGGAGAGGGCCTGTCACAGATGGAGGGAGGACACAGCCACCCAGGGCATTTCCTGATGGCTTTGTGGCATTGGCCGCTGCCCCATCTGTGCTTATGAACTGTCTGGGGCAGCAGAGAGGTCTGATTTCCTACATTTCTCCCCACGCACGGGGCCCATCAGAGACTAATGAAGCGAGCCCTGGGAGGTCAGGGAACTTCCAGCCGCCACCATCCCCGAGTCTCCTCCTAGCAGGCAGAGAAGCAGTTCCCACGGTGGGCACAGAGGGCAGTGCGGGGGAGGAAAAAGTCTGATGGGTGCCTGAGAAGGTTACTGGACCCATGAGCTGGGTTGTTACAGGCTGTCCCTTCTCTTTTCTGAATGTATGAAATGAACGTATCCAACAATCACCAAACCTCTGACAGTCTGTGTTTCTCTGAGACTTAAACTTGGGAGGCCAGATGCCTTTTCCATACGTTGTGGGCTACACTGTGTACACCCCACAAAACCCATATGTTGAAGCCCTAACCCCCAAAACCTCAGAATGTGACTATATTTGGAGACAGTGTCTTTAAAGAAGTGATTAGGTTAAAATGAGGTCATGAAGATGGGCCCTAATCTAGTATGACTGGTGCCTTGTAAGAAGAGAAGATTAGGACACAGACACAGAGAGGGCAGACCATGTGAGGACACAGGGAGAAGACAGCCGTCTATAAGCTAAGGAGAGAGGCCTCAGGAGAAACCCACCCTGCTGACCCCTTGATCTTGGACTTCCAGCCTCCAGAACTGTGAGACAAATTTCTGGATTTGTTTCAACCACCCCATCTGCAGTACTTAGTTATGGCAGCCCAAGCAGACTAATGCAGCATCCGTTATGTTCTCTGAGCCTGCATCCAACAGTTCAACAGATCATTGTTTTGAACTGAGACTTATTTCTTTGTTCTCTAAATAATTCCTCCAGGAGAGGATGAATGACCACGATTGAAGGACATAAGCTAAAGATTATTCTGAAACAAATACACCATCTGGGCATCTCGGAGAGTGCTCAGGGGATCTGGGCACTAAATGTGGCTGTGATGCCCCTGTACTTTGGCTTGTCTCCTAAGAGGAGAGAGTGAGAAGCTATAGGCATCTTCAAGGTAGAACAAATCCACCTCTGGTTAAAAAGAAATTAGGAAGTGAATTTGAGTCTCCAGTGTCTGCCAAGTCTTGTGCTGAGCCTTGGGAAGAGAGAATGACCACAGCCAAGGTCATGGTAGTTTCAGGAGCCACAGTGGTCCTCAGACTTACACCAGGAGCAGTGATGAGCAGGATTCAAAGCTGGGTGATGGGGCCTGAATGCACAGGTGCTGGCCCCCCAGGAACCTCTGCATCAGCCCAGATGAGGAAGCAGTTCTGCTTTTTACTGATCGACTTCCAGTGACCCGTGGCTTTGGGGCAAAGGAACATGAATTAATAAAACCTCAGGCTCAGGTTTTTTTCCAAAGTGTATTCTTTGGAATGCTGGTTCTGCGGGTGGTCATGGGTCTCCTACAAAAAGTAAGGGAGTGTATGTAATTAAAAGTAATGGAGTTGGAAGCTTCTGACTTAAACAGAGGTAAGCGGGCTTCAGTGCCCGGTGGACATGGCTCCCAGCTCTTTACGATGATGCTGAGGGCACTGCAGGTGTATCAGAGGGGAGCATTTCCCAGATTAGTGTTTTCTGCGGAGCAACTGCTGCACTGGTTACACACACTCTAGAAGGAGCCTCTCCAGATGGCCTGCGAGGCTCCCCATAGCTGCCCGGAGATGTCCAGATGATAAGCAGTGAGTGGTCACAGGGCAAATGACCAGGAGAACAAGAACACTGGGAGTGACCAATGGGCATGACCATGGCCACCTCCTCCTCATCTTTCAAAGATTCACAAGACTCAACGGGTAGATACTAGATAAGGGAACCTACCAATATCCAGAGCTGTAATCAGTGTAACGCCTTAACTGTAATGTACAAGGGAAATACAAGAAAGGGGATTTACAAGAATATGTATATTGCTATGCTCAGCATGACTACTAGCTGACAAGAGCACCCACACAGATTTCCAAATCCCTCCTGAGGGCAGCGCCTGCCTACCCAGCACCCCAGCAGTGCATCTCAAACTATCTGTGCCATGCATTCTGATCAAGAGTGATATGGTCCCCAACGGGATGGAAATTGGCTCTTGGAGGGTGATGCAAAAAAGTATTGTTCTTTTTATGTGGAAATCACAAGCATACATACAGCACACAAACAGATACACAGACTCTCTCTGGTGTTAAAATTTCATGGGGGGAGCGGAGCAGGTGGCTGGGGTTGGGGAATATCTACAAGTTCTCCACAAGGGGGCAGTAGTGGAGAAAAGGTTGAGAAATACTGACGTCTAGCAAAAGACCAGATCTTTCTTATTTCCAATCTATCAAGAACTGCTGCTTTTATAAAATGCAGTAAAAATGAATTACTAGAAAAATAAAATAGAGAAAAAAAGAAACAAACACAAACCCTTAATTTTTATTATTGGATTCAACTGATATACAGTTGCTCAGAATTGCTATAAATGCTTTTAAAGCTGACTCACAATTTCCTTCAGAGTCTTTTTCTGCAGACCGTCGGTGGACAGGCTGTGGCCACACTTTGGGAGGCACTGGTCTGGGGCTGCTGGGGTGGGGGAGACAAGCAAGGGTGTTCAGGACAAGCTTTGAGGAGGGCACCCCTGAGGGGTCTTAGAAGCACCAGCGGGAGTTAGGGAAGGAGGAAGCGTGTTTCAGCAGAAGGTGTGGTCTGGGCAGAGCCCTCAAGGGAAGCGCACGGCACCTGTGAGGATGGCGTGGCGTGGCGAGGGGGAAGGTACAAGGTAGGGCTCTGGCAGAGGGTGGGGACCAGAGGAGGAGCGCGGGCAGGGCAGAGGGCAGAGCACATGGCTTCGGGCAGGAGCTGGACCCACAGCCCTGCGGGCTGCACTCGCATCCTGTTCTACCATGCGCCCCTTCATGTTCTGGGGTCAATGGCTACTTGGAGATTCTGAGGGCACCAACAGACCCCTTCCCGGAAGACTGAACGAACTCAAGACATCGTATGAACAACCTGTGGGTTGGGCGGGTTTCGCAGTCCCCTAAGCTGCATCCGAAGTCTCCAGAGTCAGAGCCAGTGTAGAGAGCTAAGCCGATACCGCTGAACTGTTCTCTTATGCTCATTCATTCAGGCTGCCGCGTTTATGGATCCCGACTGTGTGCTGACTCCAGTTCTTACTGGTCTGCCAGGTACACGCGGGACAGTCACCGCCCAGAGGTTAGCCTGGGTTCCAGGGAGCTGGGGGCAAAGCCACACCTTTCCCTTGGCCGAGCTCCCGTGACGGAGGAGTGGAGGGTAAACCCAAGACATCTTGGGGGACAAGGGGCTTGGTGTCCTCCTAACGTGCTGACAACCCCCCTACCCCCCGTATAGTCTGGTCCTCCCTTCCCCAACCTCTCTGTGTCAGACCAGCTCTGCATTTTAATCCCTTTCATGGACTTATTTTTGTGAACTTCCACCGGATGGCGGCGAGGCCACTCGGGACCAGAATGCCGCTGGGGTTTGTGAGGATTGGAACGTACTTAGCGGGCAATTTCATCAGTGATTGTACAGAATGTAAAAATGAACCAGCAAGTGGAAACATATCCAGGGAGGCAGCTGGGATAATTGGCCCTCACAAACACACAAGAAGTGCTCTTCTAAAAATACCAGGGCAACACTGAAAAGGCAGGCCTGGGACTCAGCTCAGCAAGAGTTGAAAATGGCAAAGACAAACTGTTTGGATCTTCCAATGCAATCCAGCAATCATGGAGCTTGGCACTGAGCACTCGAGAGAGGTGTCATTTCAGATGTAAAGAAGCAGCAAATCTGACAGAGACTCCACTGTTGGATTCAAACCCAAGAATACTGTGTGTTGATGATAAGAATATAAACTCAGATGCAGGTTCTTCAATTCATTTATTCATGCAACAGATATTCATTGGACACTTACTGTGTGCCAGGCCCTGTTCTGGCACCGGCATGCAACAGTCAACAGAACAGACATAGTCCCTGCCCTGATGGAGTAGCCAATACCTATTATGGAGCAAGGGGGCAGAGGTTGGGGTTTGGGGGAGAGACTGTTTTGAATAGTGTAGACAAGGAATGTTTTTAGGATAAGGAAGTATCGAAGTAGTAGACCCGGATGATGTAAAGGGACAAGGGATGTGGATTTCTGGGGGGAAACTGTCCCATGCAGAAGGCACAGCAAGTGCAAAGGCCCTGTGGCGAGTACAGGCTTCGCCCTGTTGAGGAAGAGCGGGAGGTCCATGTAGCTGGAGGGGCATGAGCAGAGGCAGAGTGAGAGGAGATGACGGGCAGCAGAGGGCTGACCCTCAGCCATCGTCTGGATTGTGGTGTGTACTCTCAATACGGTGCGGCCACGGGAGGGTTTTCAGCAGCAGGTTGACGACTTTGACTCATGTTCTAAAAGGATCTCTCATTGCTATATGGGGATTCTACTGGGAAAAGAGCAGAAACAAGGGTCCAGAGTGGCAGTTTAAGGTGGTAATAATCCAGGTAAGAGCAGCAGGTGGCTTCAACTCAGATGGGCAAGTGGAGGCACTTGAAGCTGATGGCGAACTTTGAGGAAGAAAAAAATTAGCCAGCAACCCATCTAAGACTTTGAGGGCCTGAAGTAACCCCCGGCACCGTCTGCGGGGCCCAAGAGCCACATAAAATGGGGATCCTTTAAAGGATCCGGAGATGTTTAAACTAAAGAGAGAAAGAAAAAGAGATGCCCTTACAAGGAGGACTGTTAGGACTCTAGATAAGGAAGGGCCGCTGTCCCGCCAAGCTCTCCCACCATGAACAGGCAGCTTCAGTGATGCTGAGCTCCCGTCCCGTCCCATGGGAGCCCCTGTCAGGTTGCTGTGGGCACTGGGAGCTGCCCCAGTTCAGAGTCGCCTTTGCATTGCTTCATCCCTCTGATATGTATGGGGTTCTCTTGCCAGCTG
Source organism: Mesoplodon bidens (assembly GCF_964165515.1). Taxonomy (NCBI): domain Eukaryota; kingdom Metazoa; phylum Chordata; class Mammalia; order Artiodactyla; family Ziphiidae; genus Mesoplodon; species Mesoplodon bidens. The sequence continues at coordinate 42,068,344 of NC_138171.1, forward strand.
CTGGGGTTTGAATATTGAACAAGATCCAGTCCCACCTCTTAGAGAGGGGAGACGATGTTGGGTGCTCCAAGGGGATGGGAGCATTCCTAGAGGGGCTCTCGTCAGGCTTAGGGTGAAGAGAGTGATAACTGAGACCAAGCTTGGAAGCACGAACACCCTTAGCCACGTAATGGATCTGTGGGTCTGTGTGCTTTGGGGACGAGGGGCGAGGGGAGAACTGGGCACCTTCCTGGATATCGAAAATAAGACCAGAGCGTGATAAGCAAGGAGGAGCAGTGGGCTGATGCAGAGGGTGCCCCGATCTTATACATGGACTCATACTCTGGATCCGGGACCAGAGGGAGGCATGTGAGGTGAGCCGTGCACCTGTAGGGTGGGAGACTGTCTTTACTGAAAATTTTGACATTTTGCTCGTCATGGATTTTTTGCATTATTTTTGATTTCTAAAATATTGCATCAAAATATTATTTATCTCCATTCCTGAGTTTTTAGGGTGCCCCTTAAATGTTATGTGCAGACATTGCCTCATTTGCCTCACCCCAGGCTCAGCCTTGCTCTAGACTGGGGAGGTTTCCCAGGGTGGGGCATTTGGGAGCAACGTGGGAAGTTTGCATCATAAAATTAGAGGAAGGGGCCTTAAAATCAGAGCCCACCTACCCGGACACTTTACATAGGGGCAGACTGGGGCTAACAGCATCCTGAGGGCCAGCAGAACCCTGCAGTCAGCTGATGCATTCAGGGAGGGCTCCCCCTGGTACGCCTCTGAATCAGGACCAAAGTTCTCCTACGGAGAAGGAAGTGTAAGAGTGCAAGAGGGGTAAATGGCCGAGGAAATGAACACGGCTGTCGGAACATGCCACCTCGTTATTTATTTAGGGGCATTGCTGTTCTCACTGCTAACCTTCATATCGCATGCCTCATTGCCCTCTGAAGGCCCTGAGAGGTTTCTCGTAGCATTTATTTGGTCGAATTTGTACTTGAGGTCCTGTTTCTGGTTTCTCATTACTCGCTCTCCTGGAAGTACCAGAGAGGAAGGGAATTGTAGGAGAGGCAGGCCAGCAGATGGCAAATCCAGGGCATCATCATTGGCAATTAGCAGGTAAGGACCGAAGGAAAAAAAGCCCATTTTTACTTTCCATTTGAAACAAGCGTTCAGCTACATCAGGAATTGTGAGGGCAGGGCGGCAGCCCTGGGCGAGGCAGAGACAAAGGAGGGAAACTGGTGCCTGTGCTTACAGGGAGACCCGGAGCACAGGGAGGCCTCCCCCTCCCTGCCTGGGTCTGAGGCTGCCAGGCATACTCGCGGGGTCCCCAGAGGCCTGGAGAGAGGACAGTGTCCCCTGGGAGGGGCGATGCCTTGGGCCCTGGGTGAGGAGGCATTGGCCAGGTGGCTGTTTGGGCAGGTGGGGCTTCCCTGCACTGGCCCCTGCATTTTCTGCATCTCCCCTTTCAGACCTCTGGCCTGGGCTGGTCCATCCCTTGGCTACTCTTTCAGCATCGACACCTCCTTACATTTGATGGGCTGGGATTGTTTGCTAATGTCTTTGATCCTGATGGGAGGCACCTCCTTACATTTGATGGGCTGGGATTGTTTGCTAATGTCTTTGATCCTGATGGGAGGCACTCACCCTCTTCGTGCTTTCTCTGCAGGACTGTCCTGGGCCCAGGTCACCCAGGATCTGGCCGAGGTAGCCAGACACATTGTCTTCAGCGCTCTGGTGCTCAGTTCTTGTTTATAAACAAGCAGCTTTGTTTCATTAAATTCTGTTTTCTCCCTCAAAAACTAGTTCCAACAAGGTCTATTTTCTGCCCTGTGTTGCCACACACACCCAACTGCCATCCCAGGGGTCGGGGGTTGGTGAGGTGCAGGCCTGCTCTCTTCCCTGAGGTTGGAGCTCCTGGGGTCTGAAGCCTCACAGGCCAGCTTGCCTCTTTTGGGTGGCCAGTTGGGGTCACTTGTTGTAAAAAGGACCAAACCAGGGCAGGCTTGGAGGAAAGCCACTGATGGAGACCTCTGTTCTCAGAAGCCCCCTCAGGACACCAGGGCTAGAGGGGCAGGTGACCCCAGGCCCTGAGAGCCCTGGCAAGGACCAAGCACTACATGCCCACCCCAGCAGAGGAGCTGGAAGACAAATCAGAGGGCTTTATTTCCTTACACTGAGGTCTGGATACCAGGGAACTTAAAGCTGTACAAGCCACAAATAAAATGCATTCGAAAAGAGGGTTGAGAAATTTGGGGGATAGGAGGACAATAGATAATTATTGGAAAAACAAGGATTATTTTTCCTGCATCACGGGGGGTCATGATGACACACGAACCCTAAGTGACAGTCCACATCCTGCCACTCGTTCGCTATGCAGCAAAAGTTATTTACCTTCTCACAGCTTCAGTTTTTCATTTGTAAAATGAAAGGTATATAAGTAATTTGATAGAATAATTGTAAGAATTAAATGAATAAGCTATAAAGTGCCTAGTCCAAGGCCTTGCACGTCAGAGATGTAATTATTATTTTTCAGATTGTCATGTTCATGGTTATTAAGGATGTTCCAGTGTCGCTTGTCTGGCCTCATGGATCATAGGACTGACTCAGGGAACCACTGTTCTGTTCAGAGACCAGACTCCCTGAGAATCCTGGCTCCACGCATTAACATTCTGGTTATTCAGTAAATGCCTGCGATGTCAAAGACAGCCCTCTGTGCTGGGCTTCCGACGAGGAATCAGAGGCGGGGCACCTGGGTGACCTGACAACATGATGGGAACGTAAACAAGGAAACAGCAGGCAGAATGGAAATGCTATGGCTGGAGAAGTAAACGAGGCATCTGTGGGGCATGCAGCTCCGAGGGAGGGCTAGGGAAGCTTCTAGAGAAGGTGACATTGAGATGAGACCTGAAGATGAGGGGGAGAGATGGAGGGTGGATGAGAAATCTCGTTATCAGGCAGAATTGGGCCAAGAGGATTTTTCTGGGGGGGACAGACAGCCTTTCACTGTGGCTGGAGCATCGGTGGGGGAGACAGGAGCAGATCAGCAGAGACCCGGTCTTCCAGGCTTTGTGGGTAGATTTTAGACCATGTCCTGAGGTCACGTGAAGCCCCTGAAGATGGAAGATGGGCCAAGCTGAGGTGCGATTGGCACTCTGGAAAGCTCAGTCTGGCGGGGTTGTGGAGCACGGGTTGAATCGGGTCATGACAGAAATGCAGGGAGACCCATCAGGATGGCACCAGGGTCCTCCCGGGAAGATGCCAGGTGGGGAAGTGGCAGCAGGGTTAGAAAGAAGCAGATGCTTTCAGCAGCTGTTTCAGAGGCAAGATCACCAGATCCTGGTGACAGGTCGGCTTTAATATTAAAGGTGACAAGTTGGCTTTGATATTAAAGGAGAATGAAGTTCCCAGGTTTCTTCTCCAGAAAACTGGGTGAGATCCTCGGTGCTCTTCCCTGAGATGGGATGAGCAAGTTTCTGGTGAGGTTGGGACTAAGTCTCTGAGGTCTGTGGCCCATCCAGATAGAGGGATGAGCAGACCGTTGGATTTACAAGTCTGATGCTCAACATCGCCAGCGGGTGACCAGCAACTGACCAGAGAGAGCTTGGAAGAGGAGCCCTGGGGAGCCCCAGAATGTAAAGTCCAGGGGAGATGCCTCTTGGGAGGCTGAGAAGGAGCAGGCAGCATGGCAGAAAGAACCAAGGGAGAGTGGCCCCATAGCAGCCAAGGAAGGGGTGAGTTCCAAGAAACCAACCACCTCTTGCCACCTCCCTGCTCCCTTCTTGGCTAAGTCACCTTCACCTCCTGCCTGGATCAGCTTCACCTCCTCTCTGGTCTCCCCACCTCTGCCCTGGCCCTTATAGTCCATCTCAGCACAGCAATTAGAGTGATGCTCTTAACACTTAAGTGAGATCGTGGTACTCCTGTGCTCCAGAACCATCAGTGGCTCCCCATTTCCCTTGAAGTAAAAGCTAGAGTCCTTTCCGTCCCCTAGGCAGACCCCTCCGAGATCTAACTTCATCCCCTGCTGGTCCTCCCACCTTCTCTCCTGCAGCCCCACTGACCTCCTCTCTGTTCCTCAAGCTTACCTGGCAGGCTCCTGCCATCAGACCTTTGCTCCAGCTCTTTGCAGCGTCCGGAATGCCCTTGCCACAGAAATCTCTTATCTCCTTCATGCTATAGCCTCTCTCTCCTCCTTTTCACCGCCCCCAGCCCTGCTGAGTCGTCCACACCAATTTACTTCTTTTCTCCGTAGACTTCCCACCTTCCGATGTGCTACATAATTTACTTATGTATTATACGTGTTATTTAATATCTATCTGCCCTTGCTAAAAGTATCAGCTCCACCAGGCAGAGATCTTCAGTTTTTTTCACTGGTGCCTGATACATAGTAGATACTCAATAGATGAATGAATGAAATGGGTCAGCAGGACTGAGAACTACGCATGAAAAGGCGTTCCAGTGCCCTTGGATGGATTCAGCAGCCAGGGCATCCGTCACGCTATGGAGAACATATCCCCCCTGTAAAAGGAGGAAGGTGGGAGTCTGGGGCTGTGCAGTTTCACACCTGGTGGCTTCTGTTTGCCCTGATAAATGCACACGATGGCATCAGCTGAAAGTGAGGGGTGGTTGGAGATTGGAGGAGGAGGGGGAAGATTGAAATAGTTGCCGTGAGGATCAAAGAGGGGGATCTTTTCAGGGAGAAAGATCCCTGAAAAGTGGGCTTCCCCGGCAGTATTTAGGGCCCCCTTGAGGTTTGCGGACTTACATTTATGGAGACAACTCTGTGTGCTTATAAGATTTTTCTCCAATAGTATTTAGTAGTGTGAGTGTTGGTCCAGGAAATGCAGACCCTTGGTCCCATCCAAGGCGGTGGTTTTGCCAAGAGAGTGTTGAGGAGGGCAGGGCGCGGAGGCACAATGAGAGGGTGCAAGAGAGAATTCAAAGGGACAGAGGAGGGACTGTAAGCTGCGCTGGAACGGAAGAGCTAGGCAGAGCCCAAGTAGGAGCGCAGGATTATGCCAGTAGCAGGGTGCAGGGCCCCCGTTCAGCTACTACCTCCCTGGGTGACTTGTGCCTCGGGCTTGATTGATAAAGGTGATTGAGTGATGACACAGAGAGGTCAATGCCTCTGAAAGAAAAGTTTACTGCTGCTCACGCTTCTCCTAGAAATGAGTGATATGCCACAAAGTCAGGAGGCAAAAGGAGAGAGGGGAAAACCTGGCCAAAGCCTTTATTGAGGTTTCTACCGGGTTGTGGGGGCAGGGTAAACAGTTTAGGATTGGCTGGTTTGAATAATTCTGGCACACTTGGGGCATAGGGGCTGTCCCAAGGTGTCTGGTGCCTGGCCCTGGGTGATTTAGGGCAGGGGGAATCTCGGCTTGGTATGTGAGAGTTAGGTAAGGAGAGGGATCAGAGTATGGGCCCTGGATGGCAGGGGAGATATAAACAATGTGGTTTGGCCCTGTGATTAATGGATGCCACATAGACAAACATAGAGTCTAAGAAAATACAGTTAGGACACTGGGTGTCTTTGGGCAATTTGTTTAAACTCTCTTTGCCTCAATTTCTTTGTTTCTAAAATGGGGAAGGTAACAGCACTTACCTCATGATGTTACTATGTGACTGAGTTAGTAATGAGTTAGTAAATGTGAAGGGCTTAAAATACAGTTAAGTGTTAGCTCTCGTTATTTTGTTGTTAATTTTACCATTACGGGCATCACATGGCCTGAGGCCCCCCCCCGCTTTCTGAAAAGGTTCAATGGGAGTAAGTGAATGAGAGAAACGGAAGAAAAGAAAAGGAGCCTGGGGTCAGAGTGGGTCGTTCCAAATTGGCCAGTGCGGAACTGTGGGAACAAGGCATTGATGTAGAGGGTGAGGGTCACTGCAGACAGGGACGTTTGGACATTTCTCAGCACTGGCTCTGTATGCAACTCATGAATTGGAGTCATGTACAATGTGCCCGTGCACAGCGTGCATTTTAGACCATCTGCTTCATCTGTGAAATAGTGGCACAAATATGGAGTGTTATAATAGATGAGGAAAGGGGGCTGCCCCTCCCTTGGATGGTTAGGAAAGTGCTTCCTTGGAGGGGTCTCTGGCCTTGAAAAGTGGGTGGAATTTGGCTGGGCAGAGAGGACAGGAGAGGGAGGTCCTGATGTGGACACAGCATGGGCACTGGCTGAGTTTAGAATGGACAGGAGAGCTTGTGGTGAGTGTAATGGGGGAGATGCAGGAGGTGAATGTGGGAGTGTAGGCTTGGGCCGGAGTAACAGACGCAAATAATGAAATGGAGCTTTTTTTAAATATCCATAAATTTATTTATTTTTGGCTGCGTTGGGTCTGTGTTGCTGCACGCGGGCTTTCTCTAGTTATGGCGAGCAGGGGCTACTCTTCGTTGTGGTGCGCGGGCTTCTCATTGCGGTGGCTTCTCTTGTTGTGGAGCATGGGCTCTAGAGCGTGCGGGCTTCAGTAGCTGTGGCACACGGGCTCAGTAGTTTTGGCTCACGGGCTCTAGAGCGTAGGCTTAGTAGTTGTGCACGGGCTTAGTTGCTCTGTGGCATATGGAATCTTCCTGGACCAGGGCTCGAACCCGTGTCCCCTGCATTGGCAGGTGGATTCTTAACCACTGTGCCACGAGGGAAGTCCCTGAAATGGTCCTATCGATATTCTGGTTTGGGTACCTGCCCTCAGTGTATAGTGAGGGCTCTAAGTCTGGGATCCTGGGGACTGAGGCTCATGACGCTTTGTGAGGGAAGAACATTGCTTTGAAAGGAGTCAACAGAAAAAAAGATCTGAGACTTGAGTGGCACTGGGCGATTTTATGAGACCCTTTCAAGGATGAAGCCGTGTCTAGGTGGATCACACTCTCATCTCCAGGGTGCACACCTGGGAGACAGGCTCCGCTTTCTCCCCCCAGAGATCTGGGCTGTGCCCCCCAGTGTCCTGGAGGTGCTGCTGTCTGCATCCTCTCCAGGTTGGTGTTTGCATCCTACCACCAGAGGCTCTGCTGCAGAGGAATTGCACAAGGAGGCCCGTGGGGATGGCTCAGCCCAGTCCAGCAGGCGAAGTGGAACTCCTTGTTACCTCTGCCACGGAGACGAATAATTGTGAGCAGACTGGGAAACACTGAAACCCACCTAAACCACAGCACACAACTGAAAGTGGCAAGCAAGAAATGCTCTAAGCTATTAAAGGCTTTGTGAGCATGCACAAAATCCTATTATCCTGGGATCTAGTGCAGAGCTCAGCACAGCAAATTTTCTGGTGCCCATAAAGCATTGCTCCTAGTCGCTACGTGGAGCTCTCTGTTATTGCTTTATCCAGTTGAAACTTCAGGTAATCTCATAAGAGGAGGATGTGCTCCGACAAGGCAAAGGAAAGGGTGGTTGATTACGGGAAGAATCTATTCTTTTCATGAATACATCTCTGGCACCTTTTGCTCTGAATAAGGGATAATCATTTCTCGCAATCTGGGAACCGTGTTATTTAGAAAATTAGGATAAGTACAAAACAAAGCAAGAGTGGAGAAAAAAATAACTTTCCATCTTAGAATGCCAGAATGCTGACAAAAAGATAAATCATGCAACATTTTCCCTTGTGAGATTTGCATGAATGTTATTTCTTGTGGTTGCTATTCCACTAGCGGTCGTTAATTTCTAAATCAATCATTTAATATAGTCCCTTTTGCCTGGAAGAAAAGATCAAAATATCCATGCAGCCTTCTCATTGCCAAAGAAAATCACATACCCCTTTGTCTTGATTTAACCTCTTGTAAAACCTATTTGGGGAGAGATGAAAAAAATCTCTTGAAATCCATATTCTAAATTTTTTAGATGATAGCTGACTATAACCCCAAAACAAGGGAGTTTAGCCTGGAGTCCATGCATCTCCAAGGAGTCTGATAAAATCGATGGCTCTGTAAACTTGGTCAGGAACGTAAAATGCGTATTTTATGTTCACTCATCTCTAACCGACATTAGCAATTATTTCAATTATGAATGGAGGCCATAGGTGTCTGTACCATTAGCCATACTGTGCTTTTGACTCCAACAGGAATCACAGACAAGTGTATATCACATCCTACTTCTTATAGACATTGTGAAATACTTAGGTCTCCTCCTGTCTATATGAGGAGTTTAAATTTATAGCAGTTATTAAATCCACACTTGATCTTGTTTAATGTCTTAAAGAAGTACGTGTATCACTAGATCATGATTTTTAATACTTGATCTGGACTTCCCTGGTGGTCCAGTGGTTAGGACTCTGTGCTTCCCCTGCCAGGGGTCTGGGTTTGATGCCTGGTCAGGGAGCTGAGATCCCACAAGCCGTGCAGCAAAAAAAAAAAAAAAAAAACCCAACCAAACAAACAAACAAACAAAACTTGATGACTATATTTCAATATAATTGGTTTCCAAAGTAATTCTACGCATTTTGTTTTATTTGATGCATTTTTTTAAATTGGGGTATAGTTGTTTTACAATGTTGTCTTAGTTTCTGCTGTACAGCGAAGTGGAGTTCCCTGTGGTATACAGCAAGTTCTCATTCGTCATCTATTTTATACATATTAGTGTATATAAGTCAATCCCAATCTCCTAATTCATCCCACCCACCTTGGTATCCATACGTTTGTTCTCTACATCTGTGTCTCTATTTCTGCCTTGCAAACCAGTTCATCTGTACCATTTTTCTAGATTCCACATACATGCATTAACATACGATATTTGTTTTTGTCTTTCTGACTTACTTCACTCTGTATGACAGTCTCTAGGTCCATCCGTGTCTCCACAAATGACCCAATTTCGTTCCTCTTTATGGCTGAGTAATATTCCATTGTATATATGTGCCACATCTTTATCCATTTGCCCGGCGACGGACATTTAGGTTGCTTCCATGATATTTGATGCATTTTTATTCAGAGAAGGGACGCATAGGCTTCTCCAGGCTGCACAGGTGTCCATGGCACAAATCTTTCAGGATCTTTCCCTAGTTCCAAACAAGTAGATACCCTAAGCTTGTAAAATGTGGATGCTCAGGCCCTTCCCAAGATCCACTAAATCAGCACCTCAGGGACCGGGACCTAGGTGTGTGTGTTTTTCACAAGCTCCCCAGGTGAGGGGGATGCAGTCAGCTCAAATCAGAGGTCTGTTATTTGGAAACCTCTGACTTAGATCATCTCTATCCCAATAACCCAGCCCTCGGAGTTTGGAGGTGGCTCTGCTGAGAGGCTGGAGCATAAAGAGACAAGGTCTTCTCACACTTCTGGAAGTGTGTAAGGTGGGAAAGAGTACGGGGCTTAAACAGACCCCAGTTTACTTTTGGGCCTTAATAAGTGTGTGTCTGGGGCGTGCCCCTTAACGCCCCGGGCCTCAGTTTCCCCCTCTGTAACTTGGGGAAGGGCCTGCCTCACAGGTTTGTTGTGAGAATGAAATAAAATCATGAATAGCAAGTACTTGGCAGAGTGGCTGAGTAGGTCTTAGGTACCATTGTTGTTAAAGATAGTGATGTTCTTCCCTGGTGGCGCAGTGGTGGAGAGTCCGCCTGCCGATGCAGGGGACGCGGGTTCATGCCCCGGTCCGGGAAGATCCCACATGCCACGGAGCAGCTGGGCCCGTGAGCCATGGCTGCTGAGCCTGCGCGTCCGGAGCCTGTGCTCCGCAACGGGAGAGGCCAGAACAGTGAAAGGCCCGCGTACTGAAAAAAAAAAAAAAAAAAAGAAAGATAGTGATGTTCTTGCTTGTGAGCTAGGAGCTATTCTGTGGCTGGTATGGGAAGCAATGGTTATAGAAAGGCAGTAAGACCTGGCTTCCAAATCTCGGCAGGGTGTTTGTCCTAGAGGTTACAGTGCAGCTGTGTTCAGCTGTGTTAGAGGATCTGCTCCCAGTGTTTCCAACATGAGCTATCCCAGAAGGGCTGACCTGTCACCAGCAGTACCGGGCTGTCTGCTGATGCCTTTTCCATGATCCTGAGAGGGCAGCCTCCCTCCTGACTACCCCACTTCTTCACGTGGAATGTAACATCTCATTTTGTGGAAGAAGCTCCTTCCTGTCTGCGGGCCAGAAACTACTTTCCCTCCATATGGGAAGCACTTTAACCAAATCTCCTCTGTTTCTGAGAGGGGACTTGAAATGTTTTCCCAAAGTGGGCCTCTAAGCTAATAACAAAAGGTGCTACAATTTCATAGGCAACTAACTACTTCAAGATGAATCTTTTGAAGGAAAGTTTTCCTTTACAGAACCTCTTCTGGATTCTCTACACCCTTCTATTGGCCCTTTTCTCTCCGGGTTCCTCCAGGGCAGTGCCCTGTGATGAAATCCAGGGAAAATGTAGGAAGGATATTGTATTAGTTTGCTAGGGCTGCCATACCAAAGCACCACAAGCCTGGGTGGCTTAAACAACAAAAATTCATTTTCTCACACTTCTGGAGGCTAGAAGTTCGAGACCAAGGTGTCAGCAGAGTTGATTTCTTCTGACACCTCTCTCCTTGGCTTGTAGATGGCCAGATTCTGTCAGTGGCCTCATATGCTCTTCTCTCTGTGTGTGCATGTCTGTGTCCTAATCTCCTCTTCTTATAGAGACACTAGTCCTATTGGATTAGGGCCCCACCCTAATGACCTCAGTTACCTTAAATTCTCTCTTTAAAGGCTCTATCTCCAAATACAGTCACATTCTGAGGTCCTGGGAGCTAGGGCTTCAACATATAAATTTGCCAGGGGGTCGGAAGGTGGAGGTGGGCGAATGCAATTCAGCCCATAACAGTCATGATTTCTTCCTGTCCCCTGAGCACTCCTGCTAGGACCCAGGGGTGGCAAGAAAAGGCAGGAGCAAACAGCATCTGTTAAGGATGTCAGACACGATGAACTTCAATCACAGGCTGGATTGTGTTTCAGATTCTCCAGGACAAAGGCCTTGAGGCGGCCTTTGAAGTAACCCCAAGCTGCTGGTTCTTTAAGGTTTCAAAATCAATGCATTCAATGGCATTCTAAGAACTATCACCCAACCCCACAGACCCCAGGACTTTCACAAAAGGGAAAAAAGGGTACATTCAAGATAATACAATGTCATTCCTGTGTTTTCTCTGAGCCAGAGAGCGGGTAGACTTATTTCGGTCAGGCTGGCTTTTTTTGGACCGCGCTTTCTGTGAATGGGTAGTGAGCTCAGGCATTCGGCCTCACAGCCTCTGTAGGAGCCAGGCCCCTGGCTACTTAGAGCAGCAGAAGTCAGCAGGTAGGAGATGACATTTTAGAATTGTTCAGATAGACCCCAGGCCTGGAAGATATGCCGGACACAGTGTTGAGAGCAAGAACAAGGCAGTGCCAGGGAGAACTGTTTAAACATTTTAAAGACTATTTCCCTTTATCATCTCTGCTGCTGGCTACCATTCCAGCCATTTCCCAAACACGAAACTGACCCCATGCAGGGCAGAGGACAGAATAGGATGAGGGCACATCACTGCCATCGTCAGTATTCAGATGCAATAGTCAGCCTCCACAGACGCGGAGGAATGGATTGTTTTCTGGGAGAGAAATGGAAATAAAATTATTGGGTTGGAAGGAAGCTCTGGGAGGCCACTCGCTTCAGGTCATCGAATCCATTCAAAGCCTGGGATTCCTGTAGATATTTTAAAATCCTACACACTTTCAAGTCAAAACAGGAGATGGGGCATCTTTGGGGCTGGTTATTCTGGCCACTGGAACAAGCAAACCTCCAAACCTCAGGGGCTTCACTGAGATTTTAGTAAAAACCAATTGTGGATGTTCACGGTTGGCAGGTAGCCTTCCTTGTGGTCTTTTGGGGACCTCGGCTCCCTCCACATGTGGCTCCTCCACCTTTAATAGGTGACTTCCAAGGTCCCTGTGCAGTGGGAGAGAGAGGATGGAGAAAGCATACTGGCTTTTCAACCACATCAGCCCTGGGGGACACGCCTCCCCTAGGCTCCCATACACAGTCCCCTTCTGCAGATTTCTGGGAGAGGTAATTGTCAAGGTCTTTTAGTTAACCCTGACCAAGTCAGTTTCAGTGAGGGAACTCGGGCACTAGAGAAAGCGATCACAACCTTCGAGGGCCTTTTGAACTGTGGTGGCGGGATACTCTTTGAAGCATGCGGCCATTCCAGTCTCCTTCCAGATCACTGTACACAATCTCAAAGCTCTGGCCCTTTGGGATTAAAGACAGAATTGAATCTAAATTAAAGAAGATGTGGTATATATCTACAATAGAATACTACTTGGCCATAAAAAAAAGAATAAAATCATGCCATTTGCAGCAACATGGATGGACCTAGAGATGATCATACTAAGTGAAATCAAAAAGAGAAAGACAAATACCATATGATGTCACTTATATGTGGAATCTGAAATATGATACAAATGAACTTATTTACAAAACAGAAACAGACTCACAGACCTAGAAAATAAACTTATGTTTAGCAAATGGGAAAGGGGGTGGGGGAGGGATAAATTAGGAGTATGGGATTAGCAGATACAAACTACTCTATATAAAATAGATAAACAAAGACATACTCTATAGCACAGGGAACTATATTCAATATCCTGTAAAAAACCATAATGGAAATAATACGAAAAAGAATATATACATACATATACACATATATATATACATTTTGCTGTACACCAGAAACTAACACAACATTGTAAATCAACTATACTTCAACAAAAAATAAAAAATAAAAAAACTGAATCTAATTCACTTTCCTCTGTGGTTGAGCATAGTTCATCCACAATGGCACCCTACCAGCTCTTCTTTAATCCTAGGCAAAATGCAGACTGAATGATAGTAGAGCATGGTTGCATATGTGGGGAAATGAATGCAGTGTTATCACCACCACCCCCCCATTCTGGCAGCTTCCACCCCAAGGTTCTAGAGCGGTCCTCAACACTTTCCTGGAATTCCAGTTTTAAACTCTGAAGAAAGAACAGAGGCTATGAGTAGGATTCATGTCTCAGTTATCTTTACATCCCTGGCAACATTTAGCTCTGAGCTCTGGTCTTAGTGAACATGTATGCAGCATTGAATTGAATGACTAAGCAAAGTCAAAGGCATCAGGCTGGGTGTTGGGGATGCAAAGATGGGTAAAATGCTTGACATCTACTTAGTCGGAGCTGCTTTTTCAAGAAGGGATAGTCCAAAGGAAGGAGTCTGTAAACAGGGCAGAGATGGCAAGACAGAAACAGCAGCCAGAGAAAGCCAACGTGGGGCAGTCTAAGGATAGGGAAAGAGAGGTAGGCAAGGGAGGGGGAAAGACAGGGCCAAGCTGACCCAAAAGCACCTGATTAAGGCTGCATTGAGCTATTTTTCTAACATAGAAGCCCAGCCCTCTCTGACCATATCATACTAGCAGGCTGGATAGTAAGGCTGGCGAAAATTTTAAATCGGTGAGCATAAACCTGATATTATTTGTTCCCACCCCCTCCCCTTATTATTATTTTACGTGCATAAGCAACAGCAACTAACATCAAAAGAAAAGGAAAAAAAACCCTCCTAACACCCTGTTCATGCTCCATCAATCAAGCTGCTCTCAGTATGCGTTACTTTTCTCCTCTGAATCACGTGGCCTTTGCCAAGCTTCGCTTTAATTCCTTATCTTGCATTAAGAGAAATGATTTGTGGGGAAGCAGAATCCCGTGGGAGGCGGAGAATGAGAAAGGCTGGCTGCGCCTCAAAGAAATCTATGTGGTCAACGTTTGTGTACATCTTTATGAAGATGTCCTTGCGGCACCTGTGTACATATAGCAGTTTTAAGAAATGAGGGGGTTGAGGAAGATGGCGGAAGAGTAAGACGCAGAGATCACCTTCCTCCCCACAGATACATCAGAAATACATCTACACGTGGAACAGCTCCTATAGAACACCCACCGAACGCTGGCAGAAGACCTCAGACCTCCCAAAAGCCGTGTGGATGAAAGGCTCTTGGTGTTCCAGCCAGGCATCAGGGCTGTGCCTCTGAGGTGGGAGAGCCAAGTTCAGGACACTGGTCCACAAGAGACCTCCCAGCTCCTCGTAATATGATACGGCGAAAATCTCCCAGAGATCTCCATCTCAACGCCAAGACCCAGCTCCACTCAACGACCAGCAAGCTACAGTGCTGGACACCCTATGCCAAACAACTAGCAAGACAGGAACACAACCCCACCCATTAGCAGAGAGGCTGCCTAAAATCATAATAAGGCCTCAGACACCCCAAAACACACCACCAGACGTGGACCTGCCCACCAGAAAGACAAGAGCCAGCCTCATCCACCAAAACACAGGCACTAGTTCCCTCCACCAGGAAACCTACACAACCTACTGAACCAACTTTAGGCACTGGGGACAGACACCAAAAACAACGGGAACTACGAACCTGCAGCCTTCAAAAAGGAGACCCCAAACACAGTAAGACAAGACAAAATGAGAAGATAGAAAGACACACAGCAGATGAAGGAGCAAGATAAAAACCCACCAGACCAAACAAATGAAGAGGAAATAGGCAGCCTACCTGAAAAAGAATTCAGAATAATGATAGTAAAGATGATCCAAAATCTTGGAAATAGAATAGAGAAAATGCAAGAGAAATGACTTGCATCGACTGGCAGTAGAATCCAGGTATTTAGGGGTTCTCGCCGCTGTGGTATTTAAATTGAGATATGTTTTAAGGTCCATATTAGTAAATCCTATTACTGAGAAACAGTAATAAATAAAGGAGAGGTTTGAACTTGAATTTTTGGAAAAGGACTTGAGGAGGAAAGCCATCATGTGCCCATCCAGTGTAGTGGAGAGACTGCGCATGTAGACTGGGAAACGCCAGCTTACTGTCCCCAGGATGGCAGAGGGGAGCGCTGAGGGGCTGGGGTGAGTCCTCGCCTCTGGGAAGTGGGTTACCAGGGAGTCCTGAAACGGATTGGGAGGACAAAAGTAACAAATAAAATATTCTCTTAGCCAGCAATCTGTGTTGTCTTGAACAGATTTTGCCAGCCGACAAAAGGCTAAAATTTGCCTGCCCTGAGATTACCGAATGGGGTTATTTACATAATTTCTGCACTAAGCACTCCTTCAGTGTTGCTTTTAACATTGTAAATGGGTTTAAATGGTTTCCAAAGTGACTTCACATCTGATACCAGGAAGAATTCCTGTCTCTGGGGAGGCAACATTGAGAGACCAGCTCCAGAGCATTAGGGCTTCCCTCCCTAAGAGAGGAGATAGGAGGGGTCCCATGGACAGGGCTTCCAGGTTCTCTGGGGTCAGATACTAGCTCAGGCCTTGAAAGGAGCGCATGCAAGTAAGGACCCTGGAGGTGAAGGTCGGGGGCTCCTCTTCTGTGCAGGGATGGATTATAGGGGCTGCAGGGGCCTATGTGGCCCCAGAACACTTTGTGATCCAGAATACCAGGATGTGGTCACAGGAACCACATTGGTTTACTTACCTCTTTGTCCTTTGACTCCCCTCCCCCACTTTTTTTTAGGGGTAAACTTTTTTCTCTCCTGTATTCCAAATCTACATGACAAAATCTAGAGAAACGTATGTTTTCTTCTCTCCTGAGAGATGTCAGTGAAATCTCCTGTTACTTCGGGTATCTGTCCCTTTGAGTTGGGAAGAAAACTTGCTAAAAACAGACTGGAGGCCTTCACAGAGAAGCCTGATGCTTCCTGGCTGGCTGACCTGTCAACTGTCTGGAATTCTCCCATTGGAGTCCTAAGATTCCTCATTCTCACGTGGAGAAAAGCCAAACATAACTTATGAAAAGCAGCATCCTGAAAGACATCAGAGTAGGATACTGCATCGTTTCCAGGTAGCCTGGGGGGTGCAGGGCTGCCTTGCTAGTTTTGGCTGAGACACCGGGATGGAGAGCCTGGGGCACCTGGGGGGAGAGGGAGAAAGTGACTTGTTTAATGTCATACAGCTGGTCTTTGGAGGAGGTTGAACAAGAATATTGGCCTCTGCTGTGGTTCATTCCTCTGCACCTCACAGCCCTCTCCACGCCAGCTCTATACAGAGCCCGGGGGACAGACTGCCCATAAGGAATGATTTGAAAGGTCTTGCACACTGGCATCCAAAAAGATGATGAAGGGCTTCCCTGGTGGCACAGTGGTTGAGAGTCCGCCTACCGATGCAGGGGATACGGGTTCGTGCCCCGGTCCGGGAAGATCCCATGTGCCACGGAGCGGCTGGACCCGTGAGCCATGGCCACTGGGCCTGTGCGTCCAGAGCCTGTGCTCCACAATGGGAGAGTCCACAACAGTGAGAGGCCCGCAAAAAAAACAAAAAAAATACGAAAAGAAAAAAAAAGATGATGAAGACTGAGGCAAGAGAAATAGAAATGACACTGGAAGGCAACTTCATTTTCACCCTAAGGCCTCAGCTCAATGATAAAAAGACAAACAACCTATTTAAAAATTGGGCAGGGGATCTGAATAGACATTTCTCCAAAGACAGACAAATGGCCAATAAGCACATGAAAAGATACTCAACATCATTAGCCATCAGGGAAATGCAAATCAAAACCATAATGCGATACTACTTCACACCCACTAGGATGGATATAATCAAAAAGATGGACAATAACAAGCGTTAGCGGGGATGGGGAGAATTTAGAACCCTCATTACACTGCTGGTGGGAATGTAAAATGGTGCAGCCACTTTGGAGAAGTCTAGCAATTCATCAAAAGGTTAAACATAGAGTTACCCTATGACCCAGCAATTCCACTCCTAGGGCATGTACCCAAAGGAAATGATAATGTATATCCATATAAAAACTTGTATATGAATGTTCATAGCAGGGTTATTTGTGATAGCCAAAATGGAAACAACCCAAGTGTCCATCAACTGATAAATGTATAAACAAAAGGTAGGACATCCATACACTGGAATCGTATTCTACTATAAAAAGGAATGCAATAATGATATTTGTTACAACATGGGTAAAACTTGAAAACATGATGCTAAGTGAAAGAAGTCAACCATCTGAGATCCTCACCAAGCTCTGCTTTTCTTTTTCCAGTCCTCCGGAGCCTCCCCAAACTGGAATCCATCCCTTGAATCTTCTTTTCCCCATCTCTCTGTGTATTTATTTATTTATCTATTTTTGTCACAGCTTTGTTGAGATAGTCACATACTACTATAGCTCGCCCATTTAATGTGTACAACTCAATGGTTTTTAGTATATTCAGGAGTTGTGCAGTGTTCGCCACTATCAATATGAGAACATTTTCATCACCCTAAAAAGAAACCCATACCCTCTAGCAGTCACTCTATTCCTCTGACCCCACCCTCAGCCTTAGGCAACCATCAACTTACTTTCTGTCTCTATGGATTTTCTTTTACTGGACATTTCATATAAATGGAATCAAATAATATACAGTCCTTTGTGACCGGCCTCTTTCACTTACGTAAGTTGTCAGGGTTCATTCAGGCTGTAGCATGTGTCTGTATTTTGTTTTTATTGCTAAATAATATCGTATGGGTATACCATATTTTGTTTAGCAGTTGATGAACCTTTGCCTAATCCTAGATCATGAACTTTACTCTTCCGTTTTCTTCTAAGTGTTCTATAGTTTGGGCTCTTACATTTAGGTTTTTGATCTGTTTTGAGTTAATTTTTGTATATGTTGTGAGGTAGTGGTCCAAATTCATTGTTTAGCATGTTGCCCCAGAAGTGGAAGTCCTCCAAATTTGTTCTCTTCAAGGTTATTTTGGGTCTCTTGCATTTCCATATGAAATTTAGGATCAGTTTGTTAATTTCTGCAAAGAAGACTTTGGGGTTTTGATAAGAATTGTGTTGAATATTTAAATCAATTTGGGAAGTATTGCTAATATAACAATATTAAATCTTCTAATCTGTGAACATCTGTCTTCCTCTTCATTCTCAGAATCCTGAAACTGTCTAGGGCCGCATACCCATGGAACTCTGTGGGTTTGTATGTTGCCTACTCCTAGAAATTCAGCCACCTTCTTTTACCCTGTAAGGTCTCTTGCCTCTATTCCCCCATAGGCCTTTTGCCATATTTTGCTTCCCTGACTTGGCTTCCTTCCACTGCCAACAGCTGAGTCTGCCCCAGTTCATGGGGGCATCTAGTTGTCAGGTCACAAATCAAACTAGTCTGGATCACCTACTGTCTACCAGTCTCTTAGCTCACATTCTCCTCCTTGAAGAAACAGGCAAGGTGAAGATTCTTGGTTATGAGGAGAATTTTCCATCTGTATTATTTCCTTGTGGTGCAGCCAGAGTTGGGAAATAGAAACAGAAGATCACACACACACACACACACACACACACACACACACACACACACAAATTTGCCACTGAATTCATTCAGTAAGGGCCCAGGGGAGGTGTGCAAACACTCGAGAGGGTCCCAGTATCCTCGAGGAGGGAGTTTGGGAAACTAAAGGTAGAAAGGCTTGAAGTGACCTAGGTTGGAATGAGCATACATGGTCTGTGCTGACCTGAGTTAGCTCACCGGCACACTGTCATTTACAGAGTGTATACAGGACTGTCTCATGGGTCCCTGAAACCTCTCTGTGTCTTCTTCCTCTTCTCCTCACCAGTACCAGGAATTCATTTTCACAAATCAGTCCTTCTTGACAATCAGAAATGCTTTGATTGTCCTGCTTGGGACTGAGAGAAGTTGCATGGTCCTGTTTTCCTCTGGGAACAGGGCCTTTTGAGCCTGGAAGCCTGCCGTGCTCCTGCAAGAGGATGGCAAGTTGTCACTTCCTTGGGCTTTTGCATCCCTTAAAGGCAATTAACATTTCAGCCTTCCACTTAAATATTCTAGCAACAAGTGCCACCTGCACATGATGGCATTGGGGTGGATGCTTCCAGAAGGCCAGGCATCTGTGCTCTTAGGACTCCAAAACAGAGCATATTAATAAATGGAGAATTAAACCATTGTACACTTTGTGCTGATATGAATAAAGATATTCTGTATTTTTAGTTTGAATTTGCCATTATAGCTCCGTAGGGCCCAGCTTCAGCCAGATGGGAAATAAAACCTTCACAGGTGACAATTGTGCACTACTGAGAACTTAAGAAAACCCATGCATCACCAGGAGCACATCACATGTATTGGCGTTTCTTAGGAAGAGCTGCATTTTAATATCCTGAGCTGCTGTATCTATAAAAAACTACCCGAAACCATCTTTTCTACCAGTTTTAGTCAGGTGAGGTTAGGCTCTGCTGCAGTAACAAACCAACCCTGAAAGCTCAGTGGCTTTATATATGAAAACACATTTCTCACTCAGGCTGTCTCCTGAACCATTGCTTTTGGGCCTGGGGGAGGGAGCAGTGGCCTCTGGGAATTTCTCTGTCAGGCTGATGAAGTCCTTGCCCCCCTCCCCAGGTGTGGCTGTGCGGGGGCAGCATGGAGGTCCTGCCTTGCTCACGGGTGGCCCACATCGAGCGGAAGAAGAAGCCATACAACAGTAACATCGGCTTCTACACCAAGAGGAATGCTCTCCGGGTTGCCGAGGTCTGGATGGATGATTACAAGTCTCACGTGTACATAGCGTGGAATCTGCCACTGGAGGTAGGACCAAATAGCCCTTCCCCATCACCCTAGAACACTGACATTATGTTTGATGGGTCACTGATCCCTTTACTAAGCCAATGGTTCCTCCCCAGAAAGATGCTCACCCTTGCAAAATTATAAGTGCACTTTGAGGTGGCTTACAGACCCCCAGGTTTTAGAACCCCTGCTTTACCTGGGGATCGGCACCATGGAAATCTCTAAATCCATTTACAGAGATTAGAGGGGTCTCACTGTGTTAATTCTGGTCTCATATTAATCTTGACACCCTGCTTCTGAATGTACACTGTGTCCAGAAGATCCTTGCCCAAAGTTTTTGGCACCAGACCCTGCCGTCTGCTCTCACAGTGTGCCTTCCCGTGGAGCTCCAGCTGCCCTGTGACCTATGTCCCTACTGTATGCTGGATCCTTGTTTACATGGCTCTTCGGTTCTCTTCCATATTCTACCCAGAATATAATCTAGGAAAATCCCCATGTTACTACAGCCCCACAGGAGTATAGCATGGCGGTTGTGCTCTGGCTTGGATGGGATCCCAGCCTTGCCATTTACGGTTATGACATCTTGAACAAATCTACTTATCATCTCTGTATCTTAGCTTCCTCAGCTATAAAATGGGGATAATAGCAGGTCCTCCTTCCTAGGTTGATTGTGAGAACTAAATCAGAAGTACTTAATCTAAGTACTAAGTACTAAAGTACTAGAACTAAGTACACGTGATGTACTTAAAGCAGTGCCTGGCACAGGATATGGAATGTTGGCAAGCATTTCTGTCCTCCATAGCACAGCGGGGTGACCTATACCCTCAGTCACAGTTGGGTTTATCCGTTCAGCCAGATCACCTGTAGGTGTCCGAGCTGTGGAATTGTTCCCACTGAGAAATGGCAGCCCCTGCGTTTCAGGAGGCTGGAGCCCAGGACAGCAGAAATGCAGTTGAATATGTGCAGGTTTGTGGATAAAGAGGATAAAAGTGAAGAATTTTTATATCGTTGTTGTTACAATTATTGAAATCATGTTCTAAAGCACTGAAAACCCCCTTATGGCCGTGCAGCACTTTATAGCTGTTAAACTAGAAATGATTTTCCACATTATTATATAAAAATAGGCAACCTTTGTTGAGCTCCTTACACTCTCCCAGGTACTCGCTAAGTTTCTTATTTGCAATATTTCATTTAGCCCTCATAACAACCTCATGACAGAGGAACTGCCTGCCCTGGTGTTCTCATCTGTAAAACAGAGATTGTTAACCCTGGTCTCATAGGGCTCCTGGAAGGATAAAAATGAGGCTTAAAACAGAGCATAACAAATATTAAGTGCTCAATAAATTCTAGCTTGATATGAACCCACTGAGATGTCCATTTTACAGGTGAGTAAACTGCAGCTCTGGCAAGTTAAATTGACTTGCTTAAGGTCCTACACCCAGCACATGGCAGGGCAAGGTTGTGAACTGGCATCTTCACTCAACTCTGCCCGCAGTCCTGTGACATCAGTGGAACAGACATTGTCATTTTTCTTGTTTGCAGATGAGAGTTGTGATCTAGGATGGAGGTGTGACTTGGGGTCAGAAGCAGTGAGGGCTGCCAACCCTATTCCAGTGCTTCTCCATCATTACAAACCACCTCGGTCCCTAATGCCAGTGTTCCCTACCAGGCTTTTCATAAATGACCATCCTCATTAATCACGCTAAGTATATTAAAACAAAGAGTTAAATATCACTGCCCAGGTTTGCCTTTGGATATTAATGTTTGACATTTAAAGGGACTTTTCTTTAAAAAAGAAATCACTGTTTAGCCGCTAAAGAAGAAATCTTAATGAAATCATTTAAACACTTCTCCTGCTCCAAGACGATGCTTGGCTGTCCTCCGTGGAGGAGAGTGTATCCTGTCTGCACTGGGTCACAGCCATCCTGTGACTGACTCTGGAATCGTATTTCAGCTACTTTATTTTCCCCTGTCAGCACACAGCAGCACATTACAGGTTCATTTCTGTAAAAGCAGAGTGAATTATTCATTAGAACGTCATTACAAGCTTTGCAGTGAAAAATTATTTTCACATCTGCATATAATGAACTTCTCAAAGAGCCAGCAAAGGGGGGAAATTACACGTGTATGGAAAAGAAAGATGGGAGGAAGTTATAGACATTTATTTTCTCGTCTTAATCAAATAATTCCTCTAATAATTGGGTCCTGAGAGTCACTGAAGAAATGGCAGAGATGGAGATGGGGCCTAGGTTGTCAATATCAGTGTCACGGGATCCCTTTCATGATGGTAAGGTAGGCTGACTTTGGGGGTTGCGTGCTGTGCTCGGGGGACAGTATTGTCTAGCTCGGGGCTAGATGATCAAGTAGGGGCTTCAGATTTCTCTCTGACGGTTTCCCCGAAGGTGACGCTGCCTGTCCGCCACTCTGGCCAGCGCCTCCTGGTCACTAATGCCCTTTGCTTACTTTCAGAATCCAGGAATTGACATAGGCGATGTCTCAGAAAGAAAAGCCTTAAGGAAAAGTTTAAAGTGCAAGAATTTCCAGTGGTATCTGGACCACGTCTACCCAGAAATGAGAAGATACAATAACACCATTGCCTACGGGGAGGTAATTAAGACCACGCATGCTCTCGGCTTGGATGGCTGTGCGGTGGGCTGTGGATTGCTTTGCTGGGGGAAAAGAGGGAACAGAGTCATTGGCTCATTCATTCATTCATTCATTCAATGATTAGTTTTTGGAGGTGCAGGCTTTGACAACAAGGCTCTCACCGGCTGGTGGGGGGATACATGTAATCAATGGGGGCGTGGGCCATCGTTTTGCCTACGGTGTGGAGTGGACCTTGAGTTCTGTTTAGGACATTCTGAGGTCCCCTGGGACCTGTACCTGAGACATTGAGCAGGAAGTTGGGTGTAAAGAGAGGCGGAGGCTGGACCTGTCTGTCCACTGCCCAGTGCCGTGGGCCAGAGTCACTTACTGCCAAAGAAAGGGTACGGACGCTCTTCTCAGATTTTCTATGATGTCACCTTTCTGAATATTAAAACAGATTGACTTTTCTCTTAGTACAAATGCCATAAACCTGCATTTTAGAAAAGTTTGAACATAGCAATAATAGCAATGAACACTTACAATGTGCCGGTACTGTTCTAAGTGCTTTTCACATATGTGTTCAGTCACCCTCACTTTACTAGGCAGTAGTGTTATTTCCATTTTATTGATAGGAACGCTGAGAGTTAGAGACATGAAATACACTATCTAAGGTCTCACAGCTTGTAAGTCATGAAGCCAGGATTAGACGTAAGCATTCTAATTCCAAAGATAATGTGTACATTTGGATGTATGGTCTGCTTTATTGTGTGTGTGTATTTCTTTTTACTAAAAATATATTTTTTATATACATACATATACTTTTTATATACACCTCTCTATGGATATAGATATGGGTATAGATGTATATAGATATTTGAAACTAAAACCAGGCTGTCCACAATGCCTAATAATTTGAAATGTTACTAAAAATAGAGAATATTTTCCTGTGTTGTTAAGCCTTTTTCTGCAACATTATTAATGGCTGTATAAGATGGTACCTTGTGTGTATGCTGTGTTTTGCTTGAAAACATAGACATTTCTGTTGTTTCCTTTTTAAAAAAAAATATTATAATCAGCACTTCTGAGAACATGCATGTGTATAAGCACTTGGGCATCTTCCCTGTTACATCCCTGTGTGTTTGGATGAGGAATCGGTGGCACAGATTCTGGTCAGAGCTCAGGGAGCCCGGTGCTCTGGACCCACCAGAGATACCCCACTACTTCTGGCATTTGGATTTCTTGCCAGGGCTCCTTGGAACTCCCCGTGACAATCAAGCTGAAGCTAGGAAGACTCTCATGGACTTAGAGTGTTTCCTTTTTCTACAACTGTGAATTTTTCTATTTTATGCGAGAAGCCTTTTGTAGGGGGT
This sequence comes from Mesoplodon bidens, assembly GCF_964165515.1. Classification (NCBI taxonomy): domain Eukaryota; kingdom Metazoa; phylum Chordata; class Mammalia; order Artiodactyla; family Ziphiidae; genus Mesoplodon; species Mesoplodon bidens. Next base: position 42,091,783 of record NC_138171.1, read on the forward strand.
AAATCAGCCCCAGGTTAAATCATCAAGGTGCAGGCGAAGTGTCCCTTTGGGGCTGGAGTCTGGATGGGGAGCTTGCTTCTTGCAGGGGCAGTGAGTGTAGTGGTTAAGGACTCATGAAGATTCTGGAGCCAGCCTGCTGGATTCAAGTCCGAGTGGCTCCTTTCAGCTTCTGTCCCCTCATCTGTAAAATGGGGAAGTGAAAGTATCTACTGCGTGGGGTTGTTGGGAAGATGAAACAAGCCGCCATATATAGAGTTCTTAGACCAGTACCTGGTACGTCCTACTACTTATTAATAGGTCCACATGTTTCTCTTTGTTTTTGTTTTTCAAAGATCAAATATAAAGGAGGCATCGAAAAACAGTGGGCAGTAAATGGATTATTCATAAGACAATTGGGTAAATTGCCCAGCTCTTTGGAAAAGAGAACAACTTAGATTTTTACAGCATATCATATCCCCAAGTATATTTCAGAAGGACTATAGCATTAAATGAAAGAAAACAAGCCATAATTGAACCATCCAGAAATAGATATGAATCTGAACTCTGGGGACGGGCTCTCTAAGAATGAAAGCTATGGAAGAAAATGCAAAGAAAATGATATTTGATATGAGCTCATAAATATTAAAATAATCTATGTATCAACTGAATGGAGAAATAATATTCCAAGCTGGATATCTGTATGTCATAAATACTATAGATGAATGGATAATACCATTAATGTATAATGAATTCTGTGAACTGATTTAAATAAAAATTTTGATTTAAATAAGAAAATAAAACATCCCCAAAGAAAAATAGACAAAGTACAAGAGAACATACAAGTGGATGAAATTTTTATATTTATTTCATAATCAAAGAAATTAAAATTTAAAATACACTGAGGTAGCTTTTCTCCTTCTACCAAATGAACAAAGGTTCAATTTTGGAATATATGTTGGTACTTTGCCAGCGAGATCTTAGTAACATGAAAAAGCACAGGTCCTCTGGTGAGAGTGCAAATTGAAACAAGCTTTTTGAAAAGCAGTTTGAACCACCTGTATTAAAAGGCTTAATGATAGTCACACTCTTATCCCAAGCAAATAATCTGAAATGAGGACAAAGATTTGCGAGTAAAATTGTTCATCTCAGGGATTTATTTTTTCCTTGATCAAAAATTTGAATTTAACTTGAAGGTTAGTTAAATATACTATATTAATGGTTTGCAGTAGTTTGTAGCCATTTCAAAAGGTGTATACAAAGTTTAATGATGTGAGAAAAATATTGATAATATAAGACTTAAGTGGAAAAAGTCAGGATTATAAAATTAGATTAGCTACCATTTTAGATTGGAAGTAAGCAAGAGAATAGTATTGGGAGGTGAAACTTCTACATAGTGGGGCAGACTTATGTGGATATTTTATCATGTTTTCCCAAGTGTTACTAATGTTTATGTGATAATTTTATAAATGAAGAAAAATACCTTTGCAAAGAGAAATAATAAACATGAGAAAATGCCAGAAGTCCAGGGCACAGTTCCACAGGCTGTGGACTGCACAACTCCAGGGCCTGCCGTTCACATGAAGCACAGTGTAAATGACAGCTGTGGAGCTGAAGGGTGGAGTGGCCTTGGAGATAACATAGAGATCATAATCTGATTTTTGGAGGGGGGAAGCCTTTTGTTTTTGCAAATTTTCCTATCTTTTTAAAGTAATAAATTCAATACATACATTACATAGAAAACAAAAAGATAAAACTTACATCAAATCCCAATTCCCAGGACTTCCCCCATGGCGCAGTGGTTAAGAATCCGCCTTCCAATGCAGGGGACACGGGTTCGAGCCCTGGTGTGGGAAGATCCCACATGCCACGGAGCAACTAAACCTGTGCGGCACAACTATTGACCCTGCGCTCTAGAGCCCACGAACCACAATTGCTGAGCCCGTGTGCCACAACTACTGAAGCCTGCGCACCTAGAGCCCATGCTCTGCAACAAGAGAAACCACCGCAATGAGAAGTCTGTGCACAGCAATGAAGACCCAAAGCAGCCAAAAATAAATAAATTAATCAATTATTATTTTTTAAATCTCAATTCCCAGCTATGATCAATGTTAACATGTTAGGGCATTGGTTTCTCTTACTCCTTCTCTGCTTTCTGAGCTCACCATATACTGAAATATATTTCAGGTGGACTATAGTATTAAATGGAAGAAACCAAACTGAATCAAATTCAGTTTGGTAACAAAATCTAGCATTATTTAGACAACTCTGTTTTTAACACCCCTGTGGGTTCTTTTCATCACACCCAGACCCCAGAGCCGTGGGAAAAAGAGGAAGGCAGAGTGAATATCATATTATATGAGTACTTTCTAGCCTTTGTTTTTCATATACAATTCTGTTTGAGAGTTTTTCCCCAGGCCAGTGAGTATTTCTGGTTTTAATGCTCCTTGCTCTTTCTTCATTTTTTAGCTTGCTTGTCTGGGGGCTTTTAAAAAGCTTTCTCATCATGTGCACTGTATATGCCCTGTTCTTATAATTACATCTTGGTAACCTCTAATTTTTTTTTAATTAATCTCTGAGCCTGCAAAATGAAGGGTCAAGTGGTATGTAATACAAGAACTTTTACCGACCTCTTCATCATTTGATGTTAATTTTCAGTCTTTTGTTAATATTATGTGGAATGTTAAAACTCAAACATTATTATACTTTATTTGCACTTTATACCTTCTTGAAGAATAACTTTTTAGTCAAATGCAGTTCGGTGACAGACTTTACCATTATTCAGACAATTGTTTTTTTTGTTTTTTTTTGTTTTGCGGTACGCGACCTCTCCCGTTGCGGAGCACAGGCTCCGGACGTGCAGGCTCAGCGGCCATGGCTCATGGGCCCAGCCGCTCCGCGGCATGTGGGATCCTCCCAGACCGGGGCACGAACTCGTGTCCCCTGCATCGGCAGGCGGACTCTCAACCACTGCGCCACCAGGGAAGCCCCAGACAATTGTATTTTAATGCTCACTGCTACTAGTTCTTTTTGCCACACCAGACCCCAGCACAGAGGCAAAGGGAGACAGACACCTCTGAGCAGATGTCAGCCCCTGGTGTTTCTGCCTCACCCTACAAGCAGTGTTGGGGCCCATACCCACTTAGATCATAAGTCATTCTTCCTTGAGTTGTAAATTTTTATTCCGCTCTATTAGCTTGAATGTCTTAAATTAATTTTTAAAGAAAGATATGCAGGGAGGGATAAAGTAGGAGTTGGGGATTTGCAGATACTAACTACTACATATAGAGTAAACAACAAGGTCCTACTGTATAACACAGAGAACTATATTCAATATCTTGTAATAAACTCTAAAGGGAAAGAATATGAAAAAGAATATATATATAAGAATATATATATAAAAGATACACACACACACACACACACATGTAACTGAATCACTTTGCTGTACACCAGAAACTAACACAACATTGTAAATTAACTATACTTCAATAAAAAGGCAAAATTTTTTAAAGATATGCAAATACTTTATGTCCTGGCTCTTACGTGTATAAGATATTGCCTTTCCAATGTAAAAGCACTTCAGTGTGTACAGAAACATTAGCCACCAACTCTTCTGTTCAAAATTCTGTGCTCGGCTCTTACTGAAAAGCCTTTGCTCCCTAGTTCACTTTTGCTCATCTTTTTTTTTTCTTTTAACATTATTTATATGAAATACGACACACATACAATATGCATAAACCAAACATGTGCAACATAATAATATAAAGCAAAAATCCATGTAGCCGTCCCCTGGGTGAAAAACAGAACATTGCCAGCATCTCTTGCACTTAATCCTCTTTAACATTTAGCTCAGGAGTCATCTCCCCTTAGTCTCTGAAGCCCTCAGATGGGGCGAAGGCAGGCTCCTTGCCGCCCTGGCATAATTCAGTCATTGTACTAGCTCTTCCTGTGTCTGTCTCTCTCTCCAGACCATGCTTCAGAGCAGGGACTCTTTTTTTTTTATCTTTGTGCTCGTTACACTTAGCACTGTACCAGACCCTCAATAAATATTTATTAAATTACTGAATGAGAGATGTGCTTGCATAAACATGAGAAACAAAATTTTAAAGCCTGGCTTTCTGAAATCATTATATGGAACACATATGCCACAAAAATATTATTATCCTTAATATGTAAAGAGCTCTTACAAATCTATAACGAAACCACTTGAGATCCCAATGGGAAAATACATAGGTAATTCTCAAAAAGGGAATAATTGCTAGACATGAAGCATTCCAATTTACTATTCAGTATAAATTTATAAAAACAGGATATCTTTTGTCTGCTCTCAAACAGTAATATTTTTTATTAATTTTTATCACCTCTAATTTTTATTTTACACTTAGTTTAAATGCTTTGTTAGACTTCAGTAGACATTTTTACCATATTGCTCTTATGTATACATAAAAAGAAAAATAAAAGCAGAATACATTGGTAAAGGTATTTCTAAAATTTCATCACTTTCAAAAATCTAACTCTTCTGAATTATTTTTGACTCAGAAGTTGTCTGGGCTTTTCCATGTAATTAATCTTTGCACCATTGGAAACACTGGCAACAAGCATTTCCTTAAAGCATCCATAAAAGAGCTAAAGTCATAGTGCTGGTCTCCTAAGCTAGCTTTGCAATTCTTTAAAGATAGCTCTCTTTGGACCAACTTTGGGAATGTTGTTTAATAGGTCTGATTCATCACTTCTGTCTACATCCCTCTTTATGGACTTTTGGAACCTTGGGTTTAAAAAGAATGCTACAGGGAAGGAAGGAAGGAGGGGAGAAAGAAAGGAAGGAAGGGAGAGAGAGAGAGAGAGAGAGAGAGAGAGAGAGAGAAAGAAAGAAAAAGAGAAAGAAAAGAAAGAAGGAAAGAAAAGAGAAAGAGAGAAAGAAAGAAAGAAAAAGAGAATCTCTCCTAGGTATTTCAAACATGGGATTTAATATAAGGAATTGGTTTCCAAGAGAAAAGGGGTGATAGATATCAGAAGCTGCTTTTCCTCTGGCTTGAAACCTGTAGCTTACAAAAAAAAAAAAAAAAAAAAAAGAATGCTCCCCCGTTGATTTTTTTACCCAAGCTGATGTTCTTTTTCTTTCTCCCTGTCCAGCTTTGAGATATAATTGACATATAACATTGTATAAGTTTAAGCTGTACAACTTGTTGATTTGATACACTTATATATTGCAAAATGATTACCACCATAGCATTAGCTAACATGCCACATAATTACCATTTCTTTTTTGTGGTTAGAACATTTAAGATCTGCTCACTTAGCAACTGTCAAGTATGTTGCTATCAATATTATCAGTTATAATTACCATGCTGTACATAGATGCCCAGAACTTACTCATCTTATAACTAGAAGTTTGTACACTTTGATCAACACAGTACTTCTAAATGGTGAAACTCAGGACTGGTTAAGTACTTACATACCTTCTGGATAGGAATATCAATTAGTCCAAAGCTTCCAGAAAGCAGTTGGGCAGCATGTTTTAAGAACATTAAGGTCTCCATACCCTTTGATACCGTAGTCTCAGTTCTAGGAGCCTATTCTTAAGGAAATCTGAAACGTGAACAAAGCTTTATGCTTTGTTGCTCATTACAGCCAAAACTGAACAAAATTAAATTGTCCAAAATTGGGGAAAAAATTGTGTAAGAGGATTGTGAACCATTGTTACTTTCCTCTGTATTTTCCAAAACATCTCAATGAGATAGTGTTACTTCTTAAATCTTTTTTTAAAAGTTATTAAAAGTCTGCTCAGTTGTCTGAACCCAGACACAACTTGGGTGTGCAAAAGCAGATTGCCCCGTGCCTCTCTTCTTGATTTATCCCTGGTTAGTTTGGTTTCCGTGGAGAATATAATCTGGAGAGGGCTCAGATGTATGGGGTAGACCAACAATGTTGCCATTTTCCCACTGGTTGAGATTTCAGGTGGTGGGTGGGATGGACACCAATATAGCATCACAGTGGGCCTGGAGATCCAAATTAGGTAAGTTCTTACATGCTTCCAAAGAGACATGCCTAGATTCAGTGATGTTGTCTTGGGAACATTTGTTTTTTCCTCCGCAAATTCATTCCAAATACTTAGAACGGTACCTGGTCCAGTGTATGCATTCAGTAAATATTTTTTGAATATATGAATGAATGTTGCTTGAGCTTTTCCTGATGACAAGGTTTTTTTTTTTCTCTTTTGATTACTGTTTTTCATGCCTCTATGCCAGTAATGACCTGAAAAGCTGACCCATGGTTCCCAGGGTTGTGGAAACCAGTGCTGGTACCGCGGTCCACTTGGATAACCAATGTGTAGTCAATGTTCCTATGTCCAAAGGTTCTCTGAGATCTTCCTTTGTGCTGGGGATGGGGGAGCTATGTACATGTGTGTGGGTCACAGGCAGAGGGCCAGTACCCACACCACCCACTGGAGGACTTTGTTGCTAAAGTGATCACCTCACAGACTGAAGCTTCGGTCCTTACTTGGGGGCGGGGGTGTGGGTCTCATGGCCTTTGCATCAAGAAGTCAGAACCAAGCCACAGTGGACCAGTGGATGGGGAGCAGTAGCTCCACCAGATGAGCTCTGATGGGTCATGTTTTGCCTCTTCCTGCAGCTTCGCAACAGCAAGGCAAAAGACGTCTGCTTGGACCAGGGGCCGCTGGAGAACCACACAGCAATACTGTACCCGTGCCATGGCTGGGGACCCCAGGTAGGAGCCCATCTCTGACCAGGAAGGGAGTAAGTTCACCGAACCTACAGGGGATTTGAAGGACTTCTGGGAACTTCTGTCCTCTACTTTGGTAATTGTTACCTGTTCTGAGCAGCCGAGAGGCTGTCTGGTGGTTTCTCTATAGAGACTAGGGAAAAGATTCACAAGTGGTGGCATCAACACAAATATGAAGAGGATCAATGGGCACATTTCCTACTGAAAGGAGACTGCATACAATTTGTGTCATTTGCTAATAGGCAAATGGATGCCACGTGTACATACGTTTAATTATAACCAAATATGCCTGTTTACAACTTCAAAGAAAGAGTTAGCAGCTTCTCTCATGAGAACCTGATTGATACCTCTGTTCTGAAAGACCATCACCAGTTTGGTGGTAAGCATGGCCTGGTCTGTAAGTGCTGGTACAAGTGCCGAGCACTGATTGAGAAGGAGAAATGTGCTTGCAGTAATATTTTAAAGAACACACGTGTCTTCTGGTCTCCCAGGAGATAGCAAAGATAACCAAAAAGGGCAAAACAATCAACCAACAGAGTAAAAATAGAGCCTTGTAAATGAATTTCCTTTGACAGCTTTGTGCTAGCCCACAGTGGGGTGTGTGTGTGTGTGTGTGTGTGTGTATGTGTATGAGTGTGTGCACCAAGAGCTTAGCAGAAATCCTCTAGAACTGGGAGAAAATATATCCAAAAATATCATTAGACTTGACATGCATCAAAGTTTAAACCAATTTTATGTCAACCAATAGTAATAAAAGGCAAGCTACAAACTGGGAAAACATATTCAATCCCAGAGGAGCACAAGATGGTTGGTTCTAAGCCAGACTCACAATCTCTGTTTGTTCATCTGTAAAAGGAAGACAGTGGACAGAATGCCCCGTAAGCTCCCTTCATCTCTCTCATGTTTTATGGACACACCTTACGTGCCAAGTTCACATTCATCGGTCATACACACAGACTCTTGCATGCATTTATGGCTCATGGTTCTCTCTGCTCAGAGCACTTTTGCTTTCCCATTAAGCCAGCTTCCGGAAAGAGAAGAGCTGTATTTCCTTTCCTATCACCGCAGGTAGTTCTCATAATCCAGACCCTCCGCTCCCTTCAGTGTGTGATGTGTCCTCTGAAAGTGGACAAGTAATGCCAGGCTGAATTTGCTCCTTTTCTCCTTGAGGTCACTCTAGGCGGCCAGCAGGCAGCATGGGGAAACTGAGGCACAGAGGAGCAAGTGCCTGTGAACAGGCTCTTTTGGGTTGTGCTGGAGCAGGCTCTCCAGCACAACCCAAGCATTTTAAATTCAAATCCAGTCCATTTAATTCCAGATAATTTCCTGAGCCCGACCACTGCCTAAAAGTGCCCGCAGGGAGTAGAAGAACGACCAGGAAGCCTAGACCTGCTTCCTTCCGTGGAGAAACAGAGCTTTAGCATCAAAGGCAAGAGGCACTAAAGAGCCCAGTGTCTTCATCCATTCATGTCTTCCTTCACTCAACAGATGGGTCTTGAGCACCTACTGCAGACACTTGTGACAACTGTATTTGGCAGTTGATAAGATACAGCCCCTGCTCTCAAGTGGTTTACACTGGAGGAGGAAAGACCAGGAAACCTACAGCGTAGAAGATGTGAGAAGAGTGAGATAGCCTGGGGTGCTGGGTGCTAAGAGGCAGAAAGTGGCCCAGTTTGGCCAGGGCTTAGAATGCAAGAGGGAAGGACGTGCTGAGAGATGAGGCAGAAGAGAGATGGAGAGGTGGCTCTCCAAGGCCTCATAAGACATGTTCCAAGGCACTGGGTCTCACACGTCAGTGTGCACCAGAATCATCTGGAAGGCTTATGACAGCACCAGCTCCTGGGCCCCATCCTCAGAGTTTCTGAGTCGGGGGGGAGCGGGGGGCACTGAGATATTGCATTTCTAACAAGTTCCCAGTGATGCGATGATGCTGGCCTGGAGAGTTTGGGACTTGACCCTGAGGGCACTGGGGAGCCCTTGAAGGTTCATCTGCTGCTGTGGTGGGGGGCAGTGTGGTCATGATATGTTTAGATCAGGCACAGCCAGTCCCGGAGGAGTTCAGAGAGGGATGGACGCTCTGGAGCCATACTGACCTTCAGTCCCTACTGACTCTCCAGTTCTTCCCTCCCAGGGTCTGGAGGAGTAAAGTACCCTAAAAGTCTTGGTGGCCGGGGAAATGGAGGTGGGGAGTTGTGGCCTGAAGGGGATGGTTGTGTCAGCCATTTAAGAGGCTGCATCTTGGGAGAGGTCAGATGACAAGCCAGTGATCCACCCCCACTAGTCTCAGGCAGGATGGCTGGGAGAGGAGATGGTGACGTGGTGGTACTGGGCCAGGAGGGCAGCTGGAGCCTGGACACTGAGCCTTGGAGGTGCCCACTTCTGGGCCACCATGCTGTACATGACCATCATTTTGGGAAATGCCAGGAGTAGCTTTTAGAACCCTGAACTCCCAGGTTTCCTCGTCCGATCTTCTGAAGAGGTCCCATTTGAACTGAGTACTTACTAACTGTGAGGTAACAGACACTATCACATGCAGGGATTTGTGTAATCAAAAACCAGCCCGTGAAGCCAACTTCTGTGAATGAGAAAAGGAGTAAAGATGGTCCAATAAATGTCTCCCAGAGACCTGAGGGCTTCCTCCTATGGCTCTAAGCAGTGCCTTTTTACCTGGGTGTTTCAGGGGAAGGTTTTCTAAGCCACTCAGGAAGTTTTTGGCTGAACCTGAGGGCCAGGGCATGAAGGCGGCTGCATCTGCCTTTCATACCCCTGCGGCCACCTCCTCCCAGGGCCCCCTGCCCTCCCCATGTACCCTGACTGCTCAGAACCCCCGTCTGACACCCTTGTGTTGCCCACAGCTCCAAGCGGTCTGGGGCAGTTCCCTGAGAACTTGACCTTCCTCCCCCTTCTGTCCAGAGCCTTTACTCCTGTTGCATCCCCTCCTTCAAGGTCCCACTGGTCACCTGCTAAACCCATCCAGCTGGAATGCCCAGGTAGCCTACCTCCCAGACAGCACAGGCGAAATGTAAGGAGAGTCTTTGCCCTGGTGACTACCTGCCTACTCCCTGCCAGGACAGGTGCCGGGCACCAAGTTCTCCTCTCCTGCTGGGAGCTGGTGGCCTTCACAGCCCAGTACAGGGGGCTTTCTTGGGAAATATCTAGAATTCATCGCTCACCCATTCCACCTGCATGCAGAACTTTTCCAAATGAATTCTCCTTCCATTTAGTTGATGATGGAATGGCAGACCAAATCAGGCTGGTCCTTGCTCCCCAGCCCCCCAACTCTGGGATGAGTTCCTGTAAGTGGGGACCATGGTTGTTTTCCATCAGCTGATTTTTTGAAAGTAGATCTAATGTTTTGTTTTGGTTTTTTTCTCTTCCACCACATGTTCTGAATTAGAGTACATCCTTGGTACTGCTTTCCAGCTGCCAGGCCGCCCTTCCTCATGCTCACCAAGGTTTCCTCCCCCTCCTGCCCAAACCCGCTCCCCCTAGGCTAGGAGTGTTGCCCCACCAGTCACGTGCCTTGGCATCTTTTTAAACCAATTCATAAAGTGCTATTGGGCAAACAAACTGAATCAAAGCTCCCGTAACAAGGCAACTCCCAGAAGAAGGAATTGGTGTTCCACAGACATTGTTAGCTTAATTAATGGACTCTATGTTGTAATTTATTATCAAACAGCAATTAAACAGAGATAAAATAGGCACTGAGGAGGGTAATTTCCTGCCTTGCAACATGTGTTTGTCAACAAGATGGAAACGGTTCCCAGCCACTCAGAGAGCCTGCTCAATCACGAGCTAGTGACCAGCCTTGCTCTTGTCTGGTTACTAATTTGCATTAGACAAACAGCCGTTTCTTTTCTGAGCCAGTGTTTTATTTAAATTTTTTTTCTTTAAACTGGCTGTCTTTTTATCTTACAATTATTTTAAATAAATTTTATATCACAAGCATAAAAGAAACAGACGTCAAGGGCACAGTGGCGGCCTTCGGTGTTGGCTTCAACCCATTCAGAGTGGGAGGTCTTGTCTAGGGAGGCCCAGGGCTCTCCCACACACTCCCAGCTTTTGCCATCCTGGGCCCAGGTCCCCGTGGATCCCTTCAGTGCAGCAGCCAAGGTCTCCCTGCAGGGATATTGGCCATGGGATTGTCCTCCTCTGCCAGCCCCTTCCTGTTCTCTCTCCCAGCCCACCTGGTCAACCTGTCAACCTTCCCCTTTCTGATTTCCCTTGAGGGCGGAGGTCAAGAAGAGAGAACAAGGTAGGCAGGGCTGGGCCCGCGGCATCATTCTTTCATTTCGTGGTGCTCTCAAGTCCCTGCGACTGAGCTGCTGCCCGAGGTCTCAGTGATGCGGCTTCATGGGCCAGTGCCGTGGCTGGATTGAGACAGGGAACAAAAGGCTGACAATAAATCCATTTCTGGTTTGGGTAACATTTATCCTATCAGGTAAGTAGTGACTCCCCCAGCCCCTTTGAAAGTTGAGATTCAGGTAATGCCAGGCCACTTTCCAAACCATCCTGTGACTCCTGGTCTTGGATGCTGGGCTGTACATTTGTGGGAGGGGATGTGTCTTACATTCTTGAGCCCCCAGACGTTCTCTAGCTCCCAGCAAGGCATGGAAGAAAGACTTGAAGCATGCGTAGGGGCGACACATCTAACCTGAGGACCGGCTTCACTGGGAGTGTTCATGGGGACCACCCATACAGCCTCACAGATTCCAGTGCGGGCTCCTCCCTCCCGAGCTGTGGACCGACCACAGCTTCCAGCAGCCCCGCCATGGACAGAGCATGACCAGCAAGCATTCCAGTGCAGTGGCCCTGGGGACTCCACAGAGCACATTTTTTTTTTTTTTTTTTTTTTTTTTTTTTTTTTGCGGTACGCGAGCCTCTCACTGTTGTGGCCTCTCCCGTTGAGGAGCACAGGCTCCGGACGCACAGGCTCAGCGGCCATGGCTCACGGGCCCAGCCGCTCCGCGGCATGTGGGATCTTCCTGGACCGGGGCACGAACCCGTGTCCCCTGCATCGGCAGGCGGACTCTCAACCACTGCGCCACCCGGGAATCCCCCACAGAGCACTTTTTGAAAGAGTTACAAGCTGTAAAGGATGTTCTTAAGACGAGGTGTGCACCTTGGAGAGGAATTGAGAGAAGTCAGGCTTTGTTCCCAGGAAGGTTCCTGTCCAGTGGGTTCCTGGGAGGGTATCACAGGTCTCCCCTGTTTGTCCTACGGTCAGTACGTTTAGTCTTCCTCTCCCCTCTTTTCTGAGAAGCTCACATTCCCTCCCTCAGTTAATTCATCAACAGAATGACAGATGAGAATTCTTTTATCCCATAATTAAATGTAATCTGATCTTGGACTTATTCCTTGATGGCTTCATCGTTGAAGCAATCCATCATCCAAACACCTTGTCACGATGATGCATTTTGCCAATAAGGCACTAGCGCCCCACGGAGTGACAAAGCTTAGCCTGTCGGGGGGCACTCGGAAAATGCAGAAGTTAATGACATCCAGCAGCCTTGGCTTCCAGATGAAGTCATGTAAGTGGTGGGCTCAGGGGACGGAGCCATGGAGAGCACATAGGGGTTAGCACCCGGGGCAAGATGGCTCTGCCCCAGCAAACAGGCCTGTGATTCTGGGAGCAAGCCTCCCACATTCGGTAAGAAGCAAACCCTGTAATCCCTTGATTCCTGGAAACCACAATGAGGTCAAAGCAGAGCAGCCTTAGACGCTGTGGGAAAATAGGGTTGGAGGAGCGAGGGCAGGTATTTTTTACGTTTGGGAAACCTACACACACAAAAAAGAGCCAGCAGAAAGCAGGAGAGACAATACCGGTGCTGAAGCGTGACATCTCGGAGGTTCTGAGCTGCAGTATTTCCACTTCCCATCTTTTATGCAATATTTTGAAAACCCTCCCCTGCATTCCGGTGCGACACTTATAAATCCGTTATGCTTCACGGCAGATTCTCTTTTTTTTGTTCCTCTGACTCATCTTCTCTCCAAATATTCAAAACGTTTCTGGTTTTATTATTTCAGGGCTGTTAGCTCCTGCATCCCGGGCTGTGCCTTCCTCTAGCCCGTGTGGGCATCCCTCACACCCACCCTCTTCGCAGACCTCGAAGGAGAGCAGGGTTACTTGCTTTCTGCTCCCTGAGACTTTCCCTAGACTTAGCAGGAGACCCAAGCCTCTTTCTCTGCCATCTGCTTTGCTTTGCTTTTCTATTTCCAGTCTCTGGTTCCCACTTTCTAATCCCTGAAAAGTAGATCTCACAGACCACATACAGGGAACAGGGATGCTTGATGTCCTAAATGGCATACAGAACTACAGACACATGTATTTGATTTTGCTTAAGGGGGACTCCAGGTTAAGGAGGAATTCCTGTACTTCTTCTCTCTCCCCAGAATGGGTTGATGAGCTAGTCTTTCCAGAAAATCAGAGTTACAATCATAAGTTGTTTTCCAGTGAAGATTCTTAGTTAAAAGTTTACATCTCCTTGGAAGTTATTGGGTGTTGTTTCTTTGTTTGGGCCACTCTGAGGGGCTTGTGGGGCTTGTGGGGTCCTAGTTCCCCAGCCAGGGATTGAACCCAGGCCACAGCACTGAAAGCTCCGAGTCCTAACCACTGGACCGCCAGGAAATTCCCATCTCCTTAGAAGCTGAGTTAATTTTCCTCCGGACACGAAAAGTGATCCAGGCAGGTTTTGTGTTGCTGTTAGGCTTGGAATAATGAAATCAGATGGAACACTAGGATGGTGGCCACATTAGCAACTGAGCCTTCCTACCTTGCCCAGAGCTATTAAATTCAAAGCAAGTCACTGCCAATCTTTTTCTTGTTCCCTAAAGGTGCAACAGCATTATGGTGAATTTGAAAAAGACAAATTTAAATCCTACCACCCTCAAACAACCATTATCATTTCTGAGGCTTGCTTTCAGCCTTTTTTTTTTTTTTTTCCAAAGAACTATGTTGCTTTTTTAGGTGGTTTTCATATCACCGAATTAATAAGGAAACAACATTGCCGCTTCTGAAGGACAAGGGGGAAGGTGAAACCACCCAGTAAAAAGGTCTTTGTGGTCTTAGCACCATGAGATGCAGCAGAGCAAATACAAAATATTTGAACAGTCTTGTCCCCTGACCGTTCAGTTCAGAGTTTTGATTTCTCTTTGGAGCAGTGGTATCTGAGTGATTATTTTCAGACACTGCTTGTTTGAAATGAAGAGGGTCTGAGAACATGGCCGATCAGAATTAAGGGTGGATCCTAATGTCGACTGAAAAAAAATGCACAACCTAAAAGTTGAGAGTTATGTTTTATTCGGCGGACATTCTTAGAACTTCGAGCCCGAGAGACAGCCTCTCAGATAAACGCTGAGAAAACTGTTCCAAAGAGGAAGGGGGGAACCAAGGATATGTAGGAGTTTTTACAACAACCCCAGGTAGTCAGAAGAAAAGGTTACTGTAAATAAAAGAAAACTAGACTTCTCAAGTTACGGAATTTAGCACTTTTCTATGTATGTGAAGATGCGAGAGTCTGGGCTCACTGACATCATTCCTTTGATATGCACCTCAGCTATCTGGGGCCAGTATCCTGTGTTTTCTCATTCTGAGGCTGCACCGTCTGGGGTGGCTGCAGTTTGATGACTGCTAGATGGCAGGTATTCTGTTTCCTTCCTGAGTTCCCTCAGGGCTCACCGTCGAGGTGGTTGTAATCCCTGAGGACTGCGACATCCTTTGTTTACTGATATGGCAGGCAATATTTTATTTCTCACTAAAGAGTTTAGGGCTAGTGGAGTTTAGGCCATTGGTACAGGATGGCAGGGCTTCTGGAGTCTGGGTTTCCATCAGACGAGGCCAAAGGAAGACCGAAGTGTGGGTGGCTGAAGGTTCTAGACTGTCCTCATTGTACCATCTGCCTGGCTCAGGAGCTAGAGTTGTCCAGAGTGCCAAGTATGAGACACCTTGCTGGAATTCCACCCACACAGTGGACCACTGAGGGTGCCATAGGTGCACAGAGGTTGGTTCTAGAAGGTGTGAATGAAGGCCTTCTCCAGGTTGCTCTGTGACATGGCCTTGCCATCACCAGCCGCCTGTTGGGAGGGCCCTGCACAGACCGCTCGTGGCTTCCTCCACAGCTTCAGGGTCTTAGTGTCAGGTGACGGACTCTGCTTTCAAGGGACTCTGATCAATCATCTTGACTGCTTGATTCTGCTCCCTAAAGACTACATTCATGTCTGTGAAGTTCCTGCATGCCTGAGTCTGTGGCCCCTCCATGGAAACGTAAATGTCAATCAGCCAAATATTGAAGGTGAATCACAAGACACCTTGCAAGAAGGTTTTTTGTACAGGATGAGAGTTCTCATCTGCTCAATCTCAGTATCCCCTATTTAAATAGTTGATTTGGCCATGAGCAGGAAAGGAGATTTCAACGTGGTGGACATATGGACAGCCAGAGGGTCACCCTAGCACTCCAGATATTTTGTCATGCAGGCTTTGTTGGGGGTGAGGCTCCTGATACACTGCCAAGCTGAGCCAGGAGCTAGCTCAGCTCAGGAGTCACATGTGGCTAGTGAAGGTCTTTGGTTCCTGCATCTTAGCAAAACTGGAAACCAGGAAATGACCCTTCACATCCTTCACCAAACGAATTCCTCCCTGGCGATGCTAAGAGAGGTATTGCCTTTCTGTGTGCTCTTCTGTCCAATGGGAGTTCCACATCACACCATATGTCTCCCTTCTTCCACAAACCTCAGTGGTATTACAAAAAGTCCCTCTTTGTAAGAGAAAAGTCTGTGAGGAATTGGAGCGGAAAGCCACTTTTCTACTAAACTCATTCATAATTGGGAAATTCATAGTAAAATAACACTAAGATTCTATTTCTTACCCATGATATTTGCAAAAATTTTTTACTGTGACAACATACTCTGTTGTCAAGGTTCTTGAGAAATAGCCAGTGTCATAGACTGCTGGTAGAAATGCAAACTGGTGCCACCTTTCTGGAGGAGAGTTTGGTAACATCCAACAAAGCTTCAACTTAATTTTCCACTTACTTTTTGTCCCAGCAATCCCACTTCCAGAAATCTACTCTGAAGATACATCTTCAACAACATGAAAATCCAGATGTACATTGCTGTACTGTTTGCAGTTGCAAAATGTTGGAAGCTACCTTCATGCCTAGTCATGGGAGAGAGTAGTTGAATAAGCTGTGGCACATCCACACCATGGAGTAGTATGCAGCTATGAAAATTAACAAGGGCAATGGCTATGAACTAAATACAGAGTGATTTTAACATACTGTTAAGTGAAAAAGGCAAAGTAGAAAAGAATACATATAGTATGCTAAGCCCTTATTTAAGATAAATGCTAATATAAAAATAAACCCCTGTATCTGCTCATCTGTGCAAAAAAGATGCAGGAAGGACCAACCAGAAACTAATGAGATTGGTTACCTACAGCAGGTGGGTGAGAATGGGATGGAAGGGACTTGGGAATGGAAGCAGGACAGAGGGAATGAAGGGACACCTCTCTCTGGGTCCCTTTATACACACATCTGACTCTTAGAACTACGATGATGTTTCAAATGGCCAAAAATAATAATAAATTCAACTAGAATGTGGGGAACAAGACCCAAAATGGAATGCCAATGGTGAAAAATGAGCCTGATGAGATTATAAATGAATTATGTAACCGTACAGAAGGATGGGGAAGAACATCACTAATCTAAGTAACTTTGGAACTGTTTGGACAATTTTGACTTGATACTATAAGGTTAAAGAAAAAGGAACCACTGCGTATACTGTATTCTAGTAAGTAAGCTTGTTTTCTGCAGGGGTCTGAGCTAACAATTCTGAAACTACTTTATACATAGAGTAGGATTGAACAAGTAAGTAGGTAAAGTAGGGATAATGAGAACCAGGTTTCTCACTGTTGGGGTGAGGGTACACACAAGGAAAAAGAGATGGTTAGACTGAATTCTGGGACATAGGACTGGAATGTGCAGGATCAGCATGAATTTATTTTATATGTTATATATGCACACATATACATATATAAAACATATTTATATATATAGAAATGTAGAAATAAGTTTGTCAAAAATCTAGAAAAAAAATAAATGTGTGCACAGGTTAGTATACATACATATATTTCCCAGCTCTGAGAGGGTCTAGAAACAATGAAACCCCGGTAGCAATGAAAACATCTAGTGCCCAGATTTTGGATGATTCCAGAAGGAAAATCTTGTGATGTCAGAAGAAAAGGAGGTGGTGGCTTGTCAAACGAACACAGGAGCCACCCTGAAAGAGTTCCTATTGGCCAAAGCTGGAACTCATTGAGCAACAAAATAAATAACAATACTATTGGAGTGCCATCCATATAATAATTTTTAAAAAGTCCACAAGTACATACTGATATAAATAAATAAATGGTGAGAGAGAGACAGCTCTTCCTTTCAGTAGAGTCCACTTAAAAAATGTAGAAGGGGGACTTCCCTGGTGGCGCAGTGGTTAAGAATCCACCTGCCAATGCAGGGGACATGGGTTCGATCCCTGTTCTGGGAAGATCCCACATGCCGCAGGGCAACTAATCTTGTGCGCCACAACTACTGAGCCCGTGTGCCACAACTACTGAAGCCTGTGCGTCTAGGGCCTGTGCTCCACAGCAAGAGAAGCCACCACGGTGAGAAGACCACGCACGTCAAGGAAGAGTAGCCTCTGCTCGCTGCAACTAGAGAAAGCCCATGCGCAGCAGTGAAGATCCAAAACAGCCAAAAATAAATTTAAAAAATAAATGTAGAAAGGATGTGGGAAATGAAAATCACCATGGCAATCATGACAGTAATAGTTCAATTTTTTTAATTTATTTATTTTATTTATATATTTTTTGGCTGCGTTGGGTCTTCATTGCTGAGCACGGGCTTTCTTTATTTGCTGTGAGCAGGGCCTACTCTTCGTTGTGGTATGCGGGCTTCTCATTGTGGTGGCTTCTCTTGTTGCGGAGCACAGGCTCTAGGCATGTGGGCTTCAGTAGTTGTGACACACAGGCTTAGTAGTTGTGGCTCATGGGCTCTAGAGTGCAGACTCAGTAGTTGTGGCGCATGGGCTTAGCTGCTCCGTGACATGTGGGATCTTCCCGGACCAGGGCTCAAACCCATGTCTCCTGCATTGGCAGACAGATTCTTAACAACTGTGCCACCAGGGAAGCCCATAACTCAATTTTTTAAAAAATGATTGTTATTCCTTATCTGGACACAAATCAACCAGTACTGGATACTCAATAAAGAGTTACTGTAATAATTCTATAAATACTATTTAGAACATATATTGTGTAATGTGTATATCATTAGTACATTATATATTTTATTTGTATAAATAAATTAAAAGTGTGTTATATAAAAATTTTTAGAGAAGAAGATACTTGCATAGCTTCAAATTATCTCCCATTGTAAAGGGAAAATAGTAACATTACAATTGAGAAGCTCAGAAGACACCACCTTAACCAAAAGATCAAGGTTAATGTCACCGGTAATAAGACACCAGGGACCCCCTATCTGATGCCCTGAAGGGGCACAACATCACCTCTGGTTTTCTTGCTAAAAAATGTATAACTATAACCTTAATTTTAATCATGAGAAGACATCAGACAAGCCCACATCGAGGGACATTCTACAAAATAACTGTCCAGTACTCTTCAAAAGTGTCAAAGTCATCGCAAAAATAAATGAAAAAATAAATAAATGAAGAGAAGAGATAGTTCTGCCTAGACCAAAGATGATAGTGTTTGTGAACCAAGGATCATGATTAACCAGATTTTGTATGTTTGAGGTCCCCCTAAGCCTTCAAAAGATAGAAATAAACAAGATTAAAACTAGTTTTTTTTACAAAAAACAAACAAACAAAACAAACAAAAAATGAAAGCCGAGGAGCTATCCCAGGTCAAAGGAGACCAAGAGACATAAGCATGAAATGCAATGTGGATTCAGGATTGGATCCTGAAGAAGAAACAGACATAGTTGGAAAACTGGGGAAATTCCCACGAGGTCTGTAGATTAGTTAACAGGATTGTACCAATGTTAATTCCCTTGCTTTGCTAATTGTATCATGATGATGGAAGATGTTAACTTTAGGATAAACTGGGTGTTAGGCATACAGGACCTCTCTGTACTATTTATGCAAGTTTTTGTAAGACTAAAACTCTTTCAACTTGAAAAGTTTTATAAAGCTGTTCAGGAGGTCAAGTTGGCTGGAGTTGATGGTTGAGAGGTCGAGGAAAGGGATAAGGAGATGAAGGTGACACTCAAGTCCCTGGCTGGACGAGTAGAGCGTGGTGCCTTTTGCTGAGGTTGGGGTCCCAGGATGCTGAGTTCTGTTGTGAGCCATGTGAGTTTGGGGGTGGGGCTTTGGGAATCCCAACGTGGTGTCCTCCCCAGGCAGCTGAACATTCCAACCCAGTGCTGAGGGCAGAGCTGCAGAGGCTGACAGGGCTCCAGGTGCGTCCCAGGGGACAGCAGGCCAGGGGTCCTAGGACAGACCGTAGTGTGGCTCCACATTTAGTGGGTGATGGGGCCAGAGCACTGGACACCAGAAAGGTGGGTGTCACACCAACCAAGGAAGAGCAGAGCCAAACACTGCTGCCCAGAGGGCCAGTAGCCAGACTGCACTGCATGTTCAATGCAGTAACAAAAAACCCGTGGGTAAGAGGAAGCCAGACTGGATTGGGTGCAGGGGAGAAAGGGAGGTGAGGAGGTGGAGACATGATGCAGAGAACTTTCCAGAAACTTGGCTTCGAGGGAAGGTGAGAAGACAGATGAAGTGGCTACGAGGGGCTGGCACTTGAAAGCATGTTTAAAAGCAGAATAAGGGGAATAAAAGACTAAACAAAAAGAAACTAGCTATGTTTCTAAAACATTAGTGGCAAATCTAGAGAACAGTGAGAATTAATGCTCAGAAAGTAGATGTCTGTCATCTGTATTTGAGTAAAACTATAATTTCCCCTGCATCAAATTATGGGATATTGGAGCAGACATGTAGGCTTTTTTTTTTCCTAAGAGGAATTTATGAATTCGCCTCAACAGAGACATGGAAATCAACTGATCCACCAGCCCAGGTTTACCCTCCAAGACCTACAATTTCTAGCTCACCTAGCATAGCTTACAATGTTGAAGCCTCCAAATTCCAGGGAAGGGCATTCTTCCGGGGAGTTCCGGGGATGTGTTCTCTCCATGGAACATGAAGAGGCCGTGGCACATGGTGGGCAACTTACAAATGTTTAATGTTGAATGAAGGACACACAAATGGCCTACTAACTCCTGGGTCAGGGGGAAGGGGCCAGATGCTTTGGCCAAGCCTGTGTGGTGGCCCTGGGGTGAGCCCAGGATGGCTTCAGGCTGGGACAAGCACCAGGATACACTGGTGGGCTCAGCTGGGAGGGTGGAGATGGGCAGCATGAAAGGAACCACCGTGCCAGTGGGAGTTTTGACTTCTAGAATCGAGGGAAAAAATATAGTGTCTTCATTGGAAAAAAAAAGGGGGGGTGGCGTGCCCTGACTTTTGTAGGGTCATTGTCATGGGTTAAATAACATCTGCCAATGAACGAATGAACACCCCCAGAACAAGGCCCGGAGTATAATGGGTGTTCAGTGATGATGGAAACCTCGTCCTAAATCTCTGGGGCTGGATCCATATCAGAGCATCTTCACACCCGCTCTTACGTGTGGACATCATAACCAGGCCCACGTCTAACTCCTCTGTGAAAACTCTGAATTTTCGGGTGGTCCAGGCTGATCTAGGCTGGCTTCTAGCCGATGGTTTGCCTGGGTACATCAGGGAACATGCCAGGAGCAGAAAACAGGCTGAGCTCTTCTTCCCCCACTGCAGAGGCACTGCAGGAGGGGCAAGAGTCCAAGAGAGAGGCCATGGGCGCTAACGCCCCAGGGCAGGCATCCATGGAACACACAGTGGCTTTGGGGATGCTGAGTATCAATAGTCCAATTCAAGGCCCAACCCTTTCAGGAATGTGGCCCATTCCAGGCAAGGGCGTGTAGGATCTGGACCAAGGCAGGGAAGGGAAGTGGGGGAGGGGAGGGGAAGGACAGGAGCAGAGAAGGAGGGGATGGGGGGTCAGGCGTCCGACCCAAGAAGCGCACACACCCAGCCCAAGGGAGCTCGATGGGCTGGGGAGCTGCCTGAGGGTCCTGGGCTACCCAGCAGTATTGCTGAAGCCGTTGGGGCAGCCTCCCCTGGGCAAATGGTTCTGGAGACAGTGGGAAGCCTGGAGTGGCTGAGTGTCGGGAAGGAACTAGGGAGGGAACTAGGGCTGGGAGATGCTGGCCTCTTGAGCCCACACGGGAGCCGAGAGGGAGGAAGAGGAATCTGTAGTGAAGCAGGAACAAGGCCCCAGTTCTCCACTGGTGTGTGAGGTCTGGGGAAATAAGGGTAACAAACACACAGGGTTTACTGTAATTTGTTTGGTTCCAGAACTACCCCATGAGATAAATCCTAAAATTATCCCCATTCTGAAGATGAGGAAACAGACTTCCAGAAGGCAAAGTAACTGGCCCAGGGTCATAAAATGATTTAGTGGCAGAGCTTGGATTCCTTAAACGGGCTCCAGAGTCTGGATCCTTAACCGTATAATATGCTGTCTCCTTTGATGACACAGCACAAAGCCAGGCTGCTGTTGGAATTGGCAGAATGAGAAGGTGAGACAGATTTAACTAAGATCAGCTGAAAAGGGAAAAAAATGTTTGCCAGCATTTCCCTACCGTACCAGGCTATAATCCTACCTTCCTGTTTCACAGATAGAGACAAGAAAGACATGCATCTGCTTACTGAAAAATAGCGTCTGTCTCTTTGAAAAGCAGACTCTTTGCTCCTCTGACCAATTTAGCAGTCAGGGTGAGGTTGGCAGGCATGCTTAGGAATTTGCTCCTGATCCTTGGGAAGCAGGACAGGACTCTACTGCTCACCCATCCCCTGTCCCACTTGGCTCTTCCGACCCTCCTCCTGGTGCTCCCCACCCTCAGGACTCCTCTCCCAGAGGCCCCCAGCTCTCGCCACAGAGCTGTGTGGTCCAGACCCTGCCATTCCCGTACCTCCAGGGACACTGCCCCAATCCATCCACTCCTGGACCCGTCTGCAGGAAAATCAACCTAAGGTTTTGTAGCACAAATAGGTCTCCCCATTCATTCCAAGTAGCAAGTGCCTTTTCTGGAAACACCGTGCTTGAATCCAGCATGGTGGGTCGTAATGGTGGATGGGAGAAGATTGAGGAGAGAGGTCCTGGGGACCATCCCACCCCCCAGGAGCTGGCTCTCTCTGCAGGAACTGTATCTGGTTCCATAGCATGCCTTCCAAGTTCCCAGATAGATTTTTTTTTTTTTTTTTTTTTTTTTTGCTGTACGCGGGCCTCTCACTGCTGTGGCCTCTCCCGTTGCGGAGCACAGGCTCCGGACACACAGGCTCCGCGGCCATGGCTCGCGGGCCCAGCCGCTGCGCGGCATGTGGGATCTTCCGGGATAGGGGCACGAACCCGTGTCCCCTGCATCGGCAGGCGGACTCTCAACCACTGCGCCACCAGGGAAGCCCCCAGATAGATTTTTAAATCAACTTTATTGAAGTATAAGGTCGGTACAATAAACTGCATCTGTTTAAAGTGTACAATTTGAGGAGTTCTGGCAGGATACACCCCTGTGGAACTCCCTGCTCAATCAAACTACAGAACATTTCCATTCCATTTCCATTCCTGCCCCCCCACCCGCCCCCGCCCGAGAGATTCCTTCTGCTCCTTTTCTCCACCCCGGCTCCCAGGCAGCCACTATGCATCCACTCTGAGATATAGTTGGAAATATTTTTTTTCTGTATTCAGTTTGAGTTCTGGCATGCCCTGGACAGTGATGGAGAAAGTCTATTTGTTTTTTAAAATGTACACATGTACACGTAGTCACCAGAAACCACTCTTGTGGCTTCAGCCATGCAACAAACAAATAAATTCACCCCAAAGCAGTTTTGAATCAACAGACGCCATCTCTCTGTCTCCTGGGTAGAAGCTGGATAAACTGCATTTTTCATTTAGCAATGGTTTTCTACCCTCACTAGGCCTGATTTTAAAGTGATAAGAAAGACCCTTAATATGAAAGCCATTGCAAGCCATGTTTTTATTGACAATCTGATAGATTTTGCCGTGTTCCAGAGTTATTCCACAATTATTTGGCTGTTTTTTGTTTATTTGGCTATAACCTGCATATTTGAGTTCTCCCTCAAGGCTGTTAAATGTGGGTTAATAGTTTTATATGCCTCTTAGATTATTTCTAATAGAAAATTCCTTTTTCTCCTAAATGAGAATTAACTGTATTTGAGCTCAGAGGGTTTTTTCCTAATGCATTAGGGTTGTGGATAATGACATTTATTTCTCATGGGCCCAGCAGCCAAATCTAGAATAATCCCATTCAATTCAAAAGATATTTATAGAGCTTTTGGTCTTTGCGAGATACTTTTCTTGGTCCTTGTGCTATATAACAATGGGTAGGATGCTGCAGTGCTAAAACAACAATGACAAAAATCTGTAACAGGGAAAGACATATTAATACTACACAAGTATGTAAGCTGAAATAGATCACATGGTGGGGTGGCTTTGTGGAATGAATCGAGATGGGGTAGGGGTAGGGTGGGGCTATAATTTATTCAGGGAAGACTGTTGGCTCTTTTTGAGAAACTGCAAGTCATCTGTCAGACTAAGCCGAGAATCAAAGAGTTAAAACAAAAGGTGAGTTGGGGACCTGTAGTAGAAGATCATGGTTACAAGTTTCTTCATAAATCCGTGGGCATTGGGAGCCATTGAAGGTTGAGGCAGGGAATGATAGAATCTGAATTTGCAGGATTGGGAAGGCCAGATGGAAATTGTGAAGGGCTGGAAGGAGGAGGACCAGTTACAAGCCTAGTGCAGCAATTCAGTTCCCAGAAGAGTCTTAGCGGGGATGTTAGGAGGAAATATATGAGAAATTGGCCCTTCTTATCTGTGCCTCTGAATCTGCAGACTGAACCAACGGAGAATCATGTAGTACATATTTCTTGAAAAAAATCCATGTGTAAGTGGACCTGCCTAGTTCAAACCTGTGTTGTTCAAGGGTCAACTGTATAAACAAGAGAATTGACGTTCACATAAAAACGTATACAGGACTGTTCATAACAGCATAATTTATAATAACCCCAAAGTGGAAACAGTCCAAACATCCATCCCCTGGTGAATGGACACACAGGATGGTCCAGAGGAGGTGGGACTCTTCCATGCCTTGAAGGGAGGCACCAGAGAATATGGATCCACGTTGTCCCAAAGACTGGAGAGGAGGTGACTGGGAGCTGGAAGAATGGAAGGAGACATTGTGGAATGGAGAGAATTGTGTTGAGCTCTAGGAGAGTTGAAGCCAGAAAGTTCTAGAAGGAGCCCAGTAACTAATAACATTTCCAGGCAGGGAAACAGCTGAAGCAAAGCCCTGGAGGCAGGAAAGCAAGTTGGACATGCAGAGGATGGGGAGCGGAGGTCCTTACAGAAGGAGCACTAGGGAGTGGGGAGTGGTGGGGCTGGACTAGATGGGCTCTCAATCCAGGACTGGGGACACTGGGGGACCTGGTGGATGTCAGGTCTCAGCACTCACCACCTTTCCCCTGACCCTGGCCCCTTGGCCAGGCCAGCAGAGCCCATTCTTGTGGCCTCCTTGTACGGGTTCCCGGTGTGAGAAACCACCTTCCCCCAGAAAAGAAATCCCGCAGGGCCCTCCTCACCTGGAGCTGGATATGTGGCCTTTTGCAGGTCCCAGAAGTCTGGGTCTTATTGTTTTCATGTCCTAAAAGGCTTCAGAAAGGAGAGCTTCTAACTCTCAGTGGCATTTAGCTTCACTCTTTAAACATCTGGGTCACAGATATGCTCAGTTAATTAATGTTCTTAGCGCTGCTCACGTGCCTGCTGGGTAATAGATTGATTCATAATTTCAATAAGCAGCTGTGTATATCTTTCCCCTGAACATAAAGGCAGCTTGCTGTCATTCATCACTTTGCACTTGATGAATTTAAACACATTCAGAGAGACATTGTTGAAGGAGGGGATGGGGCAGGGCTTCTGATTTTTTTTTTACCATTTTGCCTCTAACAGTTATTCTGATTTGGAACTAATTTGGGTTTAAAACACATGTTAACCACATCTCTCTCTCAAGGGCATTTAATAAACTCCTGTCACTTGTTCCTGAGGGGATCAGGCAGGCTCCCTTTGGGGATCAGAACAGAGGGTTTCTGAGCAGCTTTCACCAGAAGAGAGAGCCCCTGCAGAGCATCTTATCCCCTGATGAGGCACTTGTGTCCTGGGCAGAGCTACTTTTCTGCTCCATTCCTGGCCAGAAATGCCCAGGCTCTCAGGAACCCAGGAGCATCCGAGAGGAGGTCCCTCTGCTGCTCACCTGCTGGGCCAAGGCTGCCAACCATCGAATCTCTGGAGACCCAAGGATAAAAGCCAGGACCTGGCCAGGTGACCAGATGTCTTCATGCCTGTTTCCTCTTCTCTGATATGGGAAGGGTAATAGCACCTACCTCACAGGTTATTGTAGAAATTACATCATTTATTCTCTGTACCATGCTTAGAAATGGGGCAGAGTATGCCTCCAATACATGCTGGCTGGTAATATTATTTTGTAATGGATTAGGCGTCCGTTGTATATTAATAATGATCATCACTCCTGCTCTAGCCACTCCATAGGATCATGGGAATGAACATGAAGATTGTATTTGCCTCTTGCCAACCTGCCCTGGAATCATCTCAGTGGGAATACAGCCCCATCCTTGTATTCTCAGTGCCTGTCCCCAGCCTGGGCACATAGAGGACTCTTCAAAGCATGTTTGTGGAGTTTAAAGGAACAGCTGTGGCTGCATTTTGTAAATGACGATGTTCATCACATTTGTAATGTGCTCATGCACAAACATGTTCGGAGCCCTTGGTCTGTGATTGTCTCCTAGGAAGAATGAAATAAAGTGGACACGATCCCTGCCCCAAAGGAGTGTGAAAGACAGGTGACTGTATTTGTTCAAAAGTTGGAATACAGGGTTTTAAACAACATGGGCAGTCAGGAGAGGCCAAGGCACCAAACTAGTATGGACTCACAACTAGTTGTGAGAAGGATTGTCAGGCAATATCATCTGTGTATCAGATAGCTATTGCTGCATAACAACTACCCCAAAACTTAGTGGCATAAAACAGTATGCATTTATTTATAATTGCTTACAAGTCTATGGGTCATCTGGATGGTTCTGTAATCTGGACCAGCCTCAGATGACTTGGGTTGGACTCGTTCACGCATCTCCCATCAGCCAGCAGCTCGGCTGAGGGCTGCCTGATCTACCATGACCTCATCCACTTGTCTGGTGGTTGACTGGCTGGTTGTTTGGACCACGTGGCTATCATCCTTTAGCAGGCCATCCTGGACTTACTGCCATGGTGGCCAGGAAATATGCAAGGTGTATACCAGCAACAGACGCATCCCCCTTTCTGCTACATTCTGTTGGCCAAAGCAAGTCACAAAGCCAACCAGTATTCAAGGATGAGGAAACAGACTCCACTTCCTAATAGAAATTGCAGCAAAGTCATATTGCCCAGGGTGCATAGAAAGATGTGGCCGTTTTGGGAGTCTACCCAATGCTACCTAACATTTGTTGCAGTACATGGAGCATGGAGCAAGCACCAGGACGAGGTTGTGCATTTAGGGTGTTTCTGCCTTTTCATCATTAGAAATAACATTGCAATAAATACCCTGTACATAAACTCTTTTCTTCCGGTTTTATTGATATAACTGACGTACAGCACTATATAAGTTTAAGGTGTACAGCATAATGATTTGACTTCCATACATCATGAAATGATAATCACAGTAAGTTTAGTGAACATCCATCATCTCTCCTGGGTACAAAATTAAACAGAAAGAAATTTTTTTTCTTGTGATGAGAACTCTTAAGATTTACTGTCATAACTTTCATATGTAACATACACCAGTGTTAATTATATTTATCATGCTGTACATTACATCCGTAGTACTTATTTATATTATAAGTGGAAGTTTGTACCTTTTAGCTGCCCTCATCCAATTCCCCCTCCTCCCCACCCCACTACATAAACTTTTGTTCACAGTTCTAATTATTTTCTTGGGATAGATTTTTTTTTTCTTTTTTCTTTTCTTTGGCCACACCTCATGGCTTACGAAGGGATCTTAGTTCCTCCACCAGGGACTGAACCTGGACCCTCGGCAGTGAAAGTGTGGAGTCCTAACCACAGGACCACCAGGGAATCCCCAAGATTTTTTTTTTTCTTTTGCGGTACGTGGGCCCCTCCTGTTGCGGAGCACAGGCTCCGGACGCGCAGGCTCAGCGGCCATGGCTCATGGGCCCAGCCGCTCCATGGCATGTGGGATCTTCCCAGACCAGGGCACGGACCTGTGTCCCCGGCATCAGCAGGCGGACTCTCAACCACTGCGCCACCAGGGGAGCCCTCCCAAGATTTTTTAAAGTAGATTTATTGGGTCAAAGGAGAGAAACATTTTAAAAGCACACTGCTTATATTTTGCAATTCCTTTTTGAAAGGTAGTAATTTACCCTCCCTCCAGCCCATCTTAGGCTCACCTTGACAAAATATAAATAATCTCTTTTTTTAAAACGTGGTGTCTCATTGCTTTGATTTTTGATTTATTTTAATACCTAGGAGGTTGAATGCTTTTTCATATGCACGTTTCTTCTTCAGTGAACTGATTCTTTGGGCCCTTTTGCAGCAGGGCAGATTTAATTAATCCCGGTTTACAAATGAGGAGGAAACGGACGCTCAGAGAGGTTAATTGACTTGTTCAAGGTGGCCCAGCCAGCTGGAAGCAGAGCCAAGCTTTAGAAATCAGATGTCCCGCTTTTTCACTTATTCCTGCTCCCTGCGTTGTTGAACAGAAGGTCAGACTCCTGAAACATTGACCGAGGACATGCTTAGAAGGAAATCAGGGAGTGGCCCAGGGAATCTGTATCCAGGCTTAGCAAGCTGTGGGCTTCCTGGACAGGGCGCCCCTGTGAGTTGGGTGTGTGTGTGGATGTGTGACAGGCCTGTGAAGGTGGCCGGGACTGCAGCATGGACAAAGTCCTGGGTGACCCATGTGTCCCTCGTGGTCTCACCTCTACCTTCCGTGGCCCTACCGCTCTGCTCTCTCTCCAGCTGGCCCGCTACACCAAGGAGGGCTTCCTGCACCTGGGAGCCCTGGGGACCACCACGCTCCTCCCTGACACCCGCTGCCTGGTGGACAACTCCAAGAGTCGTCTGCCCCAGCTCCTGGACTGCGACAAGGTCAAGAGCAGTCTGTACAAGCGCTGGAACTTCATCCAGGTAAGTGCTCCACGGACAGGCCTGGCAGCCCAGAGCACGTGAGGATGCTGCGAGCTCCCCCGGGAAGGGCAGCCAGCAAAGTGCAACCCAAGGGCTCCCAGCTCAAGGCTAGGCACATGGACTGCTGCACGTGTTCAGGTGGAATCACTGGGGCCTTTCCCCGTGAGACAGCCTTCAGGATCCCTGCAGCAGTGCTAGGCTGGGCTGGGCTCTGCTACATCTCGAGAGGGAGTTCAGGGTGATTTCTCTGGAATCTTCTAAATGCCAGAGGGATGGAGAAAGTCAGATTGAGACTATCCTGGGCAGTCCCCCATCCTGACACCATCCCCTACCAATGCTTTCACCTGGTTCAGCCACTCAGACTTGGCGAAGCTTATTTATTTTCTGACTTTTGGGTTTCCAGAGAAGGCCCAAAGCCCCAACGATCCCTCCCCCCTGGGCACAAAATTTTGGTGGGCTTGTTCCCCAAGAGGGGCCATGTGCCGGGCACTATGGTGGTTAAGTCTCTCTCTCTCTCTCTCTCTCTCTTTCTCTCTCTCCCCCCCGTCTCTGTATCTCTGTCTCCCTGTCTCTTTGTATCTGTCTCTCTCTGTTTCTATCTCTGTTTCTCTCTGTCTCTCCATCCTTGTCTCTGTCTCTCTCTGTTTCTTTGTTCCTGTCTCTCTGTCTCTCTGTTCCCGTCTCTGTCTCTGTCTTTCCGTCTTGATCTCTCTGTCTCCTTCTCTATCTGTCTCTTCTCCCTCTCACCCCCACGTGCTCCCAGAATGGCGCCATCATCAACAAGGGCACAGGGCGCTGCCTGGAGGTGGAGAACCGAGGCCTGGCTGGCATCGACCTCATCCTCCGCAGCTGCACGGGACAGAGGTGGACGATTAAGAACTTCATCAAGTAGTGGAAGGAGCTGGGGCCCTCGAAGCCTGGCCCCGGGACAGGGTCTGCATCCTCTGGACCAGCCACGCTGGGAGAGAAACAGCACGGAGTCGGCAGGTGCTCAGTGGGCCTCCCGGGGCTTCTCCAGGGCAGCCTGGGGCCCAGATGGAGACACTGCCTCTCCATCAGGCATCCAGGTGCCTGAGGCTCACGCACCCTGGCAGAGCTCCCTGACCCTTCTCTGGGAGCACAGGAGCCGTGTATTCTGCAGCCTGGATACGGACCTGGTACCGAGGAGTGACATCACATCTCCTCCTGTTCTTCTTCTCATCCACTTGCAGGACTGGGACAGGCGGGGGCCCCTCCTTTTTCTCATCTCTCATAGCAGCAGCAGCAGCTTCTGAATTCCACCTGAGCCCTCAACAAAGTGGAGAGGGGGTGGGTTCTGGGCCACAGCCTAGCTCCCCCTCCTCTGAGGAGGCAGCGAGGCCCTGAGACTCAGTGTCCCCCGGGTTGCTTCTGCCCAGACGCCTGTTCACAGCCCAAGATCGCCAGCCCCCAAACCTTTCCAGCAGGTGGCCTTGGACCTTTCTGGACCCCACCCCCGAGATGACCTGGAAGGAGCTGTTGCTTCCACGGTCACCTGGGCACTAGGATCCTATGTGCCTGGACCAGCTCTTCCACGTATGTCGTCAGCAGGGAGCCAGAGAGCACGTGCGGTGGTCTCAGCTGTGAGGGCCCCCAGGCTGGAGCCGGGCCCATTCTGCTCTGCCTGCCCAGGGTCCGGGGAGCCCGGACTCACAGTGGCTACCGCAGCAGGGACGGCAAGCAGCCCCCATCTGGAGCTTAAGGACTGACGTCAGCACAGCATAGGGGGCCAGGACCCTGGAGGATGCTCTCGTGTCTCCCTGTGCTCCGCCAGCTGACAGGGAAGAAGGCAGTCGAGTCCCCTCTGAAGAGTAATAACTTCTTTCTGATTGCCCTCTGGTTAGGGTGCACTTATAAATCAGAGTTAATATATGGACGAGTGTGCATGCGTATGAGGGTGTGTGCCTGGTGGGGCGAGTGTGCTGCTGCCTGTGCATGCGTGCATGGCGCGTGTCTGGGCGTGTGCGTCTGAGTGCACGGTAGAGCAGACGTAGAGGTGTGGCCTTGGACTTGTCGCATTACTGCCAGCCCAGACCAGGTCAAGGATGCTGAGAAGCTTGCGGGGGGCGGGTTGGCCAGCAGGATGTGACGGGGCTGGCGCCCCAGGTGGAAGGCTGACCGTCTGCCAGTTCCCATCTGTCTCCCTCATGCTGTCCGGCCAAGCCCTGCCCAGAACCAAACCCCATACCTGCCCAGTTTGGGGTTCACAGTGTCTCATTTGGTGGCTTCTTACCGGTGATCATCTCCCCCTTTGTGAAATAAATACACATGAGCACTTCCCAGCTCAGCCTCGTTTGCTTTTTGATTCTTCCAGAGCCCGGGCCAGGAGGCACTTCCTGGGATGTGGCAAGGGCTTCTGGTTTATTAAAGGCAAAGAGCATTCACTTCGTGGGGTGGGGACACAGCCAGCCTGGCCTTGCTCTCGCCTCCCCCCAAAGCAGGACAGAACTTGACGTGGGACACCTGCTTGCTAACGCCCTGTTGACCCCAGATTAGAAGGGTCAGGTAGGTGCAGAAAGCTGTGACGGAGAAGAGGGCCGTGGGCCACCTGGCCAAGCGTCCTGACCCGCCTCTTCGCGCTGCTGGCAGCCACTCCCATCTCTCGAGACCAGAGAGCCCGTAGTGGAAGCAGCCGCCCCTTCTATTCATGGAGAAGCGAAATCCAAAAAGATGGCAGGGCTTCTGCCCTGGAAATGAGCCTGGAAGGAAACGGGCCGAAGTGCCCTGGGCATTGACAGCCCCAAGTCTCTTCCCTCCCAGGAAGCCAAGAAGATCCGGCTTGTTCGGTGTAACCCAACCCACAGACATGCGTGTCAGCTGCCCTTTGGGGGGGGCTCTTTGAGAATCGGGGTCCATGAGCACAGATGGAAAATTCTGTTTGGTGAGGAAGAGTTCATCAAACTTAAATATCAGATCCTCGGGGTAACTATGAAGCCAAAGAGTCAGGGGTCTGCCAGTCCCCTGCGGTGTCAAGGGGGCCTTGGGTCCCATTCCAAGGCGGTGCTTTGAGGAGAGGTCCTGCCCAGACTGAGCCATTCTCCTCCTGTGTGGGTCTGAAGGTAGAAGCTCAAAGAAGGCAAATATTCCACTTTACCGTTAGCTGAGGCTCTGAGCCCAAATCCCCCTGAGGTACTCAGTGGGCCCCTGTGGGATCCTTCATCCTCCGGGAAATGGGCCGAAATGGCCTCGGACCAGAGAAGCCGCAAGACCTGCTCTGTGTTCCCCAACATCCAAACTCACGTCCCCCCGATGGAGTTGGAACCCCACCCTCTGACTTGTTCACTGCGCTTTGGGCTCATTTCTATTCCTAAGGCTGCACCCCTAGCATACAGACAGCAGGAAGTGCCCTGGAGTTTTCAAGAGAGAAGTGCTGCTTTTCTTCAGGGCCACAAGGCAGCAGGCAGGATGTTTGGGTTTGCTTGTTTACATGATGGGGATGAGGGTGCTGGTTTAGGGCCATGGGGGGCTCTCAGCCTCCAGGCACAGCACGTGTGGTGCAAATCCTGGCTCTGGTCCTTGCTTCCAGCATCCAGGAAGCGTGGACTGTCTGTTCATATCAGCACTGGTTCCTCCCAAAGGCCAGAGCCTGAGGCCAGCATCTGGGTCAGCATCCTCATTGTCCCACAGCATCCCAGGGGCCCTGAAGGCTTGGGGGTGGCAGGCCAGCGGCCAAAGCAGAGAAGAGGAATTAACTGTAGCCAGAGAGGGGGGAGAGAAAAGACAAGCAGGGCCCTGGGGGAGCCTAGGGTCTCCGTGCTTTAGGGGAATTTGGAAGTTCCAGAGACCCATACCTCTGCATATCTCAGGCAGCAGGCTCCAAGCATCGGGCTTGAGTTCTGACAGCCTTTGTGCATCTCCCTCCATCTATGCGGTCCCGTCACATAGGTGCTTCCCGCTCTCCTGTCTGGTGGCCATTTCCTTCTCTTTCATTTTTTCCCCCTCAATTCATATGGCAAAAAAAAAAAAAAAAAAAAAATCACAGATGGTATTTCTGATCCATGTCCAAACCATCAAAGCTGACGCCTTTGAATGTTTTATTTCTCAAATGTGTTCTTTATACTGATTCTGGGGGCTATAGAAGAAACCGAAAGGACAGAGAAAGGTCAGTTTGGGCCAGAAGTCATCATCGTAAGCCACTACTCCAAACCCTTTGACTTGGGTTTCTGAAGCCACGTTTTTTTCATCTGATATTTTTTCCACTATTCTCAGAAAGTATCCCTGTTTCACAAAGGGCAGAAGTCAGGCCTGGGCAGAGCCGATGACCCGCACACCACTGGGCTGTCCGGTGATCGGTTGTCCCTGATTTGTATGCAATCTCTCCTCCTTCCACTTTGCTTTCAAGGGCTGCTCTGAGAAGAGCTGAGTGTCAGCAGCCCGGGGACGGACTGGGGAGGAGCTCGGAGCCTGCACGAGGAACCAGGTGGTCCACGAATCCTGGAAACGGCCAAGGGGCCGGAAGCAGGTTCCCAATCCCCACTCTTTGCCAGAGTGCCAGCCTCTTGTTTTGATTTGAGCTCCAGATGAGCAGTTGGGCTGGCAGATCAGCAGCTCCTAATCAGCTGCCTCTTCCTCTCACCCAAAGCACAAATCCCTGGGTCTCTTGGCTAATCCCTGGGTCTCTCGGCTACTCTGCTTTCTCACTTAGGCAAGTTTCCAAGACCTACGTATAGGAACATGTGACAGGCCCCGAACTCCAGAGGTTTACTTCAGTCCAGTTCAACAAATATATTTGGACACGTATTCTGTGGTTTGCTTTTTAAGACTTCCTGGAAGGAAGGAAGGGAGAGGGGGAGAGAAGGAGGGAGGGAGGGAGGGAGAGAAGAGGAGGGAGGGAGGGAGGGAGCAAAAGAAGGAGGAGCTAAAACATATTGAGCAATTGCAAGGCACCATGATGAATGATGAGTATCATGGTGTTTACCCTTTAAAGCTTATATCTGAAAGAGGAAAACAGACACAATATATTGGGCTTCCCCACCCCTGGAGCTGGGGCAGCCATGAGATGGGGTCTATGCCTATCGGTCTAAATGGGGTTCTTGGTGTGTTAGCAGATTCCAATGTTCTTTCCCCAAAGAGGCTCCAGCCAATGGGTAGCTCTTGCAAGTGTGGCTCCCAGCTTAACTTCTGCTGCTGCTTATTGATGTGGGCCCCCAACACCGTCCAAACACAAAAAACCAAGATGAGGAAGCGAGAAAGCTAGACAGGCATCACTGATGCAGCTGCTCGTTCCGGGACCCTGGAAACTGTCAGGCTCGCCAGTGATCATCATCCTTAATAAATGGTTGGGGGTTCCTATTACTCCAGGGTCAAAATACCATCTAATCCACTCTCCCACTGGATGCCCATCCACCAGTCTGCTATCGGCTTGATAAACTCTAGAGACAGCTAGTTCTAGGGCAGAAACCCTCTTTCTGACGGTGAACCAAACAAGGTCTGAATATCAGCAACTTCTTCCCACTGTCCGGCCCTCTGGAGCTCTGAAAACAAGATTAACTGCCTGTTCAAATCTACCTTGCACTTGGGCTTCCCTGGTGGCGCAGTGGTTGAGAGTCCACCTGCCGATGCAGGGGACACGGGTTCGTGCCCCGGTCCGGGAAGATCCCACATGCCGCGGAGTGACTGGGCCCGTGAGCCATGGCCGCTGAGCCTGCGCGTCCAGAGCCTGTGCTCCGCAACGGGAGAGGCCACGACAGTGACAGGCCCGCGTACTGCAAAAAAAAAGAAAAAAAGAAAAAAATCAACCTTGCACCTTAAGTCAGGGCCCCTCCTTGAAGCTTTAATGCTGCTGGTTGTAACTGAGAGAAACAACCTATGTTCCCTTGACGACAGCTTTATCATGGACAGAATTCATCTTTGCCGCCTGGTGAAATGGTTCACTGTCTTGGCTAGGCAGCCACGATCCATTTGCCACAGGCTACGGTGCTCTGTGGTACCCCCTTATCCACGGGGATATGTTCCCAGACCCCTAGTGGATGCCTGAAACTACAACAGTACCAAGCCCTATAGATACTGTTTTTCGTACACATACATAGCTTTGACAAAGTGTAATTCATAAATTAGGCACAGTAAGAGATTAACAACAATAATGGTAACATAGAACAATATACTGTAATAAAAGTTGTGTGAATGTGGTCTCTCTCTCTCAGTATTTCTTATTGTACAAATGTAATGCCCTTTCCATTTTAACTAAGCACTTGTCACACACTGTGGCCATAACTTTTGCAGTTGGACGTGCGGCAGCAAATCTAGCTCAGATTTCTTTTTCCTTCTTCACGGTTTCACAGATAGAAGATTCGTTCTCACTGCAGATCTTAGTAACCTCAACATATGATTTTTTTCTTTCCTTATTAAGTGGAGAAGTTTCACCTTTCACCTAAAGGAAGCACTTCATGGCACAGCTAAATTGGTCAGAGTGAGGCTGAGAGATTCTTGGTGAAATTTATCAATTTCAGCTGGACTAATCTTTTCACCAAATATGTAGTTCATGGGTAGCTAACATTATGAACCCTCCCTCAGCCCCGGGAGTCTGGGCTTGCGTCCAGTGTGGGATCCAGCTTTGAACAGCAGGAAAAGCAGAGCTTTCAATGGTCACATCCAACAGGCACTGGGCAAGGTTTGAGCATCAGCAACTTCAGATGCTGAAATTTCTACAGAGGCCTGGGGCACCATCCTTAGTTAGTTATAAGGCAGGTTTATAATCCAGCCATGCAGATAACAAACAAGAATGTACAGGCTGCCATATATACAATGAAATATTACTCAGCCATGAAAAGGAAAGAAAATGGGTCATTTGTAGAGACGTGGATGGACCTAGAGTCTGTCATACAGAGGGAAGTAAGTCAGAAAGAGAAAAACAAATATCGTGTATTAACGCATATATGTGGAATCTAGAAAAATGGTACAGATGAACCTATTTGCAGGGCAGGAACAGAGACACAGATGTAGAGAACGGACATGTGAACACAGTGGGGGAAGTGGGGTGGGATGAATTGGGAGATTGGAATTGACATATGGGAGGGAAGTCCAAGAGGGAGGGGATATATATATATATATATATGATTCACTTAGCTGTACAGCAGAAACTAACACAAAGTTATAAAGCAACTATACCCACCCCTCAAAAAAAAAAAAAAAGAATGTATAGGCTGCTCTGCTTAAAACTTTCCCCAGACTTTTTTGCCCTTGAAAACACACAAAAAAGAACGAAAGTTCCCCGTCCTGGCCCAAGTCACCAAACCAAGTTTCTGGTGCCCAAATTCATGTCTCCGAATTTCTCTGCATCATTCCAAGTCCCGACCTCTCTAATTCAGTATTCCAGATACTTGAGTAAATGTTTGCCTGGACATTTGCTCCTATGACCAAAGCTTAGAAAACGAAGATTATTTCACTGCACAGTTGCAGAGTGCCTCCGAGACCCCCTTGGACATGCATCCCACCACTCTGCTATTTATACCCACATCTTAGATGTTCTTTGAAGAGTGTTCCCCACCTAGTGCCAACGTGGAAATCAGAGGAAAGTTCTGGTTCCCATGTGCGCTGAGAATGCATTTCCTTTCCACTGTTTTAGAATTCAGAGTCCCTTTGTCCCCAGAAGCCCAACCCTAACCCACCACAAATTTGTCCAAATTAGTGAGGTTCTAAGTCTGTCTTGGGACTGTTTCTAGAATTCTTTTTGAACGTGGAATTGCTGCTCTGGCTCCTGGAGAGAACATGTGTTTCTTTCTGGAGCATTTCTGTGAGGTTCTGCTCAGTAACCAGCACGGCACTAGGCTCGAAGCAGGCAGGGCACAGGGGAAGTCAGCTCTCTGCAGGAGCCCAGGGCAGAAGAGTCCAGAAACTCCTGCTTCCCATCCACCCTGTGCTCAGGTGGTCCACAGCCTGACTCTGACCCTGACCCTGACCCTGACCCTGATGGAGAGCCTCTGCTCTCCTGGGCTCTCCCAGTGCACGTGACAGTCTCCCAGAGGTGTCACATTAGACAGAGTCCAGCTCTTGACAGCTGTGAGATAAACATGCTTGATGACAGATCAGTGGAAGAAAGCTGCCAACTCTGTGGAGGAAATAGTCTGTGCTTTGGGTCGTCATAGTGGGAAGTTTGTCGTTGTTCTTCGGTTTTGGTTTTGGTCTTAAGTTTTTGGGTTTTGAGTTATCTGCTGTTTAAAGACCTTTCTTACCCCAAAAGAACTATCCAGAAGGGTGAGGAAGTTTCCCACTGGTACCTAGATACTGGCGAAGCTGAGTGCGGGCAAGTGTTTCTCTCAAACACAGGGAGGTTTTGTGTTTTGGTTTTGTTTTGTTATCTTTTTGTTTTTACTGCTTTCCCTGGATTTCCATTGTTGGTGGGCCAGTTTCCTCATCAGGCTGGTGTTAACTGCTGATGCGGGTGGTGGGGAGGATTTGCTTGGCAGGACAGGACCAGCCTTGTGCCTGGGAGTGGGGCACAAAAGTGTCATCATCACCATAGTTATAACAGCCACCTTTATCTGAGCACGTGCTGTGTGCAGGCCATAGGCAAAGGCTTTTACAAGCACCCTCTCTCTTAATTTTCCCAACGACCTCCTGGCCAGTACTATTATTTTCCCTTTATAGGTGAGAACACTGGGGCTCAGAGAAATAGAACATGTCGCAATGTCCCAGAGTCTGTAAGGGGCAGGTCTGCGATTCAGACTCACTCAAAAACACTTGTTCATGATCATTAGGCAACACTACCTGTCCAGCAGCTTTGCTCCAAGCCCTCTGTTCTAACATAAAAACCTCGGATAAGACAGGAGGAGGCTGGCTAAGCAGTTACAGGAATATGCCTAGGTTCTCTGCCACGGATTTTTGCATGGTAGCAGAGCAGAGAGTCACCAACTTCATTTCACATGTCCCCAGGCCCTGGGAGCATCTTGATCCCTGGGAGGCAGCCACTGACTCACAACAGCCAGTGCTGCTTTAGGCTCTGCCTCCTGCCCAGACTTCTGCTTCCCTCTGGTCAGCTTGAAGTGGCAATACATATATACTTTAAGGTGAAAAAGGAATGGCAGGATCTGTCTGAAATGGTTCAAAGAGCCCTCAGCAAGCTAGGAAAATAGTCCGACTCAAACAGGAGCAAAAATTTTAGGGTTAAGTTACAAATGAATTGAAGGTTGATTAGAGAAAAATAATAGAGATAAGTAATAACAAGAGGAAAATAACATCAAGAATCCCACCATCCAACCTAGAGATGATCATACTAAGTGAAGTCAGAAAGACAAATACCATATGATATCACTTATATGTGGAATCTAAAAAGAGAAAGACAAATACCATATGCTAATACATATATATGGAATTTAAGAAAAAAAATGTTATGAAGAACCTAGGGGTAAGACAGGAATAAAGACACAGACCTACTAGAGAATGGACTTGAAGATATGGGGAGGGGGAAGGGTAAGCTGTGACAAAGCGAGAGAGAGGCATGGACATATATACACTACCAAACATAAGGTAGATAGCTAGTGGGAAGCAGCCGCATAGCACAGGGAGATCAGCTCAGTGCTTTGTGACCACCTGGAGGGGTGGGAGGGAGGGAGACGCAAGAGGGAAGAGAGATGGGAACATATGTATATGTATAACTGATTCACTTTGTTATAAAGCAGAAACTCACACACCATTGTAAAGCAATTATACTCCAATAAAGATGTAAAAAAAAATATGACACAAATGAACTTATCTATGGAACAGAAACAGACTCACAGACCTAGAAAACAGACTTGTGGTTGCTGGGCGGGGAGAGGGATGGATTAGGAGTTTGGGATTAACAGATGCAAACTACTACATACAGAAGGGATAAACAACAAGGTCCTACTGTATAACACAGGGAACTATATTCAGTAACCTGGGAAACCATAATGGAAAAGAATACAAAAAAGGATGTATATATGTGTATAACTGACTCACTTTGCTGTATGGCAGAAACTAACACAACACTGTAAATCATATACTTCAATTAAAATATTAAAAAAACATAAGCATTGTCTTATCCAGTCATCTCAGGCACTGGGTGCCAGGGTCTGGGAAGTGGCTGTCCATCTGCCGAGGAGAGAGCACTGCCACTCTCTTATGCTTGGCCACTATTAGCTGTAACAAAGACACAGTGGCCTGGGGACATCCTTCAGCAGAGCCATAAATGTGCAATGATACAGACAGTTTAGTCAATACCATTAATGGCTATTATGGAAAAACCAGTTGGGATTTGGGTCTGGGGAATCTATCTTTCTGCTCCTGTAGGCAGTAAGAGGATGTATTAGAGACTGCCAGTTACCTACCCAATTCCCCTTCTCCTTTGATAAGAGAATCTCAGTATTGCTGTGTGCAACAAGGTGCCCAGCTAAGAAACCACATTTCCCAGCCTCCCTTGCCAATAGGAAATGTTATTTAAAGAGGCTCATTCAGCTTGGAGATATACCCTTTGGCCCTTGCCCCCTCCTTTCCCTGCTTCCTGGAGCATGGACGTGACAGCTAGAGCTGCAGCAACAATATTATAACTAGAAGGTGACTTTGAGAACAGTGCAGCAAAAAATAATGGTACCTTGGGCTTCTGATAAAGCTATCATACTAACCCTGGGTTGCCTACTTAAAGGTTTCTTTACATGAGAGAAAAATAAAGCGAAAAAATAAACCTCTTATTTATGCCACAGTTTTCTGGGTTTCTTGATGTATGTCGTTGGACATAATCTTTACTGATTCAGAAACAAAATTTCTGCTGATTCAGGAAACCTGATGCAGGATGGTCTAAAATGTCTGGTGCAATGGTTCAACCCTGAAGGTGAAGATGTAGCCTGCTGTGGAAACTTTCTGGAGCTCATAATTTTGCAGATGAGTTAGTAATAAATCAACCACTGCAACATACAAAGACCTATTTGTATGCTGCTTTGTATGAAGCAGGCCAAATGTTCTCTAGAATCCATGACCTGAATACTACCAAGCTGTAAGAGAGAAGAGACTCCTAGGTCTTGATTGGGCGGCATTAGGACACATGGACCAGGATGAGAGGAGAAAGGCAAGAACTTCTCAGTAGATAAGTCTCTGACAATTTCAGTGTCAGGAAAGATGATCTGGAGAAGAAGAGCCCAGGGCCAGGCTCCCTTTGGCCAGAACATACTGAGGATTTTGGCTGGGTCTATACCACCCAGAGTCATTCTCTCCAAGCTTATAGCCACCATGACTAGATATAGTTCCTAGTCTTTTTTGAACATAGATAGGACTATGTGAATAAGTTTTCCCCAAGAGAGTGTGAATGGAGGTTATGGGTGCCTCCTTGGGGTTGAGCTTTCATGGAAGTGGGATTGCCTTCACCCTTCTTCCTTTTCCTTTCTGGGCTGAATGCAGACAACTGTGGGATCTTAGGGAACAGTGGAGCCTTAAGGTGGAAGGAATCTCAGGCCCTGAATGATTGCATGACAGAGACCCTCTCGTTGACCTCACTGACTTCACTGACCAGGATTGTTTCATTGAGCCCTTACAGGTTCGGGTCTATTTGTTACTGCACTTTAGCCTACCCTAGCTAATACAAGCTCTTTCACATACCGTGTTAGTTATCTACTGCTGCATAGGAAAGGATCCCAAAGCTCAGTCACGTAAGACCATGCATTTATGATCTCACACTTCCTGTGGGTCAGCTTCTAAAGGCAGCTTAGCTGGGTCCTCTGCTTCAGGGCCTCTCACAGGATGCAGTGAAGATGCTGGCTACTGCTGGAGTAATCTCAAAGCTCAGCTGATGGAGGAACTCCTTCCAAGATCCACGGTTGTTGGGAGGATTCATTTGGACTGATGGCCTCAGCTCTTTGCTGGCTGATTGGCTGGAGGCCTCAGTTCTTTGCCACGAGGCCCTCTTTATAGGAAGTTCACGAGATGGCAGCTTCATCTGAGCAAGCAAGTGAGAGCACCAGAGAGAAAAAGAGCCAGCAATACAGAAATCACAGTCTTGTGTAGCCCAACCTCAGAGGTGAAATCTCATCACTTCTGCCATATTCTGTTTGCTCGAAGCAAGACACTAGGTCCGGCCCACCCTCAGGGAGGGGATACACAAGGGCCTGGGGGGTGTCAAGAGCAGCGATCATCAGGAAACATTCTAAAGCTGCCCAACACACATATTTAAGTCTCCCAAGAATCCTGCTTAAATCCAGTATTTACTCTGATTTAGTGAGGCCCATTGAAACAAGGAAACTGAGCCCCAGAGAGGTTCTTTAGCTTGTCCAGGGTTACACAGGTCATCAGTGGTAGAGAGAGAACCAGCTGTGTAGGGCCAGCACCTGTGTTTGTCTTCCCACGCCTCCATCTGGGCTTCAGGTGCATCCTACCCAGCACTGAGGCTGCCCAGAAATAGGAAATAGAAATCACTCACCTAGGAGCCTGAAAAAGAGAGGCTGCTCACCCACCACCACCCCTCTACACAGTCCCTGCTTTCATGAGCTGCAGGGTTGGCTCCCAGCCCCAAAGAGCTGCCTGAAGCCTTAGGAGGGAGTCATGAGGTTGTGTGTGTGTGATTGACAGATTGACAGAGGGAGGGAGGGAGACGGAAGGAGAGAGGCAGAAAGAGACATATATGAAGAGAGGAAACAAGCACAGAATGACAGGAAGAAGTAAACAGTGTTAGAAATAGCAACGAGAGAGACATTCAGACAGAAAGGTGACAAAGAGAGAAAAGAAGAAAAAAAAAGAGACGTCAGAGAAAGAGCAAGATAAGCAGAGAGTGGGATGGACAGGCAGAGAGAGAAAAAAAACAGGGAGTAGAGAGCAGGCTGGTCACCTCCCATCTTTCTTTCAAGGCACATCTTTTTAGGAAGGAGAAATGCAGGTGGGCTCTCCTCGCACCTGCATACCCAGCGCCCCCTGGTGGAAATTTGAGTTCCGTTCTTCAGTGGCAGGGACCCTGCGTCCCCCATACCTGTTGAAAGGACAGAGAATGGTGGGGCCCGAAAGGACAGCGAATTGTTAAGCCGGCCCAGGTTGCCCGTGGCTCGGTCTGGCCCGGGTGTGTGGAGTGGTTGCCAAGGACGGTGGCGCCGTGTGCCGCGTGGGAGGCGGGGAGTTGGTGGTTGGAAGTGTGAAAAGATGCGGTCCGGGCTCCGTATATGCACCGCCTCCCGTAGGCGACTCTGAGCGATGCGGCTGCACCCCCTGCCGGCGCCAGACACTGATTTCCGCTGCTCCTTTCCTCTGGAATGAGTTAAAAGAAAACCAGGGAAGGTTGTGCCCCTTGAGTGATTCCCCAGGGGGCGGGGAAGAGGAGCGGGTCAGAGGAGACCAGCACAGTCTGGGACCTTCCCCGTGTGCTCTGGCCTCTGGTCTGACAGGTGGTACCAGCCTGGGTTGACCTTGTACCTTCTGACACTTGAGGGCCTGCCAGGGGGTTTTAACGTTTTCCACGCCATGGACCCTTTCGGCAGTCTGTGGAAGCTTACAGACCCCTTCTTAGAATAGTTTTAG
Organism: Mesoplodon bidens; assembly: GCF_964165515.1. Taxonomy (NCBI): domain Eukaryota; kingdom Metazoa; phylum Chordata; class Mammalia; order Artiodactyla; family Ziphiidae; genus Mesoplodon; species Mesoplodon bidens. The sequence continues at coordinate 42,133,343 of NC_138171.1, forward strand.
AAATGTGTAAAATAAAGTACATAGGATTACCAGGAAACCCACTTATATAGAAATACACAAATGTTATGATATAGAAATATATATATACCATTTTATTAATACATTAAATAAGATGTGATATCTTATCACTGTTACATATAAAGTTGTATGGATATAGATGATATTGTAAGACTTCTGCAACAACTAATTTGACATGAAACTCTCTGTGATTTTTTATTGGTGACAAAGGTACAGGTACTTTTCATCAATTGTGGTTTGTTATCTCCTTTCATAATTAAAGGAAAGGCTAAATTTCACTTAGAGGTAAAAGAAACCAAGCGCATCATTCTTTTCTCATCCAAGTTCCTGAATCCTACACATGGAGCCCTTCGGAGTCCATGGACCTGAGTTTAGGAAGCTGCAGAGATAGAGTTCTTGACCCAATCTCATTTTACCAAGGCACCGCCTGATGCCAGACAGGTTTCTTGGAGCCAAAGCTCCCGAGCGAGTTAAAGGCAATGCAGCAATTCAGTGGATGGACTCCCGCATCACTAAAAATCATAGTAACAGGGGCTTCCCTGGTGGCGCAGTGGTTGAGAATCTGCCTGCCAATGCAGAGGACACGGGTTCGAGCCTTGGTCTGGGAAGATCCCACATGCCGCGGAGCAACTAGCCCCGTGAGCCACAATTACTGAGCCTGCTCGTCTGGAGCCTGTGCTCTGCAACAAGAGAGGCTGCGATAGTGAGAGGCCCACACACCGCGATGAGGAGTGGCCCCCGCTCGCCGCAACTAGACAAAGTCCTCGCACAGAAACGAAGACCCAACACAGCCATAAATTAAAAAAAAAAAAAATCATAGTAACAGTACACACTTTAGGGAAAAAAAAGATTGCCAAAATGTCTTATGTGCCAACACCATGCAGAAGCCTTTATCACATTCAATCTGTCCACCCCAACCTCCATCACCAGCCCAGACAACCTGACAATATCCCAGCAGAATGCTGATTTCCTGGGTCATCACAGCCAGCCTCCAGCCCCAGGTCCCTGAAGGATGCAGGTCAGAAGGGCATCTCTCAGCCTCTGCAGAGGATCTCAGCCTAGAATTTGTTCTGGTAACTGACTCTCCCCTGTTACTCTTTGCTCCCAGGCTTCTCGGTTCTAAATTCCACTTTGCCACACACTGGACCAAAGAGGCTTGCTTATGTCACCTACTTTGATGACTGATTTTCAGCATGTTTCTCTGGTTTGACCTCAGATTGAGCATTTGTCTCATAGACCCTTTTAAACTATAGATAGGAAACACTTTGGTTCTCCTCTTGGACCCATGGGAAGTGGTATAGACTTTCCCATCAGGCTTTGCTGCTGGCAAAGGAAGGTTGTGAGGGTAAGGGATGCTGTTGGTGGCCACCTATATCCCTCAGGTCTTCCACATTACTGAGCTCCGGCTGACTTCCCAATGCCAGCATCTCTTTGCCTGGGGGCCTCATAAAATTGTGTGTAAATATCCAGCTTCCTCACTCCTTGAGTGGGCAAATTCTGAGAATCTGGGGAAGCCATCCATGCCATTTCCTTGAATCTCCCCCACGGGATTAAACTCCAGTCACCCACAGTGGTAGCTGGCTTTATCGGCTGCCTTCCTGGTTTCCTGCATTTCCCCCAAAAAACTACCTGCACTTGAATCTTTGTCTCAGTGTCTGTTTCTAAGAGAAACCACGATGAGACAAAGGGCTCCATCCTCATGTGGAGAACTTGTCCCTGGGGAAAGGAATTGTGTTCTGAGGGCACAGTTGGTCCAGAGTCCTTGTATGTTTGAGGAGAATCACAGCTAGCCAGCTCCAGCCTTGGTCCCCTGACCCAGGCCCTGAAGTCCCTCTTTAGATACTTCGTCAGGGACCAGGTTCTCTTTGGTGGGGTCTTTCTAAAGCTTCCAAGTATGGGCTCATCAGCTGAGGACACCAGGGGTGTATCTATGGGTCAGGAAGAGGGTCCCCAATACTTAAAGTCTGGGCAAAAGAATCTTCCTCCTCTTCCTCCAAGCCCTCAGAGATACTTTCTAGCTAGGTCCTCCCTGCAAGAAAGCTAGAGACAACCCTCCATGAGTTCGGGATATTACAAAGCCTAAAAGCAGTTGGCTTTAGGCACTTCAGCTAGTGACCTGCCATAATTTTCCCCCAAGGCAAAGCAGTAGTTAACTTTCCAGAAAGTGCAGGGAAGCGGGGGATTATCCAGCTGCACAGTGTCCACATCTGTGATCGCTTCCCTCAGACACAACAGATCAATATTTGGGCCACAGAGCAAAGATCCACTCTTGTGGCTACAACCAGAGTCCCAAGGTCACGAGGACTCCAGGGCCCATGAGGGGCCCAGCCAGTTACTCTGTCCACATCTCACGGGAGGACATAGGCAGGAGAACCCTGATTCTTATTAAGTTGCTGGTAGGACAGGCGAACAAGCTCAAGAACAGCTCTAAGATGTGGAATCTGAGGCACCAGGGACATCATAGAGTAAACCTCAGGGAGACACTGAAAGATGTTTTGGAAACCCTTCTCGCCTTCAGGGATCCTGCCTGGATGTGAGACCCTCCCTCTTAAAGGTTAAGGAGCAAACACTGCAGCAGTGCCATCTAGTGGACAAGAGAGGAAGTGTCACAATTCTCAGAGGAGCCTCTGGGAGCTGAACTCAGGGGCCAGAAAATGCTGACCTAGCCTGCCTCCCTGGTCCTCTTGGCTGGACTAAACTTCAGACAGGGCTCTTCCTGACTCTAGGCCCCTGACCTCTCTTTTCTTGTGCATGCCTCAGGACCACTGCTGACCTCGTGGATGGTCTCAGCGAGCAATCCACCTCTGATAACCAGAAGCATTTTCAGGGCACAAGGGTACCATGCTCTGTGGCCACCTTATCCTGCTTCCAAGCTTATTCTGCACCATTGGTCACTTCATTAATTTCAGGTTCTTACAGTGGTGCCTGCAGAGACTTCTGGACTTCCTAGGGGCCCCACCCAGGCCATGGGGAAGAAGCCTCACCTCCCTCGCTGGGCTGGGTGCTATTGCCACAGTGCTCTGGCCACATGTTGGTCCAGGGCACCCTGTGGGTAGTCTGTTTCCCCACGAAATTCCAAAGCCCTATCTTCTTTGGTTTCTTTCCATTTTTCCTCCATCTCCAAATCTCCCCAGCACAACTTTGTAATTGAAAGGGAAAGGGGGCTGCCCTCCCTCCTGGGGAGCAGGACTTCACTGTCCTGGAAGCCACATGAAAGTCTAAATTCAGACCACCCAGCTTTGCCCTTCCTCTGTAAAGCGTGGCTATTGGATCCTAGAAATCCTTTTCTCTGTCAACAAAGCCTACAACTGGGGGCTTCCCTGGTGGTGCAGTGGTTGAGAGTCCGCCTGTCGATGCAGGGCACATGGGTTTGTGCCCCAGTGTGGGAAGATCCCACATACCGTGGAGCGGTTGGGCCCATGAGCCATGGCCGCTGAGCCTGAGCGTCCGGAGCCTGTGCTCCCAACGGGAGAGGCCACAACAGTGAGAGGCCGCGTACCGCAAAAAAAAAAAAAGAAGAAAAAAGAAAAAAAATTGTGATTCCTGGGCCCCATCCCAACCCTACTGGTTAGAAATCCCCTGGACAGGGGCCTGAGAAGCTCTGCTTTTATCAAGTTCTCCAGTGATTCCTATACAAGGAGCCTAGCACTGGCTGGTGAGAGCCAACGGTAGAGAGCACTGTGGGTTGTCCATGGTTCTGGCTGTGCCTGAATGTGTGAGTGGGGGAGGGAGCGGGCTCAGTGGGGAGCAGCTGAACTGGAGCAGCCATTCCCTCCAGGCCCCACCTAGGCCCCTCTATCAATCAGCCTTGACACCAGGACTGGAGCATCGTTCTCTGTTCTCTAAACCCACGACGTGGTCTGACCACATGGGTAGCATAAGAGGGCGCATCCTGGACACTCGGGACCTCCATCTCTGATCAGTATGATGAATGGAGTTCTGACCGCAGGTGTGGATTCCTCCGCTGAGAGCTTATTGGAGGCCAAGTGCCCGGGTACTTTCCTCATAGCCCTCATAGGTCCCCTACTTACTCGGTGACCACAAGGTGGCGCTTTTTCTCTTCCGGTGCTTTGTAAAACTACCCAGCACAGCATGGAGTAAGCATGATCGTCCACGTCCTCACCCCGTAAGGCAGTGTGTTGGGGGTTCCCCAGATCACCCTCGGGTTCGATAATTCACAAGATGAGCTCTCAGGATCCAGAAAAACTGTTATCCTCAAAATTATGTGTTTCTGTTGTTGTTTGTTTTTCAGTGAAAAGATAAAGACAGAAATCAGCAACAGAAAAAAGGCACAGAGGCAGAGTCCATGAGAGAGCAGGCCAGGGTCTGGGTGTAGGCAGATGCTGGGCTTACCCTGGCCGGGAGGCTGGCCTGCAGCAGACATAGGCGGGGTAGGAGGTCCAGGGCAGTCCCAGTGGCAGCCACGCAGAGCACGTCCTAGGGCTCAAGCGTGCACCCAGCCTGGTGCCAGGGAGAAAGTATGGCCCTGGCCGTGGCGCACACAGGTATGAGGGCACAGGGTCGCCCTCTGCGATGCAGGCTGCAACAGAGGCGGCCAAAGGTCGTCTTTCTTTGCTTTTGGCTACAGGATTGTGAGAGCATCCCCTGCTGTGATACCTGCTGCCTCCGCCCATCTAGTTCATTTTTTAAATTTTCTGATTTTTTTAAAGGAAATGTGTTATTATTTAATAAAGATAAAATCTTTCACAGCGTAGGGTCCAAGAGAGTGCAACCCAGCCACAAAAGCCAATAGGAGCAGTGCCAACGGCAGCACAGTGACAGTCTAGGAGTCAGGGGTGCACGTGAAGACCCTGAGCTGGGCCGCCAGCCCCACGGCACAGGCTGCGGGCGGCAGGGAGCACTTCTTGCCGCTAGAGGGCGCCCGGCGGCCGCCGCGGGAGGCTGCTCGCAGGGCGCGGATGGGCGCAGCCGGATTCCGGGGGCTGCGGGGAGCGCAGTGCCTCCTCACCGCCCACGGCCCTGCCCTGGCCTCCCGCCTGCCCTCGCGCTCTGGGCCACTCTGGCCAACCCGGCTCCGCCCCTTCTGTGGCCCCAATAAGCGGGCGGTGGTCCCCGACTCGCTTCTGCTGGGGCACCTCCTCCGTGCCGCCCTCCGAGTCACACTCTGGGCATTTCTCATGGGGTTGATCCCAGGGGCTCCATACTGGGGCGGTCGGGCCATCTGCTTGATTCTCTGCCCACCCATGGGTTTATGCCTTTAGGGATGACACCTGGAAGAATTGGGGACCCATGACTCGCAAGATGACTCAGAGAATTGCACTCCCCCGGGGCCCTGATGCACCCAGGCCGCTGATGTGGGCAGAAGTCTGTGCCAGTAGACACGGAGGGCCCCTGCCCACCCCAGTCTGCTTTCCATCCCCTGGCTGCCCACTGTCACGCAAGATGGAGAAGCCCCATAGGGCCACAGTCCTTACCCCCATCTAAGGGAGCAAAGAGAGGGTGCTGGTAGAGAGCCCTTCCTGGAACTCCAGCAGCCCTGAGAGGCGCCTGCTGTGTCACCACGGGCAGGTCACCCCCTCTGTCCTTCTGCACCTCAGACCCCAACTGTAAAGTCCTAATTTTAGGATGTGATTTTCTAGGTCGTTGGGAAAAACATCTGTGAGGGCAAGCACTGAATAAAGTCCCCCTAGGAAAATAGGGAAGGAAGAAGAGAGGAAGCAAGGGTGAGAGGAAGGAAGTCTTCTGCCAAAACTTCAGGTCTCAGCAAGACACTCATGCCAGGACCTTGGGGACAAAATGGTGAATCTGGCAGGTCACCTTGGTGCCAACTAATGCCTCATGCACCCAGGGCCTCTCCACTCCCTTCTCAGAACTTCCAGAGACAGCCTTGGTGGAGGAGAGAGCAGAGTGACTCAGGGCACCCTCCCAGTCTGGTCTCTGCCATGGATTCCCAGCACCGCCCCTCTCTGGGCCTCAGTTCCCTCATCTGCCAAAAGGGCTCTGTGGTTTTCTACAGTCCCTTTCTGCTGACATTTTAAGTAGTCAAATGGTCCAGGTTCTCAGGCTTCCCTGGTTCAGATTGAAACTGCCTGGGGAGCTTTAAAATCTTATGGCCTGGGCACTCCTCCCCACCCCCACCCCCACCCCCATTTTGATGTAACTGGTCTGGGGCGGAGTGCAGCATCAATATTTTTTCAAAGTTCCCTAGATGCTTTGAATGTGCACCCAGGGCTGGGAACCTCTGGCATCTAATTCCTGCTAAGAAATGTTTGCATTCTCATAGGAGACTCCTGGAAACTGAAAAGTACCCCCTCAACTTATCTCTAGTGGTGGAATAACAGGCACAGTCACGACATGGAGTGGTATTTGGGGGCAGCCCCCCCAAAGGCTTATGAGTCTGTTGACCCTCCAAAAGCTTTGGGCGGATAATGGACAGGACACGTAGAGGGGTCCTTTTCCTCTCTCCCCTCTCTCTCTGCCCCCTTCCCCCACGTGTTCCTGCCTGGTTGTCCCCACTTCGTTCATCCCCCCAATCTGATGGCAGCTGTGTTGATGCTTGGTAGCAGCTTCCACATCTGGAATGGCTTTCTGGCTTCTGCCTTTCTCCCCAACTTCCGTGTGTGTGTATGTTTGAGAGCCTTTCTTCTCCAGGACAATGACCCCCTTCTCCCTCTCTTAGTCCAAAGCCTGAGCTTTGGACTACAGAATCCTACAGTTGGGGATTAAGAGCTCTGGGTGGTGAGCCCCAGGGAGGAGAAATCTCTGACAGCCATGTACTGAGCAAACTCACAAGCATCCTCAATGCCTGGGTTTAGACCCTTCTGGAAACAGATTCTGCAGCTGTTAGGATGCTGGTAACTGTGAGGGAAGGAGAGGGGTTAGAACTTTGAGGGGACCTGGGTCTTGTCCCAGCTCTGCCATTACTACTTGGTACATGACCTTGAGCCCAGCGCTTCTCTCTGGACCCCAGGGTTTTTTTAACTTTAAAATGAGAGGCCATCAAGTATTCCTTTCAATGTTGACATTCTATGACTTCTGTGACTCTGTGGTACATCCTGGGTCCAGAGAAGGCAAAAGGGCTTTATGACTCAAAAGACAGGAGCAGAAATTGTTGAAACTTATTCCATAATTATTTGAGCACCAGCTATACTCAAGACACTATTGTAGGTGCTGGGAATATAGCAGCAAATGCAATAAATTCCCTTTCCTTGTAGAGCTGACAGTGGAAAGAAGCTTGGCGTTTGGTTTGGGGGCCTCTAGTTGCATCCTTTAAGTTCTGCTTTAAGGAGTATTTTAACATTTCTTGTAGTGCAGGTCTGCTAGTGATAAATTCTTTCAGCGTTTATGTCTGAAAACTCTTTATTTTGCTTTTGTCTTTGAAATATATCCCACTGGCTAAAGAATACAATGTGGACAGGCCTTTTGTTTCAGTATTTTAAAGACATTTCTGCAAGCTCTTCTAGACTCTTTTCCTGATATCTGCAGTTATTCTTATATTGGTTCTTTATATATAATGTCTTTTCCCCCCCGGGTGTTTAAAAATTTTTCTCTTTATTACTAGATCTTAGCAACTTAGTGTAATATTATTCACATTTTTTGTGTTTGGGGTTCATTGACTTCTTGGACCTATGGCTTATAGTTTTCATCAAATTTGGGGAAGTTTTAGACATTATTTCTTCAAATATAATTTTCTATCAGATACCAGATATTGTGAATTTTACCTTGTAAGTGTTGAATATTTTTGTATTACTAACAAAATTCTTGAACTTTGTACTGGGATGCGCTTGGGGTACCTAGAAATAGTTTGAACCTTTTGGTCTTGCTTTTAAGCTTTAAGTGGGATCAAATTAGCATGTTAGTCTAGAGTTAACTTTTCCCCACTGTTGAGGCAAGTCTTTTCTTAGTACTTTTACGAGGTTGAATAATGTCTCCCCCACCCCAAATTCATATCAACCCAGAACCTCAGAATGTGACCTTATTTGGAAATTGGGTCTCTGCAGATATAATTAGTTAAGATGAGGACACACTGGATTAGGCTGTGCCTTAATCCAATGACTGGTGTCCTTATAAGAAGAGAAAACAGAGACGGACCCAGGAGTGATGGCCATGTGACAACAGACGGAGAAACTGGAGTGATGCAGCTGTAAGCCAAGGCACTCCAAGAAGTGCCGGCAACACCAAAAGCTACAAAAGGTCAGGAAGGATCCTTCCCTAGAGCCATCAGAGGGAGCGTGGCTCTGCCAGTACTTCATTAATACTCCTAGCCTCCAGAGCTGTGAGAGAATAAGTTTCTCTTCTTTTCAGCCACCCATTTTGTGATCATTTGTTACAGCAGCCCTAAGAAACTAATACAGTACTCAAACGGATGCTCAGACCTGGTGAACTGTGAGGTTTCTCCTCTGGATGTTGGGAACAGACATTCTTGGAGCAGTTGTCTCTCCCAGCCTCTGCTAGTGTCCTAACACTTGTGATACTCAGTTTCTGAACTACTGGAAGGAAATGCTTTACAGGTCCTCAGGGTTCTGTGTGCTGCTCCCTGCCGTAGGGTCCTTTGCCCTGTGAGCTGCAGCTGATACCAACCAGGGTTCTCGGCCTTCCCTTCCCCAATCAATAGAAATTGAGAAGAGGACAGTCAAGAAATTCAGGCAAGGCTTTATTGGGGCTCCTGTGGCCACAGGAGGGGATGAAAACAAGTAACAGTTTCCCTTGATTGCTCCCCGAGGGCGGGGGCAAGCTGGGTCTTTATGTGAGGTGAGGGTAGGGGTGTGTCTAGGGGTCAGGCCGGAGAGGTGGCTTAGGTGATTTGCCAGCCCCTCTGGTGGTGTTGAGTGCAGGGGCCCCAGGTCCCAGCCAGTCTCACAGCCACACTGCTGTCTCCAAGTGCCCAGCTCCATTTCTTCCAATCTGGGAGCTCACTGAGCTCTGTCTGCTGTCCAGTGTCTTAGAGCCAGTGTTTCATATCATTTGTCCTTTTGTTTGGTTTTGTTCTTATTTCACATGGGACTGATCGGTCCTGGTTACTCCATTTCACCTAGAAGCAAAGTCTCCTATATTTCCTGTTGATCTTGATGAAGATGTTTGCTTCTTTTTAGCAGGTAGCTCGTTTGTCACTTGGCTTTAAGATTTATTTTTATGTATTTTCATTTTCGGCTTTTGTGAAATAAATTTTGTTTCTTGTTATCCTTTCTTCTGAATTTTAAAAGCTTTTAGACATATAGAAACGTTGAAATAGTAAAATGAACACACATATACCCTTGATCTACATTCAAGAATTATTAACATCCTTTCATCCTTACTTTCTCCTTTCACAGCCCTCTCTCTCCCCCTCTCTCTCTTCTCTCTCTCTCAATGTAATGTCTAATTCATGATTTTTTTATTCATCATGTTAGGAGCAGTTACAGCCATGCTTCTCTTCTGATGTTCAGATTGTTCCAGATTTGGCCAGCAGCATCCCCTTCGTGCCAACTCTGGTGTGTCACTGTTCTCTGAAACCTGCTTAGTTACTGCCACCACAATATGTCCCAAATTCGCTTTGTACTTCCCCAGGCCCAGCTCTAGAATTGATACCTGGTTCCTTTTGGTGGAATTTAGAAACCAAGCTCCGGTCACCAGTGTCCTCATCACTATAGGAGTGTCTTTGTTTCTATGCCTTTTCTATGGAAAAAGCCAGGGAGTGTGTTAAAATCATGAGTTCGTATTGACATGTCTATTTCAAAATAATCATTAGAGTCATGGTCTACTATTACACTTTGTAGTACTTTTAGATGTTTTTATGTCTTTTTGAAACTGATCAAGAATGTCCTTTTTCTTCCTCAATCCTCTGTTAGTACATGCCTTCTTTTGTGTTAGATAGTGATTTTTCTAGCGTACCATTTAAACTACTTTGTCATTTGTTTAACAATAATTTTTTGATTTATTTTCTTAGTGTTTTCCCTGGGAATTGCAATTAACATTTTAATTTATAACAAATTAGTCCAGATTAATACCAATTTAATGTCAATACTATGTAAAAACTTCTCCTGTATATCTCGGTCCCCTCATGCTGTTACTTTCAGACATTATACCTTTAAACATTGTGTGCCCATCAGCATAGATTTACAAGTATAGCTTTATGCTGTTGTCTTTTCAATCAGATAGAAAAAAGGAGTTACAAACAAAAATACATTTATACTGTCTTTAGTTTCTTTAGATGTAAGATTCTTTCAGCACTTTGAATATGTCATCCTATTGGCCTTTGGCCTTCAGGATCTCTGATGAAACATCAGCCGTTAAGTCCTAGTTTGTGTTCCCCAGATGAGTTCAAGGAGAGACTAGCCAATGTCCCTAGGAAGGAGAGTTTCTGGTGCCCTGAAACCACAGTTGTAGAGTAATGACGAGTAAGGACACTTATTATGGCAGAGAGGCACCTCTCTGCTTTAAGATGGCTGCAGACTCCCTACCACTTGTAGTTTGGCAGTGTTATGATGGCCCAGAAGGTAGAATGTGAGTTGATCTCATCCATTGTATTTCTTCATTCACCCTCATTGGTTCTGTGGTTATTAGAAACTTCCCTTTAAACTCTTATCTTTGGTGTCCAGTGTTGTATTTTTCCACTTTTCCGTCTTCGTGATTATTTGAATGGGAACTGGGAGAAGGAATGCAGCATTATCTTTTAACCATGTTTATAACTTCTTGAGTGGCTTTCACACTACACATAAGCAATGAAGTAAGGAAAAGCATGCAGAAAATGACCATGATAAGAAACTAGATTGGTTCTTGTGAATAGCTGCTTTTATTTGCTTTGTGGAATGGCAGACAGGAGGCTTGTCAGGCAGGGCCAGGTACTAATCTCTACAGGGATATAAATCTCATCGCTGAGCTAAAATGTATTTGGAAACTAAGGAGCAGCCACATAAAGCCAGAAGATGTTCCAATCATCGAGTTGTGCTGTGAGGTCTCATATTTTAGCTCAGCTCTGACTAAAGGTTTCTGTCCTGACAAAGTGAGTGTTAACTGATGCTCAGGGCTTTAAATATGCAGTGTAGTGAGGATGCTTGGGAAAGGGCTCAGTGCTCACACTTTTGTAAAAATTCTGAAGTCTCCAAACTGGCTGAGAGAAGAAAGCCAGGACAGTGGTCTTGCCAAAATGACTCAAAGATCTTTCACTTTTTCATTTCTACCTCTGGGGAGGGAGTTCAAAGCATATTTTCTTCTGAAAGCCAAGCAAGGAAAATTTGCTCCCATGATATGGATATTTGATTTTATACTTCTCAGGCAAGATAAACTATTCTTCTGTGTGGGCTGAGGCTGAGACTTTTACTTGCCAACATTCTATTTGGGTTTAATAGGAGAGATTACCTCGGAGCTTCCTGGAGTCAAAACAAGCAACCAGCCGTGGTTACCAAAAGGCAGAGCTGCAAGATCTTCCAGAAATCACAGAGGGCACTCAAGTTAACGAGCAAAACCACATGAGTTCAACTTGACTTCAACCTTCGCATTTCCTGGAAATAATTTATGAAAACCCAGATTTGGCAATGAATCTGTTAAATAATAGAGCTAAGGTCAAGATTAGCAATGTGTGTGGCCAGCTGGTGGGGTGGCGGCTCAGAGTTTGATTGACCAACTGCTTAGGTGTCTACATTGGAAAAGGGCTTATGGGAGTCTGTGCCAGCTGTTCATTTGAGCTGAATAGAGCAAAGCTCTGGGGATGACGTTCTGATCCCACAACCACCACCTCTGCCTGTTTAGACCCTAGGAAATCCCTACAGAGTTTCTCCCCCAATTTTTTGGGAAGTCAGTGGCTGCAAAGGAAACACTGACAAAGTCAGCAGCGGGGTTTCTTGCCATGCGGGCAACTGAGGCGCCATGCTCCGTCTCCAAGGCACCAGCCTGTTTACTGGCTCAGAGAAGACTTTGATTTTATTCCCACCTTCCAGCCTGCCACTCACATGAAACTCTCATTTTCCCAGTTCCTGAAGAGCCAGGCTGATGCTGGGTCTACAGGATACCAAAGAGCTGAAATTGAGCAATTGCCTTGACACTGGGCATGGGTACAACCCAGGGTTTGAACGGTGTAAACCACCCAAGACAGACTGCAGTTTTCTCTCTTGCCACAAGATGGAGAAATGGGTGGAAAAGATTTGAAAACAAACTTTTCTAGTGGGGTGCACTTTTCTCTAGCTTATAAAGGGACAGACAAACCAAATGGCCACTTGTTTTTTTGCAGCAAAAGTGATATAGCCCAGATCTCTCTGTCTAATATCACTCGGATGCCCTAAACGTATCTCCAATTAATCATTATAAATTAAATTCCACGTCTCCCCCACCCCTTCTTAAACCAGAATCCCACGTCATCCTTGAGCCATTCTTTTCCAACAAGCCACATGTCAAACCAGTCACCGGGTCCTACTCTCTTTCATCAGTCTCTCTAGTCACTGCCCTGTTTTCTCCACCCCATTCTCCCCGAGTTTAGGTCACCATCATGTCTCCTCTGGATTAACACAAAGTCTTCACAACTGGTCTCTTAGCCAAGTATGCTATGCCTGTGGGCCTTTGCACATGCTGATTCCTCTCCTGTAATGCACTGTCCCCCTGTGCTCTGCTAACTTCTTTGTCCTACCCCTCCAAGAATCCCCCTACCAAAAAAAAAAAAAGGGATAGGAATGATCAATTGCAGGAAGGTGGTCACATCAGAAGAGGGAGGAGAAGGAAAAAATGAGAGAATTGGGCTGCAACATTGGCCATATCTCTCTAAGGTTTTATTTCTTAAAGGAGAACGAGAAGTCTCAGTCAAAACATTCACATCTGTTAAAAGTGAGTGATGAGTATACTGCTGTATTATTTTATGTGTGTTTGAAATATTTCATAATTAAAAACAATTTCAAGTTTTAAAATGAGCAGTGCTCCTTCCTTTGTAGCACTATGATCTTCTAGTGAATTCTTCCCTAGGGCTTCTGACCCCTGGGCTGTAATGGCAGGCTTACTTGTCCATCCTTTCTGCTAGACTAGAAACCCCTGGTGTTTTGTTTGTTTCTCTTTGCATCCTATTGGTACCTGGTAGACATTTGCTAGTTTCTCAGATGAGTCTCTAAAGTATTAGCCATATAGTGAATGCTGGTGCTCCACGGTGGGGTTGGCAGTCGACAGGTGTGATGGAGACCTGCAGAGATGAGAGAGTTGTGTAGAGCAGGTGGCAGGACTGCACCCATCCCAGCCCAGGAGGGTGGTGTGTTGAGGCTTGAAGACCTTAAGATCCCAGCATCAAACCAAGCCAAGGGGATTGATGCTGTGGCTTTTAGGAAAGGCGATGGGCTTGTTTTCCCATCAGAGGAGAACCCAGCTCTGTGGCACCAAAGGCCAGCTGGGAGCGCCCTTAAGAAGAAACCGAAGGGGATGAACTTGGTTCTTCAAAGGGGATAAAGAATTCCTGGATCGACTGGAGGAACTAAAACGAACAAGTAAAGCTGTAAAGACAGGGCATACCTGATTTTGACAAAGGCATGGGAACCAGGGTCATGAGGACAGGAGATGGAGGAATGTGACAGAGAGAAAGAGGGCCCAGGAACAAATTCTGAGCCACTGGAGAATTTGGGTATCTGAGCAAGGTGAGCTAATCTGGGGTGTTTATCCCTTTAGCAAATATTTATTGAGCACCTACTATGTGATCAGTGCAATGCTAGGTGCTGGGAATACAAAGATGAGCAAAATAAGCTGTCTTGTGGCTAAATAAGCTTATTTTAGTGACATGGCTGAAGCCATTTGTCCATCCAGGGTCACAGATAAACTGGAGCCTGTGCATAGCCTGTCCCCGCCTTGTACAGCACAACCCCATTTCCTCCCTAACGATGGCACTGCAGACACCTCCAGGGCTTCCCAAGCCCCAAGTTCTCTTTTCCAGACTGGACATGTCATTCTTAGAGGAAAAGGCTGGCGGAGGGATGGGGGGATGGCCCTGGAGTGACACTGACCAAGAAGAAAGCATTCTACGCGGTTCCTGGACCAGAGAGGCTCAAACCCAGGAGGATTAGGCTGGGTCCTCTTTATTCTGAAAGGCTGGGGAGAGCCGAGGCTGAAAGAAGTCCCCTAGCAGAGACCCTGGGAGCAGGGTGCCCACTCCTGGCTGCATTGCTTCTGAGATTCAGAACTTTCTGCCTGAGGCAACCAGGAGAAGCCAGGACCATGCCAGCTGCCCCAGATCGCCACCTGAGGCTGCCAGACACACAGGAGGCTCAGTGCCATCCCCAGGCCTCCACCTCTGGCTTCTTTTCCTCTTTCAGAGCTACATGTGTGCTCATTTTTTGTAACAGCTTTATCGAGATGTAATTCACACACCAGACAATTCACTCCTTCTTTGCGCTCAGTTTTATTTTGCTCTCATCCAGATGAATCTTAGGGAAAAGTGGGAGGGTGTCACTCATCCTGCAGACTCCACTCCCACCCCCTGGCTTCCTAGGGACAGCCTGGCAGCCATGGCTTTGACATTGGAAAGGCAGCAAGAGCCCCTAGCTTATAAGCTGGCGGCACCTCCCTGGGAGGGAGAGCAGAGGTCTCTGCAGCCCACATGGGTCTCTGCTGCAGTGCTCAGGGGATATGGGCCGCAACTGCAGATGACAACCTGGGGGCCACGCCCAGGAAATACCTTCTGAGACTCAGGCGCTGGGAGCATTACTGCAGGGCCGTCAAGGCACTGGCTCTTGGTCAAGGCACTGGCTCTTGATCCTGGCTTGCTGCGTCTGGCTGCTGAGCTGACTCAAGTTCACACCTCCCTTCTGAATACCCCTGGAGGATTCCTCAAATGACCCTCACCAGCGACCCTTTCCCCTGTGGCTCTGATCCCATAGGCGTACAGTGAGAGGCCCAGGCATCTCGACATTTATAAAGAACCCAGTGATTCTGATAAGTATGGATTGATTCCGCTGTCCATCATTGTGAAAAACAAAGGTTCTCAAACTTGAGGGAACATCACCCTCCAAATTACCTGCAGGGTCTGTTGTCTGTTTCACCTCCAGTATCTCCGATTCTGTAGGCTGGGGTGTAGCCCGAGGATTTGCATTTCTAACAAGCTCCCAGGTTCTAGCTGAGGGACCGCACTTTGAGAACCATTGTGCTAAGGAGGACTGACCTGCTTCTCTGGAAATCATCCAAATCTGAAAGAGTAGGAACTCCCTGCCCTCATGCTTCGCCCTGATTACAGTCACCTGGAGAGTGAGCAGCCCTGATGCCCAGGCTGCATCCCAGAGCAATGGAATTGGGGTATCTGAGGTCAGCACCAAGACTTGGGGTTTTTTTAAAGCTCCCCAGGCAATTCCCATGTGCAACCAGGGTTGGGAACCACTGCCTTCTTTAAAGCTTGGCTAACTTCCAGCTATCTTGAGAGCATAGAAAAAAGGGGAGAGGGTGGGGAACAAAAGTTACGAGAGCCAGAGTGGGGCAATGAGCCCCAAAGGGTCTACCAGCGTGTCACCTTAGCACAGCCCTGAAGCATCTCTACCAGGAGACATTGGCATCTTTACTTCCTCATCCTAGGAAATTCAGAAGTGAGAGCCAGGGCCTTGCCAGCTCTGAGCACAGCTGCAGGACTGGTTGCTGAAGACGTCCCAAGTCAGAAGAGCCTTCTGACCACACGCTGGCCTGTGCTTAGGGGCTAGAGCTTGGGTCCAAGTATGACACCCCAGGACCTGGGGGGGATTGCAGCTAGGCTGGAGCACAGCTGTGTCCTCTCTTGGCTCATCACCCAGTGATTGAAGTCCAAGTGTTCTGGGTTGAAATAGAACCAGGGAGTGGAGATCGGCCTGGGAACGTGGTCTCAGGTCCTCCATCAGCCCAGTCACCCATCCTTTGCTGCTCAAGGCCAGGCAACCTGCTACAGGTAGACCTTCCAGAGTCTGCAGGAGAAGTGATGGGCCCGGCTTTCTAATTGTGCCCATGGCCAGACCACAGACATATTTTTATCTGAAAGAAAAGTCTTTGAAATTCACTTACCAAAAGTATGGAAAAATCCCAATAGAATTCAAAAATACATTCACCTTTTAAGGGAGAGCTTTGTTTTCCCTTGGATGTTACCCATGACCCTTCAGGCTTCATCATCTCTGTGGTCAGGGTCAGACCTGAGTTCTGTTCTCAGTCCCCTGTCGGGTCTTTTGTCCTGCAGAACACCCGTTGCTGGGGTAAGGACTCAGGAGAATGAATATTCATGACTAACTGTTCCTGTATAATAAAAAAGTTCTTAAAACCCAGATCAGAGAGGGTCAAATCCGAGTTATTATCTCACTGGAATTTGCCAGATGCCCCCTTTAACAAGGGGAAAGAAAGAAAAGAACAAAACAAAACACATGCTTTATGCGGAGAACACTCTATTTTTAGAATTTTTAAACAAAAACAAACGCATAGTGATTTTACCTCATAAGTTTCTGAAGAAGGTGTATAAAATGCAGCACTTAGAACTGAGGACCCTGAGAGATTCTGGGAGATTCTACCCACAGGAAACTCAGGTTTTTGACTTAAGTACAAGACATTTGGGGAAACATGTGATAACATTTTTGGAAAGGAAAGAAAATATGAGATGCCCTCATGAGGCTTGGAGACAGAAGGCCAATGTTTTGGTCCAGATCCAGGCAGGATCCCTGGTAGTGCTTTTAATGCACTACCAGGGATCCACGTTTGTGGATCCGCCCTCTCTCTGCCCTTTATCCCTCATGGTGGTTGGATCGCATCTAAGTGACTTTAAGCAAGTCACTTGACTTTTTGGTGCCCTTTGTTTCCTTATATAAATATATTATAAGGGAATGGGTGGTTTTTTCCTATGCCCAAGAAGCTCAAATAACATTAAAAATTCCAAATGCTTAAGCGAAAGCTAAGCAGTACCTGAATGCTAATGTTGGGAAGGGTTTGGCAAATGGAATACCAAAAGGATGACACCATTAGCTTGGGTGTCTGCAAAGTTTTCTTAATTAGACTGTCTGCTCCCCAGCCAGAAGCTGGTTCATATTTCTCACCATATGTTCCACAGTCGGCTTACTTCCCCTGATGTCAATCATTCCCCTCCAAAGCCCCACCAAAGATCCCCAGCTGCTTTCTCACTGGCTGCTTCTTGGAAGGGGGTGATGCTGCTGGACGGTCCATCAAAGAGATCTGGTTTCCCTTCAGGGTCACGGAAATGAATTTCACGACCCTTTTGCAAATCACAGGCCCAGATAATGAGCTGAATCTCTCATCAAAAGAAAAAAAAACTTTTATTTTTTTCTATTGCATAAATAATGGTAAATTAGACTCTTTTTTATACAGATTATATATTTACAGACAAGTTTGGTTAGAGAAAAACATCTGGTAAATATGGCAGTCAGTTTTCCTTTATACACTAAGATAACATATTAATAATATGTACTTCATGGGATCAGTAAGTTGCATGCCAAGTTAATTTATATTAATATTTACATTTTATATAAAGATTTTCTTTTGACTAATCTGCTGACTCTCTCTTCATTTAATAGCAGAAATCATCAACGAATACTGAATGAAAAAAAAAAAAGGAACGTGAATGAGGTAAATGGGAAGATTGTGACCCAGGATTTCAGTCTTAGTGGCCCATTCTGGTTATGAGACCTGCCAAGCTCCGGTCATCCTGGTTGTAATAGTCCTCAGCTGTGCTCTGATTTGCATCTAGCCATTTACCACCGTGCTTTGAGAAAAAACTCCTGTCTCAAGTCTAATGACCCCTAGGATCACAACAACCCCTACCCCCAGCAGATGACAGCTTGCCAGCCCATTCCCTGGCCAGATTTTTGGGGCTGATTTTCCTCCAAGGGCATTGTCTTTGGTTAGCCCTTGGAGAAATAGCTTCTTCCTGGATTCAGAGTTGGGGAAGAAAAATCAAACCCCACTAAGAAGCCATTTAAAGACCCCTGAAGCCTGATTTCCAGGTTAGGAAGAAAGAACATTCTTTGATTTTCCTTGGAGAGAGCTGAGAGACAGTGACTTCTGTAAATTTCCACCAGGAGCTGAGAGGGCCCTTTCCTTGGCCAGTCTAGGTCTTTCCAGGGAAGAGCAGCAGGGCTTGCTAGAGAAACAATGACTGCTTCCATTTACTTTGGGAAGAGAAAAAAAAAAAAAAGGAAACCTAGGAATTTAGGTTGTCACAGCGCAGAAGGGCTGGAGACCTTTGTGGATCCTGCAGCTGACCTCTCTCTGCCCTTTATCCCTCATGGTGGTTGCATCGCATCTAAAGCAGGTGCCTGTGCTCAGCATCACTCATCAGCCATCTAAGGACCACTGCAGGCGTCTGGTCTCCACAGACTCTTAATCAAATCCCTAACAATCCCCAGAGATTGTGACTGCCTTCTGCAGTGTTACGAATAATTACAAGCCACTCTCCTATATATGGGAACTGCTGTTCCATGGGTCAGAAAAAAAAAAAGAAAGAAATGATCAGAAGTTGTGCTGTTTATTCAGTAACTTCCAGTTAGGCTTTTTCAGATGGGGAAGCAGCATCTTCTCCTGGAATCTGGCTTTGTTTCACCCTACTCAGGCAGGAATTCTGATTCACGGGACCTGTGGTAAGGTGATCCCATGTCCTTCACTGTGACACTGGCTCAGGCAGGACACAAAGCCCATCTTGGATGCTCCCATGAATCAGCAAGTCCTTAGGGAGTAAATAAAACCTCTTGCCTACAAGACACACTCGACAGAAACCGATTTGCATCTTTCATCTACAGACAACGGACACCTAAAGAGATAGCTTATTACAACTGCCTCTTGGGATTTGTGTTTAAAAAAAAGAAACTGCCAGTCCCTAATGCAATTCACAGGGGACATAGGGACCCTCTCGAAGTGTGGGCATTCACTTTGATTTGTTTCAGACAGAGTCACAAGAGGAGGGCTCTTTTGAGTCATCTGGTTGACCTTTCCCTTTGCTTTAGAGATGAGAAACCTGAGGCTGGGAAGGGGGGTCGCTCAGCATTATCTGGCTGGTGGGTGGCAAAAGCACCTGGGGTCCTGCCTCCTGTGCCCTTCCTGGTCAACAGTGTTGCTTACATGTCCAGGGCTAAGGTCTTCTCCCTTAGCCTCAGTTCAACCGGTCTGAGCCCAGACAGTGCACCCTGGGAAAGGCATTTTGGCCTTGGCAAATGTCAGCAGCCCCCAAGGAAAGGCAAGCTACCAGCCACCTCCTGAAGTTCCCAGCACATGTCATTGGGGTCAGGCTGTTGGGCAGCAGCCCCATGGCACTCAAACCCCTGT
Organism: Mesoplodon bidens; assembly: GCF_964165515.1. Classification (NCBI taxonomy): domain Eukaryota; kingdom Metazoa; phylum Chordata; class Mammalia; order Artiodactyla; family Ziphiidae; genus Mesoplodon; species Mesoplodon bidens. The sequence goes on from NC_138171.1 coordinate 42,152,534, forward strand.
ATGCTCCCAGAGTAGACCAGACGTACAGGGAAAATGTTCAGAGATCAGCCTCAGCGGCCCTTTAAAAACTTTCTTTTTCACTCCCAGGTCCAGGGATGGAGCAACATCGCACTTGAATTTTGCAGTCCCTGGAATATTCCTTCCTAATTAAAGACCCCGAGAAAATTCCAGCCTCTGCATCTGTTTCACTTGGACAATAAAGTCTAACAGTGTGAGAAGCACAGGTTTGAAAGCCAACCCATCAGGCTCAAGGTAAAGAGGTGGATGAGGGCTATGCCCAGCATGGTGGGCCCACTCAACGGATTAGCTACCCAAGGCGGAGGCAGGGGTCAGGATGCTTGGCAAGTCTTTCCCAGTTTCAGAGGACTGTCTATGGGGGACTGGCAGAACCTGATTCTTTGTGACTATATTTCAAGCCAACTGAATCAAATTAATTTTGCCTCCAAGACTTTTTGAGCATTGTTATCATGTCTCTTGAGATCTTATAAAGAGGGTCCCAAATCAGTATTCAATAGAAACGACGGCTGTTTCAATGACCATGGACTTGGCAAGGAGCATAGGATACTAAGAGAAATGCTTGGCTGGTTTGAGTGCCTGACCTTTTCCTTCTAAACCAAGTGTCTATGACAAGGCCACATAATGGAGGACAGTCCCCTGAGTGACTTAGTCAAAGGAAGTAAGAAGTGAAGCTGAACGGTTCTGACATTTAAATTGTCATGGAGACAGAGTGCTTAAAGGCAGCCTGAACCTCCCTCCATTTTGCCATTGCTTTAAATAATTCAAATTGAAAACCCTAGCTGCGGAATAATGCTTCTTTTCTGTTTCTGATGGATTTTTTTTTTTCCCCTTCTGGGGGGAGTTGAGGCGGTCTGGGACGATAGCTATGGCAACACCTTTAGGTTATGGAGGCTTAGCCCTGGGAGGATCACAGAAGAGGCCAATGAGAAATCTCTGATCTGAGGTCATTTCAGATAGATGTTCTCCAGGGAAGACGGCTCCGCAGTCCGCCTTGTGACACAACCAGTATATGCCAAAGTCTAGAAGCTTAAGTCTATCTGTATCGTCATGGCATTATAGAAAAGGGGGCCCCTCCTTTTTGCAGTGGGGTTCCAGACCTTTTGTATATCTTAGTGGAATAGAATGAATAACATGACCACTACGGGCTTTTGGAGAAATAGTGCAGTAAAATGACCCAATATGCTTTGAGACCTCCAGCTGGAAGGAGCAGAACTCGGCAGCTTCAGCAGGCATGGAGAGCAAGAGCACAGCGGAACGGGGCTTTACAGTGTGCGACCACACAAGGCCATGCCCGCCCAGCTGAGGAGCCTGGCGGTCACACCTTACTTTTCTGGTCCTGCCCTCATACGGTCCCAGGGAGGCTGCTAGCTATGGGTTAAGAGCAAAACTCTCTTTGATTTATGACCTGAGTCTGGACTGAACCTAGAGAAGGCATTTGGCATAAAAGATACATTTCTCTCCCAGGCGTCCGATATATTGTTTTGTGATTCTGTGGATGGGAGGCTGGGATGGGGGCATGATCATCAAAATGAGCTTGCCATCTTTCATTAGGTTCTTTCGGCTAACTGCAGAGAGGAGACCATTTGTCAGGTGAAAATTGAGACAGGAAGCAGGTATCAAGAAAGAAGACGCGTCGTGCACATCTTGCTCTCTGCAAATAAAACACCTAGAAATGCTGGAAACCACTGGCTTGCCGGAGACCACATGTAAACCTCAGTTCACTTTAGTTCACATTTCTGGCTTGTGGGAGAGCTTCTCAACAGGCAAACAGATGCTTTAAAGACTGGGGCTTAAAATATTTTTTGTCTTCCAGATGGCATTTCTGCCTTTTTGCCCAGATTAAGGGGTCTTTGCTCTGGGCTCTGGGAAGTGGGGAGGGTACCACCCGGCTCACAGGTAGCTCCTGTTCTCCTGAGCAAATGGAAGGACAGGTCCAAACAGAAGAGGCAAAGGCAGAGAAATGACCAGATCCTTTGAGGCTAATTTCTCCCACCAACGGGCTACAGATTCAGGGAGTCAGGCTGCAAGCAGGCAGAACCCAAGTGTTTGTTCTTTAAGGAAATGTTCCCTATTTTTGTGTGCCTTGGCAAACTCTGGGTGGAATGCAAGGGTTGCCATGGCAACATCTTTTTTTTTTTTTTTAAACACAGATAGGTCATGTGGGACCCACGCACATTCTGGAAGCCACGGTTAATAGTTCCCCTGCTAGGTCCTGTTTGGGGGCTCTGGGAATGATGAGACACTGCTTCTTTGGGGGTCAAAGGGTCAGGGTCTGCACCCCTAATTCCCCAAGCAAAGTGCCTCCCTGATCGTCACTCATGTGGTCAGGGGTGGAGGCAAACTCGGTTTGCCAGTCTCTCAGCCACCCCATAATAGACTCTTAAGTCTATTTGCTGGGAGGACAGCATGAGTGTTGGGTTCCTCCTGCTCAGTTCCTGCAAAGGTCACTTCCAGCCAGGGCCACATGGCACACCGTGGACATGGGGGACCAGGACTTCTAGAGTCTTCATCCGTGAGCACAGTAACTCCCGTGGGGAAGGCACTGGCTGGCCTGGGGCCCTGGAGCAGCACTGGTGCGGACAGAGCTTGGGGGTGGGGGGTGGGAAGTCAGCGTTTTCAGCCCAACACCGTTGACAGACCGTCCAGGCCAAGCTGCCAAGCTACAGGATCTCAGTGCCCGGAGTGTCCGGGGTGCCGTTCGCTCAGGGACGTTCCCACACACTCAGCTCCTGGTGCCGTGTGTGAGGCTACCACGGCAGGAGGTTCACTTCTAGTCCATCAAAGAGAATTCTATGGCTTCTTTCTCACCCTCTCTCCCTAGCAACACCCACAAGGGATGCCTTCTCCTGGGTAGGATGGACTCGGTTCCACGGACTCACTGGGAGAGAGGAAAAGGGTCCTCTTTAGGGAGAGGATGCTGAGGACTTGGTGGGGAACAGGCTGCTGGTGTCTCTTCAGGTTGCCGTTTAATGCACACCCTTGCACAGCAGCTAATTTCTCTACCACTGAAATCTAACCCTCACATCCTTCAAGGTCCCTGCTCCCCAGTAGGAGGCAGGAGAACTTGTAGCCTTTAAAGAAGTACTCATTTTTTTTTGCCCTGAAGTCCAGCATCGCCTGCAGCACTGCCCTCTCACAGGGCGGGGTCCTTTAAGAATCATGCCTGGGGTCTCTAACCAATCTACTTGGGGTCTCTCACACCCCTCCCCAGGAGGACATGGCCAAGTCATTCACGGGGTCCCTCCTACCTAAAGAGAGAGAGCAAACTGCTTTGGGCAGAAACTAATGATAAACTTGTCCTGTGTATCCGTATTCTGCATTTGGACCCGTTCTTGTTCTGAAGCCTGGTCCTGAGGGACCGAGGTGAGTCAGGTGAGAGGGGAGAGAGGAGAGATAGACAGATGTGAAGTGTCTAGCGGGGCAGGGCAGGCTAGAGGGACAGGCAGGCCATTGCCTTACTTGGCCTGGATGTGTGGGACCCCAGGCATTTTCACAGAGGGACTTGTAACCCCCCAGGTTCCCGGGAGCTTACACCTGCTCCCTCCTCCATACTACAGCTCAAACCCTAGTTTTACTTGTGCTCATCATGGATATTTGCAGTGGGGAAGTTTCTAGAGTTGCTCCCAGGCTGTTGCCCAAAGTGCTTGCAGAGGTGATTTGGAAGAAGACCCCAAACTGAGACCTTGGATGCTCCAAGTCTGAGAAGATCAGAGGGAGAGAGCAGAGAGAGAGGGGAGGCTTGAGGAGGGATTCATAAACACGCACCGCACCCCAAAACCACCCGGCTGCAGCAAGAGAGGAAAGATTCTGGCACCTCCATACTGAACGAAAAGGGAAAAGGGAGAGGGGAATAGCTTGTAGCTTTAAGATGCAATGGAAAGAAAGAAGAGTAAGACAAGTCCCATCACAGAAATAAAGACCTGAGCTTGGAAACGTACAGAGGGAAGAATTACAGCGAAAGGTTACTGGCTAATCAGACTACGCAAGCTTGAATGAATAGCGGCGGTGGATATGGCATCTAGGAAAAGTCAGGAAATCGCAAACTTGAAATGGGGTTGGCTTCAGTTCCCTTCCCCAACAGAAGTATTTTACCTGTCGAGTTGGCTAAGCTTATTAACATCTTTTTGTTTTCTTGTGAAAATGAGTCAGTTGCAGAATCTGACTGCCTGAAGATGTTACATAAAATACAGTGGTTTGATCTTTCCAGCTTGCCGTTTGGGATGGTGTTTCTCTTTCTATCTGGGAAGACAGACTAAGAAAGCAAATTGGAAGATGAGAGAAAGGTGAGATGCACAAGGACCTTAACTTACAGAGGTCTCCCAGCATGGAGATGTGTTTGGACTCTGTTACTCTGGACCACTGGGGCGTGGCTTGCAATACCTCCTCACCACCAGCCTATGTCCCTCCCCATCCCCAAACTACCCACCCCAAAGAGGCAGGGATGTGTGTCGGAGCACAAGCTTCTATCAGCAGTAAAGCAATTAGGGACGATGGATGTCACACATGAAGAAACCCAATATATACGTCTGTCTGTGTGTCTATATGATAGAGATGCCCACGGTTATGCTTCTTTTTTTTGTCTAAATGGCAGCACAGGCGGCAAAGCTGGGAGAAAGGCTCTCTGCAGATTCCAAAATGCTGGTGCGCGATGGGCTCTAGGAACAGAAAGCCAAGTGCCGACGGAACCCGAGAGCTCCCCAACTCTGCCAACAAGAGTCCTGTAGAAAAGGCAGTAGAACAGAAGCGAAGGGGGTGCAACTTGCAGACCGCTGGGCGCTGCACCCCATTCGATGGCTTTCCCCTCATGCCTTGCCGGGGGGCCTCCACTAGGTTGGGGAAGGAAGCCAAGGTAGGACGGGAAGCCCCCACTTCTGCAGCAACTCAGAAGTCAGCTTCTTGGCACTGAGGGTTGCCCTGGGGTGGGGGAGGGAGGGAGTCTCCAGTTGACCCCTGGGTTGAAAGAACAGGGCGCGGAGGTGATTGCGTGTTCCGTCTCTCTCTTGCTGCCTTACACCGCCAACCTGGATGGTCATGGGAATTCCGAGATGAAAATGAACTCTTTAGAGTTCCTACAGGCGGTCGAAGCGATCATCTGGAACTCCTGGCTATTTATTGCATTAGGAAACAAGACCATTAAAGCATTGAAGACAGCCCTTTTGTGTACCTGCCAAGGGGATGAAGTGGGTTTGCAACAACACGGGTTGCACTGCAACCTTGGGTTCTTTGCTGGACTGTGCTGCGTCTGCACCGTCCGTATCTGCTTTTTTTTGTGGAGGAAGAGTCTGCCCGCGGGGCAAGCACATGCGCGTGAGCCAGGAACGCAGCTGCTGGGGAGGCCGCTACTCCATGCCGCTCCGGAGGATCTGGTTGGCCGCGATCAGCATGACGCTTATGATGAAGGCCATGGCAAAGGCGCAGATGAGGCTCTTCCGGACGCAGGTCTGTCTGTTCTGCTTCTGGGAATGCACTGGAGTGGGGTGTAGGGCAGAGGGTCAGGAGGCAGGGAGGGAAGGCAGGGAGGGAAGAGAGAAATGACACAGTGAGACAGATTGCACTTCTTCCTCAACAAGCCCAGGGACCGGTCCACAGGAAGAAGACTGGTCACATCAAGTGAAGCATCTCTAGGTCAGCTCTCGGAAGAGACTGGGCATCCCTGCTCCTGGCAAAGGGTATGAAGTGGCCAGACTTCAAAAATCATGGCAGATGCGATGTTCAGAGTGAGATCTAGGCTTCCAGATGCAATAGCGCTACAGTGATTTCGGAGCGAGGAAATACATCACATTTTCAGCGTGAGTCTCACCAAAGGCATCATCCAGGCCTGGCCATGTCGTTTCTGCAGAAAGCCAGCCTCCCATGTTTGAGGCAGCTGTTACAGACAGAGCGAGGTTCGGATGCATCCCTACAGGACGGGCTGGAAGCCACTTACCTTTCCCAGGACTGTTCTTGGGTAGCTGCCAGTTGAAATGACTCTAAGGGACTTCTGGCATTATGGCAGATACGCACAGCAGTGGTTCGAGCGCGGGGTCCCTGGGTAAGCTACATCGCAGCACCAAGAACTTATTAAAAAGGCAGATTCTCAGGCCAGCCCCTGCTCCCTGCCGATCTGTTGAATGGGGGACTCTGGCCAGTGATCTCCCGAGTTTAACTAGGTGATCGTGGTGCCTGCTGAAATCTGGGTTGTGGAGACCACGTGAGCTGTGGATAGGACCCACGTGAAGCAAGGGGGTGCAGAATCCTCTCAGGCTTTTCGGAGGCAGGGTGTCCCTGCCCCCAGATCCTGAGGCCCCAAGGGTCTGACCTTGAGTCCTGGGGTGGCGCTGTCTTAATCCTTTTGTTGGGCCAGGTCTTGAGTCACCATTTTTATAAGGCCCACGAGAAACCATTAGTTGGTCTCGATCAGAAGGCGTTAACTAGTGGGTTAGGAATATGGGCCAGAAATAGGGAAATGGAAATAACAAGAAAGGAAAAGCTTTGATGAAAGAACAGACTCTCTCCTCCAGGCATTGCTTCCCATGCCAGAATTTCTTTTCCTTCTCTTTCCTCTTTTTGTCTACACCTCCTTCCCTGTCCATCCTGGTCCCGCAGTAAGCTTTACACACAGTTTACCACTTAGCTTGTGGAAGAAATCCCTTCCTGGGAGGCTGGCGGGAGGTGACCTACACCAGGGCTACTCGCTGGACCAGCTGCCTCGGCACCATCTGGGAGTCTGATGTCAATGCGAATTCTCCCACCCCATCACAGAATGACTGAATCCAAATCTATGGGGGTGGAGGCCAAGAATGTGTATTTTTAATAAGCTCTGCAGGTGATTAGGGGATCTCTGGGCCCCAGCCCCAGCTTTTTGGTTCAGTACATCTGGGTGGGGCCCAAGAATCTGATAGAGCTTGAGTTGCTGGGGGCAGGAGGGCTGTGTGCGTGTGTAGGTGTGTGTTAGGGACATCGGGGTGTGGGTACTGCAGAAACCCAAGACCAGGACTGAAGAACATTTTCAGATTACCTTCCATTTTGCAAAGGGGTCCTTCTGCTAGACATTCTACTGTACCTTTGCAAACAACCACCAGCTGAGGGAAAGTGGTTTTTCTTTAGGCCAAATTGAGTGAAAAAAGAAAGAAAAGAAGCGTAATTTCCCTTAAAATTACTCTCGGCTGGAAAGAAGACTGGCAAAAGAAAAAGGTCAAGGTAGGGTCCACATGCCTTTAAAAAAAACTAAAAAAAATGTTCAAGTTCACGTCCCTCTCCCCCTTCACACTGAGTGGCTCCTCTAATGCCCTAGAAATAGCAGGGAAGAAGCAGGAAGTGGGTGATGTTTCCAAAGGCAAAGGAGCTTCCCCTGAGACAAGGCTCAGTGGGGCCTCTACAAATTACATCCACCGGAAAGCTTCTCCAGCAAGCCACACTTCACAGATGGCCCAATGCCCCCAGCACAGCTCCCGGCTCCCTCCCCAATACCTGTCGGTTATTTCTGCCTTAGTCTCTTAGGCCTTGTCTTGGTATCTTTAATCCTTCTGGGTCCACTGGGTGGACCCAGTTTTTGGCTCAGTTCTCTACTGCTTGCTCATCCTGTCTGGGTCTTAGAATCTTATAAGTTCTTACCTGGAGGAAGAAAATCTCCTTGGTGCGGAGATGTGCCTGCCCCCAGAAGTGGGCAAATGTAAAAAGTTATATCAGCCATCAGGAAGGAAAAGGGAGGTGGTGTTTGGGAAGGAAAGGACCCAAAGCAGAAAATAAGATGAGGATGTGGAAGCGGTGTATCTAACACTTTCGGAGGACTAGCTAATTTATTCCGGGCAGCTCCTCAGTATAAAAATGCTTCTGAAGGCAGACATCTACCTTCCTATCTTGAGGGCTGGCGAAGGCTTAAGGAAAAGGAAAATTGTGTGATTGGGCTGAGGGAGAAATTTTTTGCTGAAGCCCTTCTTTGTGAAGGACACTCAGAAAACAAGGTTACAGGCAACAGGATTATCCCCCAGGAGAGTGGCTGCACCTTTGATCTAAAAATCCTTCAAAGCAGTAGGAGGGGAGAGATAAGGAAGGAGGAAAGGCCTGGGGACCTAATAGTTTGTAGGTCATGCCAGTCTGGATCCAGACATGAGTACTGTAAGCAGAGTGAAGCTTCCAGCTCTCTCCTGGGTAGTTCTGAAACCCACCATCATTGGAGATTGGAGTCTTTAATTCAGGTTCTGTGCAAGGATGAGAATTCTTTTTTATTTTTTTAACTAATTAATTAATTTATTTATGTTTGGCTGCGTTGGGTCTTCATTTCTGCACACAGGCTTTCTTTAGTTGCGATGAGCGGGGGACTACTCTTCATTGTGGTGCGTGGGCTTCTCATTGCGGTGGCTTCTCTTGTTGCAGAGCACGGGCTCTAGGCACGTGGGCTCAGTAGTTGTGGCGCACGGGCTTAAATGCTCCACGGCATGTGGGATCTTCCTGGACCAGGGCTCGAACCTCTGTCCCCTGCATTGGCCGGCGGATTCTTAACCACTATGCCACCAAGGAAGTCCAGGATGAGAATTCTTTCACATCCAGTTCTGATGTAAGTTGTGTGGCAGAGTGAAGAAGCCAGACACCAATCTGAATCACAATCATCTTATCCCACATTGTAGCTGTGTGAGCTTGGGCAAGCCAAGCTCCCTGGGCCTCAATTTCCCCATCTATAAAATGTGGGTAAATAAGACCTACTTTGTGGTGAGGATTATGAACATAGGAAGGTACTTGAATGTTGTCTGTGCCCCGTGAATGCTAATTCCTATGTGGAAACCTTGAAAAAATTCCCCTTTACTTACTGAGCACCCACCTCAGTGGGCAAGGTACACATATGTGCTTTATAGACGTCCTTGCAGAATTAATAGCGATAGTCCTTTGTGAGTTGGGTGTGTGACCCTCATTTGGTAGGTGAGGGCTCTGAAGCTCGGAGAAGTAGAGTCCAAGGTCCTTTGGCAAATGGTGAAGGTGGGATTTGAACCCCCGTCTGAGTCTAATATCCAGGTTCAAAAGTTCTACACAAACTCTCTCCTGATCTTTTGTTTAGCAATAGAAAGTACAGCCAGAGGAAGATCCAAAAGAAATTGTACTTCAAACACTTGGTGTGGTCGACAGTATAACCCAGCACTAATTAATGTGTTTGTTGATAATAATTTAATGCCTGTCTTTGGCTATCATATATTTGCACTGCACTATATTTTTGTGTATTTATTCATTCTCAGTGTCTACACTTGGTTTCCCCAACAAGATGACAGGTCAGCCCAGGATGAACTGTGAGTTGGAGATATGGCTTCTTCTCTTCACTGCCACTTAGGAAGAGCCCTGGGCAAGAGGCTGAATTTCTCTGAGCCTCAGTTTCTCTCTCTGTAAAAGGAGCTAATGATAATTGTTCTGTTAATTTCAAAAATTATTTCGGAGCTTAACGGGCTCATAAAAAATCAAAAACTATTGTGCAACTGTGACTTGCTAGAGAAATGCAAGGGATCCTTCCTGTATCCCCTGAGGGCTGGAGAAAAGATCTGCTGGTTTTTCTCCTGTTTCCTGCAGCCTCTAGCCCCAGGCTGAGACTACAGCAGATGCCCCCAAAACTTTGCTTTGGTCCCTTCCCTCAATTATTCATCCTGAACTGCAGCCAGACTCGCCTTCCTGGAGTAGTGCTTGGTATGCGTCATCACGCCCTGCAATCTCCCTGAAGGCCCCCCCTTGCTGGGGGAAGCAGTTCTATACAGCTCCTAAGCTCAGCAGGTAGGCAGGACCACAGATCACCTCCTATCCCCTTTGCCCCTCTGTCCCTAGACCACCCGTCCTCCCCTCCCCCAGCAACCTTTGTCTCAGCCAGGCAGCTCTGCTCTCTACCTAAGACTCTGCTGCACGGTTCATACCTTTCCCTCTGTTAAGGGTGTCCACTTACCTTCCCTCTCATTTCTTCCAGGCCTAACCTAAACTTGACTTTCCTATGAGGCTTCTCCTGAACATCTATCGTGCTCTCAAAGGGCCTGATATTTTAATTAAAAAAAATCTAGCTCTTAATATTTATTTACTTTCAATTGAGAAAGAATCCACATACCATAAAATTCACCTTTTTAGGGTATACAATTCAGTGGTATTTAGTACATTCCCAAGGGTTGTGAAACCATCACCACCACCTAATTCTAGAAAGTTCTCATCACCCTAAAAAGAAACCCCATACACATTAGAAGTCACTCCTCATCCCCCTCTCTCCCCAGCCCCTGGTAATCATTAATCTACTTTCTGTCTCTATGGATTTGCCTATTCTGGGCATTTCATATACATGGCATCATACACTATGTGAACTTTTGTGTCTGGCTTCTTTCACTTAACATAATCTTTCCCAGGTTCATCCATGCTGTAGCATGTGTGGGCACTTCATTCCTTTTTGTGGCTGAATAATATTCCATTGAATGGACGTACCACTTTCTGTTTATCCATTCACCAACTGATGGACATTTGGGTTGTTTCTACTTTTTTGGCTATTATAAATAATGCTGCTATGAACGTCCATGTACAAGTGTTTGTGTGGACGTGTTTTCAGTTCCCTTGGGTACAAATCTAGGAGCCACATTGCTGGGTCATATGGTAACTCTATGTTTAACTTGTCAAGGAACCTATTCCTTTTTGGATCTTATTGAACACTGAAAATGGCAAGAATACATCATGCTATTGGTGATCTTTTCTATGTCTTTATTCCCAGTAGATGTTGATATCTTTCTACATAGTACTTGTCACAGTAGGAGTCCAGAAAGTACATGAGGATGAAATGTGAGTTAGGGGAGGCTGACACAGGAGGATACAGAAGTGAGGTTTCCTGTTTTCTTAAAAGCTCATTAGCGAGTCCGTGCACCAGCAGACTCCTGGCTGCTGTGACAGGACCTGGGTTTGTAAGCTCTAGTGACAGCCTGCTCCTTCCCCTTCTTATTTTGACAGAGATTCACATGGCTCTGCTCGGCAAATGCCAGGCAGTGGCTCTCGAATTTTTTCCCGGAGACAGGAGTCTACATGGATTTTGCCATTGACCAGCTGGGTGAGCCTATGTAGAATGGGTTCATAATCCTTCTGGCTTCAATCTTCAGGGGCACTGGCTGCCAAATAAGGCAAATCAGAATCATAACAATTCTGACTAATTGCCTTAACACAGATGTACGTAAGTGATGTTCCTGGCAGGGAGTTTGGGGCTCAGGAAATGGTAAAACAATATAAAACCCAGCTCAGGTGATTCTAACAATTAGCCAGATCTACTAGGTCTGGGAGCTAGAGTTCTGTGATCCTTCCAGGTCTGACACTTTATGATTATATGAAATTGGATAGTTCCATCACCTAAGGTGGAGTTAATTAAGAGTTTGTGAAAGAGATTTTTCATCAGTGATAACAGAGTGTCCAGGCATCCACGTAAGACCTGAAGTTAGAAGTGGAGGATGTGGTCTCTAAGGGAACAGGTGATGCTTTTGTAGGAGGAAGACAGGCCACCTGTACTTGTGTGGGTATGAGCTGGCCCTTCGTCACCACAAAATCATCTTGGGTTTCCGGATGTCAGACAGCTGTGTCTGGCTTTGAGGGTCCTGCAAGGCTCCCTGGCATGGTGTGGCCAGGTGTTATTTTGGTCTTTCCAGCCATCCTTCCCCTTCATGTAACAAAATTCATCTTTTGGTTTGGGGATCTGTGCCTCTCCACTTGGTGGAACTCTCAATCCAGGGCCTCACCTTTCCCCTAGTAACAAACCACATTGGCCAGTAGAGTACCCTAAGCTCTTGGCTTGTCCAGAGGTTGGCACACCGGCCAAGCACATTTGGAGCCCCTTCTTGGAATGGAGCTGAATCTCGAGAGAGAGAATCCTGTTGACCTTGGGGAGAGAGGGCCTGCCCAAGAATGATGCCAACAGAGAGGAAAGGACGGAGAGAATGAGAGCAAGGTGGGGCAGGGAGAGAATGTTGCTTGAGCTCTTTGGGTTCAAGTCAACCAAAGCTCATCCCTTTGGCTTCTCCTATTATTTGAGCCAGTGCTTTTTAGTTTAATGGGGTGTGGATTGAGTTTCTCTTACTTGAAGCCAAAAGAGTCTTGACCAATACTCTTGGGAACTCCAACGTTGGCAAGGACTTAACTTTAGGGATGAAATGTGTCAAGAGGATGGTTCAAGCCCTGTAAATTTGGTCCCTGCACCATCTTTCAAAGATGTGGTGTTCCAGCAGTACATACTCTGCAATGTCTCCAGGTAAAAAGTAACAATAAGAAGAGAACTGGGACCAGGGACCGGCCAGTTTTGTTTTTTTGTTTGTTATGATTGCTTACTAATGTGTTAAGCGTTGTACTAAATCTTCTCACGTGTTATCCCATTTAATCCTCATAACAACCATATGAGGTAGGTCATGATAAGATTCCCATTTCACAGATGAAAAAATCTTAGGCTCTTAATATTTATTTAAGTGCCTTACTCAAATGACCTATAGGTGGTGAGGCAGGATTTTAAGCCAGCCCTGTCCAGAGTGCAGAGCTGGAGTTCTTAGCTATCATGCCTATAGCTCTCCAGGTCTCTATCTTATATTTCAGAATCTCTTCACTCCTCACTCATGGCTCCAGAAAACTTTCCTACAGGTTTGCTTTGATAGGTCCCCAACTAGAAGAAGAAAAATCCTTTTTTGTCCGAAGCCCCAACTTTCTTTCAAACTGTCTCCTGTCTCACCACCTGCCATGGACTTCACCTATGCCTTAACCTCCTACATCTGCCCCAGGAGAACAGGTTTTATTTCAGGAAAGTCACGGCATCAGGTGAGCTGGGAGCAGATGGTGTGGATGACACATCATGCCCTTTTCAGTTGAATGGGCATGAAATGCCCAAGGTGTACGGCCAGGTGGTGAGCCAGGTCTCCCAATCCAGGTGTGCATTTGACATCCCGACAGAAACATTGCAACTTCAGCAGGGATGGCTTGAGTTGGAGCTCTGAGACATGGCTACAAAATTCTTTCTCACCTTCCAAGGAGCCCAGAAATATTTGAATCTAGATACGACCACTGTTGTCCAATCTTTGCATCATCAGACAAATGAAAAAAATAAGGCTCAGAGAGTTTTAAAATAAGTTCCCATGGTCACACAGCTAGTCTACACAGGGCAGGGAACAGAACCCACATGACTGCACAGGGATGCTTTGGGGGCTACCTGGCCTGGGTCACCCCTCTGACATTTGTTTCTCTTGTCCATCATACTGAATGGTACAGAGTAGCTATGCTGTGTCTTTCACAGAAACTATTTATTCCCCGGTTGATGATTTTTGCTTGATTTCCCTCTCCCGTGCATGTTGTCAGAATGCCTACAAAACCCTGACAGCTGGTATTCCATTTAGGGACAAGACTTGGGGGACGCATCTTGAAAGGGCTCACACACAGATCTTGCCGCATGTCTACTTGACTTCCAAATATAATGTGATTTCACTGGCGACGAAATGGAAAAGGAGTGAGGATGATGAAGAGTCATTCTGTAAAGAGTCTTTGAAACGCCTAAGCTCGGGGAAATGACCCAGGGCCGCTAAATGGGAGCCAGGGCGGGGTTTGGTCAGGTGGACCTAGATTTGAAGCCTTACTCGCAGTTTGACTTTGGACAAATGACTCCATCTTGCTGAGCCTCAGTTTCCTCATCTGTCCCATAGGAACCACAGAACTGATCCCTCAGGCCGTGCCGACAGGTCGGTCTAATGTGTTAACAAATGACCAGCACTTGGCAAGCGTGCCAGACAGCTTTCCCTTATCCCTTTCCTCCTGGACTTAGTATATAACATAATTTATCATAAGAACACTTAATAAGGATCTGGTGACAGGCAAATAGATGATTCAATCCCAAGACCACTAAATTTCATAGATGTCAGTGACTGGAACCAAATAATAAAATGTGAAATTCGTCTCTCAGTGTCACTGAGCTTGTGTTCTCCAAAATCAAAACAGCTGGTGAGTACAAGTGGCCCAACCGAAGCAAACCAGCTTAAACCTCTCTTATTTAGCATGGATGGTGATTGGGCATTGTGGGTAGTCACGTAATCTTGTATCTGACCCATTTGATAAGACATTAGTACATCAGGCATAATCTATCTTAGTAAAGGACTTTAAAAAATGTCTGAGGGATTGGAAGGGTCTGGAAGTCCAACTTTTAGTGAAATATTCTCATTGGATTGGGGACACATAGGCTGCCCACCAGTGGGTAATACCAGAGAGCCCCTGAATTGAGTGGGGTTAAGTGACCTCTTGACCAAAGCACCCAGCACATGGGTGACACCTGGTCAAGTGTCTGACTCAAGTTGATGATTTTCCACTTGGAAACCAGGTGTGAATGAAGGAAAAGTCCACTTCAGAATCCTTGCATTAGATTTTTCTAGAGTCTAGTCTCTTCTCTGCCTTCCCAGGGGCTTCTGTAGGTGACTTCTTTTGGTGCTCTAGGAAAGTGGGTTCTATCCATGGTGTGACACCCCAATTCAGGACTTCCTGAAGAAGTTAGGAAAACTTTCCTTACATGTAACTTGGAATTTCATCCTGTTTCCCCTTGTCCTTTCCTTGGGAGAAGATGGAAAATGTAATGCTTACCTATGATCACGGAGCCCTACGTACCATAAAGATTAGGCAGATCAGACTGTGTGAGAAGCTCTGTGTATGTGTGTGTGTTGTTTGTATTGACCTAAAAATCCAATAAATAAAACAAAATCAAGGCAAAATGAAAACTAAAAAGAGGACAAAAAACCCCTCAAACCTCTCCCATCAGGGGTACCACACCCTTTGGACCCCTGGCCTATTTCTCCGTTCTTTATTCTTCCATTCATGTGGAAGGAATAATCAATACTTCCTGACTTAACGGACAGAATCCCAACACCTTTGTGAAAGTATCAGACCCAAGATTTATAAAAGTGAAAAATATACTCATTGACATAAAATGATGCTGATGGCCTTTGGAAGCCCTCCTGTTAATTTCTAACGGACACACACTGCAGCATTTTCAAACCTTTGCCTCACTCCAGAAGCTCCAGCTTTGCTGAACTCAAAGACATCTGACGTGGGCTTCTTCAAATTCTGACTCTGCTACAAAATGCCTGTTTCACTGACTATCTCCTCCTTCTTTGCTCAGAAACCGATGTGCCCTTTCACTTTTTTAAGGCAAAGACTTCTTTGCCTTAAAAATCTTTAGGTGTAATAGGTCCTTACACCTTGATTCCTTCCTCTGACACCAAATAGAGCAGAATTTCCAAGCGCCATGGATCATCCAGCTTTATAGGCGACCTAATCAGCATGGGAACATATTTGCTGCAGCAAAGCTCTCAGAAGAGCAGGAGAGAGCTTCCTGAGTGGGGAGCAGAAAAAGTGGAGGTGGCCTGATGGGGGCTCTGGGGCCTGGGGGAAATGTCCCAGCTCCCGTCCCCCCATCGGTCATTTGGGGTTGCAGAGAAGGTAAAATTTGGAGAGATAAGAGTTCCATTGCTGGGACTTCCTGGGTGGTCCAATGGTGAAGACTCTGCACTTCCACTGCGGGGGTGGGGGGTTTGATCCCTGGTCGGAGAACTAAGGTCCCGCATGCCTCGTGGTGCGTAGCCAAAAAAAAGAAAAAAAAGTTCCATCATTGAAAGAAAGAAAGGCAATCACCTTGTCCCTACAGAGTTAGATGCTGAATTTACCAAGATGCGGGGTGGTGCCAGCTGATAGGTGGGAGGGGGATTCTGAAATGTCAGCAAGACCTTGGCTGAAGTGGCTGGACAGGCGAGGGGGCAGCCTGGGTCAAGGGCGAGAGCAGACAGGAAGGAGTTGGTCACTGGGGCGATGGGGCAGCCAAACAGCTGGAGGCCGAGAAGATTTAGGAAGCACAAGCCATGCACCTACGCCATCAGACTTCGGTAGATGCAGGGAGAGGCTCAAACTGCCAGCAGGTCCCTGTTTGTGGGCAGCAGGCATGGGGGAAAGATGGAAGGGAGAAGGCCAAGGTCACCACAAGGTCTCAAATGGACTCTCTCAGTCCTAGGGCACCAGGGTGAATTCTGTGTCTGTGTGTCCATCTCTTCCCAGACTCCTTTGCCCTGAGTAAAATCAGGGAGCCCCTTTCCTGAATCTGGAGAGAGCTGTGAGCATTAAAATACATGCACTGGTGACTTTGGTCATATCCGAGATGGGAAAAATCTTACACCTAAATGCAAACACAATGACGTTGTGTTTGGGGCCAAAAAGCGCTGACGTATTTTAAAAACCCTCTCTGACATGAAAATATGTAAAAGGGATTATGTAATCAAGCTCACAAGGTCATTCAAGAAATCAAGGTGTGAATTACAAATAATATTCCTTTTATTAAATAAGATCATGACTTTTAAAGCACAGTGCCTGGCCCTTATCAATCACCCCCAAACGGTAAGTGTTGCTAATGCTATATGTACTAATCATTAAAGCAGACCCAGGAAGACTTCTATTTGGAAACCCCTAAGTCAGCTATTTATTTTATTAATAGATGAGCTTTTGAGTAATAAAAAGACAGTGCTTAGAGTTCAGACTATTTCCCAGGGCAGTCTGACCTTTCTGAAAGTACTAAGACTTGTGACATTTCTCTGAATAAAGTATCAATCCATGAACATAGGTTCTTGTGGAAAATGCAGTGCTCAGAAATACTCTTCCTACTCATTTCAAGAGTGTGTCTGACGGCAGGGTGACTAGAGCCCCCAAATACTTCTACTGTTTGAGCACTGAGTCTGTCAGCTAAAATAAAGATGGAACAGAGAAGCCAGTTGCCCAAATTTTAATCCAATCCCTGCCCTCTTCACCTGTCTTCGTCCTCCCAATTCCCCTGCCTGCCCGGCTGCAGATGGAATTGGCTATGACCTTCCCGCCCTTGTGTGGTCCGTGTGGCTCCAACTCCAAACGCAGACATTGATGCTATGGTCCAAGTCCCAAGCAGGGCAGCCAAGGCACCTTCTGGACCACAGCTGGGTTTTGTTTGCTGTACACAGCACTTTTGAAAATTTTCACTGTGAACACCTTTACAAGGAGGCATTGCTGTCAAGTTTACCCCAGTCCCACCACTCCTTATTTCCCTGACTTGAGTTAATTTTGTCACCTCGGGGTATAAGCCACCTCCCGTTTCCTGTAGCAGTTCAGCCCTCACAGGGCCCACGGGCGCCCAGGTCTGGATGTACCACTGTGTCCACCTAGACAAGCTCAGCCCCATGGTGTCTGCCTGTTGTGGGCCTCGGCTGGTTCTAACACAGCAGCTCCAAAACCAAAGAACCAAATTCCATTCTGGTGTCTATGTGACAGCTTACCATCTGTACACATTGGCTTGTTGTAATGTTCAGAAAAAAAGAACCGAAAAAAATAGTAGACCTTTTAAAAAAGTCTCAACCTTAAATAAGTTAAAAATTGCCCGTAGCCTGCTATGCTGTTTTAAGGTAATTAAAAAAAACTTCTGTACATCAGAGCTGTTAAAGCAGCTCTGATTTTCAAAGTTGGAAAGAGGGATTCAATGACTTAACTTCCCTGGAACTCTCTACTGATTAAGGAATAAGGTAGCCTTTTTATTTTTATTTTTTTAGCTTTCCTTTGTGAGTCCAAGAAAAATGACCTCTCACGGGTCTCTTTTTTGGCCCCAGGAGAACCTTATTTTCTTGGTGAAGTTCATGAGAGTTTTTTCATGAGCAGGGCTTTTGTTGGCCAGTGTATTCAGAGAGCACAGAACAGAGGTAATTCATTCATTCCTAAGGATCCTGTGAGAAGTAGGTGTAATTATCCTGATGTTTATAGGTGAGGAAACTCATTCAGAGAAGATACACCCCTTGCCCAAGGTCACACAATTAGCCACTGGACTTGACCCAGGTTTGCAGACAGCTCAAACAGGCTCCTTACATCATCCCACGCAGCCCCCACTAAATAAAGGCCAACACCACAAAGCCACTCATCAAGTCACAGACCTCAGGGTCACTGGAGGAAGGAAGGGTCAATACAGGTCTTGCAAAAAGGCAGAGTTGGGGGAAAAAAATAGAAAAAAAAAAAGAAACCTGGGCTTCCCTGGTGGCGCAGTGGTTGAGAGTCCGCCTGCCGATGCAGGGGACATGGGTTCGTGCCCCGGTCCGGGAAGATCCCACATGCCGCGGAGCGGCTGGGCCCGTGAGCCACAGCCGCTGAGCCTGCGCGTCCAGAGCCTGTGCTCCACAACAGTGAGAGGCCCGCGTACCGCAAAAAAAAAAAAAAAAAAAAAAGAAACCTACTACATCTTGGCAAAAAGGATCTTTTAACCTCGGTCCTGGATTTGTGGCTTCCGTCCAAGGCCACTTCGGCCCAAGAGACTGTAAACACATTTTTCATACAGAGGATGTGGAAGGGCTGGCCTATCCCAGACCGGGCAGAGAGCAGAAGCAGAGGTACCTACCGCCCTCAAACTCCGTCTGGCAGTTCCCCGAGGTCTCATTCAGGCTCTCTTCCTCGTTGATGATGATGTTCTCAATGTCCTTCATCGTTAAGTGGTCCCGGAAGGCGTGATAGAGGATGTGCTTCAGCTCTTCCAGAGTTATCCTCTGCATGTCGAACTGTGGAGATAAAGAGGAGTGAGAGGGGGACTTCCCTGGTGGCGCAGTGGTTAAGAATCCGCCTGCCAATGCGGGGGACATGGGTTTGAGCCCTGGTCTGGGAAGATCCCACATGCCGTGGAGCAACTAAGCCCGTGAGCCCCCCAACTACTGAGCCTGTGCTCTAGAGCCCACGACCCACAACTACTGAGCCTGCGTGCCACAACTACTGAAGCCCACACGCCTAGAGCCCGTGCTCCGCAACGAGAAGCCACCACAATGAGAAGCCCGTGCACCGCAACGAAGAGTAGACCCCACTCCCTACAACTAGAGAAAAGCCAGCGCGCAGCAACGAAGACCCAACGCAGCCAAAAATCAATCAATCAATCAATTTACAAAAAAAAGAGAGGAGTGAGAGGGTCTGGGGCACTTGTGGGTGAGAACTCGGCTTGGGGCATGACTAGCAAGCCCTAAGCCTTCCTACAGAGATTTGTCCCAGCTTTTCAAGACATCAGATGAGCAGTTTTCTGCCACGCTCAGCTCCAAGCACATTTGTGAACTTGCAGGAACTTCTTGGGAATTCAAGGAATGAGATTACCCCCCCAGTAGAGAATCTTGGAGAAAAAGATGCCACCTGCTAGTTTGGTTTCCTACTCATCCAGCCATCTGCTGTCACCCCTCCACACCTCATGTACTTTGGAGTGTGTCACACTTCAGACAATGCATATGTCTCTAGAAAGTTTTATATCTTCCAAGAAGCCAGCATGTATCTTGCTCTAACAAGATAAAATGCACGTTCCAAGCCATGTTTATGAGGAAGAACAGCTGAAAAAAGGTGTAGCGTTTCCACTTATGTTCTTCCGCTGTAAGGGGGAAGATTTACTTTTCCACTCCATTTCTACCAGATTTGGTCATGTCACTTTCTTGGCCAATGAAATGTGAGTAGAACTAACATAGGTCACATCGATTAAAATCTTTAAGAGCCACTGTGTGGTTCTAGCCTGTGTCCTTTTCCTTCTCTCTTACAAAGAGGCTGTTCCTTCTGTTGGGGTCCCAGAATGAGGATAAAGTGGAGAAGATACCCCAAAAAGGAAAAGTAATGGGAGTAACAAATGCCCTTCATTGTAGCCATAGAGATTTGGTATAACTTGGTTTAAGTCAACAATATAGAAATTAGTACATGAAATGAAAAGCTACCATAACAAAAATTCTAAAAGATGATGTATGGATTGCAGGGCCAGGAAAATAAGAAAACTGTTATTGGAGGCTGGAAAGATAACAACCCATGTTATGCAGTAGCAAAATATTTGGTAAAGTTGTTGCCTGTGATAACTCAGAGGGCAGATACACATTGAATGGATTTGTGGCTTTAGGTAAAAAGTTTGGGACACAGCAGGCTCTGGTTGCAATTGGTTGCTCATCTACAAGAAAGAGATGAGCTCAGAGTGAACTAAATCAGACAGAGAAAGACAAATACCGTATGATCTCACTTACGTGCGTAATCCACAAACCAACGAACCAACCCGTATTCATGGATCCAGAGAACAGATGGGTAGTTCCAGAGGCAGGGGGGTGGGGAGTGGGTGAAATGGGTGAAGGGGGTCAAAAGTTACAAACTTCCAGTTATAAAATAAGTCCTGCAGATGTAATATCCAGCATGGTGACTATATTTAATAACATTGTATTGTGTATTTGAAAGTTGCTAAGAGAATAGATCTTAAAAGTTCTCACCCAGAAAAATGTGTAACTATGTGTGGTGATGGATGTTAACTAGACCTCCTGTGGCAGGCATTTCACAGTATACACAAATTTCAAATCATTATCTTATACATAGGAAACTGATATAATGTTATATGTTAATTATACTCAGTTTGAAAAATAAGGTGATGAACTCAGGAAAGAATTGATTGTTTTACAAGCCAGGAATAGAGACAACCCCAAAATTTCTGGTCTTGCAGTGTTGAAAGAAGCAATTGTCTCTCATCTCCTACTAGGAGGAGATAAAATTGAGAAATGCTATAAATCACAATCCAAGCCTATTAAAACAAATCAAAATGTCCCTTGTTAAAATCTCTGAATATGTTAGGTGGCTCTCCCAGAAAGCTAGTCATTAAGTTTAGAGAGAGGTATGTCTCAAAAATAATTGTGGATATTAGCAGAAACCAACTGGAGTTAAATAGATTTTTTTAAATGACTAACTTTTGGAGAGAGCCAAGAGCAAACAGCCTGGGGCTAAAAGACTATGACTGTTCAAAACTTAAAATCATCTTTGGGTTCCCAAGCTCCTATGGGTACAAGCCACTTTGAGGATAAGTTACAGAGGCCCCAAGAAGGGTACATTTTCCAATACCCTTGATAGGGATAGAGTAAGATAATTAAATAGTCAGTTTAGAAATCTCACTAGGGGATTAAGACAGAAAAGGAATGTTAAGGGAGTTTGGGAGACTGTTGTAAGCTAATAACCGCTCAAGAAAAGAATCCAGTAACCTAGCAACAATCTACTCTACCTTGAAAGAAGACCAGGTGCATCCAAGTGCCAGACACACTCAAGCCACAAACCCTGATATTTAAAACACAAGACAATAGATAAGAGATGTGAATCCTGTTACATGAACTCAGAGAGTTAAGAGTCCTTGAAGAGTAGCATTTCTGCATGTGGCCAAGACAGAAATATAGATGAAAGGGGAAAGAAACTAGGTGAAAGGGGACATTATACCAAAACCTGAGATAAATTACCGTACTGTAGTATATGTTACCACCCTTTTGCTAATATATATATGATCTAAATAGCACCATGACATCTGCCCAAGAATGAGGAAGAGGTGGTCTTCTCTCCTCCCCACTTTTTATTTGATTATAAAAATGTAGCCCTCTTTGTTCTCAGGGCTGTGTTCCCTTGCCAGCCCACTTGTATCTCGCACAAGCATCCTATGTTAATAAACTCACTCTTGGCCTGCTGCTTTGCCTCACTCTGAGTTCTTTCTGTGATGAGACAAAAGAACCTGAGCTTCAGTAAGTCCTGACACCAGGTGAGTGGTTTTAATCAAAAGACAGCCATCATCAAAAAAGCTACAAACAATAAATGCTGGAGAGGGTGTGGAGAAAAGGGAACCCTCTTGCACTGTTGGTGGGAATGTAAATTGATACAGTCACTATGGAGAACAGTATGGAGGTTCCTTAAAAAACTACAAATAGAACTACCATATGACCCAGCAATCCCACTACTGGGCATATACCCTGAGAAAACCATAATTCAAAAAGAGTCATGTACCCCAATGTTCATTGCAGCACTATTTACAATAGCCAGGACATGGAAGCAACCTAAGTGTCCATCGACAGATGAATGGATAAAGAAGATGTGGCACATATATACAATGGAATATTACCCAGCCATAAAAAGAAACGAAATTGAGTTATTTGTAGTGAGGTGGATGGACCTAGAGTCTGTCCTACAGAGTGAAGTAAGTCAGAAAGAGAAAAACAAATACCGTATGCTAACACATATATATGATCTAAAAAAAAAAAAAAAAAAGGTCATGAAGAACCTAGGGGCAAGACGGGAATAAAGACACAGACTTACTAGAGAATAGACTTAAGGACATGGGGAGGGGGAGGGTAAGCTGGGACAAAGTGAGAGAGTGGTAGTGTATATATGGAAATATATACACTACCAAATGTAAAATAGATGGCTAGTGGGAAGCAGTCGCATAGCACAGGGAGATCAGCTGGGTGCTTTGTGACCAGCTAGAAAGGTGGGATAGGGAGGGTGGGAGGGAGATGCAAGAGGGAGGAGATATGGGGACATATGTATATGTATAACTGATTCACTTTGTTATAAAGCAGAAACTAACACACCATTGTAAAGCAATTATACTCCAATAAAAATGTTAAAAAAAAAAAAGACAGTGGGTTTGAGACCCCTTCTAGTCAGGGATCGTGGATTCAAGTCCCAGCCTGTGGGTTCGAGTCCCAGTCTGAGCTTTGGGTAGGTTCGAGTCCCATCTGAGAAGGAGTGCAGTTTCACCCTCATCACGTGAGTACAAAGAGAACAAGTGGAAAAGGATGGATCTTCCAGATGGTGATGAAATCATGCAACGACATCAAGCACCATTTCAAGGAAACACAACTAGGGTCTAATCAAGGAACATACCTCACCTCAAGGTCTGTTCAACAGGATATCAGAATTGCTCTGAGACTTGGACTGCTATGCGTGTTCCATTGCTTGCTTTCTGGATGGGAATATTTTTGGTGGTTAACCTGACCCCGTTCCACTACTAAAAATTGAGTGTGTGTTGGGGGATGGGGTGGATTCAGGGCGGTAATTTGACTTTGCAGTTCATATGTCTCCAGATCAAGAGAAGTCACACCCAGATTTGATGTACATCTTGAGATTCTGGATCTTGTCTTCTGTTGTTATTGGATGGGACTTTTGAGTGCCTCCCTTGGGGAAGGGATGAGTATATTTTGTGGCTAAAGGGAGGGAAATAAATATTTATGAGCAAGAGTGTGGGCTGTAATTGGTTATATTATTTCCAATGATTTCTTTCCCCTTCCTGTGAGAGGATTATATCTCTCTGCCCATTAGCACCAGGCTTTGGCCAGTTGAACGAGGGTGAAAGTGATCTATATGAAAGTGATGGAATTCCAAGGAGAAGTCTCAATGTTATCCATGTGTTCTGCCATTTCTCTTTTACTTCTGCCACAAAAACACACTAAATATGGGCCGTTCCTTCATCCTGGGTCCCAGAGTGAATGCAACATGGAGCTAATCCACGAAGGGCATGTAATTTGAGTGAGAAACAAACCCTGATTATTAGCCACTAAGACTTCGGGATTTCTGCAGTATAACTCACCCAAGACTGAATACAGAAATCAGTGTTTTAAGTTAGTCTGGATCATGATGAAAGGAAGTTTGAGACATTTTTCCCCCTGCGTCCTTTGTAAAGCAATTCCTACCTGGCTTTCAATATGCCCCTTGTTCTGACAAATTAAATTGGGTTACTGGAACTTGCTGGAAACCTAAATGACTCAAGTTCAAAGCCATTTATATGAGTAAGAATAATTGAAGGGGGAGTGTGTGTGTATAAAGTGGACTTGTTTTCTGCATCACAGTTTAATTGACTATGAAAGTGAATTCCGAGACACTTAGGGTTGACCCATGACATAATCTCCCTTTAGATTTGATAGGAGATCATGTGGTTATTAGCCTGGATATCGACAGAAGCCTGGCAAAATGCATGGTGAGGGTGATGGACCTCACAGATGGGAAATCTGGGGCCCCTCTGCCATGGTTAGAGACAAAGAATGACAAAATCAAAGAGACTCTGAGAAAATGAGTAACCATTTCCTAAAAGACCAATTTGAAGGACCAGAGTACCTGGAAAAACTCTCACCAGCTGAGAATTTGCTGAAATTCGGATATTAGGTGAAAAGAACTAGTCAGGGGCTGTAAAAAGAGAAGGAAAAATGGAGATTCCAGAAATCTATAGTTTTCCTTTTATTTGGTTCTCTGGGTCATGTTTTAATGTGAGGATATTAATACTTAAGCAAAATCAGTTGAGTAGAATTCCATGTTTTCTGCATTGTCGGAATAGAGTTGTCTTTTACAAGTTTGAAAGAAATCACTATAAAACAATATGGGCACAATGCCAACAAGTATTTCTTCCATGGTGATCAATCCACTGAGCTTTAAAATTTTTCTTGAGTCTATTTTGAAATCACGTCCTTTTTCAGAAAACCAGCCAAAAATTTTTCATCACTGTTAGCATGTAACTATGCACAACAGTTCCACAATTTTAAATTTCTCTCAATGCTTCTTCTATCCCATTTGGTATTTTTAACCCTATTTGTTTTTCTTTCTTCTAGGTTTGATTTTTGTTGTTTTATTCTGTTTTTAGTGAATCTTGGTTAAAGATCCACTTTAGCCTGTACAGCTGCTATTTTTAGGAACCTAAGGAGTCTTCCATTATGGTAAAATCTCTGTAGAGTCAATTACACAAATATAGTTATCCTTATTAATTATATTATGTAGTCTTATAATTATCATCTGTATCTTGTATAACCTTATTTTCTGGGGATGACTTGATGTGTCAAAGACCATGAGTAAACACACTGCAGTCTGTGGAAAAGAATTGCATCTCCACAAATTGTTCTTTTAGTCCTAATATTTTTTAAACGAGGCTATCCTTTATAGCAAAAAGATTGATTTCCTAATTCAACAAATGGTTATCGAGGCTGACTCCACACCAGACACTGTGATGGAGACACAAAGGTGAGCGAGATGTTGATTGCTTTCAAAAGACAAGCAAATGAGTGATTTTAATTCAGTGGGATAACTCGCTGTGATAAGGGCCACGCAGGATGGCTTGGAAACCCCTGGGGAATGTAAAAGCTCACAGGTCCATCAAACGGCCATATGTTGAGTTCTGCTGAGGACTTGGAGCAGGAGAAGGTGGTCGGGGATGAGATAAGAGCTGTGGGCGGGGTGCTAGTCAATAAAGGCCATGGAGAGGAGCTTGGTTGTTTTTATTGGAGTAGAGTTGCTTTACAATGTCGTGATAGTTTCAGGTGTGCAGCAAAGTGATTCAGTTATATATATCTATATATTCTTTTTCAGGTTCTTTTTCATTATAGGTTATTACAAGATATTGAATATAGTTCCCTGTGCTATGCAGTAGGTCCTTGTTGTTTATTTTACATTTAGTAGTGTGCCTCTGTGAATTCCAGACTCCTAATATACCCCTCCCCCTCCTCTTTCCCCTTTGGTAACCATAAGTTTGTTTTCTATGTCTGTGAGTCTCTTTCTGTTTTGTAAATAAGTTCATTTGTGTCATTTTCTTTTTTTAAAGATTCCACATATACGTGATATCATACTTGTCTTTCTCTGTCTGACTTGCTTCACTTACTAGGATAATCTCAAGGTCCATCCACAGCTTGGTTGTTTTTTGCTTGTTTGCTTTTACTTTTTTATTGTGGTAGAATATACATAACATATATTTACCATTTTATCCATTTTTAAGGGTCCAGTTCAGTGGCATTAAGTACATTCACATTGTTGTGCAACCATCACCACCAGAGTCTCCAGACCGTTTTTTATTTTCCCCAGCTGAAACTCCTTACCCATTAAACACTCTCTCCCCATCCCCCCCCACCCCCACCCCGCCCCCAGGCTCTGGCAGTCACCATTCTACTTTCTGTAAATAGCCAAGTGTGAATCTGACTGCTCTAGGTCCCTCGTGGAGGTGGAACTGTACAGTATTTGTCCTTTTGTGACTGGTTAATTTTGCTTGGGTCATGTCTGCAAGGATCATCAATGTCGGAGTGTTTATTCCTCTTTGAGGCGGAACAATATTCCATGGTATGTATACTTTGTTTTTCTATTTATCCATCCCTGAATACTGGTATTGCTTCTGCCTTGTGGCTGTTACTGCTATGAATGTAAGTGTACAAGCATCTGCTCATGTCCCTGTTTTCAGTTTTTTTGGGTATATACCTAGAATTGGAATTGCCAAATCAATGGTAATTCTATGCTGAATTTTTTGAGGAATGGAGCTTAGTTTTACCTTTTGGGTAGGATGGGGTGCCATGAAAGGATTTTCAACAAGAACTTACTTCATCGTGATTGAGCCTGAGAAAAATTACCCTTTGCTGGCACAAGCTGCAAGATGACTGGAGGGAAGGCTATTGAAATAACAGGTTTAGAAACTATGGTGGTGTTGAAATAGCCTGCCAGGCCCAAGATGAAGACAATTCTGCCCCGGGGTGTCACGCCAGCAAACCAAAATCTAGATAACTTTCATGTCCCTGTAAACACTCCTCTTGACCAGAAACACCGTATGTCCAGTCGCCCAACTCCCAAATGCCAACCCAACTCCGGGCTTCCTCATGCCAAACGAGGGTGACCTTGTGACCCCAGCCAATCAAATATTTTCTGTTTTTTCTCTTCTTTGTTCTTTATTCTTTATCCTATAAAAGCTTCCTACCTTCTATCCCATTTTGCAGGTCTCGGAATGGAGCCTGTCCACTTCATGAAACGTTAAATAAAGTTTGCTGATATGACCGAAATTGTCTTCTTTAATCATTTTTTAATTGTGGACTGTGGCGACAGAGAGCATTCACGAGCCATGTAAGAGACAGTTTGACAAGATGACTCGTGTGTGGAGGGTGAAGCTCAGTGAACCAATCAGGATCACACCTGGGTTTTACGCGCAGCCGAATGGGAACAGAGGAAGAAAAGGCTTGGAGAGAAAGGTGATGTGAAATTGTGGATGTGTGCATTGGTGGTTCCGGAGGGACAGCCCAACAGAACAGCCCAGGAGGCAGTAGGATGTACAAATATGGGCTAATGACCTGGAAGTCATTTGCATACAGATGATAATAAAAGTCATCAGAAAAGATGGTAACACCTGGGAAGAGTGTATTGAGTATGAAAAAGCCCAGGAAAGGCACTGGGAGGCTATCAAGATAAACGGATGGGCAGCCTCCCTTACAGAATGGGTAAGGTATGTGTGATATTAGGAGTTATAGTAAGTATATATTTTGGTCTTCCGTCCACTGTTCCTGGCTCACATCTCCCCAAACCCTTGGAATTTCTTGAGTGATAAAAGCCATAGAGCATCTTTGTCATATTTGGTTTCTTGTCCTCAGTTCCTGAGATCACATCAGAGCCATAAATGGGTGTCTCATTATTCATAACAAGCCCCTTTCATCCACAACGGAGTTTATGCTAATGAGGTGACTTTGTAAATCCTCTAAAGATGGAGGAGATGGTCACCGGAGGAATCAGTCATGAACAGAGGGTTGGAACTTTCAGTCTCATCCCCTGCTAACCAGGGAGGAGGGAGGGGCTGGAGGTTGAATCCATCACTCATGGCCAATAATTTTTTTTTTTTTTTTTTTTTTTTTTTTTTTTTTTTTTTTTTTTTTTTTGCGGTACGTGGGCCTCTCACTGTTGTGGCCTCTCCCGTTGCGGAGCACAGGCTCCAGATGCTCAGGCTCAATGGCCATGGCTCAGGGGCCCAGCCGCTCCGCGGCATGTGGGATCTTCCCAGACCGGGGCACGAACCCGTGTCCCCTGCATCGACAGGCAGACTCTCAACCACTGCGCCACCAGGGAAGCCCATGGCCAATAATTTAATCAACCATGGCTCTGTCGTGAAGCCTCCATAAAAATCCAGAAGGAGGGGGTTTAGAGAGCTTCTAGGTGAGTGAACCAGAATGCATCCATGTGCTGCCATGCCAGGCCCCCACCTCCATGAGGACAGATGCCTCTTTGTTTGGGATCTCACCCTATGTATCTAGCCATTGATTTGTATCCTTTAATAGCCTTGTAATAAATGGGTAATCTAGTAAGTAAACGGATTTCCTGAGCTCTGTGAGCTGCTTTAGCAAATTAATAGAACCCAAGGGGTGGGTGTGGGAACCTCCGATTTACAGGTCAATCAGAAGCACAGGTGAGAAGCTGGACTTGTGATGGTCATCTGAGATGGTGGCGTCGGGGGCAGTCTTGTGAGCTCAAGCCCTTAACTTCTGGGACCTGATATTGTCTCTGGGTAGAGAGTGTCAAAATTGAGTTGAACTGTGGAACACCCAGCTGGTGATGGAGAATTGCTTGGTGGTGTGGGGAAAAAACCCACACATTGGAAATAGGTACAGAATTGTACTGTGCATTGTTATCAATACACACAATCTGTCATTAAAAAATACTTAAGTGCCTTCTATTGGAAAAAACATCTGTTTATACATCAATATGGCTATGCTTGCTTTCTTTCTGTGTGCATTTTCCATTAAACATCTCTCCTTTGGTTTTTAAACTTTCTGTGTTATATTATACACATGTCTTTTTAAAAAGGTATGTCTCTTGGGAGGGATAAATTAGGATTTGGGGATTAAAATATACACGCTACTATATATAAAATAAATAACCAACAAGGACCTACTGTATAGCACAGAGAACTATACTCAATATCTTGTAATAACCTATAATGGAAAATAATCTAAAAAAGAGTATATATATGATATACACACATTTTATATATATGTATATATACATACATATATATACTCACACATAACTGAATCACTTTGCTGTACATCTGAAACTAACACAACACTGTAAATCAACTATATTTCAATAAAAGTTTTTTAAAAACTTCAGAAAAAGGTATGCCTCATAAAGAGAATGTACATTTCTTACAAAGAGAATAGAGTTGGATTTTTAAAAAATCTAACGTGAGATTCTTTGCCTTCCAATGGTGGAGTCTAGTTACATTTTCATATATTGTTATAAACATGTTTGGCTGTACTTTTGTTAGTTCATCTCCTGCTTTCTAGCCTTCAGACCTTCCTTATGTTTCCTTGCCTTTTATCTTTTGAAAAAAGAAAACCCCATAGTTGTCCTAGTTTTGATTATAGTGGTGGATATCTTTCCATTTATCAACTGCATTACTTAAGCCATAATTTCTTATATTATCAAATTCAAGAAATTAAACTGCATTTTCTCATCTTTCCTTACATATGATAAGAAAATTTATAAACCTTCATGTTCTTATCTCTTACCTGACACTTTATAGTCTTTGTAAGTTTAATTTGAGATTTATCATGACACGTTTTCTACTATTTGCATCTTGTTCTAGAACAGTATTTGGCTTCTGCATTTAATTTTGTAACATTTATAACAGCTACTGCTATTTCATTGTATTTAATTGACTTCAATGCTCAGTTCCATTTTTCTATGACTCTCCCAACCCTGAGTACCTGACTTCCATCCAATTATCTGCTACAAAACTTAAAAAAATAGTTTGACAATGAAACATTTGTGAACGTTACATTTTCTGAGTTCTTCTAATCTGATAATACTTCCCCGTTCCCCCCATCCCATGACAGACAACTTAGTTTGGTAGAAAATTCTAGAATCGCACAAAATTTCCCCTCCAAGCTCCATTGGAACTTCTCCAGTTCCAGTGTTGTTTATTGCGGGGAAGGAGCAAAGAGATTGGATGGTGGCCTAAGTTTTCACTTTGACGATCATTTTTTTTCCTTCCTGGACACTAGTAGGAATATTTCATTATCAGTGAAACTAAAAAAAATGTTTTCCATGCTCTGCTAAACGACATATTTTCGCATTAATCTTGGCTGGAATTTTGTGAGGGGGCTTTTAGAAAAAATTAATTAATTTATTTATTTTTGGCTGTGTTGGGTCTTCGTTTCTGTGCAAGTACTTTCTCTAGTTGCGGCAAGCGGGGGCCACTCTTCATCTCGGTGCGCGGGCCTCTCACTGTCGCGGCCTCTCGTTGTGAAGCACAGGCTTCAGACGCGCAGGCTCAGTAGTTGTGGCTCACAGGCCTAGTTGCTCCGCGGCATGTGGGATCTTCCCAGACCAGGGCTTGAACCCATGTCCCCTGCATTAGCAGGCAGATTCTCAACCACTGCGCCACCAGGGAAGCCCTGTGAGGGGGCTTTTAATTTTTACACCAATGTCATTTTCTGCCTCCTGTTTCCTGATAATCACTTTGGTTCTTGTCTTTCTCCTGTTCTATCTAATACGTTCCTTTCTCCAGAACACGAATGCTTCTTAGATTTCTATTCTTTGTTTCCAAAGTTTTCATTTTTTCTCTAATAATTTTCATCACTTTGTTTTGTATTTCACATTACTCTTTTTTTTTTTTTGGCACTGTTAATTCTGTTCCTACTATCTCTGAGAAGATTTTAATTCTGCAGTGTAATTTTGTTTCCTTCCATAATCTTATTATTTTATATTATTTATTGTATTATGTATTATATGATTATTTTATTTACCCATTCCTTTTGTGTCCCAGTTGGTTATGGTTGCTGCTTATAAAAAAAAAAAGATCTAAAAATCTCTTGCATCACTTTTAAAGATTAAAATATTAAAGAACATGAGACAGGCCTCTCCTACAATTCTCACATGATTAGCTCCTCCTCTGCATTCTTTTTCTTAGGCTTGTTAAATTGTAATTAATCCAATGTTATAGTTGTTATCGTTTCTGTTTCCGAATACATAAATGAGAAACACGCAACCCAAATGCGCGACTTGCCAAAGGAGAGAGTGGCTAGGATGTTCTTGGGTCCTATTGCCCAGTTGGTTGTGGGGATTTTCGCTGAGCATCAGGCACTGTGCATGTCCATGAGCCGCTTTGTGGATACAGATTATCTCTTGTTCAGGAAGCCTGGTTCTCTTAAAGTGGGAAGATGGCTTTTCATCCTCAATTCATCTAGCCCAGTGATACTAAAGTGTGTTCCCTGGACCAGCAGCACCAGTATCACCCAGAAACTAGCTGGAAATGCAAAATTCCAGCCCCATCCCAGACTTGATGAATCACAGGCTTTGGGGGTGGGTCCTAGGAACCCGTATTTAACAAGCCCTCCAGAGGATTCTGATGTTCAGTCAGGTTTGAACTAAGGCATAGAAAGTTCTAGTCCAGAAAGAAGATCCTTCTCCCAGCACATGGCTGCCCACCATGGTGGCAAAACATCCAGGCCTTCCTGCTGTGCTTTCCAGGAATTATAGTCTCTAAATAGGTGCATACGACCCTTCTGTGATGGGTCATAGAAGTCAGGCAGCTCTGTGGCGCTGACAGAAAATGAAGATCATTTTCTCAAGATCCCCTCTGTTTTTCTCTTCTGGGGAATTGATGTAAACAATGGGGTGGTCAAAGGATTCCCCTGGCCTTTCGGGGGTCCTCTCTCCTAGTTGGACTCAGAGGGAGGAGCATGCAGGATTGGCTGCAAGCTGGACCCCCTAGACCCCCCTCCTTCCACCAACTCAGGGGGTTCAAATGGGGGCAGCACTGGAGCCTCGGGCTTTCCAGATCTCTTTACCACTGCTCTTCCACTGGGAGTTACTTTTGTCTGTTTATCGGCCTCTGCCAGCAGCTGATGAGGCCTCTGAGGAAATGCACTGCACCTTACACAGTGTTTATACCCAGTCCCTTTACAGAGCCTGGTCCCGGCTGGATGCAGGACATACGTTTGCTGAATGAATAAATGTGACCTCTCCATTTGTTCCAAAGCAAAGACTTTCCTATGCCTTCTCTCCCCACTCAGTGTTCCCCCACCAAATCCATGAGAAGGCCAGGAAGAGCTCCCAGTGCAATGAAACTTCCCATGATCAGATTCCCTATCTTTTCAGTGTGAAAGAGCAGGGAAATTGAATGCATTTCCCTTCTGCGAGAGGAACCTCAGGGGTGCCTGTGTCTCCAGGCAAGTCCTGAATCCTTGATGAGATGAAATGCCCGGCCGCTGTTAGGACGGAGCTCTCTGCTCTCTGAGGCCTTGGCCCCCAGGCCCCGCCCCTGCCTCCTGCCGAGACCTACCCAGCTGGAGGCCGCATCTTCCCCGACCAGCTTTTAGGTGAAACTCATTTCAACTTTCACAGAAGGGATTAGTATGTGGGTATCTTTGGGGCCATTATTTGAAATGACATTGATGACACAGTTGCTTCCTCTTCTGAGAGAAGGATGAGCTGAATAAGCAGTGGGACAAGGCCATGTTTATTCTTTTCTCTGCCCATCATCAAAAGGCATCATGCCACAGAGAAAGAGGGCTTCAGGGAAGGTCAGTGGGTCAGAGCTTCCCAACCAGGGGGTGGAATTGGTTACAGTTTGCCACGGTGGTAACCCCTATACTCTGGGGCATTTGGACAGGATCTTGGGCAGAGTCCCATCCACATGGCTCATCCATTTATCTATCTGGGTGCAGCGTAAAAATATAGCCATCTTCTAAGTGTGCCCTGAGCATCAATGCGGCAAGGTCACGCAAGGTCATTAGAGCTACAGAGCTTCCTGCCTGCGCCTCCTGTTTCATGGTTGGCTGCACACCACGGGCAACACAGCTTCCCCTGTCTAAGAAGGAGACCCTCCCAAAGGGTGTGTCTTGCCATCAGCCTGCCAGTGGTGCCCAGTTATGAAGTGTGGACAACACCAGTGTAACCAGAGAGACTTCTGCAGTCATTCCAGGCTCCAAGATTTTCCCCACACGAAGAATTAAACAGTGAGATTGAAATGCAAGGTGTTAGGAGTCCCCCTCCTCTCCATGAGCAAAGAGGCAGACACACCTGGAGCCTTGGACAAGATGCACAGGTTGGGCAAAGAAATGGGAGGCTGGTAAAGGCACTGAAAAAACAACAGTCGGTGCCAGGCTGGGGTGGCTCCATCTGGACTCGCACAGGTGTCCCTGTCCTTGGGATGGGGGACATGACGACACAGAGGGAGGGAAAGCACCGTGCTCTTCAGTCTCCCAAGGAATCAGTTCAAGTCAGGGACTGGGTCGTAATACGTGGTTCAGCCTCTGCAAATGCCCCCTGGAATGCAGTGGCGACTCAGAAGAAAGATGAAAACCCACAATCACGCCAAAACTGAGATTGAGCACCTATTTACTGCCACAGTCTGGAAGGAATTTTCCACTCCCTGCAAGCCCTATGGAGCAGACATGTGACTCAGAGTCTGTGGCTGACATTGACAAGCTTTGCCCTCTGGAAAAGAGTCTCCACTCTGAATGAAGTCAGGAAGGGGCTAACACCCTCGGCAGGTTCCCCTCCCCAGTCTCTGCTTCTGAAGCAGCTCAGACCCCAGCCCTTCTGGCCAGTGATTCTCCCTCTGTTCCTCTCAAAGGTGCTCGACCACAGGGCAGGTTGGAGGGGACGCTGAAGTGGCCCATTTCCCCCCACTGCTGGCCAGTACCCGATAGACAAGGTGGGCTTTTGCTGCTCCCACCTCTGCTCTCATTTCCGTGTGTTTCTGCTCAGCCCACAGGAGGTCGCAGTAGTACTTCCAGCTCCATATTTCTTATAGGGCGTGCCTCTGAACCTGAGACGACCACATCAGTGATGCTCAGTTGAAGAACTGGTCTCCAAGCCCTGGAGGAAACTATGTACATACTGATACGTTGTAGCCAGAGTCCAGGGTCACGTTGACTCTATGTGGCTGTTGCCTCATCACAGAGCCCCGCCTCCACGGAAGATGTGTTTGACTACAGCGTGGGTAAGGAGGGGCTGCATTTCAATTGGCAGTGCCTTTCTAGATGAAGATCTGTAATATAGAGAACTTGTCTGGGAGCTGTACCCACTGATGGGTCCTCTGGCTGCAGATCTGAGAAAGGACATCCCCCAGGAATGGACTATTTGGATACCAAGTGCTAAGCATCCAGCTGGCCTGTCTGGTGGCAGGTAGGAGGAAAGGCTAGATGCAGGGCAAGCTTCTTCTGTGCCAGGTCCATCACAGACGTGACCTCATTTAAGCCTCACAGGGGTTAACGCACTGAGGAGGTGGAGTCTACACTACGCCCATTTTACAGATAAAGATGTCAGAGTTCAGAGAGGTTGAATAATGTAGCAGAAGACAAGGAGATATATGATTTTAGATGTGGTATGAACTGTCCGTGTGCACAAGTGTGAACCTGTGGGAGCTCCAGCGTTATTTCTACTGCCCTAGAAGTGGGTTTTGTAGTAGGTTGAATAATGGCCCCAAAGATACCCACATACGAATCCCAGGAATTTTTAAACCTGTTCCTTTACATGATAAAAGGGACTTTGCAGGTGTGACTAAGTGAAGGGCCTTGAGATGCAGGATTGGGGGGGTGGGGTGGAGATTACCCTGGATTATCTGGGTGGGCCCTAAATGTCATCACTAGGGTCCTTCTGAGAGGGAGGCAGAGGGAGATTTGGTTAAAGAGGAGAGGCAACATAACGAAGGAAGCAGAGACTGGAGTGATGTTCTTGAAGAAGGAGGAAGGGGCCATGAGCCACGGAATGCAGGCGGTCATCAGAAGCTGGAAATGATGGGGAAACAGAGTCTCCCCGCAGAGGCTCCAGAAAGAACACAGCTGTGCTGACACCTTGATTTCAGCCCAGTGAAACTGATTTCCGACTTCTGATCTCCAGAACTCTAGGAGAATAAATCTGTTTTTTGTTTGTTTGTTTGTTTTTTTGCGGTAGGCAGGCCTCTCATTGTTGTGGCCTCTCCTGTTGCGGAGCACAGGCTCCGGACGCGCAGGCTTAGCGGCCATGGCTCACGGGCCCAGCCTCTCCGCGGCATGTGGGATCCTCCCAGACTGGGGCACAAACCCCTGTCCCCTGCATCGGCAGTTGGACTCTCAACCACTGCGCCACCAGGGAAGCCCAATCTGTATTGTTTTAAACCACAAAGCACATGGTCATTTGTTACAGCAGCAACAAGAATCTAATACAGGTTTACGTTTGGTTTTTGTTTATAAAGTAAAGGCATTTTTGCCAAGAGCTCACTTAGGTCTGGGAAGAAGTCATCTCGTTTTCGCGAGTTTGGACACAGGGTACGTCGTGCTTTGTTGGGCGAGGGTGTCACAGCTACTGGACCACGCAATCTGGGGGCACAGTGTAAATTGTGAACACTTTCTCAAAGAGCTGGTTCCCATGAGATACAGGCAGAGGGTCCCGACAGGGAGCCCACTCTAGCCAACCCCTGGTAGATGTTTGCAGAGTCTGTGGTGTCTCAGGATGATGCAGTGGAAAGATGGGAAACACGCAGGAGAGCATAGGAATCGTATTCATGTCCTCACAGCAACTCTCGAGACTAAAAAGCATACGAAATTCCCCTTTGCACATCTAAAAGGATGTGCTGATGGGCCCACGTGGCTCATTTTATTAATGTGAGAGAGGGTTAAGGCAAGTATGCAAGACAGATCTGACTGAAGGGGAAGGCATAATGAAGAGGCCTCTGTGTGTGTGTGTGTGTGTGTGTCTGTCTGTGTGTGTCGTGCACGCATGCATGCGTCCTTAGTAGGAATAAATTGAGAAAAGGTCCATAACCTTGGTTTCTGTGTAGGCACTGTCATGTACAGGTTGCATGACCCAGTGAAAGCTACTAAACTTCTCTGTTCCTCAGTTTTCCCTATGAAAAATAAAGATGTTATTTATGTCACAGGGCTGCAATGTGGATAAAGGTCTTTTTATTCTAAAAGGCACAGTTCCTTTCTCTTCATACATTTTCATTCTCCAACCCTTTGTTTTGCTGTGGCTCATACGTGGAAAGTTAAGTGGAACCCGAGTCACCGGGTTAGTTATCACAGACGTAAGGCTCAACTGATGCCCAGATGCCACGTCCAGAGTCGTTTCCTCACACCCTGGTTGGCAACGGTGGCAGTTTCAGAAAATGAGGCTAATCAGCTGAGTTATCTGCACCATCATGAAAATAAATGCAGAAAGGGGTTCAGAATATATGGCCGAGGGGGTTGATGGAAATGTCTTATGTGCAAGGACTCACAATCTAAAACAGGCTCTGCCGCTAACTAAGTGTCCTTAGTCAGGTCACTTAATAGCTTGGACTCTGTTTCCTCAGCCATTGAATAGATAATATTAATCATAAAAAGAATAATAAGACTAGTAATAATGAGAGAATAACAATAATAATGGCAAGAAGAATACCTGCCTTATCCACCTCAGAGAGATTTTGTGAGTATCAAATCAAATAAGAAATGTTAAATCTTTTTAATGAAAAAAGCAAGGTAATAGGAATAGAAGGCATAATTTTGATAGCTGTTAATGATGGGATATCCAATCTCATCTCTGTCTTTAGGTTCACAGTATCCACGCCTGCTCCAGGCTGGAGGTTGAAGTTGGCCAACACATAATTCTGTCTGAGAAGAGACTTCAGCTCCTTGGGGCCAGAACACACCCGCTTTTCTTTCTCATTTAAAGAATGTCATTTAGGCTTTTAGGATTCTCCTGACAGCCTCCATCTGGCTTTCAGCAAAGCAATAGGACGAGACATCATTGCATCACTTGTCACACTCAGGAACATTCCTTTCACTACACCCATGACTCTAGACAAGTCATTCTTGGTGAATGTCTTCAGAGAGAGGAAAGCCATTTCTGATGGGATGGGGGTGAGAGGGAGAGCCAAACAGCAACCAGTGCATTGAGGAAAACCCCTATGCATGAAGAGAAACACTTGGCAAATGGAAATACTCAACAAAAGGGGCCTTGAATACATTGCACTGCTAAAGCAAGAAGAGGAATTGAATAAAATCTAGTGACAATTAAGAGACATAAAGAATGGAAAATATGGGATGTAAAGTGGATGAAGAAAAGAAAAGGTGACCAAATAGAGGCTAAAGAATCAGAAGACCCAAATCAAATGGGTCTAGGCTAAATGGAGAGTAGGAACAAAAGGAGTATGTAGAAGTGAGAGAAAAGAATGGCAGTGTAAGGCTGTGTGTCCCTTCCATGTTATAGAAATATGAGCATCATTTGTTAAAAATTAAGAGAACTAAGATACTTTGTTCTGAGATTGAGATGTGTAACCTAGATGGTTTTTTTCTTAGAGCCCAAATTAGTTAGAATATACTTGACCCAATTTTGTTTCCCAGAGGAAACCCCACACAGTTCAGAGACCTCCTTTTTCCTCTAGGAAACAACCAGACAGGAGTCCAAGGTTAGGCCCATGGTCCTCTGTTCATCAACCAGGTCACAAAGGCAGACTGTGTTAAGCCATTTACCTCTTTGTTTTAGTAACTGGAATACAAATATGGTGTGTGGGAATGTAGGATGACACTCTGTTTTGTTAACCAGACCACAGACATAACTCTTGGTTAAGCCCCTGGCCTTCTGTTTTAGGAACAGATCACAAATGTAGCAATGTGGTCAAGCTGTACAGTCATGTGGTCAGTAACCAGATTGCCAATATGGCACTTGGGTAAGTCATGCTTCCTTCTGTTTGTTTCACCAGATCACAAATAAGGCATGTGCTTAGGAATTACAACTCTCTGTTTTAGTAACCAGATCATGAGCATGGCACGTGGGTAAGTGGTAGAACTTTCCAACTTGGGAAGCAGACTACAACCTCAGCTTGTGGTTAAGCTGTGGCCTCTCCCTTTTAATAAACAGATCACA
The DNA here is from genome assembly GCF_964165515.1 of Mesoplodon bidens. Classification (NCBI taxonomy): domain Eukaryota; kingdom Metazoa; phylum Chordata; class Mammalia; order Artiodactyla; family Ziphiidae; genus Mesoplodon; species Mesoplodon bidens. The sequence continues at coordinate 42,189,944 of NC_138171.1, forward strand.
CTGATGTCAGGTGGCATTGCCTCTCAGACACAAAGTGAGTGCATGGCTAAGCTGTACAGTGCTGCATTTATTGGATTCAGTTATACATCCCAGCCTCATTTTTAAAAATTTTATTTGTTGCCTATGAAAATTTAATTAGTTTAAAAAACCAAACATTTTATAGTAATGAGAAAACTGAGGCCATAAAAGCACTTAAAAAGGCAGATCAAGATCGTGCCCAGGAAGTTAAGGAGTTGAGGCTAAGGATTCTGGCAGAAACACACCAACTGCACCAGATTGGGTGAGGTGAGGGCATCAGAGCAGCAATGGGATAGACCAAGGACATTCCATTTGAAGTTCTTTTGCAATTGTGGATCATCACATTGGAGAAGAGATGGGTGTTATAATTTGAATTATTGCAAAGCAAATATTTACCCCTCCCCCCATTTCTACCATTGACTGGAAAATATTCCTGTCCCATTGGTGTTAGTCTTGGTCACATGACTTGCTTTGCCCAATAAGATGGTAGTGGGTGTGGCATGAGCAGAGGTGCTTGGGTATGCCCTCTCATACAATGATTTGTCAATGAGAAAACTCTCCCCAAGTTTCTGCTGCCTGGGCCCAGAATGAACACACATGGGGCAGACCTGAACTCAACTTGCACTAGAAGCAGAGCCTCCCAGCTGAGCCTCAGCTGCCTTGCAGACCCACAAACATCTGTATCAGTGCTTCTTGCTAAGTCATTGCGTTTTGGGGTGACTTGTTGCACAGCATCATTGTGAAACATTAACTGACATGCTTGGAATTTCCAAGGGCAAGAGACACCACATGATAGGAGTAGGAAGCAGCACAAAGGAGAAGGTCATGCAGCTGGACGTGGCTCTGGAATGGAGGTCAAGTCCAACGGAGACAGAGATGGAAAGTTGACCCAGGTTCACTGGCTTTACCCTTCTGGAGAAGCAGCCCCACAGAGATGAACTTTCATTAATGGACTTGCCCATGCTCGTGGCTCTCTCAAGAAATGTTGCTGCCTTGCTATTCACAATAGCCAAGACATGGAAACAACCAGGAGATGTGGCACATATATACAACAGAATACTACTCAGCCATAAAAAAGAATGAAATAATACCATTTGCAGCAACATGGATGGACCTAGAGATTATCATACTAAGTGAAGTAAGTCAGAAAGAGAAAGACAAATACCATATGATATCACTTAGATGTGGAATCTAAAATATGACACAAATGAACTTATCTATGAAACAGAAACTGACTCACAGACAGAGAACAAACTTGTGGTTGCCATGGGGGAGAGCGTGGGGGAGGGATGGGTTGGGAGTTTGGGATTAGCACATGCAAAATATGATGTAGGGAATGGATAAATAACAAGGTCCTACTGTATAGTACAGGGAACTATATTCAATATCCTGTGATAAACCCTAATGGAAAAGAATATGAAAAAGAATGTATATATATGTATAACTGAATTACTTTGCTGTACAGCAGAAAGTAACACAACAGTGTAAACCAACTATATACATCAGTAAAATAAAAAAAAGAAATGTTGCTGCCTTACTGAGACTTGTACTATTTTATGGCAAATTCTCTTCCATTATCCATCTTTCTTTATGCAAAGGATGGGTGTATGGGAGGAAATGAACACAGACAAAGTTTGCAACCTGTGAAAAAGACTCAAGACATAAAAACTGCAGGAGAACCAAGCACTTTGGAGACTGAGGAAAACATACTTTTGAAAAATATTTACAGGAAATAAAAGTAAACTTTACCTAGCAATTGCTTTGTGGTTCCCTATAGTATTCATATATACACATACTCATTGATTAGAAGAAAACTGATTAATATAGAAGAAGTAATATTTTAAGAATCTAACAATGCCATAGCAGAAAGGACAAGAGAACCAGTAAAGAGCAAGATTTACAGAAGAGAAAATGGACTCAGTGACTCAGATGGCAAAATAAATATCATTAGCTCTGACTTACAGAAAGAAGGATTCAGGGATGAAAAACATATAAGAAGAGATGATAAACATGAAGAACGTAAAGTAGAGATATACAGAGAATCATTATTTCTAAAGAAGAGCCAAGAGGAAGCAGAACAGAAGCAAGAACCCAAAAGATAGAATACCAAAAAAAAAAAAAAAAACCCACTTCCTAAACATTTAGTTCTCTGGAACTTTAGGGCTTATTGTTAAGCAGTAATATTTAAAACTGTCAACACTTAGGTATATCTTGATGATGTGTTTGAAATGCAAGAATAAAGAAAAAATTCTGCAAACGTCTTGGCATAAAAAGTGGGTAACGGTAAGAGAACCATGTCCTGTGCAACTCCCAACTCCAGGAGACGGTGGGGAGACGCCACTGAGATTTTAGAGGAAAGGGCTTTTACTTAAGAATTTGACACCTGGTGGGTTTATGCTTCATCTACAAAGACACAAGAACATAAATCAGCTATGCAAGAGCTTAGAAAGCACAAAATCCAACACCAACCTTCCTAAATAATTTATTTAAAATGCACATCAGCCCACTGAGAGATGAATCAAAATAAAGGAGTTCAAGAAGGTAGAACTCATGGTATAAAGGAAGCTTTTCTGAGAACTGAAACCATCCAAATCTAAAATTTAACAAAAGAAATGTATAAACATGATGACAGAATCAAATGCAAATGAGGTGGCTACTTTTTTTGTTTTTTTAAGCTTTAAGTATATAGCTTTTTGTACTGTAATTTTTTTTTTTTTTTTTTTTTTTGCGGTATGTGGGCCTCTCACTGTTGTGGCCTCTCCCGTTGGCGGAGCACAGGCTCCGGACGCGCAGGCTCAGTGGCCACGGCTCATGGGCCCAGCCGCTCCGCAGCATGTGGGATCTTCCCGGATCGGGGCACGAACCCATGTCCCCTGCATCAGCAGGCGAACTCTCAACCACTGCGCCGCCAGGGAAGCCCTGTACTGTATTTTATACAACAAATTGTTAAGTATATAGTTGCACCGTTTCATAAATTTTACCCTGACAAGACCCCATGGGAATCTCACTAAACCATTTGACTAATTTACATTCATATCTTAAATATCATAATAACGGTATTACTAAATGGTTGCCAGTTACAAGTTTCTCTAAAACTTTCACACAGTAATTTTAAATATCACTTTTGTAAAGGACCCAGATTAAGATATTTTTAAAAATACTGAACTCTATTTATTCTCCTAATATCAAATATGAAATCTGTTCTCAGAAAACAATCCAAAATACTAATGAAATATGAAATCACATGATCAATGCACCCTTATTTACAAATATGAAAAGAATTAGAACCTAACAAAATGTCCAAAAGTAAGGAAATGCTGAACTAAATGTTTTATCCATGCAACAGAATATTCCAAAGCCATTAAAATTCACTCTTATGACAGTAATCTGGTAACTTGTAAAATATTATGATATAATATTAAGTAAGAAAAGTCAAATTAAAATTAAAACCATGTAAAAATGATGTTTACTATGTAAATTATATAAATGATTAATGGGAATGACTTGGAAGGAATATAACATAATAGGTAAACTATAAACATTGCTGGCAGGATTTCTGATGACAAATTTTCTTTTCCTTAGTTTCCAAATTCTCTGGAAAGTATTTCCATTACTTTCATATTCTGAAAGACTATAATGTTGAAAACAAGGTAGGCCACTACTTTCAGCATACTCAGTGGACAGTGGTGGTTAAGCACAGGGGCTCTGGAGCCAGAAGTTCCTGAGCTGGAGTCCTCATGTGATCTCAGCTTCTACAACAGTAAATTGCGATGATATAAACAAATGCACAGGGTATTTTAGGAATTAAATGAGATACTAACATGCTTAGAACTATGCCTGGGGCACAGTGAGCAGTCAATAAACGTTAGATTTGTTGTCATTTTCAATTCCAAAACTTTTTTTTTTTTTAACACCTGTGATCTAGACCCTGGCAGTATCAAGATAAATTAGACATCCTCAGGGAACTCAGAGCCTATCTATCTACTACCTGGATAAATATAAAAACAAATACTTTTAAAACATGGTAAGTAATAGAGGTATGTGGTAGGCATTAAGCAAGCATCTGGGAAAGGTACCTCACAGAGAATCAAGAAATTGGTAAGAGTTAAGCAGAGTTATTAGTATTGTTTTAAGTTTTTGTTGAGGTACAATTAACATAAAACTGCACATATATAAAGGACATAATTTGATAAGTTTTGGTATGTTTGCTCCTATGAAAACATTGCCACAATCAAGATAACACATCTGTCACCCCTCCCTTCTTTTGGTAATCCCTTTCTTCTGCCTCTGCCTGCCTCTCTTACCATCCACCATTACCATTCCCTTGCTTTACCACGAACAAGTTGCTCCTGTAGCCATTTATCTGCTTTCTATCATTATACATTAATTTTCAACAATTTTGCATAGACAGACAAAAGAAGCACGTACTATATGATCCTAACTTCTTTCACTGAGTAAAATTATTTTGAGATTCATCTACTGTACATCAATACTTCATTCCTTTTTATTGCCAAATAGTACTCCATGTGTTGATATTATGGTTTCTTTAACCATTCACCTGTTAGAAACTTAGGCTATTTCTGGTTTTTGGAGATCACAAATAAAGCTGTTTTGAACAAAGTTGTTGTGTACAAGTCTTTGTATTGGCATTTGCTTTCATTTCTCTTGGGAAAATACTTAGGAGTGGAATGGCTGGTACATAGAGTAGGTACATGTTTAACATTTTAGGAAACTGCTAAACTGTTTTCCAAAGAGTTTGTACCATTTTAAATATACGTTCAAATCGTTTGTCCACTTTTTAATTGGATGCTTGTTTTCTTAATAAGAGTGAAATTAGCAAAAGAAAGAAATAGATCAATAGAGCATAAAAACTTAGAAATACACTTACACATATATAATCAACAAATTTTTAACAAAGGTGCAAAGGCAATTAAGTGGAGAAAGGATAGTGTTTTCAACAAATGGTGTGGAACAATCAGATATCTAATTTTGATCATACCGAGGTGGCTACTTCTTAAAAGGGAAGACGTAATATGAAAAACCAATAATTTAACTGTAATCAGTTGGATCTAAATCACATACTGCATAAGCAAAGATTTTAAAAAAAGTAGAGGGCTTCCCTGGTGGCGCAGTGGTTGAGAGTCCGCCTGCCGATGCAGGGGACACGGGTTCGTGCCCCGGTCCGGGAAGATCCCACATGCCGTGGAGCGGCTGGGCCCGTGAGCCATGGCCGCTGAGCCTGCGCTTCCGGAGCCTGTGCTCTGCAACGGGGGAGGCCACAACAGTGAGAGGCCCGCGTACCACAAAAAAAAAAAAAAAAGTAGAAACAGGAAGAATAAGGAGGAGGAAAAGAAGTACTATGTACTTTTTAATTTAAATACAGGGCAGAGTTATTTAATTACACTGGTTACTAGATGAATATTAAATGATAGTTTTGGTAATGGGCATATTTGTCATGTTTCTGATTTTAACAAATAACTTTAGAGGCTGTATATAATTGTACTGTTTTTTCCAATTTTGTTCTATAGAAAATAGTTCCAGGAAATGAAGTGTTCTTCAACCGTCCCCCACCCCCCAAAAAATTAAAAAAACTTTCATGGTCAATATGAATGACAAATGTGGCATACAATTTCCCCTACTGGAAATGAAAACTATAATTAGTGTAAATGTTTCTGAGCTGTCTTGTAGTTAAAGAGATCAGTTTAACTTTTTTTAGTGTAGTGTTTGCCAATAATTAACAAGGGAAACCTTTCTGTGGGTAATAACTGTAGCTTACATTGAGGTTGTCCACTAACATCCATCCTGTCCCAGGTGGGCATGTGACCCATTTTTTGACCAAAGACACATGCTATGATGCCTGCTGAGGGTCTTTGGGAAGTATTTTGTCCTTGTTGAGGGACTGAGAGCCACAAAAAGAGATGGCCCTTCTTTAAGCTCTGAGTAGTCGTGTCTAAATGTGATGTCATCTTGTTACCAGTATGAAAATGACCTTGTTCTGGTACCACAGTTTGTCTATGTTCTCTAATGTCTGGGGCCTCATCTGGAAAGACTCAAAAGCTGGGGTGACTCGACGGTTGGGGTGGAATCATCTGAAGTCTCGTTCACTCACAAGTCTGGCGCCAGGGCTAAGAGGATTCCAGACTAGGATCACCAGTGATAGAGCCTACCCACGACTTCCTCAGGTGGCTTAGCTTCCTCACATCATGGCGGCTGAAAGGTGGTTGGACCTCTTACATGGCAACTCAGGGCTCCAAGTGCATGTTCCAGTACACAAGGCAGCTGTTGGAGGCCTTTGTGGACCTAGCATCAGCAGGCATGGCTGTGTCACTTCCATGGCATTCTACTGGTTAAAACAAGTCACAAGCCCACCCAGATTCAAAAGGCGGGAAGGTGGACCTCTCTATTTATGGCAGGTCTGCCAAGGTCACATCACAGAAGAACATGGAGTACCATGGCCATATTTGGAGAATACAGTCTGCACAGGTGTCAACATGAATGAGGAGGAAGAGAAGCAAAGCCAGTGACTCAACCAACCCTGAAGCTTGTTCAACTCTGGACTTCTGTTTTCTGTGATAATTCCTAACCCTTTAAGCCAATTTGAATTGCTGTTTTTGCTACTTGCAGGAAAAGCATTCTAACAGAAACAAACAGCTATTAATACCCCACAGAGCCAAGTGTGTGGAGCAAATTGTCCAGACAGTGCTTGTGGGCTGGTAAAGAATGCAGGCATTTGAGTAAGACAGACCTGGGATTTAATTGCTGGGTCTTCTTGGGCATTTGCTGAACCTCTCAGGGCCAAGCCTCAGGGTCCTTATCTGTAAAATGGGAATAATAATACTAATAGTGTTGTTGCGAGGATGAAATGAACCAGCATTTGTAAAATGTTTATTGCTGTGCCTGACACAGAGAAAACAACAAATGATAGCCTTCACTGTCACTGTTTTACCATGAAATATATGCCATTTGGGGGAAAAAACAGGTTTAGGATGTATCCTTTCTATATTTTACTTGGGTATGTGTGTGTGTTTTAGGTATTTATTAATCTTCCTTCTTCTCTGTAAGAGAGCACTTTTGAATGTAAAAAATCATGGACACATCTGTCACAAAATAATAGCCAAGAGATCTTCAATGTCTTAGTGGAGATATTTGGCAAAAACCCAGAAATCCATCCAAACTGAGTTAAGTAATAAACAAGGGCTATTTAGGAAGGATAAGCGGGTGAGGGAGATAAAGAATTATAAGAGAGTACGTGAAGGATACAATTCTCAGGACCCAAAGACAACAATGGCATCCGTGCTCCATAGGATGACTGAAAGCAGGGCATGGGGGCCCCCGGGGAAGGGGCTGCTGTGCCCTGCCCCCAACCTGGGACTCTTAAGACCCTCAACTCTTTCTGCTTCTTTGTGTCCATGGCAGGAATGGGCCTTGCACGACCCTTCAGTTCATGCCAACAAAGACTGAATAAAATCACTGAGGGTCAACTCCAAGAAGACAAACATCCCCCAGCCCATCCTGGTCAAAGGTCCACCCAGGTTCTGGCTGTGACAGGCAGGAGAGATGCATGGCTTAGACCTCACTTGGAGAGACAGGGGTAGGCGGGTACATGGAGTCGCAAGACTGCCTCAGAAGGACAGGATTCACTGGGTGTGACATTTGGAAAATCACAGCTTGAGCACGGGAACTGGGATGATTCAAGAAAGAAATGCCATGTTGCCTTGCTGGGGTTACTTGTGGCTCCTCTGGGGAGTACACACTAGGGACTCGGCACTGTTCTCCAGCTGACTCCGATTCACCCAGGGTCCTTTCCAAATTTCTCCTCTGATGTTGACAGCTGCCATTTTGTGTGGGTTCTAGAGACTCAGATTCCATCTTCAGGGGACTCAATGCTTGTTTCAGAAAATCTGGGGATGAGTCAGAGCTCTCGGTATTTTGCCCCTGTGGCTCAGCTGATTCCTTCCTGGGATGCTGGCAGCATGGTTGGTGGCACAAGAGCAAGACATCCAAGTGTACAGTCAATGCTAAATTAAGCAAACCTCCGTGTAGCCTGGAATCCATCCAGAGAAATGCACTGGTACATTAGCTTCTCTGTTTCCATTTGCAGCCTTTACAGATGCCTGCAAGCTGTGCTTGTTATGGAGTGTTTTGATAACACACTAATACACTTAGCGAGGTAAAAAGAAATAATAGGCCTCTTGGAGCTTTCCTGGGTATGAACCCCGTAACTATGAGCACTTCTGTAAGTAATTATCCCAAAGAGCCTACAGGTCTTTCCCTGAGCCCTAGCACTGCCTAACTTCAGAGTTATACCTCCTTGGAATTACAGAGTCCAGCCTTGATTGCCATTTACTTGTGCAGGATTGAGTGGGCTTTCTGGTGTCATAGCCATGGTGTTGGGGAGTAAAAGAATCACACTCCAAATCCTTATCTGTTTTTTGTTTGCTTGTTTGTTTTTGCTTGTGTCAGTGAGTGGTGATGAGAATTCTAGCTCCAAAAAAACTTGGGAGGGAAAGGAAAAAACCCTCAAATTGATTCTGATAAGCCTCTTTTGGGTAGGCTAAGAATGACCTCACTTTTGGAATCATGAGGGAATCTGGCTTCTCTAAATCCAAAGAGTCTTTTACTAACTGACTCCTGTAAAGATTCAGAGAGAACTGGGGAGGGTGATAATCTAAAATCTGAGGACAGGTCTGGTAATGGGAAGAGCCGAACCCTGTTGCCCATCTACATAAAGCCCACAACTTGAGTGACAAGGCCATCCTAGATTTTCACTTTTCCCAGTTCTTAATTACTTGATGTAATTGTAAGGTTTAAATGAGATAACCTTCTGGCTCTATCACTTATATTTTGTGAACATTCATTCCAGTTAACAGTTTTGTAACTAGAAGTACTATGGTATTAAGTGGTTAAGAGTGCATGGCTTCCCTGGTGGCGTAGTGGTTGAGAGTCCGCCTGCCAATGCAGGGGACATGGGTTCGTGCCCCGGTCCGGGAGGATCCCACATGCCGCAGAGCGGCTGGGCCCATGAGCCATGGCCACTGAGCCTGCACATCCGGAGCCTGTGCTCCGCAACGGGAGAGGCCACAGCAGTGAGAGGCCCGCGTACCACAAAAAAAAAAAAAAAAAAAAGAGTGCAGACTCCTTGCCATATGATCCAGCAATCTCACTTCTGGGCATATATATCCAGATGAAACTATAATCCAAAAAGATACATGCACCACAATGTTCATAGCAGCACTATTCACAATATGGAAGCAACCTAAATGTCCATCAATAGATGAATGGATAAAGAAGATGTGTGTGTGTGTGTGTGTGTGTGTGTACACACACACATATATGAAATACATATATATGAAATATATATATTCCACATGATGGATATACATACATATATATATGAAATATACATATTCTACACAATGGAATATTACTCAGCCATAAAAAAGAATGAAATAATCCCATTTGCAGCAACATGGATGGACCTAGAGATTATCATACTAAGTGAAGTAAGTCAGAAAGAGAAAGACAAATACCATATGATATCACTTATATGTGGAATCTAAAATATGACACAAATGAACTTATCTATGAAATAGAAATAGACTCACGGACATAGAGTTGCCAAGGTTGGGGGGGTTGTGTGGGGGAAGGCTGGATTGGGAGTTTGGAATTGGCAGATGCAAACTATTATATAGAAAATGGATAAACAACAAGGTCCTGCTGTAGAGCACAGGGAACTACAATCAATATCCTGTGATAAACCATGATGGAAAAGAATATGAAAAAGAATATATATATATCTGAACCATTTTACTATACAGCAGAAATTAATACAACATTGTAAATCAACTATACTTCAATAAAATAAAATTTTAAAAAAGAGTGCAGACTCTTCAGCCAAAATACCTGGATTCAAATCTCACCTCTATTCTGACTAACCCTGTGACTTAGGGCAAGTTACTTAAGCACCCTGTTCCTTAGCGGTCTCAGGTATAAAATGGGCATAACAATAATAATGCTGTACGATTGTTATGAGGATTAAGTAAAGTCCCTGGCAAGAGTATATAATAAGTAATACAAGTTCTATATTATTTTTATTTATAACAGAGAGCTAAGCTAAGTTCTTCATGGTGAAGCTAAGCCCCTGTGTCCTCATTTGTCAAATGGGGCTAAGATGGAACTGATCCATTACACACACCTCACGGGCTGCTGTGACATGAGGTATGTTGAATGCCTAGCTTTGTAGCAGCAGGCCCTCGATAAATGTTAATTTCTTCCCCCGTGTGTTCCCTTTTCTTCTTGTGCGGTGACTGAAGCCCACATAGCAGGTGGTCTGAGTAGTTCTGCACGGTGTGCTTTATTTTCTAGATTTGTGTATAAGGGAGAAGAAGTGGAGTAAGGGAAGCAGACCAGCCACTAAAATGCAGGTGACTCAGGAACTGATCTCAGCAGCTTTGTAGTCAATGGGATGTCCTGGGCCTTCCGGACTTTGTAGAGATGGACTCTGAAGGTGGGAGAGTAATGTCACGTTTGTACAAGGAGCACAATGTGATACGTCTTTTCTTTCTTCAGAGGGCAGGCTACTACAAGAGGAGGCCTGATTTTCCAGGGGGTGGAAGAGATGTATTTCGGAAGCCTCACACTTGGGATGGAATCCTTTTAGGATGGGATCAACTTCCTGCCCTTTCAGATGTCACTGCCATCACCACACCAGAGATTTGTTCTTCCCAGGGAAATATTGGCAGGCAAGGCCTGTTTCCTTCTTATTTCCTACCTGATTCAAAAACGTGTTGCGGCAGGGTACAACTCAGGTTCTCAGTTTGTGCTTCACTCACCCTGGAAAAAGCTGACTTATAAAGAGCCAGCTTCTCAAGTATAAATCTGGTATCGAGCCTTCAAATATCCATAAGCAGATAGATAACAAATGGGGAAATAATTTAGTCATTTAAACTGGAACAAATTCCCCAAATATCTTCTTGTTATCACTTTGATGAATCAGACTCCAGAGTTATTAGGGGATACATCAAAGTAGCTAATTAAAAGTTTTTAAGATGATGAAAAGGGATTAATATTGAATAGGCTGGAGTGACAGAGGGAACTAAGGCCCTTGATGGGAAGAGCAGGAGAGAAAAACCTGGGTAAACTAAGAGATGATTGTGAATTGGACTCATTGCCCATAAAGATGTCGGAGGAAGGGAAGAAATAGCACCGTATAGTAAATTCTGCCTTAACCGAAGGATCTACAACTTATTGGAAACATTATATGTTACAAACAGGGGAGAACATACTCCCCCATCTGTGCTCTGTAATTGTGTCTTATTAGTTTAGCTTCACACAGCTCCCATCTCCTGATCAAACAAGCTAAGTTTGAAAATCAATGTCAATTGAGCATTTTATACTGGGCATCTATATTGACAGAATGCATTGCTCTTTCCAATCTGGCACACATGCTACCTGCCAGAAAGAAGGGACTGAGGTGGGAAGGCCTGAGTGGGTTCACACTTGTGTTTCTGTTTAGGTGTGGCCTGGTCCTGTGTATTTCAATAACCCACCCCATCTCCACTTTTAGAGGCCGGCATCCAATGTAAAAAAGCTCTTGGAACTTGGTGTTGTCCATGGTCCAAATCCTGGTCTTCCTATACCTTGCCCCCTGCTGCCTGACTTTTGTGTAAGGCTCCTGACTTCCTGCCCTTTCCCCCAGCCCTGAGCCCTAACGCAGAGGTTCATCAGTATTGCCGGGAACTTGTTAGAAATGAACATTCTCAGGGCCTAGAGACTCTAGGAAGTGGGGTCCAGCATGAAGAATCTGGGTGATTCTGACACATCACTTCTGGTGCTGACCTGGGTTTCCCAGCTGGGTTGACTGGCACTCTCCTCCTGGGTGTCCCCGGCTTCTGACTACACGTGAGGAGGGCTGGATCTCTAGCACTGAGTGGGGCATTTCGGATATGCCAATAAAAAATCTCCCTGTGAGGTTAGATACACTTCACACTGGTTATATATTTAGGTCAAGGGCTGTGGAGGTTGAAACTCCTCTCACATGGTGTAATGTTTGCAATTCTGATTCTCTTATTTTACAGAGATTAGAGGACCTTTGGGAGATGCCAGGCTGAAGTTAAGGCCAGAACAAGGCCCTGTCCATGGTTATGAAAGTTACAACACTGATCCTTCATGATGAAAGAAGGGCTTTTAGTTGTCTGCTGAACAGGAAAGGCACCAAGCAGTGCTCCTTGGGAAGCTGCATTAATGAGGGTTCTCCAGAGAAACAGAACAGTAGGAGACAGATATTGTCTGCATTTGCCACAACTGTGTTTATCCATTCCCTTGATGGACATTTGGTTGTTTCTAGTTTGCAGCTATGATGATTACGGGCGTTATGATGTGCATATCATTTCACGGACTTGGATTTTCACACCTCTTGGGAAAATTCTGGGAGAAGAATGCTTGGGACATAGGGTAAGTGTATGTTTAACTTTATAAGAAATGGCCAAACTGTCTTCCAAAGTGATGGTACCATTTTGCATTGCTACCGGTAACGTATGAAAATCCCATCTACTCTACCTCCTTACCAACATTTGGTACCGTCAGTCTTTTAACCTTCGGCCTTTTTTGTGGGCAAGAAGTGGGTAACTCATGGCTGTTTTTTGTTTTTGTTTTTTTTGCGGTACACGAACCTCTCACTGTTGTGGCCTCTCCTGTTGCGGAGCACAGGCTCCGGACGCACAGGTTCAGCGGCCATGGCTCACGGGCCCAGCCGCTCCGCGGCATGTGGGATCCTCCCAGACCGGGGCATGAACCTGTGTCCCCTGCATCGGCAGGCGGACTCTCAACAGCTACGCCACCAGGGAAGCCCTCTCATGGCTGTTTTAAAATTTCTCTGAGATAGACGATGTTGTAATCTTATTTATTGTGCTTGTTGGCCATTTGTATATTTTCTTTTGTGAAGTGATCAAATATTGTGCAGATTCTTTATTGGGTTGTCTGTCTTTGTACTATTGAGCTGTAAGAGTCTATATATACATATATCTGCATATGTATCTTCTCAGATATATGTTTTTTCATATATATATATTATATATATATAATATATGTATATATATTAGGAAAATATTTTTTCCTAATCTGTGACTTACCTTTTCATACCCTTAGTGGTTCTTGTTAAGGAACATAAGTTTTACATTTTGATGAAGTTGAATGATTCAGGTTTCTCATGGTTAGTGATTTTTGTGTTCTGTCCAGAAAACTTCTGCCTATCTCCAGGTTGTAAAGATATTCTCCTATTCTCCTCCTTGTCTCTTTAAAGTTCTGCTCTTTTGGGTCTATGAATCACCCTAAATTGATATATGTGTATGTGTGTAGGGTATGAGGTAGAGATCAAGCAGATGGTAGAATTTTAACTTAAATCTGGATCCTAGATTTTTGCTTAAAAAATATCTCCACAAAACGTAGGCTAGAAGAAAACACCCCAAACTCATAACAGCGGTTTCCTCTGAAAAGGCGTGGAGAGGGGAGAGATTGAAGGAGCATATAAAAGGGATATCAACTAGATCAGTAATGTGCTATATTTTTAAGAGGAAAGAAAAGGTCAGAAGCAATTATAGCAAGTTGGTGATGTTTTGTACAGTGAGTACACTGGTGTTTGTTGGAAAGGCATGCTCTTTTCCCCATCTAAAATTTTTTCGTATTAAAAAAGTACATTATAATATAGCAGTAAAGAAGTTACTTTGAATGATGAAGATTGGCAGTTTCATGTTAGACAATACAATTAAATGCAGTAGATATTGCCAAATCTCTCACTAAAGATCACAGAAAATTTCAAACTTGGAGAGGCTATGTGGTTGCTTCATTCTTTGTGAATGTCTGTCACACAGGAGGTGCTATCTGTCAAGATACCAAGAGAAACCATTTAATGTGAAGCTAAACATAATTCAATTAAGCAAAGAATCTATGGCTTCTTGTAAATATGAATAGTGTGAAACCTCAGAATTCTTTGATACATCTCAACATTATACTGAAATTCAAAACAATGTTGAATTTGTCATGACAAGTGGTATATATATAAAAAGCTGGGTGGTGTTCTGAGGTTCTGTCTAAAGAAATGCTGATGGCCAAAAGTGATTTAGGGTTTAGGACAGAAAGTGATTCTCCATACCAAATGTGGATACAGTTTAAACTCAAACTTTGCGCTAATGAAGAAGGAGCATATAATTGCATGCATCAGTGGTGTGCCGTGGTCAGTTAAAAATTAGTATGTGCTCCAGTGCAGTGTTTAAAGTGAGGTGTTTGGAATGGCAGAATCAGCATCATCTGAGAGCTCACTACAGATGCAGATCCACAGGTTTCACACCAGAACCACACAATCTCAACAGGTGTAGCCCAGGAATCCATGCTTTATGAAGCTCTCCTGGGAATTCTTTTTTGATCTTGGGAAATTACTGCTCTAGTAGAAATTTGACAATTTATTTTTAGACATACAACACCTGTGATGATTCATTTTCTGTATCAATTTGACTGGGCTAAGGGGTGCCCAGATAGCTGGTCAAAGCTTATTTCTGGGTGTGTCTGTGATGGTGTTTCTGGAAGAGGTGAGCATTTGAATTGGTACACTGAGTAAAGAAGCTCACCCTCACCAATGTGGGCATGATCCAACTCGCTACATGCCTTAATAGAACATCATCCATTCTGGCTGAGAGATGCTACCTGGGGCATCTCAAACAATTGATCCCCCTGGAAATCATCAGAGGAGGTCTGCACCCATCCATCCCTTCATTCAAATTTCCAGCCAATTGGATGTCTCACTGACTCGTTTCCCCTCCCCTGTCCTGCTCTCTTTGCTGCGGAGTTGCCCACACTCACTTCATCACACCAGCAGCCCAGGCCTCTGAGGTGTCAGTGGCTGGTCGCGCCAGGTGAGGGCTCTGCAATCCCTCCTGAATTCTAATATAAAGTAAATTGTTTCATTTACTCCTTCCACTGGAGAAGGGTCCAAGGACCGAGCTATCTTTAACCAAGATGTTTGATGAAAATATAAAACAATAATTAGAAAAGGAAAGGGCATACTGAGTAATAGCTGAGTTTCTCATGGTTCAGAAACTCCAAAGACCACAAGGGGTTTACAGGAACATTGCTCATTCTGTATTTCAATTGTCAAGGAAGGAAAGCTAAAGAGTTCCAGGACCCTGGCACATAGAAATCAGGCAGTGATAAAAAGGTTACAGAAGATTTAAACTGAACAAGCTTCCCTGAGCTCAGAGTGCCAGGGTTCCTCTCCTCGGGAACAGTTGCTTCCTTTCTCTATTTACCCCACGACACCCAATCAGCCTACAATCTGTGTGGCCGTGTTTCTATTACTCAATGTTGTCTTTGCAAGGAAGGTCTGTGGGGTGTTCCAATCAGAGGCTCTTATGAATTTTGATTTCTCCTTCAACTTCTAACTCCCAATTTACATCATGACCCTTGGCTATATGAATTTAAGACTAAGTGTTCATTCTATGAATTTAAGACCAAGCGGTGACCCCTGTGTCAAGTGCACTCCAAATTCTTCTGATCTGACTCCTCCTCCCATTCCAATCTTGAAAGTTTCCACGTCAGTGAAGGATACCAAACTAGAAACCAAATAAAAAATTGTCCGTCTTGGTCACGTGGCACTGCCCCGTCAGTGCATTTGGATGGGCGCAGGATGACATAACCATTGTTGCTAATTCACCCTCATTGAGCCCATGCTGACACAGACCCGTAGTTATGATGTAACTTGTAAAAAATGGTATGATATTGATCACCAGGTCAATGTTATGTTGCAAGCTTTTAAGGCCACCAACCACTGCTGGGAGAGGCAGTCCAAAGTGAAAAGACAGAGAAGAGGCAGTGGGTGTGTGCCACAGGAAACTTCCAGGGAGTCTTCCATCCATGGCACTTAATCCCTGAGCCATCTTCAGTGCCCCTCTCACTGAAGCTACAGGGAGCATTTGCTAAAGGACATTTACAGGCAGAGGAAGATCCCCCAGAGAACACCATGCGATTGGTATCCCAACAGTATCAAAGGAAAACATCTAGTTCAAGGTAGCCTACATTATTAGATTAACAAGCAATCACAGGTGGATCTTCCAAGGGGACCTGTGGGTCACATATACAGACAGAACAAAGAAAGAAGGGCAGTTAGACAGAATGGACACCCCCTACCCATATCTCCAAGAGGGCTTCTCTTGTTCTTAATGCATGGAGATGCATGGTTAACACTGGATCTGGAACACGACTTTGTATGTAGGAAGCAATTTGGGGTGTGCGTGTGTGTGTGTGTGTGTGCGCCTGCTCACGCAAGTACAAGTCAGTCAATAAACATCACTTGTGCTTCTACTTGTGGAAGGCACTAAACTCAGTATATAAAGAAGAGGAACACCTTCCTTTGCCTTCAAGGTGCCCATAATTGCTCTGCCCATTAATTGGAATCAGCGTTCTTCATTTACTTATCTTGTCTTTATAAAATCGCTTTTCTTTTTTTTTAACATCTTTATTGGAGTATAATTGCTTTACAATGTTGTGTCAGTTTCTGCTGTACAACAAAGTGAATCAGCTTAAAATTGCTTTTTGAATCCCTTCAGGTATTATTTAACAGTGTCAGATGAAATTCAGATATAGGCCCCATTCTCAGAAGGATTCTGTAGGCTACCAAATCTGTATTCAAGAGTAATGGCCAAGAATGTTGATTGGGTTTTGGGCCTCAAGGACTTCACTGATATGGACCTTTTCAGGTCCCTAATGGCACAAAGGGCAGTTTCCTTAGTAGCTGTCAGGGCTGCTGGTCTATTAGGTGGAAATCCTTGACCATCCAAGAGATCCTAACAGGTAGAAGCAGGGAATGGGGGAGTTTCACCTTGAAGGTGCTGGCATGTGAGATGTGCCTGGTTCCTCAAAGGTTAGCACTTTCTCTATGACGTGGTCATCTGATCTTTCCCCTGACCTTGTAGGGCTAGACAGAGCTCCTGAGCCTAATTCTCAGGATTAACTAGCCTCTCATAATCAGCAAAGGAACCTGCTGTGAGCAGCTTGGGATCGAAGGATTACTCCCCCTTGAACAATCAAGGGTGGGAGGGTGGGACTGGAATAAGATTAGCACATGCTGGAGACTCTACTATATACTGTTAAAGCCCAAGCATCTTGAGCTAGAATTGACAGATAAACCTATTCCAGATTCTAGATCTGTAATTGCCAGATAGGTTCCAGCAATCTCGACAAGCTCACATCTTTGGATACATTATCTTGACTAGTGTCCAAACTCCCAGATTTTGCTCAGTGTTTCTTCTAAGTAAGGAATGATGGTTACCTACAATGGCACTAATCGCTGAGCCATCTATTGGTTCAGTCTATCAAAGAATCTGGCTGTGGTGAGTGCATCAGAGCTGCCCAAGATGAGAACCTACCAGAGCGCAGAAATTCAGGAAGGAGGTTAGGGTGCCCTCCAATCTGATCAAATGAACAGAGAAGAACAAGTCCCCTCCGATGACAAGAATTCAATGTGGATAGAACTTGCCTCAATAGAGCATCTATAAAGAAAGAAGAAAAACTAACTTGATGCCATAGAAAATATACTGTAAAACAAAGGGGTCACTTCTGGGAAGACTCCAGGCAAGAATCTGTCTGTGAAACTAATTGTAAGACTAAGAATTATAATTTAAGAAATCATAGAATCTGCAGCAATCTGCATCTAGATCTCCCCCCCTAGTGTTTCATCAAGTCTCTGGAGTTCACATTCCACCCCAGATAATGATTTCTCAATCTACATTTCCAGCTCTCATCTCTCCCTTGGGCTCCATGTACATATATCTAACTGTGAACCCTGTTGGATGTCTAAATAGAACAGGAATCTAAAATTTAGCATGTCCCAAGTCGAGCTCTTCATTTCCACTTCCATGCTCTTTTTGGTCTCAGAAAATGTTACCATCCTCCTCCTAATGACACCTAAATCATATCCTATTGTTCACATAGCACCCAGTTAGCTTTGTTCTTTAGATTCTCTATCGATGTTAGTTTTATTTAAATTTAAATCAGATCTCCCACCCCATGATTATGCTCCTCCAAATAGCTTCTCATTGCAAGCAGAAGAAAATACACTTCTCTCCATTTGTGGCAAGTAGAATTCTAAGATAACTCCCAATGACCTGCGCCCTTCTATTATTCCCTCCCCTTTAGTGCAGGATATCACTCTTGTGACTAGGTTACTAACCAGTAGACTTTGAGTTAATCAAAGTCAATTAGACTGGGAGGGTCTGACCAAATCAGAGGATCCTTTAAAAGAAGGTGAAGTCAGTGAGACATGCTCCTGCTGGCCTGGCAGAAAGCAAGTGCCCATGCTGTGAAATGACTATGTGGTCCACATGGCAAGGAACTGTGGGCAGCCTCCAGGAGCTGAGAGTGGTCCCTGGCCCACAACTAGTGACAAAATAGGGACATCAATTCTGGAGCCACAAGGAACTGAATTCTGACAACAAAACAGAATGAGCCTGGCTGAGTTGAATTCCATATGAGCACTACAGTGCAGCTGACACCTTGTAAAGCCCTGAGCAGAGGATCCAGCTGAGCCTTGCCCAGACTCCTGAGCAATGGGAACTGGGAGACAATAAATTTGTACTGTTTTAAGACCTTAGTTTGGAGCAATCTATTATGTAGCAATAGAAAATAAATATAGTATGGTTCTCAAAGCCTTAAAGTATCTGGTTCTTCCTTGCCTCTCTGGCTTTGTCTGCTATTATTCTTCCTCCTCAGTCATCATGCAGTTATTAAAACATAATTTCATCACATGGTTAACCTTGGAGGGACAGTTAGAGGGCTTCTGGAGTGTTGAAATATTCCATTTCCTGATCTGGATACTGTTTGGTCAGGTGTTTAATTTATGAAAGTTCATTCAGCTATACATTCAGACTTGTGCTCTTTTATTTATGTCTGAGAGATTCAATATAAAGCTTACTTAAAATTACTTTTTTAGGACTTCCCTGGTGGCACAGTGGTTAAGAATCCACCTGCCAGTGCAGGGGACATGGGTTTGATCCCTGGTCCGGGAAGACCCCACATGCCGTGGAGCAACTAAGCCCGTGTGCCACAACTACTGAAGACCGCACGCCTACAGCCTGTGCTCTGCAACAAGAGAAGCCACTGCAATGAGAAGACCACACACTGCAATGAAGAGTATCCCCTGCTCACCACAACTAGAGAATGCCCGCAGGCAGCAACAAAGACCCGATGCAGCCAAAAATAAATAATAAATAAATAAATAAACACTTCTTTAGATTAATATTTAATGACGTGACAAAATGCTCATTTTTAATATTTAAGTGAAAAAAGTCCAAATAAAATCACCAGTTTTGGAAAGAATAGCAAATAAAACTTAAAAGTATATTAATAGTTTTATGAGGAATGCAAAAATTGTTTAATATTAGGAAATATAAAATTATTTATTACATATATTATATATGTACACACAATACACATATTATACATGTATTATATATAATATGTGTAACACATGAAATAACACATATTACAGACATTTCTCCCCACGTTTGCTATTTATTTTATGTTAATTAACATAAACATGCTATAGGTTAAAAAATGTGGATAGCTGATAGATTCTGGAAAGAGATTTGATAAAATGCAACATTCAATTCTGATTTTTAAACTTCTTAGCAAGCTAATAATGGAATGAATAGAATCCTTAAAATGACTGGGATTATCTAACTGAAACAACTAGCTAACATCCTATTGAATGTAGGAGTCTAGACATGATTCAGTTAAAATCAGGGATAATACAGGATACATTTTAGCTTCAAAGTAACTTAACATTACTCTAGAATTTCAAGCCAATATAGTGTAGGCATACTATCTACTTCCTCCCTCCCTCCTTTCCTTCCTCCCTTCCTATCCCTCCCTCCTTCCCTCCCTTCCTTCCTTCCTTCCTGTCCTTCAGCCATCAAAGATCTACAGTATTTAGAGAGCTATGTCTGAGCTGTGAGAGCAAACATAGCCAATGCCAAAGGCAGGCTTACAGGTAACTGAACTATTCTCTGACTCAGCTCTTATTGATTCATGAGGACTATTTATATATTAAAAACAATAAACTTCTGCTTTTATAGGATAGACATTTCCCCCTTTTTGCCATTTACCTTAATTTACGGTATTTTTATATACAAAAGTTTTAATTTGGTTTCAAAATCTATTACCAATTTTTTGTTTATTTATGCTTTCAAAATATTTATGCTGGGAGGACTCTGGGAAGATGGCAGAGTAGTAAGCACCAGGAATCTGTCTCCCCACCTAGAAAACATTTGCACTGGCAGAATTTGTCTGATGTGGGAACTCTTGATTTGAATGACAAATTATAGTTAATTTCAATTAATTTCAGCTCTTAGTACAGTAGCAGCTACCCATGATCTACCCCAGCCCCAGGGCAGGCAGCTATGCACATGTTCCTGGAGAAGCTGCACATAACTTGCTGGAGCCAGGGTGGGCAGAAAGGGCCTTGTCCTCCAAATATTGGGGATCTGTGCCCTGATCATGGATTTTTGCTTCTCTTCACAGAGGAGCAGACAAAGAGGCAGGCAGCCATTGTTTTTGCACTTAACCCTGTTGTCACAAGGTCCTCTTCCTCTGACTGAAGTAACTTCCAGGGGATTCAAAGGGCCATTGCTCTTCCCTCCCCCCACCTTCATTTTTCTCTTTTCCTCCTTTGGGAGCCAGATATTAAAGAACAGGACATTAAAACTAAACTGCATATACAGGGAAAATTAGAAAGTGACCATACATGCCCAGAGAAAGGTGCAGGCTCAGAAGAGACCTGAGAAAACCCAAGTTTACGCTTCAGGCTAACCCTTGGCACAGAGAGACCCTACAACAATAAAAAAATAAAAAACAATAAGAAAATCAGCAAACTCTGGGGAAGGAGGAGAATGGATTTCTAGAGTTACCACATTATTACATTCAAATGTCCCAGTTTCAACAAAAAAATCAAAAGGCATGAAAGAAACAGGAAAGTATGGGCCATTCAAAGAAAAAAAGTCAACAGAAATTGCCCCTGGAAATGACCTGATGGCAGATACAGTAGACAAATACTTTAAAGCAACCATCTTAAATGTGCTCAAAGAGCTAAAAAAAGATGTGAAGAAAGTCAAGAAAATGATGCATGAACAAAGTGAGAATATCAATAAAGAGATAGAAAACCTGAAAGGAAACCCCAAAGAAATTCTAAAGATGAAATGTACTATAACTGAAATGAAACATCCACTAGAGGGAGTCAAAGGCAGACTAGAGCAGACAGAAGAAAGATAGTGACCCTGAAGATAGGACAAAGGAAATTATCAAGTCTGAGGAACAGAAAAAAAACATTGAAGAAAAATGAACAGAGCCTAAGGGGCCTGAGGGACATCATCAAATGGACCAACATACACATTGTGGGAGTTCCAGAAGGAGAAGAGAGAGAAAAGGGAACAAAAAATATTTAAAGAAATAATGGCTGAACACTCTCCAAATTTGAAGAAATATATACATATCAAAGAAGCTTAATGAATTCCAGGTAAGATAAACTCCAAGAGACTCATACCAAGACACATTATAATCAAATTCTGAAAGGCAAAGACAAAGAGAGCATCTTGAAAGCAGCAAAAGAGAAGCAAATTATCAAATACAAACGTTCCTCAATAAGATTATCATCAGATTTCTCATCAGAAATTTTGGAGGCCAGAAAGTAGTGGGCTGATATAATTAAAGCACTAAAAGAAAAAAGAACCTGTTGACCAAGAATCCTATATCCTCAGAATACACAACAGCTGAGAGTGTTTGTTACCACTAGACCTGTCCTGCAAGAAATGCTCAAGGGAGTCCTACACATAAAATGAAAGGATACTAGACAGTAACTTAAAACTGTATGGAGAAATAAAGATTGCAATAAAAGTAACTGCATGGGTAATTATAAAAGCTGGTATTATTGTAACAGTGGTTGGTAACTGTAGTTTTTAAATTTCTACATGATTTAAGAGATAAATACATTTAAAGACAAAACCTCAATTATTAGTCTAAAAACTAATAGTGTTATTGTAATGTTAGTTTGTAACTCCAAATCCTGCTTTCCACATAATTTAAGATACTAATAAATTTGAAAGAATTATTAGTTTATGTTTTTTGTATACTCAATGTATAGAGATGTAATTCTGTGACATCAACACCTGAAAGGGATGGAGACAGAGCTGTAAAGGAGCAGAGTTTTGCACGTAATTGAAGATACGTTGGCATAAATTCAAATTAGAGTGTTATAAGTTCAGGATAGTAAATGTAATCCTTATGGTAACCACAAAGAAAATAGCTATAGCTATAGAATATGCACAAAAGGAAATGAGAAAGGAATTTAAACATTTTACTATTAAAAATCAATGAAACACAAAAGAAGGAATGGTAAAAGAAGGAAAAGTAATCAGAAAATGACGGAGAAAAGAAGCTACAAGGTATATGGAAAACCAATAGCAGAATGACAGAAGGAAGTCCCTCCTTGTCAGTAATTACTTTAAATGTAAATGAATTAAGCTGTCCAATAAAAAGACAGAGATAGACAGGATGGATAAAAACACATGATTCACCTTTGTGCTCTCTACAAGAGGCTCACTTAGATCCTACGACACAAATAGATTGAAAGTTAAAGGATGGTAATATTGATAGTAACCAAACAAGAGCAGAACTGGCTATACTAATATCATAAAAATAGACTTTAAATTTTTAAAGTTTACAAGAGACTTAGAAGGAAATTATATATTAATAAAAGGTTCACTACAGTAAGAGGGGATAAAAATTATTAACATTTATGCAACTAATGATAGACCATCAAAATATATGAAGCAAAAATGGACAGAAAGGGAGAAAGAGACAGTTCTACAATAATAGGTGAAGACTTGAATACCCCACTCACAATTATGGATAAAAGAATCATACAGAAGATAAGTAAGGAAACAGAGGACTAAAACAATACAATAAACCAACTAAATCCAACAGACATATACAGAACATTCCACCCCCAAACAGCAGTATACACATTCTTCTCAAGTGTACATGGAATTTTTCCAGAATAAACCATATATTAAGCCACAAATTAAGTATCGATAGATTTAAAAAGATAGATATCATACAAAGTGTCTTCTCTGGCCACAACAGGATGAAGTTAGAAAACAATAACAACAACAAAAAACTGGGAAATTAAAAAAAGTGCAGAAATTAAGCAACACACACAAACAAAACAATGGGTAACAGAAGAAATCACAAGGGAAATTAGAAAATACTTCAGCAATAAAAGAAAACAAAACCACAACATACCAAAACCTATGGAATAGAGTGAAAGTGGTGCTAAGTGGGTTATTTATAGTTATAAATGTTTACATTGAAAAATAAGGAAGGTCTCAAATCAACAACCTAAGTTTACAACTCAAAGAACTAGAAAAAGAAGAACAAACTAAATCCAAAGCTACCAGAAGGAAGGAAATAATAAAGATTAGAGCAGAGATAAATGAAATAGAGAATAGAAAAACAATAGAGAATATCAATGACACCAAAAGTTGGTTCTTTGAAAAGATCAACAAAATGGACAAATCTTTAGCTAGATGGACTAAGAAAAAAGGGAGAAGACTCAAATTACTAAACTCAGAAGTGAAATTCGGGACATTACTACCAATTCTACAGAAATAAAAAGCATTATAAAGGAGTGCTATGAACAATTGTTCACCCAAAATTTGGATAACCTAGATGGAATGCACAAATTCCTAGAAACCTAACAATTAGAATTAGTCTTAATTTGAGGAATATATACATATATGCATAGAAATAAAACTTTAAATTGGTAGAGTAAAACTGGATTTTTTTTCCTGGAGATTCCTCACCACTTGCACGTTTTTTTTCACTGAGTCCACTTCCTCTTGCTCTGCCAGTGGCGAGGGGATGGTGGTGGTACAATCTCCTTTTCCTTTGGAGGGATTACAGCCCCACCTATAGAGCTTCTAGTGCTTACTCCTTAAACACTGGTCAACCTCTGGCCTTGGGTTCTAATACTATTGTATTTGTCCTTCGGTGTTTCTTCATATAAAACATAAGAGACATTCAGTAGTTTTTGAATGTGAATTTGAAGTCAAGAGAGAGCAATTCGAGCTACTTTGCCACCATTTTAACCTCGGAATAATTTCACTCTTGTAACATATTGCATATATTTTAATATTTGTATGAGTAGTCCAATTGGTACCCCACTCTTTGAGTTATTATGAGTTATTTGAAGGAGAAAATGTAATCTTGTAATACAGTTGGAAAATGTCATAGAAAAGTAAGTGAGTGAGTCTGATGGCTGCTCTCATAGTGTCTTGGGGATGGGGAGGGCCTCAGTTTTGCTGACCAGACCCCTGAGGTTCCCTCATATTGCCAAAACCAGGTCTCCAAACCCAGATGACCATTGATTAATGAACTGCAGGCAATAGCCAAGGGCAGTAGTTACCTCTGGCGAGGGAAGGTGGGGCAAGGAATGGGCATAGGCTTTACCTGGATCTATAATATTTTATTTCTTAAAAAAATAAAGAGTGCTCTAAAGCAAATATAGCAAAATGTTAACATCCGTTAATCTGAGTTGTTTGCTAATTATTTTTTCATACTTGTCCGTATATTTGAAATGATTCATAATTAAAGATTAATTTTTAAGAAAAAAGGCTAAAAAGAAAGACTATTATTGGCTGCCTTTGAAAAGAAGGATTTTTCCCCTCTTTCCTAATTTTCTACATTTTCCAAAAATTTTATATTGAGTCCTTGTTATTTTTATAATTAGGAAAACATAAATTCCAAAAAAATTACTTTTATAATTAAGAAAAACTTAAGTCATGTAACTAATCAACTGAGATAAACAGGAATGTACTGAGAAGGAACATGGATCAAGAATGATGCTGATAAAATAGCAAATGAAAAAGGAAATGACAAAGCATAAAATGTGGCTAAATCCCATGAAACTGTATTTTACTTATTCTGAATTAATTAGTGGACAATGGGGTTGGACCCTGCACAACCTGTGAGGAAAGACTTTGCTTATTAGTACCAGGTGGCATTCTATTCTTGATTCTTACTATATCCTGTAGTCCAACCACACATTTCCTTGAGGCAGGGGATATGTTTCCTACAAGTTTGGTTTCTTTATCCATTCCAGGGATTTCTGGGCCCTAGACTGGCTTCTGAAAACCCACACCTGTAAAAGAATGATTCAGCACAAAAGGTGAGCAAAATTGCAGGGAGATTCTCAATCTACTTAAGAGAACAAACTCTTTTAATAGCTGTTAGCTCATTAAGTGTTGAAATGTAAATATTGTAGCTAATTAAATACAGCTTTATTTATTCATTTTAGCAAGATCCAGTGGAACTTCAGTTACAGAATAAATTTTTAATGACTAAAAGAGCTTTTCAAAAAACTATGTATTTGCTAACACTGACTGACCTCTTTTTTTAAATCACTGTGAATTATCATAAAGCCTCATTTCCCTGGTATGTATGGCCTGTAGGACTCTCTTCTTTTATATATATATATATTTATTTATTTATATTTTATTTATTTATTTTTGGCTGTGTTGGGTCTTTGTTGCTATGCGGGCTTTCTCTAGTGGGCTTTCTCTAGTTGCTGCGAGTGCGGGCTACTCTTGGTTGCAGTGCACAGGCTTCTCATTGCAGTGGCTTCTCTTGTTTTGGAGCACAGGCTCTAGGGTGCACCGGCTTCAATAGTTGTGGCTCGTGAGCTCCAGAGCACAGGCTCAGTAGTTGTGGCGCACGGGCTTAGGTGCTGCACGGCATGTGGGATCTTCCTGGACCAAGGATCGAACCCATGTCCCCTGCATTGGCAGGTGGATTCTTAACCACTGTGCCACCAGGGAAGTCCCCTGTAGGACTCTCTTAAACAAAAATGGGGCACTTCCAGTTTGCCCCCTACTCCAGGTCTGCAGTTACATAGCTGAATGTGGCTGGAGAAAAACACCCACCAGGTTGCCTGGACTCACTGGAAATTCACCAGCCCCATCCTCAAGAAAGTCCTTGTTGGAGAGCAATAATATTTCCCTGTCCACGCTCTCCTACTTCCCTAACAACGGATCACACCTTCTCCTCCCCTGCCCTCACTCCCCTTCCTCACACCCATTCCTCCCTCCTTCTCTACTGATGACTTGCACCTTCTACTTTACTAAAAAGCATTAAAGTGCTAGCAGACTAGCACTTTCCCCACATCCCACCACCCCCTCCCATTCCCTTGCGCCTGCACCAGTACACCTGGCCCTCCCTTCTGTGCCCCTGCCAGGGTACCTTTACTTGTGCATTGCAGCTCAGCCCCGCTCATTTCTCCACAAGTCTCCCCTCTGTCCCACATCATCAATAATCCTCTCCACTGGATCTTTCCCATCAGCATACAAATGAGCTATTATTTTTCTTATATTACAAGAACAAAAACTAAAACCAAAACCTGTCTTGACCCCATTTCCCTTCGAGCTACCACTCTATTTCTTGTCTTAGCAAAACTCCTCCAAGGAGATGATGATGCTGACGACCTCTCAAGTCTCATCCCCCATTTGCTCAAGGACCCATCCCACCATGCCACCCCAATCTCCTTGTCAAGGTCACTGATGACCTCCACGTTGCTAAATCCAATGGTTCATTTTTTACTTTATCTATCAGTAAGGTGACAATATATTATAATGTCTTGTGATGTGAATATTGAGAATGAAGAGGGACACTATTAATAATTGTGACAGGATAACAGGTGGACTCCGGACTGTGTCCAGCAAATCAGGAAGGAGGTATGATTATCTCTGTCACCTTGAAATCCTTTCTTCTTTTGTTTTCCAGGACACCACATTCCTGGACCCCCTCCTTCTCTACCTCCTTTGCTGGTCCCTCCCTATTGTTCAGACCTCATCATGTTCAAGTGCCCAGGTGGGTTCTTGGAACTCACCTACCCTTGCTTGCTGGGTGACCTCATCCACTCTCATGGCCAAGACACAGGTGATTATCAGAGATGTACCTTCCCTCTGCACTCCGGATTCATGAATCCCATCATCTCCTCCTCTTCTCCACTTTGATGTCTAACAGGCATTCCCATCTTAATAAGCCCTACATTGGACTTGTGATTGTTCTCACCAAGTCTGCTGGTTTCATTCTTGCACATCTCAGTAAAGGGCAAGTCCATCCTGCCAGTTGCTCAGACCCCAGTCTTTAACTCCGGGTGGCTCAGCCCTGATTCTGCTCCCTTACATCCAGAAAATCCTCTTGTCTCTACTTTCAAAGCACATCCAGAATCTAACCATCTTCCCCCTTCACTGCTTTCATGCTGGTCCAAGTCACCATCATCCTTTATTTAGACCACTGTTAAATCTCCTAACTGGTCCCTGCTTCAGACCTTGTTCTCTTTCAGTCTGTGTGCTGTGCACCGCACAACAGCACGATGGCTCTCCATCCCTCCCCGTGGCAGTAAGGTGGCACTCCTCACCTTAAGTCTCTGACTTCATCCCGCCACCTCCTCCACTCACATGGGACTCCCTCTTGTTCTTGGACCACCCAGGCTTAGCTCCTCCTCAGGGCATTTGTGCTTTCTGTCCCCTCTCCCAGAATGCTCTTCCCTCTGATTTCCCATGATTTGCTCTCCTCTCTTTTATGTCCTTCCTCCAATGGCACCATCTTAGAGACATTCTCAGGTCTATTTAAATGACAACTGCCCTGGTTCCCTGCGTGGCCTGTCATCCTGTCCTGCGTTACTGTCCACCAGAATATATTTCATCATATACCATAGTCTAGATCAGCACTGTCCAATAGAACTTCCTGCAATTAGACAATTTTCATTAATTCTATAATTTACTTATACTTTACTGTAGTTTACTTATCTCCCCACTAGTTTGTTCAAAGTTTGACTGCCTATAAATATGATCTTCATGACAATAATATCCATAACTTTCTTGCCCCCTCCACTAGAATGTAAGCTCCATGAGGGCACATCTCTTCTGTGCCCTACACAGAATGGGTATTCAATAAATATTTGCTGAATGAATGATCTTTACCTCAAGTTTATCATTTTAAGTGCCAAAGTTTGTTTTTATTTTAAACATTTTTAGAAATTGTTCTAAGATCTGCTGAGTATGTCCTTTTCTTAATTTAACCAGAATATATGGTTTCCCTGCAATTTCTATGTCACTTTTCTGTACAGAAATCGTGATGCTGCAATAAATTGTGTCCTCAGAGACCATTGATGTCATCCTTTCATTAACTGCACCAGATTGCTGAGTTTTTATAGTCTTTCTACTAAATGACTGTTTATCAGTAAGTTTTTCCTGCTGCTGTCTCTAATATGTGCCTTATTTCTTTTTCAACAGAAATAACTGGAAAAAAAAAGGCTTGAGGGTGCTTCTCTTCTTCCACAGGGTTAAATGCATAAGATTTGTGACTTTTGCTGTGGCTACATTCACAGGTCGTTCCAAGAGGTTGGTTGCCTGCAAAAACAGCTCTCATGAAAATAATATCTATAATAACAAAGAAGTTCATTTCTGGTTCCCTTTGATAGATTGGAAAACAAAAATCAAAGGATTGAAACCTAAGGCCATTGAGTGAGAATTAAGACCCAAGTGTTTTCCTCTAAGTTCAAAGTTCTCTTATTGAATCCAGTTCTTCTCAAAAGTGCAGTTCAATCTGCTAAAAATCACTTGCACCGGCCTCCCCACTAAACCTGCTGGATCTGATCTTGGGGGTGGGACCCAGAAATCTATAGATTTGATGCATCGCAGACTTTGAGGTCCTCTGTGTTAAGTTTACTTTCTGATTAGAAGCATAAGCTACACTGAGTTTTTATTCTATAGGGGAAAGAATGATACTCTTTTTATGAGCTTGCTACAGATAAACTTGTAACAACTACTCTACTGCAAACCAAATGAGGATTTTAAGTGCTGATATACACGTTCAACTGATCTGCCTGTACTGTACAGTAAATAGAGAGGTGATCAATAGAAAATGTGTTTCAATGACAGATTACAGGTCAGGAAATATTTCTAGATTCTCTCAGCGCCTCCTGGGGAATACAGAGATCCATTTATCAAGAATGAAGACCTAAGAGGATATCGTTGCCGTCAAGACTAATAACAGGGATTTGAAAGGTGATTCTTCCTTGAGATAAACAAGGTCATGTACGGCAGAAGCAAGTGCTTGTGCACTGCAGCTAAGTTCACATTCTCCGACTTGGTTTCCAGAGCAGGTGATGACTTTGTGACTGAAAGCCTCGGTGGATACGTGAACTGGGACTGCCTTGAGTCTGGGTGTTATTTGTGTATAGTCGCCAGTCACTGCAGCCACCAGGTCTGGAGGACGAGAGAACAACTCTCTTTTTCTCTGATTTCTAACAAGAAGAGTTCCTGGCAATGCTTTTGGTTTTTACCATGATTTCTGAGATTGAGTGGTGAAAGGTAAGTCTAGAGGAGACCAGGGTTCATTGGGGAGTCCAAGTAGATGAAGGCTCAGAGTGGGGACCCAAGAGTCAAGTCAAGCAAGGCAGAGCACACATTCAGGAGAGCTGTATGTGTTTGGGGTGGGGTGGAGGGATTGGTAATATGAGGAGGTGGAGGGGATGAAATCAGAGATGTAAGGTGGGGAGTACCATCTTACTGCCACAGGGAGGACGTCCCTTTTTGTTTGGAGAGGGATGGAGAGCCATCCTGCCATCGTGCGGTGCACAGACTGAGAGAGGGCAAGGACTGAAGCAGGGACCAGTTAGGAGATTTAATGGTAGTCTAAATAAGGGATGATGGTGACTTGGACCAGCATGGTAGCAATGAGGTGGGAAGATGGTTAGATTCTGGATGTGCTTTGAAAGTAGAGACAGGAGGATTTTCTGGATGTAAGGTGTAAGGGAGTGGGATCAGGGCTAAGCCAACTGGAATTAAGGCTTGGGTCTGAGCAACTGGCAAGGATGGACTTGCCATTTACTAAGGGCACCAGCTGCGTTAGCAGACATGCAAATGCAAGGAGCAATGCAGGAGTCTGGAGTTCCACCAGAACTGGGACAAACCAACCCAAAGGGTGGGCCATGTCAAAGCCGGCCACCGCGTCTCAGTTTACAGGGAAACCTGGATTCCCAGGCAGGAACTGCAGTCAACAAAGGCTCCGGGTGCAGAGCGGTAAATCATTTGGCGGACTGAGGAAACGTGGTAGAAAGTCAACTGAGGGAGTGCTGGATTGTGGTATAATGAAGCCAGTTATGGAGGGTCAGGGTCACAGGGTACAGTCCCCAAGTACAAGCCAATGGTGGGAGGTCACAGCAGGAAACCAAGCACTGGGACACTGACACTGCGAAGAGAGGAGGAAGAGCATGCCCCACTCCTCTGCTCAGCCACTGAGTGAGTAACTGCCGCCAGGGGCACTCGGAGGATGATCTGGACAATGGGTCAGTAAGGAGCTCCCGTCTTGCTTTGGAAGAAGAGAAAGGGGTGGGCTAAGGGAGCCCACATAGGTTCTCAATACACAGGACAGGCTCAACTTCCAGTAACGCCATAGGTTTCTGTCCCTGGGAGGCTCTGCAGGGAGAATGTGGTCTGTTGGCACTTTCGTCATTCCCTCCTCAGTCCACTGTGGTGAGGACAACGTCATGCCCATGGACCATGGTCAGTAGGAAACGTGCACCTGACTGTGAGCACAGGCTCAAGGCCAACAGTCAAAAGGAAACCTCCACCCCCATCCCCACAGGAACCTATTTATCAGATGAGAAGTTGGGGCTGTTTGGCCAAGAAACCATACAAATGACTCCCTCTGCTTCATGGTATGTTAATTCTTGGCAGTTATCAAGGAAAAAGAAAAGTCTTTTAATGAAAGAATCCACAACTGAGAGTATGGAGCTAACATTTCAGAATTCCTTGCAATTCGTATACCAATAACTCTGTGAAGTAGATATACTGCTCTCTGTTTAGTAAGGGGAAGCATGTGACCTAGAGAGAGGAAACAAGTAACCAAAATGAATCCATATAAAATGTTTAGAAAAACATAGTAAGAATTCCATAAAGTCTAGCCATTTTTACTACCCAAAGCTGCCCAGTTTGCAAGTAGCAGAAGCAAGATCTGGCCCTCTACACAATTACTGTCCCCAATTATTCTTTTTTATTTGTAGTTTTGCTTAGTTGAGCTGGCCAAAAAGGAAACAGCTCCAAGAGTCAGGTGTCCTTGCCTTTGTGTTTCAGCTTATCAGACTCATGTTGTTTTCCTGCCAGCCTCTTAGCTTCAGATAATTTACCCAAGTAAGCAATTAGAATTCTTTTTTTTTAAAGTAAAATTAATCAGACAGGAAAATTGATTGAGACAGTAATTGTGTTTCATTCTTGCTACAGAAGGACACTCAAAAGAATGAGAACAACACACTAAACAGAAAAAAACCATCGGAACATATCAATAGATGCTGAAAAGACATTTGATAAAAATCAACAGCCATTTCTAATAAAAATCCTGATTAAAATCAGACTATAAGGAAACCACTTAAATGTATTAACCACTTAAATGTATTAATGACCTGCAGAGTCCAATAGTAAATATTATTCTAAGTGTTGAAACAGTAAAGCCATTTCAAATTAAATCAGAAACTAGACAGGTACATTTGCTTTTACTATTATTTTTCAACACTGCTTTGGAGGTCCTAGTAAATGCAGCACAACAAAATCAAGAAAATATATACACAGGAAAAAAAGAAATATAATCATCTTTTAGTTGACAATGGCATTGCTGGAAATTACAAACTACTGGAATTAACAAGAGATTTTAATAGAGTGACTATGTATAAGATAAATATTTAGTTATCCTATAGTTTTCTTTCTAGTTTAGAAATGGACATGGGAACAGTAGTTAGCCCAACATAGTTATCTCAAACTGTAATTATTTATGAATAAATTTGACAAGAAAGTCAGGGGACCGTTATGAATAAAAACAATAAAATTTAATTGCTGACAAGTGAAAAGACATTTTATTTTCTCAAATATAAACACTCAGTGTCACAAAAATGCCAATTATCCCAACATTAATATACAATTGACTGCAATTTCCTACTGGAACCACAGGTTAAGAATTTGCCTGCCAATGCAGGGGACATGGGTTCGATCCTTGGTCCATGAAGATCCCACATGCTGCGGAGTAACTAAGCCACTGTGCCACAACTACTGAGCCCACGTGCCACAACTACTGAAGCCTGCATGCCTAGAGCCCGTGCTCCGCAACAAGAGAAGCCGCCGCAATAAGAAGCCCATGCACCGCAATAAAGAGTAGCCCCCTGCTTGCTGCAACTAGAGAAAACCTGCAAGCAGCAACAAAAACCCAATGCAGCCAGAGATAAATAAATAAATACGTTTATAAAAAAAAAAACCAGATGGCTGGGCCCCCCCTCAGAGTTTTTGATCCAGTAGGTCTGAGTGGGGCCCAAAAATCTGTATTTGTAGCAAGTTCCCAGATGCTGCTGCTGTTGCTGGGTTAGGGAATATTCTTTGAGAACCATTACTGCAACAAGTCAAAGTAATATTAGGAAACTTTGAAATAAAATAAACAAACCAGTAGAATAGACTAGAGAAGCCAGAAACTAGCCTAATACATATGAGTATTTAATAAATGACAAAGGATATCCATGAAGTGTGACTGAGTAAAAGTATCACTATTATGTATGAAAGTTTGTATAGTGTGGTCTCAAAGAAAATACAATACTGTGTGTGTGTGTATAAATGTATATATTATGTATATACACAGTTAACACGGGTTGAAGGAAATGAAGATGGGAAAGAAGAGGAGGAGTAGGGGGGGCCCAGCCAAAAGGAAAAGAAAAAAAAGGAGCATTAAAAAATTACCACCAGGGGCTTCCCTGGTGGCGCAGTGGTTGGGAGTCCGCCTGCCGATGCAGGGGACACGGGTTCGTGCCCCGGTCTGGGAGGATCCCACATGCCGCGGAGCGGCTGGGCCCGTGAGCCATGGCTGTTGAGCCTGTGCGTCCGGAGCCTGTGCTCCGCAACGGGAGAGGCCACAACAGTGAGAGGCCCATGTAACGCAAAAAAGAAAAAAAAAAAAAAAAAAATTACCACCATATAGGATATTATCACATTAATGCATTTACGTATAGTTACACATGGACACGATTAATGGTGTGTTTATGACTATGGAGTTTGAGCTGTGATCCAAAGACAATAGAAACTACATTCCAAAGTGAGATTCCAGGCACTCCCATTTACCATTCACTCCACAAATAAATACTAAATGGCTATGATGTATGAGGCTCTGATCTAGACAGCAAACAAAATAAAGCCCTCTCTCATGGAGCTCACTTTCTAGTGAATCTGTGCCTTGAAGGATTTATCAAAAAGAAGGTGAAGGAAGCTTGTT
This sequence comes from Mesoplodon bidens, assembly GCF_964165515.1. Lineage (NCBI taxonomy): Eukaryota > Metazoa > Chordata > Mammalia > Artiodactyla > Ziphiidae > Mesoplodon > Mesoplodon bidens. Next base: position 42,223,367 of record NC_138171.1, read on the forward strand.
ACTGGGCCCACATCACAGGGGTTGGCACTATTGGGGAGAGGATGTTCAGGGAGAATCGTACCCCCCTGGAAAGTGGGGGGGACACCTGTCCTTCCTCTCAAGTCTTGAGATGGGTCTCCAGGGGGGTTCCTGCAGCTCAGGGGCAGAGTGGACTGAGGTCTGACTTCTGTCCGGGAAATCTAGAAGGCTTGCTAGGTGGCAGAGGACAGTCGAGGGAAGGAAAGGGGGCTGTGTTGGGTATTCTCCACTCCCAGAAGTTTGGAAACATGTAGAGTGATCACATAATTTTTTCATCCAAAATGGGACATTTTCGAGCATGAAAATATTATGTTCAGAAAACAGGCATTAACAGGATGGTCCTGGGCAAACTGAATGTACGGTCCTTGTAGGCACAGGATGAGTTTCTCATGGACCAGATGGGCCATATAAGACAGAGTTGGTATGGGGCTGTCCAGAGGGCCACTGTAAAATAATAGAATACATATACATATACAGATAGATAGATGATAGATAGATAGATAGATAGATAAATATTTGACCTTGGGTCCTGGCACTGAACTCCTGGAACTCATGTAATTTCCAAAGTGATAAGAACACTAAAAGCATATCTTATTCTAATATTTGGTCTTTGATCCTGGTTCTTGACACAGAGCTCCAAAATCCCTTGGAATGTCCTGTGTGATAGGACTGTCTTTTGTTCTATGAGGTGACTCTTGGTGGGCTCCTGGTTAGCTTTGGAATGGGGGCTGGTCACCAGAAAGACCAAGACATCAAAACTCAATGACATATCAACTCAGAGCTGTTAGGATGACTATTATCAAAAATATAAGAGGGGCTTCCCTGGTGGCGCAGTGGTTGAGAGTCCGCCTGCCAATGCAGGGGACACGGGTTCGTGCCCCGGTCCGGGAAGATCCCACATGCCATGGCCACTGAGCCTGCGCTCCGGAGCCTGCATGTCCAGAGCCTGTGCTCTGCAACGGGAGAGGCCACAACAGTGAGAGGCCTGTGTACTGCAAAAAAAAAAAAAAGAGAGATAACAAGTGTTGGTGAGGATGTGGAGAAAAGAACACTCCCTTGTGCACTACTGGTGGGAATGTTAATTGGTGCACCTACTATAGAAAACAGTATAGAGGTTCCACAAGAAATTAAAAACAGAACTATACATGATTCAGCAATCCCACTTTTGGGTACATATCAGAAGAAAATAAAATCACTATCTTGTAGAGATATCTGTACTTACAAGTTCATTGTGGCATTATTCTCAGTAGCCAAGATATGGAAACAACCTAAGTGTCCATTAACTGAAGAATGGATAAAGAATATGTGGTATATGTATATAATGGAATATTATTAAGCCCTTAAAAAGAAGGGAATTCTGCCATTTGTGACATCATGGATGAAACTGGAGAGCAATATGCTAAGTGAAATAAGCCAGATAGAGAAAAACAAATACCGTATGGTATCCTTTATATGTGGAATCCAAAAAAAAAAAGTTGACCTCATAGAAACAGAGAGTAAAATGGTGGTGGCTGAGGGGTGAGGGAGATGGGGAGAGACTGGTAAAAGGGTAAAAACTTTCAGGTACAAGATGAATAAGGCCTGAGAATCTAATGTGTAACATGGTGACTACAGTTGGTAACACTGTATTACATAATTGAAATTTGCTAAGAGAGTAGAACTTAAGTGTTCTCATACACACACACACACACAAAGGTAAATAAGTGAGGTGATGGACGTATTAACACATGGTGAGAATTCTTTCACCATGGGTATATATATCAAATCATGTTTAACTATATTACAATTTTATCACATATACCCCAATAAAGCTGAACAAATGAAAGTGATGAAGAAAATATTATTAATGAAAAATTTTTAAAAAGACCAAGCCATAATTAGAAGCTTAGAATTTTCAGCCCTTACCCCCATCCTCCAGGAAAGGGAGAGAGGTTGGAAACTGAGTTAATGATCAGTCATGCCTATGTGATGAAACCTCTGTAAAAGCCCCAAAAGTATGGGGTGTAGAGAGCTTCCAGGTCAGTGAACACATCTATGTACTGGGAGGCTGGCAAAACTCCGTGGGGACAGAAGCTCCTGTGCACAGGACCCTTCCAAACCTACCCTATGCATATCTTCATCTGGCTGTTCATTTGTATCCCTTAAAATATCCTTTGTAATAAATTGGCAATTTGTAAACTGTTTCCTGACCTATGAGCCACTTTAGCAAATTATTGAACCTGAGGAGGGGGTTGCAGAAACCCTGATTTATAGCTGGTTGATCAGAAGTACAGGTGACAAGCTGAGTCTTGCGATTGGCTTCTAAAATGGGGGCAGTCATGTGGGATGGAGCCCTTAACCTGTGGGATCTAATGCTGTCCCCAGGCAGTTCATGTCAGAATTGCTTGGTGTGGAAAACCTACAATTCTGGTGTCTGAAGTGTGAGTATGAGGGTGAAGGAGAAAATGAAGGTGAGTGAAGGAGAAAGAGGGACAGCCATTGAGAGGGGACAAATGACCTCACTGCAGAGAAGCTAAAAGTACCACGAATCCCTAGGGGCTGGGAAAGAGGAAAGTGACCAGCTGGGGTGTAGATGGGTTTGACCTGACATGGAACCTCCAGGGGAGAGGTCCTAAGCCATTGAGGACAGGGTGCGGAGGAATGGAAGGGATTGTGGCCAGCGCTTTCCTTGTCCACTAAGCACTGGGGAGCCTGTTGGGCTCCCAGGCCTAATTCTCTGCCCTTAGAGCCTCCCTCCTGCCATGCAAAGCCCAAACCCCTCCCCTATACACCCACCAAGGGCCCTACATCTACACTTGGAGACCCCCTCTGAGAGCCCCTCCAACCGCACTGGGCCTAAACCCCACCCACACACCCTCACCCAGGGCCTTACCTCCAAACTCTGGAACTCCACACTTTGGAGGCCTCCCTTTGGACGTGCTGCCTCTGTGCTGGTCCTAAGCAGAGGCTCTGCCCCATACGTGAAAGTCGCCCCACCCCCAAGGCCTTTTCTGCCTACGTGGGTCCTGAGCCTAGGCCCCGCCCCACACGCAAACATCACTTCCCTAGCCTAGGTCCCACCCCACCCTAAACCCCACCCCTGCCTAAGTTCCACCCGCTCCTAAACTCCACCCCCCATAGTCAAGGCTTTTTTTTTCTTTTCTTTTTCCTCTTTTAGATTGGAATTCTGTTTTACCTTGCTGTTGATTCATTGTTGTTGATTCATTTATATTTTTATTTTTCTAATCTTTTAGTTTTCTAATTTTATTTTATTCTTTATACTTTTTTATATTTCTGCTCCTTTTGGTTTGTTCTCCCCCACCCTTTTCTTTTCTTTCTTTCTTTTTTCTGTTGTGGTTTTGTTTTACCTTGTTGCAGTTGTTTCAATTATATATTTATTTTTCCTAATATACTTTTTATCTTTCTAATTTTATTTTGTGTTTTATTCTTTGTTATTGTACTGCTCCTTTCTTTCTTTTTCTTTTTTCTTTTCTTTTTTTTTTTTGGCCACACCACGCGGCTTGCAGGATCTTCGTTCCCATGCCAGAGGCAGAGACGGAGCTCCAAGTCCCAACCACTGGACTAACAGAGAACCTCAGACCCCAGGGAATATTAATCAGAGTGAGGCCTCTCAGAGGTCCTCATCTCACTACCAAGACCCGGATCGAACAAACTGCCTGCAAACTCCAGTGCTGGACACCTCAGGCCAAACAACCAGTAAGACAGGAATACAGCCCCACCCATAAAAGAAAAAAAATGTTACAAACGAAGGAGCAAGGTAAAAACCTACAAGACCAAATAAATGAAGATGAAATAGTCAACCTACCTGAAAAAGAATTCAGAGTAATGATAATAAAGATGATCTAAAATCTCAGAAACAGAATGGAGAAACTACAAGAAACATTTAACAAGGATCTACAAGAACTAAAGAGCAAACAAACAGCGATGAACGAGACAATAACTGAAATTAAAAATACTCTAGAAGGAATCAATAGCAGAATAACTGAGGCAGAAGAACGGACAAGTGACCTGGAAGATAAAAATGGTGGAAATAACTGCCAGGGAGAAGAATAAAGAAAAAAGAATGAAAGGGATTGAGAACAGTCTCAGAGACCTCTGGGACAACATTAAACACACAAGAAGAGAAAAAGAAAGTGACTGAGAAAATATTTGAAGAGATTATAGTTGAAAATTTCCCTAACATGGGAAAGGAAATAGTCAATCAAGTCCAGGAAGCACAGAGTCCCATACAGGATAAACCCAAAGAGAAACATGCCGAGACTCATTAATCAAACTATTAAAACGTAAATACAAAGAAAAAATATTAAAAGCAGCAAGGGAAAAGCAACAAAAACATACAAGGGAATCCCCATAAGGTTAACAGTTGATCTTTCAACAGAAACTCTGCAAGCCAGAAGGGAGTGGCAGGACATATTTAAAGTGATGAAAAGGAAAAAACTACAACCAAGATTACTCTATCCAGCAAGGATCTCATTCACATTCGATAGAGAAATCAAAAGCTTACAGACAAGCAAAAGCTACCAGAATTTGGCACCACCAAACCAGCTTTACAACAAATGCTAAAGGAACTTCTCTAAGTGGGAAACACAAGAGAAGAAAAAGACCCACAAAAACAAACCCAAATCAATTAAGAAATTGGTAATAGGAACATACATATCGACAATTGTCTTGAATGTAAATGAATTAAATGCTGCAACCAAAAGACACAGACTGGCTGAATGGATACAAAAACAAGACCTTTATATATGCTGTCTACAAGAAACCCACTTCAGACCTAGGGACACATACAGACTGAAAGTGAGGGGATGGGAAAAGATATTCCATGCAAATAGGAATCACAAGAAAGCTGGGGTAGCAATACTCATATCAGATAAAATAGACTTTAAAATAAAGACTGTTACAAGAGATAAGGAAGGACACTAGATAATGATCAAGGGATCAATCCAAGAAGAAAACATAACAATTACAAATATTTATGCACCCAACATAGGAGCACCTGAATACATAAGGCAAATTCTAACAGCCATAAAAGGAGAAATTGACAGTAACACAATAATAGTAGGGGACTTTAACACCGCACTTACACCAATAGACAGACCATCCAGACAGAAAATAAATAAGGAAACACAAGCTTTAAATGACACAATTGACTAGACAGACTTAACTGATATTTTTAGGACATTCCACCTGAAAGCGGAAGAATACACTTTCTTCTCAAGTGCACATGGAACGTTCTCCAGAATAGATCACATCTTGGGTCACAAATCAAGCTATGGAAAATTTAAGAAAATTGAAATTGTATCAAGCATCTTTTCCGAGCTCAATGCTATGAGATTAGAAATCAATACAGGAAAAAAACAGTGAAAAAACACAAAAACATGGAGGCTAAACAGTGCACCGCTAAATTACCAAGAGATCACTGAAGACATCAAAGAGGAAATCAAAAAATACCTAGAAACAAATGACAACAAAAACACAATGATCCAGAACATATGGGATGCAGCAAAAGCAGTTCTAAGAGGGAAGTTCATAGCAATTCAGGCTCACCTCAAGAAACAAGAAAAATCTCAAATAAACAATCTAACCTTACACCTAAAGGAACTAGAAAAAGATGAACAAAGAAAACCCAAAATTAATAGAAGGAAAGAAATCATAAAGATCAGAGCAGAAATAAATGAAATCGAAACAAAGAAAACAATAGCAAAGATCAATAAAACTAAAACCTGGTTCTTTGAGACGATAAATAAAACTGATAAACCTTTAGCCAGACTTATCAAGAAAAAAAGGGAGAGGTCTCAAATCAATAAAACTAAAAATGAAAAAGGACAGATTAGAACTGACACTGCAGAAATACAAAGGATCATAAGAGACTACTACAAGCAACTCTATGCCAATAAAATGGTCAGCCTGGAAGAAATGGACAAATTCTAGGAAAAGTACAACCTTCCAAGATTGAACCAGGAAGATTTAGAAAATATAAACAGACCAATCACAGGTAATTAAATTGAAACTGTAATTAAAAATCTTCCAACAAACAAAAGCCCAGGACCAAATGGCTTCACAGGCGAATTCTATCAAACATTTAGAGAATAGTTAACACCTATCTTTCTCAAACTCTTCCAGAAAACTGGTGAGGGAGGAAAACTCCCAAACTCATTCAACGAGGACACCATCACCCTGATACCAAAACCAGACAAAGATATTACAAAAAGAGAAAACTATAGACCAAGATCACTGATGAATACAGATGCAAAAATCCTCAACAAAATACTAGCAAACAGAATCCAATAGCACATTAAAAGGATCATAAACCATGATCAAGTGGGATTTATCCTAGGAATGCAAGGATTCTTCAATATACACAAATCAATCAATGTTATACACGATATTAACAAATTGGAGGATAAAAACCATATGATCATCTCAATAGATGCAGAAAAAGCTTTTGACAAAATTCAACACCAATTTATGATAAAAATCCTCCAGAAAGTAGGCATAGAGGGAACTTACCTCAACATAATAAAGGACATATATGACAAACCCACAGCCAACATCATTCTCAATGGTGAAATACTGAAACCATTTCCTCTAAGATCAGCAGCAAGACAAGGCTGTCCACTCTCACCACTATTATTCAACATAGTTTTGGAAGTTTTAGCCACAGCAATCAGAGAAGAAAGAAATAAAAGGAATCCAAATCGAAAAAGAAGAAGTAAATTGGTCACTGTTTGCAGATGACATGATACTATACATAGAGAATTCTAAAGATGTTACCAGAAAACTACTAGAGCTAATCAATGAAGTTGGTAAAGTAGCAGGATACAAAATCAATGCACAGAAATCTCTTGCATTACTGTACACTAATGATGAACAATCTGAAAGAGAAATCAAGAAACACTCCCATTTACCATTGCAACAAAAAGAATAAAATACCTAGGAATAAACTTACCTAAGGAGACAAAAGACCTGTATGCAGAAAACTATAAGACACTGATGAAAAAAATTAAAGATGATAGAAACAGATGGAGAGATATACCATGTTCTTGGATGGGAAGAATCAACATTGTGAAAATGACTATACTACCCAAAGCAATCTACAGATTCAATGCAATCCCTATCAAACTACCAATGGCATTTTTCACAGAACTAGAACAAAAAATTTCACAATTTGTATGGAAACACAAAAGACCCCGAATAGCCAAAGCAATCTGGAGAAAGAAAAAGGGAGCTGGAGGAATCAGGCTCCCAGAATTCAGACTATAATACAGAGCTACAGTACTCAAAACAGTACGGTACTGGCACACACACAAAAATAAAGATCAATGGAACAGGATAGAAAACCCAGAGATAAACCCATGCACATATGGTCACCTAAATTTTGATAAAGGAGGCAAGAATAATCAATGGAGAATAGACAGCCTCTTCAATGAGTGGTGTGGGGAAAACTGGACAGCTACATGTGAAAGAATGAAATTAGAACACTCCCTAACTCCATACACAAAAATAAGCTCAAAATGGATTAAAGACCTAAATGTAAGGCCAGACACTATCAAACTCTTAGAGGAAAACATAGGCAGAACACTCTATGACATACATCACAGCACAATCCTTTTTGACCCACCTCCTAGAGAAATGGAAATAAAAACAAAAATAAACAAATGGGACCAAATGATATTTAGAACCTTTTGCACAGCAAAGGAAACCATAAACAAGGTGAAAAGACAACCCTCAGAACGGGAGAAAATATTTGCAGATGAAGCAACTGACAAAGGATTAATCTTCAAACTATACAAGTAGCTCATGCAGCTCAATATCAAAAAAACCAAACAGCCCAATCCAAAAATGGGCAGAAGATCTAAATAGGTATTTCTCCAAAGATATACGGATTGCCAACAAACACATGAAAAGATGCTCAACATCACTAATCATTAGAGAAATGCAAATCAAAACTACAATGAGGTATCACCTCACACCAGTCAGAATGGGCATCATCAAAAAATCTGCAAACAATAAATGCTGGAGAGGGTGTGGAGAAAAGGGAAACCTCTTGCACTGTTGGTGGGAATGTAAATTGATATAGCCACTATGGAGAACAGTATGGAGGTTCCTTAAAAAACTAAAAATAGAACTACCATATGACCCAGCAATCCCACTACTGGGCATATACCCTGAGAAAACCATAATTCAAAAAGAGTCATGTACCACAATGTTCACTTCAGCTCTATTTACAATAGCCAGAACATGGAAGCAACCTAAGTGTCCATCAACAGATGAATGTATAAAGAAGATGTGGCACATATATGCAATGGAATATTACCCAGCCATAAAAAGAGATGAAATTGAGTTATTTGTAGTGAGGTGGATGGACCTGGAATCTGTCATACAGAGTGAAGTAAGTCAGAAAGAGAAATAAACACCATATGCTAACATATATGGAATCTAAAAAATAAAAAAAAGGTTCTGAAGAACCTAGGGGTAGGACAGGAATAAAGATGCAGGCATAGAGAATGGACTTGAGGACACAGGGAGGGGGAAGGGTAAGCTGGGACGAAGTGAGAGAGTGGCATGGACTTATATATACTACTAAATGTAAAATAGATAGCTAGTGGGAAGCAGCCGCATAGCACAGGGAGATCAGCTCGGTGCTTTGTGACCACCTAGAGGGGTGGGATAGGGAGGGTGGGAGGGAGATGCACGAGGGAGGAGATATGAGGATATATGTATATGTTTGGCTGATTCACTTTGTTATAAAGCAGAAACTAACACATCACTGTAAAGCAATTATACTCCAATAAAGATGTTTAAAAATAAAAAAAATAAAAAAAATTTAAAAAAAGAAAAAAGTGAGTTCTGTCTGGGCTGAGTGAGCAAACTCAGGGAATTTCTGAGTTTAACACATAAACTATAAACAAAACAAATAAACAGGGGTGAGATGCGCTGACCTGAAGCAAATAAATTTGCCAAATGTACTATTACAGATCCCTGGCTCTCCATGTCTGTGATTCTATTTTCATCTTTCCCCCTGTTTAGGAAGAAATTCACAGGAGCATTGCAAATGTTGCCATACAGTCTGAAAATCAGGAAGGAACCACAGAAGTAACAAATTCATTTCCATAGTAACAGGCTCTGAACCATCCCAGCTTCCAGAAGAATGAGCCGATTTGATACATTCCAGCAAACCTATCCACAGGAATGGCACGAAGAAGTCAATCTTAGGGTCCAGAGAAATAGCCTGCTCAGAAATTCAGGGTGGATTCCAAGTCCTAACAAACAACCCGACACAATTTTAACACAAATCTAAAAGGAAGTAGCAAGTTTCCTCCCATTTGAAGGGAGTGATTCATCATGTCACTGTGACCCACAAAGCCCTCAGCCCCTGAGGCAAATGTCCCCTTTGAAACTTCATTATTAAATCCAGCTGGGTCCACATGACAATTCAAAGTCATGGCAGCCCAAGTGGCCCGAACTGCCCCGGGAGAGATTTCAGAGCCAGCTCTTCCTTTCAATGTCCAACATTTTCACTACTTCTCCTTCCCCTTAGCAGTCAAGCTCTGTGCTGAAAGGGATCAAGACATAGGTTCATCTGCTCATTCACTCATTCAATAGTTCTTACATGTCTTCTATTTCGAGGGTATGGTATTAAGCACTGAGGATCCAAAAGGACTGAGAACGGGTACTTGTTCTTAAAGAACTCATATGTGGTTTGGTGACATGTCCCTGGGGCAAAGCCACAACAATGTGGAAATGTCAAAACAGGATCAGGGACCTAGGGGAGAGTGTCTACCTCAATCTGAAGTGATGGAGTTGCATCTTACAGGATGCATGAGATTCTGCAAAGGGGAAATTCTTAACAGAGGAAATTCCAAACAGTTTCAAATATGAAGAAGTAACGAGGATGGTGCATATAGGGAACATTGGGGGTTCTGTGTGGTGGGGTGGTTGTATTGAAGGAGAGCTGTGTGAGGTTGGCAAGGCAAATAAGGCTCTGCTCAGGCAGGACCTTGCAACTCTACTCAAATGTGCAGGCTTGCTCCATTAGGGCAAGTGCACTGGGCACACACCACTGATGGCTCTTTGGCCAGCAAGTCCGTGATTATGTCTGTAGTTTAGGAAGTGAGCCCTGGTAGCAAACGTGGAGGCAGGGAGATCAGATTAGGGGGTCTCTAATCTGCAAGAGTCAAAGCAAGAGGTAATGAATGTGTGAACTAGGACAGCAGCAGTCCAGGTAGAGAGGTGGGATGCAGATAAGATATGCTTAGGAATTTAGAAACATCAGAACTGGGTTTCAGGCTGGAGATGGAGGATGAGGGAGAAGGAGTACAGAATGACATGGCTTACCTTGAGTGACAGAGTGAATGATGATACTGATAATCTGTGTGTGAAATGGGTTACATCGGAGGAAGAGTACCTCTGATGGTGGAAGAGGTGAGTGAGCTTGAAGGTCAAACATCCTTCACCACAGAGCAGCCCCCCACTACAAAGAATTATCTGGCCTCCAAATGTCAATAACCTTGAAGTTGAACAACCTTGTTTTAACCTGACGACTACAATCTAGTTATGTTTCTGGGATGTCTGAGGCTATTCTTGGAATTTCAAAAAGGTAATACTGTGAGATGGAACCTTAGGGTTCCCTCTGAGCCTCCTTCATTCTTCTCTTTTTGAGACTCAAGTCCTTGTGGAAATGGAAGGACACACTTGAGGAGAGGCTAAGGAAATAATATCGGGCCAAAGGTCATCTTGGAGGGATTTGTGGATGTTTCCTCTGCCAGTCAGGCTCAGGCTGCCGCCCTTGATACTGCCCAGCTAGATATTATGAAGTCGATAAAACCTCCCAAGATTTATCAGGCTTGGAAAGTTTGGTCTCTTCTATTTTGTCAAGTTGCCCAGGATTCAAAATCCCATAGCTACTGAAACTGGGTCCTGGCACCTAATATCCTATCCAGATTCCCAAGTCCTAATCCTTAGTCATAACCTCTGGTCTTATTGATATAGGGGTTTATTTCTGGACCCCTATCAATAAATCCTCATTTTGCTGATTTCACTGAGTTAAATACTGTAGCTTTATAAAATGTTTTAATATCCTGTTGAAAACATTAATTATTCTTTCCAGCATCACTCAACCCAAAATTTCTTTTCTTCTTCACATTCTCAAGTTTTTATCCTTCCAGATAGAATTAGAATACATCTGTCATTTCACTAAAAGTTCCATTGGTATTTTGATTCAGACTGCATTAACCTATGCATTAACTTGAGAAAAAACCTCATATCTTTACTATATTTATTTTGCTTTCTGAGAGCTGGATATGCTTCTTTATTTAATCAACTCATTTTAATTCTCAGTAGTTTAATTTATATCATTGCTGTATATTTCTTATTAAGGTTATTCCTCTGTGCTTTAGCTTTTCATTGTTCTTAGGAATGAAATCCTTTTCCATATTTCTGACTGGTTTTTGCTATATAAGAAAAACTGACTTTGTAATATTTATGTTGTATTGGGCTACCTTGATAAATTCTAATTTTAATTCTAGTATTATTTGTAGTGATTCTCTTGACAATCTGATCACATTTTAATTGTTCCTCTTGTTTTTATTTCACTGAATTGCCTAGAACTTCTAGATGAATGTCAAGTAATTACGACAACCTGATTTTTCATTCAGTCGACTAATGACTTGTTTTCTTTCTGGTTTTGGTGGGAATGCTTCCCGTGCATCATTTTTGGCTGGGTTGATTTCCCCCCTTCCCTGGTGGGTGAAATTTCTGATTTGGTCTCATGGAGACTGAATGCTGATACAAATATTGCACTCATGCCACAAGGGCACCGGAGCTGTCTCTAAGAGCTATGATAGAATAACAAACTAATATGAAGGAGAACAAAATTACCTTGAAAAGAAAGAACCTGAGAGGAAGAATTAGGCCTTTCAGAAGTGCACCCACTGGTTACATCCAGCCAGCCAGAGTTCCTGCTTGACTCCAGCTGAGTACAAAGTAACACATAAATAGTTCCACAACATCCTTATCTTAGGTGCTGAACTTGTTGCAGAGATGCTACAAATTTCAATTGTTAATATGCTTGGAACCATGCTGGCCATAAAAATATCTTGATATGCTTATTTCCTCAAAATAATCATCTCAGTAAGCTATCTAAAATAGGAGTAGAATGCCTATATAATGCCTGCTGTGTCTCAGAAGTCAACTGAGTTCTACAAAGGGCACCAATTATTATGAAAATGAAATGACACATACAATGTCTTTCAGTTTCAATAATATATGCTTTATTTTTTTTAAACAGTCTGTTCATTTGGAGTCATTGCCCAGACATGAGACAGGATGTGACTTGATTGGTAACGTCACATATCTTTGCAGGACACCGAGCCTCATAGACAGCATGAATACTTAAAAGTCTGGGACTATATAAACTCAACAGTTGAGGGCTGATTTGTCATGAACTATCATCTCTCTTTATTAAGTCAGCATGTCCTGAGAGAATTTGGGTCTCTCTTGCAAGCTCAGCGCTTCCTAATGTTTAATAAAAGATTAGGTTTCCAAGAAATAGCTGAGCTGGTTAAAATGGGATCCGCTTACCAGTTCTGGTGCAACAGTTCCCAAACTCTCACTAAAATACTTGTGAAAGAACAAAAAACAATAAACGCTGAAATTAGACCAGAATCTTGAAGGAATTCACAGCTGAAGGCCTGTGGTGATGGATTAACAGCATAAAAGGAGGCCTTGTGTAGGTCCATGAAGCTTCTTCCTCTAGAGTATGAACGGAAGGAGGAAAAGGCTTTGGAAAACCGTCAGCCTCTCCCTCAGGCCCTGAGAGCCATAGGCTGAATCAACAACAAAGCTGTTGAGGGTGGGAGGGATATGCGGGTGCTGTTAGCACCTCCCTATCTTCCCTTCTACCTTAATCTTGTTCTCTGTCCATACAGAGTCTGCAACTCCCAGATAACACTCTGCTCTAAGTACAGGATTAGTGAGCTTCCTGGAAGGAGGGTTCTCACTTGCAAAGCCCTACATGTGGGCCAAAGTGAAGACTGGAATGTGCTGGAGTAGAGGTTTTCCTGTACTTTACCTTTTCTCTGTTTCAGGGAACCAGGAAATAAGGCCATGAGAAGACCTTATCTCAGCCCAGCAGAACCTTATTGGATGAACACTGGTTAAAAACAGACAAAACACAAATCCCTGGAAATTTGCCAGCAGCTCTGGAATTTAATGCATCCTCCAGACATGGATATATCAGGGTTTTTCTATCAGCACCCAAAGGGTCAGTGAGCAGAACCAAGGATTTGCCACGTGGGCTGTGTGTTGGTAAACACTAGTTCTGCATACATTTCTTCCTGTTCAAGATCCAGAAAAAAATTTAAAAACTTACATCAAACCTATGGAAAGTTACTCTAACCCCAAGTAAAGGGGAGGACTTCCCTGGTGGTGCAGTGGTTAAGAATCCGCCTGCCAGTGCAGGGGACACAGGTTCGAGCCCTGGTCCAGGAAGATCCCACATGCTGCAGAGCAACTAAGCCTGTGTGCCACAACTACTGAGCCCGCAAACCACAACTACTCAGCCCATGTGTCACAACTACTGAAGCCCGCATGCCTAAAGCCTGTGCTCCATGACAAGAGAAGCCACCGTGATGAGAAGCCCATGCACTGCAACGAAGAGTAGCCCCTGCTTGCCACAACTAGAGAGAACCTGCACGTAGCAATGAAGACCCAATGCAGCTAAAAATTTTTTAAAAATTAAAAAAGAAAGTAAAGGGGATATAACTGTGAATACTCAAGGTAAGTATTATATATCTTTGAAATTTATTTCCTAAGGATAGAGAAGGCAGGAAATTCAGCATGTGCTGAATATCAACAGGATACAAGGAGACCCTGCTCTGGGAAATGAAAAGAGAAGCTGGAGAAAGATAACATCATTCCAGGCCTCAAAATATTTCAATACATAGTATTCAAATCCAATGTCCAGCAAACAATCAAAAATAGTGTGGCAAATGAAGACAACATACCATGAGCCAGGGCCAACAGAAACAACAGAGAATAGAAATAGACCTGCTGGGACTTCAATATTGAGATTATAGATACAGATTGTAAAACAATGAGGCTTACATTGTGCATGACGAAATAAACCAAGTTTGACAATTTTGGCAATGAATTGGAAACTATCAAGAAGAACACAGACATTGCAAATTTAATAAAGAAATAAAGGATAGAACTAAAAAATATAATAACCAAACATTTAAAAGTCAAAGGATGGGTTTAAAGAGAAGATTCAACACAGCCAATGAAAGGATTTATGCATTGAAATATAGGTCAGAAGAAATACTCCAGAACGAAGCAGGTAGAGGTAGGAGAGTATAAGAGACATAAAGGATACAGGGAGAAGATCTGGCATAAGACACTTTCAGAGCTGCAGAAGGAGAGGAGGGAATTTGGCAGAGGCAATATGTGAGGACTTAAAGGCTGAGCTACGCAATCCATGGTTTGAAGAAACCCAGCAAAGTCCAAGGAAGACATGTAAAAAAGAAATCCACAACTAGACATGTCATAGCAAAATTTCAAAATGCAAAGACAGAGCAGAACCCCCAAAAGCAGCTAGAGAAAATAATGAGAGACGATCCTCAAAGAAGCGGTAGATAGACTGACAGCTGACAGATTACCCTCACAGAAATAATATTCATTGTCTTCTCAGCAACAACAGAAGCAAGAAGAAGATGGAACAGTACAGTCACACTGAGGAAAGGGAAGGAGCTCTTTGCCTAGAAATTTATTCCAGAAATAAGGGGCATAACTATCAGAAATTAGAAGGCCAAATTATAATTGTTGAACTCTATGGAATCATATATCTATAAAACCTAAAAGACTCAGATTCAATAAGATAAATGAAATTCAGTAAAACCCAGTAGCTTCTCTACAGCCAATATGACAAAGAAAAAAAATTCCACTCACCACACACACACACACACACACACACACACACACACAAAACTTCCCTCTTCTATTTTCACTCCCAGACCTATGCCCACACAAATACCCTTTATAAAATGTCAAGAAATAATGCTAACAAGAAATATATGGGACTTCTATGGAAAATAGTGAAAATCTCTACTGAAATTTATAAAGGAAAAGGTAAATATTTAGAGAGCCATTTTGTGTTCTTGAATGGCAAGAGCCTATATCTTAAAGGTGCCAGTTCTTAAAGTAATCTAATAAACATGCCAATGATATTTATTTTTGGATTAGAAAAAACATTCTAAACTTGATATGAAAAATAAACATGGAAGAATAATGTGAAAGGACTGAATCTCCAGATATTAAAGCATATAACATAGTTCAGAATAATTGACATGATGTGGTAATGGTGAAATAATCAACATATGTGTCCATGGCCTAGAATATGCCTAGGCATATATAAGGCACATTAGGATATTTGGTTCTCTGGGGAAAAAACTCAAGTGAAATCCTCATTGTGTAAATGAAAGTAAATTCTAGAAGGATTTAAGAATTTAATGTTACCAAATCAAGCTATAAACCATGAAAATTAGGATAGGCAACTACTCATCACTAAATGGGCAAAGAAGTTTTAATTGCAAAAACGATGGAGTAAATAACAAAATTAAAAAATTCTGGACTGTCAACTTTCAATTTTTAAAACTTTACCATGTCAAAAACTTGAGAAACAACACAAAGGGAAACTTGTAAAATATTCTCCACAGTTGTGACAGACAATCGCTTAACATCCTGAGTCTTGGAGCTTTATTGATTAATAAGTAAAACAGTTGCTCTTATAGATTAATAAGGAAAACAGTTTGGGTCACAGAAAAGAAAATGCAAACAGCTCTGGTTATCTTTTAAAATGGCATATTTAAATGAGAAGCTTTAAAATTGATCAAATTGGCAAAACTTAAAATACATATATATATACATATGTAGTATTAATATATATTAATGCTGATAGTGTTTAATGCTGTGAAATGGACTCTCAATGGCTATTCTGGGGGCAGTGTACTTGGTGCAACTTCTCCAGCACGTTCCATCAATCATTACTATAAATACTTTATGCTATGGAGTTTAGCAGCAGTTAAGCATAACTTTCCATTTCCCAGGCTTTGGAAAGTGCAGTTCAGATGTAGACAATGTATTTCCAGGAGCAGGAGCCAGCAGGCGGTGAGGGGAAGCTAAGACACTGACCTAAAGGCTTGGAATGTGTGGGGAGCTGTTTATGGGGTTCAGAATTCAGGAAGGAATACAGGAGGTCACGGGAGTTCCAAAGCCCAGGACAGCAGGCACAGGTCACGGTCAGGTTAAGATCAATGGGCATCAAGTTTCAGTTAAGCAAGATGGATAAGCTCTAAAAATCTTATAAGAGTAAGCTGTACAACAATGATCCTGGAGTCAACAATCATGTATTGTACACTTGAAATTTGTTTAAGAGGGTAGGTCTCATGCTAAGTCTTCTTACCACAATAAAATTAAAAACAAAAAACAAAAAATAACCTTGGTCAGGAGCCAGGAAGACAGCACATAATAATGGTGGTTAAAGCTGGATCGAAGAGCTTTGACTCAGCAAATAATACAGTTCAAGAGCTTTAGACCAGGCCCCGTGTCAGTGCTGGGAATCCAATGGTGACAAGATTGATGCAGTCTAGCATCAAGGAGCGGACAGTGTAGCCTGGGAGACTGGAAACAAGATAAAAATACCCACCCCCCAAAAAAGCAGGCAAACAGACAAAACAGTGCAAGTTTCCATGAGTGTGAGGAAGGAAATAAACATGACATTGAGACAGAGTTAGGGTGTGGGCCCTAATTTACAGAGTAAAACAGAAAGGAAGGAAGGAAGTGAGACTGGCAGCAGCCCAGGTGACATTTGGGTTGTTCAGGTGGCAAACAGGTGCACAGTGTCTCTTTCTGGGGAAAGAAATGGCTGCATGTACCTCTTTCTTTTTTTTTTTTTTTTTGGAGTATAGTTGATTTACAATGTTGTGTTAGTTTCAGGTGTACAGCAAAGTGATTCAGTTATACATATACATATATTCATTCTTTTTTAGATTCTTTTCTCATATAGGTTATCACAGAATATTGAATAGAGTTCCTTGTGCTATACAGTAGGTCGTTGTTGGTTATCTATCTTATATATAGTAGTGTATGTGAGTTCATCGCTCCCCCAGCCATGTTTGTTTCCCCTTTGGTAACTATAAGATTGTTTTCGATATCTGTAAGTCTGTTTCTGTTTTGAACGTAAGTTCGTTTCTTTTCGTTCTTTTTTTTAAAAATTAGATTCCATGTATGAGTGACCTCATATGATATTTGTCTGACTTACTTCACTTAGTATGATCATCTTTAGGTCCATCCATGTTGCTGCAAATGGTATTATTTCATTCTTTTTTTTTTTTTTTTTTTTGCGGTACGCGGGCCTCTCACTGTTGTGGCCTCTCCCGTTGCAGAGCACAGGCTCCGGACGCGCAGGCTCAGCGGCCATGGCTCACAGGCCCAGCTGCTCCGCGGCATGTGGGATCTTCCCGGACCGGGGCACGAACCCGTGTCCCCTGCATCGGCAGGCGGACTCTCAACCACTGCGCCACCAGGGAAGCCCTATTTCATTCTTTTTTATGGCTGAGTAATATTCCATTGTATACATGTACCACATTTCCTTTATCCATTCCTCTGTCGATGGACATTTAGGTTGCTTTCATGTCTTGGCTGTTGTAAATAGTGTTGCAATCAACATTGGGGTGCATGTATCCTTTCAAATGATGGCTTCCCCCAGAATATGCTGCACGTAATTTTGAGGCCCATGGCTCTGCTCCACTTACTGCCTTCGTGCATCTGGATGGGGAGGTGTCAAGCCTGGTTCGGGTAGTGGAACTGGAGGGCAGGGCCTGGTGTTTCCACCCTGGGCCAGGCCCCGCCGGCTGTGGAGGGGAAGCCGTACTCCGGGTGTGGTTTGTGTGTGTTTCCTCTGGCCTTTGCTGCTTAGGATAAATGAACATTTAAGTGATTGTTCCACTTCATAAAGTATGGTCCAGGGAGGGCACTGTGCAAATTGCTAAATCAATTTATTTCTAAACAGAAATGAGGTTTAAAAAAAAACAGCTAAATTAAGTCTTGATGTGTTTCAGCACAAGGGTCCCCAGAACTATGTATCTTCCTCTCTGTAAAGCCATGCTTACACATTTGTGTGTGACAACCAAAATGACAAATGCAGTGGCGGGGGCGGGTGGATTTGAATGGCAATGTTCTTTTTCTCGCTTGCAAAGGTCAGTGATTCTCCATGCATAAGCTGTGAAGAACACCACACAAGGCATCAACATCAGCAGAATAATGTGGTGGGTAAGAACCTGGTTTGGAGCCAGAAAAAAAGACCTGAACTCTAATTTCAGTTCATCCACTGTGTGGTCTTGGGGCAAAATGCTTAACTTCTGGGCCTCAGTTTCCTCATGTCTAAAGAGCAATTACACTTACTTTACCAGGTCTTGCTGAGAATCAGATGACTTCATAATAACAATAGTAGCTAACCTGTATTAAGCCCTTATTATGTGCCAGGTACAAAGTTTAGCACTCTGTGGATTCTCAGATGCAAATATCCCTGAAAGATGAAAACGATTCAATTCCTATTTTAGAGCTGGTATATGTAACGTGTAGAGCGCACACAGCTAGCTCTCCCACCAGTCTGTAAGATGACTTGTTGTGCTCATACGTTGTATTCAAAAGCGTTATATCTGATGATATCTTGTCCCCAGAGATAAAAGACTAACAGAAAGTGTATGTGCGTGAGTGCATGTGTGCGTGTAGACGGTGTGAAAAATTACTCTTTTGAATGAGAAATGTTTCCCATAGCAGATTATAGTGGATTTTAGATATAGGCTTTGAACTATTGTCCTAATCATTTTTACTTGGTTCTGTTACCCTTTGGACACATGATTCTTCTTGACTTCTCTGAAGGAAAAGAATCTGCCATTAATTCACACCTGCAATTAATTCAGATTGAATACTGTTTTCTCTCCCTCACTCACTGACTTCCATTGCTCTCAGCCTCCACCCCAACTTATCCCACTTTTGGCCCCTGTCTCCCACAAATTTAAGCTTCCAATGTTGCAAACAGGGACTCTTCTTCTATACTTACACCCTATAATTTTTTTTTAATCACATGGTTTTATTTTGGAATTATCTTTCTTCCAATTTAGACTCAATCACAGAGCATAGGGTTTGGTCAAGGATAACTATTTTCAATGCCAAAGGGAGACAGAACATAAATCAAAAAGTTAACATTGAAAGGTTACTGAGGTCCCTGGAGAAAGACCAAACCTAAAGGTGATCTGGGAAGTTTGGCCGGAGATGGAAGACAAAAATTACCTTGCTTTCATTTTCAAAGTTCTCAGATTTAGGAGAAGAGCAGACATAGTAAAGGACACCATGAAATGCACTGAACAACACATAACTAGCCTGCCTGGACTCAAAACTCTCTCCTGTGTCTGTCTTGGTATCTTGACCACATACTTAAGGAGGTAAGGCAAGCATAGACATGCCTTCCTCATTCAGCACTGTGAAAGGAAATCGAGCCAGTGTCTCCCACAAGTGGTCAACCCAGGCTGCTTGAGCTGACAGTGCCAAGTCACAGGTGTCTATCACCCGTCCCCGTACCCATGAATTTACCGAGTCTTTTGATTCATGATAAATCATGGTAAATCCATACCTATATCAATATATCTCTAGGGATGTCCATTAGGGGATCCAACAACTTCTAGTTGGGTACTTTTATTCTTCTTGTTTCATTTCTGGACATACAACCTTAAGATTATATCATCATAATCTTTTATTTATTTATTTATTTTTTGCGGTACGCGGGCCTCTCACTGTTGTGGCCTCTCTCGTTGCGGAGCACAGGCTCCGGACACGCATGCCCAGCAGCTATGGCTCACGGGCCCAGCCGCTCTGTGGCATGTGGGATCTTCCCGGACCGGGGCACGAACCCGTGTCCCCTGCATCGGCAGGCAGACTCTCAACCACTGCGCCACCAGGGAAGCCCCATAATCTTATTTTCTATATGATATTTAGTTTTGAGTTTCCCATTGTGTTAAACCAGCTTTACCTGTCCGACCTAACTGCCTCGAGATGAAATTATGTCTGTAAGGATAGGCATATGTTTCTTAAACAAACACACAATTGACTCCTCCTTTATACTAACACTCGCTGGTTAAAAACACAGACATGCTGGCTGTTCATGGAGGCATTTTTGTGCCTGACATCTTAGGCACATTAGCTTCCTATCCAACAATAATCCTCTAAATCTCGGTATCTCAGATTGATAGGATGAAGTGAGGCAGACACGCACAGGAACAGGATTGGGATGAAATACAGGCTACCCCATCTTTACGTCATGCTGATGGTGCTTCATGTTGCAAGCCAGATTTCTCCTCAAGTTACATGGTGGACTTTTGATATCACTGGGTTCCCTTTATATGAACGCTCTGTAGGACACCGTAAGTGGATGCATTGTTTAGGAGAGTCTGGATTATGCTATTGTAACAATGCCAAAGACTGTCAATGACCGTCCCTCAGAGACCTGGGTGACAGAGGTTCCATTAGCTTATGAAGCCTCTGTGTGAACATAAGTTCTGAGGGTTTGCTTTTGTTGGGGAACATGTGCAGAGTCACCCACCAGCTCTTAAATGCTTCCATCCCAGAAGCAAAGCACACTGCTTCTGCTTAAATTTCATTAGCTACATCAAGCCACGTGGCCATGCCTAACTTCCAGGGGATGGGAAATGTATTCCTCCTATGTGCTGAAATTCAAGATCAGGAAATACTGGTGAACACTAGTAATGTCTACACGCAGGACATTTGCTGGTTTTGGCTGTTCAGCATCTACACCTAATGGGCAGGTAATCCACGCTGGACCAACTGTACCCTCCCTCCACAGTATGCAATCCACCAAATGCTTCGGTTGGACAATCCCAAATAATGTTTATTTAGCCTGAAATACCAAAGAATGAGCTGGGTCTGGAGATCAAAGTCTCTCCAGGGAACTTTGAGTGGAGTTCCAAAACAACAGGAAAAAAATGGGCTCATTCATTCTAGCTGCCTTCTTCTGCTAATACTGTCAATTACATTCTGTAATCTACTCCCCTGAAGCTACCCTTGCTTTCTGCCCTTTTCTGCTCAGCCTGTTTCTTTAGCTTTCCTATGAATGTTGAGGGCTACCAATACTTCCCCAATATAAACCTTTTCTGCTTAGTAAGACTAGATTTTTGTTACCTGCACCCAAATTTTCCCAAACAGAAAACAAAAGATGAAGACAAAATGCCCAGCTGATGTGATTTGGGTGCAATATGATACAAAGATGGGTATGTACTGGCTGGGGGATGTGGGGAAGAACATCAAACTTGAAGCCAGGAAAATCGGGTCCCAGTCTCAGCTTTGTCATTCATCTTGCTGTATGAACTCGAGCAAACCCCAAAACTCATCTGTAAAATGAGGGTCTGGGACAAGCTGATCTTCCAAATCCTTCCTGGCTCCAGTGAACCGTGACTGTGTCATTTGGGGATTGCTGAAACAAGCACAAACCCTGTATTCTGGTCCCTGATTGAAATCAAATCCAAGCCCCACACTTCGAAAAATAACTTGTCAACGCCACGCATTTGCTTGGAATCACATTAGCCTAGGAAATCATGGATTGCTTATATTTTACATTTCAAATGCACAGAGATCCTGACATCTGTCTGAGGACACGCCATCCACCCTGGCAATTCACCTCAGCATCAGGGGTGACATTCAACGCCAAGTGATCATGCCCATCGCTCATCTGATTCCTACATATCATGGGCCACGTCCTTTAGTTGTTTGTGGTTTTTAAAAATTAATTAATTTATTTATTTATTTATTTTTGGCTGCGTTGGGTCTTCGTTGCTGCGCAAGGGCTTTCTCTAGTTGCGGCGAGCGGGGGCTGCTCTTCGTTGCGGTACACAGGCTTCTCATTGCGGTGGCTTCTCTTGTTGTGGAGCACGGGCTCTAGGCATGCGGGCTTCAGTAGTTGTGGCACGTGGGCTCAGTAGTTGTGGCTCACGGGCTCTAGAGCACAAGCTCAGTAGTTGTGGCACACGGGCTTAGTTGCTCCGCGGCATGTGGGATCTTCCCTGGCCAGGGCTCAAAGCCGTGTCTCCTGCATTGGCAGGCAGATTCTTATCCAGTGCGCCACCAGGGAAGCCCTCCTTTAGTTTTTTGAGATGAGCTGATGGTCCTTCATTTCTACATCAGCTTGGTACCCATCCCCAAGAGGCAGAAGAACCTGGCATTTCCAGAACACTGTGATACATTAATATCAATAAAAGTAATGACTACAAAACCCTCAGCTCTCTGGCTCTAATTAGAAGAACCCCAGGCACTGGGCAGAGAGAAAATCCTAAGTATTTCTCAGCAGGTGGGTGCACAGATGAAAAATGAGATGACTTTTCCTGTGGATAAGTTTCACCTCTGATTAAAATTCTGCCTAGAAGAAAAGGATGATGTACCAAGATATGAGTGACTCACTAAATCAGAGGGGCCTCTCTGTACACATTATTCTTCCTGCTTTTAGCCAAAGTTGATTCTCTCTCCCTCTCAGATTTATAAAAAAAGGATTTTTCAAGATATTCAGCCCTGGTGAAGTAAGAATGAAGTCCAGGCACTACTGGGCAATTGTGATGTCCTGTCTTGCACACACATGGAGGAGTTTCACCAAATCACAGAATACCGTGGTGAGGGGAACCTCGGGGCCATTGGTTCCACAGGTTATGGTCAGAGGCAACCTCTGGTTATGAGCTTCCTTTTTTCCTTTCTGCAAAGCTAAGCTACCTGACTTGAAAGGGCTCAATCTAAAGGCTTGAGCAGTTGAGCAGAAGAGACATTGGTAGCCCAGAGATTCCAGAAGGTCCTCACAAGCCAGGGCCCCTCCTATGAAATCTGAGGCTTTCCGCTGGGCACAAAATCCTGATGGATTTGCCCAGCAAACACTCTCAGTTAACAATCTGAGGGGCTTGTTGCTCTAGGAGTCCAGGTTCTCAAGCGTTTCCAAAAAGCCGGTTTTTAAAATAAATAAATAAATAATTGATTAATTTTTGGCTGCGTTGGGTCTTCGTTGCTGTGTGCGGGCTTTCTCTAGTTGTGGCGAGCGGGGACTACTCTTTGTTGTGGTGCGTGGGCTTCTCATTGTGGTGGCTTCTCTTGTTGCAGAGCACAGGCTCTAGGCATGAGGGCTTCAGTAGTTGTGGCATGTGGGCTCAGTAGTTGTGGCTCATGGGCTTAGTTGCTCCGCAGCGGACCAGGGCTCAAACCTGTGTCCCCTGCATTGGCAGGCGGATTCTTAACCACTGCGCCACCAGGGAAGTCCAAAGCCATTTCTCTTTTTTAACACAGTTGCAACTGTTACACCTGTGGTGACTTAAACATAGAGAAACCACCCACGCAAAAGAGGTGCCTGTTTGTGTTTGATGTCAGAAATATGGCTTGCAACGTTTCCGTCTGTAATGCATGGTAGGGGATTTTGTTAAATGACTTGCTCCCCTCAAGTTCTGGCGATTTCCCAGCTAGAACTCACTCACCAGCAGATGAACTGAGTTACCACTGACCTTGGCAGGAGAGAGCGAGCCCAAGAATTTGGCAGAACGGAAGCCTTGTCTGTGCAACCCGAGAAGCAAGGAGTCCGACTCTGGAAGTAGTAGGTTGGGGGTGGGGATTATCTTCTGGATCCAGGAATCCAGTGTCCAGTGATTCTGTTATGGCCTTCACTCCGGATCTGGCAGCTCTGAGTTGTGTTTTGCAGTGCTCGATTCCAGGACATCACCTTGTAAAAACAATCCGCACATGGGATTCTCACAAACTCAGCAGTTTCAGCTCAGACGGGCTTGTGGGGCTCAGCCAAGGGTACAATGGAGCCAGAAGCCCTTGGAGTGAGGGCTTGGGGTGCTGAGCTGGTGGCGAGCCAGCACCTATAAAGTGGAGGCTGGGAGCAGCGTCCAGCACAAACATTTGCAGACGACGTATAAAAGAGTGTTTCCCATTACAGGCTGATGCTCAGACCAGCTGTACACCGTGCCCCAGGGCTACCTGTTCACCCGGGTGGTTGCTGCTTCTCACCAGGAGGAAGGAGAGGTGAAGGGATTAAGAAAAAAGAGCAATGGAGGGCTTGTCAGGCGGGGCGTGGAGGCTGGCTTCCATCAGTTCTGAATTCCAGCAATAAGTCACTTAGGGGCACTCTTGTGCCTTGCTAGGCTAAGCCCTAGAGTGACGCTTAGGATTCTGCCATCTAGCTTCTGAAAGCTCCTCTAGCGAGAAATTACTCAGAAGATCAGAGGGTCAGGAACGCCCTGGGGCCAATATTTCAGCTGAGGAGATAAACAGTGCCCATTGCATAGGTCCTAGTTACAGAACTCAGGGCCTGGCTTCTCCTTTTCACGAGAGAGAAGGATAGTGGTACAGAGCCTACAAAAGGTTTTCGGTGCTGGCTGTCGGTTAGATCCTCATCACAGGCCTCGGAAGGGGTGAGTCGGGAATCACGTCTGCGGTTTACAGATGGCAGACCAGAAGTGCTGAGCGCACATGCCTGCCCAGATAACAAGCTAGGAAGGGGCAGAATTGGAATTCTTTTATTTGCCACAATATCTCCAAAAATAAAGTTTATAAAATGCCTCCAACTCTTACCAAAGCATAATTTTCTCCACATGTAGAGTGTGGTAGCCACAGGACATTGGTACAAGACCACTTCTGTGTATTGTTTGAGGCATGATCAGAAAGGGATTAGAGTCTCTGCCACCCTGGGTCTCTGCAGGACAGCTTTCAAAAAGGCCTGGGTTTTCTCCTCTTCGCAACCTTAGCTCTATTGTAGGACCAAATCTCACCCTCTTAGAGGTTCAAGCTCCTCAGAGCAAGGAGAGACCAAGCAAGGATGAACTCTAAGCAACACTTGTACTTCCTCCCTTGGAAATCAGAAAATAAATGAGGCCATCTCAGTGGCACTTCCAGTGGAAGAGAGGTGAACCAATTAGGTTTTTGACAGTTTCTCCCTTTTCATGTCTTCCTCTCAAAATCAACACATCAGACTCTGAAACCAAATGTCAAGGAAGAGGGACACAGTCTGATGGATGTCAAGAAGCTATGAAAAAAGTATAGATAAGAAACACCAATCTAACCAAGAGGTGGAGAAGGGCCCTAAGGCCAAGATACTTCCCTGAGGAGACCATGCTTAGGAATCTCAGGGACATAGCCCTTTGTAGACTCAGCCTTCCAACCCCCAGAAATAGGGGGCACCATTGTCACTGCACATCTACAGCAACATGTGTCTAGTAGGTAAAAGACACCACCCAAGTTCCACCAATTCTGGAGATGAATTAAAGCCATAGTGAGATAGCGTTTTTCCTCCTCATCCTGCCCTTCCACCCCTACCCCCACACCCAGCCCGGCAGATCTCAAGATTGGATCCACATTGAGTTTTTCTGGAAATCAATGCCAAGAGAGGGTTATTTTTATAACATGGGATGTGACATCCATGTGAGTCAAGAGTGGAGGTGGGTTTCAGCCCAAAGGGTTGTGCTCCTTAAGGCTGCCTAGGACAGCAGCATAAGAAAGAGAATCTTGGGTATATACTAGAGGTACAAACATATCTGGCAGCCAATCCAGCATTCTCAGTGCAGGAAAAGAGAGGTAAAATGTAGACTCCTCCGGAGGAGATGGTGAGTCAACTGCAGCCAAGTGGAGGATAGGGTTGAAGCAAATGGGAATTTTTAAGAATCAAGGGAGATGTTAAACACACAGCAGACACAGGGAAGAAAGGCTCAGGGAAACTGAAGTTCTTTCCCTGGGCATGAGCAGCCTCCTGAAGTGGGAGCACCCTGTTGTCTGAGGACAGCTGGGGTCCTTATCAGACTGTGAGGCCCTCACCTAGGAAGTCAGGGACACCATTTGCCACCTTAGACCCAGCAGAGATGGCAAAAATCAACATGTTTCCTCTAGAGATAGTGGACATCACAGCTTAAGGGCGAGAACTGAGCTTGCCTAGAAGGCGCCCCCCTGAGATTTGGAAACCTTGAACCCAGAGCATTAGAAGCACAGCATTTCACCTTTTCAGGCGCTTTCCCTGGAATCATCTCATGACCCACAGCATGGCTGCAACTATGACGGAGAGCTGGGGACCTTTACAAAACCCCAGGATCTGAAAAATCCAGACTTAGGAGCAAACGTATTTTGGGTTAATTGTACATCTTTTTTTTTTTTTTAATTAATTAATTAATTAATTTTTATTTTTGGCTATGTTGGGTCTTCATTTCTGTGTGAGGGCTTTCTCCAGTTGTGGCAAGTGGGGGCCACTCTTCATTGCAGTGCGCGGGTCTCTCTCCATCGCGGCCTCTCTTGTTGCGGAGCACAGGCTCCAGACGCGCAGGCTCAGTAGTCGTGGCCCACGGGCCTAGTTGCTCCGCGGCATGTGGGATCCTCCCAGACCAGGGCTCGAACCCGTGTCCCCTGCATTGGCAGGCAGATTCTGAACCACTGCACCACCAGGGAAGCCCCTAATTGTACATCTTACAAAAGGATTCTCTTTGATTCCTCATCTAGCTTCAGATTCCTCACCTATAAAATGTGGAAAATAATCTCTGACTTATCTAGAAAATGGGGCTAGCGTAAGAATCAAATTGAATAACACATAGATGAGTGCTTTGCAACGTATGCAGACATATGTTCCTACCACTATTCTTACCAAGAGTAAAACACCAGAGACGCCTGTGTGTGCTGCCTGGGTGAACTGTTTTCATGAAGACCTGAGAAAGAAATGTCTCTTGCCATCTTTGTCCAACTGAAGACTCCCAAAGTGTGCCAGCCTGCTCCCTATGAAATGGTGTATCTGTGTGAATCAGGGGTGTAAATTAGGGCTTCTCAATATTAAGCTGATCCAAGACTGAAATTGAACAAAGACATTAACATCTCTGAACCTCAAGTTGCTTCATCTGTAAAACGGGAACAGTAACTCAGCCCTTTAGGATTTCTAATGATTAAAGCAGGTGGTGTGTGTAGGCTACTTTCTCACCAGGAGAACTGAGACATGTCAAGGTTTTTGTTCCTTTGTTTGCTTTTGCATACAGGCACCAGAATGGGAAAACCTGGAAGGATAGATGGCCCTAGGCCTGAAATTCTTGAAGAAGGTATTGGGGACAAATACACCCCTTACCTTCCCAAGCAGAAGATGCATGTCCCCAGAAGGGTGAGGGCCAACCTGAACCAGCCTAGACCAAGGACATTGGCTGAGGGTCACCAGGGAGAGCCCCTTCTTGGAGTCCACCAAATGCTCAAATCAGCCCCAACCCCTTGGAATTCCATCCACCTCTTAAGGCCATTCTCAAGTCCTCCCTCCTTTGTTAGCTGTTCCCAGACTTCCTCATTTGGAATTTCCATGATTTCTCTAATTCTCTCACCTTTTTTGGTCCCACTATATCAATAGCATCCTTATAGCCTGCATAGTTTATTACTTTGTGTGCATCTTAGATCGATCTTCCCTATGAGATTTTGGAGAGCAAGGAGTATGTATTTTTCATCTCTGTGTCCCTTATATTGCTCCATAA
The DNA here is from genome assembly GCF_964165515.1 of Mesoplodon bidens. Lineage (NCBI taxonomy): Eukaryota > Metazoa > Chordata > Mammalia > Artiodactyla > Ziphiidae > Mesoplodon > Mesoplodon bidens. The sequence goes on from NC_138171.1 coordinate 42,250,966, forward strand.
TGATATCCGCTTTTTGAATGAAATATATTTCAAACTCTCACCTCATCATCCATCTAAAGCCAATCCTATAAATAAGCAATGAGGGCTATCTTTCCCATCATCACATAATGCCTGGATGCTGCAACACTTCTTAACAGACCTCTTGTCTTCAGACTGGCCTTCCCGATTCATCTTCTTTGAATGCCATTTTAATATCTTATTCAAATTTCCTACTCAAAATCTTTTAAAGGCTTCGCACTGCCTACATGAAAAAGTAAAAACTTCAAAGCCTTGAAGGTAAGACTCTCCACCAGCTGGCTCCAGTCCAGCTAGTTAAACTTATTTAACCCATACATTCCCAAACCAGTGAGACTGGTTGACCCATTCACTTGTTCATTCCCTCATCCATCCATCCATCCATCCATCCATCCATCCATCCAACATGGGTTAAGTGTCTGCTCTGTGCCATCACTGCGTTAGGTGGCAGGGATCTATATATAAAAAGGCATAGTCCTTGATATCAATGCAATTACCATCCAGCGGACTGGCAGAAAGTAACAAGAATATTACAATTCTAAGGATAAGAGATCCTGGCAGTGCAGAAAAGCCAGTGCCCAGGTTGGCCTAAGGGACTCAGGGGAAAGTTAGCAGAAAAGGGACCAAGTCAGAGTGGTTTTCCAAGAAGACCCAGTAAGGTGGGGTAAAGAGAGGGCATCTGATACAGAGAGAAACGAATATGCAGGAAAACCAAGGACATTATGAGAACATGGTATACATTTATAGGTGGGGTTCAGGAAGAACTATTTGGAGCTGAACTCAAACTAAAGGGAATCCTTGAGGTGTGTGAAGTGGTATTGATTATCTATGTCAGTATTTCTCAACGTGTGTTCCTGAACCCACTTCTGAGAGGCATCAAGAAGACTGCCATGAGGACAAAAAAAAATTTAAGTATTCTGTGGTCAAAAAATTTTGCAAAGTAAATATATGTTCTCTTCCACTTTGGAAAGTTACAATGTTCATAAGCATAGCAAAGGTTCTGCTAAGCCTTGCAATAAAACAAGCTGTTTATAGTGTCTCAAATTTATTTATCCAAAGAAAAGAACACCACTGTGTATTTGCTGCAGAATGAGATCCAAGGACGGCTAACAGTGTGGAAACACTGGTCTATATGTTTACCCTCATCATGGGTTTCAGGGACAAACACACTTGGTTTTGAATCTTTTCTACATCACTTCCTTACTGTTTGATCTTGGACAAATTACTTAGCATCTTTGATGGACAGTTTCCTCATCTGTAAAGTGGGCCTAAAATGTACTTTCTCGGGCTTCCCTGGTGGCGCAGTGGTTGAGAGTCTGCCTGCTGATGCAGGGGACACGGGTTCGTGCCCCGGTCCGGGAAGATCCCATATGCCGCAGAGCGGCTAGGCCTGTGAGCCATGGCCGCTGAGCCTGCGCGTCCGGAGCCTGTGCTCCGCAATGGGAGAGGCCACAACAGTGAGAGGCCCCTGTACCGCAAAAAAATAAAAAAATAAATAAAAAAAAAATAAAAAAAAAATATATATATATATATACACTTTCTCTTTAGGGTGGTTTCATTGAGCGCATCTGCCTGACACATAATATGTACTTAAAGACGTTCCTTTCATTATCATTGGCTAAAAGTTATGAATCAACTATATTAGCTGAAATAGTTGTAAGAAACTTATGAATTATATAGCTTAATTCTTCCCTCGGAATTCTAGAGACATTTCTTTACAGTGGTTCTCAAATTGTTCTTCTTTACCGATATTCAAACTTAAGTCTAAAAGAATTCCACGAAAGACTGCAATTATAAAAATTGCAATAGAAAGAAGAAAAAATAACCTTAATACACACATTATCAGGAACAGACTGATTTTCTTACGTAAGGTACTGTAATGTTCAGAGTAACCTGATGCTCTATAGTGTGTGAAAAATAAGCTATATAAAATGTAGTCTTGGAAACAGAAATATTTACCATGTTAAGATTAAGATTTCCGTATGTTAGAGTTGGAATCTTAACCAGCAGGTTTTTGAAAGCAGGTGAGGCAGCGCTCTTTCCCATATATGGCCTGGAACACATGCTCTATCCTTGACCTTGAAAACTCTTTCACACTTTGCCTCCCCAGGAAACTCCCACACATCCTTGAAGACTCAGCCCAAGCATCATTTCCTTTGAAAGGAAGTTTCCTTGACTCCCCAGGTTGAAGTAGGCAATATCCCCTTGGATCCCAGAGCAGCGTCCTGAGCACTTCCGTTAAACAACGTTTAGTGCTTTCTTACCAAGCGGCTACTATGATTGGGGATCTGAAGATGCAATTGATGGCCAAACAGAGGTGGTTCTGCCCTCCTGGAGCTTACAGCCCGATGGGACAGCAGCCACCCAACGGGTAAACAGATGGGTAAAGTGCTACACATTGACAAAGTGCTATGAAGGAATAAAAAAGATGTAAGAGTCAAGAGGTTCTGTTTTCATGGTTTACCTTGATGCCTCCTCTGCTGGCTGTGAAGTATTTGAGTGTAATATCTGGTTCACATTTGTGTAACTTGGCCCAGTACTGTGCTCACATCTATTGAGCGTGTATTACCTCCTGAATGAATGAGTGACTGCTGAATTCAATGAATTCAGGGTTTGCCTGAGGTGACAACTAATTAGTGACAATTTAGGGTAGTTTAAAGTGGGAGAACACTTGTAAGCCTACAGCCAACCTCAGAACAATTACTTCTGTGTTGTGTTGATACTTGGTTTTATTTGACTCCTTCTCTCAGGCCCTGTAAAAACGCAAACATAATCAATGGCTTCAAATGAGAATGGGCTCAAAGGAAGAATGCATTTTATTTGGGACATGGTGGCTCCCTCCCCACCCCCGCACTTGTGATTAAGACAGGAAGCAAATATATATGATTCATCCAATTAACCTCAAAAGTGTGCCAAGGGAGGTCCAGACAATAGACGCACTCCATTATTCCAAAATCCTTGATTAAACCAATCTCATCTGTAGCCCACACCTTCCTGCCTCCTTGTGATTCTGAGAGGCAGACACTGTGATTACCTAATTTAAATAAAGAGCTCACTCCTTTTTTTTTTTTTTTTTCTGGGTGCCAAGAAGATTTAAAGCAACTACATGGCTCAGGGATAATATCCACATATAATTTTCAGATTCTGTGAAAAATTAGAAAGTGCACATAAGGACATCCTCATCCTTCCTGGAGAGAGGTAGAGAGACACACAAACATTTTTTAAAGCATCACAAAAGACAACACCATCCCCTCCCCCAGGGCTACTTGGTTTGTTTGTTTTTTTTTTAACATCTTTATTGGAGTATAATTGCTTTACAATGGTGTGTTAGTTTCTGCTTTATAACAAAGTGAATCAGTTATACATATACATATGTTCCCATATATCTTCCCTCTTGCGTCTCCCTCCTTCCCACCCTCCCTACCCACCCCTCTAGGTGGTCACAAAGCACCGAGCTGATTTCCCTGTGCTATGCGGCTGCTTCCCACTAGCTATCTATTTTACATTTGGTAGTGTATATATGTCCATGCCACTCTCTCACTTTGTCCCAGCTTACCCTTCCCCCTCCCCATATCCTCAGGTCCATTCTCTAGTAGGTCTGTGTCTTTATTCCCGTCTTGCCCCTAGGTTCTTCATGACATTTTTTTTTTTTTTAGATTCCATATATATGTGTTAGCATACAGTATTTCTTTTTCTCTTTCTGACTTACTTCACTCTGTATGACAGACTCTAGGTCCATTCACCTCACTACAAATAACTCAATTTTGTTTCTTTTTATGGCTGAGTAATATTCCATTAGCCACCAATGTCAGCACTATCTTTGATGAGTCTGTAACCAGATGCTCTCAGCCTAAGACTGGGATTTCAGGTTTTTTGTTTTTTGTTTTTGCAGTGGCTGGTAGAACTAACCCAACCCTCCTCAGAACCTGCTTTCAGATACAGATTATATTTTCTTGGTAGGAGATATAAAATTAAATAATTTCCAAAATTTTACTATAATATTTAATACATATAAAAGAATGCATGTATATTACTTGTGAAGCTATGAAGCATAACAGACCAAACGCCTGTGAGGCCATTGTCCATCTTAAGAACCACAACATAACCAATACTCTTGACTTTATCTATACGGTCTTCCCAGTCCCATCCTTTTGCATACTAGCTCAGATAAAACAATATTTGAATGCTGAAAATGGTGTGGAGAAAAGGGAACCCTCCTATACTGTTGGTGGAAATGTAAACTGGTGCAGCCACTACAGGGAACAGTATGGAGGTTTCCTTAAAAAACTAAAAATAGAACTACCATATGATCCAGCAATCCCACTCCTGGCATATATTCAGAGAAAAATTTAATTTGAAAAGATACATGCACCCCAGTGTTCATAGCAGCACTATGTACAATAGCCAAGACATGGAAACAACCTAAATGTCCATGAACAGATGAATGGATAAATAAGATGTGGTATATATACACAATGGAATATTTCTAGGCCATAAAAAAGAATGAAATATTGCCATTTGTAGCAACATAGATGGACCTAGAGATTATCATACTGAAGTAAGTCAGAAAGAGAAAGACAAATATATGATATCGCTTATATGTGGAATCTAAAAAAATGATACAAATGAACTTATTTACAAAACAGAAACAGACTCACAGATCTAGAAAAAAAAATAACATGGTTACCAAGGGGGAAGTGGGAGGAGGGATAAATTAGGAGTTTGGCATGAGCAGATATGAACTACTATATATAAAATAGATAAACAACAAGGTCCTACTATATAGCACAGGGAACTATATTAAATATCTCATAATAACCTATAATGGAAAAGAATCTGAAAAAGAATATATATTCTGAATCACTTTGCTGTACACCAGAAATGAACACAACATTGTAAATCAACTATACTTCAATTAAAAATTAAAAAATCACCTGGCAGGGGGAAACAACAATGTTTGAAGGCTGTGTTTCGAATTCCTTGCTTTTAAATGGCTCTGCCTTATTTTGCTTTTTTTCTGTATAAGGTTTCCTTTTTTCTGGCTGCCCTCATGATTTCTCTTTTCCTTGGCATTTCAGCAGTTTGACTATGATGCACCTAATTTCAAATAATTCAATGCTACATCACACAGAGTATAAACCTGAAAACAGCACTCTCCCGATTCTTCCCTCCCATCTTTTATTCTACTGCTATCATACATCGAACTTTACAAGTGCTACAAACAGGCAAAACCTTACAACTATTTTTGCTTTAAAAGGTTAATAATTTTTAGAGTGATTAAAAAGTAAATTTATATTGCCCGGCACAACTCTTCCTAGAAATCTTCATTTTTATGTGTAGATCCAAACTCCTCTCCTTATCTTACTTGTTCTGCTTTAAGAATGTCCTTTCCATTTCCTATAGTACAGTTTTGCTGGTAATGAATATAAATTCCTTTATGCTGAGAGACATTTTTTTTTACAACTTTATTGGAGTATAATTGCTTCACAATGGTGTATTAGTTTCTGCTTTATAACAAAGTGAATCAGTTATACATATACATCTGTTCCCATATCCCTTCCCTCTTGCGTCTCCCTCCTTCCCATCCTCCCTATCCCACCCCTCCAGGCGGTCACAAAGCACCGAGCTGATCTCCCTGTGCTATGCAGCTGCTTCCAGAGTGAAGTAAGTCAGAAAGAGAAAGACAAATACCATATGCGAACACATATATATGGAATTTAAGAAAAAGAAACAATGTCATGAAGAACCTAGGGGTAAAACAGGAATAAAGACACAGACCTACTTGAGAATGGACTTGAGGATATGGGGAGGGGGAAGGGTAAGCTGTGACAAAGCGAGAGAGAGGCATGGACATATATACACTACCGAGAGATGTTTTAAAGTAAATATTCTAAGTCACGGTGCTAGGCTCACAGAGGTATTGATAACTGTGGGCCTTGGAGGAGTCGACGGGTGTCACCTCCAGGGCCAGACAGGTAACATAAGTGGGTGAAATGGGGCGGGTGCAGACCAGTCAGGGCAACAAAGATGGAGGAAGCTAGAAATGCATCTCAGTCCAAAAGTAGCAGCTATGCTCAGCTTCACTGAGGTTGCCATGTGGGAATGTGGGAATGCCAGCCTGCTCTTTCCAGAACAGTTCATCTGAGCTGTTGATATGAAATCGCCCTATTTTATAAAGCAAACGAATAAAATAACAAAACAGAAGTAGACTCTCGGATCTAGAGAACAAAGTAGTGGTTACCAGTGGGCAGAGGGATGGGGGACGGGCAGGAGAGGGGTAGAGGGTTAAGAGATACAAACTACTGTGTATAAAATAAATAGGATACAAAGCTATCTTGTACAGCACAGGGAGTATAGCCAATATTTTACAATAACTTTAAGTGGAGTATAATCTATAAAAATATTGAATCCCTATGCTATATACCTACAACTAATATAATATTATACATCAAAGATATTTTGATTAAAAACATGAAAAAGAGATCGCCCTATTTTAAAATGTTGGCAATGAATTAAAAAATTTTACCTTGTATTTGCCAGACAAAACAGGGCTGCAGGTTAGACTTGGCTCATGGGCCAGCAGTTTGCAAGCTCTGTCTTAAACACTTTTCATGACAACCCAAAAGAACTTGAATTACCAAAGAAAGATCATATTTGATGAGACTTGTTTCTTCTTCTATCTAATATCTGAAAACATTCTACTGAGAGCACTGAATCCTAACCACTAGACCACCAGGGATGGTAAAAATGTGCTGTGACTGGAATTGACGGACACCCTGGGGAAGGTTGTTAGTACTCATGGGATACATGAAGCTGAGGTCACTGGTGTAGATTTTGTCATCTCTGGGTCTGGGCTTGATGCAAACGCTTGGGAGGTCCAAGACAAAGCAGTGGTGGGGCTTTACTGGAGAATAACTAGACAGAGGCCTGCTAGCATTTGTAACCATCTGGCAAAGAAGTTGTTCCAGTTATTCACAGACCAGAGAGGGTTGCGATGAAGAAAAGAGAGCAGGGGCAGAACAGAAATGATCTATAAGAATGAAAGAGGGCTTCCCTGGTGGCGCAGCGGTTGGGAGTCCGCCTGCCGATGCAGGGGACGTGGGTTTGTGCCCCGGTCTGGGAAGATCCCACATGCCGTGGAGTGGCTGGGCCCGTGAGCCATGGCTGCTGAGCCTGCGCGTCCGGAGCCTGTGCTCCGCAGCGGGAGAGGCCTGCGTACCGCAAAAAAAATGAATGAAAGAAAGACAAGGCAGTCATGGCCCCAGCGACAAATGGAGAGGCCTGTCTGCTAGAAGCAAGGCTGTCTGGTCACTGCATCAGCAGGTGGAGAGGAGTGAATGAAGACGTACCCTTCCTGCCACCGCACAGGGCACTGCTTTCCCTTCTCCCTCCTTTAACTGTGAAGATATTCATCTGCCCAGTGGTAAAACGGGACACAAGGCCACAAAATGCAATCTACAGGTGAAAGGTGCATCGGAGGGTTCTGCTCTCCTCTGAAGCCTTTCCTATAACCTCATTTTGACAAGGCAGGCAAGCAGGGGAGTGTTGACTTAACACAGTACAGACTCCCAGGTGTGCTGGGTGAAGTTGTACAAAGAATTGGGAGGTTCTTAAAATAATACCCTGGAAGTTCCTCTCTGCACGACTCAAAACCATGTCAGGCCTCTAATGGCATAGCCTGCTGAGTTAGAAAAAGGCTTCCAGAAACCACAGTTTTAATTTAACAATAAACAGTCTCCCAGGGCCTCTTAGGCATGGCTGCATAAATCTGACTGCTTAAAATTAGAGGGGCACAGAGCTTTGTTTCACTCCACTGGCATTGAACACTGAGCCAGAAGGGTAACTGATACTACCTGAGCACCCCCTGGGTCTTTGGGAACTTCTGGTGGGAGGTCAACATTTACTCAGGGCTCTGGGACACAGAACCCTCCATGTCAGAGGCCAGGGCTGCAAAAAGGCTCCAAGTGGATGTTTGGGTCTTGTCTGCTGAGCTGCTCTTGTTTCCAACATATTCTACCCCATCATCAACCTTCCTGAATACTTTTCTCAACTTTGCTCCCCAATCCCCAGCTCCATTAGGCAGCTCTTTAAATATTTAAATTTTAAATATTTGAAGGTTGTGTTATGTCTTCTTCCTACATGCTATTCTTTGAGAAAAAAAATCCAGGTCCCATTAACCACTACTCAATGCTTCCACCAATCTGGTTGCCCTTTTTTAGAACCACATTTATTTTTATCCATGTCCATATTTATCCAATACAGGTCGATGTAGCACTCAGTGGTCCCTTGGGGGAGTCAGGAAAGGTGCGACATTTTAGGCAACATCTCAGTTGAGGCTTGTAGAATGAGAAAGAGTACAGCAGACAAAGAGTGAGTAATGTTCCCAAGAGATAAAATCAGGGAGTATCATAGGGATGGGGGTTGCATATTTTCCTGGTGCCAAAGGGTTCCCTGTTACCCTCCACCAAGAATGCTGGACCTTCATGCTATATGGATAATTTCCAGACAGATACAAGTAGCTGTCCCTACCCTGCCCAGAAAAAGAGTGTTTGTTGCTTGTACAGTGCTATATCCTCAGGGCCTGGAAGACAGAAGATTCTCGATAAACATTTGGTAAATAAATGAACAAATGGAGTGAGGTCAGAGATAAGAAGGGCAGGAATCAGGGCAGGGTCATTTATTGGGCTTCCAAGAACTTCTTATCAGGGGGCATGATAACCATAACTTGTGCGTCAGGGGGAGGTGGATGGATGAGTATGTGAAGGATGTGAGAGTGAAACCGAGCAGGACCCTGTGGGGCTCCTGGGCACGGAAGCCTTTCTGTGTCCCCCATTCCTTGTTTGCAGGGAACAGACTCCAGCCTCCAAGACCTTCCCTGAGGCCCAGTGGGCAGATTCAAACAGTTGCCAAGCAGGGAAGGGAGGGGATGCAGAGACAAGGGAGGAGCAGCCAAGAAACAACAGTGCAGCCTTGGGGCAGGGTCCTGGTTCCCCCTCAAGGGATGCACATGACAATATCTTTGAGCTGTTTATAGAACTAAAACCTCCAACAAATGGAAGATATCAGCATTCTTCATTCTAGAGAAGACCATCTGAGGCCAGATTAAAGGAACCAGAGAAACTCATCAAGAGATTACCTGAGACCAGATTAAAAGAGTGCAGGTCCTGCACACATCCTAAACCCCACCCTTGAACTACTGCTATAAAACTCCCCACCAGGGACTTCACTGGTGGTGCAGTGGTTAAGAATCTGCCTGCCAATACAGGGGACACAGGTTCGAGCCCTGGTCCGGGAAGATCCCACATGCGACGGATCAATTAAGCCCATGCACCACAACTACTGAGCCTGTGTGTCACAACTACTGAAGCCCGCACACCTAGAGCCCGTGCTCCGCAACAAGAGAAGCCACTGCAATGAGAAGCTTGAGCACCGCAATGAAGACTAGCCGCCACTCGCCGCAACTAGAGAAAGCTCGCGTGTAGCAATGAAGATGCAACACAGCCAAAAAAACAAAACAAAACAAAAGAAAACAACTCCTCACCAAATCCTCCCATGTTGGGACACATGGTTTTAGAGGACAGGAGCCCTCTGTGTCCCCCTTTGCCTGGCAAAGCAATAAAGCTATTCTTTTCTACTTCACCCAAAACTCTGTCTCTGAGATTCTCCACCAGTGCACCGAGGCCAAGTTTTCAGCATCAAGAGGAACATGATAAGGATGGAGCTGGCACGCAGATCCATCTACAGTCGAGGGAGACATGGTGCGATGGCAGGGGGGGACACAAGGCTTTTAGGAGCAAGAGACAGCCCAACACTTGCACTTGATGCTTTCAGGACGAGTGAATAAATGAATGACTGAATCTTAAGTGGAATGTTGGAAGGAAGCAAAATGATACAAAAAAAAAAGACTTTCAGCAAAGTTCTAATAAAAGAATAAGAGGACAGAGTAAAGGCAGGTATAAATATTAAGCTTCTTGCTACACAGATGATACGCAAAGGCAAGTCAGTCAGGAAGTAACGATATTGTGTAATAGATAGGATTTATTCTGCGCTTACCATGTGCCAGAAGTGGTGCCAGGCCTCTAGCAGTGACCACAGTATTAATACACTTAGTATTTCTAGATGGCAGTTACAGTAGTTATGATAATTCCTCCTATTTTATAGGTTAGGATTGGGGCAGGAGAAGGCAGTAAGTTGCCCAAGTCACATTGCTTGGAAGTAATGGAGCTGGGACTGGGACTCATAGCCAGTGGTCTGGGTCCTCAGTCTGCCATCTCACTCAGTGGGCTGCACACGTCTAGAAAAGAACATGCTGAAATCCAAGGGTGGGGTTCTGGCTGCTGCTAAGGTGGAAATCCAAAACGGGTTGCTGGCTTCCTTCTAGAAACTATCCTGGAGATTTCCCAGGAGCAAGGATTGTATTGGCATCATACCTCCTAAGAGCAGCACTGAATTTAAATTATAGACATATCCTTTGACCCAGCAAATCCACCTCTACAAATGTATCCCTCTGTTATGCTTATACATATATAAATAATAAAAGTACAAGGTTATTGTTTTAAAGGACTTGTAATAACAAAATCCTGGAAATTTTCTCCATCAATAGAAGCTCGATAATGAGATAAAAGGATTGTTGTCTCTAGAGAAAAAATATTGAATCCACATCTCACACTATATGTTAGCATAAATTCCAAATGAATATATATTTAAATGTAAAACATGGAGGGGGGATGGATTTTCTAACTATGACACAAAATCCAGAAGCCATGAAAAAAAGATTTATAAATTTGATTACATAAAACTTTTAAATAAAATCTTTGCTCTGTCTTTAAAAACTTAAAAGCCAACTGACATACCAGAAAAAAAATTGTAGCTCAAATTACATAAAAAGCACTAATTTACTTATTATATTAAAAGTTCCTGTAAATTCATAAGACCATATTTTCACATAGAAGACAGTTTTATATATTTTCAGTAGAAAGATCCAAACTAACAGTTCACAGAAAAGGAAATAACTGGCATTTAAATATATGGATTCCACATATTTTGGTATGCCATATTTTCATTTTCATTCAGTTCAAAATAATTTAAAATTCTATTGTGGTTTCTTTCTGACCCATGGCTTATTTAGGAGAGGATTTTAATTTTCTCTTTTATATATTGCTTTCTAGATTAATTCCATTATGATACGAGAACATACTTTATTATTTCACTTTTGAAATTTGTTGAAACTTGCTTTAAATTCCACCATCTGGTCTTTATTGGTAAATGTTCCTTCCATATGCACTTGAAAACAATGTATAATCTGCAGTTGCTGGATAAAATATTTTTATACCTCAATTAAGTCATTAATTTGTTATTCATGATTCTCAAAGTTCCTATGTCCTCATTGATTAATTGCTTGCTTATTCTACCAGTTACTGAAGAGTATGTTAAAGTTTAGAAATATAACTGTGGATTTGTTTATTGTTCTTTTAGTTGAGTCAGTTTTTATTTTCTGAATTTTGAAACTATGCTATTAGGATGCATATAAATTTAGAACCGCTACATCCTCTTGTTGAATTGGCCCTTTTATCTCTGGTAATGAGTGTCTTAAAAGTCTACTTTGATACTGATATAACTACACCGCTTTTCTTTTGGCTCATGTTTGCTGAGCACATATGTCTATGCCTTTATATTTACAATATTTCTGCATCTTTATATTTAATGTGTGTCAAGCTGCATACTATTGGATTTTGATTATTTTTAATTCTGGAAATCTTTATCATTCATTAGAATATTTAGTCCATTTAATATTAATGTAATTATGAATATATTTGGGCTTAAATATACCTTGTTAATTGCATCCTTGAGTTATAAAAGATGATTTCGAATTAGTATACTCAGCACTTCTGAGAAAATGCAAGGACCTTACAACACGTTAGCCCAATCCATTTCCTTTCTTTTTTGTACTGTTATTGCCATGTTTTTAATTATGCATATTTAAAACCCTACAACACATTATTGTTTAAATCACTCAATATTCATTAGTTTTACCCACATACCTATTGCATTTTATTCTTTTGAGTTCCCTTCATTCCTTCCTGAATCATCATATTTCCATCTGGGATCATTTCTTTTTTCCGTCCTGAAGAACTCTCTTTGGTATTTCTTTTAGTTCATATCTGCTAGCCACAAAATATCTCAGTTTTTGTGTGTCTGAAAATGTCTTTATTTCACCTTCATTTCTGAAGGATATTTTTTATGGGTATAGATTTTCACAGTAGCATTTTTTTTCTTTCAGCATTTTAAAGTTTCTATTCATTGTCTTCTTACTCTTAGCATTTCTATTGAAAAGTCAGCTGTGAGTCATAGTTACTTCTTAATAATATATCTTTTTCTCCCTGGCTGCTTTTAAGATTTTTCTTTGTCTTTAGTTTTCATCAGTTTTACTATACAGACCATCCCTGACTTATGATGGTTCAACTTTGATTTTTTTGACATTATGATGCATTCAGTAGAAACTACTTCAAATTTTGAATTCTGATTCTTTCCCAGGCTAGCAATATGTGGTCAGATACCCTTCATGATGCTAGGCAACAGCAGTGAGCTGCAGCTCCCAGGCAGCCACACAATCATGGGGGTAAAAAACCGGTACACTTACAACCATTCTGTACCCACACAACCATTTTGTTTTTCACTTTCAGTGCAGTATTCAATAAATTACATAAGATATTCAATACTTTATTATAAAATAGGCTTTGTGTTAGATGATTTTGCCCAACTGTAGGCTAATGTAATTGTTTTGAGAACATTTAATGCAGACTAGGCTAAGCTATGATGTTTGGTAGGTTAGGCATATTAAATGCCTTTCCAATTTATGATATTTCAACTTACAATGGGTTTATTGGGATATAACCGCATCATAAGTCAAGTAAGATCTGTAATATACTTAGGTGTGATTTTCTTTGTATTTATCCTGATTAAGGTTCATAGAGTTTCAGAAATCTGTGGCTTGATGTTTTTCATTAATTTTGGAAACTTAGAGTCAGTGGCTCTTCAGATATTCCTTCTGCCTATTCGTTTTCAACTCCCCTTCAGATACTCCAGTATCACATATGTAATAGAATTTTTCATTATGTCTTTCTATATTTTCCATCATTTTTCTCTTGCTTCAGTAAGGAAATTTTCTCTCATTTGTCTTCCAATTCATTTAGCCTATTCTCTGTTGTGTCTGATTTGCTGTTAAACCTACCGAATTATCAATTTCAGTTACAGTGTTTTGTTGTTTCCAGAATTTCAATTTGAATCTTTCTTTAAAAAAAGACCCCAGCCTCTGGTAAATTTTTCTATCTTCTTATCTACTTCCTTGAACATATTAATCATAGTTATTTAAAAACCATGTCTCATAATTCAGATCTAGCTTACTTTGGGGTCTGTTTCCATGATCTATTTTTTCTACTGATGTTGGTCATTTGACACATTTCTTGCCATGTCCATTTATTTTTGATTCACAGAGGACTTAATTTTATTCTGTCCAGTATAAAGATCATGGGCTGATGTCCATCCAGTCAAGGATGAGTTACATGTCTATCTCCAGTCAGTGTTCCCTTACTTCTAGGCCATATCCCTTTCAAGGTCTCATCTGGAAGCCTTAGATGTTCACCAGTGCTCCTCTTTCTTTGCAAGCCCAGAAATCCTATTTGTATCTCCCCAGTTCTGTGAGACTGACACAATCTCTGATTTTAATCTCTGAATGAATAACCTATCCTCTTAAACCCTAAAAACAAAGATACCTTGAACTTGTGTATTTACAGCTTAGAAGTTGGCAAATGCCTTGAGGTGAAATTTCATGCAGTCCTTATTCCTGAGATAATGGCCCTTCAAGTTCATGCTGAATTAGTAGCTCTCAACTCCAATTTTGTATCCTCATCCCAGTGGGAATAATATAAGCTCAAAGCCATTGCTTTCTGTTCCACCTTTATACTTGTTATAGGAAATTCCCTAGAGTTAAAATGCTGCGACAAATATCAGGCTTACGTCTCTGAGTTTTTGGATCCTCAAGTCTTAGTTGCCTTGGTTACTTTCCAATACCTTCAAACATCTGATTTTTCAGGTTTTTTTTTTAAATCCAGCTATTATAGTTCTTTGTGATAGAAGTTTAGTCTTATACAAAGTTTCTCCATTATATTCAGAAGCAGATGTCTAGAGGAATTATTTTAAAAACAAGACTCCAAAGTTCAAATAATAAAAGCAAAAGAATCAGTGGATATACAGTAAGTCTCCTACATATGAACCTTCAGTTGTGAACTTTCAAAGATCTGAATGTGTGTTCGCATGTCCAATCACATAAGTTAGTTCATGTGTCTGGCGTACATTGTCACATGTCTGCATCCTCTACAAGTGGTTGTGCTTTTGTGTACTTTACTGTACAGTAATGTATAGAGTACAGTAATATAGTTTCTTTATTTCAAGCCCAGGATGTCCGGAAGCAAGCGTAAAAGCAGCAGTGAGGTAGCTGGTACTACTAAGAAGTGCCAAGAGAGATAAGAGAAAGAGGAAGTAACTGAAGAATCAAAGAGATTCACAACGCAGGAAATGGCAAGGGGATTTTCTTTATTTGAGGAGGCACTGTTAGTTTTTGAGGCACAGACACTGAACGTAGAACGGTACACGAAGGTTGCAGCAGCCGTTCATAATGCAATCCAGTGTTACTGTGTCATCTATAATGAGAAAGAAAGAGCTACTACCCAGATATCACTGGATCGTTTTTCAAGATTGTAGATAGAATTGAATCCAGCAAGGAACCAGAACCTGTGTCATTAGCGTCAGGTGTGAGAGAAATTGCAGCTTGCCCTCTGTCTACTATTGCTGATGATCCTTCATCTCTACCATCTCCCACCTCCTCCAGTCAGTAACTCTTCTTGCCTGTTAACTTGATACCAGCCCCTGTATGCCAGCTGTTGTACTGTATTACTGTACCTTTCAAGGTACTTTACTGTAAGATTAAAAATGTTTTCTATTTTTTGTGTTTGTTTGGTTTTTACGTATTATTTGTATGAAAATTATTATAAACCTATTACAGTACAGTACTATATAGCCGACTGTGTTAGTTGGGTACCTAGGTTAACTTTGTTGGACTTACAAACAAACTGGACTTACATGCTCTCGGAATGGAAGTCATTTGTATGTAGGGGACTTACTGTACTTATATCAATACTGGGAACTTATTCAACAAAGAACACCACAAAGTTAACTGGTGGGGGGAAGACTGAGAGGCCACACTTACAATCTCTAAAAGTAACCAACAGTTAGTACCTAGAGCACAGCAAGATAGGAGACCCAGCATTAAAAATGGGCAAAAGTAATGAATAAGCAATTCACATAAAGGTAAAACAAATCGCAAGTTTATGAAGAGACGTTCAATTTCATGAGTGATTAAAGAGAAATGCAAACAAACAACAGTGGTATACCACTTTACAATCATCAAGTTGGTAGAAATCAAAAAGTCAGACAAATGTTATGAGAATTTAGGGAAGAGAGGACCTTCTGCACTGCCAGTGGGAAGGTTGGTACCACCATTCCAGAACTCAATCTGACAGGCAGTATGTACTTTATAACCCAGCATTCCATGTTCCAAATGATATTCCAGGTCTATAAGGCGACATGCATGAGGATATTTATCTCAACAATGTTTGGCAATTAGGGATCAGGAGACATTCTAAGTGTCCACTGCTAAGGAAATTAAAGAGTAAACCAGGACGGATGTGTATGAGGGGATGCTCTGTGACAACCAATGAACCAGAGGTACATTTAGCAATTGTTTAGATCTTTAAAAAATAATGTAGAATGAAAAAAGTAAGATATAGAAGGTGATCTATAGCAGCATAATATTCAAATACACTTTTAAAACATAAATACACAAAACAACACACTGTATTTTAAAATATATAGTAGATACAGTCCTGCAGCATGCTAAGAATCAGGCTCCCTGCATAAGTTGCCTGGGTGAATCCTCCCTCTGCCATGCACTAAATGGGAAAGTTACTTAATACATCTGTGCCTCAGTTTCCTTATCTGTTAAGGGGAAACGACAAAAGAATTTATCTCATAGTGTTGTTGGGAGGATTAAAAAAGATAGAGTATGTAAAAGGTGCTTAGAACAGGGCCCTGGTAAATTCACTTAGAGTTATCAATAATTATTATTAACAAAGATATTGATCAATACTTTTAGGGTGGGTATGTATAGGTAGGATGAAAATGGGGGCGTAAAGATGAAGATGAAAAAATAATGAAATCAGTCAATGGAGGGGAGGGTCAGAGTCTTTCATGGGCTGTTGGTAATAGTGCGTCCCGAACTGAATAATAATAGTTAACTCAGCTTTCTGAGCCTGAGATCCCCCAAACCTGAAAGAGTCAAATTCAAATCCCGTTCCTGAGTATTAGAGTGTTAGCACCTTCTTCTGTGGAGAAGCTCAGTGGTCTAAACTAAAATCTTACTTATGTGGCATGTCCGTGGATTTGAGCAAAACTTTTGAGTAAATTCATGAATAAGTTTTCTTTTTTTTTTTTCGTAAATATTATTATTTTTTATTAGTTTCTGCTTTATAACAAAGTGAATCAGTCATACATATACATCTGTTCCCACATCCCTTCCCTCATGCATCTCCCTCCCTCCCACATGAATAAGTTTTCTATTGTGGCTGATTGAGTTACTTAAAAAACTAATTTCTGTTTAATTAGTTAACAACTAATTATGAATTAGTCAATTACTTAATAAGTCCCACGCTGAGGATCTGTTATGTGTACAAACACTTGCTACCCTCCCTGTGATCTCTGAACTGTGTTCATGAAGAAACTGGGTAGCAATTTGGTACCTGCTGCTCAGCACCTCTGGAAAAGAGTGGAGAGAAAACACACTAATGGTGTCCCTTAGAGGTGACCACACTGAAATCCAGCAAAGTGAACCAGACACACAAATGGCACAGTTCAGCCCTGAGACAAGGGAGAACACAGTGAGTATGAATGCCAGTGGCACAGACCAGAAGTGCTCCAAGAGTTCAGAGAGGGTAGTAGAGTGATACCCTGGACAGGTTTCTAAAGGATGTATCCACAAAAGGGACTTCTGCTGAGGACAGGCACAGGGTAAAGGCCACTCTGGGGACGGCTCCTGGCAGAAGCCTGAATGCCTTCTTTGTAAGATCCATCAGGCAGCTCAGATACCAAAAGCATTTCTGGAAATAGTAGTCTCCAGGGACATGGTAGACTCTGGGTTCATTTTCTTTTAATTAGATGAATCACATAATAAGAAAAAAGTGCCTCCAAAAGAGGGAAATCAGGGTATCTTCATACATTTCTATTTTTGTCTGTTTCCAAAAACCTTGAGTAACAAAATCCAATTCACATAAAAATAGCGATGATATAAAGGTAGCCTGAATTTATATATTATTTTACATCCCGAGGGCTCCAAGAACTTTTTATACAAACACTTAATTTTCCACACCTGTCTTACTGAGACAAGCGCTGCAAGGCCTTTTTTTCCTGAGATGGAAAATAGGCTTTGAGGCCTGGCGGGTGATACCTGACACACTAAAACCAGGCCTCCTGATTTTGAATCCCATGTGATGTGTGATGGCAAGGAAACTTCTAGTTTGCAGTAATCTGAAACCTGAGGGGAGTGGCTGCAGTTACAATAAATAATTCCCACTTACTGAGTGTCTATTATGCACTAGCTCTTTGCTGGGAGTTCATTATCTCCGTTCAGGTGATCACACCATGAACAAAAACAATTTTACTGAGAAATCAGAAAGGTGAAACAACTTGTTTAAGTTACAATTTACAATACAGTTACAGTACTTAAAATAAGAACTAGACAGGAATTTAATCCCAAAGACTCTTACCACACAATTTCCCTGTGTCTGTTTTGGAATTTCTAAAAATATTATTGGACTTAAAAATTTTTTTAATTGTACTGGAGCTATTTTTTTTCCTAAAAATCTCCACATAAATTGTGCTACCTTAGAATAGGTATGCAGCTATGATCAGAAAAATCACCAGGTGTCAATAGCCCTTACCCATTCAAATTTACCTCTTTTGGTGACTTTTGGTATTACCAACCTCTTGCTGTTGAAATACTGCTTGTTCTAAGGACCAATATTTAGAGAGACTAAAGCTAGTGCTTCTCAATGATTCTTGGCTGTTTCTAGAACCCACTGCTTCAGCCATATTAATCTAGTCCCCTCTCCATTCCCTCAATACCTCTGCCCATCTTCAGGTTTGGGTGCAAATAACCCCTCTTCCAAGGAAACTTCCAGGCCACCCATGAGAGTTTTGCTTCCTTTCTATTTAAGACTGGTTTAGAAGGAAAACAGAAAGGGGTAGATGTGTGGATGAGTTTAAGACATCTAGTGCCAGGAATTCCCTGGTGGTCCAGTGGTTAGGACTCTGCACTTGCACTGCCAAGGGCGAGGGTTCAATTCCTGGTTGGGGAAATAAGATCCTGTGAGGCGCGGCTGAAAAAAAAAAAAAGACATCTAGTCACAAAGAAAGACACCTGATCTGATGAGAGGAAGGCCAGTGGCATCATGAAAATAGAGATGAAAAAGCTTCATAAGATAGCTGCCTCTCAGAGAAGCTGTGGATGTGCTTTCCTTTTCTCCTTTCCAGGGAGGAAGGCATGAGGGTACCAGACCTTGTTCAGGTGGTAACACGTCTGCCAGACTTGGAGATGATGTGGTGGTGGAGCGTGATGGGAAGGGGCACATTGAGCGAGCACTTAGGGGAGACGGTAGGCATTAGGGTGACTCAGCGATGGGTCTGGGCGAGTTGTGAGTGTCTGCAGAGAAGGGGTTGTTCTGCATGGACTCTGCTCTGGGTGGGGGAAAGGGTGCCTGGTAACCTCCTCTCCCTGCCAGGTAGCAAATGTTCCTCCACGGGGCAC
Organism: Mesoplodon bidens; assembly: GCF_964165515.1. NCBI lineage: Eukaryota > Metazoa > Chordata > Mammalia > Artiodactyla > Ziphiidae > Mesoplodon > Mesoplodon bidens. The sequence continues at coordinate 42,269,897 of NC_138171.1, forward strand.
ATGGCAAATGAAAGGTGACTTGATGGGGCTTCAAAGTGCTCAAGCTCTATGTCACTCGTTATGATACAAAGGAGCCATGACTATCTGGGCAGGAGTAGCAAACACATGCTACTCTGGACTCCATTAGAATTTGTTTCCTCTGCTGCCAGTTTGTCATTATTACAGCGTGACCTGCACTGAAGGACTGGTCATTAATATGATGGACATTCAGAGGAAGTGCACTGTTCCCGCACTGCCTGGGAAGGAAGTTCCTTAGGGATAACTGTTCACACTTGTTTTATCCTGCAGCTTAGACCTGGATGAGTGGCAAGGGATCCCAGATGTTATCTGCTCCATCATTTTACAGACGAGGAAACCAAGGTGGGGCTGGGTGGTGGGTCTAGTCCAAGGTCACACATGGATATGTAGAAGGGTTGAGAATAGGATCTGGCCCCCACTAGCATACTTTTTGATATGCCAGGCTATTTCTTGCTCAAAGAATCTACTCCCTGTGTCCCTCACACCCTGATCCCACAGCCACCAGAGTCAACCTTTGAAACCATGGATCCAATCAGGACACACTTCTGTTTAAAGTCACAATGGCTTCCCACCAGAGGAAGAATAAAATCCAAATTCCACGCGGTGGCCTGTACATTCCCTCCGATCTGCCCTGCCCACCTGCCCCCCTCACTGTGCTCTAGCCAGACTGGGTGTCTTGCTGTTCTGGGCACATGCCCAGTTGTTCCCACCTTAGGACTTCGTACTTGCTGTGCCTTCTGCACAGAATGCCATTCTCGCTGTTCTTCAGAAAGCTGGCTCCATCCTCACGTTCCTTTCCCAGCCATTCCACCTCCTTGGAGAAGGCTGCCCTGACCAGCCAATCCCAAGTAGCCTCAGTCTCTATCACCCTGCTTTATTTTCACTATAGCACTTATCAGTAAATGATATTTCCTTCTTTATTAACTGTCTCTCCCTCTGTTTCATTCATTGCTGGTGCCTGAAGCCTGCCTGGCACACAGTAGGCTCTTAATAGCTATGGGTTTAAGGACTTTGTTAAAGGATGACTACCGAGGCCTCCCCTAGGACACAGCACACTTTTTTGGACGGCATCCTGGAATTCGATCAAAGAGCTCTAACATCAGGTAGTTTCAGGAAAACACTTGAGGGATGAGGTAAATAACAGAAACAAGCATCCCAGAGAACTCAGAGAGGATTTTGGCTTATTAGAGTGTCTCAAAATATACTCTTTGGACTTGAAGGTATCACATTCCATACTAAGACCACACAGATAATAACCCGAAAAGCCAGCAGCTTTGGTTCTCTTGGCCAAGCTTGTTCTGCTTCGTTCACCCAGCATTTTAAATCAAAGCACTTGACTTTGAATCGCAGTAAAGTGACCTGAACAATTGTGGATCTTCTTCCTTCTCGGGTTTTTTCTGTGCTCTAGTTTGTCAAACTGCTTCAGCCTTCTCCTCCCCATCCCTGCCCCAGGAGGCAGACTCAGCCATCAATCACTTGCCCAAACTAACAGATGCAGCTGCTGATTGCAAAGTGAGAACCAGGGCAGGACCACCCCAGAATGGAGTCTGCTTTCTAGGGCATCTTGAAGGGAAACAATTGCTTGCTGAAGCATGAAAAATGAACAGCCTCTCCTTTCCAACAGCTTCCGTCTTGTGTCTCCATCAAGTCACTGATCTGTTGAGTTAGATATGCTGAGTGTAACTGCTAAACTGAAGAAATCGGAGACAACTTGTCAGCACTTTCCTGAACTGTGAAATCCTCATACTCATGCCCTCACATTCCTGGCTCCACCCCTGATGCCTCAACTTCCTCCCAGTGGCCTCCTACGTATAACTGAAATCATTTCTTCCTCTACAACATCTGTACTTGTCATCCCCTGCCCTCCATATACATGAGACCCTCTCAGTCCTTACCTGGACTATTACAGGAGCATGCTTACTGATGCCCCAAGCTCTGGACTAGTCCTCCTTGCACGATCTGCTAGGATTATTCTTTCTGAAACTAAGTTCTCAACATACTCTTGTCAGCTCAGCACTGTGGGGTCCCTGCATCCTTCTCACCTTCACATTCAAAATCCATCAGGACGACCTGTCCAGCTTCTATTCATCCCCCAGGTCCTCTCCATAAAGTCTGCTTTGATTCCTCTAGTGGTAGGAAGTGCTTCCCCCTCTAAACTCTCGTAAATGCCTCTGCACTTCTTTTGTGTCTCAGTCCTCCACACTTTCTACCTTGACTTGTTGGTGTCCACGGATTATCTCCACCACTTTGTTCTTCTTTGCGTTCTCCACACAACCGTGTGCCTTGCACTGTTTAAGTAGGTGCTATCAGTACACACATGAGAATGGGTTTATTATTTAAAGGGGTTAAATGATCACTTTAGGCCAATAAAATGGCTGTATCATTGACAGGGGAAAGATGCAATTACCACTTTTTCTCCTTTACACATTATCAAGGTTTTTCTGAAAGGTCTATTTCATTTTTAATATATATTCTTTTCATAGTGCTTTTATCTTTCTAAGGCGTTTTCACATCTGTTATGACATTTCATCTGCATAACAATTCTTCCAAGATGTGTGTAAAAGTGTTTTGAATAATTGTAAATAAAGTTTCCTAAGAAGTTAACTATATACTGAGTGTTGTTTATGTGCTAGGCATTGTGCTAGGTATTGGGGATCCAACGGTCAGCAGGGCCTTCAGGCTAATGACAGAGACTGACAAATACAGGAACAATTTCCATATCACATAGTCAGTGCTCTGATGGCGGGGGCATATGTTCCTATAGGGGCACATAGGAGGGACCCTTCTCCCAGACGAATACAACTAGGGACAATCTTGAAAGAGAGGGAGAAGATAGGCTGGCAAGATGGGGTTGGGGTCAGCCGTGCGCAAAAAAAGGGCACAATCCAGACCCAGAGCTAAGAGAGGACCTGGATTTTTCGAACAACTGCAATTAATTCATGATTACTAGAAAAGCGAAGGTGGGATGGGGATAGAGGGTGACTGCTATTATTTTTAGGGCAGTTATTATTACTCACAAATTTACAATGTGGAAACTAAGACTCAAAAAAAAGGTAGTAACTTATAGGACGTAACTTACTGTCTATAAAGAGCTAATGCACACCCCAAATACCTTTGGGAAAGACCCCCATGAAATGCACAGTTCTAATCACAAATTCTGGGTGCAAACCAAGCTTATGCTCACATACCCTTCCTATTATCTCTCGCTTTATACCAGAGTGTTCTTGGATCTTCTGATTTCTGGCACTTATTCTTTCCTAAGAGAGTTATCAAAGGAAATCAGAAGAATTCTAAAAGACTGAGAGTGAAGTCTTTTATATATAAATTTGACTTTGGTCATTAAACTTCTCTTTAAAATGCTTTTAGTGGGTAGTTAGGTTTCAAAAAATGTGTGTAAATGAAGTTTCCTTAATCTTTTTCAATGGCCCCAGAGAAAAAGAATATACAATAATATAAAAACAATATTTTTGGCCTGGTGCTCCATACTTTACAAATAATAATAATAATAAGATAATTATAAAGATAGGTAACATTATTTGGTGCAGCCAGATACGGCTCTAAGTGCCGGGCAGTTAACCACACTACAACCCCAAGAGATGGGTTCTGTTAGCATCGTGCTTTACACTTGAAGAAACAGAGGCACAGAGGAGTAAAATAACTTGCCCGAGGTCATAGGTTATACAACCAGAACGTGTTGGCATCAGTGTTCTGCACCTAGCCACTTTGCTAGGTCTTTTGTGTAGAACAAATAATTGCATAGCTATTATTTTTTGATCTCATCAACTCTGAGAGTTGAGGCAGAGGAGATCTAATAAATACCTCATTTGGGGCATAGTTTGGAAATTAAGGTTCTGAAACTCTGTGGCTTACCCATGGCCACTCATCCCATTCCTTGACCTAGATGACCCCCTCATCAGATAGCCGTCCTGTCTGTTGTAGGTAAGGAGAGATTTGGGCTTCCTCTCCATTTGTAAGAAGAAGGAAATTCTTCCCACAAGGCAGATAACCCAAAGAAGGTGGAAGCAGGAACACCCTGGAATCTTCTTCATTATGATAATGGAATTAATGCCTTACATCTGGGTGGCAATTTTAATGAATTTTCAATGCAATTTTTTATGATGATGTCACCTTCTCACAATGTCCTTGGGAGGTGGCTATGAAAAATGGGCTTTTTCACCTGTTTGGTTAGCTGAGGAAACTGAGACATAGGTTTCATAACCTGCTGAATAAGCTTATCTTTCAGCGAGGTAAGACAGACAGACAATAAATTATCAAAAAGCTATCACATTTTATGAAAGAACATGAGACGTGCTGTGGAGAAAACTAAGGCAGGGCAAGGGGGATAAGGAAGGCCAGGGGAGGGGCAGGAGGGAAGGAGGTGCTACTTTAGACAGTGTGGTCAATAAAGACCTCTCGGCTTCTGAAGAGAACAAGGGCGCTTAGGTGTTTGCGGGAAGGGTTTTCCAACCAGAGGAAATGGCAAGTGCAAAGACCCTGAGGCAGGTGCCTGCTTGGTGTGTTTGAAGAGTAGCAAGGAAGCGAGGGTGGCCGCAGCAGATGAGGGTGAGAATAGAAGGAAAGGCAGCAGAGGCACCCCAGGGAGGATTTGGGCTTTTAAACAGACCTTAGAGGGAGCAAAAGAGTGACCTGGTCTGTCTTGCATCGTAACATGATAACTCTGGTTATGCTGGTGAAGTGGGGCAGCCAGGGCCAGAAGTACAAAGATCAGTGAGGAAGCTGTTTGCACTAATCCAGGCAAGAGATGATGGTGATCTGAACCAGGAGGAGAGGGGAGAAGGGGCCAGATTCTGTATTTGTTTTGATAGGACTCGCTGACGGATTGGATGTGGGGTGTGATGACAGAGTGGCAATCACCAAGTGTGGATATCATAGGAGTCTGGAGTTCAGGGGAAACATCTGGATGTATACATTTGGGAGCCTTTAGCATAGACAGGTATCTAAATCCATGGGCATGGGTGGGGTCTACAATGAGATGAGTCCAGGGGCAAGAAGAGTCAGGGCCCTCCAGGGTTTAGCAGCCAGAGGTGAGGAGGACTCAGCAGAGGAGATGAAGAAGGAGCTGACAGAGAGAACGGGAGCATGTGCCATCCTGGAAGCCAAGTGAAGGGGGTGTTGCAAGGAGGAGAGAGATGGGTTTTATTAGCATTTTGCTTTACACTTGAAGAAACAGAAGCACAGAGGAGTAAAATAATTCCCTCAAGGTCACAGGTTATACAACCAGAACGTGTCGGCATTAGCATTCTGCACCTCATCACTTTGCTAGATCGCGCTGGAGCTGCTGGAAGGTCAAAAATATATGGATCAGAATTGACCACTGGATGGAGGTCATCCGTGACCTTGACTAGAGCTGTTAAGGGAGTGGTAGGAATGGGAATCTGGCTGATGAGAGTGGATTCAGGAGTCAACTCGAGGAGGGAGTTGGTGGCTGTGAGTACAGACTACTGTTCGGAGGGTTCTCCAAGGGGAGAAGAGAAATGAGTTTTAAGTCAGAGGAGGCGGGGGTGTGAACAGAGTTTTTTTGTTTTTGTTTTTGTTTTTTGCGGTACGCGGGCCTCTCACTGCTGTGGCCTCTCCCGTGGCGGAGCACAGGCTCCGGACGCGCAGGCTCAGTGGCCATGGCTCACGGGCCCAGCCGCTCCGCGGCATGTGGGATCTTCCTGGACCGGGGCATGAACCCGTGTCCCCTGCATCGGCACGCGGACTCTCAACCACTGCGCCACCAGGAAAGCCCTGTTGTTTTTCAGGATGAGAGTTGTCTTAGGCTGTTTGTATCCTAATGGAATGAACAGTGGAGAGGGAGAAGCCGCTTAACATTATATATACGTTTGTTCTTTTCCTTAATCCTCAAAATACTCAAGGAGGTAGCCGTGCTTCTTGCTTTATAAGTGAGGACTGTAAATTAGTGAATTCAGAGATGACATAGTAAATGGCACAGCTGGAGTTCAAACGCAGGTCTGTTAGGCTCCAACATGAGTGATTTTCCTACTGTTCCGTGTGGGACATGGAACAGGCCACATCAGTTTCAGTTTCCTGTGATTCAAAAACGAACTAATTGGGCTTCCCTGGTGGCTCAGTGGTTAAGAATCCACCTGCCACTGCAGGGGACACGGGTTCGATCCCTGGTCCAGGAAGATCCCAAATGCCGCAGAGCAACTAAGCCTGTGCGCCACAACTACTGAGCCTGCACTCTAGAGCCTGCAAGCCACAACTAGTGAGCCTGTGTGCCACAACTACTGAGCCCACACGCTCTAGACCCCTTGCTCTGCAACAAGAGAAGCCACTTCAATGAGAGGCCTGCGCACCGCAACGAAGAGTAGCCCCTGCTCATCGCAACTAGAGAAAACCCGTGCGTGGCAATAAAGACCCAACGCAGCCAAAAATAAATACAATTAAATAAATAAATTTATTTTAAAAAAAACACCAGCTAATCAATATCAAGTCAGTATATGGGATGGACCTAAGGGTTTGGGGGATCCAGGCTCAGTGGGCCTGTGATGCCCTGGAACCTGGGGGAGCCACGCAGGCAGGAGACAGATTCTAGCATGACCTGACTAGGATGTACTTAATGCCAAGTGGGAGGATGACCGCCCCCGCGAGGAAGGTCAGAAATATAACACAGTTCAGGATGGCCTGGAGGCTTGAGACTGAAGTCAAGTGTGCAATCTGACAACTGGGTGGTCCCTGGTGATCCTAGAGCCGGCGGTTTTGCTGAAACCCCCAACCTGGAAAGTGCAGACCGAGCAGTCTGCATCTCTGGCATCTTAGTAGCAGAAAAGAACCCCTTTGGTGATGGCTGGGGGACTGGAGAATGTGTGTGCTGTAGGGGAAGAGTGGCAAGCAAGGCAAAGACTGCAGACATGGGTGTCTGGAAATTTTATGATTCTGTGTTATTTCAATTCAAAGTCTTGATTGAACTTAGCAATGCAGACACAGTGAGCCAGGAGCATTTATATTTTATTTTTTGATAGTCGGGACCTTCATCTCCCTCACAGGAGCTTTATGAATTGGTGGAGAGTGGGGAAAGTTAAATGAGACACGGAGAGAGACTCTGAAATTAATCATCTTGTTTTTATCTCAGCAGAAGTCATGGTTTGGACGTCTGAGCAATCTAACAGCCACTCAGCTTAGACTGACAATCCTCTTCCATCTTCTGTTAAAGAATTCTGGTTTACTCTTTTGGGGAAGGTTGATAGGAGGTGGGTGGGGCGTGACTCTTTGATTCATGGTTAAACCTAATACTTTTCTTGACCGCAAGACATTTATCATTATTGATTCTGGAAAGATGAAAACATAAAGAAACCTGATATAAAGGCATGAAAAGTAAAACAAAAAGGTTTGAAAAATAAAGACAGTCTTTTGTTGTAGGAAACTCAGGAATGAAATAGCTCACCCTTCAAAAACTCAAAAACCCAAAAGACACTGCTCCCCAAACCTGACATTCTCCCCCCGCCCCGCCCCCTCCCCGGGCAAAGCCCTCAACCTACTGTCACCAGTACTGATCACAGTCAACCTAGGATGCCTGGCTCAGCTTTACAAATCACAAGTGTCTGATTAAGTAACTTCAGTTCTCAGACACACGAAGGCAATTTCCAGGAGGTGAGTTAGACAGAAATGAGCTGGTTGATACTCTGGATTTTGTTGGTGGTGGTTTTTTGAACAAGGGGGAAAAAAATGGAGTGTTTTCATTTTAAGACTGGGAAACTTTTCTTTGAATCTAATATGGTAGATTTGATGTGTGGGAAGTTTGCTGAGGTTACGCTGACTGCTGTCTGTATCACTGTCCCCTTGTACAGCCTGCAGAAGTCTGTCTTCTTTCACTGCTATAAAATATTCCAGGGAATGAGTACAGTGTTTTTCTTCACTCTTTTTGATGCATACCTGGCTTGTTTTCAGGTTACAGCTGGGCTAGCACTGCTCTGATTACTGGCATTAATGGGTCTTGGCGCTCTGTGTGCTCTTGGTAAGGTGCCCAATGAGAAATATTCTCAAGTACAGGTACGCATAGCATATGGAGTCAGTGCCAAAGAGTTTTCCACAAACTGTATTCCCCCACTTGTAGGAAATGTGAGTTTTCACTGCTCTGTGTCCTTGCCAGCATTTGGTATTGCCATCGTTTTCATTTTAACCATGCAGAAAAGTGTGTAATGGTATCTCATTATGATTTGCTTGATTCATCAATATTTTAATTCAACTTTATTGAGGTATAGTTTACATGTAACAAAAATTACTGATTTTTAACATTCAATGAGTTTTGAGGAATGTGTATACCCATGTGACCACCACCATATCAAAATACACACACACACACACACGCACACATATATATGGTTCTAGTTTCTTTTTTTTTTTCTTGGTGTTAGGTACAATTCTATAGAACTGATAGAATCATGTTCTAATTTTAAGACAGGATAGATTCATATAACCATCACCAAAATCATTCAGTTCCCTCATGCCCCAAAATAGTTTTGTGTATCCCTTTCAAGTCAAATCTTCTTTTACCCCCAAACCTTGAGAACTCTTCTTTTCAGTCCCTATAATCCTATCTTCTCCAGAGTGTCATATAAATTGAATCATACAGTGTATCTCTTTTGGATACAGGCTTCTTTCACTCAGCATAATCCTTTGAGATCCATTCAAATTCTTATGTGTATCAATAATTCATTCATTGTTTTATTGTGGAGTTGTAGTCCACGGTATGGAAGTACCACACTTTATCTGTTTACCAGTTGATAGATATGAGGTCATTTCCAGTTTTCAGCAATTATAAAAAGAGCTGCTATAAACATTTATGTACAAGTCACACCTATGTGCACATAGGTTTTTAATTCAACTAAGATAAATACTTAGTGGAATTCTTGGGTCATCTGATAACTGTATGTTCAACTTGGTAAGAAAGTGACAAACTATTTTCTAGAGTAGATATACCATTTTTCATACCCACCAGCAATGTATAAGAGTTCCAGTTGCTCGGTATCCTCACCAACACTTAGTATTATTAGGTTTTTTATTGTTTTGTTTGTTTAGTTTAGTTTAGTCAGTCTAATAGGTGTATCTCCTGTGGTTTTACATTTGTATTTCCCTAAAGACTAATGATGCTAAATATCTTTGCCATCCGAATATTTTCTTTGGTGAAGTGTCCGTTCACATCTTTTGCCCATTTTTGCATTGGGCTGTTTGCTTACTTACTGTTGACTTACGAAAGTTCTTCATATATTCCGAATACAAGTCTTTTGGGTGTGTGATACAGATATTTTCTCTTACTCTGTGGTTTGTCCTTTCATCCTTTTAACAGAGCAAGTCTTTTACTTTTGATGAGGTCCAATTGATCTTTTTTTTTCCTTTCCTTTATGTGTTGTCCTTTTATTGTCATATCTTTGAACTCTTTGCCTATCCCAAGGTCATGAAGGTCTCTGCCTAACACCAAGGCCACAAGTTCGGACCCACCCCCTGTGGTTCCAACATCTGTTCAGTTGACAAAGTCTCTACAGTGCTATTTAGATCTGTCCTGTGTATATGCCATCTGCCAGCCAGTCTGGAACCCGGGTGATGGTCTACACTATGAATCAGTTCTCAAAGACTTTGGTTCAGGGTCAGATCCATGACTGTGTAACTTGGGGGTGAGCCCAGAAGTTCATACAAGTTCATCAAGTTACTTTTCCAAGGTCCCTCCTCTGTGTGTGCTCAGGGTCTCCTTTCCTGCCCTTCTGGCTAAAAGGTGGAAATTTAGCTTCCACACTCAGTGTTCTATACTTTCCACAACTGGTTCTGGGAGTCATTGGCCAGCAGAGGATAGTGGGGGTAAGGACAGTCCACTGAGAGGACATTAGTGGGCTTGGAGTTGGGCTTCTTGTACTGCTCTCATCCTGGCCCATCTGAATTGAGCTTATTGTTGGTTTGATCTGCTCTTCTCTCAGGAGGACCTTGGCTCTTGGCTTCCTCTAATTCCCTTCCTCATTATAGAGATACAACAAACAACTCAATGATGCCCTTGAGGATAGCTCTCCCATTTGTCAGGGCCTCACTGGTTGGCCTAGAGACACCTGGAATGTCCAGCTCTGGGGAGAAGGGAAGACCCTTTTGCTTCTTCTCAGAGGGACCTTACTTTCCCACCCATCATAGGAAAGTTCTCTGAATTACATGATAACAACAGAGCCTGGATTCTCCAATCCTATGTCTGTGGTACCCAAGAAAGGACAGAACACACTGGACAACTTGCTCACACTTTAGAACTGATCACAGTGGCAGTAGTTGCATTATGTAGTTCCTTCCATTAGGCATTGTGTTGGCTTGTCTGTAAGACCCCACAGAAGGGCAGCTCCTTTCCCACCATGGCACCTGACCTATCACTGCCCACCTTGACAGGCTGCATCTCCCACCCAACCTCACAACAAAATTGCCCATAGTGTTTTCCTGATTGAGAGATCAGACCCTCAGGTCACTTTCCTACACATTGCCTGACGTCTCAGATTGGCTTCCCCATGATGGGTGAGCTGGAATGTCCAGCCCACAGATGCCTCTACTTTGGGGTATCTGTTAGTCATAACAGCTGAGCATAGACTGTTTGATCTACAGCAAGCCACTCTACTGGAAGCTGTGGCATTATCAGACGTTAGGACAAAGAGGGACCTCAATGGTTTGCCCCCGTCCTTTTTAATTATGTCTAGTTGCATCCTCAGAATGTCCACCAAAATGACTAAGGATCTTTTCCCAGAACATGGAGAACTGAGGCATACAAATTTTCCCAATGAGAAGAGACTTGGAGTTTAGGACATCTCTATATACACCAGGTTTTTTACTTTTTACCTTTCCAACTTTGTGGGGAGGGGATAGTTATGTGTAGTGAATACTTGCAGCAAAGGTAAGAGATGACTGCTCCCCCACCCCTATCTCTATCAGCACAGAGGACCATGGTCAAACTCCATGGCTTGTAAGACCAGCATCTATTTCCACTCCTTATTTATTTCCACTCCTTGGCAAACTGAATGTGATGTGTCTTCACAGTTATGTCCCTCTATTTTACCATCAGGGTGCAAACACCTACATCACTATCTGGTCATGATATTAAGATCATTTAGTTTAATCAAATTTTACATAATCGGCAAAGTTACTGTCATTATCTCTGTATTGGATGTGGGTCCAATGAGTCCATACCTAGAACATTTAAGGTACACAAAGATCACTTCCCATTAATTCATTCACAATGTCAGGCACTGTGCTGGATGCTGGGTATACAATGGCAAAGAAGACAGGCAGAGAATCAGAAATGGAGCCTACATTCCCTGGGGACCTCTCCTCTAAACACAGATATTTAAATCTTAATAAGAATTTGCCTTCCAAATATATATATAGATAGAGCACATAGCTGTGCTCAATGATAGCATATGAGATTTATCTGAGGAAAATGTTACCTATATTTCTACCTTGGGAGTCAGCCTCATGGACCAGTAATTCCCAGTCTCTTTTCTGCCATACAACGATTAGTAGATTATGTTCACATTTGTACCACATTCCCATGGGTACTGTTAAATGAAATTCTCAAAACTTCTTTCTCTCCTTGTTTTAAAAAAAAGGAATATGAAAATGTATGATGGACATTCTCCATCTGCCATCCCCCCAATCCATTTTCTGCACCTCCCTGTCCTAGGCCCTGGGAAGCTAATCCCTATGGGTTGCATCTCCTACACAACCTTGCTATTTGGCTTCTCATTGGGTTAGGCCAATGGTAGACAATGGAAGGAAATCTGAGGGAGAGGTTGGGGTATTTCTCTTCTATTCACTTTCTAGTAAGACTGTGCTACTCTGGCAGTGGCTATGTCCCTTGGTGACCCCAGTTTCCACTGGGTGGCCCTCTTCCAGTAACCCTTTCCCTTCAGCCCTTGGTGGGATGTGAACATCTTCCAGCTATATTAATCTCACAATATCTTGTTTCTTCCATTTACCTCCCTACACTATGTAAACAGTCTCTTCATTAATGCCTCCTCATTTGTATCTGGGTGCATTCTGTTTCCTCACGAAATTCTGATACAAAATGCAAATGATGGAGAGGGAAATTATTATAGGAATAGCCTGAATCCACTCACATATGCACAAAAAACTGATATAGTAGGAGCAAATTACTTGTAACAAACTTCACTACCAATACTGGCTCCATGTTGGGGAATGGCTGACCAAGACCCAGTTGTATTTGGTCCCTGTGTGCTTGCTACCAACGTTTGGATGGACACTCTGCACTATATAAAGAGTGACTATTTCCCCTCATTTTAACCCTTTACATGGGTGAGATCAGGGACTCAAAAGAGTGAGATTGACGAGGAAGATTTTAAATCCCACTAGAAACTTTTTGTTATCCAATGACCTTTTAAAATTCCATCTTGGCTGCCTTGAGGAAAAGACTTTTCTTCTACATCTTATCTACAAATGGCTGAAAATTTAAAACCAGTTTTATCTATATTATGTCACAGCAATTGTGGGTCTCTTCCTTCCAATGCCTGATCTGTCAGGGATTGCCAGTGGTAGGGGGAAAAAGAAAAAAAAAAAAGACAAACCCTGATGAGGTTAACAAAGTGACAAGGAAAAGTGAAATCAGAAGCGATCAGCAGAGATCTCATCAGTTCAACACTTACTCAAATGTCTAGTAACCTTTAAAGATTCCGGTACGATAAATTTTTCCATGAGGATCTAAGTTTGGCTTTCAAATACTACAATGAGGACAGATCTAGACATAGGTATCCAAGATTTGAACCTGGTATTGAAGTTTGAGAGTATCTTATACCAGGGGAACCTAGAAAGTTGACTCTTCCCAGTGTCGCAAATTGAGGTCACCTGCCTCAAACAGTAAGCTCTACGTAACTTTCTTTTCCCCTTTCTTATTTTCCCTCCTCCCCTCTTCAACTCCAAATCCCACTCCCTTTCTCTCACCCCTTGATCACACACTCTAATGTGTCTAATATGTCTTTATTCATATTCCTTTGTAACAAAAGTTATAATAGATAACACCTGTGGGATACTTATGATGTGTTCTAAATGCTTCACATATATTAACTCATCTAATCTGGATAACAAAACAGTTAGGTACCACCATTTAGCAAATGAGGAAACCAAGGCACAAAGAAATTAAGTAACTCACCTAAGATAAGCCATAAGCAACAGAGCTGGGATTTGGACCCCTGAAGTGTCGCTCCAGAATCCATGATCTTATATCCCCTCTGATACACCGCCTCAAAATACGTGTTGTTTTAAGTGCCTCTGTGCTTAACACTATATGAATGTATCATGCTATGAATCTCACTGTGTTTTGTACATGTTGACTAAGACTCCAGTTTTGCGATTCATCCACATGGCTATATAAGTACATCTGGATTGTTGCAAAGTGTTTCATATTATATGCATGGACTTAACCATTCTGCTAGGGATGGGCACCCAGCCTACCTTCAACTCAGTATCTCAAACAGACCATGATCAGCATCCTTCGATATGCTCTGTGTGAGAATGTCTCTAGGAAGAATACCTAGCCTGGGATTTCTGGGCATATGCATACTTAAGTACTTACAGATTGCCCAGGCGATTTTTTAACTGGGTCTGGGAAACATAATTTGATCATCCATCTATTCATTCATTCATTCATTCATTCATTCATTCATTGTCTACTGTGTGACAGGCATTGAGCAAGGAATGGAGGATAAAAACAAGAAAGATGTGGATTCTAAGCACACTGAGCTTAGCATCTAGTCCTTAAGAACTTAAAAGTGTTTCCATCAAAGAAAGGAAGACAAACACTGTGTGATCTCACAGATAAACTGAATCTAAAAAAGAAAACCAAAACTCACAGATATAAAGAACAGATTGGTGGTTGCCAGAGGCAAGGGGTAAGGAGTGGGTGAAATGGGTGAAGATAGTCAAAAGGTACCCCAGAAAAGTGTTCCATCAACTTTGGGGGTGGCCCTATCTAGTTTTACCTGGTCATCATTAATATCATTTTCAAAAGGACAGTTCTTCATTCTGTCGCAAAGTACAGATGTACTCAACTGACTGAACATTTCATTAATGCATGTTTTCCTCTATATAAATCACAAGTCTAGTCTCCTCAGACAATATTCTAAATGAGGTGGACTTCAGGTATGGCTCCTCCAATATTGAGTGATGCAATATTCTATCACCCTAAGGAGAAACCTATAAGGAATAACATGGTTTTATGGACTTGGGTTGACTTCTGAATCAGCACCCTAAAAATGCTACTAGAGTCTAAGTTGGTAGAAATAGTTTCTAAGCATTCAGGGAAAAAGAGAAATGTCCTCTGGCTCATATTTTTCTAAAAGTGTGCTCTTAATTGCTTAGATACTACTTTTGGAAAAATCTCGATCCTTTGTGTGTGCCCTTTCCTCCCGCCTTCTGGAAAGGAAAACTGAAAACCTCTTCCTGTTTGCAGAGAGCATGATTTTTACCATCATGAGTCAGGAGTAGTTTTAACAGACATTGAATTCATTTTGGAAAGAAGGGCTTCCGACCTGCTATTAAAAAATGATAACAACAAACAAACATTAAATGCACTTAAATGGCTTATAGCTAACTTCCTATGAAGCAAATCATCTCGCTCATTTCCTAGAGACACATTTCCAACCACAACCACAGCCAAAAGCCATGCTGCTCAAAGTTCAAAGCTGGGTGTACGGTAATGACCATTTGTGGTATTTCCCAAGTGAAAATTATTGTGCCACATTCTGAGACATAAAATGGAACACCAGGATTGCTCCATTGATCTCTACATAATTCTGCAAAGATAACTTGATATTGACAAGCCTAGAAGATCTTTGCTCTTCTGGGGAAAGGAAGGTAGCTTTCTAGTCAAGGTTGTGGGCTTCTTAGAGCTTTCAGTTGTTAAGATACGGAGTTCTGCATATAGCCAGCAACAACATACATCTGCTCATACACCAGGGAGTGTAACCTTGAATTCAATATATACAATGGTCAATAGAAACCGAGTTGAGACAATTTCTATTTTTTCGGGTTATCCTGAAGGATATGCAATCCATCCCTTCCCCTGTAAAGGGTCAGATGATAAATATTTTAGGTTTTGTGGGCCATATAGGGTCTGTCCTAACTACTTAACTCTACTGTTATAATGAGAAAGCATCCACAGACAATACAAACTAGTGTGGCTACGTTGTCCTAAAACTTTATTAACAAAACAGGGGGCAGGCTGGACTTGGCCGGTGGGCTATAGTGTGTGGACTTCTGCTTTAGGTCAATGGTTCCTAACAAGTGGGCAGGGGGGCAGGGTAAGTGGTGGTCACTGTCTCCTTTGAAAGTCAGATGAAAATTATACTTCTCCTCAAAGCAATGCAAGTGGATTAATTTTATGTGCAACTTTATAAGTTTTAAAATTCCCAAGTCAAGAACCTTTCTCTAGAAACTATAATCTTTCACTGAATTATGTCAGAACAACAGAACAGCAGAGAGCTATGTCCTTGGTTCATCTTCCCCAATAGAAGTTGTTTCTCAGTTATTCTTTGACACAATGTCATTGGCTTTCACTAAGAACTGTTTAGGGAAAAATATCTTTGAAACTCATCCACATGCTTATTCCAATAATGTAATGAGCAAACTATTAAAAAGTAACACAACCCAAATATTAAACCTAAAAGAATAAAATGTATAGAAGAAAACATAGGACGTCTTGAGTTAGGCATAGATTTCTTAGATAGAACACAAACAACACGAATCATAAAAGAAAATAAATGGCAAATTGGACTTCACAAAAATTGGAGACTTCTTCATTTAGAAAGTTAAGTTGTAGGGACTTCCCTGGTGGCAAAGTGGTTAAGAATCTGCCTGCCAATGCAGGGGACACGGGTTTTAGCTCTGGTCTAGGAAGATCTCACATGCCACGGAGCAACTAAGCCTGTGCACCACAACTACTGAGCCTGTGCTCTAGAGCCCGTGAGCCACAACTACTGAGCCCGTGCACCACAACTACTGAAGCCTGCATGCCTAGAGCCCATGCTCTGCAACAAGAGAAGCCACCGCAATGAGAAACCCACACATCGCAATGAAGAGTAGACCCTGCTCGCCACAACTCGAGAAAGCCCACATGCAGCAACAAAGACCCAACGCAGCCAAAAAATAAATTAATTAATTTTTAAAAATAGAAAGTTAAGTTGTAAAAAATGTCTTTCTTTCTCTTATATTTGTAGTTAAAGAGGGAAAACAAAATTAAATATGCACAGGGAGCTGCAAAAAAAATTGGGGACTTTTTTTTTAAAAGACACTGTTAAGGCAATGAAAACACAAGCCACAATTAGGCATAAAATATGTGCAAATAAGTACTTGTTAAATAAAACCTCTGTGCAGAATATATAAAGAACTTCCCAAATTCAATCATAAGAAAATAATCAATGCAGTAAAAAATGGGTGAAAGATTTGAAGATAAATATCACTAAGAAGATTAAGCAAGTGAAAATCACAATGAGATAACACTATATACCTATATACTATTTACCTAAAATGTAAAAGAAAAATAAGAGCTGAGATATAAAGTGCTGGCAAGGATGTAAGGCAACCAAAACATTCAGACATTTCTGATGGGGATTTAAGATGGTACAGCCACTTTTGAAAATATTTTGGTATTTTTTATAGAGTTAAATATACACTTGATATATGATCCAGCATTCTCACACCAAGGTATTTACTCAACAGAAATGAAAACATATATCCACATAAAGACTTGAACATAAAAATTTATAGAAACTTTATTCATAATCACTCTGCCATGGAATCAGTGTTTGTGTCCCCCCCCAACAAAATCCATATGTTGAAGCCTAACCTCCAAGATGATGGTCTTAGGAGGTGAGGGCTTTGAGAGGTGATTAGGTCATGAGGATGGAGCCCTCACAAATGGGATTAGTGTCCTTATAAAAGAGACCCCAGAGAGCTCCCTGTCTCCTCTGCCATGTGAGGATATATTGAAAAGATGACCATCTATGAGCCAGGTGTCTCATAGGTGTCCTCACCAGACCAAATCTGCTGGTGCCTTGATCTTTTCAGCCTCCAGAGTTGTGAGCAATATGTTCCTATTGTTTATAACCACCTGGTCTATGGTATTTTTGTTACAGCAGCCTGAATGGACTAGACACACTCCAAACTGGAAACAACCCAAACGTCCACTAATTGGTGAAGGGATACACAAACTGGGTGCAAGTTACAATAGGACACTGGGGTCCTGCTAAGCAATCATGGAATACACCACCAATACACACAACAACATGGATGAATCTCAAAAGCATTACACTAAATGAATGAAGCCAGATGAAAAGGTTACATATAGTATGATCCTATTTATATGACATTATAGAAAAGGCAAAACTATAGAAGTGAGATCAGATCAGTAGTTGCAAGGGACCTGGGGGAAACGACAGCAAAGGGGCATGAGGAATTTTGGGGGTGATGGGAGTATTTCATATCTTTATTATGGTGGTTGTAACATGAGTGTATAAGTTCATCAAAATTCACAGAACTGTACATCTTAAATGACATTTTGGAAATTATATCTCAAAATACTCCATCCAGTATCCTTTTCATATAGAGCCATGGTAGAAATGTCTTGATATCAGAAGTGGTTACACCTCTCTTGAGTACTGAGGTTGTTTTTGTTTTCTGAAGACTGTGACTCATATACCTGATTAGAATTACCTCTTTGCTTGTGCTTTGAAAGCAGAGTCAGGTGTCTGACATGGACTTTAGGTGTTAATCTTACCCTGGCCATCATCTTATTTTTCCTATTTTCATTTGCCTTTTGACCTGAGTTCTCCCTGATAAAGGGTTTTATCTTAATGTGGTCTATGTACTTTTCAGAGACTAAGTATTTTTTAATTAAGGTACAGTACACATAACAAAATAAATACATGCATACTGGAATATGCAATAAATCATAGAAGTATCTCCTCCTGGCACACATTAATAAAAGTGCATGCCAAAAAATCTTAATTCCATACCATCATGCAGGACCTAACATGTTTTATTCATTTCTGGATGCTCCTCTTTACAAGGACTGAGAATCAAAGATAGCATTATTGCGAAAAAGTAAACAGAGTGGTACGTAGGAAACAGAGGACCAAGAAAGTTTATCTTGGAGAAGAGAAAAGACAGGGCAAATACAAAAGCTGTCTCCAAGTATTTTACAGGTTGTCAGGTAGAAGAGAGGTGAATTAATTCTGACATGCCCTATTGGATTACAAATGAAACCAATGGGTATACACTATACCAGGACCAATTGGGGCTTAATGTAAGAAATATATTTCTTCTTCTCCAATTTTTATTGGAGTATAGTTGATTTACAATGTTGTGTTAGTTTCAGGTGTACAGCAAAGTGATTCAGTCATACATATACATATATCCACTCTTTAAAATTCTTTTCCCATATAGGTCATTATAGAATATTGAGAAGAGTTCCCTATGCTATACAGCAGGTCCTTATTAGTTATCTATTTTATATATAGTAGTGTGTATATGTCAATCCCAATCTCACAATTTATCCCTCTTCCCCCTTTCCCCCCAGTAACCATAAGATTGTTTTCTACATCTGTGACTCTATTTCTGTTTTGTAACTAAGTTCATTTGTACCATTTTTTTAGATTCCATATATAAGCGATATACGATATTTGTTTTTCTCTGTCTTAACCTCACTCAGTATGGCAATCTCTAGGTCCATCCATGTTAAGAAATATATTTCTAATGTAGTACAGCACAGATGCAAGGTATTGTCTGAGGAAAGAGTTTCTGGCAGTGGATATAGCCAAACACAGGTTGGAAAATCACTTGGCTAGGATCTCGTATAAAGATTCATTTAGACACATGGTTGCTCCTTGTAATCCCAAGATTCAATAGTTACTTAATCTTATGAGAAAACAGTACCCTTCCAATGTGAAACAAACTTACTTTGACTAAGCAAACACCATTATATTCTTCCTCATCAATTTGTTTTGTTATATTAAGTTGTATCATAATCTCAATATGTCAGGACAAGTAAAAAGGTTGTAGCAAGCAGATGTTCATACAGGCCCTTAAAAAATAAAATACAAAATTATATTTAGAGTTTTACGACTCATATTTGCAAAATACACCCTTTTCTTGGTCAGTCAGCTGCCCTTTTTTGCCCTCTGGAAACAGGCAGGCAATACAGCACTCTCTGAATGACATTTTCAATAAAAAGCTGAGAAAGAGAAGTGCTACTTATTCATGAAAGAGCCCAAGCCAGCATCATCCTGGCATTTTCCCATTTGAGAAAGCCCAGTCTTTGCTAAGCAGTCAGACCTACGATTTAAAACTCACATCCCTCAGTACAAGGGACCAAGGGTTATTGGTTCTGCAAAATTAAGAGCTAATTTCAGGTTGGCCTGAATGCCTAGGTTCCAAGGCAGCGTGGGTTTCCCTAGCATCCCCAAAAGACACAAGTAACTGGTGAGAAACATCCTGAAGGCATTTTAGGTCTAACAACCAAACTAGGAACTGAGCAAAGGAAAGAGTAAAAGCAACTCTGTAGTATGAGTGGGAATTACAGGCACAGCTACAAAAGAAGACCCGTTAAGTGAGTGTGCTTACTGGAAGGCACAGTATAAAAGAGGCCCAAAACAAAGAACCTGGATAGACATGTTTCCAAAGAAGATGTACAAATGACCAAGGGGTATATGAAAAGGTGCTCAACATCACTAATCATCAGGGAAATGCAAATCAAAACCACAATGAGATACCACCTCACACCTGTTAGTGTGGCCATTATCAACAAGAGATAACAAGTGTTGGCGAGGGTGTGGAGAAAAGGGAACCCTTTTCTGTTGGTGGGATTGTAAATTGGTGTAGCCACTATGGAAGACATTAGGGAGGTTCCTCCAAAAATTAAAAATAGAACTTTCTCTAAAAATTAAAAATAGAACTACCATTAAAAAAATCAGTTGCACTTGGGGGCACATATTTCATACACACACAAAATGGAATATTATTCAGCCATAAAAGAAGGAAATCCTGCCATTTGTGACAATATGAATGGACCTTGAGGGTAAGTCAGATAGAAATAAGTCAGATTGAGAAAGACAAAGATGGCATGATCACTAACACAATATTATAAATCAATAATACTCCAATAAAATTCTTTTTAAAAAGATGGTATGGTCTCACTTATATGTGGAATCTAAAAAAGCTGAACTCATAGAAACAGAGAGTAGATTGGTAGTTGCCAGGGGCAGGGGGAAATGGGAAGATGTTGGTCAAAGGGTACAAGCTTCCGCTTATAGGATGAATAAGTTCTGGAGTTCTAATGTATAGTATGACTAAGGTTAACAATACTTAACAATAACAAGTATTATACACTTGAAAATTGCTAAGAGAGTAGATCCTACATGTTATCACAACAACAACAATGTAAAAAAAGGTAACTATGTGAGGTGAAGGAGGTCTTAACTAATCTTAGTGTGGAATCATTTCCCAATATATACGTGTATCGAATTATCACATTGTACACCTTAAATTTACATAGTGTGATATGTCAATTCCATCTCAATAAAGCTGGGGGCAAACAAAGAAGTGGGAAGGGCTCAAAACAATAAACAAATATTTATTGAGTACCTACTATATGCTAAGTATCAAACTAGGTATTTTAGGTACCTTATTCACTTGATCCTCACAACGACTGTAAGAAACAGTATTATACTATTCTCCCCATTGTCCAAGTGAAGAAACAGAGGGTCGGAGTATTTCATCTAACTGTCCAAGTTCAGCCAAACTAAAAAGAGCTGAATACAGGTCTAATACCCACAAATGAATCCAGCAAATGGACACACAATGGCCTCCATATATCTGGACCCTAATATACTGGAATTTTCATATCCCTTTGAAACCTTCAGCCTTCCAGGGCTACACAGGCCCAAAGCTCAACGATGACATGCAGCTAATTCTGAACTCCCCACAGATGTTTCAATAGCAACCATTTGCATTTTGTTGCATGTTTGGGGAAAAGAAACTTAGTGTGCATCTGATGTCAAAGTTGCTTTGCCTAAAAGATATCAAGTTACGGGGGCCTTTCTGGGGAATCATGATATGGAAGTCTAATCCATTTTTTAAGAATTGTTTTAGTTTATATCTGAAAGGAGAACTTTTTAATCTCCTCTTCTATTTTCGTCTGCTAGGAGAGAGTTCAGTCACCTCCACATAACACAGAAAAAAATACAACCAAAGTGTGATAATTTGGCCAAAGGCGTGTCCACTTCTTCTTTCATATTTTGTCATGAGTGATAAATGGTATCAGACAAAGCTGTCAGATGAGATTTAGAAGGTGTGCCGGGTGGGAGCAATCAATTTTCAATTTAGGGAAGTTAGTGGGTTTTAATGAGCTATTCACCGTTGATTACCATACAGCTTTTGACATCAAGCTTCACTGGCACGTGTGCTTGGCAGTGATTGATAGGCGTTTTAATGCCTCTAATTTGATTCCTGTAAAGCAGTCAAGCATGTGCTGTCTTAGCTGCAATCAGGAGAGGATGGTTTGGAGACCTGCAGCATACGTGGCCAGAGTGTGATCTCCTGTGATCTCCTGTTTGTTCCCCAGATTTTGCAGCTCACAAAAAGGCCAGGTGCCCAGCGCTGAGGACCAGGAGGTGCCCGGCAGGTCACAAACATGCTTACTCTTTGAACCCCTCCCATCATCCCCAAACTGGGTGGTGAGTTCCTTGAGGGTAGACACTGATATGGTTGGTGGTCTCATAGCACCCAGAACAGGTAGGTACTCAACACGTTTCTGAAAAAATAATCCTGTGCTACTTAACAGACACATTTCCTGAGAACTGAATTCTGCTCCAAGGGTTCTCTGTTTCTGATGTTCACACCACACACACACAAAAAAGAATAAGCTGGCAGATATGGGTCTGTGAGCCAACAGATAGCAGACTCACTGTGTCATTAGAACAGAAATGTGTCTTCTCTTTGCTCAAGATGTAGGTTTTTTAAGCCAACGATGCACTTATAAACTGTAAACCTCCATTAAGAATTTTTAACTGGGCAAATATAGTACTTATGATAATTTGATGCAAGTAGGGCTTAAGTCTTCCTCTTCATTATCACTGATAAAAGAGTTGCCTGGGCAAACAAATTGGGTAAACAAAATTACACAGCTATGTTTAAGTAACTTGAGAAAAAAGAAAACTGCTAGGGACTTTGGCAGTTTAATTTAGGCTATATGATGTTAATTATCAATGTGTCTCAGAGCTTCCATTTAAAAACACTTTTTAAAGGTAGCAGTTAATTCCAATTACCTTCGACATACAAAAATGTGGGGAAATGCTGTGATAAAACCCCATTTCTTGAAAATGGCTAAGTAATGAGATATCTCTAACGAATTCAGGCTGGCCTTCCCTATGTGGTCTGAATTGATGCAGCACAAGCAAATATGTAGTCAACAAAATGATCATCTCTATTAATTTGGATCGTCCTTGCAGTTAGGGCTAGGGTTAGGGTTAATGCAGAGCTACCACGCTGCTTGCTTGTCTCCCGGGAAGGAATGAATGGCCAGGTTCTCCCTGGCTTTCGGGCCCTTGCCCCACTGATCTCTTGGGTGTTTTTGTCTGCTACTATACTGACTGATCATTCCACCCCTAGAGGCTCTAGGACAGAATCTGTGGACAACAGTGACAGCTGTGAAACTCGGTGACCTGGATGAGCTAGCAAGAATAAGTTCTAAGGAATGAGCCGTCAGCAGAGATAGCTGTGACTCGGAAAATGTAGGAGCAGATGTTCTTTCCCTGACCCCACTGTTGGTTGGAAGGAACTTTCCCAGCACCGGAGGAGAAGAGCTGGTCACAACCTTGTCCCGGCTCTGCTCACAGCCCTGCAGCCCCCACCTGGACCCGGCAGTGATGCTCAGATTAGCAACTAGGTTGGAAGCCAGCACAGGCTCCAACTGGGCAGCAGCTCTGGCAGCTGGGACAAAGGCTCCTGAGATATTTTGCTCTGTGTTTTCATTAACCTCCTGTCTCAGGGAAGAAGGTCCTGTCCTCCAGCCAGGAGCCCATAGCAGGGCTTCACATCTGCTGGGCCTTCCACCGAATCCAATTAGTCCGTGGCTCAACGACCTCTCATCAGAAAGGAGGGTGATGTACGTTCATAAATCTGCTTCTCTGGGCAGACCTACCCAAGACAAGCAGGCCCAGGGAGAGATGCTGCATCTGGGGTACACATTCAGGAGGGAACCTGAGCATGTTCTAGCCTCTTTCCTGCTTTGCTCCCCATCTGACATTTGTGCCTCTGGTCGGCCACACCTCTGTTCTCAGTCATTTGAAAGAATGAAGTGTAAGTGCTAACTCAAAAAGACATTTGCATTCCCACATTCCCTGCAGCATTAATTACAGTAGCCAAGGCATGGAAGCAACCTAAGTGTCCATCGATGGATGAATGGATAAAGAAGATGTGGCACATATATACACATGTATATACAGACAGCACAGCGAAATACTATTCGGCCATAAAAAAAGACATCTTGCCATTTGCAACAATGTGGATGGATCTTGAGATCATTATGCTAAGTGAAATAAGTCAGACGGAGAAAGACAAATACTGTATGATCTGGCTTATACGTGGGATCTAAAAACAAACAAACAAACAAACAAAAAACCCCAAACTCATAGATACAGAGAACAGATTGGCGATTGCTAGAGGCAGGGGGTGGGGGTGGGTGAAATGGGTGAAGCAGGCCAAAAGGTACAAACTTCCAGTTATAAAATAAATAAGTCCTGGGGATGCAATGTACAGTAGGGTGACTATATTAATAATACTCTATTATGTATTTGAAAGTTGCTAAGAGAGAAGATCTTAAAAATTTTCATCACAAGAAAAAAAATTTGCAACTATGTGTGGTGATGGAAGTTAACTAGACTTAATGTGGTGATTGTTTCACCATATATACAACTATCAAGTAATTATGTTGTTCACCTGAAAGTAATATAATGTTATAATCTGTTACACCTCAATTTTAGAAATACAAAAAAAAGAATGAAGTTTAAGTCCAATGTCAAAATCAGTACTTATATTCCCTCTCCCATTCATCGCCCCTTGTTAATTTTCCTGACATGATCCACACCCAACATCTACCAGGTGCTTCATGGGAAACTCCTTTGCTCTTGAAAGCTCTGTGCCCCGTGGTCCCTCTTCTATGCCTTGACTTCCACACCCTCTTTCTCCTTCATCTTCTCTTCATATCAGTTCCAGTATGAAACACAGTATTATCAGCTATATTAAGGTGTTTCTATTTGAGATCTCAAGTACACTCTATGCCAGACTTAGGGCTCCAGAGAGATAATTTCCAACGATGCACAACTGATTTAGAGGGTTCTTGAGATAAACCCTTTTTTTTGTCTTTTTGGTACTTGGGCCTGGGTCAACCCTTGACTTTGGACAATGATTGCAGTCAAGAACAAAAAAGTGTCATAGGATAGAGGGATGTGAAACATCTGAGGGTAAAGAAAAAGCTGCTCAAGCAGGTCATGCCAATGACTAAAGGGTCATGGACACTGTAGTGTCCCCGAGCAGGGTTGACTGAGAAACCAGAGGAAAAGGCAAATCTGGCAGCTGGATCCTAGGCAGCCCTTCCTTCAGAGAGATAAGTGATGGGGATGGTCTGGGGCCACACACTGCCAGTGCTGAGCTCTGCTCTTTCTCCCAGAGCTGTCCCCTCCCCGAACACAGAAATATCAGGGGATGTTGTCCTCAAGCAACAGTAGCCTCTGCAGATTCCTACATGGAATCTTGCCCAGGTTCACATCAGCTGGGAAAAGAGGGCCAGGTGAGGAACGGCTGAGATGTCCCCAGAGGTGGGAGGGGAACTAGGTCCTGCCTTGGACACTTATCGTATTTGAAAACACGTGTGCTTGTTGAGGTTAGGTTACCTGCTTCCTCCCACCAGATTTTACAGTCAGAGGGGCTGGTGTATGATACTCAGCCTGACAGGCCTGTCCCATGGGAGATGGATACCTTCAGGGGCTTACCTGATACATATATGTGCCATGGTGCTTACAAAAAGCAATGCAAAGAAAAACAAAATCACCTGTCTTCACGTCTACCAGCTCCTGAATCAAAGCCAAGCTGCTACTAAAGATGTGTGCTAAAGCAAAAAACAGGCTCAGGATCTGAATTCCCTTCTTAAGTCTGGAAACTTCCCTACCATAAGTGTCTTGGTGGGAATCTGAGCCCACTTCTCAGAATAAATCCTCAAAAAGTCAGCTTCTATACCTAAGGCTTGTTCAACCAGATGCATTCATGCAGGATCTTGAATCCTGAGCCCATGTTGCACAAAATCAGGGACCCTTGAGAGTTCTTTATGGAGCTGGCAGAGGAGAAGCAGTGACCAACACTGAGGGTGGAGATAGCACGAGCTGTGGCTCCTGGGCTGAGCAGCAGGGGGTGTGGAGTCCTCACGGGACCCATTCTTGACGGGCCTTTGCCTCGTCCTACTGCCTATCTTGTTATTGCACATAAAAAGAAACCAGATTCTCCCTGCATTCACTGCCACAGAGCATGGGCAACACTGCAGACCCGCCCTCCATTTCTATGCCTATTGTGCTTTTCCTATACAGCTATTACTATAATGCATTATGCACACAATGGAACCACAGAGAAGACTTTAGCAAACAGCTACAATTCTGCCTGTGTCTCTCACATTTCTGTACATCTTATGGCACAGGCACTGCTCACCACTGCTCAGGACTATCTTCCCAAGGATGTTTGTAGAGAACAGCCTTTGAAGATATAATGCCTCCCTCCAAAAGGCAAGTTTAATTATGGTCCAGTATGTTAAGACGGTGTGTCTCTCTAGGACAAAGGCAGGTCGGCTTACTGCCTGTTATAAAAGATTCAGTTTCCTTAAGCTCAGGGGTCCTCACCTATAATTTGATGCAAGTGACGCTAGGCCCTCCTAGTGGGAATTGGGGTTCAGAGAACCAGCTAAAAATGATGGTAACCTGCTATTGCTATTGCTGTCAGCAATGGTCCCTGTCTCTGACCAAGTCTCGTGTCTCCTGCCGGCATTCAGGAAACCATGGCAGGCTCACTTGATAGCTTGCAAGTAGTATCAAATCTCAGATCCATCAGAGTTCTTGATACGACTTTATAAACCTGGCACAGTGCTCTTCCTAATAGGAACACACAAATGAAAAAAGTGCTTCTTACCCTCAGGAAACTCAAAATCCAACAAGAAGGCACCAGTCAAGTTGGCACTAGAAGGACATGCTTTGAGCCCCAGTCCCCACCCCACTCCAATATGAGCAAGGAGAAGGAAAGACATAGTCCTACTGGAGAACAAAGCCATCATTTCCATGGGCCAAACATGGAAAACAAATGTAATGTAGAAAATGGCAGTGACCCTGAGGGCTGCTGGCTTCAGGGGTAGAAACAGACAGAGGTGGGGAGCACCTGTCCTGCTGGGTAAAGAGGTAAAATTGCCCTACGTGAATCGAGGAACCTGAACTTATCTCACTGTTGAGACCAGACACTGAGACAGGGCTCCCTACACAGGAGAGGAGACCACAAGATTCCAACCACTCCTGGGGCTGAAACAGTACCAATTCTAGGGAGGCCAGACAAACCTCACACCAGGGCATGAGCCAAGCTGCCCTTGGTGATAATCAGCGCCACCCAAATTCTAGACAACAATTGTCAAGAATAGGAAAGAGGTGGTCATGGTCTAACGTAGGATCCTACAGATGCTAAATAACTCTGAACTTTGTTTGAAATTCTTAAGCATATATTTTGTATGTAAAATAACACAAATACAATTTATACAAGTATACAATGTATAGCTTCCAAGCAGGAAAGAAAAAAGGGAGGAGTAATCTATTCAATAGGTAACTATCATCTATCCAACGGTAAAGAGAAAACACAAAATAAGGATGGTACAAATGAGTCCAAAACTGTCTACAGGTCTACAGTCTCTAACACACACACACACACACACACACACACACACACAGAGGAAGTGGGCTAAACTTATGTATTTCACAAAGACTAACTTGTTGGATTTTTTAAAATCCAGCTATATGCTACTTACAAAAACGAACCTGAGAAAAAATACACAGCAATGGTGAAAATACATAGACTGGAACTACATTAAAAGAGCAGACATTAATACATTAGAATCTAAAAAGTAGGGGAGACAGTAAACCGAATCCAAAAAAAATAGTAGCTAATCTTCTCAAAAATGTCTATAAATTATTAAGTATGTATGAAAAATTAATCAAAGGAACGATCTCTTGCAGTGAGGTCAAGAAAAACATTATGGCCACCCAGCCAGTGAAGTTATTAGATTCAGGTAAAACAGAACAGGTCCCCCAGGCCTTATAGAAAGGTCAGAGCTCATTCGGGGGGTGGAGTGCAGGAAAGAGCAAGAACTAACGGGCAGAAGTGTGAAATGGTTGGGATTCTTTAGACCATACAAATAAGGAGGCTGAGAAAATAGTAGGAATACAACCAAGCAGGGTTAAATGTTCTATCAAAGCTGCAAGGTGTGTCATCCATGCTGGGCTACCATGGCGTCGGGAATACTCATCCCATGAAATAAACAGTTATCTGAAGAGATTTAGTGAGTCCCCTTTAAGAATCACAATAGCAAAAGTAGCAAAAAATGGTGTTATAAAGGGGAACACCTTGAGTTATATATAGAAGGGTTAACTGGCCCCCAAGAACTCAGAAGAGCACACAGGTAAGGCAGACCAGTTCCAACATACAGTGACGCTGGCTACACCAGTGTTAAGAAATAAACCTTGGAGTTACCAATCCAGCAGTTACCAAGCCATGCTATCTTGACTGTTTTATTCATTTCATCTAGATTCTTCTACTGGAGAAAAAATGGAAGTTCTCTCTGTCCTGGGGGAAGTGGTGATTTGGCTTGAATTTGTAACAATCCAGGCTTAAATTATTCTCTCTACCTTTGCTAGTACTCAGGAGAACTGAGTCACCTAGAAGTAGGAGTAGAACAATGAGTCAAGCAAATAAATCAGAAAAAAGACACACCACAAAATTGAAAATCTGGCAAAGAATATACATGGGCAAATCACAAAAGAGAAAACCCAAATGGCCAATACACATAGGGGGAAAATGGTCACCCTCTCCAGTGTTACAGGCAGAACAAACTAAAACAACCAAGAAATACCATTTCACATTCTGCATCTTGGCAAAGATTAAGTTGCCAAGGATGCGGGTAAGTGGGGCCACATGAAGTATGGGTGGAGTTGTAAACTGAAACGAGCTCTTGGAAAACAAGTGGACAATTCTTAACAGAGCTGAAGGCATGTATCCCCAGAACACAGCGATTCTAATTCCAGGTATATGTCCTAGAGAAACTCATGCACAGGTACTTAAGGAGATTTTAATAGCAGCACTACTTTATAATAACAAAAACCTGGAAACAGTCTAAATGACCCAGGGTACGCGATTGACGACCTCACTGATGGTACAATGGACTGCTTTGCAGCATTTAAAATAATCTAGATCTACACACATCAACATGGATAAATCTTAAAAAGCATCTTGCATAAAAACAAAAACCCAGCGAGTTACAATATTATACAACTTAGATGAAACGTTAGGATGAGACCTTGTCCTAGACA
The DNA here is from genome assembly GCF_964165515.1 of Mesoplodon bidens. Classification (NCBI taxonomy): domain Eukaryota; kingdom Metazoa; phylum Chordata; class Mammalia; order Artiodactyla; family Ziphiidae; genus Mesoplodon; species Mesoplodon bidens. The sequence goes on from NC_138171.1 coordinate 42,298,570, forward strand.
CACAGAGTGCACGGGAATCTGGCTGAGTAGAGATGAAAGTCTTGATCTTTCTAGGCACCCCCTCCAGTTGGTGCCTTTCATGTAAAGCAGTAAAAGAAATGATTGTTCACAGACCGTACGTACAAAGTAAAAGTCTAAAAGTATGAATAGAAAAGATAAAAACCAACTTCAGCTTAATGGGCGAAAGGAAGGAACATGAGCCCGTGTCTATAGTATTTAATTTCTTAAGAAATTCTGAAGCAAATATTGCATCACGTTACCATTTGTTCAATATGGGTGATGGGTTATGTAACACCGTGTTTGTTCTATTTGCTCTGTGCTTTTCTGTATCAGCTAAATATCTCATTCTTAAGGGTCTTGTGAACAACAAGTCACAGGCTGCCAGGGTTTTCATCTAGGGGCAGAGTGACTGGGACCAGATACGTTGTAAAAGGGCAACAGAGGACAGAAAGTTGTGCTTTGGTGATGTCACAAATGGTGCTTACTCAGCATCCTGTTACCATAAGAAATCACTGGTTCAGGCCGATGGTCCACGTGCTGTTACATAAGCAGAGGCTGTGGGGACTGGGGAGCAGGGCCCCAGGGATGGGCAGGCCAACTGTTTCCCCAGTGGGGGCTGAAGGACACAAAGGCTGTATCTCCTGGTGGGGATGCCTAGGGTTTCCCCAGGTTTAGGGATGCAGGCAGGAAGGGAGGGGCTGTCTGGGCAAAGGTGAGCACCAGTGGGAAGGCACATGGAGGCACGAGGACGTGGGGTGTGGCCGGGACTCTGAGTAGTTTTGGAGTCTCCCTGGGGAGGCTTTTGAGGGCATTGCCTGGGGCCCTGGGCTCAAGAGGTGAGCAGGGCAGATGGGAAGGAGTTTGGGAACCCGGACTCTGTCCTGAGGGAGAAGTGGAGGCTTTGGAAGATTTTGAGCAGAGGCATGACCTTGAAGGAGCATCTGTTCAGTCTCTTGCCTGAATTTAGGCAGATAAATGTCTAAATCTTTCCGGACGGCAGGCTTGTCTCTTTTGCAGCATCTCCAAGGACAGAGATTCTGCAGTCTCCATCCTTCACCTTTCACAGTGTTGGTGCAAATATAGCTGGGAGTGGACAAGGTGACCGCTGTAGGGCAAGGCAGACCAGGAAGGGAATCAAGTGCAACTCGGGGGGCCAACAGGCACAGGGGTAGTGGGGCAAGGAGGGGTGATGCAGCGATGATGATTGCATCAGGCTCGCAGAAAGGGGTGTGTCCAGACGTGGCGGTCTGTAGCAGGAAGGTCTAACGACAATGATGCTGGCGGCCGCCATCAGCATCAACATCATCATCATCATCATCATCACGGCAGCAAACACTGATATCATACTTGCCATGTGTCAGGAAGTGATCTAAGGGCTTCACATGGTTCAGTTAACCCATGTATATCACTATCGCCATTTTCAAGATGAGGAAAATGAAGCAGAGAGGAGGACACGGAGTCTGACTGTGGTCCCACAGCCCATCAGAGGCAGATCCAGAACTCACAAGCAGCCTGTGATCCTAACCAATACATTACCCTGACTCTCAAAAAGGAACACTGAGAGAGTCCTGCCTGGCAGAGAAAAGTTGGCGGAGGGGTATCTCAGGAAAGATATTCAGCATCCCATGTCCATGTGGAATGGGTCTCTCAATATGAAGAAGTCCTCACTAGGAGAACGGGGTCCAGGCACAGGACAGTGTCTGGGCCATGAGAACAGAACTATCTGCAAGAAGTTTGTCTGGATGCTTGCTGTTTCACTGGGGAGCATCGGGAACAGGAGGAAGGGGACAGAGCTTACAAGCTCCTCAGATGTGGTTTTCATTTGATTCTCAATATCATTGTCACCTGGATATTCCTCTTATAGCTAAGGAAGCAGAGGCTCCAAGTGGTACAGTAACGAGCTTACAGTCACACAGCAAGCAAGAGGCAGATCTGGGAGGAAGACTGTCTGCCTCAAAAGCCCTGGGCTTTTTCCTATTACCGCATACTGCCTTCCTGGGAATTTCTCAAGTCTCCACCAACTGGATATGAGTGCTGGCCCAGTGTCAAACTAAATTTGCTTGCTAATTTCCCCAAAGAATATACACAGAAGTAAATAAAAAGGAAAGGCAGCCAGACCAACTGTGAACTGAAGATAAGACCACAGGCCAAAATCTGGGAGGAATTTCCACTAATGGCCATGGTCCTGGGGATGAATGTGGAAAGAAACCACCAACTACACCATCTGAGCCGCAAGAGGAAAAACAGTCCTGAAAAAGCTGGGAAACCACGCTAAACAACTTCTGTGCTCTGTGACAAATCCCAGGACATTGGGGCAACGTGGATGAGAAAAAAATGTTAACATAGTACTTTTGAAAAGATAATGAAGAACAAGGGAAAATAAACATTACCCTGATTACAGGGGGAACAATAACTCTGAAAAAATCATTTTTTCTCAAAAAAATGATACTTTAAAATACCTAGAGTCTTCAAAATACCCAAGAGGATGTGGTCAGTATGACAGAGAAATAGGAAGCTATAGGAGAAAAATGCTGAAAGAAAGAAAGAAACAGAAAAGGAAATTTAAATAAGGAAAGAAAAAACAAAGAATGTTAAGAAACTCAAAAGCCAAGAGCAAAATTAAAATTACGTTGAAGGTGATACAGGATTAATATGCTAAGGACCAACTTTAGACCTTCTCAGAATTAGGAGGGAAAAGGAATGAAACAGAGAGAAACTGACAAATAAGAAAGAAGGGAACAGAAGTTCAACTTAAGAATTTTATCTGTCACACAGGAGGAAAACAAAACAATAAGAGAAGAAGCAATAATTTAATAGATAATAATAGAAAACTGTACTGGGTGGAAGAAAGGCCTGAGTTCACATATCAGAAGAGCTGCCTGAGATCCAGGCAAAGTAATAAAAAAGACTCATTCTACCTAATATGATTTTAAATAAATAAATAAGAAAAGTTATAAGCATCAGGCAAAACAAAACAGGTTCTCTATGAGGGATAAAATCAAGACATCCTCCAACTTCTTCCCTACAAAGTTCAAAACACAGTGGACAGATACCTAAAAGTATTTCCAGTGATGCATTCTGCCCGCCATTTTACTTAGAGGAAGGTTGTGGCGGGCACCCTTTGTGGTGTACTCAGCAGCCAATTACCTGCCATCTTCCTTTCTTAAAAAAACCTGATTTGATTCAGAACAATGAGTTGAACCCCAAGGGTGGATCATAACAGATCTAAGCTATCACATTCTTCTCTGCCAGGTACCCATCTTCTCAGCCTCCCTTGCAGCTAGCAGTAGGCATGTGATTCTGTTTGGCTGATGAGATTTAAAGGGAAAACCTGCTGGGAGCCTTCTGAGAAAGGTTTCCCTTTGTTTTTAAGAAAGAGAACCATTCTCAGAAAAAGACCTTTTTCTGCCACCTCCATCCCATTCCTAATACAGTTCTGGTGTCCAAAGCTTTAGCAGCTGTCTTGCATCCAGAAGGCAACCTGAATGTAGATGAGCTTTCAACAGGCTGAGAATGAGGAATGGAAGACTGAGGCTCAGAGGCCCGGGATGACATTACTGAGCCTGAGGTCCGTCCCGACAGCCCACTCCAGACTTCTTACTAAATTAGATCTATGTCTACCATTTAATCTAGGGTTAGGTTTCCTCTTACTTATAACTGAAAGTATTAAGCATATAAGTATTAATAGGAAGAGCACAAAAAGGGAGTCCAGGGCTTCCCTGGTGGCTCACTGGTTGTGAATCCGCCTGCTAATGCAGGGGACACGGGTTCGAGCCCTGGTCTGGGAGGATCCCACATGCCGCGGAGCAACTGGGCCTGTGAGCCACAACTACTGAGCCTGCGCGTCTGGAGCCTGTGCTCCGCAACGGGAGAGGCCGTGACAGTGAGAGGCCCGCACACCACGATGAAGAGTGGCCCCCGGTCGCCGCAACTGGAGAAAGCCCCCGCACAGAAACGAAGACCCAACAAAGCCAAAAATAAATAAATAAATAAATAAATTTTCTTTAAAAAAGGGAGTCCACCGTCATCATTGCAGCAATAGGCTAAACAAAATTAAATCAGTTTCTCAAATGAAGGCAGTATCAGAGTTTTCACTAAACTAAAGGACCTTATGAATCTCCAAGAGGTGAACTGCTTGAAATAGGAAGCATTTCTATAATTTGTTTGACCAAGGAACTTGCATTTTCCTTCTAGGAAGCTTCTGGAAAAGCAGAGTTCTATGTAAAATACTATGAAAAATGATTATAGGATATTGAGGTTAACATTTTATGACCCAAGAACTCTATATTCAACCATTTTTCCTTCATGAGCAAAGTTAACAGAGGATATTTTTAAGTCTGCAAAGGGCTTGAAAAACACCTCTCTTAAGTAATCCTCTGATCCCCACTATGAAAAATTACAGACAAAAGTTCTCCAGTCAACTGAGAGATGAATTATAATTAACAATTCAAATATAAGAGTTTTAAAGTATAAAGCAATGACAGTGTAAATAAAAACTGCTTAGAGATAAGCAAAACTAGCTGTTGTAAACGTGGTGACAAAACTAAACACCAAGACCAAAAATATTCTGGAAAAGGGGTATTTAATGATTAAAGGAGCTGATTAGTAATAATTGGACTTTTTGTCCAGGCAACATGGTATAGACCCATTTCTCCCTGCTTCTCCCTGCCAACTACAACTATAACCTGTGGAAATAACATAAGAGATAACCAAAGGAGAACTCCCAAAGATGCTAAGAGGAAGGCGAACCAGTTTGGGGCCCAGCACTGGAGGAACAACATGGTGGCAGGACATTTTACATTCTCCCACCCAATAGAAGAAAGCAATCTATATCTGACATTTCCTGTCCCTGAACCTAGCAACAGAAGGTAGGCTCAGTCCTCCCCCAGACTGCCTGGGAGTCCCTTAGATCACATCAGGCAAGCCCATAAAGGGCCAGGGGGATCTATTGGGAGCCTCACTGACAATAAACAGCCAAGGGAAGTGCTTTCCTTCCCTAGCAGGCTTGAAATTCCCCTCACCTATAGGGATTAACAAGGTAGCCACAGCAAAAAGGACCTTCACCCAAACAAATGGCCGGACCCAGGAAACCTCTGTCTCCATGGGATGGAAACTCTCCACCCCTGCCCAGAGACTGGGGGGAACAGCAAAATGGATCTCATTGTGGAACCACTGGATCAAATGGATCTCAACAAGCACATGGGATCTCAACAAGGCCTGGGAAGCACTGTTTGTTCCCCAGAGGCAGGGGAGAATCCCACCACGAGACACGCTTGGCTAAGGAAACCACTCCTTTCTTGCCTGAGGGTCTTCTCCCCCAAGGAAAGACACCTGTCATCCTGGCCTAAGGAAATCCTTTCCACCCCTTGAGAAGCATGAGGAGGGACTAATGGGAGCCCCTGCAGCACCAGATAAACTAAGGAGACCAAAATATCACCACAAAGGCTCTGAAATGAAGCTGTCATTGGAACCATGGCACAACAAATGTAAGAGAGGACCTGCATGTTAATCCTAAAGAGGGTGACTGCCTACTAAAATAAAAGATTTAAATAGAATCCATAATCCATTAACATATTAGGAAAAATGTCCAGGTTATACTAGAAACCTCCCATCACATCCAGGACCAAGAAAATCACAATTTGAATGAGAAAAGACATTCAATGCACGTGAACACTGAGATGAATCAGATGTTGAAATTACCTGACAAGGATTTTAAAGAAAGCATCATAAAAATCCAACAATCAATCACGAGCTCTCTTGAAACAAATGAAAAATGAGAAAATCTCAACAAGGAAATAGAAGTTATAAAAAAGAACCAAATGAAAATTCCAGAACTGAAAAATACAATTGCAGAAATAAAACAAGTTGTTGGACAGGATAGCAGAGTAGAGAGGACAGAGGTTAGAATCACTGAACTTGAGGATAGATCAATAGAGTTCACTCAATATGAACAAAAGAAAGAAAATAGACTAAATGAAAAAAATAACAACCTCAGGGACCTGTGGGACAATAAAAAGTTCCAACACTCATCTGAGTCCAGGGAGAGGGGTCATAGAGTGGTAGGCAAAGAGTGTTCAAAGAAGTGGCTAAAATTTTCCAAATTTGGTGAAAAACACAAATCTACAAATTCAAGAAGTTGATCATACCTCAAACTGGATGAACCCCAAATAAATCCATTCCAAGACATTTCATAATTAAACTTTGAAAAATTAAAAACTCAGAAAAATTTTGGAAAGCAGCCAGAGAGAAATGATGCATTACCTACAGTGGGAAAACAATTCAAACACAACAGATTGCTCCTCTGAAATCATGGTGACCAGAGGGAAGTGGCATAACATTTTTCAAGTTCTGAGAAAGAAAAAACAAAAAACAAAAAACTATCATCTGCAGTATATAACTGGCAAAATTATCCTTTAGGAATGAGGGGAAATCAAGACATTCTCAGATGAAGAAAAGCTAAAAGAATTTGTCATTATCAAATTTATCCTTAAAAACTGTCTAAAGGAAGTTCTTCAGACTAAAAAAGAAATGATGAAATGAAGAATCTTGGAGAATCAAGAAGGAAGATGGAATAACAGAAAGAATAAAAATATTCTGGGTTCATACAATAGAATATTCTTTTCCTCATGAGTTTTATAAATAATATTGAATGATTGGGACAAAAATTATAATACCATCTGACACTCAAGGCAGTGATATTTAAAAGTGGGAAGGCAAAAGAACCTAAATGCAAGTGCTGTTTTCACACTCCACTCAAAGAGGCAAAATTTTGATACAAGTAGATTTTGAGGACACATATGTATACTGTAATATCCAGAGCAAACACTATGAAAACTATACAAAGAGATACATTCAAAAATACTATAACTAGGGGCTTCCCTGGTGGCGCAGTGGTTGAGAGTCCACCTGCCGATGCAGGGGACACGGGTTTGTGCCCCAGTCTGGGAGGATCCCACGTGCCGCAGAGCGGCTGGGCCCATGGGCCATGGCCGCTGGGCCTGGGTGTCCGAGGCCTGTGCTCCGCAACAGGAGAGGCCGCAACAGTGAGAGGGCTGCGTACTGCCAAAAAAAAAAAAAAAAAAAACTATAACTAAATCAAGATGGGATTCTTAAAAATGTTCAAGTAACCTGCAGGAAGATAAGACAAAAAAACAAGAACCAAGAGGAAACAAACAGAAAACAAATAATAGAAGGGCAGACTTACACACTTCAAAAATTAAATAGAAATAGTCAAATTACATCAATCAAAAAACAGGCTGACAGAATAGATAAAAAACACAGCCCAATTGTATGCTGTTTAAAAAAAACTTACTACAAATTTAACAACATAGGTAGGATAGAAAAATGTATACCATACAAATATTAATTTTAAGAAGCAGGAGTGGCTATATTAATATCTAGTAGAGTAGACTTAAGAGCAAGAAAAGTACTAGAGGCAAAGAGGATATTACATAATAGTAAAAGGATCAACCCACCAAGAGGATCAGTAAGAGTACATATGATCTTAAATGTGGACCCACCAAAAAAACAGACTCAAAATACACGAAGCCTGTACCTGCCCCCTTCTCACTACCCAGCTGCGCCCACCCTAGTGTAAGCCATCAGCATGTCTCTCCTACTTGTGAAATAACTTCCTGAGTCCCCAGCCCCATTCTTCCCCCCTATATTCCTTCCACACAGCAGTAGTGATGTTTTTTGCATGTAAGTTAAAATATACCACTCCATTGCTTAACATACTCCAAGTAGTACTGCTTCTACATAAAATCACATCCAAACTCCTTGTCTTGATGGGACCTGAGACACAGCGTTCTCCCCTAAGTGTCAATTCACTATTAATAGCAACAAAACCCTCAATTTAAGAATCTGGGAACATGGCTGTCCAAAAGAAAGACTACATTTCCCAACATGCCTTGCTGCTGGGTGTGGCAACATAACCAACTTCTGGTCAAACACGTGACTAACTTCTGGCCAAGGGAACATAAGTAGAAGTGCTGGGTGCAACTTCTTCAAACACTTGTGCTCCCTTTCCCTTCCTTGGCTTTCTGATGGGTGGAACGCAGATATGGACGTAAACCACATGGATAGGGCAACACTCTAGGATTTCAGAACAATGAACCAGATGGCAGCAGAGAACTTGGTGAGAGTGATTTATATCTGCTTCTATTCTGTTTGCACCACTGTTAGATTGCTCTCAAACACATTCCGCTGAACCTAGATCCCAACGCAGAGCCCATGGTGTCCCACAAGAGCTGATCTCTACCCCAGCATCTCCAACCTCATCTCCAACCACTTGCCCACCAAGCTGGAGTCAAGCTTCTCCCTCCTCAGGGCCCTAGAATTTGCTGTTGCCTCCCGGTGGTGAGCACTTCCCCCACAGCTTGCACAGCTGGACCTTCCTCACGAGTTAGGGGTAAGTTCAAACATCACCTCCTCAGAGCAGTCTTCTCTTCACACTCTGTTTAAAGCTGTGTAGTACCTACCCTGACTGCCCTCGATTATATCATCCTATTTTATGTACTTCAAAGAACTTAATATTACCTGAGTTTATTTTATTTATTATTATCTGTTGCTTTAAGGTCTATCTCTCCCCTACCCTCTACACTAGAATATAAATTCCATGAGAACAAGAGACTTGTCTCTTGTTCACCACTATATCCATGCTGGCCCATAGAGGCTTTCAATAACACACACACACACACACACACACACACACACACAGAGAACATGACAGAAACAGAATTCAGATAGACCTTAATACTATCAATCTAAGACAGATTGAATAGATATAAAATAAACCAGGACATTCAAGATTTTAATTATTACTGGAAAGGGGGCATATATCAATAGTTTTATTTCCTACAAACTGTGAAAGCAGTGTATTCAGTTGCCATGTTTCATTTGCAGAAACTGAACACATACTGAGATGCAGTAAATGAACACAGTAGATAGCATGAAGAAGCGATGACATAAGTGATCTTCTATGACTACAGTGCAATAAATGATAAATTAATAACAAATGTTTAAACATAGTATGAAGTAATATTATCCCAAATAAATATTGAGTGAAGAAAGATATTAATTATAATTACAGACCATATAATTACAGACCAATGGTAGACACTACATATCAAAATCTCAGGATGGTGATAAAGCTATACTAAGAGGAAAATTCACATCTGAATTCTTTCATGAATAAAAAAAGACAAAAATAGGTGAAATAGTCATTTAATGCATAAGTTTATAAATAATAACAACAAAAAAATAGGAAAAAGGAAGTGAAGGTCATAGTTGAAAATACCAGAATAGGAAACAGGAAAAAAAAAAAGAATTGTTAATTAAGTTGAAGAGTACATTTTTTCCAAAAAATCAATAAAATAGACAAATTTCTGGCAAATCAGATTAATAAAAAATGAGAAAAACAAAAATTACAATTAAGAGAGGCTATAACGATGGTAAAATAGTACTTGCAAAGAAAATTTTAAACAATACTATGTACAAGTAAATGCTAATAAATTAAGTAATTTTGAGAAATTGGAAACTTCTTGAAGATAATACAAAATTTCAAAGTAGAGTAACGAATAATTAAAACTTATCATTAAGAAATACCTCAAGGGCTTCCCTGGTGGCACAGTGGTTGAGAGCCCGCCTGCCGGTGCAGGGGACACGGGTTCGTGCCCCGGTCCGGGAAGATCCCACATGCCGCATAGCGGCTGGGCCCGTGAGCCATGTCTGCTGAGCCTGCGCGTCCGGAGCCTGTGCTCCGCAACGGGAGAGGCCACAACAGTGAGAGGCCCGCGTACCACACACACACAAAAAAGAAATACCTCAAAAAAACAAAAATATCCCCAAACCAAAACCGAAAACCCTACCACTAGATCAAGGTAGTTTTATGAACTAACCTGCTCAAATTTAAGGTCATAAATAAATTCCATACTGTAGAATTTATTGTAGATCACCAAAAAGAAAGTTGACAAATTAATTTTATCATGCTAGAATAGCTATGTTTCAAAACCTGACAATGACACTTATAATTTTGTGCAAACTACAGGCTCCTTTTATTTATGAATACAGATGAAAAAAATCAAAATTGATGGCAAATCAAAGTTTTAACTTACACTAGAAATTTAAATTATATTAAGAAAATGACCTGCCATAACAGCAAATGTAAATTAGGGAATTTAGTAATCATTAAATCATATCAGTAAGTGAAAACAAGAATAATCACATGATCCTCTTATTAGAGATTAATAATTTTACATTTGGTAAAAGCAATCATATATTCACAATTTAAAAAACTATTGGTAAGTAAGATGTCAATTTCCTAATGTCACATTTCACCCTTCTTGTATATTACTAATAAACAGGTTTCAGTCAATACAAATGGAACTAAGATAGACACTGCCAGAAAGGAGGAAACAAAATCACTGCAATTTGTGGACAAAGTCACAGCAGACATAGAGAACCTAAGAAAATCTCTAATTCTGTAATAAGAATTTGCTAATTCTCTCATGAGTGAATTCAGTAAGGAAGCAAGATAAAAGCCAGAATCCCCCAAACTGCTTTCCACTATACTGGCAGAAAGTGGTTAGAAACATGCAATGAAAAAATCCTATTTGCAATAGTAAAAATAAAAATAAAAATAGACAGTGGTACTGCCACAAGCAAGCATGGGGTCTACAGCTCAGTGCACAGCCAAGGGAGGGCCAGGAGCTTGGACCAGATGGAAGAGTTACTGTGATCACTTCTCCCTGCCACCCCGGTGCATCTGTGAACCTCAGAAACTCGGTCCTGTGGCATCAAGATCATTGGAGCCATGGTCAGAAGGTGTGTCTAGCAAATACTGTATGATATCACTTATGTGTAGAATCTAAATTCGTCAAACTCATAGAAGCAGGCAGTGGTATGGTGGTTGCCAGCGGCTGGGAATAGAGGTGGAGAGGTGATGGTCAAAGGGTACAAAGTTTCAGTTGTAAAAACTAAACAGAAACCTCAATTAAGTAGAGTTGGGAGACCAGAAGGGGGAGCTCTCATGCCCTGTGATGATAGCAGAGCCCAAGAAGACTCATTTCCTGGCAAGAAAAGCCCTGGACCCTTTGTTTACTATAGCCCTCCCAACTTCCTTTTCCTCTCTATAAAAATGTCTCCTTCCCTTGCCATGGGGGGGGTTTGCACGTGGCTCACCATGGTTGCAGACCCTGAATTACAATTCTCTGCTGATCCTCATCCCAAATAAACCCACCTTTGCTGGAGAAATATCTGGCAGTATGTTTATTTCAGGTCAACATAAGAAAAGTTCTGGAGATCTATTATACGGCATAGTGCCTATAGCTAACAATATTGTATACTTAAAATTTGCTGAGAGGGTAGATCTTATGTTAAGTGTTCTTACCACACACAAATAACAACAAAAACAACAATAATAATAAGGTAAGAGAAATCCTCAGGGGGAAATGGATATGTTTATGGCCTTGATGGTAGTGATGATTTCACAGGTGTATAGTTATCCCCAAACTCTTTGAGCTGTGTACATTAAATATGTACAGCTTTTTATATGTCAATCATAACTCAAGAAAATGGTTTTTTTAAAAAAGTGCCACCAGGACACCACCCCTGAAGCACAGGAGACCCTTGTCCCCTTCAGAAGCCTGCCTTTGGGTGCCATTTGTGGGTTTTAGAGGATTCATCTGCCTGACCGCAAGAGGTCCCCATGGGCTTCAACACCTGCCTTGTTCCTTTCTCTGCTCCCTCTGAACTTGAATGCAAGCTTCTACCATTGATAGAATCAGTCCCCATTTAGGTATCTTTTAATGAAAATGTATGCTTTTCTGAGGTCTACAGTATATACATATTACATATAAACCCTGTGTGTTAGATCCTTAAGGGTAAGTAGATTGAATAAAAGAAAATAACTTTACATAAAACTTGGGAAGATTTCATTGGACATAAGAACTAAGTTACTGGTGCCAGGACTTTCCTGATAATATGACCAGTACCTTTTTCCTCTTTTTGGCTTAGGTAACTTGTCAACCCAACCCAGCCACAGACCCATCATGAAATTATTTAGAAATGATATTTAAAATTACTTTCAATTTATTTTTCTGATTATGAAATCAATTCAGACATTCTTCTAAAGGGTAAGTTTTCGGCATACTGAATGGATATAAGGTAACTGATATAGTGGGAGGCTGCAGCCGGCCGCGGGCATCCTGTGGCTTCTACAACAAGGGGCCACCTAGCTGATTTGGGTGGTGGCTGCCTCTCAGAGGCTTCAGCCTGAATTCCTTTCCTCCTGGCAGCTGGTGGTTGCCATTTTGACTAGATGCTTTTGTGTACTCTCATGTAAAGTTTGTGCTTTATTTACAGTGGGCAAGTGTATTAGAAAATTCAATCACGTTTTTTGCCACTGAAAACAGTTGTTTTACAATGTGATTTTGTTAATTTGAGATTTCGATAACTTTGCTGAATAATAACAGAATAGATCCTATGGCCAAATTGCAGAAATTTTGGAAAATACATACAAGGACAAAGAAAATTTACATTCACCTTTATTCCAATCCATAATAATTAGTAGCGTCAGAATTATTACATTTGCCCACTGGACAGCTACATGTAAAAGAATGAAATTAGAACACTTCCTAACACCATACACAAAAATAAACTCAAAATGGATTAAAGACCTAAATATAAGGCCAAACACTATAAAACTCTTAGAGGAAAACATAGGCAGAACACTCTATGACATAAATCATAGCAAGATCCTTTTTGACCCACCTCCTAGAGAAATGAAAATAAAAACAAAAATAAACAAATGGGACCTAATGAAACTTAAAAGCTTTTGCACAGCAAAGGAAACCATAAACAAGACAAAAAGACAACCCTCAGAATGGGAGAAAATATTTGCAAACGAAGCAACTGACAAAGGATTAATCTACAAAGTATACAAGCAGCTCATGCAGCTCAATATCAATAAAACAAACAACCCAATCCAAAAATGGGCAGAAGACCTAAATAGACATTTCTCCAAAGAAGATATACAGATTGCCAACAAACACATGAAAGGATGCTCAACATCACTAATCATTAGAGAAATGCAAATCAAAACTACAATGAGGTATCACCTCACACCAGTCAGAACGGCCATCATCAAAAAATCTACAAACAACAAATGCTGGAGAGGGTGCAGAGAAAAGGGAAACCTCTTGCACTGTTGGTGGGAATGTAAATTGATACAGCCACTATGGAGAACAGTATGGAGGTTCCTCAAAAAACTAAAAATAGAACTACCATATGACCCAGCAATCCCACTACTGGGCATATACCCTGAGAAATCCATAATTCAAGAAGAGTCATGTACCACAGTGTTCATTGCAGCACTATTTACAGTAGCCAGGACATGGAAGCAACCTAAGTGTCCATCGACAGATGAATGGATAAAGAAGATGTGGCACATATATACAATGGAATATTACTCACCCATAAAAGGAAATGAAATTGAGTTATTTGTAGTGAGGTGGATGGACCTCGAGTCTGTCATACAGAGTGAAGTAAGTCAGAAAGAGAAAAACAAATACCGTATGCTAACACATATATATGGAATCTAAAAAAAAAAAAAGGTTCTGAAGGACCTAGGGGCAGGACAGGAATAAAGATGCAGACATAGAGAATGGACTTGAGGACACGGGGAGAGGGAAGGGTAAGCTGGGATAAAGTGAGAGAGTGGCTTTGAGGTATATACAGTATCAAATGTAAAATAGATAGCTAGTGGGAAGCAGCCGTATAGCACAGGGAGATCACCTCGGTGCTTTGTGTCCACCTAGAGGGGTGGGATAGGGAGGGTGGGAAGGAGACGTAAGAGGGAGGGGATATGGGGATATATGTATACGTATAGCTGATTCACTTTGTTATACATCAGAAACTAATACAACAATGTAAAGCAATTATACTCCAATAAAGATGTTAAAAAGAAAAGAATTATTACATTTTCCCGTTTTTGTCTCTGTATGAATATACAAGGATATATAATAGATGTAGAACAGCAATGTAATTATACTATAAATTAAGTCGCTAGACTGTAAAGTGAAAATATTATTTTAAATAATTGTACAATATTCTATCTTTGTAAGTGCATTTTTCTACATCTCTGACTAATTTCATATGCAGAGTCTTAGATGTAGAATTATTTTTAATTATAGGGTTTAACATTGGAAAAGTTGTAGCTAAGTATCACCAAATAGTTTTCAGAAAAGTTTTACCATGTACATTTCTACCAGTAGTATACGAGTTTGCCCATTTTATCTTACTCTTGGCAGTACTATTATCATATGTTTTATTCTTTTCCAACGTGATAGGTGAAAACTGTTATCCAATTACTATTTTAGTTTATATTCCTTAGATTTCTAGTGAGGTTGAAAATTGTTTTAGTATGTTTGTTTAAAGTATCAATTGTCTGTTATTCCTTATCCCATTTTTCTATTGCCATATCTAGAGGTTTTCATATTTTTTAGAAATGTTCTTCACATATGGGGATATATATAGTCCCCATATTATATATAATGTATATATAATATATATATTATATATATTATATTATATTATATTATATTATATTATATTATATTAATAAATATTTGACTAGCTGGGGACCTTAGCCTATTAATTGCTGTATTTTTCCTATTACTTTTTGAAATATTCTTTCAACTTAATAGTTTAACAGTTTTTATTTATGATTCTTCCATTGCTTTAATGCTTAGAAAGGCATTTCCTGCTTAGAAAATTAGTTATATGTTGACATGTAATTCCTCCATCTTTTAAAAACAGTTGAAACATATACTGTTATATAGACTGAAGGCCAATGACGCTTATGAATATGGATAAATGAAGGAAAAACCCATATTACCAAGGTCTGAGCAGTAAGCCTGACCAGATGCCCGCCCTGTATGCCAGGATCACTGAAACCTCAGCGGCTCTCAGACTTGAGGGAGCATGAGAGTCACCTGGAGGGCGTATTGAACTCCCGGAAGCCGGCCCCACCCTGGAGTTTCCGGTTCAGTGTTTCTGGGGTGAGGTCCAGGAATTTGCATTTCTAACGAGTCCCAGGTGATGCTGATGCGGCTCAGGAACCACACTTTGAGACCCACCTTGAGACACTAATGTTTTCCACGCTCCATATTTCACAAGCAGTAAAATCGCTTTGGGGATTCAAATGTTCGCTGTCAGTCTAACAGGCCTCGTGATGCGCATGGCTGCTGAAAGCTATTTAGCTTCCATGAGATGATTAAGAACAGCAAACTCTGACGGAGTGGGACGTTGACAAAATACTGGGGGGAGGACCATCCTGTTGGTGCCAGATTGGATGTGAGGAGAGACTCTGCCTGCTAGAATGCAAGGTATCCTTCAAAGAACAAAAGTCAAAGTCCTGGAATTTTCTAGGTCTTGGCCCCGTGCAACAAATACCTTATATGAATGAATATGATTTCTTCTGTTTCATTTGCTTTCCCTGCAAATTTTATCCACAGTCGACCTCATGGGACAGGTAATCTACAGTTTCACAGATGAAAACACTGTAGGTATTCAATAAATATTTGACTAGCTGGGGACTATATTTTCTTCCCTTTAATTTTCTTTTTCTGATTATAGAACTAATGCATGCCTGTTGTCAAGCTTTTGAAAAATACAGAAGGATGTGATCACTCATCATCCTATCACATGAAACATCACTGTCAATGTTTTGATATATTTCTTTCCAGTTCTTTTATGCATAACAGATTTGGGATCATACTGTACCCGGAGCTTTGTGTAATGTTTCTTTCCTGTGTTGTGAACATGGAATGTCAAGTATTCTGAACTGAGTCAAGAAATTTACAGATTTTTTTTTGATATGGACCATTTTTAAAAAGTCTTTATTGAATCTGTTACAATATTGCTTCTGTTTTATGTTTTGGTTTTTTGGCCCTGAGGCATGTGGGATCTTAGCTCCCCAACCAGGGATCGAAACTGCACCCCCTGCATTGGAAGGTGAAGTCTTAACTACTGGACTGCCTGGGAAGTCCCGAGTCAAGAATTTTAAACTGAGCTCCCTGTGCATCTCAGCCATGGCCCTGGAACCAGCGCATGAAATGTCCCAAGCTAAAGCCTGGGACCTGGGCTGGGGAGGATTGGCCTCTGGATCAGAGCATGGAACAGAGATCAAGAGTCTAGGACCAAACCAGAAATGGAAACCCGAAAAGACATGAGGCCAGAGTAAGAATTTGGGATGGAGGGACAGAAGCCAAGCATGGAGAGGTACCTGGGGAGCAGCTGCAGGTATTGTATTTCCCCAGCTGTGTCTTATCCCACCAGTGGGGCAGGAATGGACAGCTGGAAAGGATGCTGAGCGGGCCTGTGGGTGAAGTCAGGGTGGCAAGCAGGCCTTGATCTGGACCAAATCTGGGGACGGGTACCCCAGGCACTTTTTTTTTTTTTTGTGGTACGCGGGCCTCTCACTGCTGTGGCCTCTCCCGTTGCGGAGCACAGGCTCCGGACGTGCAGGCTCAGCAGCCATGGCTCACGGGCCCAGCCGCTCCGCGGCATGTGGGATCTTCCCAGACTGGGGCACAAACCCGTGTCCCCTGCATCGGCAGGCGGACTCTCAGCCACTGCACCACTAGGGAAGCCCTCAGGCACTTTTATGTTAGGATAACTTTCAGTGTCTTGGACATTGCACATAGCTGTGAGATAAACTAGCTATGATAACGACCTGCTTGCATACGGGCAAGCGAAGGGTACTCTGGAGCACAAAGACCAGGCAGCCCTGTGAGTTTCTTAGTTCTTGATCTCCAGCCCCAGATCCGTTCCCACACATCCAGCACCATCCAGTGAACAGACCCATTTGCTTAAATATTAATATTTCATTTCTTAAGTCAGAAACTCTGAGTCAAGTCTCAATGAATGAAGTTGGATTGTGAATAAGATAAAAATGTGAGTCAAGAAGCCGACACCACTGGCTCCTCTCCTAGCTAAGGGCAGGACTCATCTCTCTCTTCAGAGGGAGAAGAGTTTAATGGAAGTATTGGCTGGACCTAGGATAGATCAGTAGAGCTGCATGATCTCCCGTGATGCTTGTCATTTCCTTTGCCATTGTGTGCTGTGTGCAAGCTCACGGCGGAACCCAGCTAGCACAGCGCTGGAGGTCAAGGAGGAGAAAAGATGAAGGGTTGCCGTGGGGTCTCAGGTGAACCTGAGATGCAGATGCTCCACCACCCGGGAGCATTTGTTGCATTAAAGACACATTCTTGGGCACAGGTGGCCTCATGGTGTGTGGTGCGAGTGACTGGCGGAACAAAGTGACTTTGAGGACCCTGTTCCCCTGCGATTGCAATGGACCTGAAGCAATGAGCATGAAAGCCCTCCCCGCCCATCCTGAGCCTGGCCCCCTCAGCCCCTCCCTCCCCTCCTCTCTACCATTAACATATACCAAGTCTTAAGGCTGATTTCAAAAATAATTTCACAGGCCCTGCTCAACTACATCACAGCAGTAACAGCCAACACACAGGACTTTGATGAGTGAAGGGAAAGAAGACAATAAGAATTTCACAAGTTATTATTATTTTCTACATAAGAGAGAGGTTCTGAACTGGCTACCAAGAAAGCTGTGAGCCTCACACCCAGAGGACTGAGTATCCTGGAAGGATGGAGACTCTGAGTCGTAGCCCTCAGACCAGCCTCTTTGGAAAGGAGGCTGCATTAATAGCCAATTACATTCCACCCTCACTGATACCAATTTCTCACAAAGAGCCAGAGGCTCAAAACTTTTGGGATGAGCACCAACCGATAAATAGCTGTCTTTGCAGAATCCCATTTTATTTTATTTTACCCTTGGCACTGTAGGCTAGCATGCCAGGAAGGAGCGAGCACTGAGAGCCGATTTAATTAGCAAGGTGAGCCTAGGGCCTGGTGGGATCACTTCTCAGAACACAGAGAACAGCCATGGTCACAGTTTTCCTCTAAGGTAGGAAGAAACCAAAGCCTAGGGAAAATGAAAGGCTGTGGCAGCAATGTCGGGGCAGAAGTTGAAGTCCAATTACAGAATCATCCCCCTTTGTGGTAGCCAGTCTCCAAGGTGGTCCCCAATGACCCCTGCCTCCCGGTAATCACTGGGAGGTGGTCCTCTCCCCACTGAATGGGGATGACCTGTGTAACCAATAGGATATTGCAGAAATGATGGAGTTTGACTTCCAGTGCTAGGTCATAAAAGACATGACAGCTTCTGCCTCGTACTCTCTTGACTCATTTGTTTTTCTGGAAGCCAGCTGTCATGTCACGAGGACACTCAAGCAGCACCACGGAGAGGTCCTGAGGCCTCCTGCCAACGGCCAGCATCACCTTGCCAGCCACATGAGCAAGCACCTGAGAGCACATTCTCCAGCCCGAGTCAAGCCTTCAGATGATCACAGTCCCAACCAGCATTTTGACGGCAACCTCATCAGAGACCCTGAACCAGAACCACCCAGGTAAGCTGCTATTGAATTCCTGACCCACAGAAAGTTAGCTAGTAAATACTTACTGTTTTATGTCACTAGCTTTTGGTGTAATATATTATGCAGCAATAGATCACTAATATGGCCTTCCAAGTGTACCATCATGTCTGTTTCCACAGGAAACTGATTTTGTCCCTCACAGGAAGCCTTGTCAGTGTCTCAAATGGATGGTCTTCTCCTTTCTAGAATATCAGTAACTCCTGATATCAAAATCTCCTGCCTGGAAGTTCAGAGGCAGAAAGCTGCCTTTCTTCTGCTCCTCTTCTAGACCATCTTAAACCACAGCAGCAAAATAAACACTCACGTGTACACAGATGCACATGCACACATACACCTGTGCACACATAGAGCTTTCTTTTAAACCTGAAAAATCACTCAAGTGCTGGGGATATGAGCTTTTTTTCCAGGAAGGACCAGATGCTCTGGATGTTCTGAGTACAGTTTTCTCACACTGTCACTGAATGGGCAGACGGGGTGGGGGGCAGGCAGCAGAGGAGGCTGACTATCAAGAATGGGTTGATGGTCTTTCTCCTTTGCTAGTCGTCAAAGTCTGAGCTGGGTGAGCAACAGCAGGAGAGGAAGTCACAGACACCAGTCCACACGGTCCCACATTCATTTAGATATTTCAGAATTGAATTTTCCCCTTTTATTCTCTTTTTCCCATCCCATTTATCATCCTGGGTGAGGGGGAGGGTCTTTGGTAAGGCAAAACCACAGAGACTTCATGAGCATAGTAGCATGTCCCAATTATGCATGAGACAATCAATATATTATAAAAGAAATATTTCCTCATGTAGATGCTCTACTGGGAAGAATCTGGCAGATGTGAGGCCTCCACTTAAGATATAATTAAGTACCTGCAGCTCCCTTCCCTTCAGGATCGGGGCCAGGAAGAATGCTTAGAGCCTGGAAGGGCTTGCAGCATCCTTCTAGGCTAGAGTGGGTCCTGAAGGCAGAGGCAAAGGGTAGAAAGCATTCAGAGGGGGCAATACAGGAGCACAGGGAAGAAGAGAAACCGAGAAGAGAAGCAACTCCCAGATGTCCAAACAGAGTACATCTGTATGGGCTGCAAGATGCCAGGTGGGAAATAATGTTTCTCTGTCTTGTTAACTATATGCTCACTTTTTTTTTTTTTTTTTTTTGCTGCACCGTGTGGCATGTGGGATTTTAGTTCCCTGACCAGGTATCGAACCCCTGCCCCCTGTATTGGAAGCACGCAGTCTTAACCACTGGATCCCCAGGGAAGTCCCACTACGTGCTCACTTTTGATTTTGGCCAGGAGAGTCTACCCGTCTATCTTTCCACATCAGAAGGTTACCTGAGCGCTGAAATATTCTGATAATGTGGCCAGTAGGGTCAGGGAGGTCCTTCTCTAGGGAGAGTCAGGGCTGATCTCAACCACAGGGAGATGATGATGTTCTCCTGATGGGTATCAGCAGTGTGGAGGTCAGACGCCATGTCTCACTCTCCCCTGCCCTGGATATCCTCCAGGACCAGGTCCTGTCTCTCTGGTCATCTTCAGGTATATGACTTCCCTTGTTGAGCTCATCCTTGACTCTAATTTCACCCACTAGCTCTGATGAATTCCAAATCTGGGTTCCCAGCCCTGGCCTCTCGCCCATGATCCATCCTTGATTTCAGCGGTGCATAGGCTTTCCTTGGTGACTGACCCTCAACGTGTCCAATTTAGAATTCAACTCCACAAAGACGTCTTTTCTCCATGATCGTATTCCTGGCAGTAGTAGCCAGTTGGGAAACTTGGAGTCCGTCATCTCAACCCTTCTTTCCTCAGGCTCTAAATCCACTCTGCCAGTGGGTCCTGAGCTCTTTCCCTTTCAACCGTATCTTCCTCATGGTCAATGACTTTCCTGTGCTCATTGCCTCCACCTTTTTTCAAACTCTCATTGTGACAGGCTGGGGATGCTCTCTTTTCTTTCTTTTCTTACTTAATCCCCCACTTATTTCAAGGTTTGAAGCAAGTACCCCCACTTCCTGAAGCCTTATCTGACCTCTCAAGACGACATGTGTCTCCTTTCTTGAACTTCTATTCATTTTATTTAAAAAAAAGTTATTGAGGGTCTGCTGAGTACATGGGCTAACTGCTGAGGGCACCACAACAATGAAGTCCCTGGCTGCAAGGAGATTACAGTCTAGTAACCATCAAGCCAAACAATTACTCTTTGTTTTCTCTCTTAGTTGTGTTTCCCCAACCAAATTCTTAAATAGCCAGGGCTGTGTCTTAAGCATCTTTTGTAAAACCCATAGTGACTGTTAGACTACAAGGCCAGTAACAAGTTCTTACTAAGTACTTGTTGGTTATATGTAAGATGGGTAGCAGAATAAGACTAGAGATACATGTCAACTGCAATCCTTATCTAGAGATACAGAGAATTATCTTTGGTTAAGGAAAAAAACACATCAAGAAATTAAAGAAACCACACCATGTTTGAATGGTATTTTACATGTTTAAACAATAATTCAATTTAACTTGACAAATTAACTCGATTTTTTTTTCTTTTTTCTTTTTTTTGGCTACGCTGCGCAGCATGTGTGATCACACTTCCCTGACCAGGGATTGAACCCGTGCCCCCTGCAGTGGAAGCACAGAGTCCTAACCACTGGACCACCAGGGGAGTCCCTAATTTTTTAAAATAATTATTGATGAGTCATTCCCCAAATTCCATAGTCACAAAATAAGAGTCACATTTTAAGACTAAACAACTAATATAGAGAAATGATTTATAGCACAATTAATAATTTGAAGGTATTATTTGGAATTTCCTAAGAGATTTTACAAGATAGAAATAGAAGCAAATTGAGAAGCATCAAATGCAAATTTTTAGATAAAACCATTCTGTCCTATTAAGAGCATTGCTAGAGTCCAAACACACAAGGCAACCATGCCATCCTCCCAGCAAGGATCTGCTGGAACCAGGGACAGAGTAGGCTCAGGTAATACCAATATGTCCTTTCTAAGTGTCCCCAGGAAAAAGTCTTTTGTGAATCAGAAGTGGAGGAATCTCATTTCTCCAAAATGTAAAACTATTTTTGATATAAGGGAAAATAGGGAGATATTTCACTCTTCCAAGCCTTAAATGAGTATAGTTTTAATTCTTTGTTCAGAGGGCCTAGTATGGATCTCAACTTAGATGTCCAGTTCAAGGAATGTATGTCACTCAAGCCCAGAAGGGAGCTTCATGTGCTGAACAGAAGCTGAAGAATTCACAGTCAAATGTTAGTCCCAGACGCGTTTACTGTCAAACTTAATTTTTCAAAAAATTCTTACTCACCTGCCAGAATATGCTGTCTATTGTGTTCCCAAGAAAACCATCACGACCTTCTGAAGACACCAGTTTGGGGCCAAGAATTGTCATGAATTCATCAAAATCCACCTGACCGTCCCCTGGAAGGAGAAGATATAAATACGAGTTGAAAAGTAGCTGAAATTGACCTACTGTACCCAATGAAATAAACATCTCCATGCTTTTCTCCATGGCATGAGCTCAATCAATGAAGAGCTGAAACCATTTCTGAAAATTGGGCTTCATTCTTAAAATACCAAAAGAAATACAAGAAATTGGCAACCGTTAGCACCTCTAATACCACATATTCCTAATCATTTGTCAGTATTTGTGTCTAAATGCCCAACCAACACTTCCCACTTAAATGGCCACAACTTCACACCTGCTGTACCTGGACCCCAAATTGCCCAGCTGTACAGGAGAGAAATCACATCTTCATCCCTATCTCTTCCTTCATCCTTGTCAATCACACATAAATTTAGTCATCAAGTCTTACTGATTTCACTTCTTAAATATCTGTGGCTGCTCTACCTTTTTTGTTAATACAATTGCTAGTCCATTTCCAAAATGACTGTGGTGGGAAAATGCTTCCAAGAATGAATGTTCCTAGTTATAATTACAATGTTACTAGTAGAATGGCTTTTGCCCTCATACTCTCACCTCCACACTCTCTTCCAGACAGTTGAGTTTACTTCCCCAAAGCATATGTGACCGTGCTTTTTCCCCCAAAGCATATCTGACCATGCTTTATAAACTTCAAAGGCATCTTTGACCAAAAATAAGGAAACCACCTCAGTATGGTATTCAAGTCCCACTATTCCTTTTGACACACTTTGCTTCTCACCTCTGCACAAAATGCCATGCTCTTTCAGAGTTCCATACCTCTGTACATTCTGTTCCCTCTATCCAGGATGCCCTTCCCCATTTGTCTCCCTGGTGATCTCTAACTTGTTCTATACAATGGAGCTTAAATATCCTGTGCTCTTTTTGTATTTCTCCTGACCCTTCCTCATCTCACTAGACAGAGTTGGGCACTTTCTTCTGTCCCTTCTACTAATTTAGTGTGCATCTATTTAGAACAGATCACCCTCTATCTCAGCCACTAATTTGCACACCTATCTCCCACCTGGATTGTGAGCTCTGCAAGGCCAGGGACCCAGTCTGAAACTTCTTTATATCTGACACCATGGTAGGCACTCAATATGCACTTAGAGAATGAATGACATCTCTTGCTTGTTTGTTTTTCCTTTGCTCAGTTCAGCATGCATTGGATCTTTCATACTAGAGCTGACACTGACCAAAGGTGAACTTGAGCCAAATTAGACAAAATTAGACCTTCAGAGTATTGTCTGAGCCTCAATGACTCATCAGTGTGGCATTCTGCACCCTTGGGATGGCTCAGGAGGGTGTCTCCACCAAGAGCTCACCACATCTTGGCCCCAGGCAGGGAGGACAGTCCAGGTGTCTGCATACATGTTTGCCAAAGTGCAGACACATAAATCCACTCCTGGAGTGCAATCGCCTTCCAAGAGCCTTCATTGGAAACCTATTTTCAAAAGTCAAGCAGACGTCATCATCAAGACGTCAATAATTCAGAACAGACAGTCCAGGAACAGATCCCAGTGTAGATAAAACTTCCCAGAGGACAGGGGAAGCATGACACATCAGTAGGATGGACGACTGAGAGGAAACTGATGTATCTCTCACCTGTCAGCAAGATGAAAGGATCCAAAATTTCACCTTGGCTGGTCATCATAAGATGGCTAATTCAAGAGACAATGAGTTAGCATCTTGCCTTTCAAATCAGCACATACTTATAAAAAGAATACTGCTCAGTGCTGGCAGAGATGCAGATAAGAGATGGACTCTCTGACGCATCTCTGGGGATATTCACCCAGATATTGACTAGCAGTATTCAAGATGCTGTAACATTCTGGTTCTTTTGGACCTAACAACTTCACTTTTAAAGAAAAAGACAAAGCAAGGAAATGAACTTAAATGCAGACCAAGATGTTTGCCCAAAGATAAGTCATCCAGTATTTGTGAAAGTGGAAAGTTGGAAGCTGGAGGAAGATGAGAATGGCCCAGTCTTGCTGGCATTCATACTGAGCGAGAACCATGAGGCTCGGACCACCACACTTGTTATATACATGCACTAACCCCCAGCTCACCCCAAGCCACTCCCACTAGTCAAAGCTGGTTCTGGATGGCCAAAAATCTCAGGCCAGAGGGTGCATTCTCAAGAGAGAGAGCATCACCTTCCGTGAGATGGAAAGTGATGCTTAGGGGACCAAAAATAACTTAGATATTATGGTTTGTGGCCCTTCTAACGTCACAGTGTATAAACAGATATACATACAGTATATCTGTGAAATTATAATAAAATGCCATGGGCTTAGGGCAACTAGGGAAACAAGTTTCTTTTTTTTTTTTTTTGTGGTACGCGGGCCTCTCACTGTTGTGGCCTCTCCCGTTGCGGAGCACAGGCTCCGGACGCGCAGGCTCAGCGGCCATGGCTCACGGGCCCAGCCGCTCCGCGGCATGTGGGATCTTCCCGAACCAGGGCACGAACCTGCATCCCCTGCATCGGCAGGCGGACTCTCAACCACTGCGCCACCAGGGAAGCCCCCCCCATTTTTTAAAAATATCATTGAGCCAAGGGAGATTCCTGCAGGCCCATAGTTGGAGAAATAATCAGGGTGGGGCCCCCTCACCTATCTCTCTCTCTCTCTCTCGGCATCTTCTCAGCTCTGGCTCCTGAGTATGTGTGTACATTGCACATTTTCTGCAGACCTTCAGTACACAAAGACTCCTCCTTTCACATACACAGCTCGACCTCAGACCTGCCAGCAGTACAAGGTTCTATTCAGATTTAGACTGAGGAAAAGCTGCCTTCAGCAGATCCTAGTTTGCAGGACAACTAGGACTGGCAACACCCCACAAGCTATCAATGCTGTTCCCAGAAGTCTGGCCCCCATGTGCCCACCCTCTCCCTGCATCCATTCCAGGAGACCTGAGAAGAATACAATCTCAGAGAGCAGTTTCTCCCTAAGTCCCTTGAACAGAAACCAGCCCCAGGCCGAGGCAAGGTCTGGGAAGTCTGATGATGATCTTGACATCTAACATACTGAGCAGTCACCATGCCGTGGCATCATTTAAAGAAATCGCCACACCCTAGTTCATTTAAGGCTGCCAGCGGCCCATTTTACAGATGAGAAAACTGAAGCACAGAGAGGTTCAGTCACTTGCAGAAGCTCACACAGGGGAGCAGAGCTGGGATTCCAAACCCAGCAGTCTGCCTGTGCTTTCGCTGTCTCTCAGGAGGCCGGGCGATGTGTCGTCTGTCAGAACACTGTTCCCTCTGATCCCAGCGTTCCCTGGCTGGGGAGTGCAAAGGCTGCCTGGCACACAGAGGCAAACTGAAATCTAAGTTGCTCTTTTGGGTCTCGGGTCAGCTGCTGGAGGTCTTTCTTAAGCATTTAAAAGAATGACGATAAGTAATAGGAAATACTGATTTAACATTTGCGATATGCCAGACACTGAACTCAAGGCCTTACATATATTATTGTTGGATTCTATCCCAACACTATGAATAGGTTCCACCCTTCCACATTTTGCCCTTGAGAAAATTTTGGCAAGAAGAGGTTAAAAGGAACTAGGTCAAGGCTGGGCAGCTAGTAGGCATCAGCAAAGGGATCAGCTTGGAACCCCTGATGCTAACCCCATGTAGCAAAGCCTCCCTCTGTGCCAGAGGCCCCAGCATCATTCCTAGCCCAGGTTCATATCTCTCTTCCAAGTTTGAGAGTTTAATATGCTTTCCTATCTGGGCCTTTGGGAAGAAATTTAGTAGGAATTTGGGAGGATGGCCTTTAGGGGCATTAATGCAAATGACCACTGCCTGAAAGCTATTTGTTCCCCAAACTGCCATTCTGCCTGCAGTGAGGGTCTCAGTAATTCTCCTTGGATGGTCAATACTTTGAGGACCCAGGTCTCTCACATACAACCCTCCAGGCATCCTCTTCCACCAAAAGAATTGGTCTGACGAATGAGGCCTGTGCAGGCCTAGCAGCATGACATGAGGCTGGCTTCTGGATTCACAGTCCCCTAAAAACAAAATGGGTATCTTCCCAGACTCCCCAACCTTTCACAGAATGCAGTGGATTCTGAATGCAAAAACTTTATTTGGTTAAATTGTTTTACGAATCTTGAACAGGCAAGTAAGTGCCGAGTGAAAGAATGAAATTCACGCCTACAGGGCCTTAGTCCCCCTCCACAAGCCTCCAAATATCATGATCCGCTTAGCAAGACACGCGGGAAGCTAACCTGCCCGGGACTGTGTCTGATTGCTTCCCACTGCTATGTAAGTCAGAGTAATGAACTTGAACGAGGGCAGGAAGCCGAGGGAGGGCTAGGACTGCACAACATTCGTTAAGACCAACCAGCTGAAACTTTCACCAAGAGGTAAAATAACAGTAAAAATCACAGCAAAATAAAAGGAAGGAAAGGCATATACAGAAAAAATGATGGGCTCAGAAGGGTAATGAGGAGACAGATTAGGAGGAAGAAGAAATGTCTGCCTGAGACTCCGTTCAAATCAACTGACTCAATTCCAAAAGCATGCCTACAAAGGAGCGGGCGATGTACGGTGGGGGCAAGAAAGAGACGAATAGACACAGGCTTACTTCCAGGAGGTTGCGGTCCGAAACCTGGGACAGAATCAAGTGGGAGCTGGGACTTACCTAGAAGCACCGAGCTAGGGCTGCACCAAGCTGGGAGCAAAGGCTCCAATTAGGAAATTCTCAGTGGCTCGGCAGTGAGCCCTCAAGGGAGGGAAGGTTCTAACGAGCTGAAAGGGGAGATGAGGTGAGCACCCTGAACAACGTGGGGCCCCCAGGAAGGATGGAAGGTGGCTGGAGCAGCAACCACCCTTCCTTCACGCTGGATCGAGTGTTCCTATGGGAAGAGAACAGGACGAGATAAGCACTGCTGGTCCTCGATGCAGAGTCAGTGGAAAGGGTCCAAGTGGGGAGTAAGAGCATCACCCACCACCAACACCATCCAGTGAAATTCTTTTGCCTAATGCTTCAACCTCTCATAAAGTGTTAGGGACTGAACTATGCCTAGATTCATCGGCTGAAGCCCTAACTACCCCCACCACCACCAAGTGTGACTGTATTTGGAGACAAAGACTTGAAGGAGGTAATTAAGGTTAAATGAGGTCATAAGGGTGGGGCCCTAATCCAATAGGACTGGTGTCCTTATAAGGAGCGGAAGAGACACCAGGAGTGCAAGCACAGAGGAAAGACCATGTGAGGACACAGCGAGAGGGTGGCCATCTGCAAGCCAAAGAGTGAGCTCCCACCAGAAACCAACCCTGTCAGGACCTTAGTCTTGGATTTCCAGCCCCTGGAACTGAGAGGAATACAGTTCTGTTGTTTAAGCCACCCAGTCTATGCCGTTTTATTACGGCAGCCCGAGCTAACTAACACATCAAGGTAGGGAAGAACAATGGGCTCTTGGGAGACTTGGCGCTTTTTTCACTGTTCCTGTGAGTTAGAGCCTAAAATTGAGACTTATGGGACTTCCTTGGTGGTCCAGTGGTTAAGATTTCACGTTCCCAATGCAGGGGGCATGGGTTGGATCTCTGGTCGGGGAACTAAGATACCACATGCCACGTGGCACATCCAAAAAAACATAATAAAAATTTTTTAAATTTTTTAATAAAAGAAAGTAAAATAGAGACTTAAGAGTGCCATTTTGATATCCTGTTACAGTCTATGTAAGAGGCAGGAGAAAGGCACTGGAAAGGAAGAGTTTGAGAGGAGAACCAAGCCCTAGATAACAGGGGAGACCAAGATTCAGTAAGGGACTGGCAGTTAGCCTCCAGTAGTGTTGAATGCCACAGGGGACCCAGTAGGATGAAGGCTAAGAAAGGGACATTGTAAGGATGATGACTGGACCTGGTGGGGGGGCAAAACCAAGCCCTTGTCCCAACAACAGCACCTGAATTTTTACAGAAAAGGGGCTCAGGAGCAGCGCTTTGGTTGGAAGGGGTCTACAGCTCTTCGGGCGGGATACATATTAGAGGGATCACACCCTGGATCACTGGGCTATGTATTGGAGGCATCTCAAGACCCACACCCAAGTTCAACAGCTCACTAAGAGATTCCCAGGACTCAGCATATAGTCCTACTCACAGCTATGATTTATTACCATGAAAGATTAGAAAGCACAATTATCAAAGAGAAAAGGTGACTGGGGTGAAGTCTGGAGGAAACCAGGCACAAGTTTCCAGAATTCTCTCCCAGTGGAGTCAAGAGAACATGCTTAATTCCGCCAGCAATGAGCAGTGGCAACATAGCGAAATCCCATCCAGCAGGAGAGCTCATTAGAGTCCCGTTGTCCAAGGTATTTATTGGGGGCTGGTCAGGTAGGCAATCTGTCCCTGGCATGGACTAAAAGTCAAGACTCCCAGAAGGAAAGCAGGTGCTTAAACATAAACCATATTGTACGTACAGTTTAGGTACAGTGAGCCACTTGTTTCTTTTAGGAATGACGGGGATGCTCCCCAAACCCAATCTCCCAGACACCAGCAGAGGGCTAACCTTGCAAGTAGGACTTTCAAAGGATAGCCCGTTGTGTTAACTCTTTTTTTTTTTTTTGAAAGATATTTGCCATGTATTTCTTCTTTAGGTCTTTTTTTATTAATTTATTTATTTTTATGTTTATTTTTGGCTGTGTTGGGTCTTCGTTTCTGTGCGAGGGCTTTCTCTAGTTGCGGCAAGCGGGGTCCACTCTTCATCGTGGTGCGCAGGCCTCTCAGTATCGTGGCCTCTCGTTGCGGAGCACAGGCGCCAGATGCACAGGCTCAGTAGTTGTGGCTCACGGGCCTAGTTGCTCTGCAGCATGTGGGATCTTCCCAGACCAGGGCTCGAACCCATGTCCCCTGCATTAGCAGGCAGATTCTCAACCACTGCACTACCAGGGAAGCCCATTAACTCTTTTCTGAACACACCTCTACCTTCATTCTAAGGTCTTGGGTCATCGAGCCAAGACCACAGAAATCTGGGGAAATCAACATTTACACCTAGAACAGGAAGAGATGCACAGCTTCTCATGGTTCAGAGTCCCTAATAATTGACCTCGCAGTGGCTGGTGACACAAGGGACAGTCTTCCTAGATCCGAGAGGCTTGACTCTGTGCAGCAACCCGGCTTGGCCATTCTTCTGAAAGGACTAGCACAGTCTCTCCAACCTCTGCTTCTGCTCACAGAATTTTACATACGTCAAGTCCTCCTAGTTCCTGAACCACCCCATCCTCAACCTGTTGGTCAAAGCATCACCAAGGCCCAGACAACCCCAAGCAGTGCACCTGCCTTCAGCATCCCAGGAAGCCTGTTTCCCATGAGAGCTGAACATTAAGCAGAGTTTTTACATCTATTATATAACCCAGAGTAACAGAAAAGATGTTTTTACTTCCACTTTACCCGTGAATGGGAAATAGCAATTGACCACAGTAGAACGAGAAAGTCGAGCAGTAGTGGTGGTGAAGGGGGGTTGGTGGAGGCTGGTGGCACCTCCTAGCACTGCCACTACCCATTCTCACTTCTCCTCCAAAGAGGAGCAGGAGCTAATCAATAGAGCTGGCTCTCAGGAGGTGTGCAAAGATTGTGCTCACAGCTGGGGCTCACACCCCTGGTAGTGTTTCTCATCAATGCTATAGGTTCATTCAAGCCTGGTCTGCTCTGAGTAAGCCCAGCCATCCTACCTCCTCTCTTATTTTCTACATGGGGATACAGGCCATGAATAAGGTTGAATATAAAGGAGCACTTTATTTCTTATTCCTACTGCTCTTATGCACACGTCTCCCTCAGGGATCCATGTGGAAGAGAAACTGTCAAGACAAGACAGACCATGCATCTTACTAGCACCAAATCCGCCTTCTACTCCAATAGCTGCAAGGTCATTTCTAAACTTCAGAGAATAGTTTTGACTTAAAAGTTTCTGATCTGAAATACATTAGGGAATAAGTTATGAGAAAATGGATACTGTGACTACAGAATAATCTTGACTTCAGGATTAAGAAGAACAGATACTGAGCACCTTTTCATGGACCTGTTGGCCACCTGGATGTCTTCTTTGGAAAAAAAATCTATTTTGTTCTGTCCATATTTAAATCAGATTGTTCGGGTCTTTTTGGTTAATGAGTTGGATGATGTTGTTTAAGGGTACAGACTTCCAACTAGTGGAGAAATAAGTCCTGGAGATCTAACACACACTAAGTGATTGTAGCCAACAAAACTGTATTATAAACATTAAATTTGCTAAGAGAATAGATCTTAATTGTTCCCAATATTAGAAGAAAATAATTCTGTGACATGATAGAGGTGTTAGCTAACGCTACTCTGATAATCATACTGCAGTATAAATGTATCAAGTAAAAAAAGAATGAAGATAATTTCTAATGTGTCTTCACTCAACTTTCTGTTAAAGAGTCCATGAAACTAGAAAAAGACCAAAAAATCACAGAAGTTCTAACAGCTGAGGCCACCCATCAATCACTTGAAAAAAACCTAGGGAAATGTTTACCAACCACAGCCTCGGTGAAGCAGATGGAGAAATAAAACTGGTGGTCTGTGCAGGCTGCACTCTTGGCAAAGGAGCTGCAGCACCTGCCAAAAAGTGGTAGGAAGAGGCATGAGCCTCATACCCAGTCAGAGACCCAGACTCTGCAAACCTAGAAACCCAGGCAACCAGGTCCCAAGCGTGTGTGCCTGGGCTGCTAGGAAGTCTGGCACCTTGTCCTCGTCTCTTGTCATCCCTTTTCTCTCCTTCCCTGGTACCTCCCTTTCAACCTCCATTTGTAGCTACAACCCCAGCATATCACAAGAGTGGAAGTTCCAGCACTGGCCAGCATCATGCTGTAGGCTCCAGTCTCCATGCCCTAAGCAGGGCAGAGACAGTAGGAACCCAGAGTGTAATAAGTGTTGGGAATTATCATTTTTTAATATGATGCTTCTTGATCATGATTCTTTCACCATAATTCTCAGATTTACAGAAGTGGCAAGTGGAAGCAGAATAACAATCTCTGTCCAGTATTCTTTTACTGAATACTTACTAGCCACTAGAAACTGCACAAGGTACTGCACACTTCTACCCCATAACTGGATATTCTGAAACCCAAGTGGGAAAAGAACGTGGTCAGTGACACCCACACATGCTGATGGTTGGCCAATGCTGAGACCCGGGTCTCCACGTTAAGAATTGAAAACTAAGGGAAAAAATTGGGATTAGTCCAGAAGAGAAGAGAAACATTATCCTGAACACCCAAAGAAAAATTTATTCCCAAAAGTCACTCACTATTAGAAAGAGAAGAAAGCTTAAGGAACACCTGTTTGTATTCTCACTATGACAGATGAAAACAGCCCTATGCAAACAAGAGGTTGTACAGACATATGAGGTTGAGGTGAAAGGCAAGAGGCCAAGACATGAATGGAACGAAGAGGGACCTGGCGTCAGTGAGGAGAAAATGTGAGGACACCAACAATGCTCTAGCAAAGTCAAGGTCTACTTGGGATCCACTGGCAGAAAACTACACCTTCTAACTCAAGCCAACAAATAGGTACCCAAACCCATTATGTGAGAGCCATTGTGCTAGGTGTGGGGATGCTGAATGAATGTGGAGGACATCAGCACTGTTATCTAGGAAATTAGAGTTCAGCTGGGAAGAGAGAAAAACAAGGCATCACGGGTGTGTGTCGACTATAAAAGGGGAAGTGTTACAAAGGCCAAAAGCAGAGAAATTCGATATGGTCTAGGACAGTAGTCTCCAAGGTGGGAGCAAGGCAAGGGATGCTCAAGAGCACTCACCGTGGTGCCAGAAAAAGTATCACAAGCTCCATACTTATCTTTTTACTTTTTGGTATGTGTTATGAGGTCCAAAATATATTAGTAGAGTAGTGCCTGCACGTAATATGATAAATAAGGAAGGAGGGGAGGGTGCACGAGCTGAGAAGGGCAGAAAAGAGGGGTCCCTGTGTACTGGGAAAGCCAAAATCTGCACATTATGAACTTGCTACTTATACACTTCTACTTGGTATACTCCTTTGTCTGTTACTTAAAAGTAGTGTATTAGTATATTAACTTTATGTAGGCAAACATAAGTGCTATTTGGAAAATATAATGTCATAGTATGTGGGGGGAGGGGAGCAATTGCAGTAGCAGTAATAAAAGTAGCCACTGAGGGGCTTCCCTGGTGGCGCAGTGGTTGAGAGTCCGCCTGCTGATGCAGGGGACACGGGTCCGTGCCCCGGTCTGGGAAGATCCCACATGCCGCAGAGCAGCTGGGCCCGTGAGCCATGGCTGCTGAGCCTGCATGTCTGGAGCCTATGCTCCACAACGGGAGAAGCCACAACAGTGAGAGGCCCGCGTACCGCAAAAATAAATAAATAAATAAATAAAAAATAAAAGTAGCCATTTCAGCAGCAGCAGAGACAATTATAGGAATAACCTATAGCCCTAAGTTATTCTAAATAAAGACAGAGGGAAATAAGAGAGAAATGAAATGATGAAAGAGAAGATGATAGAGATGAAAGACAGAAATTGGAGACTTGAATTTCACAAGGGGGAAAAACATGAGAATACTCAAATGTACAATAATGAGATTTTCCTGAGCAGAGAGAGAAAAGATTTTGATATACTATCATTCAGTAGCAGATCAGGTGGACAAAAATTAATAACGGTTGCCGTTTATTAGGGCAAGCTGCAGGCCAAACACCCTGCTGAGATATTTTTTACCTAAGGGGCCACATTTACTTCTCACAACAACAGTGAAAGATAGAGATTGACGTCCCCATTTTACTAAGGCATATAGGAGGTTCCCTTATTAGGTCACCTGTATAAGATTATGCCATTAATTGTAACAAAATCCAGATTTGAACCCTGGTTGATCTTGACTCTGCATTTGCCCTTTCCTTTTGGCTATGTTGTCTTTAAAGACGATAATTTAAGTAATACAATTGCAATTACTATATCATCAGCCACATACTGAATGCTGTGGCAAACAAAGGCTACACCTATCAAAACATCTGTGAAACATTTATAAATGTAGGATTACATGCAAAATAACAGAGAGAACATCAACTAATTCTCCAGAGCTGAAATGAGCAGGCTACATTCTCCTACTCAAACCCAAAGAAAGTAGGACTTCATAGTAAACACTTAAGCAGAAATCCTTAAACCTCTCTGGAACTGAAAAACACTCTCCTAACCAATGAAGAATACAGTAAGTCCCCTACATACGAACCTTCAAGTTTCAAACTTTCAAAGATGCAAACGTGCATTCACATGTCCAATCACATAAGTTAGTTCGCATGTCTAGCATGCATTGTCACGTGCATGCATCCTCTACAAGTGGTTGTGCTTTTGTGTACTTTACTGTACAGTTCTGTATAGAGTACTGTAGTACAGTATCTTTATTTGAAGCTAGCTCTGCAAGAGGACGACTTCACTGAACTCCTTGCTATGCAACACAAGGAGCTTACTAATGAAGACCTGATGGAATTGGAGGCCCAGAGAAAGGACGAAGAGAGAGACAAGAGGAAGAAGAAATAACTGAAGAACTGAAAAGATTCATGATGCGGGAAATGGCAGTGCAATTTTGTTTGTTTGAGGAGGCACTGTTGGTTTTTGAGGCACAGGACCCAAACATAGAACGGTACACGAAGGTTGCAGCAGCCTTTCAGAATGCAATCCAGTGCTACCATGTCATCTATGATGAGAAAAAAGGAGCTACTACCCAGACATCACTGGATCGTTTTTCAAGATGGTAGATAGAATTGAATCCAGCAAGGAACCAGAACCTGTGCCATCAACGTTAGGCGTGAGTGAAATTGAAGCTTGCCCTCCATCTCCTATTGCTGACGATCCTTAAGGCTCTACCATCCCCCACCTCCTCTCTCTCCTCCAGTCAGTAACTCTTCTTGCTTGTTCACTTGATACCAGCCCCTGTATGCCAGCTGTTGTCCTGTACTACTGTACTTTTCAAGGTACTCTACTGTAAGATTAGAAATGTTTTCTTTATTTTTTGTGTTTGTTTGTTTTTTACACATTATTTGTATGAAAATTATTATAAACCAATTACAGTAGAGTACTATATAGCTGATTGTGTTAGTTGGGTACCTAGGCTAACTTTGTTGGACTTATGAACAAACTGGACTTATGGACATGCTCTTGGGATGGAATTCGTTCATATATAGGGAACTTACTGTACAATTTTGAGGTAATTTTTAAAGAAAATGGCAATAAGAACATTACATATCTCAACTATGTAGGTATTAATCAAAGCTGTCCTCAGAGGTAAATTCAAAGCATTAAAAGTGCCCCGGAGGAAGATGGCGGAAGAGTAAGACGCGGAGATCACCTTCCTCCCCACAAATACATCAGAAATTCATCTACACGTGGAACAACTCCTACAGAACACCTACTGAACGCTGACAGAAGACCTCAGACCCCCCCCCAAAAGGCAAGAAACTCCCCACATACCTGGGTAGGGCAAAAGAAAAAAAGAATAAACAGAGACAATAGGATAGGGACGGGACCTGCACCAGTGGGAGGGAGCCGTGAAGGAGGAAAGGTTTCCACACACTACAAGCCCCTTCGCGGGCGGAGACTGCAGGTGGCGGAGGGGGAAAGCTTCGGAGTAGCGGAGGAGAGCACAGCAACAGGGGTGTGGAGGGCAAAGCGGAGAGATTCCGGCACAGAGGATCGGTGCCCTCAGGCACACACCAGCCCGAGAGGCTTGTCTGCTCGGCCGCCGGGGCAGGCGGGTCTGGGAGCTGAGGCTCGGGTATCGGCTTTCAGTCGGAGCGCAGGGAGAGGACTGGGGCTGGCGGCAGGAAGAGAGCCTGAAGGGGTTAGTGCACCACGGCTAGCCCGGAGGGAGTCCAGGGAAAGGGTCTGGAGCTGCCGAAGAGGCAAGAGACTTTTTTCCCTTTTGTTTCCTGGTGCGCGAGGAGAGGGCATTAAGAGGGCTGCTTGGGGAAGCGCTGGAGACAGGCGCGAGCCGCCGCTAAAGGCGCGGACCTCGGAGACGGGCGTGGGACGCTGGGGCTGCTGCTGCCGCCGCCGCCGCGGGACCTGTGTGCGAGCGCGGGTCACTGTCCGCCCCGCCTTCCGGGGGGCCTGTGCACCCCGCCACTGCCGGGGTCCCGGGACCCGGGGACGGCTTTCCCGGGAAAGCGCATGGAGCGCCTCGGGCTGCTGCAACGTCACGCCGGCCTCTGCCGCCGCAGGCCCGCCCCACACTGCGCGCCCCTCCCTCCCCTCTGCCTGAGTGAGCCAGAGCCCCCGAATCAGCGGCTCCTTTAAACCCGTCCTGTCTGAGCGAAGAACGGACGCCCTCCGGCGACCTACGCGCAGAGGCGGGGCCAGGTCCAAGGCTGAGACCCGGGAGCTGTGAGAGCAGAGACAGGGAAATCTCTCTGTGCAGCCTCGGAGGCAGCGGATTAAAGCTCCACGGTCCATTTGATGTGCCCTGCGTCTGTGGAGTGCATGAATGGACAGCGAATCATCCCAAATTGAGGAGGTGGACTTTGAGGACAAGATTTAAGACTTTCCCCCCTTTTCCTCTTTTTACAACGAATTATCCCAAATTAAGGAGGTGGACTTAGAGAGCAAGATTTCAGACTTCTCGCCCTTTTCCTCTTTTTACAATGAATTATCCCAAATTGAGGAGGTGGACTTGGAGAGCAAGATTTTTGATTTTTCCCCCTGCTCTCTTTTTGTGAATGTGTATGTGTAATCTTCTGTGTAAGATTCTCTCTGTATAGCTTTGCTTCCACCATATGTCCCAGGGTTCTATCTGTCCGTTTTTTTTCAATAATTACTTTTTAATTTTAATAACGCTACTATATTTCATACTTTATTCTATTTTACTTTACCTGCTCTTTCTTTTTTTCCTGCCTTCCCTTCCTCCCTCCCTCCCTCCGCTCCTCCTTTCCTTCTTTCTTTTTCTTTCCTCCCTCCCTCCCTCCCACCCTTCTTCTTTCCACTTTCTTTTTCTTTCCTTCCTCCCTCCCTCCCTCCTTTCTTTCTTTCCTTCCTCCCTCCCTCCCTCCTTTCTTTCTTTCTTTCTTTCATTCCTCCCTCCCTCCCTCCTTTCTTTCTTTCTTTCCATCCTTCCTCCCTCCCTCCCTCCTTTCCTTCTTCCTTCCTTCCTTCCTTCCTTTCTTCCCTTCTTCCTTCCTTTCCCTCTCTCTTCCTTTCTTCTACTAATTCTTTCTTTCTACTTTTTCTCCCTGTTATTCTGAGCCGGGTGGATGAAAGGCTCTTGGTGCTGCAGCCAGGAGTCAGTGCTGTGCCTCTGAAGTGGGAGAGCCAACTTCAGGACACGGGTCCACAAGAGACCTCCCAGCTCCACATAATATCAAGCAGCGACAATCTCCCAGAGATCTCCATCTCAACACCAGCACCCAGCTTCAGTCAACGACCAGCAAGCTACAGTGCTGGTCACCCTATGCCAAGCAACTAGCAAGGCAGAAACACAACCCCACCTATTAGCAGAGAGGCTACCTAAAAACATAATAAGGCCACAGGCACCCCAAAACGCACCACCAGACGTGGACCTGTCCACCAGAAAGACAAGATCGAGCCTCAACCACCAGAACACAGGCATTAGTCCCCCCCACCAGGAAGCCT
The DNA here is from genome assembly GCF_964165515.1 of Mesoplodon bidens. Taxonomy (NCBI): domain Eukaryota; kingdom Metazoa; phylum Chordata; class Mammalia; order Artiodactyla; family Ziphiidae; genus Mesoplodon; species Mesoplodon bidens. The sequence goes on from NC_138171.1 coordinate 42,335,083, forward strand.
ACACAAACTACTGAAACAACCTTAGCCACTGGGGACAGACACCAAAAACAACGGGAACTACGAATCTGCAGCCTGCAAAAAGGAGACCCCAAACACAGTAACATAAGCAAAATGAGAAGACAGAAAAACACACAGCAGGTGAAGGAGCAAGATAAAAACCTACCAGACCTAACAAATGAAGAGGTAATAGGCAGTCTACCTGAAAAAGAATTCAGAATAATGATAGTAAAGCTGATCCAAGATTCTATTTCCAAGATCCAAAATCTTGGAAATAGAATAGACAAAATGCAAGAAACAGTTAACAAGGACCTAGAAGAACTAAAGATGAATCAAGCATCGATTAAAAACACAATAAATGAAATGAAAAATACTCTAGATGCGATCAATAGCAGAATAATTGAGGCAGAAGAATGGATAAGTGAGGTGGAAGATAAAATAGTGGAAATAACTGCTGCAGAGCAAAATAAAGAAAAAAGAATGAAAAGAACAGAGGACAGTCTCAGAGACCTCTGGGACAACATTAAACGCACCAACATTCGAATTATAGGGGTTCCAGAAGAAGAAGAGAAAAAGAAAGGGACTGAGAAAATATTTGAAGAGATTATAGTTGAAAACTTCCCTAATATGGGAAAGGAAATAGTTAATCAAGTCCAGGAGGCACAGAGAGTCCCATACAGAATAAATCCAAGGAGAAATACGCCAAGACACATATTAATCAAACTGTCAAAAATTAAACACAAAGAAATCATATTAAAAGCAGCAAGGGAAAAACAACAAATAACACACAAGGGAATCCCCATCAGGTTAACAGCTGATCTCTCAGCAGAAACTCTACAAGCCAGAAGGGAGTGGCAGGACATAATTAAAGTGATGAAGGAGAGAAACCTGCAACCAAGATTACTCTACCCAGCAAGGATCTCATTCAGATTTGATGGAGACATTAAAACCTTTACAGACAAGCAAAAGCTGAGAGAGTTCAGCACCACCAAACCAGCTTTACAACAAATGCTAAAGGAACTTCTCTAGGCAAGAAACACAACAGAAGGAATATACCTACAATAACGAACCCAAAGCAATTAAGGAAATGGGAATAGGAACATACATATCAATAATTACCTTAAATGTAAATGGACTAAATGCTCCCACCAAAAGACACAGACTGGCTGAATGGATACAAAAACAAGACCCATATATATGCTGTCTACAAGAGACCCACTTCAGACCTAGAGACACATACAGACTGAAAGTAAGGGGATGGAAAAAGATATTCCATGCAAATGGAAATCAAAAGAAAGCTGGAGTAGCAATTCTTATATCAGACAAAATAGACTTTAAAATAAAGACTATTAGAAGAGACAAAGAAGGACACTACATAACGATAAAGGGATCGATCCAAGAAGAAGATATAACAATTGTAAATATTTATGCACCCAACATAGGAGCACCTCAATACATAAGGCAAATACTAACAGCCATAAAAGGGGAAATCGACAGTAACACACTCATAGTAGGGGACTTTAACACCCCACTTTCACCAATGGACAGATCATCCAAAATGAAAATAAATAAGGAAACACAAGCTTTAAATGATACATTAAACAAGATGGACTTAGTTGATATTTATAGGACATTCCATCCAAAAACAACAGAATACACATTTTTCTCAAGTGCTCATGGAACATTCTCCAGGATAGATCATATCTTGGGTCACAAATCAAGCCTTGGTAAATTTAAGAAAATTGAAATTGTATCAAGTATCTTTTCCGACCACAATGCTATGAGACTAGACATCAATTACAGGAAAAGATCTGTAAAAAATACAAACACATGGAGGCTAAACAATACACTACTCAATAACGAAGTGATCACTGAAGAAATCAAAGAGGAAATAAAAAAATACCTAGAAACAAATGACAATGGAGACACGACGACCCAAAACCTATGGGACGCAGCAAAAGCAGTTCTAAGGGGGAAGTTTATAGAAATACAATCCCACCTTAAGAAACAGGAAACATCTTGAGTAAACAACCTGACCCTGCACCTAAAGAAATTAGAGAAAGAAGAACAAAAAACCCCCAAAGTTAGCAGAAGGAAAGAAATCATAAAGATCAGATCAGAAATAAATGAAAAAGAAATGAAGGAAACGATAGCAAAGATCAATAAAACTAAAAGCTGGTTCTTTGAGAAGATAAACAAAATTGACAAACCATTAGCCAGACTCATCAAGAAAAGAAGGGAGAAGACTCAAATCAATAGAATTAGAAATGAAAAAGGAGAAGTAACAACTGACACTGCAGAAATACAAAAGATCATGAGAGATTACTACAAGCAACTCTATGCCAATAAAATGGACAACCTGGAAGAAATGGACAAATTCTTAGAAACGCAAAACATGCCAAGACTGAATCAGGAAGAAATAGAAAATATGAATAGACCAATCACAAGCACTGAAATTGAAACTGTGATTAAAAATCTTCCAACAAACAAAAGCCCAGGACCAGATGACTTCACAGGTGAATTCTATCAAACATTTAGAGAAGAGCTAACACTCATCCTTCTCAAACTCTTCCAAACAATATCAGAGGAAGGAACACTCCCAAACTCATTCTACGAGGCCACCATCACCTTGATACCAAAACCAGGCAAGGATGTCAAAAAGAAAGAAAACTACAGGCCAATATCACTGATGAACATAGATGCAAAAATCCTCAACAAAATACTAGCAAACAGAATCCAACAGCACATTAAAAGGATCATACACCATGATCAAGTGGGGTTTATTCCAGGAATGCAAGGATTCTTCAATATATGCAAATCAATCAATGTGATACACCATATTAACAAGTTGAAGGAGAAAAACCATATGATCATCTCAATAGATGCAGAGAAAGCTTTCGACAAAATTCAATACCCATTTATGATAAAAACCCTGCAGAAAGTAGGCATAGAGGGAAATTTCCTCAACATAATAAAAGCCATATATGACAAACCCACAGCCAACATCGTCCTCAATGGTGAAAAACTGAAACAATTTCCACTAAGATCAGGAACAAGACAAGGCTGCCCACTCTCACCACTCTTATTCAACATAGTTTTGGAAGTTCTAGCCACAGCAATCAGAGAAGAAAAGGAAATAAAAGGAATCCAAATTGGAAAAGAAGAAGTAAAGCTGTCACTGTTTGCAGATGACATGATACTATACATAGAGAATCCTAAAGATGCTACCAGAAAGCTACTAGAGCTAATCAATGAATTTGGTAAAGTAGCAGGATACAAAATTAATGTACAGAAATCTCTGGCATTCCTGTACACTAATGATGAAAAATCTGAAAATGAAATCAAGAAAACACTCCCATTTACCACTGCAACAAAAAGAATAAAATATCTAGGAATAAACCTACCTAAGGAGACAAAAGACCTGTATGCAGAAAATTCTAAGACACTGATGAAAGAAATTAAAGATGATACAAATAGATGGAGAGATATACCATGCTCCTGGATTGGAAGAATCAATATTGTGAAAATGACTCTACTACCCAAAGCAATCTACAGATTCAATGCAATCCCTATCAAACTACCACTGGCATTTTTCACAGAACTAGAACAAAAAATTTCAAAATTTGTTTGGAAAAACAAAAGACCCCGAATAGCCAAAGCAATCTTGAGAACGAAAAACGGAGCTGGAGGAATCAGGCTCCCTGACTTCAGACTATACTACAAAGCTACAGTAATCAAGACAGTGTGGTACTGGCACAAAAACAGAAAGATAGATCAATGGAACAGGATAGAAAGCCCAGAGATAAACCCACGCACATATGGTCAACTTATCTTTGATAAAGGAGGCAGGAATGTACAGTGGAGAAAGGACAGCCTCTTCAATATGTGGTGCTGGGAAAACTGGACAGGGACATGTAAAAGTATGAGATTAGATCATTCCCTAACACCATACACAAAAATAAGCTCAAAATGGATTAAAGACCTAAATGTAAGGCCAGAAACTATCAAACTCTTAGAGGAAAACATAGGCAGAACACTCTATGACATAAATCACAGCAAGACCCTTTTGGACCCACCTCCTAGAGAAATGGAAATAAAAACAAAGATAAACAAATGGGACCTAATGAAACTTCAAAGCTTTTGCACAGCAAAGGAAACCATAAACAAGACCAAAAGACAACCCTCAGAATGGGAGAAAATATTTGCAAATGAAGCAACTGACAAAGGATTAATCTCCAAAATTTATAAACAGCTCATGCAGCTCAATAGCAAAAAAACAAACAACCCAATCCAAAAATGGGCAGAAGACTTAAATAGGCATTTCTCCAAAGAAGATATACAGACTGCCAACAAACACATGAAAGAATGCTCAACATCATTAATCATTAGAGAAATGCAAATCAAAACTACAAGGAGATATCATCTCACACCAGTCAGAATGGCCATCATCAAGAAATCTACAAACAATAAATGCTGGAGAGGGTGTGGAGAAAAGGGAACACTCTTGCACTGCTGGTGGGAATGTGAATTGGTACAGCCACTATGGAGAACAGTATGGAGGTTCCTTAAAAAACTACAAATAGAACTACCATATGACCCAGAAATCCCACTACTAGGCATATACCCTGAGAAAACCATAATTCAAAAAGAGACATGTACCAAAATGTTCATTGCAGCTCTATTCACAATAGCCCGGAGCTGGAAACAACCTAAGTGTCCATCATCGGATGAATGGATAAAGAAGATGTGGCACATATATACAATGGAATATTACTCAGCCATAAAAAGAAACGAAACTGAGCTATTTGTAATGAGGTGGATAGACCTAGAGTCTGTCATACAGAGTGAAGTAAGTCAGAAAGAGAAAGACAAATACCGTATGCTAACACATATATATGGAATTTAAAAAAATGTCATGAAGAACCTAGGGGTAAAACGGGAATAAAGACACAGACCTACTTGAGAATGGACTTGAGGATATGGGGAGGGGGAAGGGTAAGCTGTGACAAAGCGAAAGAGAGGCATGGACATATATACACTACCAAACGTAAGGTAGATAGATAGTGGGAAGCAGCCGCAGAGCACAGGGAGATCAGCTCGGTGCTTTGTGACCGCCTGGAGGGGTGGGATGGGGAGGGTGGGAGGGAGGGAGATGCATGAGGGAAGGGATGTGGGAACAGATGTATATATATGACTGATTCACTTTGTTATAAAGCAGAAACTAAAAAAAAAAAAAAAAGCATTGAAAGTAATTTCATCATTTTAAAAGATGGCAGTGGGGGGGAAGGAAAGAAAACATTCAAAGAAACATTTAGAAAAGAAGTTAGACATAAAGATAATAGGGGTAAGGATATAATAAAATTGGGGTAGGGGAAGAATTAATTAATTGGGGAAAAAACAAATAGATATGGTAATTATTGTACTAAAAAGAAAAGAGCCAATTCTTCAAAAAAAAAAAAACCTACAAAATATATAAATTACTGGCATATCAAATTTAGAAAGAATCAAAATTACAACAGAGAAAAGATATGTAGCAATGAATACAGAAGAAATAAAAATCATGCAACATTTTTTTGTATAACTTAAAGCTAATATTTTAAAAATTGTTTTGAAACTAGTGCTTTTATTGACAAAGAATAATTTACCAGGTAGAAAAGCAATGGAATGAGATTTAATAAGTAGAAAAGTAATTTTTAATAAAACCTGAAAAGCTTCTCAAATAGGAAAAATCACATCTGAGTTTTTTCGTATTTTTGAAAAAAAGATACTCCTCATGTCATATAAACTATTCCAGGATGAAGAGAAAGAGGAAGTGTCATTAAAACTCTGATAGCAAAATACACAAAAGGAAAACTACTGGCAAACGTCACTAATGGATACAGGCAAAAATCCTAAAGCCTAAGCTGGAAAATCTCATTTAAAATACACTAGGGGACTTCCCTGGAGGTCCAGTGGTTAAGACTTCACCTTCCAATGCAGAGGGTGTGGGTTCGACCCCTGGTCGGGGAGCTAAGATCCCACATGCCTTGTGGCCAAAACACCAAAACATAAAGAAAACAAACAAACCCAGAAGCAATATTGTAACAGATTCAATAAAGACTTTAAAAATGGTCCACATCAAAAAAAAAAAAAATCTAAAAAAAAAATACACTAAAAGCATAGTGTACCATAGCCAAGTACAGGTTATTCCAGGAGTTGAATACAACTTAATATTAGGAAAAATCAATTAATACATTAAATCAAATCAATAGATAGAATTAAAAAGTGGTGCTCTCTATGGATATTGCAAAGAAGCTGAGTTAAATATAATATCCCTTCAGGAGTTTTTAGTACTGGGAAAAGAACAATACTTCCTTAAAATTAAGAGTGATTGATCTTAAGACAAGAACAGATATCCTCATACAGGGAGCAATCCCCATTCAGATAAGCGAGACCCCGGGTGCTTGCTATCATTTTCATTCAATATTGTTCTCAACGTGCTGGCCAATATTATGACGCGAAATGAAAGTGAGAAATACGACCTCAGAAATGAAGACAAGCTTATCACCATTCAGGGGGCAGTGTGATTGTCTGTCTCGGAAGAACAACAGTAATCCTGCAGAATTTAGTAACAGTGGCTAGGCACCAGACACACATTTAAAAATCAATAGTTTTCTTGTGTGACAGCAATAACCATTTAGAAACTTAACAGAAAATAAGAGCCCAGGGACTTCTGAGCCTGCAGGCAGCAGCAGGATCCCAACCGGCTCTCCCTCCCAGCTTCCTGGCAAGTCCCCTCTGCTGTGGGCACAGGCCCAGGCAGGCAGGGCTCCCAGAGAAGATGGAGCGAAGGTAGAGGGATGGTACAAAGAAGGTAGAGAGGGTCTGCACTGCCCAGGGGCTAGGAGAAAGGGGGCCTGCCTCACCTGGGAGGCTCCTGAAGAAAGGACCTCACCTGTGTACATGAGCAGGATGGAAGGCAGGGTGGTTCCTGACCCACTGACTCCAAGCACTTGGAGAAAAATCTGCTCTGTGGGCTGGGGTCTCCCTGCTTCTGTGTAGGGAAGCTCCCTGCAGCCTCAGAGGACAGGCATTTGTTCTCTGCTCAGCCACAAGATGTGAGCTGGGGCCTCCTTCTCCCTGTAGCTTTTTTTTTTTTGTAATTTAATTTTTATTTTATATTGGGGTAGAGTTGATTCACAGTGCTGTGTTAGCTTCAGATGTACAGCAAAGAGATTCCTTTTTATGTATACATATACCCATTCTTTTCCAGATTCTTTTCCCATCTAGGTTTTTACAGAATATTGAGTAGATTTCCCTGTGTTATACCGTAGGTCCTTGTTGATTATCTATTTTATATATAGTAGTGTGTATAGTTTAATCCCAAACTCCTAATTTATCCCTTCCCCCCGCACCACGTTTCCCATTTGGTAACCATAAGTTTGTTTTCGAAGGCTGTGAGTCTGTTTCTGTTTTGTAATAAGTTCATTTGTATCATTTTTGTTAGATTCCACATATAAGTGATATTATAGGATATTTGTCTTTCTCAGTCTGACTTATAATACTCAGCATGATTATCTCTAGGTCCATCCACGTTGCTGCAAATGGCATTATTTCCTTCTTTTATATGGCTGAGTAATATTCCATATATATGTACCACATCTTCTTTATCCATTCCTAGCTTTGCCACTGCCTGAGAGGTCCTGACTTGGCTGCCAAAGGAAGACAGAAAAGCATAGGCAGGCAAAGAAAAGGCAGCTCATTTCAGGGAGTACGGTGACAAAGAGGGGGTGACCAAACTGAGGCTTTAGAGCACTAGGCTCCCACTGAATTACAGCTGGAGGAAGAAGAACTTGACCAGAACTTAAAGGAAAAAGAAAACAGAGAGGAAAGAAATACAAGCTCTCAGTGGAATTAGAGCACAGCAAAGAGTCTCGGGAACTAAAACGCTTGATTTCTAATGACACGAATTCAAAGATGCACTGAAAAAGCGGGTGTTAAGTGTGGAGGGCTGAGGCAGCAGCCTGGCAGGAGAGAAAGGCTCATGGACGTGGAGCCTATATCCCTGAGACTTCAGGTAGGAAGGACAGGGATTCCAGATAAAGAATAAAAGAACAGATGGGGGAGAAAAGCTCTTCATGATAGCTAGCTAACATCCATTGAGTTTCTATATGCCAGGCACTGCATTAAAGCATCATGAATTAACTTGTTCACAGCACACCTATAAAGTAGGTCTTTTTATTATTATCTCAGGTCCTAAATCAGCAAGCAGAAACCAGGGGAGGTTGTGCCTGATTCACACTGGTCAGACCTGGCTGGGTGGAGTCTGAATGTGGGGAGCCTGACTCCAGGAACCAGGATTTTAGCCACAAAGCCAGCAATGATTAGTCAGTACGTAGTGATTAAGCAATGAGAAAATGATCCCCATCTAAAAAGGAAAATCTCTAATTTATAACCACAAGGAAAAGACAAAAAAAACAGGCTTAAATTGAAAATGGTATTTAGGACCCATATGAAGATGCAATTTTATTTATATATGTATAATATATATATGTATACATACACACAGACACACACACATATATATATATATATATAACTACACAATTTTAGTGAAATATTTTTAAAACCTCTAAGGAAAATGGCAAATAATACCATGCTTCTTGATGGAAAGATTATTGTAAAGATGTTAATTCTTCCCAAATCAATTTATATGTTTAATGCAATTCCAATAAAAATCCTTATGGATTTTTTTGAAGATTTCCCAATGACTCTTAAGGTCGTTTGGAAAATGAGCAGGCAAGAAAAGCTTTAAAAATGATTAAGAACAGTAATGCTATAACAAATAATAAAATATATTACAAAACTACAATAATGAAAAAAGTACTGAATGGATAGGAAATAAATAAAACCGGACTATTCAGAAGTAAGGTACAGGAAATATAGATAATAAACAGAAACAACTGAATAGAAAATAGGTTTACTTGACAAATGGTTTTGGGAATATAAGTTAAGAATTTGGAAATAAAAATCAATTTTGCTCCTCACTTCCTATTTTAGTCTAAAAGAAATGTAGAGGAAATATACAGGTAAAATGGGGGGAAACTTTTCTAAGCTTCAAATCAATGCAAGAAAAGCAGAAAAGTAAACTTCACATACTTGATAACATACTCCTCATGTTAAAAACATCAGCGACGAAATTAAATATTTAGCAATAAACTAGGAAAATTGTACGCAATGAATTTGACAAAAGCGTAATACTGCTCAAATACAAAGGAATTCATTAAAAGACATAAATGCTAAAGGATGCCAATAGATAATTCACAAAGGAAAAACACGATTGTTGAACATGTGGGAATGTTCAACTTCAATAGTATGAAAATAAATGCAAATTAAAGCAATAATAAGATGGCATTTCCCACATCCCCAGTACGCGAAGATTTTATTTCTAAGTGAGAAGACAGTGTGCAGTCTGCCGAGACTCCTCATCCCCATTGATGGGAACAGGCCTTGGCACTGCCTTTCTGGATATTAACTTGGCAATGCCATTTAGATAAAATGTTCCTCTTTAATGTTCTTTTCCTTTGATTCCATAATTTCTTTTCTGGAGTCTGTCCTAAGGAATTAATCAGAAATTTGGATAAGTATCTCTGCACCATGTTGCTGACCATGGCATTATTTATACTAATGAAAAATGGAAAAGAATAAAGAATACAAATAGGAAATTAAAAATCAACACCTTACCCAGACATAACATATGAGTCTTTTCTTCTAAGCAAGTAAATAAAATAATTGAAATAATATTTTCCTGTCCTTTCTACGTGACCTCCTATTGTGAACATTTCACATGTTATTAAAGATCTTTAAAATGTAATTGGTCATATAACACCTTACAGGGACCCATAGTTTTCTCAATCAATCCCCTATTTTCAGAAAGTCTGAATGTTTCTATAAGAGCATGTAATATGGCTGTAATAAAAGAGTAAGCTATTTCTCTTGTTTAAGCCTTTTAAGGGTCCATATAAAATAGTCCTTTTTTTAAATTTAATTTTCACTTTGTATCAGGGTATAGTTGATTTACAATGTTGTATTAGTTTCAGGTGTACAGCAAAGTGGTTCAGTTATACATATACATATATCCATTTTTTTTCAGATCCTTTTCCCATATAGGGTTATTACAGAATACTGAGTAGAGTTCCCTATGCTCTACAGTAGGTCCTTGTTGATTATCTATTTTATATATAGTAGTGTGTATATGTTAATCCCAAACTCCTAATTTAAGAACTATTTTATGTATCTGCCATATAAAATAGTTCTTAAGGGTTAACAGTTCTGCTGGACCAAGCATGCAGCTGAATCTTGAGGACTTCCTCTGTGGAACATGTACCACAGCTTTTCAAGCTGTACAGAAGTAAGATGTCCCTTGGTACCAACCCATCTTATATAGAATGTTATACAACCACCACCCAGATCATTTCATGCAAAATTAGAATTGTATAGAAAATTACTCTTCTGGGGCCCCATTGCTATGTGACATATAAAAAAAAAATCACAGCACATTAAATATCTCTATATGGTGCACATCTCACCCCAACAAGTCCTTGGATGACAATAAGTTTGACTGTTCTACTTCCAGAAATTATTAGCTTGATTATAATATATAAAGTTTATATATTATAAACTTTATATTAAAAGATTGTAAATATAAAGTAGGAGTAAATATTGTGGGGTGGCTGCTGGAGCTGATGAAGGCTGAAACCACCTGGACTCTTTAGAGCATGCCCACGGGTATTTCCATACCATGTGTCCACACACTGGGCAGATGGCCAAGGGTCCAGGGCTTTGGAAGATGGTGACTTCTGAACTGAAATAGTTGAGGAAATAACTTTACCTAACTCCCTATGAAAATTATGCCTTTGCCCCATGTGGATCACCAGCATTGGTCACCCGGAGAGATGATGCAATACTAAGGGACAGTAATGTGTGAAAGAATCTATGACATTCTGCATTAAATAAACAGGAGTTAAAAATAAACAACTTCTAGAACCATCTGGCTTTAAAACATGGCCATCAACAGGGGGAAGTATAATCATTTTGACATGTTTCCATTTCATTGAAGATTCAAGGTTTTAAATTTGGACTTAAACCTAGATGTTATGCTTCCTCCTTCCTGGATTGTGACTATCCAATTTCATATACACACACACATACACACACACACACACACACATATATATATTTTTTTTGTGTGTGTGTGTGTGTGTTACGCGGGCCTCTCACTGTTGTGGCCTCTCCCGTTGCGGAGCACAGGCTCCAGACGCGCAGGCTCAGTGGCCATGGCTCACGGGCCCAGCCGCTCCGCAGCATGTGGGATCTTCCTGGACTGGGGCACGAACCCATGTCCCCTGCATCGGCAGGCAGACTCTCAACCACTGCGCCACCAGGGAAGCCCAATTTCATATATATTTTTAAACTGAAACTTTAGAAGTGTATGAAACAGTTCAAAGAATTCCAGGATATACAAGAAACATGCAGAATTTATTTCTTTTAAGTGATCTCTTAAAAAAATATTTATCAAGGAAAATGAACAAACCACTCTTAGGAATGTCACCCAATGTATGGATTTCAGAATCTTTCTCCATTTATGAATTTCCAAGTTTGACCTCCTAACCTAGGTCAGCAGGGATTACTTCCTCCCGACACCAACCCTGTCTCTTCCTTAGCAACACTACTACAGGAATGGTGTATAAGAGCAACACTCAAGTGAGAATATTAGAGGTGAAGGTTTCTTTAATAACACATGCCAAGGAAATATGGACAGATTGAACCAAAAATCCTGACATCCCTCATACTTAGGGAGCTCTCTAAGTATTCTGCATTGACAGAAACTTCCTGAAAGAAAAATCCAGTAAGTCAGCACTTCAGACTAAACTTAATAGAAACTACATATTTAGAAATTAGTTTGCTTTGAAATCTTATTATAGGCACAATATTTCAAAAAAAAACGTTTTGAAATATAATAGATTTCAGACAAGAGCTGTCAGTCACAGACCCAGATGTTCACAGTGTACCAACAGTGAAAGGCTCGTGAAAGCTGATATCCCTATTTCTGGTGAGTCCTAGGGCATTCACTCAGTATTTTACAGACTATGACTCTCCATAGCTCAGATTTAGTGACTTCATTTGTGATAGAACACTCAATTAACCACACAGGCTGAAGAAAACTTTTGTGTAAAATTTCCAAGGGTTTCTGGTTATGGGTAGATAGAATGACACATCACCCTATGTCTTGCAATGAATGCAGCTATGAAACTTGGACAGAATGCCTGCAGCAGAGACTTGACGATTCTGAGAAGTACACAGAGCAGGGGAATTGGGGAAGAAGACCTGAATTTGAAGTACCACCAAACCAGCAAAGAGTTTACTGTATTTTTACTGTGATATTCCCAAGCTAGATGCACTACGTATGGTGTAAAACCTGGAAGTGGACACTGGTGTGGACAGTGAGAGCTCCAGGAGGCCCTCTAGTGTTGGCTTCAGGGGTGGAAAAGGGGTCTGTCAATACTCAGAAAGGTGGGGGAAATACTTAAGGTTTTTTCATTTCTCCATTTCCTCATGTCCCAATCCACAGTAACCTGTAGGTGCCTAAACGCTCTGAGGGAAAAGAAACTTTACCTCTGATTATTTTGTTTTCTCTCTCTGTTCTTCCACTGTTTGGACCAAGAGGCTGTGTATGGAAAGTGCACAACAGAATAGGACAAATAAAGACCCAGATTTCTGGCTGTAGGAATAAAAAAAGAAAAGAATTGGAAAGTGTCAGGGAGATCTGGGAGAGTGAAGAGCTTGGCAAAGCTACTCCATAATATTGTTTATGAAATCCTAGGCGCACCCACACGTTGCTCATGCAGCAGACCCTAAACAGCTTACCATAGACTTTGAGCTGAAAAATGGACTGACCACTACTCAGATCCCAGAATGGTCAGTGGGAGATGCACAAGCAGAACAGATCTGAATAGCTCTGCAAAGTCTCTGAAAACTGAAAAGACATTGGAACCACAACCTGAAGAAAGCTGGTCAGAACTAATGGCTTAAACCCAACCAAACCAATTGCCTGCTTAAACAAAAATATCAACATTCTCCATAGGATTTAAAGAAGGCCCAGAGTCTCATAAGATAATATTCAAAATGTCTAAGCATAATGCAAAATTACTCAGTATATGAAGAGCAAGGAAAGTTTCTACCTGCATAAGAAAATACAAACAAACAACAGATGCCAATGACACATGTATTGGAATTATCTGAAGAAAGCTTGAACAAAACCATTATAGAAATACTGCAACAACTGAGAGCAAATATTCTTGAGAAAAATGGAAAGTCAGAAATTTTCCACAATGAAATAGATGATATAAATAAGAACCTAAAGGATATTTTAGAACTGAAAAAAACAACAACAAAACACCTCTATAGATAAGTTCAATAACAAAATGGAAATGATAGAAGAAAGAGTTAATGAACTTGAAGATAGATCAATAAAAATTATGGGTCCTTCTCCTCTCCTGTGATTACTGTCCATTCTATCAGGATCACAAAAGGAGATGAGAAAAGCTACAGAGAAGAAATAACATTTAAGGAAGTAATGACTGAGAACTTCCCAAATTTGTTAATCGAAATAAACCACCAGATTCAAGAAACTCAGTGAATCTCAAACAGGGTAAACTTAAAGAAATATTGGGGTGGCCAAAAAGCTCTTTTGGGTTTTTCCATACATGCCCAGATACATCATAATCAAATTGCTGATGAGTAAAGACAGAGAAAAAAGTCTAGAAAGCAGCCAGAGAAAAAGGATGCATTACCAATAGGGAAGCAACAATTCAAAAGACTCTTGACTTCTCATCACGTAACATGGAGGTCTGCAGAAGTGGAACAGCATATTTAAAATGCTAAGAGAAAAGAACCATCAACCCGGATTTCTACATCCAGTGAAAATATCCTCAGGGATGGAGATAAAACAAAGAAATTTTCAGATGAAAAAAAAGCAGAGAAATTCCTTGTCAGCAGACAAAGGAAATTCCTCAGAAAGAAAGAAAACTACATCAGAGGGAAACTTGGAACATTAGGCGTGAAGGAAAGGTAAATCTCTGGGTAAATGAGATAGACTATCCTTCCCCCATTTTGTTCCTTATAAAATGTTTGAGGATTGAAAACAAAAATTACAACATGTCTGATGGAGTTTTCAGTGTAGGTAGATACAATATAAAAACTTCAAGCAAGAAAGACAAAGGAAATGGACTGATTTCTCAGATAATACAAAACTCACCGGGGCTTCCCTGCGCCTTTAAAAGGCACAGTGGTTGAGAGTCCGCCTGCCGATGCAGGGGACACGGGTTCGTGCCCCGGGCCGGGAGGATCCCACGTGCCACGGAGCGGCTAGGCCCGTGGGCCATGGCCGCTGAGCCTGCGCATCCGGAGCCTATGCTCCGCAATGGGAGAGGCCACAACAGTGAGAGGCCCAAGTACCGCAAAAAAAAAAAAAAAAAAAAAAAAAAAACTCACCAAAAATGAATATAATGATGTAACCTGAATAGTCCCATTGAAGTAATTGTGTTCATAATTTAAAACTTTCTGAAAAAGAAATCTTGAGGCCCAGATGGCTGCACTGGCAAATTCTACCAAGCATTTAATGAGAAATAATATCAATTCTACACAATCTCTTCCAGAAAAATAAAACAGGGAGGAACACCTCTCAGCTTATTTTATGAGGCTAACATTACCCTGAAACCAAAAACCAGCCAAGGACATTACAAGGAAAAACAAACAAACAAACAAAAAACCTAGGTCCAATATCTCTCAGGAACTTAGACACAAAGGATTTAGGGGGCATGATCAAGCAGTTCTGTATGTTGAATGTGTTAATGGTTATGTAAATCTACATGTGTTAAAATTCATAGAACTGTACACCCAAAAGAGGTCAATTGTACTCTATGTTAATTTAAATATCTTTTTAAAATTAAAAAGAGGAAATCTTTTAAGGCTGTAACTCTCAGACTGCATGAATTGGCAGGCTTTGACATCTGCAAAGCCATGTAGTAATCTTTCAAAATGGTATGATGTGATGCAATGTAAGAAAAGGGAGTTGGTGGTCTCTTGGGAAAGGTTTCCTCTCTTTTAAAAGGGAACATGCCTTGCTTTGGATGCTGCCCTATGAAGATATGGTATGTGGCAGCCCATGAGAGGAAGCCAAGAAAACTGGAGAGTTGCTGACTTAAAACTCTGACACCTTGAGTGGCTAAATTAAACAGCCAGAAACTCATCTTACCTCCAGACTCATCGTGAAGGTTAATAAAGCCATATCATTTCACATTCTGGCAGCTGAAAAAGTCTAACTCGTAGAGTAAACCTGAATGTATATTTGAACTACTCTGCACAGCTTTTATTGATGAGCTGGATACATGCTTTCTTGTTCATAGAAAATAAGGGAAAACCATGTTTTTCTCTATAAACATTCTATAAACCGTCAAGGTGCAATTTAATCTTTTACTGAGAAAAGTATTCAAAGCCAATTAAGGTAACAAAACAAATCACTTTTGGCAGACACTTTTGCTGGCCAGACAGACAATTCTAAACAACCCAATTAGATTGGGTAACTCATCAAGTTAGGTGGGGAAGGGTTTGGGAGCCAGCTCATTTGGATAAGCTTTGATGGTGTAATCCCGTTGAAAACTATATTTTGTAATGATTATGTTATTTTAACGTAGGAAGAGGTGTTTGTAAATCCTGGCATCAAATCTTCTGACTCAAGGTCATTTCCTTCACACTCCTTGATGCAGGACCCCTAGCTGTCCAGTGAGTTACTTGCTCAGGCATTTACGTGATTCCAAACTCACCTCTGAAAAAAAAAAATCCTGACCTTGCTTTTATGAGGTTCTGGGGCTACTACATGCGGGCATGAACAGACATCAGGCTATTACATTTTAATGACCTTTGTCATTTATACATCTGGAATCTAAAAAAAAAGCATGAGCTACCTTTAAATCAGCAACACAACCTATCCTTAAATCTTGGCCAGTGATCTCAACTCTTAACTCCTAGTTCTAAGACGTGTTCCCACTATAATCCAATCATCCGTGGACTGCTGGAAATGTTAGTAGGAATGGCATTCCTTCCTCTACATCAAACTCTGCCTTGCCAGCAGGGGTTTTCACTCATTGACCTTTGTTCTCGTCCTGAGGGACAACCCCAGAAACGGTTTAATCCTTCAGCATGACAGCCCTTCAACTATCAAGTGGCAACCTAAAGTATTTGAAGACAATGCTCATGACCTCCTGGAATCTTCTCTACAAAGCAAGCATGCCCAATTCCATATGATTTATCAGAGAATATGATCTGGAGTCCAGTTGGTATCCTGGTCCTCTCCTCCCATGTGCTATATGGGACCTTAAGGTCAGGAGGCCAGAACTGAACCCCATACTTCATCTGTGGTCCAAACAGCCAGAGGCGAGGCGGATAATGACTTCTCTTGTTGTGGTACAATACCTCTAATTGCACAGCCTGGAAGTATGGTTCCATGGTACCGTTGATCCATGTCCAACACAGTGCCAAGCACCTGCACCTGTGCTGACGGTTGTCCCTCTCTTGTCATGCTTTTCGCCTCCTATGCCTCTATCGCTGGTTGTTTGGAGGCAAGGCAAGACCTTACAATTGTTTCTGCTCAATCGCAGCTTGTTGGATTCAGCCTAATTATTCCAGCCTGTCAAGACCTTTTTGGATCCTAATTCCATCATGCACTGGCTTCAGCAAATCACTGCTAAATTTTTTGAACAAAATAAAGTTGGTGGCAAAGCCCCGTGGCGTGTGGCTGGGAACCTTCCCTTGAGCACAGTTATTCATCCAGTTACAAATCTACCTAATTATAATTTAGCATCCAGCCCATCCTTTTCCAGCTTGTCCATTAGTCCTTTTACATATAAAAATTAACTGGCCAAATGTCTTGGTGAAATTCAGATACACTCTTGTCTAGGGCAGCCATTTCCCATACTTTTCAGGACATAAATTTTTTTCAATAAAAGCAAATGCTTCCAGGACCAAGCATCCTTTTCTGCTTATTGCTGTATGAACAAATTCAACCATGCATGAATTGATTGCAGTTGGTGACAATCCGTCTGTGAATTTTAAAAAGGATTCAAACCTTCAACAGAAACAATACTAAAATTATGATGGAATTCTGTGTGTTCTGGCTTCTGCAAAGGCCAGTGGAAGTGTCAGAAGTCAGTAAGGACCAACCTTTGAGAACTCCCTGCTCTAGGACAATGGTTTGTCCTGGGCCGGGGTGGGGAGCGGGGGTCGGGGGAGGAGTCTGACCATATTGTTTGGCCAAAAGTTTTGTTTGGGTTTTCCGTAAGATCGTACAGAAAAACCCAAATGAACTTTTCGGCCAACCCAATACATCGAAACTTTATAAGGACCCCTGAGGATCTTTATGGACATTGTACACCAGTAGTGGAAAGAGACTGGAGCTCTCAGTGTCTGAGGAGCTCAGGTTCAGAGTGATCCAGGCACCTGTTCCAGAAGAGGGTACCCCACCAGACAGAAAGAGTTAGGAAGCATTAGATCCACACCTTTACTGGTCACTATTACAACAGCAATGATAACATGAGCTTACACCTTTGACCACTTATTATGTGCAGACACTATTCTAAGAAATTTAAACATCCAAATCACTTAATCCACACAACAACAATGAGGTAGGTACTATTTTTATCTCCCATTTTATAGATAAGAAAGTGAGGCACAAAGCAGTTAAGAGCCCCTGAAGAGGAAACTCCATAAGTACTTACTCTCCCAGTAGGCTGGTCTGAAATAGAAGGTGAGGCTACTTTTATGTTTTGGTTTAGTGATGGGAAGATGAGAAAATAGAGGCAGAAATTCAAGCTGAGTCTGACGTCTACAGAACCAAAATGGGTCCCTCACACCTTCTGCATGGCTCTCCTGCATTTCCAGAACACTCTGGAGAGCAATATTTTGTAGGGAGAAAATTTTAAACTGCATCAGGTATCTCTTTCAAAAAGTATAGGGGAATTGGTCAATAACCCACTTTGCTAAGGAGGAGTGGGCATGGGCTGCCCAGTGATGTACTAAATGGCCTACCTCTGTCATGTGTCCACGTATCACACTGTGTGGGCCCTGGTCCAGCAAGGGCCAACCTCAGGCCACCTCTGCTGCCTTCCTCGTCTGCATAAAGTGGCCAATACAAACCAGAGGTCAAGGGCCAGGGAAGTTAGCTGATTCCATCACACCTCACAAACTTTGCGGAGTATCTTAAGTTTTCAAAAGTTAATCCCTCCATCTCTCCCTGCGTCTATGTGCATTGTATATTAGCCATTGTTTATATGTCTGGCTCCCCTACTAGATGATGAGTTAAACTAGACTAATTCAGTAATCTCATTATCACCTACCAATTTGTGTCCACACGTTCATGCATAAATATCATCCTGAATCAACCTCAAATCATCCGTTTTGGCTAAAAAAGGACAAGGATGGGGAAGAACAGCAATCTCCCTACTTTTAAAAAAGTATACACTTCCATCAGTAGAAGATTTGAAAACATATGTGACATTCATTTATTCATAAATTAGATGCATGTACTATTGTCAAATATTAGCAAAGTTCAATATTCTTCTTAATTTTAGATTAAAAATAGATATGAGGAAGTTCTAGTACTTTCTTCCTACACCTCGGTGGATTTTTCCCATACCCCCTAGACTGCGTTCACACCACTTTGGATCCCAGTGGTGTAGACCATGATGAACTTGAAGGGATCCTGGATGTAGTCATGGCTTTACATTAATTACTTATTGACCTGGGCTATGTCATTCCTCCTCTTTGCACATCATTTTCCATATTTTTCTATTGGACTAATTTAGCTCACTAAGCTACCTTACTCAAGATGGTAAAAAAAAAAATCTCCAAAAAGGTTAAACCATAATGACAATGCAAAACGATACTATTTTTATTATCACGATTTTCATGCTGATGATTGCGGGAAAACTGGAGGGAAAAGACGCATTGAGAACTCTCAGAAGTAGAAGTAGATTGATTCTAAGGTGCAGTAGACTTAAGAACCATTTTTGAGTACAATGAAAATTGCTTCCCCATCAAGGACAGTTTGACTAGTCAACAAGAACAGCAGATGTCAAAGCACGTGGGGAACACAGGTGACCCTGAGGAGTGGCTGAACACCCATGGGTTGAATTACAGACTTCACGAGAACCACGCTGTCAGAACTCTCTGACTGTGGAATGCGTGGCTGTAGAAGGTACTAGGTTCAAGCATGGGCTACTCGGGAAGACATCCATCAAGGATGGGTGGGACATTCGCCTGCAGTAAGTGGCATCTTGTATTAGCTTCCTGTGGCTGCTATAACAAATCATCACACACTTGGTGGCTTAGAACAAGAAAAACGTATTCTTTCACAGTCCTGGGGGCCAGAAACCTAAAATCAGCATTACTGGGTCAAAATCAAGATCATTTCCTCCAGAACCTCTAAGGGAGACATTGCCTCTTCCAGCTTCTTGTGTCTGCTGGTGTTCCTTGGTTTTGTGGCTACATCACTCCCATCTCTGCCTCTGTCTTCATATGGCTTTCTCCTCTGTGTGTGCCAAATCTGTCCTCTGCTTCCCTCTTATAACGATAGATGTGATGGCATTTAGGGTCCATCCTGATCATATAGGATAATCTCCCCAGCTCAAGATTCTTCACTTAATCACATCTGCAAAGACCCTTTTTTTTCTAAATAAGGTAACACTTATAAGTTTCAAGGCTTAGAACCTGCTATCTTTGGGGGTCCAATTTTCAGCCTACCATACTGCTCTCCAGTTCCCCTTACCCTGAGATCCTATGATCGTATAGTTAATGCATATGCAACAGCACAAATAAAGTAAGGTGTTATATGGTTGGCATAATGAATGCAAAAGCAGTCAGGGATGGAGACAGAGCCTGACCTTGGCCTCCTGGGGATGTACAGAGACCCCCATAGGGAGCATCCATTCCATGAACACAGCATCTGCCCCCAAATCCTGTGGGGCACAGAGGAGAGTCCCAGTGCCTGTCAGTCCCTAGGCAACTCCCCCTGGCCCTGGGCTGTCCTAACCTCTTCTCCCTTCCACCTGATATTTTCTAATTGCTTGAGGAAAAACTCTTGTCACTACAAAGCAAACGGCCTCTCTGTCAAGACCAGTTTGGTCAGCAGACCACAATGACACATATGAAGGGAGAGGGCAGATGAAGGTGAAATGCTGTCAGGAATGCAGAACAGGTACTACATTCTCGTCTTTCTTTCTCCCCCAAAAGTTAGAAGACAACTTGCATTAGGTCATCATTTTCACACTGCTTCTTCAGGATGCTAGGCCAGAATAAGGGAGGTCTGCTCTGGGCTGGAGAATTTGTCTGACTGTCTCAGGCCTCTGAGGCTCCCCCTGGCCCAGCATTCTGCTCTTCATGGAGGCCTCTGGGACTCAGCCAGGCTCCTCACCATTATGCTGACCTCAGACATGGAATATATTCCACCTGCTCCCAATAGATATTTGTGATTCATGAATCCCCTTTACCGCTTTGGAATCCATTTATATCCCCCGCTTCTCTCCTCTTCAAGAGAAAAGAGTTTCCTGAATGTATCATGGGTCTATGAAGTAGGACTTACTTTTTTGTATACAAAAACCTCTCATTCAAGATCGAAGGGACCCCAAAGCACCAGTTTCAAAATCTGATGTATAATCCTGGGTTAACTGTCTACAACTACTATATTATAGATTTTAGCACTTGGTGCAATCGCTCATCGTGAACACTTGATGCCATTTCTTTCCATATCTATTTCAAGATTTCAGAGCAACAGATGGCTTCAGAGCAGCAGAAGCAAGAAGAACTACAATCCTGCAGCCTGTGGAACGAAAACCACAATCACAGAAAGTTAGACAAAATGAAAAGGCAGAGGATTATGTCGCAGATGAAGCAACAAGATAAAACCCCAGAAAAACAACTAAGTGAAGGGAGATAGGCAACCTTCTGGAAAAAGAATTCAGAATAATGACAGTGAAGATGATTCATCATCTTGGAAAAAGAATGGAGGCAAAGATCAAGAAGACGCAAGAAATGTTTAACAAAGACCTAGATGAACTAAAGAATATTATAGATTTTAATTGCGTCCCCTCTTACCCTTTGCATCTTCATTCGGAGGGGACTAGACTTTGTCATGTATTTTTGTAAAATACACCCTCACCCCACCCTGATGACTGTTTCTTAAGTCCTGTTGGAGGTTTGATTCAATACTTCTTGTTGTGGAATTAAGCAGAGGTGCTTCCAATCCCAAGGCCCGATTGAACTCACTTGGAAGGTCAAAACAGAATCAGGTGGAGAGTCTTCCATCAGTCCTGATTTCTTCCTAGTTCCCTATGATTGCAAGAACCTACAATTCCTGGCTATAAGTGCGGACATTAAAACTTAGCCTGGGGGGGGTGGGGTGGGTATCATAAGAGTGTTTCTCTGGGAACACAAGAGGTGGGATTAGGGTTGCATTTAGTCCCTCTTCCAAAATTTTTTGTGGAGCATCTACTATGTACAAAGGGTCAGATAACTGAGGGAATCAAATGTCAATATGCCAAGCCCCTGAACTTAAGAAGCTGACCTACTGAATGGATAGAGAAAATTTGGTGTGTACATATAAATAGAGGAGTATGATTCAGCCATAAAAAAGGGAAATTTTGCCATTTGCGACCACACAGATGGTATTATGCTAAGTGAAATAGGTCAGACATGTCAAATACTGTATGATCTCACTTATATTTAGAACATAAAAAAACCAAACTCATAGGTACAGAGAAGAGATTGGTGGCTCCCAGAAGTGGGTTGGGGAGGTGGGGATATGGGCAAAATGGGGAGAGGTTGGCAAAAGGTACAAACTTTTTAAAAGACAAATATGTCCTGGGGATGTAAGGTACAGCATGGTAACTATAGTTAACAATACTGTATTGCATATTTGAAAGTTGCTAAAAGAGTAGATCTTAAAAGTTCTCATCACAAGAAAAAAAATGTAACTACATATGGTGATGGATGGTAACTAAACTAATTGTGGTGATCATGTCACAGTGTATATATATATATATATATATATATATATATATATAATCATTATGTTGTGCACTGAAAACTAATACAATGTTATATGTCAATTATAGCTTAATAAAAAATTAATATATAAGAAAAGAAGCTGACCATCCCACGGGGGCATTAAACATGAGTTCAACTTCCACATCAGTCTTTCTCGATGAGACAGGCAAGACCAGACTTTGGTCAGTTAATTGAGAAGGTAAACCAGAAAGATCACATAAAAAATCATGCTATGAGTTCAGGGAAGGAAAATATTACATTTGGACTCATGACAAAAAACATTTCCAGAGAGAAGATGTGGTCCAAACTGGGTCTCAGAGGCGAGGCAGTTCCCTAGTCATATGGGCAGGACCCCTCAGGGCCCACCTCGATGACCCTGTGTGGCCAGCTCCCCGCCCTAGAAGGAATTAGCACAGCTGCCCATTTTATGGGAAACCTGGCATCAGATATGGTTCCCTGACAACCTGCTTGCCAAGTCCACAGACATTCATTTATTTTACTAATCAACAAATATTTACAGAATATCTACCATGTGTCAGGCACTGTGCTAGGAGCCACTGTGCTAGGAGTCAGATGTAAATTTGAGTAGATCATGCCTGGGAGAAGGTTAAAGTCTCATGAGATAAGATTGATTAAAAAAAGAAAAAGATGTAAGGGTTATCAGTTACATGCTATAAAAATTGAAGGAAGGAGACATTACTTCTAGCCAGGCAGGAAGGAATTAGGGAAGACTTTGTGGAGAAGAAAGTATATGAAGATGTGAACTCACAGAGATGAGAAAAAAAGATGCTTCATCCCCTTCCCCAGAAGAAGATGTAAGTCCTTGAATGATATTTTATCTTCTCCTTGATATCCAATAACTTAAATACTATACCAGAAAATTAACAATACTTAAAATACTATGATATTAAATCAATACATCTTATGTTACATGATAAGGAAAGAAGAGAAGAAAGCAAAGGAATTTGTCACATATTTTATACACACACAAATATATTCACAACAAAATAAGGAGAAAATACTTATGACCAATACAGCCCTCATTTCTGTAACTGGTCACATGTTTCATAGCTGGGGGCCTCCTACTACCCATTCTGTATTCTCTTTGCCTTCAGCAAACACTTCAGCTGATTTGGTTCTCTACGTGGTGGGGTGACCTAAACCTTCATTCCTGAAGGATATGGGCCATTAGTAGCCCTGACTGGATTGGGTTGTTACAGTTTTCCATTGACCTTAATCATAGGGCATGGTAATACTACAAGACCTTCAGGGATCTCCTGTATCCCAGACATACCCTTCCTTACCTCCATTGTGAAGAAGTAATCCAATTTTCCTGTGGGTATTCAGGGCTAAACACCCGAGTCAGCACAATAACTCTCTCCTTTGCTGTTGATTCAGAGGCAGGAGGAACCCAAAGTGGCTAAGTGGCCATCTTAACTTCCAGTTCAATAGAATCATTGTTGTATCTCCTGGTGGAAGTACTCTTCCCTTGGTAGCTAAGACCTCCAGGCCAGGAGAGCACACCTCCTCGTGGGTCACACTTTGTACCTCTCCTTTAGGGGCCTGCTGGGCCTTGAGTCTAGTTACAGGTCTAGAAGCAAAGTGGGCAGGTGGCTGTGGTTCCTGAGGAGACTCAGCACTGTCTTACATGACAACTGCCTCAGGGGAGGCCACTGCAGTCTCCTCAGACAAAGCAGGGTGAATCCCCTCAGAGGTGGAGAGGCTGCCCCCACTGTCCCCAGCTTCATCAGGGTCTTCCTGGACATCCCCACTCCAATTTTCAGGATCCCATTCCTCCCCAATCAATGCCTTTACTTCAAAAGTAAATACTCCACGAAGCTAGAAGTTCAATTTGCATTATAATTCAGCCAATGGCAGCTTAAGATTCCGGGGTCTGATTTTCAGCACTCTCAGCCCTGCAGCTATTAGAGATAAGGCTCTCCTTCAGGGCACACATAGAAGCTTCCAGATCATGTATGTGATACCTGAGCTGAGAATTTGAATCCCTGATCCTTTTCTTTCCCTACATTGTCCAGCAATATTAGGAACAACCAGCCAATCTCGTCATATTTTTTAGTTTTCCAAAAATGTTCAAAAGTTTCTTATATGCATCACCCAGATCCTTGCTTCTTAGAAGTGATGGATTAGGAGTATCCAATGATGGTATTTTGCATAATTTGATTGTCAGATCACACCATGGACTATCAGTGCTCTCTTTACCACTGCAATTAGCATCTTTAAATCTAATCAGATTAGAGGGACAGTTCCAGAAACCCCAGAACCAATTCAGAAAATTTATCTGTAGAATTCTGTTTCCCTAGAACCACTCTCAGTATCTGTATAGTCAGGGTTCTCCAGAGAAAGAGAAGCAATAGGATAGTTATATAGATACTACATATATAAAAGAGATTATTATAAGGAACTGGCTCATGAGATTACGAAGGCTGGGAAGACCCAATATCTGTAGTTGACCAACTGGAGACCCAAGAGAATGGATGGTGTCATTCCTGTCTGAGTCCAAAGGCCTGAGAACCAGGAGAACCAATGGTGTAGTTTCTGACCAAAAGCCAGCAGGCTCAGGACCCAAGAGGAGCCGATATTTCAGTTCAAGTCTGAAGGCAGGAAAAGACCGATGTTCCAGCTCAAAGAGTCAGGCAGGAGTTCCGTCTTACTAGTGAGAGGATCAGCTTTTTTATTCTATTCGGGTCTTCACCTGATTGGATGAGGCCCACCCACACTAGGGAGAGGCATATGCATAACTCCGCCTATTGATTCAAATGTTAATCTCATCCCCAATCACCCTCACATGTACACACCCAGAATAATGTTTGACCAAATATCTGGGCAGCCTCTGGCCCAGTCAAGTTGCCATATAAAAGCTACCATCATAAGTGGGAATAAAAGGCAAGCAGGCTGGGACGGAAAAAATATGCACTGGAAATATACCACATTTTGGCTCAGTTAAAGCAGTTTCCTTATCTTTAGAGAATTTTGGAGCTTTATTATTTTATTATAGTTTTCAGTCTACCTTTTGAGCCTGTGTGTTATCAATCTATGGTCCACCTTGAAGGGTGATGGCTGCAGAGAAAGAGCTTAGTAAGCCCCAGGGAGGGGGGGAATTAGTGCACGTCCCCCGACAGAGGCAGCGTCACCCCTGCCTCTCTTGGGTGACCCTGCCCAGGCCCATCCCCATCCCCTGACCAGCTCCATCTCTGCATTAATCCATTCAGATCCCCTGGGACACTGGCAGAGTCTCACTGCCAAGTATGCTCCCCCATCAGAGAGTTTCATCCAGCCCTACGTCCTGAGCTCACCTGCCATGTCCCTGAAGACCCCTGAGCCAGCACTGATGCTTCAAGCCATGGGCAATACGAATTCAACAGAGAAATCTGAGTGCAGGGGACGTTAAGCTCAGCAGAGAAAACAAATGTGAAGACGTAGAGGTGGAAGCGCTCAAGGATCAGAGGGCAGATGTCTCTCCAGGGCACAGGGCACAAGACTTATGGCCAAAAGAGGTTAGCAAGGGCTGGGGGGTCAACAGGGGAGAAAAAAGCCTGGCGTGGACAAGGCCAATTCACTCATTCCATTAATACTTCTTGAGTCCCTACGAGATGCCAGGCTCTGTTCTAGGCTAATTAATATATAGTCAAGCTCAGTGAAAATCTTCAGGGATGGGAAGCTTAAGGGGGTTGATGACCTCACTTCTCAATGCATAACTGCAGCAGCATCGGTGCCCACCTTAGCAAAGATGTTGGTTGTGAGCTGTGTCTGTCCATCTGTCACCTGCTTCTCCAGGGTCCCCAGGAAGGGAGCTTCGGGCAGCCACCCCTTGGAGCCTATTCACTATCCCTTGCAAAGCTGGAACCGTCTCCAAATTGGGTGAAAGAAGCTTCAAGGCCACCAGATTGGGCTATAATCTTGGACCAGCCAGAGGCAAGAAAAAGTTTAGAGCCCACCCCGAAAAGTCTCCAGCCCTCTCTCTCTCTCTTTCTCACACTCCCCCAATTCCCAAGTCCCTTTTCCCCAAAAGGGGTCTTGCGTTTCCTGGAAAAAAGTCTATAGGGATGTGTATGTGTGTGTGTTTGTATCCCAGGATCTCACATAGACAGGCATGTGTCCAAGGGTACAAATGACAGGGGTGAAATAAGAGCTCACCCATCGTGCTTGCATTTGACTGTCTTGCACTCAGGGACAGGCAGGGAACAGCCATAGCACTGCAGACTGTTTTCCACCAAAATGCAGCTATTCCTATGTCCACTACCTGGTAATTGTCACCTGCAGACGTTGGAAACCTCTAGGCCCCTGCCCGCCTAAAATCACCCTCACCTGTCAAATGCTAGGAGGATAGTACAGGCTTCCAGACAGTTTCCAAAATGAAGTTGTGCTGGGCCCACAGGTCCGTGTCTGGAAGGCACCGTTGCCATGGCAATCCTAGCTAATGAACAGGTATGTAAATGAGGGGAGAATTTATTCATCATTTGCCAGTTGTGCTAAGTGCTTGCCCTTTCTGAGACTTGGGAGAGTGAGGGGTGGGATGTTAGAAAAGCATATGTTTCATAAAATTTTGGTGAAATGTTTGTGTTCAGAGCTCCCCATGAGAAATGACTATTTTTGGTAGTACCCTCATAAAATGATTTATCTGCAGCTACCTACTCTGGGAAGAGAACTGGGATCAAACAAAAACACACGGAATAGGCCACCTGTACTCAGTGCCCCTCAGAGAAAATAGCAGCAAACATTTAAATCACAAGCAGTGAGCCCAAATTTTGGTCCACGTGGGTACTTTGTGTCATAAGTCAGGCTTAAGGGACTCCCAAGTTGTCCCGTCAACAGACTAACAGTGCCTGCCTTCCCTCCCCTGATTCCTAATTAAAATGTCCTGAAAATCCACAAACACCCCAAAACTGGCAACAGCAACTTATACAAGCAAAATCCAGAGCCCAGATCTGCAGACTGTCAAGTAACCACGCTGTTTGGAAGTGGATCCTCTGGGTAGGAATACTTCAATCCTTGCGACGACTGGGAAGGAAGCAGCCCCTCCTGCCCTGCAAATTAATTCTGTTCCTGTAGGAATCATCATCCATATAATTTTGGGAGACCTCGGGCAATTCACTTAATTCCTCTGTGCTTCTATTTTCTCATATGGAAAATGAGATCAATAAAAGAACCTACTTCATAAGGCTCTTGCCAGGATTAAAGGAATTCAGATGTGTAAACTGAGTATTTCCCCACCGGATGGAAGCTCCATGCAGGCGGGGATGTGGCTTGCTTGTGTCACCCACACATCAGCGCCAAGTGCCTAGAACGCTGTGTGGCACATAGAGGGGGTATGGACAAAGAATGTCACCTACCACATCAGTAAACAAAGGATGTTGCGGCCATCAAGCCATCAGCTACTGTAGCCGCCCTGACAGTGTACCCTGTGGGGATTCAGGATGGAGAAAAACAAGATACTGGCCCTAGATAGTTAAGGGGCATATCAAAGGAATGATTTCAATGAGCCCAGACTCTTGCAACTTCCCAAACATAGAAAAGCACTAAATTCATTAACTTGAGATGTCTGGTTTTCTTTAACAGTAATCTTTTGATGTTCTGACTACCTGGGGTTTTTTCGTTTGTTTGTTTTTGCTTTTGCAAAACTTCCTATATAACCTGGCTCCTCCCTCACCTCTTCAGAAAAGTCACTCAGAGCTTTCTGAGAGGCTATCTCCCAGGCTAAATTCCTCAGCAAGTCCACCAAATAAAACATAATCCTCAACTTTTAGGTTGTGCATGTTTTTTTTGGTCAACTGGGGCTTCATAAGTGTCTAGGGAATAAATGAGTTGACTATTAACTCTGAATGTGAGGGGGAGAAGGTGTGAGCAGGGTACCAGGGGAGTCCCTGGGGTACTGGGCCCTGGGGCCTTTGGCACAGGAGGAGAGATGTCTGCACAGGGGTGAGGAAGTGCCCACAGAACAGGGCACACTGGCTGGAGATGTGCTGAAACAGGGAGGCCATTGGCATGGTGTTTGCTCTGACAGAGAAACAGGACAGAGAACAGGGCAGGGGTACCTGTGTGACACTCTGGATGAGTTCTGGCTAGTCCAGGGATGGGAGGAAGGCTGTGCTCGGCAAATCGGAGACACCATCAGTGTGGGCCGAGGGCAATCCATGTGCCCTCTCTTTTGGCCAATGTGCAGCTCAGGCCTCCTTATCTGTTTCTCATTCGAAGACCAGTGTATGGCAGCGGTAGTGTTCTACTTGTAGGGTGTCTGAAAAGATTTCGCTTTAGGGAAAAAAAAATTTTTTTTTACTGCAGAAACCACAAGAAATGTTTAAAAAAGAATCTACTGCTTGTTCTCAGAAACTCCTAGAAAACATGGGCTCTGAAAGACAAGGCAAAAGAAACTAGAAGGATCGCACTTATGGTTGGAACGTGGAAAGTCACAGAGACCATCCTCCTCACCTATAATAAGAACAAGCAGGATAAAT
The DNA here is from genome assembly GCF_964165515.1 of Mesoplodon bidens. Taxonomy (NCBI): domain Eukaryota; kingdom Metazoa; phylum Chordata; class Mammalia; order Artiodactyla; family Ziphiidae; genus Mesoplodon; species Mesoplodon bidens. Next base: position 42,363,690 of record NC_138171.1, read on the forward strand.
CACAAATTCAAAGTTTCTTTCTTTCTTTTTTAAGCTCTCAGAGAGCTGAGGAATCAAAGAAACTTAAACGAACTAAAGTCCAGGAAGTGATGAACCCTTGCAAGGAAAGAAGCGCCCCTGGCAGCTTTCATTCATGGTTCATGTTGGGTTAAGGAGGAAGCAGCCTAACTTTTAACAGAGTTGCAGGAGCTGCAATGCGGGCTGTTGTGACAGATTTGAATCCCGAGGAGCCCGGCTGCAGAGCACTCGGTCCCCACCACGACTCCATCTCCATCCCCTGGACCTCCGCTGAGTGGCCGCAGCAAGTAGGGTGAAGGCTGGGGAGAGGGGGCAGGTGAGCTAAGAGAAATCCTTCTGAGGCCCCCAGGCTTCATGGAGCATCTGCACCTGCTCTCCAAGGACCAGGAACAGGTAGCAGAACAAAGACAGAGCTCCTGAGAACTCAGAAAACCAGGAGAGCAAAGATAACTCCCCTGTCACGCTACAGAAAACCTGGCAGCTCAGCTCTGCAGCAAAAAAGAGATCTGCAGGATCTCATCAGTGCTCAGATCACAGGCCTTGGCAATTACAAAGTCCTGACACCTCCCTCAAAACCCTTGAAATCCCCAGGAACCAAATCTATTAACTAAAGTTGTAACTAGGGTTTCCCTGGTGGCGCAGTGGTTGAGAGTCCGCCTGCCGATGCAGGGGACACGGGTTCGTGCCCCAGTCCGGGAAGATCCCACATGCCGTGGAGCGGCTAGGCCCGTGAGCCATGGCCGCTGAGCCTGCGCGTCTGGAGCCTGTGCTCCGCAACGGGAGAGGCCACAACAGTGAGAGGCCCATGTACCGCAAAAAAAAAAAAAAAAAAAAAAGTTGTAACTAAGCCCCTGTCCAGCTCAATTAGGTTAGATGGACTGCGACCCTGACACAGGTGTCTGGCACAAGGATGGTCCTGCCATTCTTTGGGGGTACTTTTTTTATTTCAGTCTTACAGGTTTTTTTTTTTTTTACACACAATATCTGGCATTCAGTAAAAAATGATGAGAAAAAGCAAGAAAGTGTGACTGATAGTCCAGAGAGGAGAATTCAACAGACACAGACCTAACAGATGGCCTAGGTGTTTTAATTATCAGACTTTATAATGACTATGATAAGTATGTTAGAGAAAATAAGTGAACAAATGGGGAATTTCAGCAGAGACATGGGAATTATGTAAAAGAAACAAATGAAAATGCTAGAAATTAAAAAACAAATGAAAATGCTAGAAATTAAAAAATAAAATATGGAAATGAAAACTCACTTTTTAAGGACTTAAAAGCAGACTGGACACAGCAAATAAAAGGATCAGTCTATAAAATGTATCTATTGAAACACAGAAAAGAAAAGGGGAATGAAAATAATCAGAACATGGCACTGAAGATCTGGGGAACACTATCAAATGGCCTAACAAGTATGTAATTGGAGTACCAGAAAAAGAAAAGATAGGGAATAAGGAAGAAGAAATATTCCAAAATATAATAGCTGTGGATTTACCAAAATTAATTAAAGAAATCAACCCATAGATCCAAGAAGCTTGACACACATCAAGCATCATGAATGCAGTGAAAACCATACATAAGCATAGCACAAACTGCCAAAAACTCAGAAGAAATCTTAAAAACAGTCAAGGAAGAAGACACACTAGATAATAAAAAATATCTACATTAAAAATAATTGTGGCGGTCTCATCAGAAACAATGGAAGATAATAAAATGATATGTTCAAAGTACCCAAAGGAAAAAAACTGTTAACCTAGAATCTTCCATGTTTTACATATCCTTCAAAATAGAAGATAAAATAAAGATATTTTCTTCAATCAGATACTTGAATACCAATGCTTATGCCAGCATTATTCACAATAGCCAAATGGTAGAAACAACCCAAGTGTCCATCAACAGATGAATGGGTCAACAAAATGTGCTATAGACAAATAATGGAATATTATTCAGCCATAAAAAGGAATGAAGCTCTGATACATGCTATGCCATGGATGAACCTTAAAAACATTATGCTAAGTCAAATAAACCAACCGCAAGAAGAGAAATATTGTATGGTTCCACATATATGAAATACCTAAAATAGGTAAAAAAAATAGGTAAATAGGTAAATTCATAGAGACAGTAGATTAGATTCCCTGGGGTGGGGTTAATGGAATAATGGTGAGTTATTGCTCAATAGTTATAGAGTTTCTGTTTCTGTTTGGGGTGATGGAAAAGTTTTGGAAATAGTGGTGATGGCTGCATAACATCATGAATGTACTTATGCTGCTGAATTTTACACTTAAAAATGCTTAAAATGGCAAATCTTATGTTATATATATTTAATCACAATAAAAAATTCAGAAATAAAAGGACATTTCCTGTCAGTCAAAACCTAAGATGATTCTTCTCTAGTAGGAGTGCAGTGAAAGAAATGCTAAAGGACTTTTAGGTTGAAAGGAAATGAAACCAGATGAAAGCTCAGATACACGAGAAGGAATAAAGAATCCCAGAATCAAAAAATGATGATAAATACAATATAAAATATGGAGATGTAAAATACATGACAACACTTATATGTTGTAAGATTCTTAGATTGTTCATGAAGTAGCATAAGATTATTCAAAGAAAAATGTGATTAGTTAAAGATGCATTTGTAATCTCTAGAGCAACCACTAAATACATATATACAAAGTAATATAGCTAATAAGGCAGTAAGAGGGATGAAATAGAATACTGAAACACTCTCATTTCACTCAAAAGATGGCAGGAAAGGAGAAAGAGAAGAACACAGAATACATGGTTCTAACAGAAAATGTATATAACAACATAACAGACAAATCCAATCTTATCAATAATTACATAAATTAGACACTAATTTTTAAAAACTTGGCTGACTGGATTAAAAGGAAATCCACTTATTTGAAGCTTCTAATAAACAGGCTTTAAATACAAAGATGGTAATAACTTAGAAGTAAAACAGTTGAAAAAGTAAGCCATACACACACTAAGCAATATAGCTGGTGTGGCTATATTTATATCATACAAAGCTGACTTCAAGACAAAGAGTACTATCAGACATTTCATAACAACAAAAGTATCCATTAATAAAGAAAACATAATTTTAAATGTATGTGCATCTAATAATAGAGCATCAAAATACACATACAGGGCCTCCCTGGTGGCGCAGTGGTTGAGAGTCCGCCTGCCGATGCAGGGGATACGGGTTCGTGCCCCGGTCTGGGAGGATCCCATATGCCGCGGAGCGGCTGGGCCCGTGAGCCATGGCCGCTGGGCCTGCGCATCCGGAGCCTGTGCTCCGCAACGGGAGAGGCCACAACAGTGAGAGGCCCGCATACCACACACCAAAAATAAAAAAAAATAAAAAAAAAAAAAAAAAAAAAAAATACACATACAAAAAAATTACAGAACTAACGGGAGAAACACACAAGCCCACATAGCTGGAGAATCTAACACCTCTTGACAGTAGTGGTAGAAGAAAAAAAAGTTTCAAGGAAGATACAGAAGATCTGAACAACACTACCAAGGAGTTTGACCTAATTGACATTTATAGAATACGACACCCAATAGTGCAAAATACACATTCTTTTTAAGTGCATAAGGAAACACATGCTGGGGTGCAAAACAAGATGTGGTAAATTTCAAAGGGTCAAATTCACACAAGGTATGCTTTCTGATGGCAATGATAATCAAACGATAACAGTAAAGATACCTTGATGATATTTAATGATGACAGGAAGATATCTATAAAATCTCCTATTAGTTAGAAAGTAAGCATGATATCTCTAACCAGCTCAGGAGTCAGAGGGGAAAAAAACACACATGAGAGAAATTAGAAAAGACTGCAAACTGAAAATGAAAAAAAATTATGGGTTTATGGAATGAGAAACAGGTTGAATGCCTGGAAAAGAGAATGCAGCATTCTTCATGCAGCCTGGAAGAGCAGGCATGGTTTCTTCTGTCACCATTTCCCCTTTTCTCCCAAGATACATCCCACTTGTGCAGCTACACACACACCTGCACTGATCACCACAGGAATGATGGAAAAACAGGTGAGGGGAAAGAGGTGAGGACACTTTCCAAACATTCCAGGATCTGTCTTTTCTGGGTGGCAGCAGAGTGGAGTGGGAAACCAGAAAGGCTAGAGGTGAAACCCCAGCCCCATTATTTTCTAGGTCTGCGGCGTCTTGGCTGAGGCGTGAACTGACCTGTATCTTGGTTTCCTCATCTGTAAAATGGGTATGTGCTTCTCTCCTTACCATATGAAGTCCTCAATCAATGTTAGTCTACCTGACTTCTCTCTATTCAAACCAGGCCCAATTCTCTGAACACGTAATAAAATTTACTATAATTTTCAAAAAAGGATTTATAGAATATGGCTGAAACTTTAAAGCTTTAAATACTTGTATTAGAAAAGAGAGGTCTAAAATCAGTGATCTAAGCTTCCACTTTAACAAGTGAGAGAAAGAAGAGGAAATTAAGCCTTAGTAACTTGAAGAAAAGAAATAATTAAAAAATAAAAGCAGAAATCAATGAAATTAAAACAATAGAGAAAATTGTCAAAGATAGTTTTTTTAAGTGATCAAGAAAATTGAAAATCCTTTAACAAGCTTGATAAAGACAAAGCACAGTAAAAACAATTAATAATATTAGGAATGAAAGATCCTATGGGATCTTTCTTAATTAGAAAATATTAAGAAAAATTTATGTCAATAAATTTGACAATTTACTAAAATGAACAAATGCCTTGAAATACAGAAGTGACAAAAATTAACGCAAGAAGAAATAGAAAATCTAAATAGCTCCATGATTTTAAAGGAACTGTTTTATAATCAAAAAGCTACTCCTATAGAGAGATGAAGATATAAATGCTAAAGCAAATATAGCATTGTAAAATCAATGTGATGAGTATGTAGGTGCTGCACCTACATACTGCACAAATTCATTCAACATTTCTGCGTGATTGAAAATTTTTATAATATAATATTTAAAAATCCTTTTAACAAAGAAAATTCCAGGTCTAGATAGCTTCAAATAAACATTTAAGGAAGAAAAATGCCAAACTCTTTCAGAACATAAAAGAGAAAAAAAAAAGAAAAAAGCTTTCTAACTCATTTTATGGGACAAGCTTAAACCTGACACCTTAACTTGACAGGGAAATTATAAGAAAATTACAGACCAATATGCCTCATAAACATAGATGCAAATATCCTTAACAAAATATCAGCAAATCAAATCCAGCAATATCTGAAAAGGAAAATATATCATGACCTGATCTGGTGTATTCTAGGAATATAAAGTTGGTTTAACATGAAAATATATCAACACAATTCAGTACATCAACAGAATATAAGAAAAAAAATATGATCACTTTGATAGATGCAGTAAAAGCATCTGAAAAAATTCAACACCTGTTCCAGATAAAAATTCTCAGCAATCTAGAATAGAGGGAAGAAACTTTTTCAATCTGAAAAAAGCATCAACAAAAAGCTTAATGGTGAAAGATTTTCCCTAAGATCAAGAAAGAAAAATGTCTCCTCTTATCACTTTAATCAATCCTAGCTGGTATGACAAGGCAAGAAAAGAAATACAAAAGACATAAAACTTAGAAGGGAAGAAGTAAAACTATTTGTCACAAACAATACCTTTGAGTATGTAGAAAATCCCATGGAAGTATTAAAAACTACTAGAACTAGCAAGATATCAGAATAGAAATTCAATTTTAAAAGCAACTGTATTACCAAAAAAAAAAAAAGCAACTGTATTTCTACATACCAGTAGCAAACAATCTGAAAGCAAAAATTTTAAAACAATATAATTTACAATGGTGTCAATATCAAGGGGGGGAAGGAGGAGTGGGATGAATTAGGAGATTGGGATGGACATATACACACTACTACATATAAAATAGATAACTAATGAGAACCTACTGTATAGCACAGGGAACTCTACACTCAGTGCTCTGTGGTGACCTAAATGGGAAGGAAATCTAAAAAACAGGGGCCATATGTATACATATAAGTGATTCACTTTGCTGTACAGCAGAAACTAATACAACATTGTAAAGCAACTATACTCCAATAAAAATTTTAAAAAAACCCATCAGTACCTAGGAATAAATCTAACAAAAGATGTGCAAGTCATCCAAAATAAAACATAAAATATTGTTGAGAAAAGTTCAATATGATCTAAAGAAATGGAGAGACATACCCTTTTTATAGACTTACTGCTGTTAATATGTCCATTCTATTAAAATTCATCTACAGATTTAATGCAATCGCAATCCAAATCCCAGGTAGTTTTGTTGACAAAACTTACAAGCTGATTTTAAAATCTATGTGGAAATGCAAAGGATCTAGAATAACCATAATAATTTTGGAAAAGATGAACAGCTTCAGGACATACACATCCTGATTTCAAGAGCTGACATAAAACTATAGGAATTAAGACAGTATGTGTTAGTGTACAAAATAGATAGAGCAAATAGGTCAATAGAATAGAAGACAGAATCCAGAAACGGGCTGTCACACTTTTGGTCAATCAATACCCAATCAAGGTTCCAAGTCAATTCAATGATTTGGATAGAAAAGTCTTTTTAACAAATTGTGCTTAAAATAGCCAAAAACTTGTAGTGGGCAAACTGAACCTCAACATCTACCACACTCCATACACAAAAATGAATTTCATATGGATCACAACCTAACTTTAAAAGCTAGAATCATAAATTTTCTAGAAGAAAATGTAGTAAAGTATTTTTATAACATTATTGATGCAAGCAAAATTTTTTAGACAAGAATCACTGAACGTGAAAAAAAGTGATATATTGGATTTAATCAAAACTTAAAGTATCTGCTAATCAAAAGACTCTGTTAAGAAATGAATATATAAACCACAGAGTAGGAAATTTTATTTGTCAAGGAACTAAAGAAAGTTTCTATATTTTATATTAGGGTATGAATTACACTGCCATATATAATTGTCAAAACCCCTCAAACTGAGCACTCAAGAATTATGCATTTTAGGTTATTTGAATTATGAATCAATTAAAAATTAGAAATCAGTTGGTAAAGGCTGAGATGAGAAAGAAGCTGGGGAAAATAAGGAAAGAATACAACAAAACTAAAAAACTACTAGCAGAAGTAAAATTCACAATGTAAACCTTCCCTCTAAAAACTGAACTAGTATCACTGATAATCAAGATGGTGGTATAATTCTCTGAGAAAAAATATATATAAGGAAAATCATCTGGAAATCAAATTAAGGAGAAAGAGATAAAATAAGTATATATATTAGAAATCACAAAGATGAATATTTACAGAATTAAAGGATATCAAAATATAAAGAATGACAAACAAGTATACATTTAGGTTAACACATTTGAAAACCAAAAGAAATGGGTAATTTCCAGGAACAAATAGATAATCAAATTCACTAAAGAAAATGACCATTTGAACAGATTAGTAAACACAATATAAACTAAATACTGTTAAAGAATACTCCCAAACTTTTATGTTTACATGATTTCACAGGAACATGCGTTTGAATATTAAGAAATAATTATTTTATAATCCCTTCTGGTGTATAAAAAGATGGAAAAGTCTCCAATACCTTTATAAGTTCAGCAAACCCTGATACAAAAACCTGCCAAATGGAAAGAAAAAGCAATGGATCAATTATTTTTCACTGATATAAATGCAAAAACCTAAATAAAAAACCAAAACAATAGCTAGTCAAACACAACAGGATATTGTAAGAGAAACTCATTCTGAAGAATCATCCCTGAACTGTAGGAGTTTTTTAATTTTAGTAAATTCAATTAAATAATACATATGATCAACAGGTAAAATAATAAACACTATATAATTATCTCAATAGATGTCAAAAAGTTACCTAATAGCCATGATTGCTTTAAAAGAAAAAAGGTAAATCAAGAATATGATATATTAGCTTAACATTATAACTAATATTCATATCAAACAGCAATCAATACCATTTGCAAGTTTAAGTTCAAAATCTGGGGACTTTTCCATTAAAATCAAAAACAAGAAAAAAATGTCTGCAATTACCATTACTATTTGATCTAAAAATTTCTACTCATGGAAATAAGGCAAAAAGGCAAAAAGGAAAAATGAGATGGACCCACATAACACAGACACAGAAGCTTCAGGGAGCATTTTTTACAGGGATTCCAGGTATACTGGGATCCCTGTTATAAGAGACACCTACTTGGCTTCCTCTTCGATTTCCTAGGTTGCTGAGTAAGTACCGCCTATAATTCCTTCACACCACCCCTTCTTTGCATGGCGCTAGAAACGGATTTGCCTAATGTCCTGCATCCATCTCTGCTGGAGCCTAGTCTGACCTGACCCTGAGTCAGGTCGCAGGATATGCATGCTGGATTAGGCAGGCTGGATCTGCGTCTACTGGAAAATCAAGAGACCTATGAAGAGATGCTATGGTTCAAAAGTGACAACCAGTTGCTCAGAACTTGGCAACTACCTCACTCTCAAACAGATATACCAAAGAATGTTCAAAAAGTATTCAGTGTATTCCTCAACAACACCGAGAAGATGCTGTATCAACCAAATTAGAAAAGTGACAAGAAAAAGATTACAGAGATGAGAAGGCAGTGTCACAGAAATAAAATCCAGTGATCAGTAGACTTTTCACTGGAAAACCTCAAAGTAGAGAAGAACAAAATATATGTGAGAAATGCAGAAGACTGAAGACAAAGAAGGAGAAAGGACAGCTGAAGGGGAGATGCAGAGACCACAGCCCAGGATCTAATCTGCATATAAGGCTGGAAAGAGAGACTGAAATCTGTGGAGCAAGGAGGGTGGAAAACAAAAAGGGTGGAAAAAAATATTTCCTAGGGAAAAAACTTTGGAAAATTGAGAGTGTGACTCATACCGCAAAGAACCCTAACATCAGCGACAACCAAGCACCAACCACCGTTAGCAACACAGAAGTAAACAGGCGGGTGAGATGTTCACACTTCACAGATAATAACCACATCCTAAAAAAATAAGGTTATTCACAAGGAATAAGAAGTAGGTTGGTCATGAGCTTCCTCACAACATGAAAAACCAAAAATCATGGAGTAGCAATCACAGAACTTTAAAAACAAAACGCTGAAACCCAAGAATTCTATACCTAAATCAAGTCATCATCTGTGTATCAAGAGAAGGACATTCTCAGATTTCAAATACTCAGAAGATTTAGGATTGAAGTAAACTTCCTGAAAAAAAAAAAACAATAACAATGAAATTTTAGAAAGTTTATGCAGGAACAAATGCATACTAATTAAAATAAGAAGCAGAAAATGAGTTAAATATGGCTGGGTATAAGCACTCAAACCAGTTAAATGTACAGGCAAAATAAGTGTTTCAAATATGGTTATAAAACTGATAATATTCTTTAAAATTGAAAATAATAAAAATTGTTTTTAAAAAGGGGGAGGCATATTTATAACAGCCATATATTGAAATTAACAAAGAAGAGAAAAGGGGAAGACAGTTAATTTCTCATCTTCCACAAAAGCAAGTATTATTATTTTTTATTTTTTATTTTATTTTATTTTTTTTTTGCGGTAGGCGGGCCTCTCACTGTTGTGGCCTCTCCCCTTGCAGAGCACAGGCTCCGGATGCGCAGGCTCAGCAGCCATGGCTCACGGGCCCAGCCGCTCTGCGGCATGTGGGATCTTCCCAGACCGGGGCACGAACCCGTGTCCCCTGCATCGGCAGGCGGACTCTCAACCACTGCGCCACCAGGGAAGCCCAAAAGCAAGTATTATTAATTTGTAGCTGATGTTAGGAGTTAAATTCACAAAAACGTTATGGCCATTACTAGAAAAATTGAAAGTAGGATATCTAACTTCCAAACAACTGAGAGGGTAATACTAACAAAACAAAACAAAACAAAAGCACCCTTTCTGGGCTTCCCTGGTGGCGCAGTGGTTGGGAGTCTGCCTGCCGATGCAGGAGACGTGGGTTCGTGCCCCGGTCCGGGAGGATCCCACATGCTGCGGGGCGGCTGGGCCCGTGAGCCATGGCCGCTGGGCCTGCACGTCCGGAGCCTGTGCTCCGCAACGGGAGAGGCCACAACAGTGAGAGGCCCGCATAACGTAAAAAAAAAAAAAAAAAAAGCACCCTTTCTGTACAACAAAGAAAATCATCAACAAAATGAAAAGGCAACCTACTGAATGGGAAAATTTATTTTCAAATTATATATCTAATAAGGGGTTAATTTCCAAAATATATAAAGAACTGATAAAAGTCAATAGTGAAAAAAAATCCGATTTAAAAATGGAAAAAGGATCTGCATAGACTGCAGAAGTCTTTCCAAAGAAGACATGCAGATGGCCAACAGGTACATGAAAAGGTAATCACCAGGGAAATGCAAACTGAAACCATAATGAGATACTACTTCATGCCTGCTAAATGGCTATTATCAAAAAGACAAGAAATAACAAGTGTGAATGAGGATGTGGAGGAAAGAGAACCCTTGTGCACTGCTGGTGGTAATGCAAACTGGTGCACCCACTCTGGAAAACAGTATAGAAGTTCCTCAAAAAATTAAAAACAGAAATTCTATATGATCCAGCAATTCCACTTCTGAGTACTTATCTGAAGAAAATGAAAACACTAACTCAAAGAGATACCTGCATCTCCTTGTTCACTGCAGCACTGCTTACAATAGACAAGATACGGAAACAAACTAAGTGTCCACTGATGGATGAATGGATCAAGAGGATGCAGCACACACACACACACACACACACACACACACACACAGCAATATTATTTAGCCATAAAAAAAGAGGAAAGTCTTGCCATTTGTGACAACATGGATGGAACTTGAGGGTATCAGTGAAATAAGTCAGAGAAAGACAAATACCACATGATCTCATTTGTATACGGAATCTTAAAAAAAAAAAAAAGCCAAGCTCAGTAATTCGGAGAACAGATGGGTGGTTGCTAGAGGTAGGGGGTGGAGGGTGGGTGAAATGGGTGAAGGTGGACAAAAGGTACAAACTTCCAATTATAAAATAAATAAGTCATGGGAATGTAATGTACAGCATGGTGACTATAGTTAACAATAATTCTGTATTGCATAATTGAAAGTTGCTAAGAGAATAGATCTTAAAAGTTCTCATCAAGGGGCTTCCCTGGTGGTGCAGTGGTTGAGAGTCCGCCTGCCGATTCAGGTGACACAGGTTCGTGCCCCGGTCTGGGAAGATCTCACATGCTGCGGAGCGGCTAGGCCCGTGAGCCATGGTCACTGAGCCTGCGCGTCCGGAGCCTGTGCTCTGCAACGGGAGAGGCCACAACGGTGAGAGGCCCGTGTACCGCAAAAAGAAGTTCTCATCAAGAGAAAAAAATTATGTAACTATGTAAGGTGACGGATGTTAACTAGGCTTATTGTGTTGATCATTTTGCAAAATAAATAAATATCAAATCATTACGTTGTACACCTGAAACTCATATAAAGTTATATGTCAATTATATTTCAATTTAAAAAACCCACTGTGGGAGTTCCCTGGTGGCCTAGTGGTTAGGATTCCAGGCTTTCACTGCCATGGCCCAGGTCGGATCCCTGGTTGGGGAACTGAGATCCTGCAAGCCAAACGACATGGCCAAAAAAAGAAAATCCGATGTATTAAAAAAAAAAAAAAAAAAACCCACTGTAGTCAAAAAAGAAGACAAATTAAATACCTTAGGTACACATGGAAACCAGCATAAAGCCAAATAACAGAATTAAGACCCAACTGAAAAATTCTGAAATAAACAATAGGTTAAGCTTGCCCATAAAAAGGCTCTCAGAATACTTAAAAATTAAAACATAGTGGCACAAATTGCTTTATACACCTAACAAAATCACACAGAAAGGGCAGGAGTGCAGTGCACTGTGTTCCTGGAAGAAGCTGAATAATTGTGAATGTTCCCCAATGACCACACATAACAATAAATGTTATGCAAACACAGGCAAAAAGGTTATGTGGTAAAAATCAACAGAAAGCAAAAGCATAACTCAAAAGCGTTTCAAGAACATTTACATTGATAAAAGGTAAAATACACTATGAGGGCAGACAGTACATTAAAAATTAAAATAAAAACTGTTGGAAGTACACCAAGGAAGCAAGGTAACAGCAGTGGGAGACTTTGACACATCACAGTAATTTATTTCAGATAAAATAACCAAAAATACAGGTGGAAGGGATATAGGTAATATGAAGATAACTTCTATGCATATATAAAAGCCTATACCATAGAGGAAATGCCTTCATAAAAGTTCATCTTATTCTTGCTTGCAAAGAAAATCCTAGCAAATAGCAGGTCATATTTATTTTTCAATGGGCAATAAAAATAGAAAATTTAAATGTAAACTAGAAATTCAGAATCCCAGTGACTTGGAAACTATAAAACACTTCACTAAAAAAATTGTAGGGGAGCAGAGGGAATCAAAAACTATAATAAAATATTATATAGAGAACAATGAAACAAAACTATCAAAATTTTGGAGAGATTACTAAAGTCTTCTCAGTGACAAATTTATTGTCCTAGTTGCCTTAATTGTTAAATAATGAGGAATTAAATTAAATAAGTAATCTACTGAAGTTGCTAGAAATGACAACAAATAAGCAACACATAAACCAAAACAGAAAATCAAAACAAAAACACCTTACAATTAAAACTAAAGGAAATGAAGAACTGATTGCTTCAGCAGTGAAAGAGGCCCTCATCACTCACTGGTTGATTTAGGCAGAGTCACAAACTCCCAGGTCCGTAGGGCCTAAGCTAGTCCATCAAAAGAGAACAGGCAGGTGTAAGACAATAGGGACTGGTGGAGACTGTGGCATTTGCCCTGCCTAGAGAGGAGAGCTACTCAACTCCACCAAATTATTGCAATGAAGGAATGCAGGTCCAGACTTGTCAAATTCTCCCATATTTTAAGAGGGAGAAATGCAGATTTTTAATATGAGATTTTCTGCTTTATAAAATGATGTGTGAGACAACTAAAGCATGGCTAAGAGCTGAATTTGGCTGGTAGGCTGCAAGTATGCAACTTCTGATTTAGACTACTTATTTCAGCTTGAATCAGTTTCAATTACTTATATTTTTCCAAAAATCTCCATTTCATGTAGATGTTCAAATGTATTCACATAAAATTGTATCAAGTATTCTTTTGAAAACTCTTCCATATTTTTTCATTTCTAGTTTAGTTTAGTGATAATTCTCTTTAATTCTTAAATAAATATGCTTTATTTGTCAATTTATTGCATTTTTCCCCCAAAGAATCAGCTCTTGGATCTGTTCATTAAATTGAAAGATTTTTGGTTTTTCATTTTCAAATTTCCAAGCGGGTGGGATTCTTATTCAAAAGTTTGTTATTAATTTCTGGTTTACTGCACTGCAGTCAAAGAATGTGCCTGTAATATTTGTCCTTTGGAATTTAATTAGGTTGTCTTTGTGGCCTAATACACAGTCATGTTTGCTAACATTCCAGAATCACTTCGAAAGAACAGTATTCTCTTTTCAAAGGAACAAAATTTATATTACACACACACACACACACACACACACACTCATATACATGCACATCCAATGTCATTCAAATTCTGTTACTTAGTTTTATGTACTTGATCAAGTCTAAAGGAATGTGTAAAATCTCCCATAATAATCATTTTTGCCCCTATTCATAGTATTTCTAAAAATTTTTCCTGAAATAAAATTTTTGCAATGAACGTAACATTCTAATGAAAAAAGAAAAAGCCTAAAATCCATAAGTCATCATTAGTGTTGTTCAAACACTTCCAGTTCATACCCTTGTGGTCATGGAGTCAGATTCAACATCCCAACAGCCCTTGATATGAGGCACAGCCATGTGACTTGCTCTATCCAATGAGATGAGAAGAGAAGCGACAAAAGCTTTAAGAATCACTAAGTGCTTCACTCAGTCTCTTTCCCTTGCCACAGCTATCATGGAAGTACAGACAGAAGTCTCCCTCTGCCAGGATTCCTGAGTGAGGATGACTAACAGGAAACACCCAACCAACCCCCAATGGACATATAGCCTGGGTGAGACATTTTACTTTGTAGTATTAAGCCACTGATACTTGAGGGGATTATTTATCACTACAGCATCATTTAGCCTGTCCTTACTGAAACAGACCAAAAAAAAAAAAAAAAGACAATCTGCAAAAATGAAAAGAAATAGATAACCAATCAACATACGAAAAATATATCATCTCACTTATGAGTAAAAACTAAGTCCCCGTTTTTCACCAATCATATTAGTAATGATTTGTTAAATAATACTCGATACTGGTCTGGGTGTTCTGAGATGGGCATTTTCATATATTCCTTTTGGTAAATCCTGCCTAAGAGAAATATTATTTATGTATGAAGAATTTCAGCAGGTTCTTACATTTCACATAATACTCTCCCTCCTAGGAATCCAGGATGACGTCTGTTTTCTTGATGACACAGTATATGGTACCAGGAGAAAACAAACTACCCAAGTGGGATTCTGAGATTGGCTTGCTTATCTATGATCTTAAAAGAAGTGCTGACCTCCTTGCTAGTGAAAAATGGCAAACTGTTATCTACGGCATGACTGGCATCATAGTTAACTAAATGTCATCTGTGGTTTCTTGGGATAAAATAATTATTGAAGCAAGGTTTTTGAAGACTCATGTAGCTACTATGTTTGACTTTTACAATAGCAATGATGACAACAAGGCTGTTCTAACAAGCTCAGGACTTGAAACTCTCAGCTCAGGTTACAGTCAGACAACCAGAGTGCTTCTAGGGTAGCCCCAGATAATCACTTATTTCTTACAACTGAAGGGAAGACCCCAAATTTAACTGGGTGGTCAAAAGAATTATTAAGTTGAAATCACAGACTCATCAAGTCTCTTATGTGAAATTTAGGGCACTGGTTGGAAAGAAGTGGGACCTGAGACTTAGAGTGGGGACCTCTGCATGGATTCAGAAAATTGAATGGCCACGTCTCCTTGGTGTCCTCTCTGATACGTCCCTTAGGTCAGACAAGATCAGCTTGAAGAACCTGGTGACCCTGAAGACTGGAAATAAACACAGATGAGGCAGTTGCCTTGAACAGAGATGCCCATTTTCAAGATCTACTTCTACCAAGTTTCACTGCCTCTAAACCCATGACTAGAATCAGATCAGCACATCCCAGGAGAAGTTCCAAGTCTGCTAACAGGAGAAGAAAACAGTCACAAGATGTTGCTAATTTATACCATTGTAAACTGGGGGGAGAGGTGTAGCAATGGGTTCCAGGGTGTTAAAACAAGGGAGACAGAATATAATATTGGCTGAGGATGCTCTTAATGAAATGATCATAAGGACCAGAAATTCTGTTTTTAGTATGCTGGACTGAGTAGCTGGAAGTGGCTTGAACAGTTTGGTCTTTAGCAGAAACTTGGGTCCAATGAGAGCAACTGTCAATACAATTGAGATGGCAGACCCTTCCTGTCAGGAGCTGCCTAGGGTAATAAGAAAGTTGGAGTGGATTTTTCACAAACATCCACTATCACTATATATCCCAAAAGGCCCTAAAGGACACCCCTCGCTAAAGCAACAAGAAATCCAATAGCTCACACATCTTCATTTCACAAACTCTGCTTTAGGGTCAGGCTTGACTCATTCAAGGATAACCTGGAGAGTAGCTGGAGTTTATCATCCAACTAAAGCTGACAGCAGGAGACTATCTGGAATGGTAATTGATAACCAAAACACTCACATATAGGTTTGAAATATCTACGTGACATCATGACTCTGGTATGTGTATGCATGTGTGCCTGTGTCCTGTTAAGTCACTGCTTCAATGCCCCGTGGTCACCCTAAGTGATCTATGTCCACTAAATCACAAAAAGAATAACAACATATCTACAAGATATGTGGTTAAGATCTTAAGATTCATAGGGCTCTTACTAGTAGCATGACATGGGCAAGTAACTTGAAACTTTGGTCTTTCATTATTCTCATGTATAAAATGAGGATCATATTAGTACCTATGGCTGTTATGAGGACTAAGTAAGTTAATAAGTAAAGTGCTAGAACAGCAGCTCATGGTGAAGACTCCGATGTGTCAGACGGTACTATCATACTCAAAGTTATTATTGGGAGAATGGCAAGCATTACATAAGTATTAGTTATCATTATTACCCAGCTAAGACTTACCATAGTAAGGTCGAAATACATTCAGCAATAATTCCCTAACATAGAATGAAATATGAAATAGTTCGATGCCAATCATGTTTATTCACAAATGCAAACAGATGGAGAGAGATTCTCCTGTGATTGACCTTCACCAAAACTTTGGCTTTGTGAATTACTTCCAGCTTTTAAAGTTACAAATCTTTGCCTTGGGTTACTGGCAGGAGATTAGGGAAGGGCTGCAACTGCATGGGAGAGATCCTCAAATGAGGAAACACATTTGGGTTTGCTTCCTGTTTCTGATGGTGTGCCCTAGACTAATACCTCTCAAACTTGACTGTACACATGAGTCTTGGTAAAATGCAGGCTCTGAATCAGCAGGTCTGGGGTGGGCCTGAGAGTCAGCATTTTAAGCAAGCTCCCAGGTGATGCGATTCTGCAAGTCCCTGGGCCACAGCTGGAGGAGGGAGGAAGCCAAGGCCCCAGCATGTGCGAGCACTGGGAGGGCCTCCTGCTTTTAGGCAGGACTGACTGACCACAGACTGTTCTGCCCCACCATGGGGGTTTTGACTCTACTGGTCTGTTTGTTTACCACGTTTCCTTTTTTTTTTTTTTTGATGTGCACTCAAGTTCAGGAACCTGTGCTTAATGCTAAAAAGCCCCAGCTGCTTCCATCAGTTGGTCCCACTTCATGGAGCCTGTGGGTGAGCATCTTCCCTCACATACAGAAAAAAAGTGTATATAGACAATGGAATACTACTCAGCCATAAAAAAGAATGAAGTAATGCCATTTGCAGCAACATGGATGGACCTAGAAATTACCATACTAAGTGAAGTAAGTCAGAGAAAGACAAATATCATATAATGTCACTTACAGGAAGAATCTAAAAAAATGATACAAATGAAATTATTTACAAAACAGAAATAGACTCACAGACTTAGAAAGCTAACTTATGGTTACCAAAGGGGAAAGGAAGGGTAGAGATAAATCAGGAGTTTGGGATTAACATATACATAGTACTATATACAAAGTACATAAGCAACAAGGACCTACTGCATAGCACAGGGAACTATACTCAATATCTGTTATAACCTATATGGAAAAGAATCCTGAAAAGTGTGTGTGTGTGTGTGTGTGTGTGTGTGTGTGTATATGTATAACTGAATCACATTGCTGTACACCTGAAAATAACATGACCTTGTAAGTCAACTGTACTTCTAAATAAATAAATAAATAAATAAATAAATAAATAAATAAATAAATAAATAAATAAGAGAAGTGTGTGTATTTGAGCTCACACAATAGACCTAGGCCAGTTCCAGAGCATCCAAATCAGTGTTTGAAAGTGAAGTGGAGGTGGGCTGTACTTTGAATTAAGCTTATACTTTTCTGTCTTCTAGAAGATCACAAATGAAAACAGCAAAGTCATAATTATATGACTAATCAGCAAAGGATCAATACATGTAATGAATGGGTAGGAAAAGAGACAAGATGCGACACACAAGCTAAAAATGGGGACACTGCTAACTTTTTCATGTGACTCTGGCCATAATTTCGTTCTTTGCAGCTAGTGGTTTGCCTCAAAATGAACCGAAAGTGCATCTTGCCAACCATAAAATTAAGCAAATTCACACATAATGGACACCAGATAAATCCTTTTTAAATGGAACTAAGCTGAATCATACTCACCATCCAGACAGTGGTGAACCTTAAAAAAAAAAAAAAAGCCCTACAAACCTGTTAAGAGATAAGAATTCATTTCAAAACCCCCAATTCATTGGAATTTCACGAGATTCTGCATCTCTGAGGGGTAGAAGGAAAATCAAGGATGCAGAGGGCAAGGGCTGCATTTGTTTTGTTCCTTGAGCGAACGAGAGGTGAGGGCAGCTTGGAACAGGAGAGGGTTGCGTTAAGAAATGTGAGTGGGACCCATGCAGAGGCCATTGGCTGCCGAAAGCATCTCCTGGTTTGATGGTTTGATGGTTTCAGGAAATTACTTGCAAAGCTGGCTGGATTCACTCCAGATGGCCACAGTGGTGTGGTTTGTGAAACCATTAAAATGTAGAAAAGAGTCAAAAATATCCCTTTGGTCTTGAAGATACCAAGCCCTTATCCTCCAGTGAACAGTACAGGAAGCTCTGAGGGGCCCCAGGAGCTATCATGGGAGCCACAGAGCTGATGGGAGCAGATGGGGGCATGGCAGAGCCCACAGTCTCTTTCTCAACCTGTTTCTAATATAAAAGATTTAAGCTTTGTAGATACTTTCTGGGGGGGGGGTGACTATTTGATCAATTCTTCCAAGGACGGGGTACATAACTGGTACTGTGATGCATTTGAGAGAAATTGATTTCCCAATGCCAGGAGTGCCTTAGGGCACTGGGCTTAAATGCCTCCAGGAGCCTGACGGAGAGGACTGCAGGCTTCCAGAAACTGGGCTGAAGGTGAGATCCTGGCACGAAGCATCCAGGAAAGGTGAATCTTGGTCCCCAACTGGTGTCAGGACAAAAGTCATCTCAGCTGCAGAGGCTGAAAGAACATTTGCAGTCATGGGCCATAAAGCAAGCACTGGGCATGGGGCAGGAGTTTGGGTTTTCTGTTTATCTAACTTGGAGTAGTTTGGCCTAGGCGGTGCACACACACAGCTCATTCCCAGCACTGAAGGCAAATGGGCCACAGCCAGGTGAGCAATTCCAGACCCTACTGCCTGTCTTCCATTCCACCCTCTGGAAAACCAGCTCCACACACACTGGAACTGTCAGGCTCCTGCAGGCTCTGTGTCCAGGAAACCCCACTGAGCTCCCTAATCCAGGGAGGTTACTGTTACATGCAGAGTCGGCAAGGCACCCCACTCCCAAGGAACCACCTAATGAAAGCCTCATGGAGAGACTAAGGTTGCACAGACTCAGGCTAATTTCATCTGGGCCTCGTGCCGAAGCTATGACCTCACCGTCGGGCAAACCAACAGGGACCCCAGAAAGAAAAGATCAGTATGTGGGCCAGACCTGCTTCTAATCACAGCCAGCTGGGATGCAGGGAGGCACCGCCATCTTCCTGCCGCCCCTGGATACCAGGACCAGGATCTGCGGGCCAGGAGGCATGGTCATCTTACAGCAAAGAATCCTAAGTTCTGGCCCAAACACTTGTGTGTGTGTGTGTGTCATTTCCCCATTAAAAACCTCTGCCATTCTACAAGTTTCACGCCAAAGAGAAGCTTAATTAGGTAGGGCCACATCTCTGCAGAGAATCCCCAGTTACAGAAGCTGGGGAGGAAGGATATAATTAGAACCTGACATTTTTTTTTTTTTTTTTAACAGAACAGCTCAAAAGGCCCCATTAAGAGAAGGACACTGAAAAACAGCCAATCCATCCGTATCCAGAACTCAGGACCCCAGAAATTTTACTTACCAGCATAATTTGCAAAACAGGTAAAAACACACACTTCAGCCTCAGCTTGGGCATTTTTTTCCCCTTAGCTCTTTTCACACTTAAGCATCTGGTATGTTGCAAAAGCAGTTCTTTTTGCCTACTCTGCTACATTGTTTGCATTTGTTGTACACTGAATCTTATTTTGAGGAAGCTGTGGGTTCGAACCCTGGTCCGGGAAGACCCCACATGCCACAGAGCAGCTAAGCTTGTGCGCCACAACTACTGAGCCTGCGAGCCACAACTACTGAGCCTGCGTGCCTAGAGACCATGCTCTGCAACAGGAGAAGCCACCGCAATGAGAAGCCCGCGCACCGCAACGAAGAGTAGCCCCTGCTCGCCGCAATTAGAGAAAGCCCGAGCACAGCAACAAAGACCCAGTGCAGCCAAAAAAGAAATAAATAAAAAGAAAATTTTTAAAAAAGGTAAATAACAGTGTTTTCACCTGATGGGGTCACCATGAAAAAGGCCAATGACCTGGGCTTCTTTTAAAGGAACTAATAGCAATTCTCTACACACTTTGCTTGGAAGTTCCACCCTCGGCACTAGTTGCTAAGTATGATGTTGCAAATAAACTGGTGAAACCTGAAGTCTCTTAAACTGTAACCCCTATATGGATATGGATGCCTGAGTCCTGACGGGCCCATTGAACAGCACCATCAACATGAGATCCCCTGGGGACTCCCAAGTCCTGGTGGAATCAGGGAGGATTTGAAAAAATGTAAAAATTCCCCATGAGCCAGGGTCTGATGAATGAATATACAAAGAACAAGGATGGACTTGGACGAAGACCCTTAAATCTCAGAGGAGTAACTCTCCCACGATAATCCCAGATCATTTTGACTAAACGTTGCTAATTCCATTTGCTTTTAGTCCAGTTGACCGTGTTTTATTTTACAAGTTGTGGGAGGAGACTCAAAAGCACAAAAATCTTAATTCTATACACAGAGGTACAGGTTAAGATTTCTATTCTTTTAAGGAAGAAACTCTTTTTTTTTTTCTTCTTTCTGGAAATGTATCTCTGAAGTGATGATGGGAATTCATGGACGTATACAACATGTGCTTTGCTCCAGGTTGTCATAAATACCTCTACATACAAAGCAAGGTCGAGTCAGGCCTGCAAAGATGCAGTGAGTCACAATCCATCAAGGTTGTAAGGACAGGGTTGGCACTCCACGTACAACTGAACACCCCTGATAAAACATCTCTTTCCTGAACCAGCAAATAAATGCCCACAGTTGCACTTGGTGATTGGCACTGGGGTCCATTCACCATACGGTCACACTTATTATCATCCTGCCAACAAATCCAGCAAGATAACAGGACACAGCCATGTTCTTGCACGTAGTCTGCAGGCCAAGCAAACATCTCCCTACCAGGGTCTTCATCTATCTCTCCCAAAGACATCCTGCCCCCCTCCTCTGTTTCCTTTTACTTGGTCTCTACTTCATGAGTATACCCAAGAGTCCCCAAAGCCCACCACTTTGAACCCTTTACACCTGGAATCAAGCTGCTTTTCAGAGGGGGAGAGTGTGTGTTGAAAACAACAAAATAAGCTCCTTCCTGGACCTTCAGCCAAGGCAGGAAGGTCACAGACAGTTTTAGAGCAGGAAAGAATCTTAAGGATCATCAAATGCAGTCATTTTTCAGAACTGTTTAAATACAGTGAAACCCTTTTCCTCAATGTGATTGTATGTAGAAACCCAGTATGTAAGACAGAGAAAAGAAGCTGTTATAGCCAAATGATGGAATATGATTTGGCCATAAAAAGCAACGAAGTAGTGATACATGCTACAATATGGATGAACCCTACAAATATTACGCTAAGTGAAAGAAGCCAGTCACAAAGGACTGTGTATTACATGATTCCATTTATATGAAACAGCCAGAAGAGGTCAGTCCATAGAGACAGAAAGTAGATTAGTGGTTGCCTAGGACTTGGTGGGGGATAGAGGGATTGGGAGGTGATGAATAAGAGGTACAGGGTTTCTTTTTGGATGGTGAAAATGTTCTAAAATTGATTATGCCATTGGTTGCACAAATCTGTGAATACGCTCAAAGCCATTGAATTGTATAAGTTACATGGGTGAATTTCATGGTGTGTGAATTCTTTCTCAACAAAGCTGTTCTGAAAGCAAAACAAAACCCTTCTCAGTACTCCACCAGCCAGGCCCCTTCCTCACCCTGCTCCCTCTAGAGGCCCCAGAACCACTTCTGCAGACCCCTAGAGGTCTACGGAATGTGGTTTGAAAAACCCTGATCTAGTTCAATTTTCCACTCCTCAAAGGTAAACCAAGACATGATTCAAAGTCTTTCGACTCCAAGTGCAAGGGCCTTTAAACCCAAGATCTCCCTGATGAGTCCAGGCTCATCCTGGGGGGGACGCTGCAGGCCCGGGTCTCACCGTCCATGTCCAGGCGCTGCATTATGATGGCCAGCTCCACCTCACTCGGCATGTACCCCAACGAGCGCATGGCCATTCCCAGCTCCTGCTTGGAGATGAAGCCATTGCCGTCTCGGTCCAGAACCCGAAAGGCCTCTCGGATCTCTACAAGGGGAAAGCAAAGAAAGTCCAATGTCACAAGGTGTGGTCTACTGCATTGAAATGATTGCCGTTTGTCTGTTGGAAACTCCTAACCGCTTTACAAATAGTGATGTGTCAAAACCCTTTAATCTGAAAAAAAGGGTGGCCAAAAGAGGAACAAAAGAAAGGAAGAAAAAAAAGAGGGAGAGAAAAGGAGATGGGAGTCAAGGAAAGGGAGGGAAGGGGGAAAAAAACAGAAGAACAGCTTTGGAAGGAGGAGATAACTGGCCCTCAGCATCTAACACACAGTAGCCGGTAAACAATTAAACGGTGGTCCCAGCTGGGAATTGTGTTAGCCAATGACACTTTCCCAACAAGGGTGAGGATTAGGTTTCAGCGGTGAGAAGACAGCTACTAGCCTGGACTGTCAGGAGGAAAGGAGAATGAGATGCCCCTTTGAAGACTTACATTTCAGCTCCCTGCTGCCGCAGGAGCTGTGCAGAAAGCTTTCTCAACCTCCTAGGAGGACAGGAGTTAAGTACCCTGCTGTTTTTATTTCATTCCTCTAATTTACAGCTGTTTTATGGCTATAAACAACCTCAGATCAATAAGAGTGTCCTAAGAGCCCCAGAGCCATCTTTAATCACATTCTCTGGGGTTGGCAGAGAATTTGACTCTGCCATCAAGCAGGCCACTTCACCCAGCAGGGAAACTCCCATCCTCTTACCCCAACCAGAGTTGCTCTGCTTTCCACCCAGAGTGCCTCCCTCCAGAGCCCCACCTCTGCCGCCACCGCCTATTCATCCTGGGTTGGCTGAGCATTTCCTAACACATCACACCCCTGCGAGGTAGGTCATGGGAATTCGATTGGAGATCACAGTCTGCAGATGAGAGGTACATCAATTGTCTCTGAGCTCCAGACAGCTTTGATTTTTCATCAGTAAACCCAGTGTGAGCCCAGCTACAGCAGCTGCCAGCATTCATCAGGCCATTCAACAAGCAGTGGCTGCCTATACCTAAGGAGCACGGGAGTTAGGACTGCAGAGAAATCTGCCGGACATCGTGGTTCCCCTCCAGAGCCCCTCACTCCAGGTGGGAAGATAAGATCCAAGCAGAAATTTGCAGGAACTCTTCAAACTAATGCAAGACGCTGGCCCTAAACATTTACAGTCATCCCTTGGTATGGGCAGGGCAGCCGGCCCTCGAATTCATGGGTTCAGCATCCATGAAGGGTCAACTGTAGGTACCACTTTTCTGAATATCTGACTATCCTCCCAGCAAGCACATTGAACCCTTACCCGAGCAGGCTTTCCCTTTCCTATTTGTATTAATTTCCTGGGGCTGCTGTAATCAATCACACAAACGTGGTGGCTTAGACAACAGAAAGTTATTCTCTCACAGTCTGGAGGCCAAAAATCTCAAATCAGTATCACTGGGCCAAAATCAAGGTGGGGACAGGCCTGTACTCCTCTAGAGGATCCAAGGAAGATTCTTTTCCTGCCTCTTCCTACAAGCTTACTTCCTTGGCTTGTGGCCGCATCACTCCAATAGCTGCTCTGTGATCACATCACCTTCTCGTCTTCTGTCTGTGATCTCCCTCTGCCTCCCACTTACAAGGACACTTGTGATTGCATTTAGGGACCACCGTATAATCCAGGATAATCTCCCCATCCCCAGATCCTTAATTTAAAGACATCTGCAAAGACCCTTTTTCCAAGGTGACATTTACAAGCTCCAGGAATGGGAATCTGATACCTTTGGGGGTTGTTTTTCAGCCCTCTGCACTCTACCATCCAGTGCGTCCACCTGAAATACCTTGCCATCCTCTTTACCTGCCCAAGTCATATCGGTCCTCCAAGACCAAGATGAGGGCAGCATATTTCACAAAAACACCTTTGCTCACCACAACCAAGTTCCCTCGCTGCCGACTGTTCAGCAGGTCATTTACTCCTCCCAAGTGACACCTCGCACGTGCCAACTAGAAATAGGAAGGAATCATGGTGCAGAAATCACGGCTTCTCAGAGCTCCAAGTTCCTCATACATTTCATTCACTGCGGTATGTTCCCACCTACGCTCTGAAGGAGGCGCTAGACGTTCAGACGATGGGTCTGAACAAATAAGCATCAGATATTAGCAGCAGATTCATTATCGGTACTAATTCAGCACTCTGAACGCGCTACGTGAATAAATGTGTGCTCCGGCAGAGGGAAGCAGCCTGGGAGTCAAGACCTTGGGCTCCCAGCCAGGCATGTTAGCTAATTAGGTCTGCAGCCAAATCCTGAGGCCTCGGTTTGTTCATGTGTAAATGAGCTGGGTTGGCCAAGAGAATCCTTAAGGTCCTTTGAGCCCCTTTCTAAGGATCCATGGACATTGTTAAAGTGTTTAAGAGAAGAACAGGAAGCCTGTGTTCTCTTTCACACTGTATTGATCTGCTGTTCAAACACCCCTCTTTTTTCCATTGATGATATAGAAAACATTTTAGCCCTTTCCAAATTCTGAATTAAGGGGTTTGTCTGCATTTTGAGAATTTTCGCATCAATGCAACATGCCCAAGATTACCTAAAGCAACCATATGTTTTCCTACCAGGTGCCAGGTGGCCCTAAAAGAGCTTAGAGCCACTGCTCAGCTTGAGGTCACCTCACACAGTGCTCAAGGACACTGGGGCAGAGACCACGCCTCACTCAGTCCAAGTCTCTACGCCAAGGGCAGGAGGATACAGAGGGACATCTCCTGAGACGGGAATCAGCCTATAAGGAAGTCCATCTAGCTCTGCCCTGTGACCAGGGCAGGCCTCTCCCTCAGCCTCAATGTCCCCATCTGAAAACTGGGTTGGGTTGGATCTCCTTCCAGCCTCTATGATAGGGTTTTTTTACATCAGGGCTGACACAAACTGTGCAACAGTAGAAAATGTCAGGTGATGACAAGGGCCCTGCCTGGGGTCCCAGAAGAGGCTGGGGTCCCAGGTGGGCCAGCCTGGTGGTCAGCTGCAGGCTGAGCCCTGCCCCTTGTTCTCTGGACCACTTCTCTCCTGAGGTACCATCTCCTCTTCCCATTCCTCTGACTCAATCCTGAACTCTCTGGGCTGATGCTATAACTCCGAAGGATGGTCCCCTCTGTTGACAGGGCCTGGCCTCACTCCTGTGGTCCCCTGCATGCCCTAGATCTTACCAGTGAAAGAGCCTGTATCCTTACACTGGCCACTCCAGAGAGGCCTGGTTGGGGATGTTTGAGAACTTGACCTGGAAATGAGGGCCTTGGTGGGTATGCCTCCCGACCCCCACCTTGCTGCCTGGGTTATGCCTAGGGTTGCCTCACCCCTGGGCTACTGGATGTGGTAAATCAGACCTCAGACAGGGGTCTCCCCAGAACTGCCCTGCTTGAAGGAACATGCTCCCTCGAGGCCTCAAACCCCCATGGTTTACCTGTCTGCAGTCTCCAGGCTGGCCCTGCTCTAGCCCAGGACAGGATGGGGCAGGTACATCTCAGCTCTGAGTTCTGTTTTCTGTGGCCCCCAAGTAAGTGGGACAAAGCCACTGTTCTCTGTTTGCAAAGAATGTCTGCTCCAAGGGGGGCTTCCCTGGCAGTCCAGTGGTTAAGAGTCCACACTTCCAGTGCAGGGGGCGTGGGTTCAATCCCTCCTCGGGGAAATAAGATTCCATATGCCGTGCAGCACGGCCAGAAAAAAAAAGCTGGAGCTCTGGGGAAAAAAAAATCAGTAAAATTGATAACTCTTTAAAAAAAAAAAAGCAACTAGCAGTAAATTATTTTAAAAAAAAAAGAATATCTGCTCCTGTGTGTGTGTGGTGTTGGGGGGGAGGGTCTGTGTGTCTGTATCTGCAGAGGCAGACAGAGCTCACTAACTTTGTTTTCTTTCAAGTAGCAGAGAGGAGGGGAAAAAAAGTACAAAACTAGAAATCCATAATGGGAGCCTCTAGAGATTTCATCTTTCCAGGGTAAGGAAAGCCCAGGAAACAGGACGCTTATTAGAAGGAAATGGGTCTTGCAATCTGAGACATGTGATGTGTGCCTCATTTTTTTTTTTTTTTGTGGTACGTGGCCCTCCCACTGCTGTGGCCTCTCCCGTTGTGGAGCACAGGCTCCAGACGCGCAGGCCCAGCGGCCATGGCTCACGGGCCCAGCCGCTCCGCGGCATGTGGGATCTTCCCGGAGCGGGGCACGAACCCATGTCCCCTGCATCGGCAGGCGGACCCTCAACCACTGCGCCACCAGGGAAGCCCTCATTTTATTTTTAATAGCAGAACAGGGTGTGAGAAATATGCCCATAAAACAGCGGAGACATGGGAGCAGGCCGGATCCCTCTGCCTCTGGCTACAGGCAGCCTGGGCACAGCACAAAGGGGCTCTGGCCACTTTCCACATCCTCAGGAAGTGGAGACCACAGATCAAGTCTTTGGGAACAACTCAGTAATGTGGTGTGCTTTCCACTGGAATGTATCCCCTCTTTAGGCGAAAGTCCCTTGTGCTTTGGAGTTATATAAGCATGCTGTGCTTTCGGTCTTTGATTCAATCTCAGCCTCACGAAGCATGTGCACACCAGGCACCAGCACGGCCAGTTCTGCCCTCTCCAAGGTGACTTCGTGGACCACAGAGGGGCATCCATGATGCTCATGGAGCCTGTCCAACTGTCATTGTGCGGAATATGAAAGGAAACACAGTAAGACACATCTCCTGAAAAAAGGAATCCACTCTCTGCCTGTGGAATCTCCCAGAAGCAAAGTCTACATTCCCACAGGGACTTGGGCCTCTCCTCCCTGGAGTGAGGTTGAGGTCCTGGAGCAAAGCAAGGCCTGGGATAGAAATGATCCTGTTTTAGAGAACAAGAGATGTACTGCTCATTATGCCAGCAAGTCTATTTTCTTGAAAATACCTGCAGCCACCACTGGTACCCCCTGCATCTGGACCCAGTGCCCTCTGAGAACCATGCTTTGGTTCTGTGATGCTCCCTATGTCATAGCCAATTCAGGCAGAGGTGCAGCGATCATACAGAACAGACTCATCAATCAGGCCACCCCAACAGAGTGTGTATCAGATGAAATCCAGACACCAGGCAGAGTCAATATTCATTGGCTAATGTTCTAGCTCTGAAGAATCAGCTGAAATTCACTGTGCTAACTGGCAAACTCAAATTAGTAACGAAGAACAATTTTTCTTATCTCAATCCCCGCTAGCTGTGAAATCTGTTTATTCTCCACAAAAAGGTATGTTTGGGAAGCATGTGGGATTTTAACCACAAAATGTGAGGACTTTATGAGTGAACACGATGCCTTCTGTTGATAAATGCCATTGAGAAAGTGCAAAACTGGAGAGAGATGCAGCTCAGCAAGGCTAGGCCAGGCAATTATTAAATACCAACACAAACGCACCAGAAAATTTTAGATACAAGTCTAGAGGTCTTTATTCGGGAGAAATAATAGGACGGGGGCTGAGCTAATGACAAAAGATTTAGAAAAGTTTTCCCCTTCTCTATGAAAGACAAAAAATGAGTATGTAGAGCTGATTAATACAGGCATTCACTCACTGAAGAGTTGCTGTTTATTTATTATATGCCAGATGAGATGCTAAGATAGATAGGTAGCCAAAAAAACTTTCCAGGCTCTGAGAAGTTTACATTCCAGTTGGAGAGACAGAGGGGTGACCAGATATCCATAACAGAGACCAACAAGCACAATAATACAAGTCTACACAAATCTCATGGAAGTCCTTCCTTAGGACAAAGAGACAGTTCTGTGAAAGGGTTACACTTGGATCTTTCGAATCTTAAGGCCTCGGAGAGAGGGGAAAGGAGGCTGAGTGGAGAAAGTGAACCAAGATGGGCGTGTTGAACGCATTGGCTGCACGGCGGGTGTAGAAACATCGGGAGATGAGGGTGGAGAAGTGTGCTAGGGCAAGATTGAAAGAGACTTCGAAGCCACCTGAGCTTTAACCTGCAGGCCAGGTGTTGGCAAACGATGGTCTGTGGCCAAATCTGGCCCACCACCTTGTGTGTCGATAAAGTTTTATTGGAACGGAGCCACGCCCATTCATTGAGAAATGGTTGTCCATTTTCAGCTGCTGTTGGACCACACAATAAGAATTGAGTCAGGGCTTCCCTAGTGGCTCAGGGGTTGAGAGTCCGCCTGCTGATGCAGGGGACACGGGTTCGTGCCCTGGTCCGGGAAGATCCCACATGCCGCGGAGCGGCTGGGTCCGTGAGCCATGGCCGCTGAGCCTGCGCGTCCGGAGCCTGTGCTCCGCAGCGGGAGGGGCCACAACAGTGAGAGGCCCGCGTACGGCAAAAAAAAAAAAAAGAATTGAGTCATTGTGACGGGGACAGTTTGGCTCACCAAGCCGAAAATAGTTATACTTTGGCTTTTTAAAGTTTGTGAACCCCTGCTGTAGGCCACAGGGAGCCCTTAATGGTTTTAAAATTTTAAATAAGAGAGAGAGAGGGAGAGAAAGGATCAGACTGGTTCGTAAACTGAGGGCTCTGGCATCAGGGTGGTGAAGACTAGAGTGACAAGGGATGAGAAGCAGAGCCCTCGCCTGGAGACAAAGGGGAGATGAGGGGCCCAGAGCCACCTCCGGAGCTGCTGGGAGGGGGACCAAGGACTTCTGAGCGGTCCAGGGCTCAGGTGTCCCTGGTTTAGGGGAGGGACAATTTGAGGATGATGCTGAGGTTTCTAGTTTGCCGGATGGGGTGAGCAGTGATGATATTAACTGAGAGCCAATTCAGGAAGAAGCACAGGATTTCAGGCAGGGAGGGAGGGGACGTGGTATTTTGGCCACGCGGAGTCCAGGGCTCTGAGAGATACCCAAGCAGTCAGGCCTGGTGAATACATGGAAATACACGACTAGCCTTTGAAGACAGTGATACTGAAAATACGATGAGGATGGAAAATGGGAATAGAATGACCATAATTGCATACAAGATGCTGGTTCAATCCCGGTGTGGGTTTTAGTGTGAATGAGTTCCAAGTTAATTATAATCTATGGGTCTGCAAATACAACTAATTGGTTTTAGTAATCAGGGAACACAGAAGTTAGAGCTCAGACAGCAAGGGAGGTGGGGTCCTGAAGGAGGAGGGAAATCTGCTGGGAGGAGGCAGGGATGCAGCGGGAACTCGGAAGTGTCCCGCATTTAATAGAGCTGTGGCCACACAGATGGGGGCGACGTTGGGGTTACGATGCTGCTTTGTATCATACACTTTCTAACCTGGCTTTTTTCTCTTGGTACATTTTCAAAAGGGTTAAAGGATCCTCACTCCTAGGTTATTTGCTATTTGAGATGTGACTGCATCCATTGCAATAAATGCTCACTAAATGTCCCTTCCCGAGAGCGTAACAGTAGCTGTGATCTACGGTTAGAATCCAGGGTTGAGCAGGGTTCCTGCAGGTTCCCTGGCCCCAGGCTCACCGTGAGCCCCTGTTCACCCTGGGGGCAGGCAAGAGGCAGTGTTGAAAAAACAATTCAAAGGCCCTGTGCTCAAGGCTGGTGGGACAGTGAGTGATTCAAGGTTCATACTGTGGAGCTCTGGTGTCGCCACGTTCCTGGCCTTTTTCCTTACCTATTGCCTCAAATGATACCTTGAATTCAAAAATAACGCCAACTCCTTCCCTAGCTAGCATTCAGAAAGAAAAGCATGTCAGTAACTTATGAGGTAGAGAAATTACATGGACGAAGTAGCCCAGGTCATGAAAAATAATCATTCTCTCCTAACGTAGGGTGGCACCAGGCGGTCATAAAGCCAGGGGCATTTCTAAGGGTTTAGGAGCTAAAACAGAGTTTATCTGTCCCCAACGTGTACACCTCCACAGATGAAGCTGAATTGATTTTAGCATGCCAGGTCCGTTAAAGCTAATGGAAAATTCCCCAACAGCAAAAGAACAAAGCAAATGAGAACTGAAACTCACAATGAAAGCCCATCTGGGCCACGGGCACCCAGTGATGGACTGAACGCTCCATAGGGCTGAAAGGAGAACCATTAAAATGATTTGAATATGGATGAGAGTGAGCATCGCTGGAGGGTCTCTCTACTGAAAAACAGGGTGATGAGCAAAGAGAAAGGAAGAGGACATCTATCCAGACTGCAGTTTTCTTTGTCTTGAGAGGCTCCGGACTTGACCTCTGGGATGGGGACAACCCCCTCAAAAGACCAGAGCTAGACCTACAGGGGAATGCTACATTTTTCAGTTTATACATTAATTGATGCTTCTTATAAAAAATGCCCCCAAAATGTATAAAGAAAAAAATTATCTATAATTCACTGGTCAGCAATAACCATTGTTAACATATTAGGGCATTTTATTCCAAACTTTTTTTAAGTACAGATATTCCTAAACCGGGCTCATGCTCTCTCTATAGCTTTATATCTTTTTTTTTTTTCATTTAACACACTGTCATTTCAATCTTCCATATTGTTAGCTAGTCTTTAACATCATTTTTGATGGCTACATAGTATCCCATTAAATCACGATAGCCAAATTGATGTCACCAAACTCCTAGTGTGGGACATTTAGATCAGTTCTGATTTTAAATAATACCACAATGTAAATCTTTGTACATAAATTTTCACGTCTTTTGATGATCATCTCCTTAAGATGATATCTTAGGAACACAAGTATTGGGTCGAAGGGCAGGAGTTTTGTTTACGGTGCTTAATATGTATTGCCAAGTTGTCCTCTACGACCCGTTTCTAC
Organism: Mesoplodon bidens; assembly: GCF_964165515.1. Classification (NCBI taxonomy): domain Eukaryota; kingdom Metazoa; phylum Chordata; class Mammalia; order Artiodactyla; family Ziphiidae; genus Mesoplodon; species Mesoplodon bidens. The sequence goes on from NC_138171.1 coordinate 42,394,540, forward strand.
TCACATCACTTCTGAGACCAAACGTGTGGGGTTTTTTTCCCACACCAACTAATTCTCCAGCTCTCTGGATGCCAATAAGCTGGTGTCCAGTGATTTAACCCAGTTCTGACACTAACTACTCAGAGTGAGTGCAGACCCCAAAGGGGAAGTCCCACAAAACTGTCCTCACTTCAGACGCCAGCCACCAGTCTAGGCCACGTGGACTTGTGACCAACCAGCTATAAAGTCAAGGGTTCCCACAACTCCTCTTCAGATTCGATAATTTGCTAGAATAGCTCACAGAGTTCAGGAAAGCTCTTTACTTACATTGACTGGTTTATTATAAAGGGTAGAACTCAGGAACAGCCAAATGGAGGAAATGCATAGAGCCAGGTATGGGGTGGGGTATGGTTTGCACAGAGCTTCCATACTCTTTCTGGGCACCTCCATGTATTCACCAATCTGGAAGCTCTCCAAACCCCATCATTTAGGGTTTTTAATGGAGGTTCCATTATGTAAGCCTGGTTGTTTGAATCATTGGCTATTGACAACAGAACTCAATCTCCAGCCCCTCTCCTTTCCCTGGAAGTCACTGGATGGGGCTAAAAGTTCCACCCTTCTGATCATGCTTTGGTCTTTCTGGCCACCAGCCCCCATCCTAAAGCTATCTAAGGACCCCAGCCACCAGTCATCTCATTAGCAAACAAAAGACACTCTCATCACTCCAGAGGTTCCTAGGGTTTCAGAAGTTTGGGGCCAGGAACCAGGGAAGAAGACTAACCATATATATTTCTTATACAATATCACACTCTCCAAAAAGGCAGTATCAGTTATCAGTGTCCTCCATTTTGCATCATTTTTATGCACAGAAACCCAATCTCCTCTGAGATGTACCTTTCATCTAGCTATGCTGAAGTTCAAGATCCAGATGATTATAAAGGGAGGCTTCAAGGAAAAGGAGACAATTCAGATATTGCCTGAAAAAGACCTGCAGGGTAATCGCAGGACCCTAAGTGGATCTCACACTCAGCATGGGACCAGGCTTAAACGAGGTGCCCAGGAAACACCCACACTCATGGCTGAGGTGAGGAAACTGAGGCTCAGAGAGGGGAAAGGGGCTCCCCTAACATGGGAAGAGGAGGGATGAGAGGGGAGAGACCCACCCTCCTGAGTCCAGACCAGGACTGCTTCCAGGGCAGGATGCTGGGTAGTTCCTCCTAAGAGGAGATGGACCATCTCCCACAGTCCAGCTGACTAGCCAGCATCCTGGGGACAAACCTGGTGCTTCTCCCCAGAAGGAGTCATTTCTCACATGGCAACAAGCACCTTCTCAGGGAAATAGCCCAAGGCAGAAAACAGGCATCGCACCATTTGGCACATAAGGCAATACTGCATGGACCTGCAAGCAGCAAACTGAGTGGAATTTATCTGTAAGCATGGTAATAATCAATACAATTAATTTTTCATTAAGTCACACTGCTCCTAAGCTGAATATCCTGAGATCAGAGAAAAATCAGGTTCTGAGAAAACAAGATCATTTTGTGTATGTAGCACTGATATGGAGGCCAGAAGAGCAAGATCCAAGTTCCAGAAATAAACCAGAAGCAAATTGAATGGAGAGGAGAGGGCCTCTCAGGCATGGCTCACACATACACCCCCCTCCCTGGGGTCTTAGGAATCGTCAAAGCTAAGTTTATCTTTGCATTGTTCAATTTAACTCAACCTTACAAATACTTCTCGGGCACCGACTGTGTGTCAGACACCCTTCTAGGTGCCAGGTCCTAGGAAACCAAGGTATAAGGCAAACAGGACATGGGTTGGGAAGAGGTGGGGCCCACGCTGAGCCCCCAGTGGGAAGGGACTGTGGAGGACAGCTTGGTGGCTGGGACTCAGATTTTTTTTCTGGATCTCGCAGAGTATTATTCTAGAAACCAAGTCTTTTCCCTGACCTCTGGAATTTCTCCTGGGCTGAAAAAAAAAAAAAACTTTCTAACAGAAAACCAACAACTAAATCCAAGAAAACATGAGGGGCTCTTTTTGGTTTTGCTTTTTAATGAGGCAAAAATTATTTTTAAAGGCAACACAGCTTTGGGTTTTTTGTTTGTTTAAATTTTATTGGAGTCGAGTTGATTTACAATGTTGTGTTAGTCTCAGGTGTACAGCAAAGTGATTCTGTTATACATATATTTACATATATTCATTCTTCTTCAGATTCTTTTCTCATATAGGTTATCACAGAATACTGAGTAGAGTTCCCTGTGCTATACAGTAGGTCCTTGTTGGTTATCTATCTTATATATAGTAGTGTGTATATGTTCATTCCAAGATCCTGATTTATCCCTCCCTCCCACATTTCCCCTTTGGTAACCACAAGTCTGTTTTCAATATCTGCAAGTCCGTTTCTGTTTTGTAAATAAGTTCATTTGTATCATTTTTTAAATTAGATTCCACATGAGTGATATCATATGATATTTGCCTTTCTCTGTCTGAATTACTTCACTTAGTATGATAATCTCTAGGTCCATCCATGTTGCAATACGGCTTTGTTTTGATTCTGTCAATCCGGGCTTGGGGAGGAGATGCAGGGCAGCCAGTGCACAGGACTCAGGAGGAGCCAGGAGGGAGGCCTGGACTTGGTGGTGACGTTGACTCAGGCCCTACTCTGTGACCCAGATGCTTCTGTTTGCCACTAGGTAAGGGCAACCTCTAGAGAGCCCAGCACCCAGCCCACCCTTTAATGACACATGGAAGAGGGCTAGACAAAGACAGCAAAAGGGCATATCATGGGGCCCTTCAGAGCAAAGTACCTATGGAAATATCACACATTGTTATTAAAATTGATGCTTCATAGCCACTCCCTAGCCAGGGAAAGCCAGGATAGCACACAGCCTTTGAAATTCCAATCCACAGGAAGAAATGCACAGTACATCATGACAGATGCACAATATAGTTATAATGTATATGGGGGAGGTGTATGAGTATATTAGGTTGAACCATATAAAATTGCTTTTGTAGAGATTAAAAAAATGGTCAAATAGTAGCAATTTCTTCTGGCTCCAACTACTATGTAACAGCTAAACCTACTGTGTGCTTAAGTATACCAGGCACTGCTCTGAGTGTTCTTTGTATGTTAGCTCATTTATTCCTGGCAACAACCCACGGAAGGTTGCCCTTCACCTGAGGCCACGTGGTTCTAAGTGTCAGGGCAGTGATTTGAATCCAGGCCTGCTGGCCAGAGTGTGCACTCCTCAACTTCACACTCTACCTCTTCAAACACATACTTCCTGAAAAGGACACACCCTTCCCACCTGGGACACACTCTATTTTCTAGTCTATTTCTTTCTCCTTATTTTTTTTTTTTCCCTGCACACTCCAATCAGCGAAGTTGATCTCCCTACTCATGCATGGTTCAGGCCCCACTCTTGGAGAAGCTCTGACCTCACCCATGTCTCGGCTTCCCCACTGCAGCCTCTATCTCACTATTACACTCTGGTACACCCCCTTCTTGTTACAACTTCAGACTCTCCCTAGCAGCCTCGCAAGCTCGTCCTAGAATGTCCCAGGCATCTCTCTGTCTCTCCTGAATCAATGCCCTCCTCCATCATGGCGGCTGTCATGGGACCATCTCATTTCCTACTTCTGCACTGAGCAGTTAGCTCTCATTCACTGCCACAAAGCAGCACATGCTACCCAGCTTTGTACCACTGTCTACTTAAACAACCATCTTTCTTGGGTCCCAGAGGGATGTTACATTCTGGAAGGCTAGAGCAAAGTCTTTGTTTTTGGAACCCCCGTAGGCCTACCAATCTTAAGACGTAAGACCTGCCGAGTGACAGATTTAGTCCTTGCAGGCCTAAGACCTCCCAGCTGCACCTCGCCTGCCCCTGCCCTCTGCCCCCTGCCCTCTGCCCCCTGCCCCTTCTGTAACAACCTCAGCCACAGGATGTAAGCAGCTTTTGGCAGGAAAGAGCTCTTTGCAGGAGGTCCCTTTGTCTTACCACTAACTTTAAATCAGTCGCCCCCTCATCTCCGGGTCCTAGCACACCTTCCAAATCTTTTGATCACACAGTACCTTGCCTAACTTATGGGTTCTTTCTGTAGATCAAAGAAGTAGAAATGAAGAATAAGTAATTAACAGATGACCAGATCTCTTCCCCAGCTTCCCCTTCAGTGATCTCGTGAACAAACTGTGTGAACAAGAAAGCATCCAAAGAAAAATCACAGGAAGTGGACAAGCCCGCACACCATGGGGGATGGCAATGACTCTGACCCCCCGTCTCAATGATTAACTGAAATTATTTCCTTTTTTCCCTTTAAAAGCTTTCATGGCTGAGCAGACTCTAGAGAGATGGTTTCTGGGATACACTGAGTCCACCTTCTCCCCAGATTTCCAGCATTCTGATTGAAAGCAACTTTCCTTTCTACCGACATTAATCTCTCTCACGAGTATTGATTTTTTGAGCATCAATCAGCCAGACCTGAGTTCAGTATCAAGATTCGGTAGTGGGCAGAAGCAGGCAGATTCAGTCAGCCACAAGGATTTACCAGTTTTACAGACCAAGCCTAATAGAACAAGAGGACAGTGATGGTCACATGTGTATAGCTTGACTTGTCTGCTCCTAATTCACCCATGTTGTAGTCTCTTAGACCAAAGCATCTCCAGCACCTAAAACAGGGCCCAAAAGACACGCTCAGTCCATGAAATGAAAATTCTCCTAAAGTCATCTTCCAAACAATTCATGGCACTGAGACTCAGGGTAAAATGACAAATGGTGGGAGTTGCAGGAATTGGCTGGAATCCAGAAAAGAATTCCCCTTCTGTTGTGGAATTTTTCAATTTTAACTCTTGTCAAACCTGTCCTTCTTTTGCTCACAGGCAAGGGCGCACGTAAACATGGCCCAAGTCTTGTTTCTCATAGCCTGGCAAATACAGATGCCCTGGACTTGTTGCCTAGAGAAAGGTTGGTAGTCAGATGAAATTCAAGACAATGTGAGCCCAAGCCCCGCACTGAACTGTGCAGAGGAAAAGACACAGGTTTGGACTGGTTCACAGCCACTTGGGGGAAGCCCACGGAGCGACCCCCTCCTTCAGCTCACCAAATTCCTGCACACCTCCCTGCTGCATTGCTTCCTACTCCACTGTGCCTTCCTGATCATTGATTAAGGGCCTGGATATGAAGAAATTGTTCTCCACTGCAGCTGACATAAATATCCCATTATCAATAGAAAGTAATTTATTTGCTTAAAATTGCCAACTCTCTCATTTTGTTTTAACGTGCTGGTTCTCTATCAAATTAAGTCTGGACCTCTGAAAAGACTATTTGCAAACCTGGCACTGGCTCCAGTTTGAGAAATAAAACTGAAATCAGCTGAGGCAGACTGATCCTGCGCCAGCCCTCCAATATTACAAGGGCAGCTCAGGAAAGGGGGGAAATTGCTTTAGGAATTCTACCCAGACACTTAATCCTAAGACAGTCACAAAAGAATAAGCCAACTATCCCAGAACACACAGGTGCACACACATGCACATACAAATCATTCCAGATTTCTCTTAAAGAAGAGGTGACCTGTCTGGGAGTCAAGGAGAAGCGCTACGTCTGGTCACGTGGATTTTCCGATCATGGAGGCCAACAGTGGGATAAAGGCAACATTTCAATCCATGGAGAAAAAGAAAGATGGCTTCATATAGAGGGCTGTAATAATCAGCTGAGAACTTGGAAAATATTAAGTTACAACTATACATCACACCATCTACCCAAATCTACTTCTGAGAAATTAAAATATAGAGGGAATTAAAACAATAATAATTAGACAACAAAAGAAGTTCTTTCTAAAGAACTGAAGGCCAGGAATTCCCTGGCAGTCCAGTGGTTAGGACTTGGAGCTTTCACTGCCGAGCGCCTGGATTCAATCCCTGGTAAGGGAGCTAAGATCTTGCAATCCGCACGGTGCAGCCAAAAAAAAATAAAAAATAAAAAAAAAAAAGGACTGAAGGCAGATTGATACATAAAAAAGCCAATAACACAAAGAGACAACCTAGAAAATAAGCCAAGATGAATTGACATATGGTGAACAAAGGGATCATAATTGGTATGTAAAAGGTTTTACTGGAATGCCCCAACAGAACAATGAAAAAAAAACACAAACAGACTTGCCCTAAAAGGAAAAATACAGAGAGTCAAAAATCATATAAAATAGAATTCCACCTCACTATTAATTTTTTCACTTGTGGTACCTTTTACTATTAATTTTCCAGCACAAATGAGTAGAACCATAATACACCATGTTTTATCTATCAGATTCATATCCAGATTTTTATCAATAAGGATTTGTTGGTGTCCACGACGTGCCAGGTACGTTCTAGAAGCTAGAATGTGATAGGGACCACAACAAAGATCCCAGATCCCACGTACTTGGATTCTAAGGGGTGGGGGAGAAAGACAGTAAACAATAGGCCTTTCGTAAAGTAACTAACACCATGCATAGGAAAGTGATAACAGAGTGGGGGGGGCAGCACTGAGGAACCGGCGGGGGTCGGGCGGTGCAAGGAGCAGGTTCCAGAGTAAACACAGAGGGTGGGTAATTGAGCTGCAGCAAGAAGACGTTTGAGCAAAGACTTGAAAGGGCATAGCCATGGGCTTTCTGGGGAAGACTGTTCCAGACAGAGGGAACAGTCAGGGCTAAATCCCTAGGTGGTCATGTGCCTGGAGTGCTGGAGGGCTGCCAAGGGGGCCAAGTGACAGGGGTGGGGAGAAGGAGGGGGGCATAGTGGAGAGATGAGGGTGCGAAGGCCGATCACGTAAGGCCTTGTAAGGCCACTGTCGGCGCTTTGAATGAGGAGGGAGCCATGGCAGGTTGCTGAGCCAAGGAGTAACGTAGCCTCACTTGTGTGTTAAAAGGATGCCTCTGTCCAAAGAAGACATACAGGTGGCCAACAGGTACTTAAAAAGGGGCTCAACGTCACTAATCATCAGGGACATGCAAATCACAACCACAGCGAGGTATTACCTCACAGCTGTTAGAATGGCTCTTATCAAAACAACAAGAGATAACAAGTGTTGGCGAGAATGTGAAGAAAGGGAACACTTGTGCACTGTTGGCGGGAATGTAAATTGGTGCAGCCACTATGGAACACAGTATGGAGGTTCCTCAAAAAACTTAAAAATTGAACTACCATATGATATAGTAATCCCACTTCTGCGTATATATCCAAAGAGAACAAAATCACTATCTTGAAAAGATATCTGCAACCCCATGTTCACTGCAGCATTAGTCACAATAGCCAAGATATGGAAACAACCTTCCATCCAACGATGGAAGAAAGGATAAAGAAAATGAGGCATGTATATACAATAGACTATAATTCAGCCATATAAAAGGAGTTGAGACAATTGCCAATTGCGATAACGTAGATGGACCTTGAGGGCATTACGCTAAGTGAAATAAGTCAGACAGAGAAAGGCAAATACTGTATGATCTCACTTAGATGTGGAATCTAAAAACAAACAAAACAACCAACCTGAACTCATAGATAAAGAGAACACATTGTTGGTTGTCAGAGTCAGGTTGGGGTGGGGGACATGGGTAAAGGTGGTCAAAAGGGACACATTTCTAATTATATAAAAATAACTCATGGGGGTGTAATGTACAGCATGGTGACTATAGTTAATAACACTGAATTGCATATTTGAAAGTCGCTTAGAGAGTAGATCTTAAAAGTGATCATCACAAGGAAGAAAATTTTGTAACTATGGTGACGGATGTTATCTATACTTATTGTGGTGATCATTTCGCAATATACACAAATATCAAATCATTATGTTGTGCATCTGAAACTAATATAATGTTATGTACCAATTATACCTCAATTTTAAAAAAAGAATGCCTCTGGCTTCTGGGCTGATAACAGATTGTGAGGATAACATGGGAGCAGAGTGAAGATGCTGCAGTGGTCCAGGCGAGAGAGCAAGCCAGGAGGGAGAAGTGGTTCTGGATGGATTTGAAGGGTAAGTCTCCAGCAGGATGTCCTGAGAGATGGGGTATGGGATGGGAAAGGAGGGGAACGGGAGGTTTCTGGCTGCAGCAACTGGAAGTTCAGCAAGGCCCATTGGATGGTGTGCCCAGAATTAGCAAGATGAGAATGGTAAAAGCAACTCCGCACCCTGCTGGTGGGAGTGTGAGCTGGCTGCCTCTGCAGGGCAACCAAGCAGCAAGTACCAAAAGCCTTAAGAATATGGACCTTGTTTGGACCCTAAATAGAGCAAGTCTTAAACGGACATTTTTGAGACACATAATAGAGAAATAAGCTGATTTAAGTTAGCTATACTGATGGTATTTTGGAGGAAATGATATACTGTTTGGGCTTTGCTTTAAAATACTCCAGGAAAAAACGCAGGGGGCAGGGGCGACAGAATAAATACAATTGGTAAAATGTTGAAAAATCACTGAAGCCCAGTGGTGGCTACTCCAGGGCTTACACTAGCCTCTCTGTTTGTCAGTAAGATTGACAATTTCCATAATAGAACTGTTTTAAAGGTGTGTATACCTTTAGACCCAGCAATTCCATTTGTGGAAATTTATTCTAAAAAATGTTTTAGGATACTTATTTGTAAAGATTTATTTACAGAGTTACTTATCACAGCCTTATTTTTAATAATAAAAGTGGGAAACCACAAAAAATAGATGTAATCTGTTTTGTTTTTATTTTTAAAATTTTTATTGGAGTATAGTTGATTTACAATTTTGTGTTAGTTTCAGATGTACAGCAAAGTGAATCAGTTATACATATACATATATCCACTTTTTTTGTTTTAGATTCTTTCCCCATATAAGCCATTACAGAGTACTGAGTAGAGTTCCCTGTGTTATGCAGTAGGCCCTTATTAGTTATCTATATATAGTAGTGTGTATATGTCAGTCCCAATCTTCCAATTTATCTCTCCTCCTGCTTACCCCCTGGTAACCATAAGTTTGTTTTCTACATCTGCAACTCTATTTCTGTTTTGTAGATAAGTTCATTTGTACCCATTTTTTAGATTCCACATAAGCGATATCATATGATATTTGTCTTTCTCTTTCTGACTTACTTCACTCAGTATGACAATCTCTAGGCCCATCCATTTTGCAGCAAATGGCATTATTTCATTCTTTTTTATGGCTGAGTAATATTCCATTGTACCACATCTTCTTTATCCGTTCCTCTGTTGATGGATCTTTAGGCTGCTTCCATGTCGTGGCTATTATGAATAGTGCTGCAATGAACATTAAATACATTGCTTTATGCAATCTAATTTAATAAATGATAATAAGCAATTCAACTGAAAACAGTAGAAAGATCAGAAATTGGTCTGGATATGTACAGAAATTTAGTATATCACAAGAGTGACATTTCAAATAAAGGGAAAAGATGGATTTAATAAATAATTTTGGGACAAGTAAGTAGATATCTGGAAAAAATTTAAAATGAAACTATACTCCACACATTATACCAAAATATATTCCAAAAGAACCAAAGATTAAATATGTAAGATGGAACCATAATTATAAGAGAAAAAAAATGAGGAAATTTATTTTATAATCTGAATGGATAACGCTATACTTAGTAGGGAACAAACACCAAAAGCCATTAAATGAAAGACTGATAAATTCTAAGTAAAAATTTAAAACTTCCTCATGACAAAAATCACTGTAAACTAAGTCAAAAATCAGAAACAAAGTAAAAATATATGCAAGTTACATTACAAGCGAGGAGCCAATTCCTTCATATTTAAAAAGCTCCTGTATATCAATGAGGAAAAGGCCAGCAAAGCAAAAGAAAGATGCTCAAAGAATATGGGCAAACACTTAGTAGCTCCCAGGAAAGGAATTACAAATGGCTCTTAAAAATATAAAACAATGTTCAACCCAACTCAGAGTAAGAGAAATGCAAATTAAAATGTCATTTGTATATTTTCACCTGTGAGGCAAGTAAAGATCAAGAAACGTGATAACACGCTGTGTGGATAAAGCTGTGAGGAAGCAGGCCCTCTGAAACTTTGGGGGTAGAAGTGTAAGTTAGTATGATCTCTTTGAAGTGCAAAATGGCAATGTCTATTCTATTAAAAATGCGCACTTTAACTCAACAAACCTCTAGAAAAGTATCCTACAGCTCTAATCACACACATGTGGAATGAAGCATGAACCAGGCTATCAGTCACAGCAGTGATTACATATATATGTTTTAAAAGATCGGCTTTAACAACATTTAGGAATTATTGTTAATTGTGTTAGGTGTGATAATGGTATTTTTTAAGTCATTTTAAAAATCTATACTAAAATAATTACAGGTGAAATGATAAAATGTCTGGGATTTGCTTTAAAATAATACAAGGAAGAGGAGAGTTGGCAGATGGGGTACAGATAAAACAAGCTTGGTCCCAAGTTAAAGCTGGGTGATGGGCCCACAGGTGTTCATTACACTTGAATTTTCCATGATAAAACATCAAAATTTTAAAAGATCATAATCAACTCAAGTGCCCATAAACAGAAAACGGATTCAATAAATCAGAGTACACCCAAGCAATGGAAGAGTATACAGCCGTAAAAAGAGGAAGAATGCTCTTTAGATCCTGATGTGGAATGACCTGCAAGATGTATTGTGAAATGAAAAAAGCAAGATGCAGAAAGGTGTGCTTCAAATGCTACCATTTGTATAAAAAGAAGAAGGAAAAAAGATGACACAAACTTGCTTGTAAGTGTCCAGAATCACTCTCTGGATGAACATACAGGATTCAGGGAACCGTGGTTCCCGTGGGGAAGGGAACTAGGTGGGGAGGAAGGACAGGATAGAGGGACACTTTCACTATATACACTTTTCTTCCTTTTGAAATGTGTACTACTAATGTATATATATTCAAATAAAAAATAAAATGTATGATTATTAAAATATGCACTAAATCATTAATCGTGGTTGTTGCTGAAGATTAGGGTTATGGGTGATTATTATCCTTTTCCAAACATTCTACAAGGAACACGTATCTCTTAAGTAATTTGGGGGAGAGGCTGAGGTTATATTTGAAAAAGCAAAACCAGCAAACGACTTAATCAAAGAGCTTGTCTCAACCATCAAACAGAAGGTGACCCACGGACTCCCTGATGCCTGGTGCTGCCACTGCCCTCTTCCTTCCCCCACCACCCCGTGCAGTGCTCTGAACATCCACAGGTCATAAGGGACCAGGCTGGGTGAGGACCTGATGCTGGGCGAGATCTGGCTCTGCCCTTAAAGCTCTCATGATGGGGCAGGCAGGGAGAGAGGCAGAAACGCAAACAGGAAATTACAGTGCAGTGTGATAAGTGCTATAATACCCACAACTTAAGAAAGCTGGGGAGCGGGGGTGGGTGTCATGGGAAGAAACTGATTCTTCAGTGGGGAAAATGCATAAGATCTTTAAAGATGGATGGTAATTGGATTCAAGATTATATGGTGATGATTCAATCTAGTGTCAATGATGCAACGGCTGACCCCATTTATTAACTGGCCTCCCTTGGTGACTCAGCACTAAAACAGTTCCTAATCATCTACATTAGTTCTCCAGTGCAGAGCTGAGCTAACTCTACTCATCATTCCTCTTCATGCTTTTTCACTTGGACCACGTATCAGAACAACAACCTTGCTCCATTCCCAGACTCCTCCTCTTCTAAGTGAACTCACTATCCTTAATCACTGCTTCTTGAACAGCTGTTACTTCCACTCCACTCATGAAACCCAACACCTGGCCTCATTCTGGTCCTCGGCCTCACCCAACATTCTCCAACTCTGAAACCTTAAGCTCTAACTTTTCACTCTCATACCACGACCTCATAGTTTTCCAAAGGTCACTCTCACGAGGCTGCTCTTCTACCTTTCTAAGACCTTAATTCCTCAGCATTTCTCCAGACTGTCAGCCCGCCACTGTCTTCCTTTCCTGTTCAACCAAATTAGACAAGTTACCTAGAGCCCAATTCAATTCAACCACTCTCTTCCCAATACTCTTACCACCACCTCCTAATTTCCCGCTAGTCCTGTTCTGTGCAACCCAAGCAGCCTCCCCACCTCCATAGCCAGACACAATCCTTTCCCCATCGTCCTATTCAAGATCTTCATCATTCTCCTCAAGCTCCCAATTCCACTTCCTAAAGCCATCCTCAAACTCTCAGTAAATAATGTGGTCCTACAGTTGCTCTTCAGAAAAGAAAGGGGTCATCAGTCCAGGATGGTTTTAATTTTTCACCCCTTTTCCCCTGTAAACTTACCTACTACAAAATACATTATCATTCCCTCTCTTGTTTTAGACAAGAGGTATCCCATTCCATCTGTGTTGGCCTCATCTAATGGGACTCCTCAGAGTCTCTTGACCTCATCCCTCTCCCAAACTTTTGGCCACTTGCTTTGCTGTAGCTGTTGCCACCATGGTGACTCAAGTCAGAGTCCTTTCGGACCATGTGACCCCAAGGCCTGAGGCCAAGGCCAGGGTCTCTCACTCCCCTACAGTTTCTACGTTTGGATAGAGCAATACACAGTGTATGCAATCCAGCCTCCAAGTGGTGGACAAATGGGTTTGATGACACACTCCAGAAGAACAAGTGTATTCACTTCCTGAAAATTCAATTTTAACCAATTAGAAAGAAAAGAAAGGAGAGAGCTAGGAAATAAACCTCCTCTCTATTCCTCTCTCCAATGGACTGTCCCCAAACAGTGTTTCTCTTCAGCTGATCTGGAGTCATCCTGCATAGCTGAGACCTCATGAAAAGATGGTCAACCTAGCAATGCATCCCTTGGTGTTCACTTTCCATCCTTCTTTCTCTCACTACTCTTTTCCCTTTCTTGCTGCCCTGGGTTTGCACCTCCTCAAAGACATTAGCACTTAACCCTTGCCTCAGGCTCTGCCTTTCAGAGCTAACCTGCCATGCAGATTATGAATTCCATTACTTCCTTCTTGTCCAGAGACTTTGAACTTTAGTTATACCCTCACTTCTATACAGAAAAGCCTAGGGAATGATATGAGCAAACCTTTATAATCCCACAACCAAACTGTATCAAATCTTAACACTTTGCCATGTTGGTTTAAATTTTTTAGAAAAAGAAAACGAAGTTAGACATCACAAATACAAGTGAAGTTCTCGTATCTCTCTCCTTGTTCCTATTTCTTCCATGGCCCAGATATAATCACTGCCTTGGTTTTGGTATTTGTCATTCCCATTTATGTTTTCTAAAAATCTTTATTTCTTACAAAATGTTTCAAACATGAGTCCAAAAAAGAGAATAATATAATAAACATGTGTTTACTTAACACAGCCTTATCAGGTCTTTACATTATACCATGTTTACTTCAGAGCTTTTTTAAAAAATAGCTTCATTGAAGTATAATTTACAAACAGTAGTTTGAAACCCCTCCCTATAGATCACCTCCTTATTTCATTTCTCTCTTTTCAACCCAATGATTTCAGTACTTATTGTCACCTTGGACTTTTTCATCTTTATTCTGAATATATATGCATTTGTGTGTGTTCATGTTTGTGTGTGTGTGTGTGTGTGTGCGCACACGTTTATATGTCTGTGGTGGGTATGCATACATAATATCATGGATACACACACAGATACACATGTTGATTCATATAACTCTAGTTTATTTTGACTATTGTATAGTATTCCATCTCCGGTTGATTGGCATATAAGTTGCTGAAATGTTTTTATATGCAAGGTATCCCCACAATGAATATTCTTGCATACCGTGTAGACAGTGCCTCTCTCTTAGCAGCTGCACAGCAAATTACAGGCTGGAGGCCAGGAAATAATTATGCTCAAATATGCTGGACATGCTTCTGCTTTGTGTGCCAACTCTGTTTCTGATAACATTCTGTATCCCTGCCTAATGAATGAAGGGCCTTAGCATGTGGGAGGAATCTCTTCCATGTCGGCTACCAGGAAGGCTGAAGCATTAAGCACATTTGATGGACACTGTGCAATTACTAAAAATAATGTAGATTCTTAGTGACATAGAAAATGTTCATAATTTATTGTCAAATGGAAAAATTTCTAAACTTTATGTGTTATGTGATCATCATATTGAACGGTGAGATTATACCAGAAAGATCCAGGAATCAGCCTGAAGGAGCTATTAGTAACATCAGAATAAACACTGACAGAAAGAGATGATGATCTATTAAATAAAACAGGAATTGATGAGTTAATTCTGATACAAATGAATGAATGAATAAATGTGGATAAGAAAAGGCTCTTGCTTATAGCATAATGCCAATAAGTCTAGAAGCAATGATGGACTTAGAAAAATCATCATTTGGTAACCACCACAATAATAATTGATTCAGGCAAGAATCACTAATGGATACTAAAACCAGTGGGTGAAAGTTTAATGAGGATCATATATATAGTTTCCAAGTATTTCCCCCCCAATACTTATTAATTATGAAGGGGGAAAGAGTCACTTTACAGTGAGAAGCCTGGCAGACTCTATCTTAATTCAGTGATCAAAGTTAATATCACCAGTAATGGGACAAATCATCATTATGTGTCACCTGATCAGTTGCCATGAGAAGGACACATTATCATCACCTCTGTGATACTTCTGCCAAAGCTGCACAACTTAAATCTAACCACAAGGAAACATCAGACAAACCCAACATGAAGGGCATGTTACAAAGTAATGGGCTGGGGCTTCCCTGGTGGCGCAGTGGTTGAGAGTCCGCCTGCTGATGCAGGGGACACGGGTTCGTGCCCCGGTCCGGGAAGATCCCACATGCCGCGGAGCGGCTAGGCTCGTGAGCCATGGCCGCTGAGCCTGCGCGTCCGGAGCCTGTGCTCCGCAACGGGAGAGGCCACAACAGTGAGAGGCCCGTGTAACGCAAAAAAAAAAAAAAAAAAAAATGTAATGGGCCTATAACCTTCAAAGATGACCAGGTGGTGAAAGTAAAATAACAAAACAAGACACAAAGCCTGAGGAACCTTTCAAGATTGGAGAAAACTGAAAAGACATCACAGAAAAATGCTAAATATGATCCTGGATTGCATGATTTAGCTATAAAGAGCAGTACTAGCTATAAAGAGCAGTACTAGGATAAGTGGGAAATTTTGAATGGAGACTATCAATTAGGTGATGGTATTATACTATGTTTCCTGATTCTGATGATTATATCGTGGTTATGCAGGAAAGTGAAAAATATGCACAGAGAATTCAAGACTCATTGGGACATCGTATCTGCTGCTGACTCTAAAAATTGTATAGATTTGGGAGGGAGAGAGAATGATAAAGTAAATGTATTCAAATGTCATCAATCAGGGAACCTGCGTAAAGGACAAACAGGAGTTCACTGTACTATTCTTGAAATTTTCCTCTTGATTTGAAATTATATAAAATAAAACAGTAAAAAAAAAGACTATGTGATGTCAATTGTATTACATCCATATGATAGAATTTGCACACAATCAAAAAGCACATTTACTAAGCAACATAAGAAAGCCTATTTTCTTAAAAAAATTCGGATAAAAACTTATATAAGCAATAATGATTTTAACTGTAAAAACATGCCTAGGGATAAAAAGGGAAGAAATACAACCGAATGTAAAGGCGAATGATTGTGGAATGGCAATATTCCAGATGCTTGCAGGCAGTTGGGAGTGGTCGTTATACTTTCCTTTATTTACAAACGTATCCACGTGTCTAATTTTTATGAGAACAAAATGAAATTAAAAACAAAACCAAAAGCCATGAATGAACTGAGGGCTTGAGTACAAACACTCTCCCCTCTTCTGGGGTCCGTTTTTCTGGGACTATCTGAAATCTCAAAGGGGAGACCACAAAACTCAAGGCATCTGTTCTTATACCTGATTCCTCCGGAAACTCTTTTTTTCCCCCCAACTTGTATTCATCAGTTCAGCCGTGAGAAGCCAGCCAGCCACAGACACTGCCGTTTGATGGGCTTGCGAGGCGCATATTTTAGCACAGGCTGACATCTGAGTTAGCTAATCTTCAAAGAGGGCGCCTGCCATCCCATTCAACAACATAAAAAGCAATTTGTTTAGGGGGAGAAAAGCCATTTCAACATTAAAACTGGTTCACGACAATATGCCTGATAAAAAAGACAGCAGGTAAGGGAACTGTTGGCAACCCCATCTCCCCGCCTGCATCCTCCCCCTTTTACTCATCACCTTTTCTCTCGGATGTGTCACCTGGAATGGAAAATGAAGGTCTCACGATGGAGAAACAAGTTGGGACATTTTTTTAACTCTAGAGCAGTGAATCAGGACTGTTCACACATTCTATTTAAAACAAAAAACAAAAAAAAAACCCTACAAAACACTTCATTACTCTGCTCTTTCCCCCTGAACACATTCTAAAGGTTTCAATGTCATTATCCACAATTCAACCTCAAAAATACCCCCTCAACCCTTTGCCTGCTTGGTGACTGTACCTCCACCATGAAGAATAGTGGGGCTAAAGCAGCACATCAAACCAGGTTTGCTTGGCATCAAATTCCTCACTACCACCCACCTACTCATTCATTCAGCAAGTATTTACAGGGCTGCTGTCCAATGCCAGGCCAGAGCCCACTGCGATGGAGAAGGGAATATCCCCCCTGTTTGGTGTGCCAGGCTCTTGCCAATCTGGGCCTCTCCCCACATCTCAGCATCCCCCACCCCACCACACGCCAGGTACCTCTTTTGTTTTTTAATTTTTATTTTAATTTTTGTTTTTTAACATCTTTATTGGAGTATAATTACTTTACAATGGTGTGTTAGTTTTTGCTGTGTAACAAAGTGAATCAGCTATACATGTACATATGTCCCCATGTCTCCTTCCTCTTGCATCTCCCTCCTTCCCACCCTCCCTATCCCACCCCTCTAGGTGGTCACAAAGCACCGAGCTGATCTCCCTGTGCTATGCGGCTGCTTCCCACTAGCTATCTGTTTTACATTTGGTAGTGTATATATATGTCCATGCCACTCTCTCACTTCGTCCCAGCTTCCCCTTTCCCCTCCCCGTGTCCTCAAGTCCATTTTCTGCGTCTGCGTCTTTATTCCTGTCCTGCAAAAAAAATTGGTTCTGAAGAACCTAGGGGCAGATACCGTTTTTTGCTGTATCAGGACCAGACCTTTTTTTTAAGGCCATGGGCTATTTTGCTACTCAGAATACCCTCTTCCCTTTGTCTTCCGCAAATGACGAATACCTATTTAATCTTTAGCATTTATAGCCGAAGTCAGGTTTCCTACCAAGGGCTCCTTGGGAAGGGAGAGGAGAGCTCTGACTCCCCCTGGAATCCTGTGGACGATTCCACCAGAGTAGCTAGGAAGTGCGCTCAGAAGTGCCCCGGGCCACAGCCCCGCCTCACCCCTGTACCTCCTGCAGGGACAGGGACTGCCCACAGGCTTTGCACAGGTGGCAGTACTGGGAGACCTGCTCAGAGGAAATCTTGGTGAGGGCATTTCCCCCTGCCATTTGTCAAAGGAGGTTAGACAAAGCAAGAAGCCCCCTCAGGGGTGACACCCCGGCCCTGCAGGTGGGATGCCATCAGTCTGGGACCAGCCAGCTCTGCCCAGAGAAGGAGCTCAGGGCACTGAAGGCCAACCACCTGCCAGATGGCACTTCTTGACACATGTCCCAGTGAAATATTGTCTCTAATAAACTGTTCCTGTAGCTACTGGTCCTCCATCTGTTTCCCCCACGCAGAGGAGCTCAATAACTGTCTGTCAATGGCAGAATAAATGAATGAACGGGGACAGCACTGGGTAGATCTTTAGTGGCGGAAGCTGGCCCTGCACACAGATAATAGGGTGGCCTCGGCAGGGTCCCGGAAGCTGCATGGGGCGTCCCAGGTGGCAGGCTGTTGGAGCTCACGGACTTACAGGACAGGCTAGAATGTTGCTTTGCCTCTCTGCACACACAGACTCCTGGGAGAAGAAGGGAGGGTGTGTCGGGGCCGAGCACCACTGCCCGTCCCAGGGCACTGGGGCCTTGCCCTGCAGCCCTGCGGCAGCGGTCGCCAGCTGAGAGGAAGCAGGTAGCACCATTCTGAATCTCCTGACAAGGGAGGGTAGAGGACACCCACCTCCCAGTGGGGATCATGGCAGAGTCACGCTAGAGCAGTCCCAGGGACTGAGCCTGACCTGGCACCATACTGTTCAACTGACCCAAGGCCACAGTCACTGGCTCCAGCCTCTCTGCTTCCTGGGAAGGGCGACAACAATCATTCAGTGGGAATGTCAATTTCCCTGTCAACTTCTCCCTTCCACTAACAGGCCCAGGGAGGGGAAGGCCCGGTGTTAAAGCTTCCTCCAGCTTCTAGGCACTGCAAAAGGGTTACAGGGACAGACAGTACCTACATTTTGTTTAGTAGATCTTCCCGAATCTGTTACCTATGCAAGATGGAGGCCAAGTTCCAATCAGGTTGGGAGGGCCCCAATTATTTGAATAATTAAGTAAAGGGAACTGAGGTACTGAACACTTTTTCTGCTTTAGGGATACACCCAGTTTCTGGGATGGAAGAAGCCAGGCAAGGTCCCCATTCTCATAAAACTTATATTCTAGTGGGTAAGACAGATGACTCACAAACAAGAAGGAAGCTTCAGACAGTGGCAAGGGCTATAAAAAATAGAATAAAACATGCAGTGTGTGGAGGTGACTGGGAGGGTGAGAGGCCCTCCCTGAAGACAAAGCATTAGGGCTGAGACCCAAATAGAAAAAGGAGCCGGCCACGCAGAAAGCTAGTGGGAAAGCAACCCAGGCAGGGGAGCACCCAACACAAAGATCCTGAGAGGGTGAGCTGGACACTGAGAGAACAGAGGGAATGTGTGTGGACTGGAGCACAGTGAGTGGGGCTCAGAGTGGCCATGTTCAGGCCTCTCCCTCTATCAGCTGTATGCTCTTGGGCAAGTTACTTCCTTCTCTGTGACTCAGTTTCTTATATTTATAACATGAGAATAATACTAACATCAACCCTGTAGGTTGTAAGGATTCAATGATATAAGACATGTAATGTATGTATGTCAGGCACAGAGTAGATAATAAAATTAGTTGTGATGATGATGATGATGATGGGTAAGAAGAAGATGATGACAAAGAAAATGATGATGATGACAATGATGGGAAAGATGATGATGATGATTATGGGGAAGAAGGAGAAGATGATATGATTATGATGGTATTATGATGATGATATAATTATGGGGAAGAAGAAGATGATGATGGCGACAATGATGATGATGACAGTGACAGGGAAGATGATGCTGATAGGTAAGATGAGGATGATTCCATGTTATCATCAAGGGTCTCCAATGTTTCTATCACTGAGGCCCTCCCCAGTGACAGAAACATGCTGCACTATCTATCAAGCAGACCCTACTCTCACCCTTGGCCCACACTACCTTCTGGTCGTTAGCATTTTCCTGGTTGGATTCTCACAAGCTCATCACTGCTTGTAAGACTCTGTATCCATTTGCTAGGGTTGCTATAACAACGTACCACAGACTGGGTGGCTTAAACAAGAGAAGTTTATGGTCTCACAGTTCTGGAAGCTGGAAGTCTGAGATCAAGGCACCAGCAGGGTTGGTTCCTCCTAAGGCCATGAGGGAGAATCTGTCCCCTGCCCCTCTCCCCTAGCTTCTGGTGCTGTGCTGGCAGTCTTTAGGGTTGCTTGGCTTGTGCATCTCTGCCTCCATCTTCACATGAGGATGTGCTTGACTTTGTCCAAATTTCCCCTTTTTATAAGGACACCAGTCATATTGGATTAGGGCCCACCTGAATGTCCTCATTTTAACTTGATTACCTCTGTAATGACCCTATCTCCAAATAAGGTCACATTCTGAGGTACCAGGGAGTTAGGACATCAACATACCTTTTGGGGGGGGACACAATTTGACCCATAACAGACCCACAGCTCACATTTGGAATTCTGCTATCAGCACTGCCTCAAATGTGCAGGTCCCCCATCCACTGCCACCCCCACTCCCACATCCAATTCTCAGACACATGTTTCAGACCAGCCAGAGAACATGCTGAATATGACTGAAAGACCAGCCAGGTACCTGGACCCGCGTTCCTGCCCAGCAGATATACATTCTTTCCAAATCCAAAGCTGTGATGGGAATGCATCAGCCTCCCTGCCTCCCCTATGGGAGGCCACATGTTCCCCATGAAGAAAAACAGGATGTTCTGCTGATGCCAGGTGACTGTGACTTTAAGACAGTCGCTATCACATTTGCCACCCATCTCTATAGATGTGATTTCCTATGGGAGTCCCACTGAGCCAAGGTCTTCATGAAGCTGCACCCTGCGTGGTCCAAGAGAGTAACACATGGAAGACAACCTTACAGGGGCACTTCAATCCATCCAATGCCCCATCAACATCCAGTGCATAATGACAGGGTCGGACACAAGCTATCTCCCTGCCAGGAAGCACTCAGGAACCACAGGTGCAGGAATCCAGAAGCCCAGCCATAGGAACAACTCAGAGAAGTCCATGGTTATGTTCCAGGAAGCAGAAATCTGAGATGCCACCAAGGCAAGCACAGGATTCCTTGAAGGAAGCCTGGTCCTCAGGAAAATTCTGGTCCTCAGACTCAATTGCCTGCCACCAGCCAAGGGAGAGGGACTCGGACAGGTCTGGAGAGTTTGCAAGTTTTTCGTAGGGCTCTGAATGTGATGGAAGCTTTCCCCAGGCTATGGACAAGTTCCCCTAGGCTGTGCATAAGATGACTCAGGTCTTCCAAGCTGAGCAAGGTTATCTGAGGTCACCCTGTGGGGGAGAGGTATAATAAGCATAAACAACTCCCAGTAAGGCACAGTTTGTCCCCAAAACGGCCCTGGTCACTTGGACAAATAAACCCAAATACACAGCTGTTTTCTCAGCGCCTGAAGCTATGTCCCTTCATAGCTGAGTATAAATCAAGACTCCCACCACAAGAGGATAAAAACTCAGGGCTTGCACTAGGCTCCCCAGGCAAGCAGATCGAAATCACTTTCCCTACAAATCAGTCTCAGATGGTGACTGTTAAGACTGACACTTCTTGCTTACAGATCAAAATTCGCTTCCAAGAAGTATATTTAAGGATCTGCCTTTAACACCTCTGGGCTGCCGTGGTCTCACCAGCCAGTGTGACACCTACATGTGGGGTCCTCCACCAGGAAATATGCCCACTGTGCCAACAGGAGAGGCCCTGTCTGCACCCTGTCCTTTGGGAACCTCTGGGGTGGGGGTGGGGGTGGCTGGATCTTGGTCAGAAATTGTTTGCCTGCTGCCAGTGCTGGCTTTCCAGACAGTGTCAGACAAGAGGCTCTCTCAGGATAGGGAGGACTCTGCGGTCCCCTGGGCCTGTGGCTTCCATCATGGGGCATCATCTCGGCAGATTCTGCTGCTCCAGAGCACTCTGCCTGGTGTCAGTCTGGGAGCCGGTCCTGGCTAACCCAGGCTTTGGTGTCCCGAATCCACTCTCACAGTGTCTGGCTCTCTTGAGATCAGGCTTTCCTGTTTCCTGGGCAGCCTAAACCACTAACAGTTCACATCCCAGCACAGTGGAGTGGACTTAGCCAGAAGTAACTTTTCTGTGACTTAGACATTAGGATGGAGGTCCCTAGGAATAGGTCCTAGGATGAGATGCCCCTGGAATGGTATTAGAAGCATCCTTTGAACAGTATATATAGCATCAGGCTGGACCAGAGAAAGCTGGGGTAGGAAGATATAAAATGGTTTTAACTCTTAGAAAGACAAAATCATGGATAGGGGACCAGACACAGAGCTTCCTTTACTAAGGAAAGCAGTGGCAGGGGGAGGGGAGGGGAATGCTACCAGATTGCCTTGGCCAAACAGAACTTCCTTTGTACCCTAATTCTCAACGCTCTCATACTTTTCTGATGACCAGCCCAGAGGGGTTACACTTGCCCTCAGTGGGATTGACTAAACGAGTTCAGTGAAAAACCCTCAAACACCCCAAGTTATTCTGTGAAGCCCTGGATGACAGGGTTGGATGACAGCCCTGGATGACAGAAGCACAAGGTAAGTTCACATGGAGATCAGCTTGAGGACACCCATACTGCACTCTGTTATTTGCAAAGGGCACTGTGATCCCAGGAAATGAATGGCCTGAAGAATCTTTGCCCTTTCTGCATGGATATACATAATTGCAGAGGGCCTGTGTTATAGACTGAACTGCATCCCACCCCCCCAGATTCATATGTTAAAGCCCTAACCCCAATGTATTTAGAGATAGGGTCTAAAGAGGTTATTACGACTAAATGAGGTCATAAGGGTGGGGCCCTAATCCAATAGGACTGGTGTCCCTATAAGAAGAAGAGACACCAGCATGCTCTCTCTTTCTGTGCTCACATAGAGGAAAGGCCAGGACACAGCAAGAAGGTGCCGTCTGCAAGCTAAGAAGAGAGCCCTCACCAGACACTGACACTGCTGGTACCTTGAACTTGGACTTCCAGTCTCCAGAACTGTGAGAAAATACATTTCTGTTCTTTAAGCCACTCAGTCTGTGGTACTGTATTATGGTGGCCCAAGCTGACGAATACAGCCTCACTTTGGGTTCAAAAAATGAATATCCCCCCATTTGGCCAGACACAAACCCTTTGTACTAGGGCTCCTGCAACACCAAGGTAGGGACAATATATCCATTTCCTATTTCTGCTGTAACAAATGATCATAAACTTGGTGGCTTAAAGCAACACAAATTTATTCTCTTACAGTTCTGGAGGTCAGAGGTTTGAAATGAGTCTTCCAGGGCTGAAACCAAGGTACTGGCAAGGGATGGTTCCTTTTGGAGTCTCCAGGGGAGAAGCCTTGCCTTTTCCAGCTTCTAGAGGATACTCACGGCCCCTTCCCACCTTCAAAGTTGGCTATGTGGCATCTTCTTTTTTCTCTGAGCCCCAGCCTCCCTCTTCCAAGGGCCCTTGTGATTACATTGGACCTACCCAGATAATCCAGGAGAACCTCTTAATCACAACTGCAAAGTCCCTTTTGCCATAAGGTAACATATTTATAGGTCCTAGGGTCAGGAGGCGAATACTTTTGGGGAGGCCATTATTCAGCCTACCACAGCAACAGCTGGTCTATAGGCATTTTCTGGGATTCTCCAAAAGAAGCCAAAGCCCAGGGGAGCAGAGGCCTGTGAAGTCACCAGGGTCTAACAGTGGGTCTCTGTGTTTATTTGCAGGGCAGGGCATCAGTTTACCGGCCAGTGGTTGATCATTTCCTAGGGAAATCAGGGACAGGGGCACTGTAGGCAAAACAGCGTGGATAGGCCAGAACTGGCTGCTCCTCTAGAGAGGACCCCCATGTGCGGGAGGCCAGGAAGAGCCCCCTGTGTCCTCAGGCTGTGCTGCAGGAGATGCTCCCTAGCAGCATCATGGGCAGTTGGACACAAAGAACCAAGACCCAGGCCACCAAGCTTGGCTAAAGCGACACATTGACAGGCCAGGAAGTGCCAGTTCTGCAACCGGAAGCCAGCAGAGAGCCAGCCTGTAGGAAGAGGCCCAAGTGCTTCCCTTTGTGCCATAGTGACGGCCTTCTGGAAAAGGGTTCGGTATAGCTCCGGCCGGGTAAACCAACATATGGAGACAGGCCCACCCCCATACAGACACAGGTGCCCTACCAAGCAGAGTGTCCTCTCTGTGACATGACCCTTCACTCTAACCATCCCTGGTGGGAGTCCTCTGGGCAGTAGTTCCTACTAACGCACCTCAGGATGAGGGAATTAAACATCATGACCCCGTCTGGCACAATGACCCTGCCCTTGACGTACAGAGCCTCAGAGCCTCCAAGGCATGGACTTTAAACCACACAGCATTTGATGAATGCCTAAGTCTGTGTGAGGGGCTGTGCAGGGCGTGAGGGGACCCCAGGATTACCGAGACACAGCCTCTGACCACAGAGGGGGTGATCATCGCGGATGAGACGGATATTCACAGGATGCTGATGGGAAAGATAGAATAACACCCTAATTTCCTAATAAACACTGGCAGGATGAACAAACAAATGTACTGAGCCCACCTGTCCCAGTGGGAGAGCTTGACTGATGATCTGGGGACGAGGTTCAGAGCTAATTCATTTGTTCATTTACCCATTCGGCAAATATTTGTCAAACGCATGGCGTGCCAAGTACTGTACTCGACAAAGATATACAAAGATGAATTAGGCAAGGCTCTTGTCCTCAAGAAACTCCTGATCTAGGGAGATAAACAAGCACCTAAAAAACGTCAATGTGGGTTGATAAAAACAGCGATAAATACATGTAAGAGGGCTTCCCTGGTGGCGCAGTGGTTGAGAGTCCGCCTGCCGATGCAGGGGACACGGGTTCGTGCCCCGGTCTGGGAAGATCCCACATGCCGCAGAGCGGCTGGGCCCGTGAGCCATGGCTGCTGAGCCTGCGCATCCGGAGCCTGTGCTCTGCAAGGGGAGAGGCCACAACAGTGAGAGGCCCGCCTACCGCAAAAAAAAAAAAAAAAAAAAAATACATGTAAGAACGTAGTAGATATACAGAAAAGAGAGTGATTGGCTTTGGGGGGTGTCTATATTTTCAATTATTCAATCAGCCACTCATACAACAAATATTTCTTGAGCGCCAACCATATACCAGGCACTCTGCTGGGCACTGGGCATACAGTGGTGACAGGACACACAATCCCTAACCACAAAGAACTTAAGTTTCACTCTATGAAATACCCAGAACTGGCACATTCATGGCGACAGCAAGTAGACTGGTAGTTGCCTAGGACTGGGAGGACTGGAAAAAAATGGGGAGTAGCTGCTAATGGGTATGCGTATTTGAGGGGAGTGATAAAAATGCTCTAAAGTTGATGGTAATGATGATTGCACAACTCTATGATTGAACTGTACTTTTTAAACAGGTGGATGTTTTGAATGCGAATACTATCTCAATAAAGCGGATTTTTCTTTTAACGACGGTGGTAGAGAAACACAATTAAGCAGTCACAATAGCATGTGATGACTTCTAGGATGGAGAAGTCCAGGGTGCCTCGGGAGATACTTAGGCACTTCCAACAACGTCTAGTGAGAGAAACGTCTGAGAGATTTCCTGGAAAAGGTGGCATTGAAATTGATATTTGTTTCTAGGGAAGGACTTAGTCAAGCAACGTGAGAAGCTAAAACAGTTCTAGGCGGACAGAGGGAAGCATGGGAGGGAAGAAAGCTCGTGGCGTATCTGAAAAACTGAAGTTCCGGAAAGCTGGAGAAGAGGGGAGATGCAGGGAGGAGTGGGGAGAGGTGAAAACACAGGCACAGACCATTTCACGAAAAACCTTACAGATAATTTCCAGAAGATGTGACCTCATCTCAGAGGCAAAGGGAACCCATTTGAAGGTTTTAAAAGGGGACTGAGGGAATCAGGTGTGCATTTTAGTCATTCAGCCAACAAACATCTAATGATAGTACCTTTGAGGTCGGAGGCCCTAGTCTAGGGCATAAAGCTGGGAACAGAACAAACAGGGTCTCTTCCCTCATGCAGTTTACATAATTATGAGAGATATTGAGAATAAACAAGCAAGCAAAGAAACTAACCAGGTAACTGTACACTTGGAAAGACCCCTCTGGTATCAGGAACAGAAGAGAGTGGATTGAAGCGGAGTAAGACTAGAAACAGAGAGAATGAGTAGGAGGCTCTGGCCATCATCCATGGGAAAGGTGAATGTGTATGTGTCAGACCCTACTGGATGTTTCCCTGAAATAACATTCCCTCTATCTACACCACCCCTCCCATCCCAATCTTCCTCCTGGAGAGCAGAAACTGCCTTCCACTCTACCTGCTAAACATGCCAGAAACTCACTTCTCCTGCCTTCTTTAACTAGAGCATGGACAAGCGACCCAGTGATGACCACTGGGACCTGAGAGTAAGTCTGCAGAGGGACATCTTAGGAAGGTCTTCCTTGTGCATAAAAAGTGACATACAAGCAGCACGTGTCCCTCCTCTTTGCTTGATATGGTTGTGTCTACAAATGATGCTGAGAACTGTCACACTCATCTTGTGACCCCAAGGGGATAACATCGTTGATACATTAAGGGTAGTGGAGTAGAAAGTTTGAAAGCACTTGCATCTCGACAATGCTTATAATTCACTAAATTAGCCCTGGAACTGTCCTAACTCTTACTTCTTACTATGTGAGATTTACAGAGAAACAAACACGAAGCCTTGTAGAGATTGAGCTGCTTTTTGTTGGGTATTCTATTTACTGCAACCCCAAACAGTGCAATGCTAGGATGCTGGCAGTGGAAGTTTAAAGAAGTGGGCAGGTGCAAAAAAATATTTAGAAGGAAGAAAAACAGGGCTTGGTGATTAATTATTAGTAGAGAAACATATGTCCCTGAAGTTTGTGACTCTGACCGCTTGCAAGTAGACTGTAATTGGCTGTGTCAGGGAACCCAGGAAGAAGAGCAGATGTGGACAATGTGGAGGTTCCTTTGAGATGTCCAAGTGAAGGCTGAATGAGAATTGGCAGAGAGGCATGGGCAACCAACCCAAATAAGTCCAACAGACCTTCCCGCATCCAGTCATCTGCGTTATAAATTACACAATGACAACAGAATAGAACATGGTTCTTCTGCTGAGCAAGAGATGAGGCCACCATCAAATTATGACCTCCCTCTGAGTTCTCATGAAGGACATGGGGAAAAGAAGGCATAAGTCAAAATCATCAGCATTAAGGAGAACTTTACTTTTTTTTTTTAACATCTTTATTGGATTATAGTCACTTTACAATGTTGTGTTAGTTTCCGCAGCACAACAAAGTGAATCAACTCTACGTATACATATACCCCCTCCCTCTTGAGCCTGCCTCCTACCCTCCCCATCCCACCCCTCTATGTCGTCACAAAGCACCGAGCTGATCTCCCTGTGCTATACAGCAGCTTCTCACTAGCTATACATGTAGTAGTGTATATAATGTCAATGCTACTCTCTCAATTTGTCCCAGCCTCCCCCTCCCAGCTGGTGTCCACAAGTCCGTTCTCTATGTCTGTGTCTCTATTCCTGCTCTGCCACTAGGTTCATCAGCACCATTTTTCTAGACTCCACATATATGTGTTAATATATGGTATTTGTTTCTCTCTTTCTGACTTACTTCACTCTGTATTACAGACTCTAGGTCCATCCACAATACTACAAATGACTCAAGGAGCACTTTATTTTTATGCAATGCTACAGTTAGCCTTTGATGCTTAGTAGTTGCCCAATATGGACATTTTTGGATCCATTCCAACACTGATAAATAATAGGATAAATCCATGGATGTAAAGCATTGTTATCACAAGGGGATTTGTCTCACTTCCTTATAGCCTGAGACGCCAAGGACCAGCAGGGGCATGATGCTGATGGCAAATCTCTGACTGGAGAGAGAAAGCAGCATCTCTGCTCAGGCAGAACCAGTGCTAGACTGACCTCACACCCATTCCCACACCCTCCTTCCACACCGCCTCACCACACAGCCAGGAGAAGCAGGATATCCACCTTCCCAGCCTCCTCTCCATGTGGGCTAACCATGAAACCCAGTTGTGGTCGAAGAAATTTAAGGAGATGCTGGCAAGGGGCTTCTGAAACAGGTTTTGCTTTTCTGACAAAAAAGACAGACACATGGCCACTTTCCATCTTCCTTCACCTTGCTTTCTACAAAGTCAAGTCACTATGCCTAGAGCTCATCTTGTGACCAGGAGGAGCCAAGCAGGAAAATGAAAGAAGGACATAAGGTGGGTGGAGGAGAAGGACAGACAGAGGCCTGAATGGTATCATGGATCAGTCGAACCCAAGTTGGTGACTTTTTGCCCCCAGATTTCCCATATAAGGAAAAATGCATCCTATTTGTTCAAGCCACTGGTTTTTAGTTACTTACAGTTTTAAGGCATCCTAAATTAGCTAGAACGTGATACTTGAAATGGTGGCAGGTAACAGACCCTAAACGTGGAATTGGCAGAATGAAGAGGTGGAGTGCTATGCAGAAAAGACTTAACTACCCTGGGTTAAAAAGGTGGTGATCCTTGTAATGTGATGGAGACAAATGTAGGGGCTGAGCCTGTGCTATATATACCTATATAGATATATATTAGTCAACATAGGGTCAGCTCCTAAATTTGTGTATATGTGTGTATACACATATAGATAACTTATAATGTATCATATATAGTGTATAATGTATTATATACACTGTATATATGCTGTATATTATATATACTATATATGGTATATAGTGTACAGTATATTGTATATACTGTATATGGCATATTATATATAGCATATATATAGCATATATAGTATAGAATTATAGTATTTTATGTAGTATATAGTACTTAATTCATATTATATAGTATATGTGTATAGTATTATAGTTAGCATAGCATAGTATATAGTATAGTATATATACAATATTAGAGTACTATAATAGTATTGATATATACATACAAATATAATACTATAATATACTGTAATACTATACAACACTGTATATAATATATAGTATATCATATACTAAATATGCTACATATTACATCTATATAACTAATATATATTATATGTAACATATGTATATACACTATATATACAAATCTAGGAGCTGAACCTGTGTTGACTAATTATATATGTCAACACAGGTTCAGGTTCTATTGTTGTAGCTGCCACATTACAAGGACTGTATGTTGTGTATTTTACATATATATACATATATGGAATATATATATATATAAATTTCATATGTTGGTATGTGTTAGTTCCCTTTTGAAGTTTTCATTGAAATTCTATAAGGAAGGGACAAACCTCCACTAGAGGTAGCTGATCTTAAATTAAAAAAATAAAAATATAAAAATAAAATAAATACCCCAAGTAGGATAAATGCAAAAGAAAAAATGAAAAAATGAAGTAAAGATAAATAAAAAGGAAAATCTAGACACATCAAAGCCAGAGAATAAGACACATTACATACAGTGGAACAAAGACAAGAAGTACCATTGACTTCACACTTGAAAAAAGGGGAGGCCATGGAAAAGTGAGGCAAACAGTGAAAATATCCCAGAGAAGGAGAAAGAGAGAGAAAATAAATGAGTAAGCAGATTGCAAGAAGGCAGAGAAGGTAAAATAGACTGTTATACACTCTATTTGCTTCAATCTCAGGGGTTCATATTAATAATCATAGAAATATCAAACAAAAATAGAAATAGAAGTAATAAATAAATAAGTAAAGGAAATAGGAAAAAAAGGAGGCCAGAAGAAAATGGAGCAGCATTGTTGAGGTTATAAAAGAAAAAAAACCTAAAGAATTTTCAACCAAGAATTCTATGTCTTGTGAAACCATCTTTCAAAAATGAAGGCAAATGAAGATATTTTCAAACAAAATAATCTAGAAAAATTTGTCTCCTGCAGCCCTGAAGGGAAATGAGACCAGATGGAAATTCAATCTACAGGAAAAGATGAAGAGCACTAGAAATGGTAACTATATGGGTAAATTTAAAAGATTACTTTTTTCTTCCCTTAATTTTTTAAAAGACCACTGACTAATGAAAATTTTATAAAACTGAATATTGATGGATTTATAACATATGAAATGTATATGCAAAGTACATGACAATGTTACCAGACAGGACAGAGAGCATATAATTTTATATATAAGTATATATGTATATATATTTATATAGTTATAGTTGTACTTATATATTTATATGTGTGTGTAAATTACAGTGTTGTAGACATTTTTAATGAGGTGGATTCATATTAAATATAAGTAAACTGTGATAAAGGATGTATACTGCAACCCTAGGGCAACCACACACACACACACACACACACACACAAAATCAATGCAGTACAGCTAAAAATGTAATAGAGGAATTAAAATTAAGTACCAAAAAATAACTAAGGTAGATGAAGGCAGGAAAGGAGAAACAGATGAAAAGGAGTATATATGGATCAAATAAAAGGCAAATATCAAAAAGGTGTAAATAAAACAAATTATACAATAATTACATTTTATGTAAGTAAACTAAACATTTCAATTAAAAGGGCTATATTCCCTATGCTGTACAATATATCCTGTCACTTATTAAAAAAAAAAGGCAGAGATTTTCTGACCAGATAAAATGTGAAGACTCAACTATATGCCATCTACAAGATATGCACTTTAAATAAATGACACAGATAAGAGGAAAGTAAAAGAAAGGAGAAAGATATACCATAAAAATAATAAGGATAAAAAAATTGGTGTGGGTGTATTCATACCAGAAAAAGCTTATTTTAAGGCAAGGAGTATTACCAGAGATAGAAAAAGACATTTCATAATGCTAAAAAGAATCAATTCATCAAGAAGTCACAACAATCCTAAATTAAATGCATAAATGCATATGTACTTAATAATGAAGTTTCAAAATACATGAAGCAAGAATTAACAGAATTAAAGGAAGAAATAGATAAATCCATAATCATTATTGGTGATTTTTCCATAATCATTATTGGAGATTTTTAACACTCCTCTTTCAGGAACTGATAGGGAAGGAAAGGAAACAAAGGAACACAAGAAAGAAAGGGAGAGAGAAAATCAACTCAACATTATTAGTCATCATGGTAATGTAAATTAAAATCACAATGGGATATCAATACACACCCACTAGATTGTCTAAAATCAAAAACACAGACAACATCAATTTTTGATGAGGATGTGGAACAACTGAATCTTTCATAATAGTTGGTGAAGTTGTAAAATGATACAACAACTTTGGAGAACTGTTTGACAAGTTCTTATAAAATCAACTTTATACCAACCCATCAATTCTACCCCAGAATATTTACCTAAGAAGAAGAGAATATATATCCACAAAAAAACAACAACAAAAAAATTCCACAAAAATGTTCAAAAAAGTTTTCTTCATAAGAGCCCCAAATGGAAAACAACCTAATTGTCCATCATCAGAAGACAGGGTAAACAAATTGCAGTATTCTTGCAATGGAATACCACTCATCCATTTTAAAAAGATGCACCCAACATCAGAGCAGCTAAATATACAAAGCAAATATGAACAGATCTGAAGGGAGAAATAGAAAGCAATATAGTAATAGTCAAGGACTTCAAAACTCCACATTCAACAATAGATAGATCATCCAGACAGAAAATCAATATGGAAACATTGTACTTGAACTACATATTGGACTAAGTAGACTTAACAAATAAATACAGAACATTCTATCCAACAGCAGCAAAATACACATTCCTCCCAAGGGCACACAGAACATTCTCCAGGATAGATCATATGTTATGCCACAAATTTAAGATTAAAATCATATCAGGCATCTTTTCTAACCAGTATGAAACTGTAAATCAGTAAAAGGAGGAACACTGAAAACTTCACAAATATGTGAAGATTAAACAACATACTCCTGAACAACCAATGGGTCAAAGAAGAAATCAAAAGGGAAATGAAAAAATATCTCGAGACAGTGAAGGAAACACAATATACCAAAATGTATAGGATGCAGAAAAAGCAGCACTAGGAGAGATTACTGTGGTAAGTGCCTACATTAAGAAAAAAAAAAAAGATCTCATATAAACAACCCAACTTTACATCTCAAGGAACTAGTAAAAGAAGAAATAACAAACCCAAAATTAGCAGAAGTGGAGAAATAATAAAGACCACAGCAGAAATAAATGAAATAGACTAGAAAGACAGAAAAAGATCAGCAAAACTGAGAGTTTGTGTTTTGAAAAGATAAACAAAATTGACTAAGAAAAAAAAGAGAGAAGAACAAATAAATAATATTAGATACGAAAGAGGAAACATTAAAACTGATACCACAGAAATACAAAGGATCATAAGAGACTATACTATGAACAGTTATACACCAACAAATTGTATAACCTAGAAGAAAAGGATAAATGTCTAGATACATAGAACCTACCAAAACTGAATTATAAAGAAATAGAAAATCTGAACAGACCAATAATGTATATGGAAATTGAATCATTAATTAAAAGTCTCCCACAAAAGGAAAGTCCAGGACCAGATGCCTTCACTGGTGAATTAGTATCAATCCTTTGCACACTTTTCCAAAAACTAAAGGGAACACTTCCAAACTCATTTTACGAGGCCAGTATTACCCTGATACCAAAGCCAGACAAGTGCACTACAAGAAAAGAAAATTACAGGCCAATAGCCCTGATGAACATAGATGTAAAAATCCTTAACAAAATATTAGCAAACTAAGTTCAAAAATATACTAAAAGGATCATACACCATAATAAAGTGAGATTTTGTCCTGGGATGCAAGGATGCTTTAACATACATAAATCAATAAATATAATACACATTAATAGAATGAAAGATAAAACCCAGATGATCTTCTTGGCAGATGCCAAAAAAGAATTTGGGAAAATTCAACATTCTTTCATGATATAAAAAAAAAAAAACTCTGAACAAATTACATATAGAAGGAATATACCTCAACATAATAGAGGCCACAGCTAACATTATACTCAATGGTGAAAAGATGAAAGTTTTTCCTCTAAGATCTTGACGAAGACAAGGGTGCCCACTCTTACCACTTCTATTCAACATAGTACTGGCAGCCCAAAATACAGCAATTAAGCAAGAAAAAGAAATAAAAGACATCCAAATTGGAAGGGAAAAAATAAAATTACCTCTGTGGATAATATGATTTTGTATATAGACAACTCAAAAGATTCCAAAAAAAAAAAACAAAACTGTTAGAACTGACAAATGAATTCAGTAAAGTTGCAGGGTACAATATCAACATACAAAAATCAGTTGCGTTTCTATACACTAACAACAAACCATCTGAAAAATAAATTAGTAAAACAATACCATTTACAATAGCTTCAAAAAATAAAATACTTAGGAATAAATTTAATGAAGGAGGTGAAAAATCTGTACATTGAGCACTATAAAACACTGATGAAAGAAATTGAAGAAGACATATAAAAATGGAAAATATCCCACGTTCATAGATTGGAATAATTAACATTGTTAAAATGTCCAGACTACAAAAGCAATCTATAGATTCAATGCAATAACTACCAAAATTCCATGGCATTTTTCAAAGAAGTAGAAAATACAATTCTAAAATTCATATGAAATCACAAAAGACACCAAAAAGCTAAAGCTATCTTGAAAAAGAAGAGCAAAGCTAGAGCAATACTGGAAATCACACTTCCTGATTTCAAACTATGTTACAAAGCTATAATTATCAAAACAGTATGGTATTGGCATAAAAACATACATAGGTTAATGGAACAGAAGAGAGAGCCCAGAAATAAACCCACACATATACAGTCAACTAATTTTTGACGAAAGTGCCACAAATACACAATGGAGAAAGAAGAGTCTCTTCAATAAATGCTACTGGGAAAACTGTATATACACATGCAAAAGAATGAAGTTGAATCCTTATCTTAAATCATACACAAAAATCAACTCAAAATGGATTAAAGACTTAACTGTAAGACCTGAAACTATAAAAAGGTCCTAGAAGAAAACATAGGCAAAGCATTTTCAACATTGGTCTTGGCAATGATTGTTTGGATTTGGCACCAAAAGCACAGGTAACAAAATAAAAAATAAACAGCTAAACTAAACACCAACTAAAAAATCTCTGCACAGTAAAGGGAACAACCAACACAGAAAATGTAACCTAGGAATGGGAGAAAATATTTGCAAACCATGTATTTGATAAGGAGTTAATATCCAAAATATGTAAACAACTCATAAAACTTAATAGCAAACAAACAAACAAACATTTTTCCGAAGAAGACATACAAATGGCCAACAGGTATATGAAAAGATGTTCAACATCAGTAATTATCAGAGAAATGCAAATCAAAACCACAATAAGATATCACCTCACACCTGTTAAAATGCTTATTGTCAAAAAGACAAGAGATAGCAATTGTTGATGAGGATGTAGTGAAAACAGAACACATACATTTTTTATGAGAATGTAAATCAGTAAATCCATTATGGGAAAGAGTATGGAGGTTCCTCAACAAATTAAAAATAACTACCGTATGATCCAGCAATCTCACTTCCAGGCATGTATCAGAAGGAAACGAAATCATTATCTCAAAGAGATATCTGCACTCCACATTCATTGTAGCATTATTCACAATAGCCAAGATATGGAAACAACCTAAGTGTCCATCAACAGATGAAAAGATAAAGAAGTTGTGGTATACATATACAATAGGATACTATTCAGCCATAAAAAGGAAATTCTGCCTTATCTGACAACATGAATGACACTGGAAGGCATTAAGTGAAATAAGCCAGAAAGAGAAAGAGAAATATCGTATGATATCACTTTTAAGTGAAATCTAAAAATGTTGAACTCATACAAACAGAAAGTAGAACAGTGGTTGACCAGGGCTGGGTTTGGGGGAAATGGGGCGATTGTTAGTCAAAGGGTAAAACTTTCAGTTATAAGATGATTAAGTTCTGAAGATCCAATGTATAGCATGGTGACTGTAGTTAATAATACTGCATTGTATACTTAAAATTTGCTAAGAGAATAGATCTAAAGCATTCTCAGCAAAATTTTTTAAAGGTAATTATGTGAGATGAAGGATGTGTTAATTAACTTGATTATGGTAATCATTTCACAGTGTGTATGTATATCAAATCATCATGTTGCACACTTTAAATATGTTACAATTTTGTCAATTATACCTCAATAAATCTGGAAAAAAGAATACAATCCTGGTTGCATCTCATGGACATTATGTTGTATGAATGAAGACAGACACAAAAGAGCACATACTGTAAGATGCCATTTATATGAAGTCCAAATACAGGCAAAACTAATCTATAGTGATAGAAAGCCACAGAGTGTTTGCCTATGTGAGGTGAGGATTGAACAGGAAGGGGGACTGATAGAACTTTCTGGGGTGTGGAAATGTTTTAATACAAGGGTTAGCAAACTATGACTCATTGGCCAAATCCAGCCTACCTCCTATTTGTGTAAATAAAGTTTTATTGTAACACAGCCACGCTCACTTGCTTACGTATGGTCTATGGCTGCTTTTGCACAACAAGGTAGAGTTGAGTAGGTGAAACAGAGAGTATGGGCCACAAACTGTGAAATATTTGCATCTGATCCTTTACAGAAAAAAAAGGTTGTTGACCTCTGTTCCAATATGTACATATTCCATGGGATAACACAGTCACACGGGTATATACATTTACATGGAGTGATGGGTTGAATTATGTCCCTCCCAAAATATATATTGAAGTCTTAATGCCTAGTACCTGCAAATGTGACCTTATTTGGAAATAAAGTCACTGCCAATATGCCTGGTGTCCTTATGAGAAGACAGTCATGTGAAGACAGAGAAAAGGAGAGGACCCCGTGATGATGAATGTTGAGATTGGAGTTATGCAGTTGCAGGCCAATGAATGTGAAAGATGGTTGGAAACTACCAGAAGCTAGGAATAAGCAAGGAAGGATTCTCGCCTACAGGCTTCAGACTTCCAGCCTCCAGAACTGTGAGACAATAAACTTCTGTTATTTTAAGCCACCCAGTTTGTGGTACTTTGTTACAGCAGCCCTAGAAAACTAATATATGTGATTACATGGATGTATGTATTTACAACGTTACATGAACATACACACTTACCAGAACTCATCAAATTGTGCACTAAAGAGCTGTGCATTTCACTGTTTCTAACTGGTAGTAAAAAGGGAAAAAAGTCTTTTTAAAAAAGGATAGGGCTTCCCTGGTGGTGTAGTGGTTGAGAGTACGCCTGCCAATGCAGGGGACACGGGATCGTGCCCTGGTCTGGGAAGATCCCACATGCCGCGGAGCGGCTGGGCCCGTGAGCCATGGCCACTGAGTCTGAGCGTCCAGAGCCTGTGCTCCACAACAGGAGAGGCCGCAACAGTGAGAGGCCCGCGTACCGCAAAAAAAAAAAAGGGATAAGCAAGGAAGCAGATGCCTTACGAAGATAAACGATTGGAGACCCTGGTAGCAAGGAACAGATTTACCATGTTTTCTACCCACTGGAACCTATTGTTTCAAATTTCTTCATAAACTTAGGTCATAAACTTAGCCCGTAAACTTAGGTCTAAGAAGGCAGAACCCAGAAAGTTATAGGAACATATAAGAATTATCAGATTTTAAAAATGATATCTAAATAAGATCTATAGCTATTGTTTTGCTGCCTGAAAATAAATAGAACTCCAGCCATGGGAGTTGCCTCCTTATAGAAGGTTGAGTGCACACTAGATAAAATCAGGGAAGAAGGGCATGATGCATTGTGTCAGGCAGCCATCATTGTGGTCTATGACAGATCTTTTAGTTGGCTGACCTAGCAGCCATTCCTAACCTCTTTCTCCCTTACTATCCTTTACTAAAGAAACTGAAAAGCTAAGTATTCACTTTCCCATCCTTGTTTGCAGTTAAAGCTGGCCATGTGTTTCAGTTCTGGCCAGAAACCTTAGGAGAAAGCTCCTATTCTCAAACAAAGAGAGTCTCAGTAAGTGAAAGTGTTTTGCCCCTGTCTTTTCCTTGATGCTGCAGATGCATGTGTGATGCCTAGACCTAGGCAGCCATATTGAGACCATGAAGCACCAAACATGAGAACAAAAAGTAAACATCTATTTATGACAGGGTAGAAAGCTGGAAAGAGCCTGAAGACTTAAGACCATCAGTGTATTGCCGCCATAACCTGCACACCTTCAGATTTCTTATTATGTAAATAATAATTGTCTTTGTAATTTAAGCCACTGTTCATCAAGATTTCTGTTACTTGCTGTCAAATGCATTCCTAACTGATAAAACTAACAATTCTGTCCCTCCTACTTAAGAGGTCTAGCAAACAAGAGAAAAAAGATAGGAAATAGAGGGGGTGGCAAATGAATTATAAATATACCAATATTCTTCAAAGGCTATGAGTGGATCTAAGTCTACTTGTTGGCATCCTCTAGCATGAAAATATCAAAGTAAAAGTAAAGCAGTTACTAATAAAAGAAGCAGAAAGAGAAAAAAATGAGAATTCTTAACATTTTTGATGGCTTACTAGGTTCTGAGTGATTTATATGCATTGCATTATCAATTCAGATGGGAACACTTGTACCACAATGATGTCAAGAAACAGGACCAGTAAGGATGCTAGAGTCAACCAAGTATCTGGGGCTGCTTCCAAAATTGTGTAGAAAAGAGCACTAGACTGAGAATCAGTAGATGAGCATTCTAGTTTTGACACTATTACTTATGTGCTCTGTGAATTTGGAGAATTACTTAATATCTCTGGGATAACTTTTCTTTCCTTTAAGGTAATTATCCACAGGGTCCATTTAAGATCTAACATTCTAATTTCCAACCTATTTAGTCTGGCTTAGGTAACTTGGCTCAAGTAATTTGGCTAGATTTGTAAGAATTCATAAAATATTTATGAAACAGCATAGTCATGTCAAGGGAGCTATAGCAATTGATTATCCCAAGCTCCAAGCACTTGGCGTAAATGGTAAAGGCAGGATATAGAAGATAGAATTCTGTCAATAAAGATAATAATTTCCTAAGCTCTCTCAACATGCTAATACAGCAGCCATGAACTTAAGGAGGAATTATTGTCCAGGTAAGATGTGGTTTTATTTTCACAGCTATATAATCTATATTAATGGCCAGAAGCCATCCATTTTTATTTGATCTGAGGATACAGTGATGGTTTCTTTAGACAGTAAAATTATTTCTCCCTTGAAGTCAGCATTAATTGACATTTTATCAGCACACACATTTTTTGCAAAAAAAAAAAAAAAGACAAATAAACAAAGAATGACTTGGATCATGAATTGGGAAGAAGGCCTGAGATGAAACAGTCACATAAGCAATCCACATAGTCAATAATCTTCAGGGCGGAGAAGCAGAAGTTGATTATTTGTGAAGTAGATGGTAAATAAATTGGGGGAAAAAAGTTATTCAAGCTGTAGAAAATTACATGGATTTGTATTTATGTCTAGCATCAGTAGTAAAATTGCATTTTCTAGTGAATCTACAGCTCAGGGCTTTAAGGTGTAGATCTTTTAAAATGCACCAAGCAGAATTCCAAGGATTACAAGAAATGTTTTATTTATAATGTTTGCATGAAGCTAGATACTGTGCCCATCTGTCTCTTCCAATATATTTTCAAAACCAGATTTATGGACTATAACTGGAAAAGTAAAAAGGGAGAGTGTTCTGACTTCCTCCCTGTGTAATTCAGTCTATTATATTTTTTCTTTGCTATAAACTTGCCAATATGATTTACCATAGTACCCTTTATTTGTCAGTTTCATAGTAGTATGCTTTGTGTCTTTTTTATGATAAATTCTTCCAGGATGTGGACAGTGATATCTACATCTGATTTATCAACCCCTCCTCTACATTTCCACATACTTGATGTAGTGGGAGAGAAATAATTACTGAATGAAGGACCAGAACTCTAATTACACTGCATCTCCTTCTTATGAAAAGGACTTGAAGGAGAAAAATGCTCCCCCAAAAAGTGAATTTTACCCTCTATGGCCCCTACTGGCCTCTTGTTTATACCCTCACTCTCCCTCTCACTTATTCTTTTGCTGCCATTTAGTTCCACTCTCTTGTCTATTTATGGCCTCGATGACTCTGAAATAAGAAATGAATATAAGAAATATAACATTTCATATTCTTTTAGCAACCATCATCCAGGCTTCGACCACAAAGAGCTCCACTCAAAGCCAACTAGATGAGCGGCAGCAGCAACCACTTGCAAGACAATGTTTAAAAGGATTTTTTAAAGTTCATGGCCATTTTTGAGTAATTCAATCAAAGTTTCAAGAATGTCAGGCTGAATGTTAGTCCCAGTGGCATCATCCCTGTCATTCCCCCAGAGAACATTAAGCATCAAGAATGAGGAAGAGGGGCTTCCCTGGTGGCGCAGTGGTTGAGAGTCCTCCTGCCAATGCAGGGGACATGGGTTCGTGCCCCGGTCCGGGAAGATCCCACATGCCACGGAGCGGCTGGGCCCATGAGCCATGGCCGCTGAGCCTGCGCGTCCGAAGCCTGTGCTCCGCAGCGGGAGAGGCCACAACAGTGAGAGGCCCACGTACCGCAAAAAAAAAAAAAAAAAAGAATGAGGACGAACCCCAGACACAAGAGTGTATACTGTATAATTCCACATATATAAAACTCTAGAAAATGAAAATGAATCTGCACTGCCAGAATGCAGGTCAGTTAAGGACAGGGAAGAAGGTGTGTAGAGGAAGGAATGGATTTCAAGGGGAATAAGGATGTTTTGGGGTGAGATAGAAATCAAGATAGATGTCTTGATCATGGTGGTAGTTTCATAGGTGTGTACTTTGTCAAAACGCATCAAATTGCACACTTTAAATGAGTGCAGTTTATTCTACGTAAACTATATCTCAAAATGTTTTTTAAAAAAAATAAGAATAAACCAGAGCCAATTCAGAATAGGGTGAGGGGACAAGAAAGCAGCCCATCTAAGAAAAAAAGTGAAGATTCTTGGGGAACATAATCACCGCCATCAGCGGCCGGCCATCGAATTCAAGAGTCCGAGCACCAAGGTAACCTGGTGGAATCTGAAGGCAACAAACTTCATCTGCAAATAAAGAACAGCTTCCTAACCCAGAAGAATAATCTAAAAATAAAACTGGCCACGATGTTGAAGAGGGAGTTTCTTGTTACTCAAGATATTCATGGAGAAGCTGGGCCAACTAAGACTTTGTAGAAACATTTTTGGAAAGGCAGAGATGACCTTTAAGGCTTCTTTCAACCTGAAGATTCTAGAATTCTGCAAGACTGGACATTCCCTGTTGCTTGTTGTTAGCACAGAAAAGCCCAAAGTTACATCATCTCGCTTTACTGGATGATTTTCCCCAAAGACAATTAAAATGTCAGGATGGAATCGAGGAGGAATTCTCTGCCCTCTCTATTTGGTATCTGACCTCCTTTCTTTTGGTCCAGGAACACTTTCACTGAAGAGAGATGACTTTTGTTTTTGGTCCTTTCCAAAAGCTCATATCGTAAATAACTTGTCTGAAGTGAGCACACACAGCGGTGGCTGGGTGGAAACACCGAGTGTCATTTGTGGGAGCAGATTCTCAACGTCAGCCTCATGTAACATGTAACACATCTTCGTCTCCTGCTGAAACAGTGTGTTGGAGGGATGCATGGGTGTTATCCTTAAGGAACATGACAAACTTCAAAAACTGCAAGAACTCATTCATTCATTTATTCATTCAGTCAATGAACCTGTGGGCATTCTAACGCTCCAGGATGCTCTCCTCCCTCCTTTTGACTGTGAGCTGTTCTCATTGTGATTTCAAGTGATGAACCTGACTTAGGAGGATACTCCTAGGAGGAGACACATTTAAGGACATTATATAGAAATAAGACCTCCTGAGCTGCCAGGTGACTTAGGCCTGGCCAGAGGGTCAGCGTTAGATTGATAAATAGATCAGGATTTCTGTTGTTAATTTCTGATTGTGCTCGAGAGGTTTGGGGTTCATATCCTCTAAGCCAAACTTTAAATTAAAATGGGACATCTTCTGGAGATCTACCCTAACGCAGGATGAAGAGTCATTCCCCAGAACCCCTGCCACCGAGGCAGTCAAGCTCTGGTTCTGTCTTGTCCCTGTTCTAGCTCTCTCCTTCGTGGATAGGTCAGTGTTCATTTGCACCTTCACCAGGGGCTGAGCAAGGGAGAAAAAAGGGACCCACTCGGAACCAACCGCTTGTTTTCCAGCCAACCACTCTTGCTCAGAAAGGGAAGGCAGCAGCTCCTGTGGTCAGTAGCTTGATCTGAGGATTTTTAATTTCATTGATCTCACTGGCCCCAATTTGAAAGGATAATAGGGAGGTGTGTTTGCATTTAGCTCTTCCAAATAACATCCAGAAAGTGCAATGGAAAAATCCATAAGCTATTCAGAGGGAGAATAAGGTCCAGTGTGTACTGGATGAAGGAACGTGAATCTATGAAGAATAAACAAAAGATTGGAAACAAAGGTAGGGTCAGGCACAGGAGAAAAGACCCCCCTTTCCAGAAAATCCAGATCAGGCCCTGGTCAGCACTGAGAATTATTTTAGCTCTACATTAAAGGGAAATTCTAATAAAGAAAAGGCAATGGAAAGTGTGAGCCCTGTAAAAGGCTGCACTTAATCTTTATGCAAGAGATCAAATTGAGTAACGTCCAACACATACATAATCACTGTGATTAACTAATTTGAAAATGGGTTCTTTTTTTTTTAATTTAGGTAGATGACAAATCTACTTAAAGCATGTTTTTAGTATTAATAAACTGTATACTAATAAATATTGAAAATGGGTTCTTTAACATATTCTCATTTTATTTTTCACATGGTGAGTACTTTTTAAGCAGCTCATAGATGTCTATTTCAATTAGAGACTGCAAAATTCTTTTTTGTCAAATTTAGAGTTCATTAAAAAAAAAACCAGTAAATTCTGAAATGCTTTTATCCTGTATTTGTTTTGTTTTGTTTTTTTGTGGTACGCGGGCCTCTCACTGCTGTGGCCTCTCCCGTTGCGGAGCACAGGCTCCAGACGCGCAGGCTCAGCGGCCATGGCTCACGGGCCCAGCTGCTCTGCGGCATGTGGGATCTTCCCGGACCAGGGCACGAACCCGTGTCCCCTGCATCGGCAGGCGGACTCTCAACCACTGTGCCACCAGGGAAGCCCTATCCTGTATTTTACATAACATTTGTTTGAGAGAATCTGAAGTCCGAGCTTTTCCATATTTTAATGGTTTTTTCGTCTTTAGGCTTCATGGCTTACTTTAAAGACTGTCTCAAACAATAATGGTTTCCTTTGAAACAGACAAGATGTTAAGTGAAAACTGGTAAATTTTTTGGACTAAAATTAACAAAGAGTAACAGTTAGATATTTTCTCAAGTGCAATAGTTCTTAGTTGGACTCAGACTTCAGTTGGACTCTTAGGTGGAAAAGTTGACCTGAATTAGAGATTCTTGAAAATAAATTCCTCATTATGACTTTCAAGGGCATTCAATAACATAAGAAAGTAGATAAGAAAAATATTCTATTTATATATCTAACCAGGACAGCTCTGAAGACTAAATAAATTTCATGGGTAATTAATATCACTTGCATGAAGACTAATATGCCAGAGATTAAAAGTTCCTTTTTAAAGGACATAGAATTTTCTTGAATGTCCCTACACTGACTCAGAGTGGTGGCTGGCCCTTGGTGAACACATCTGCCCCAGAAAATCAAACAGGTGAAGAGGAGTGCTATTAAACACTCTAAGGCAGACCCTAGGTTCCATCAACTGAAACTGGGAAGTTTTCTTCAATGGAGAGTGTTGTCTCATTGTACACTTGTGGATAACTGAACTTACCACCATGGAAATTAAAACTGAAGTGGAAAATAAATATCCTATACATATATATGCATATATATACGTGTGTACATACATATGTGTACTTGCGTATGTACACATACTTTTCAAACGTGCTCAAATTTACAGGCATAATTAAATGAATCTCCACATAACTGTAATCTGGATTCAATAATTTTAAAGATTTTGTCATATTTGCTTTATCTGTTTTCCCCCCTTTATTGCGGAAATATTTTAAAGCACATCTCAGACAAAATGTCATTTTACCCCTACATACTTCAGTGCACACCTATAAAAGAAAAACCAAACTTTTTCTTACATAACCATATACTGCTATCGCACTAACAAAATAAGCAATAATTCCTCAGTATCATCTAATACTCATCCATAACCCCATCTCCCTGATTGTCCCACAAGGTCATTTACATGATCACATCAGCATACGAACAAAATAAAAGGCTCACACATCATCTGTCTTAATCTAGAACCGACCACCCTCTTCCCAGCATTTAACTTGTTACAGAAACTAGGTCACACGTCCTGTAGACAGTCCGGCTGTAAAATAATAAGAAATATAGATATAGATTGTCTCTGACTCCAGTTCCTGCTAATATTTGGTCTTTAACCCTGTTCCTGACACAGAGCTCCTAAATCTCTTGGAATGTCCTGGATGACAGGAGTATCTTTTGTTCTAATGAAGCCACTCTTG
The DNA here is from genome assembly GCF_964165515.1 of Mesoplodon bidens. Taxonomy (NCBI): domain Eukaryota; kingdom Metazoa; phylum Chordata; class Mammalia; order Artiodactyla; family Ziphiidae; genus Mesoplodon; species Mesoplodon bidens. The sequence goes on from NC_138171.1 coordinate 42,437,599, forward strand.
GAAGGCTGCTGGTTGGGGGCTGGTCACCAGGAAGACCAAGCCATGATCAGAAGCTTGAAACTTTCAGGCCCACTCTCCCATTTGCCAGAGAGGGGAGAGGATCTGGAAATTGATCATGCCTACACAATGAAGCCTCCATAAAAATCCCGAAACCTTCCAGGTAGGTGAACACCTCTACATGCCGGGAGGGTAGCGCACCACCCCAACTCCACGGGGACAGAAGCTCCCAAACTTGGGACCCTTCTGGACCTCACCTTATGTACCTCTTCATCTGGCTGATCATCTGTATCCTTATCATATCCTTTATCATACAATAAACAGGTAAAGTTAAGTAAGTGTTTCCCTGAGTTCTACGAGCAGTTCTAGCAAATTACTGAACCCAAGGTAGGGGTCACGGGAGCCCTAACTTACAGTCAGTTGGTCAGAAGTACCAGGGACAAGCTGGGACTTGCTATTGGAGTCTGAAGTAGGAACCATCTTACGGGACTGAGCCCTTAACTTGTGGCATCTGTTGCTAACTCCAGATAGTGTCAGAACTGAAGTGAGTTGTAGGACCTCCAGGTGGTGTTAGAGAATCAGTCAATGCGGGAATAAACCCATACTTCCCAAGTCAGAAGTTCTGGGATTGTGGTAATAATGTAAGAGTAAAGGAAAAGAGTGAGTTTTTCCTAGACGCCCACATTCTGGAAGCCTCTGTGGTGTCATTTAGTGTGTTCCTCTGTCCCTCGGGTTTCCTGTAAATGGAAGTTGGCTCTAGAGACTTGATTTAGGTTAATATTCAGTTTTGTTTGTTTATTTTTTTAGAACAACTGATGCTGTGAGCTTCATGTTGCTTCATACCTGGACCCCACAGTACCTGGATCTCCCAATTAAAGTGATGATCAGCAGGGTCAGGTGGTGAAGGCCTGTAATTTGCATTAAAATTTCCCCATCAATTTTTCATCTCATGGTTTCTTCCATGATGACTCTTGTTTGATGCCAATATTTCATATATATACATGTGTGTATGTATTTTTATATATTTATATAAACATATACAGGTAGAAACACTGAAATATATATCTCTATATATGATATATATCAATATATCACCTATATATATGTATATATGTGTGTATATATATATAAAATCAGGACTTATATTTTTTCCCAATGTGTTTATACCAATTGCATGTATCATTCCTTTTGATACTTACTTCTATTACCCCATTTGGGGCAGCAGAACCCCTTTTTATGGCTCCTTGTTCTCAGGAGGACCCATTAGTCTTTGGACTTAACATACCACCTAGCTCGTAGTAATAAGTTCCATGACTTTTATCTATGATCATATAAAAGCTAAACTTATTTCCACATGAAAATTATCAACAAAGGGGACTTCCCTGGCAGTCCAGTGGTTAAGACTCTGTGCTTCCACTGGGGGCAAAGGTTCAATCCGTGGTCAGGGAACTAAAATCCCACAAGCCGCATGGCACAGCCAAAAAAAAAAAAAATTATCAACAAGAACACAACTATTCAGCTTATTCAATATATCTATGTCACAAGAATTTATTGGATCCCTACTCTGTCCCAGGCACCATGTAAGGCGGCTGGATGACAAAGACAGATAAAGCATATTCCCTGTTCTTCAGAGCCTTATGGATTAGAGCTAGTGTTTGTGGACAGGGCATGCCACCCATTCCCACTTCAGAATCAGGTGGGAAGTTTGTCGTGAACTATTTATTGCTCACCATAGATACGAGTAGGGATGTTTGCAAATGGCTTGCTTTTTAAAAAATAAATGAGGGCTTCCCTGGTGGCGCAGTGGTTGAGAGTCTGCCTGCCGATGCAGGGGACGCGGGTTTGTGCCCCAGTCCGGGAAGATCCCACATGCCGCGGAGTGGCTGGGCCCGTGAGCCAAGGCCGCTGAGCCTGCGTGTCCGGAGCCTGTGCTCCACAACGGGAGAGGCCACAACAGTGAGAGGCCCGCGTACCGCAAAAAAAAAAAAAAAAAAATGAGAACAGGTTCAGTGTCAGCCCTACAATGCCACCTGTCTCGATGCATCTCAATACTCGGAGGACCAGGAGGTGGACACAGCTGGAGCACGGCGCTTTGCACGTGGCAGGGCATCCCATACATCTGTATCATTGATCAAGTGTGTCATGGTCTAAAAAAAAAAAAAAAATGCTGGTCCAATAAGAGAAATTTATCATCAGATAAACATAATACAATGTGATATGTTCTCACAATGCTGCAGGATTACAGAGGAGCATATGATTCAAAACATCTCAGTGAGAAGGGAAACAGGATTTGGGCTTTGAACAATGACTGGAATCCAGTGTTGGTGAAAAGGAGGACAGGGTATTCTAGCAGGGAGATCAGCTTCTGCAAAGGCATAGAGATGTGAGAGTAGTGTGGACACAGCTTAGGTTTCCGAGGCCAGAGACAGAAAGTGTTTGCAAAGGAGCAGAGAAAGGTTGGGTGGGGTCAGGTGGTGAAAGCCCTGAGGACCAGGCAGGACAAGGCGTCTGGATGTTATCATTAGGCTGTAGGGAACCATCAGGTTGTTAAGGCAGAGTAATGTGGTCAGATCTACGTTTTAAAAGCATAAATCAAGGGGCAGATGAATAAGAAGAGAGAAAAAGTAAAGAAAAAAGAAGAATTAGAAGCTTACTGTAGTCCTGATGAAAAAGCATGAGGCCTAGAAGTATTGCTGAATTTGCCAGGTAGAAAAAAGGAGGCAGAAATTGAATCAAGAAGCTTTTCAAAGGTGAACCTTAAAAAACTGGGTGACTTGAGGACACGTGAGGAATCAGGGAGAAAGAGACTAGAGGATGACTCTGAGGTCTCTGAGGGTCAACAGGCAGTGGTAGAAATGCAATCCCATTTGCTAACCAGCCAAATCAGAGGGCAAATGGAGTAAGAATTCATATTGAGTGTATTTGTAAATAGACAGGTTGCAAAAAACATCTCAGAGCAATAAACTCATCAGGATTTTCATTTTGAAAATACATGCAGGGCCACTAACATGTATAGCCTCTCCATGTTAAAAATTTAGTGTACTCTTCATAGTAAATTATGAATGTCCACTATGCCATCCCTAGAGTCAAAGAAGAGTCCCAAATTTAAGGTATAGGTTGCTTAGCAACCAGAGTCCCCTTGAGCAGAGAAAAACTGACATTTTTTTTCCCCCAGTAAAGTCTTTCACAGATCTCAAAGAAGAGCAGAGGGAAATGATCATTAAAAACTGACCTTATGACTTGGGTGCAGTTAAAGAAAAGGGAATTTGCTCAACCAGCAGGGGGCATCCCACCTTCTCCAAGAACCTTTCCAAGAACCTTTCTAAAATTCTCAATACATGTTAGTGCCTATTTCCCATCCTTGACTAATCCCAGCCCACGATAATCTCTTCTCACTGGTACCACCCTGAAGTCACAGCCCTGCACAGTGGTTAACTTTTCAGTGTCTTCTCCAAACAGACTGACATGTCTGAGGCCATAATCTTACATGTCATGTACTCATTGAAGACACAAGCTCTGGAGCCCAGTTTTGAATGTTGGCTCTGGCCCTTACTATCTGCCTGGCCGTGAGCAATTCTTCAATGTCTCTGTGCCTCAGTTTCCTCATCTGTAAAATGGAGATAGTAATAGTACCCTCCCCCACAGGATTGTGAGTATTAAATAAGTTAAAATATTTAAAGTGTTTGACAGAGTTCTGGCACATAGTAAGCATTCAATAACTCTTGGCTGTGATTGGTGTTCTTATTACACGTGTCCTCTGCCATATCTGGAGAGAGAAACACATAGCATTGGTTATACAAACAATAGATGATTTTCTGGTCCTTTCCCCATCGTGTCTTACCCCTTTATTCCACTTTGTAGTAAAATATTCCAAAATACCTCAGAGCTCCAAAGGGACCTCAGGAACTGGGTGAGAATTCTGCAGGTGTGTAGGGGACAAAGCAGTCAGGAGGAATCACCCAAGGCATCTCTTCATGGGTGTGAGGAATTTGCATCCTTTGGACAATAGGCTCAAAGACCCCTTCTCTGGGTCAGCCAGCTCACCCAAAGGGTCCAGGTATAGCATTTCTGCTCTGGGAAAATGTACACCAACACATAAAAGGAGAGACCATTTTCTGCAAATGCTGAAGACTGCCTTAAAGAAGAAAAGGACAGACAAAAAGGAGGACGAGCCTACGACAAATGGGTAGGTGGGGAGAAATCAGAGATTTTTTTCAGGATTGTCTAAGAAGCTTTCCTGGAAAGGCCCCAAGATGAACAGAGGAGGGCACAGAACTCACCCTCTCAAGGCCAGCAAACCAGGTTGTGGTGGGTGGAATTGTGGCCCTCCAAAGATGTCCGCATCCTCTGAATATGTCACCTTACATGGCAAAAGGGAATTTGTGGGTGTGATTTAAGGATCTTGAGGTCGGGGGGATCCTACTGGATTATCTGGGTGGGTCCAATGTAATCACAAGGGTCCTTACTAGGAGGAAGGTGGGAGCGTCTGAGGAGTTGTGAGCAGGGAAGCAGAGTCACAGTGATGCAGGCCTAAGCCGAGGAACGCGGGCAGCCTCGAGAAGCTGGAAAAGGCAAGGAAAGGGATGCTCCACGAAACCCTCCAGAAAGAACGGCAGCCCTGCTGACCCAGTTTAGACTTCTGACTTTCAGCACCAGAGAATAACAACTTTGTGTTGTAGTAAACCACCAAGTTGGTGATCATTGTTATAGCAGCGATAGGAAATAAATACACGAGTGGAAAAAGGGAGGGGCTAGGAGCAAAGTCCACATCTGCTCCGTGAATATGCAAGGAGAAGACAGGAGACAGCAAGAGAGAAGTTGTGGGCAAAGCAATTAGAGTACTATTGGCTAAAGAGTAAGGGGGCGGGGGGGAAGGGCGTTCAGAAGAAGAGGAAAGTGGAACCAATTTGAGCCTCATGGGATATGGCCAAAGAATGTGATTGCTTTAGTCAATTAGGAGTTGCAAGAGAGTATTATGATGATGATGATGACGTTGACGACGATGATGATGATGATGGTGCTTTTTGATGGTGGGGGAAAATTGTGAGACTCTGAAATGGATGAAAAGGATTCCTGGGTGTCTTACCTAACACACTTTTCCAGGTTCTCTCAGCCTTTCATCAACTTTGAGCTATTATATAATCTGTAAGTTTTAGAAAACTATAATAATACAAGTGATTCTTGCCCATAAAGGTGCAGATAAGTAGCAGAGTGGAATGCGATCACTGCCCAGGGGATGGACGATTTTGCATCCATTTGTAAATCCACTTCAGCATTCCTTATTTGCCTGTATATGTCTGGTTCTTGCACTGTTCCTTGGAACAAGGTGTATCATCTTACTGGCTCTCTCGATTGATGACTTAAATGAAATAAAATATTTGACGCATGTTCATTTTATGTCTGTATGAGAGTCATGAGTTCACATTTTCAAAAATGTATCCTGTAATATTTGATTAGCCTAGAACTGTAACGTAGCTAATAAAACCCAAAGGTGTGTATGTCTGTCTCCATTCCACCCGCCCAGGAGCTGACTTTGTGATACCAAACAGTAGTGCCACAGGGCCAGGCACCACAAGGGCCAAAACCATGGTACTTTGGCAAAGGACGAGGTTGTCAATGGGCTCCCCTCAGGCAGGGGGCTTGGTACAGCAGGATAATTGCGGCCTCTGGGACCATAACTGAGGGAAGGCTTGATATAGGAACCGGGTAAGCACTGAGGGTCCCCAGTAGCATGCATCACTCCACAAGTCCTTCATCGTCACCCACCACCACACACAGAGGATGTTCCCCCATCCTGGTCCAGGACAGGCAAACAATCATCTGCTCGCCCAGACTCTCCCTGCCTTCAGAACTGTGGGTCTGGGCAGTGAGAACACTGAACAGACTAAGAAAGGAAGCAGGAAGAACCAACAAGGGGTCCTTAGATACAGTTATATAAAATCAGGGCTAGGGCTTCCCTGGTGGTGCAGTGGTTGAGAGTCCGCCTGCGGATGCAGGGGACACGGGTTCATGCCCCAGTCTGGGAGGATCCCACATGCCGCGGAGCGGCTGGGCCCGTGAGCCATGGCCGCTGAGCCTGTGCATCTGGAGCCTGTGCTCCGCAACGGGAGAGGCCACAACAGCGAGAGGCCCGCATACCGCAAAAAAAAAAAATCAGGGCTAAAAGAAAGAAATTTTCATATAAATTGTCTTCAGAAATGGTGTGGACGTAGTCATGGATGAGAATCTCATGGATTATCACTACAGGAAATGAGTGTCCTCATTAATACCCCAACCTTCGGAGCTGATGTCAAGAAGCCAAGTAGTTATATTATTCCTTCTGTGTCCGAATTTCCAAAATAATACTCATAATATTATGGGGAAAATGGACACTTTTGCTTTACTCCTAGCTTTATGGAAAATGATTTTGTTTCTATCAGATAAAATTTGACTCCTAGTTTCAAATAGGATTTTATTATGTTAGAATGATAAAGCTTTAGTTGGGAATAAATGTTGCACTTTATTCAATCATTTCAATAGGTATTGAGATTCTTTTTCTTCTCTTTCTTAAACTATTAAAAAGATGTACCATGTTAATTATTTCATACTGAATTATTTTTGCATTCCTAAAATGAGCATTCCTATCTTGGGATGCCACACATTGAACGCACATAACCAAATTCTGTCCACTTGTAAATTCTTGTGGACTTTTGTGCTTATATCAGCCTTTTATAAACTGTTCAGCAGGATGTTATTACATGTGCAATGATATTTTTAAAAGGGCCTATTCTCTGGCTTCAGAGATGGTAGGTTAAAACAACATTAGCAGGTCTCTCCTGCATGAATACTCAGAGGCACTAACGGGCCGGCATGCAGCGTGAATCTCAAAAAGGGGGAGAGATCATGCTGTATTTCCCAAACTCATTTGACTAGGGAACTTTTTTCCAGCACATCTATTTCAATTTCCCAGAACAGTGCTCTGACGAACACCTGTTTTCAAACTGCCAGTTAATTAAAGAGCAAGACTTGTGTATTTTCTTTGTTTGTTTCCGAAATTCCTTTACTGAGGTTTGGATTCAGGATCATGTTTGCCTAATAAAATAAATTTAGTAAATGAGTCCATGATTTGGAAGGGCTTTTTCAATATAGGAATCACCTATACCTTGAAAATGTGAAAGAATTCCCTGTGATTCCATCAGATGTCTCATGGGAAAGGGCAGCGTTTTGAGAAGTTTTATAACCTCTTACTCAGCCCTAACTTGCCCTGCCCCAGTCAAGTGTCATACTTTTAGCAGGTTAATTTTTTTTTCAGTTAAAAAATGTGTTCCTTTGTTTAAAGATTAAAACCTGATTAGCATTCAATTGTATGTTCTCACGTTTAAATATGATTCCTTGCTATTGTCTTATACACATTTTCATTTCTAACTTTGTTCAGTCTTTTGCATTTGTTCATGGAACAAAGAACTTGAAGTGATGATTGCAGAGCAGAAGCCAGGCATGAAAAATGGCTAAGTTATTGTTTGGGGGAAACTCATGATCTAGTGTGAGAGACACATAAAAAAATAATTACGATGCCTTGAAAATAGGGATGCAATTCCTTGTAATCAGGCGGGCCATCAGGCTGTGAAGACAACCTTACCATGATCAACAGACTGGAGGAAATGATGTCATCTTCAAAGAGGTCCTAAAAAACCAATAGCAAGTCACATGGCAATTTTTACAGATCAAGCAAGAGAAGAGAGAAAAATGGCATGTGAATTAAGAACTACTGTATAACATGGGGAACTCTACTCAATACTCTGTAATGGCCTATATGGGAAAAGAATCTAAAAAAGAGTGGATATATGTATAACTGATTCACTTTGCTGTACAGCAGAAAGTAACACAACACTGTAAATCAACTACACTCCAATAAAAAATTTAAAAATTAAAAAAAAAGAGAGGAATGGTATCTGGAGAACATGGGGTGGGAGGACGGCAGGAGGTGAGGCTGGTAAAATGAGTTTGAGCCACAAGTTTCAGCCTGTATTAGTTTCCTACTGCTGCTGTAACAAATCACCACAAACCTGATGGCTTAAAACAACACAAGTATATTGTCTTACAGTTCTGGAAGTCAGAAGTCTGAAATGGGTTTTGCTGGGCTGAAATCAAGGTGTCAGCAGGGCTGTGTTCCCTTCAGAGGTTTTCAGGGGGAAGGTTTCCCTACCTTTCCAGCTTCTAGCACCCACCCACACTCCTTGGCTTGTGGCCTCTTCCTCCACCTTTAAAGCCAGCAGTGTAGCATCTTCTTTCCTCTCTGACCCTCTGCTTCTTTCATTACATTTTCTTCTCTGACTCTGACCCTCCTGCTTCCCTTGTACAAGGAGCCCTGTGATTGCACTGTGAGGTAACATACTCGCAGGCTCTGGGGATTAGGATATGGACATCTTTGGGGGAGGAGGGCATTATGCTCTCAACCACAAGGCCCTCGTGTGCCCTGCCTAGAGTCTGGGTTTGACACTGCAGGCAAGAAGGGGCCATGGGAGATTTTTAAGTAGGAAAGTGACATGATGGGGTCATGATAAAGAACTCCGATGGCAATACAAGAGACAGTCTAGAGTAGGCGCAGACTGGGAAGCATGGAGACTTGCTAAGACACCATACTAAGGCAAAGCAACAACAGCGGGGATAGTAAGTGGTACCTAATTACTGAAAAAGTACACTGGACAGAACTTGATGATTGACTGGATGAGGAGGGTGATGCCATTAACCACGATGGAAACTTTCCGAAGTGGAGCAGGTTTGGGCAAAGGGATTCTTCTACCTGGTCCCTTCCCTTCTGTTCCTCCCTCCCCTCCTTCTATCCTCCACAACTACTTGTTTACATTAAAATCAACTCTTCAGTCTAACATACAAGACATTTCATGGTCTGGCCCCTCCCTATGTCTCCCTCCAGCTGTATTTCTCACCACTCATCCCATTCCAACCCATGACATCAGCCAAGTCAAATCACTTTATGGTTCCTTTTACCCAATATGGCTCACTGTTAGCTGTCTTCATTGCAACCATTCATCCTGCCACCACTGCCTGGATTGTCTGTCCAACTGTGACTGTGCACACATCCTCATCTGTCGTTCCTCTGTGCATTCCTTTACGGCCCTCCCAGTAGAACAACCACTGCCCTCCGCCTTTCCATGAACCAGGTATGGGCTTCCCCTATTTAAATACAGGCACACACTTAGATCCCTAAGTGTCCCGCTGCTGGAAGATAAGCATTCTGAAATCAAGAACAGTATCTTATTAATCACCCCATTCTTGGTGACTAACATAGCATTTTATAGCCTCAAAATTAAATGTTTGGTGAATCAATCAATCAATCGATGAAGAAAGATGAACAATAAAATAAGGGCATTATAAGTTGTAAGAGGTCATATTTGGTCCATCAGTAGATGAATGGATAACCAAAATATGGGCTATCCATACAATGAAATATTATTCAGCGATCAAAAGGAATGGAGTACTGACACATGCTCCAACATGGATGAATCTCAGAAACGTTAGGATAAGTGAAAGATGCCAGTCACAAAGACCACATATTGTATGATTCCATTCATGTGAATTGTTCATAATAAGCAAATCCATACAGACAGAAGGTAGATTAGTTGCTTGGGGCTAGGGGCAGGGGCCATGAGGAGTTGTGGGGAGGAAAGGCTAAGGGGTACAGTGTTTCTTTATGGAGCAATAAAAATGTTGTAAAATTGATCATGCTGACAGATCCACAACTATGTGAACATACTAAAAGCCATTGAATTGTACACTTTAAGTGGGTGAGCTGTGGATTTGTGAATTATATCTCAGTGAAGCTGTTACCAAAAATATATAAAATTTCAAACTAAATATGATTCATTAATGAGAAAAAAAAAAGGACCAGAGAGGCACAGAGAGATAAACCCAACTGATGGTGGATATCCATCCAGGCAGGTGATGATGAACAGGGAAGTGGATAAGAGTTAAAACATACTAAACTCTCTCTGTGTGCCACTTACTAGCTAGGCACCTTATCTGCATTTCTGCCTTTCATTCCCGCGAGTTAGATGTTTTTATTCCTATTTAGAGATGAGAAAACTGGGGTGAAGACAATTCCAGTCATTTGCCCAACAGCACCCAGTTTAAGCCGGAACTTAATTTCAAGCAGACTAGCTCCAAAATCCACACACTTTGATCATTTTGCTTTGTTTATAGAGTTGGTAAGTATGTTGAAGTTTTTTTCCTTTTCATTTTTTGCAAGGGAGTTTAATCTTTTAAAGTTCTTTAGTTGAATTGTTTGTTTTCTTTAATAATGAAAGTACTTACATCTATGAAATTACCTCCGTGTAATTTTTCAGTGAACTTTGGCTATATGTCATTTGTGCTGACCTCATTTTTTATTGTCCAAGTAATTTGAGTTTTCTATATTTGATTTCCCTTTGTTGGTTTTTCATTTTCAGATGGTAGGTTTGCTTCTTTAGACTGTGTTACATTATTTCCAGAGAATGTGGCTGGCGCAGTTTCTGCACTGAGGGATTTAATACATTTTCTTTGTGATCTAATGTATTATCAAGTTTTGTAAAAACCCCAGGGACTCTAGGAAAGAAGGCCCATTCTCCTCTTTACAGAGGAGGTGCCAAAGCTCCCCTGATATAGTAAATATATTTTATTGTTTACAGACCTTCAAAAAAGAAAACTCCAATTTCTTCTTAAATTATTTTCAAAATAGCAATGGCCTTCTCAATAATACATTCTTAACGCAAGCAACACGCTTAGAAGTTAAAAGGCAAAGAGTGTGTCTGAGTAATTCAAAAGGCCAGGAAGAACCCAGCCATTTGTAATCAGATATTTCAATACTGGCAAAGCTTTGAACATCAGCACGATGAATGGCCATAAAAAGATACAAAACCTTCTTGTAAAAGACTTGGCTTCCTCTGCTTTTTACATAATCAATTTGACATTTGAATTCTGGCCAAGGATCGCAAGTACCTTGCTTTATTTATTACCTGAGATTAGATTTAAAAAATCACTGTTATCAAACCCTACCAGGCTTTTTCCTAAAATAATGTGCAATTTTTCAAGCAAGGGTCACTTTGTCCTGACATCAAAGACTACAGAACAGGATTTCCAAGTATATTATACATAGAAACCATTCCCCTCCCACCACTCCTACCCTCTCCTCTCTTCCCTGCCTGCTACACACCTCTCCCCTTAAAATAACCCACTCCCACCAATTCTGCCTTCCACCAACTGCTACATTTATAGTATGGCACAAACCTAAAAAAGAACAAGGAAGTACACAAAAAATTCATCATCAAAGTTGTGCCAGAGGAGAGCAGAAGGGTCCTTAGGCACCAAATTCGTCATTCCGCACACTGTACAGTCCATACTGAAAGGCAGCTAGATGCCCCAGGACTCCATGTTTGCTTTTATCCACACTGAGCAGATTTTTATCCCTGGGGACAGTCTAAGAGGTGCTACCACCAGAGAAGGGTGTCGTCAAGCCCTCACTAATCCCTACAATGACCTTTGTGCTCTCAAAGGCATCCCCATGGAAGGAAGGACCTTTCTAGAACCATCTGAAGAATAAGGAGTAGGGGCTTACATGGTTGCATCTAATGCCCATTCTCTTAGTTTTCCCATGAAAGGCAAAACCCCAAAAGATGGGAGCTCAGTTCACCCTCAAAAACGAAGCTGATGGTCAAACTACAGCCCAAGTCTAGATGCAATTTCCCCATCCCATCCCCAACTAGATGGCTGGTGTGACAAAAACTACCCAGGTCTGGCTTCATGGTACCCCCAGCACTGCTCATGAAATACAGACAGCCAGCTGGGAAAGTCAGCAGGATGCTTCAGCTGACCTCTACGTGCTAACCCTCCCATCCGCACTCAGTCTTCACAGAACAGAAAACTGGGTTGCCAGTAAATGAATTTCCAGCCATCCAGGGCACTCTGCACCTCAACTTCCCTGCCCCTTCCCCTCCCCCCTATATCCCATTGTCTTTCTTCATACATTCTGATGCTCAGATCAATTAACTCAAAAAGAGCCAAATGAAGATGAAATGTGGGGAGTGGAGAGGGTGGCAGTGATGACACATTTCTAGGTCAGCCTGCACGGGGACCTAATAGTGAGGAGCCCGGGTTCTGGAGCCAACTGCCTGGGGTGAGTCCTGGCATCACCCCTACTAGCTGTGCAACCACGGGCAAGTGCCTTAACCTCTCAGGGCCTCGTTCCTGTCTGTGAACTGGAAATCTTGAGTGCCTCCCTCCTATTTTAAAACATGTGAAGTACTCAGAACAGTGCTTGGCCATAGTAAGCACTCAGGTTCTCAGTACTTGATAAAGAGTCTCTCGTATTATCTCATTAATCATCACAAAAATGTTTGATGTGCCATTGTACAGATGAACAGACCAAGGCTCCGAGAACCTATGAAACTAGCCCAAGGCAATGGAGCGAGTAGGGGAAGAGCTGGGACTTGAATTGAGGGCTGACATCAAACCTAGGGGCTTTTGATCCACACACCATGCTACCTCCCTCTGTGGCTCAAGTTCAACACACGGGGACAAAGGAAATACCAAGCTGGGTAGCAGTATACGGTGATGATGGTTGTTTTGCAAATGCAAACTGTGGGTTTAAAGTAAAACAGAACCAGACAGTGGGGACATGACAAGATGTCACCATGTCCAAACAGTAGCTGTATTAGGTGAAAGTTGACTAGACCCGAGACCTAAATTCGGAATGTCGTACATCACACTTGACTGTAGCTTTACAAGGAGAGCTGACTGCCCATCACCCAAGCGGACAGGAGGTGCTGCCCAGAACATTCCACATACCCTGTCAGTTGTCAGGAACTACGTCCAGACAGACCTTGTTTTAAAATAAAGTGTAAAACCTGACAGGGAGGTCTGTAAAACTTTCAGAAATGCATCCCAGAGTCCCAGGGAAAGAGCATGCCCTAAAAGAATTCAAGGACACGTGAACTTCATGAAACAGGAGCAAAAATCTATAGCGAGAGAACAGCCTGAGAGAAAAAGAAAACAAGAGGAGAGGAAAAGGTCTGTGAGTAATACAAGAATTATAAGAAGTCAAAATGCATTTAAATATCTACTCGGAGGTGAGGCAAGACAGATACTGTGGAAAAATCAAATCAGTGATGTTAAGAACACACTTGAGAAATTCTCCAAGAATGTAGAGGAAAAGGATAAAGAAATTAATGAGAATGATAGATATGGGAAACCCAATTTTAAAACTCCAGTATAAAAATAATTGCTTTTTCGGAAGAATAGAACAGAACAAAACAACAAACTAAGGAAAAAAGGAATAGAAAACACTTTTTTCTTGACCTTTAGAAAAATCATATTCTATGAAAAGAGATCCTTACATGGACATATCTTGGCAAAATATTTATTAAAATATTGGAAAAATTAGAACCATTCAAAGATCTAAGGGAAAAAATACTTAGAAAGGAACTAAGATCAGAGCGATCCTAGCTCCTCTGCAATAAAAAGTTCTAGAGGGCTTCCCTGGTGGCGCAGTGGTTGGGAGTCCGCCTGCCAATGCAGGGGATGCGGGTTTGTGCCCTGGTCCGGGAAGATCCCACACGCCGCGGAGCGGCTGGGCCCGTGAGCTATGGCTGCTGAGCCTGCGCGTCTGGAGCCTGTGCTCCGCCAACGGGAGAGGCCACAACAGTGAGAGGCCCGCATACCACACACAAAAAAAAAAAAGTTCTAGAAAACACTGAAACACCACCTAACAGTTGAGGTAAAGGATTAGAGACCCAAGATTTTGAAAAAGCACTTGTGTAGTCTGACATCTGTGAAGACAGAATCCTTGGTTATTCCTGCTTTGAGAATATATACCACCAATTACCATCTTTTAAAAAATCAATTTAAACTTACAACCCAAAATGAGTAGGTCATGCTTTAATGGAATTGTGGGCTTTCCCTTAATTAATTTAGGCCCCAAACTCCAGCATCCAGGTGGGTTAAGGATTGTGGGGATGTTTCTGGGGACCCTGGGCCAAGCATCCTGTGATGCTTCCCTAAGTGGCTTCCTTTCTCTGTTCACTTCCTGGAACCGAGATCACATCCTGAACCCCACAGTTCAAACCACAGGTTTCCCCACCACTTCAAACAACAGCAGGTGCTTCTCTGTTCCATTCTAATCAACAAAGGCTAAATTATTCATACTGCTGCACAACATATAAGAATGAATACAAACAGCTCTATATCTCCTTTCCCCAAACAAGGCAACAAAAAACGTTCAAAAGGTGTTTTCATCACCAAGCAACTTGAGGTTTGATTTTCAGTTTATTATTTAATAACATTTTTTTGAAATGCAGAAGCAACACATGTGCAATGTCACAAATACAGACAAGCATCCATCCTGATGCCCAAACAGAAACATTGCTAACCTACATGGTATTCATGCATTTCCCATGCATACCTCTCTTCTAAGAGTACTATTTTTCATATTAATGTATTTCACTATCAAGTTTGTAGTTTCCTTTGTTTAAAAAGTATCATATGATTTTTAAAATTCCCAATCAAAAAATATTATTTTGAATGGCTGCACAGCATTCCATGCCATGAATAATGGACTCAGAGTTCAATCCCTTAATCAATCCCTGATCATTGGACATTAAAGGAATTATACTCTACATTATACATTACACTATGCAGTGAAATAACTAAAATTTAGATTCGGAAGCAAACTCTCCTGAGATCAAATCCCTGTTCCACCACTTATTAGCCATGCAACGTTAGGTAAATTAGTTCAACAATCTGTGCCTGTTTCCTCACAAACATAATGGGAATTATAACGATAATTAACTCAGAGTTGTGTGGATGAAATAAATTAACACATGTAAAGGCTTTAGAACACTCCCTCGAATATGTTAAACAGTATATGTTTAGGTTATTCTTTTTCTAGTTCTTTGCTACAATGTGGAATGAACATCCTTCTATATGTATCTTTAAAAAAAAACGCAATTATTTTTGGATAAATTCTTAGAAACGGAATTGCTGGGTCCAGAGGCAAGTCACCTTTAAACTCGTGTACATATTGTCTAATTGCACATCAAAAAGTTGTACAATTTTATAATCCCACCCATAAAAAATGAAAATGCCTATTTTCACACAGCCTTGCCAACACCGGGTATCTACTTTTTCTCCCCCAACTCTGCTAAGATAATGGATAAAATCAAAATTTTTTTCCCTTATTTTGCATTTCTACTACCAATAAAGCCGACCATTTTTTTCCTGAAGGTTTATATGTCATTTTGATTTTTTCCTTTTATGCAAAATCTGTTCGTGTTCTTTGCACACATTTTGCTAGGAGTATTTTTCTACTGATTGCCAAAACCTTTTACATATTAGGAATAAAACTTTATATTATATATTGGAAATATTTTACCTCAGTTTGTCATTGGCACTAGCTATTACAAAGATTTGTTTATAATGTTTTGATTTTTCTAATGCATTAAATTTTATAACATCAAATCTACCAAACTTTTCCTTTATAATTAAGACTTTGGGATTATAGTTGGTAAGACATTCCCAAACCCAAGTTTATATGTATTCCACCTACACTGTCATCTCTGACAGTTCTCTGTGGTTTCATATTTTATATTTAACTCTTTATCCAAATCCAATTTATTTTATGCATTAGCATAAGGAAAGAAACTAACAATTTTCTCCCCAAATATTAACAACTTTTCCCACCCATATTCACTGAATCTTTTTCTCACTGATTTCAGACCTTTGCCATGTACTAAACATGTAAACTCAAATATACCACTGGCTTCTCCTTTCCATTTTCATGTTCTCCTTATTCTGACACTAGCCCCACTCTTCATTATTATAGTTTTAAAGTGAATTCTAATGTCTGGAAGAGCAAGTGCTCACTCACCATTTTGTTTTTGTTTTTTAAAGGACTTAATTGGCTCTTCTCAGCAATTTATTCTCCAGATGAACTTCAGAATAATTCTGTCACATTCCCCCCACCCCCCGCCAAAAAAAAAGCCCTGTGGGACTTTTGTTGTCGCTGTTATATTTGAAACACAACAGCTGTCATTCTATTTGTTTTGGATTCTTCTTCAGAAGTATAAATTATCCATATGTTGGATCTTCACTGTCTGTCCTCTGTCTTCATAACCTCTCGGAT
This sequence comes from Mesoplodon bidens, assembly GCF_964165515.1. NCBI lineage: Eukaryota > Metazoa > Chordata > Mammalia > Artiodactyla > Ziphiidae > Mesoplodon > Mesoplodon bidens. The sequence continues at coordinate 42,453,746 of NC_138171.1, forward strand.
AACTTATAGTTTCTTGTCCTTGTCCTCTACTTTCTAGGGTTTTTCTGAAACCCATCTTCCTTATCACCAAACAGATTCACTGTAATATTAATTCTGCTCCTCGCGGCTTCTAACACTACATACAGCTTTGCCTCCAAATGACTGGCTTCCTTGTATTCTCTTCAAAAGTTTGCCAAATTCGTTTCATCTTAGGCTGTTGCCTTATCATCTAAGCTTAACTTTCTTATATTTTGTCTCTTAGAGTCTATGGTTTCTTAAGTTTCCTTACGACTAAAACAGATGCTGACTAAAATTTGTTTTTGAAGAAAAATCTTTTTTTTAATTGCCCTTTCTTTACTTCATGTAGGATATGTTTACCTCCATTCACGTTGCAGATTTGTTTATATGTCCCAAATTGAGGGTTGTTATTCCTGCTTATTCAGCCTTCACTGAGAATAGACTTACTCCTTGATGATATTTTTCTCATCTGGCCACCTGGAAGCTGGGAATCATGTTGAATGACTGAGGTCCCTATATTTTTTTTAATAAGAAATAAACACTAATCATCTACCCAAATGCAGGCATTATCTGTTATTAACACCTCTTAAATTTTTTTTTCTTTTTTGGCTGCGCCTTGCAGCATGTGGGATCTTAGTTCCCCAAACAGAGATGGAACCTGCGTCCCCTGCATTGGAAGCGCGGAGTCTTAACCACCGACTGCCAGGGAAGTCCTAACCCCTCTTTATATCATCGTCTGTTGGAAAGTTTTTGAAACAGTTCCTATATCATCTCTATATCAATATGTATGATAAGATACAAATATCAAAACATCACAAAAAATAAAAAGACTCTGGGCTTCCCTGGTGCCACACTGGTTGAGAGTCCGCCTGCCGATGCAGGGGACACGGGTTTGTGCCCCAGTCTGGGAAGGTCCCACAGGCCGTGGAGCGGCTGGGCCCGTGAGCCATGGCTGCTGAGCCTGCGCGTCCGGAGCCTGTGCTCCGCAACAGGAGAGGCCACAACAGTGAGAGGCCCGTGTACCGCAAAAAAAAAACTCTAAGCAACTACTCAAAATGTTGATAAGATCTGAACATTGTACCATGGCTAGCAAGGACTTTCAGGATCCGGCGCCTCTCCGGTTTCTCTTCCTCCACTCTCTCCCACACTCCAGCCACCCTGGCTTTCTGTCTTTCAGAGAAGCACAAATATATTCCCACCTTTGAGTTCTGAGTTGAAGAGAATACTTTGCCCTCAGATATTCCCATGGCAATGACTTCTTGCTTTTCAGGTCTCCCTTCAAATGTCCCTCCCCAACCATCCTAACTGCCCCCTTCCCATGTCATTCCTGTCTCACCAGCCTGTTTTATTTTCTTGCTAGCATTTGCCAGTAGCTAAAAACATCTTGCTTAATTGTTACCTTATATGTATACATCCACTGTCAAAAAATATATAAACCTGGTTCATAGCAGCATTATTTACAATTTCCAAGGTATGGAAGCAAACTAAGTGTCCATTAACAGATGAATGAATAAAAAAGATGTGGTACTTATATACAATGGAATACTACTCTGCCATAAAAAGAATGGGATTTTGCCATTTGCAGCAGCACGGATGGACTTGGAGGGCATTACACTAAGTGAAATAAGACAGACAAAGAAAAATACTGTATGATATCACTTATATGTGGAATCTAAAAAAATACAACAAACTAATGATTAAAACAAATAAACAAAAAAAGCAGACTCACAGATATAGAGAAGAAACCAGTAGTTACCAGTTGGGAGAAGGGTAGGTTATAAAGAGTTTATTAAAATATATGTGTGTGTGTGTGTGTGTGTGTGTGTGTGTGTGTGTGTGTATAAAAGCAGGGATTTTCTCTGTCTTTTCATCACTGTAACTCCAGAATCTAGAATAGTTTTGTGTAAATAGCAAACATAAAATAAATATTTGTTGAGTGAGTAATGATTACACATGATAGGCGGGACTCTGGGTTTATTTTTCTCTTCTTATTTTTCTTTACTTTTCATATTTTATAATATATTACTTTTATAATATATTAGTTTTATAGTTTAAAGTGTATTTTAAAACAAAAGTCTATGTAATTTTCAAATGTACAACTGGTTTTCGAAGTTTTCAGCAGCAAATCTTTTTACAAAATCTTTGTGGATTTTTCCAATACATAAAAGAGATAAAAGAGGTATTTTATTATTATCAATGAATTTTAAAGTTCAGATTATAACACTTGCTTCTTATAAAATCAACAAATAAAAGAGTGAGGCTGTTTTAATGAAAACTTAAATTTTAAATTGAACAGTATAGATGAAAGTTTCTGTTTAATGACAGTCACAGATGACATTCACTTATTTTAATTTAGCTGTTTGGTATCAACAAAAATCCTGATTCACATAGATAGGTAGTTGCAATGGTAACAGTTTTTAGTAAGTCACTTGTTCTTATGATATTCTTAAATTAAAAAGCGTGTCTAAGAGAAAAGTTATTCTCAAGCTTATACCATCACAAATTACCCAAGCTACACCAATTTTCACACTAGTAGTTTCTAACAAATTTGGTTTATAATGCATCTGATTGTGTGTTATTTTTGTTACAGCTCTAAATAGACTGGAATATATTTAAAATACTAAATGTGAATACAACACTTACACAAACCACTGAAGCATGTCCATGGAAGATGGCAGTTTCATGGAAAATATTTTTTAAACTATGGGGTGATACCTCCTACTGGCAATTGTGTAAAAGTTAATACGCAGAGTCAAAATACTTGAAAAAATCACCAATATATTAACAGTGGTTCTACCTGGGTGGTGAAATCTTTGGAGACATTTATTCCTTCTTTTTGCTTTTCTGTAATTTCCAGGGACTTTTTTTGCATGTATGTGTATTAATTTGTAACAGGAAAAAGCTATTCTTAAAAAAGCTAAGTGCATGTGCAATATGGGTGAATCTCACAAACAAAATGTTGAGCTAAAGAAGTCAGGCACGGGGACTTCCCTGGTGGTGCAGTGGTTAAGAATCCGCCTGCCAATGCAGGGGACACGGGTTCAAGCACTGGTCCAGGAAGATCCCACATGCTGCGGAGCAACTAAACCCGTATGCCACAACTACGGAGCCTGTGCTCTAGAGCCCACGAGCCACAACTACTGAAGCCCGCGCACCTAGAGTCCATGCTCTGCAACAAGAGAAGCCACTGCAATGAGAAGCCCGCGCACCGAAACGAAGAGTTAGTCCCCGCTCGCCACAACTAGAGAAAGCTGCGCGCACCAACAAAGACCCAACGCAGCCAAAAATAAATAAATAAATAATAAAATAAATTAGAAATGAGGGCTGTGGCTACCCTCCTGGAACACTGAGGAGATGGGAAGCATCACCACCTGGACTCTGAAATCCTGGTCATCTACCTACCCTTCCAGCCTTCCCTCCTTCCTTTCCTCTTTCTTTTTTTCTACATATCAGTGGGTTTTTTTAGTATATTCACAGGTATGTGCGTATCCAGTCATCATCACAGTCAACTTTAGAACATTTTCATCACCTCAAAGAGAAACCCCATACCCTTTAGCTATCACCCCCATCTGCAATCCTAAGTAACCACCAATCTACCTTCTATCTCTATAGATATATCTATTCTGGACATTTTGTATAAATGGAATCATACAATATGGGGCCTTTTATGTCTGGATTCTGTCGGTAAGCTTCATGTTTTCCAGGCTCATGTTCTGTTTCCTGAAATAAGCGCTGCTTACCCCACTTTGCGAAAATTCTCTGAGCTGTACACTACGCTTTACATACTTTCTATACATATAGGATACTTCAGTAACAAATTCCAAACAATAAAAATTAAACACAAAGTCCAAAGAGGGAGTTCCAGCAGTGTCCACCTGAGGCTCTCACTTCTGATGATGCTTGCCCTCCCCATCCTCGTCCACCTTCCAGCCCCCCTCTCCACAGGATTCCCCTTTGTCCTACTGAGAAGGACGATGGTTTGCTAATACCCACCCCCTCCCCCTGCCCCTTCTGACCACTCCCGACCTGGGAAGGTCCTCTGTGCATATTGGTAGTTCCTTTTTTTCCTATTGCCAACCAATAAGTCTCCTCTTACGTGTATTCTATGCCTGGGAGTCTGGCTGCATGTGAAGAATAAATTATTTTGTGTTAAGATATTTTGTGCTGTCAGGGTAATCATTCTAAAATGAAAATTTGAGTGTTACACCTCTTAACTAAATCTTTCCAAAGGCTCTCCATTGCCAATGAAATTAACTCAGGATCCCTGCAGCCCGGCCCTCCAGGCTGTCCCTGATCTGCCCCTTTCCCAATATCTCAGACCTCAGTGTTTGCACCTCTTTTCCTGCCCTATCCATGCTCCAGACAAGGGGAGCCTTGTACGGTTCCCCAAATCAATATGCTGTTCCACACACCTTTACTTTGGCTGAAGCTGGTTCTTCTGCCTAAAATGCCCTGCCTTTCTGTTCCCTTCCCTGTTTGCCTGGTAAACAAACACCTGCCAATTTTTGGTGGCTGGATTAAAACACCTCCTCCTGATTCCCCACAGCAGAGCTGACCAGCTCATCAATGAAGTCCCATTTTGCCTATTTCGTCACCTACGAAGGCCATGTGGAATAGCACGTCTCTTGTCTCCTGACTTTGGGCAGGCTGACTTAACCCCCCTGAACCTCAGTGTGTCCAACAGTAAAATGACGATAATGATAAAAACAACTCAGTGAGTCCTTTCGGGAATTAAATTTGTGAACACACCTAAAGCAAGTGCCTGGTACATCATCGTAAATGTTCAATGAATTCTAGCTATTATCAAACAACTTCACTGGATGCGCTTGTTCATATTTCCATTCCATGAGCCCCTGAACACTGTCTTATTCATCTACGTTGCCACCGATGATGATATACATCCTGCAATGGCATTGGGCCTGGGTTTGAGTTTATATCCTGCCACCCATGAGCTGGGCCAGTTTCCACATCTCTAAATGGAAAAGTGATGGTGTTGTTAAGAGGATTAAAGGACATGAGGATAACACACACTTGGCACACACTCGAGCCCGCAATAAAGGCACAATAAATTGTTTTATATATCATTTAAGACCTGACTCATAATAGATGTTTGACAAATAGCCTTTGTTCTGGCTCCCAGACACTGGATTGTTTAATATTTCAGAACCTTTTTTTTTTTAATTTTTACACCATAGAGGGGCTCAATCTGCCTGATATGAAAGTGACATGGGAAACTAAGGGCTCTGATGGAGGAGCGCCCTCCCCCCCAGTCCCTTCTGCAGCCCCCTCCACCCCACCCACTGACTACAGCTCTTCCAAAACACCTTCCTCATCTTCAGTGATGCATTGGGGTTAAGATGTCGAAGCCCTGACTTAATATGAACACATTTCTAAAGAGGGTAGCACTTTACCCTGTAAATAGCGACAGCGCAAAACACCTTTCGTTGAGGGGAACTTTTGATTGGGGAGCCCCCCAAATACACACTACTATATTTAAAATAGATAACCAGCAAGGACTTAGTGTATAGCACAGGGAACTCTGCTTAATATTCTGTAATAATGTAAATGGGAAAATAATTTGAAAAAAGAAGAGATACATGTATATGTATAACTGAATCACTCTGGGTATACCTGAAACTAACACAACATTGTTAATCAACTATACTCCAATATAAAATAATAAAGCTTTTTTTTTAAGTATTCTATAAGAAAAAAAGAATAGAAAAGAGACTCAGCAGGATCACCAGAAAAAGCTCCCCTTGTCAGAACCTCAGGGCCCTCCTTGCTGCCAGACACTTATTTCTCAGAGCATGTGATCAGATGAGGAATTTCTGACCAGAATGAAAATCACTCTCAGGAAAATTGGGCTGTTACGGCAGAAACCATTCAAGCACTAAGACACGTTCTATCCTGCCTCATTACGATCATCGGTAATGCATCTCATGTTCTAATGAAAAGTAACTAAAATCTGTTCACACGTCCTCTTTCTCCATGCTGAGCAAGTTGCCCAGGATGGTTACTCCTGCCTCAGAGTCAGAGGAGGCCAAGTGGCAATCCTTCAAGAGGAAGGAATTTTCTGGATCATTTGCTTTGGGTTTTAACCTGGGCTCCTGAAACAACAAAGCCCGAGGCAAAAGCTTATGGGGCAGAAAAGGCAAATCTAGAGAAGCAGAAAGCAGATTAGTGGTTGCCTGGGGCTTGGAGGGGAACAGGGATGACAGGAAATGGCCCCGGGGACTTTGGGGGGGGGGGGTGATGGAAATGTTTTAAAATTAGATTTGGGTGATGGTTGGGCAAAGCTGTGAATTTTATGGTATATAAATTATACTTCAGTCAAGCTATTTAAAAAAAAAAAAGCTTAAGCGCTAACATTTTATTGGGGGACATAATCCTAGAGAAGCAAGAGAGAAGGGATGGGGGAACAAGGCAGGGAAGGGGGTACAGGAGCTCGGGAAGATGGCATGGCCACGTCTCCTGCTGACATCTTTGTGAAGGTGGTCTGTCCCCGAACTGTGGGTCCCAGGAAGGGAGGGAGAGAAATGCACATGTGCCTGCACTACTAGGCTTCATATGAGCCTAAAGAGGGTCCAGCAGCTTCTAGCACCTCAGGGATGACAGAGACTAAGGGGAGAAACTCGGGGTGCCAGGCAAAGGCACTGTTGGGACATGTGTTGAGCCAGCTGAGGGTCTAGGAGCAGCTGCCACAGGGAGCCCGTGGTCTAGAGCAGCAGGGGAGGTAGAGGGGCTGCTGTTACAATCAGAGAAGCAAGGGCATTGCTAGGGTGGTCCGGCCTCACGTGGCAAGGATCTGGCTGCACAGATCTGGGTGGCGCCTAAGCTGAATCTCATCCACTCTGCAAAGCCTACACCACCAGGTGACATCATATTTACAGGAATCTGGCCCAAACAGAAACGGCAACCTCTGCTCAGCACCTGTCTCAAACATTCAGGTCAGGGGGTAGAAAAGGCAGCGAAGACCCAGCGGGAATCACTGTTGTCCCATAATCTGAAAGACTTAAAACCAACTTCAAAAGTAGCTACTGCCTTCATATATATGGCAGGCATGGATTCAATGCCAGGATCTTCCTTCAAGAAAGAGTCAGCCTCAGCTCTGGAGCCCTGGCCACACTCTCCCCAGGCAGCCCCAGTCAAGGGGACTTGGGCCTGGCCATTCCTACCCAACATGGGACTCCTTGATGGGCAGTCTTTGCTGCAGAGTTGGCCACTGGTCTGGCCAAGGCTTGGTCATATCTTCATAGCAGCTTGAGTCTCCCCCTGCCCAGTCCTGCTTCCAGCCCCTTCTGTTTGACAGCCATTATTGTTTCCCTCCCCCCAGATAAGCCCTGCACCCTCCATCTCAGCATCTGCTCCCAGGAAGACCCAGCTGACACAACTGATGACCTTAAAAGTCACAGTGATGCCCCCTTTCTATGCATATCCCAAACCTGCAATCAGTCACACTTTCACTTCTAAGGCAAAGGGTTCTTGCCCTGGAGGTCATGAACCCCAAAGAGATACAGTTCATGGGGGACACAGTCTAAGGGGCTGGAGTCTTTTAGTGGAAGGGCCAGACCTTTGGAGGGGGCCTAGAGGTATGTATCAGTTTGCTATGGCTGCTATAACAAAGTGTTACACACTTGGCAGCTTAAAACCACAGAAAAAAATCACTATCTTAGAGTTCAGGAAATCAGAAGTGTGGCAAGGGTCTCACTGAGCTAAAATCAAGGTGTTGGCAGGGCTGAGTTCCTTCTGGAGCCTCTAGGGCAGAGTCTGTTTCTTGACTATTCAAACTGCCAAGGGCTGCCCACATCCCATGGGGCCCTCTCCTATCTTCAAAACCAGTCACTGCTGGTTGAGTCTTTCTCCTCTGTATCACATTGATCCTGATTTTCCTGCCTCCTCCTTTCATTTCTAAGGACCCTTTGATTATGTTGGGCCCACTGGATAATCCAGAATGGTCTCCCTATCTTGGGGGTCAGTTGCCTAGCAACCTTAATTCTATCTGCAATCTTAATTCCCTTGTGCCATGTATAATACACTCACAGGTGCTAGGGATTAGGATGTGGGCATCTTTGGAGGAGCCATTATTCTGCCTATCAGAAAGCACATCCCATGTGGATGGTGTCTTGACCCTTGGGAGGTAGAGAAGCATCAGCCCAGAGAAGGGGAGGCTGGGGTGAGCGGCTCTAACCTTCTTGTCCCTTTCTTTCCCCCTCACCTGTCTTCTCGCTCCTGAGGTCTGACATAAAGTGGGGCTGGGGATATCTTCTTCCTGGTGGGTACTGGGCATAAAAGTCAGGCCAGGTGCCTCTTGGATGCCCAGATAAAGCAGGCGACAGTGTAGCTGTATGGTTCCTTGCCCCCCACCCCACCACCTGAGCTCTTTCTCCAAAAAAGGCACATTTTAATCATTTTTAAAGCAATGTGTGAATGTGACAAGATGTTACAGGAAATAGTGAGAACACCAGTGAGGACTCAGACAGGTGGCAGGAAATGTTTTTTTGGAGGGTTTGCTTCCCCGCTGATGAAGCTGCAGGCCGGTCCCACCTCCAGGCTCCCTCTAAGGCTGCATCCTCTGTAGGACGTGGGTAAACAGACAAGAGCGTTCCAGGAGAGCGAGCGTGGCACAGCCAGCTTCCTCGGGTGGGAGAGCAGAGCCCCAGGGTGAGCAGCAGAACTACGGAGCCTCGGGGTGGCAGCAGGTCTGGAGCTGGACATCCTGCTGCCTGTAGTACAACTAACACCAGCCCCAAACATTATTTGAGAAAACAACTCTATAAAGCACTTGTCCACGCCAATAAGCCTCTCTGCCTGGCCCTGACATCACCGCTTCTGTGGCAACCAGTGCATTTCAAAGAGCAAAATGTGGGAGACTAAAAAACAGAATCAAAAACTGAAGGCACTAAGTCGTACCAAATGAGTGAACTGGCCAGAAAGCCACATAACAGTTGAGAGGTTGTCAACCACGAAGGTCTGGGGGAAGAAGGGGAGATGTCTAGATCCCTGACCAGGGATCGAACCCGGGCCCCCTGCATTGGGAGCATGGAGTCTTATCCACTGTGCCACCAGAGAAGTCCCTCTACTTCTTAATTACCGTTAGTCACTCAAAGATCTGGCCATGAGCACAGAACATAAAAAAATCCCTCTGTAGTGGCAGCCACACAGCCATTCTTTTTTTTTTTTTTTAATTTTTAAATTTTTTGGCTGCATTGGGTCCTCGTTGCTGCACGCAGGCTTTCTCTAGTTGCGGTGAGAGGGGGCTACTCTTCACTGTGGCACGCATGCTCAGTAGTTGTGGCTCACGGGCTCTAGAGCACAGGCTCAGTAGTTGTGGTGCGCAGGCTTAGTTGCTCCGCAGCATGTGGGATCTTCCCGGACCAAGGATCGAACCCATGTCCCCTGCATTGGCAGGTGGATTCTTAACCACTGTGCCACCAGGGAAGTCCCAAAACAGTCATTCTTAACTGAGTCAAATGCCCTCCACTGAAGAGTCAATTAAATTTCTGAATCAACATAGAAAGCAGAGATGCACCATGCAGTACACCCTGACCCAACTTTCCATTAAAATCCAGAAAGACACACACACACACACATATACACATACACACATGCATACTTACACATATAAATACACACATGCACACATATGCACACACATACATGTGCCCCCCCCATACATACACACAGGCAACAGAATAGGAAACTACATATATAAGAGAATGTCCTATGTGAATGGAAGAAACTTCCACGGTTACATTGTCAATAAGGTCAATTTGAGAAACAAAATTCTGGAACAGGCAAGAGCTACCTTCTAAACCAGGACGGCAAAGAACACTGGAAAATACTTGGACTAACCCCACACAGAAAAGAAAAATGTATTCAACCTCACTAGCAATCAAAGTGAAACCAAAAGACAATATTACTTAAAACTACCAAATCAGGGCTTCCCTGGTGGCACGGTGGTTGAGAGTCCACCTGCCGATGCAGGGGACACGGGTTCGTGCCCCGGTCCGGGAGGATCCCACATGCCATGGAGCGGCTGGGCCCGTGAGCCATGGCCGCTGAGCCTGCGCGTCCGGAGCCCCTGCTCCACAACGGGAGAGGCCACAGCAGTGAGAGGCCCGCGTACCACACACACACAAAAAAAACTACCAAATCAGCACCAACTTTAAAAACTATAAACACAATGTTGGTGAAAGAGTGAAGAAATGGGGACTTTCATACACGGTCGGTCGGAGTGGAAATTGAGCTGACTTTTCAGAGAAGCAATCTGGCCATACACAAGCGCCCTAAACAACATTATATACGCATCGACCCAGTGTGTTCGCTGGGGTCCAAGTCTGGATTTTAAAAAATGATTACAGGGAATTCTGGCTGTGCAGTGGTTAGGACTCTTTGTTTTCACTGCCAAGGGTGCAGGTTCAGTCCCTGGTCGGGGGACTAAGATCCCGCAAGCCACGCAGTCAAATAAATAAATGAATAAAAAATGATCACAAATACAGGCAAAGATTTCTCCTACAGTAGCTCATCATGGCAGTGCTTATGAGCAGGGAAAACTGGAAATACAGCTGAATGGCTCACAACAGGGGGAGGACTAAATAAATGATGGTAAAGGTATCTCTCCATTAGCTGGTGTTTTCCCGGGAAGCACTCCCCTTTCAGACCTGCCATTAACCCGTGTCTGCTGCTGTAGGCAGAACTGGACCCGAATCAGCTTCACACCTCCTGCTCAGGGCTGCAGTGAGTCTCACCAACAAAGGGGGTTGATTTTCTGAATCTGAGATGAATTATGTAACCTGGAGCAAAGCATCCACGGGGGGAATGAATTGAGGCAGGGACACAAGGATGCAGGATACTGAACTGGCCACTCTTATTTAGTTAGGATCTCTACCCCCGCGTTCTTCCCAAAGGCGAAAAAGACTTGATTTCCCTATGAAACTAAACCCAGAAGAAAGGAGAACAATTAAAAATAAGAATGGGGCTTCCCTGGTGGCGCAGTGGTTGGGGGTCCGCCTGCCGATGCGGGGGCGGGGGGTGGGGCGCGGGAGAGGCCACAGCGGTGAGAGGCCCGCGTACCGCAAAAAAAAAAATAAAATAGAATAAGAACGGAAGGAGGGGGAAAGAGATAAAAGGGGCAGAAAACGAGTTGCCACCAGACACAGGGAGTGATTAATTATTACAGTCGGGTACTGAGTTTAGCACTGAGGCTCCTGATAGCAGAACAGGAGACACTTTGTGTAATAGAGTTCCTATTGTCTGATTTAAGAAAAAAAGATAGAATGGTTCCGTTGGAGAGACTCATTATTACCAAGTACTGAAATAAGATGGTGATATTCATGCTTCCTTCACATATAAGCGAGGCTGAGAACTCAAGGGCAAATCTCCCTCTGGCCTCCTTGGACGTGAGCTCTCACACATTCACGCCTTCTCAGTGGTCCTGCATCTCCTCCACTAGACAGTAAGGCTCAGCGGGCAGGAAGGGTCTGGTTCCCTCCTATTACGGAAACTTCTCATTTGTACCCTAAGCCTCCTCCCTAAAAGCATGGCTGAAGCAGGGCTTGCGGGCACGCACTAGGCACCCGATCAATGAAAGTTGGTTCCAGGTTAAAATGGCATCTGGCTGCTGCGTCTGAGACAGCAGCTCTCTATTTCCCACTAGATGCCAAGGAAGAAACAAACAAAAACACCAAAGTCTAACACAGGCACTTCTACAACCTGCAAGGCAGACGGACACGCTGAAAAGCAGAGCTGGTGGCACACTCATGCCGGCCAAGATAAAGGGAGCCCCAGCTAATGTGGACCCCACCCCCCCACCTCTCCCTAACGCCCCTCCCCATCGCCCACCCAGCCCGCCACAGGAGAGCAATGTTAGCGCCTACCCACCAAAAACGTCAGCAAGGCTTTCTGAAAGATGATGCTTCACTACCAAAGTGCAGAACAGAAGAATCATGGAAGGACTTTTCGCTGGGTGGGTACCTGTGCGTGGGCTTTACGGCAATTCCCATGCCCATGCTTCCCCAGAGCCTCTCTGTGTCAGAATCTGGGGCATGCCACCAGACCCATGGATGCGTATCTGCTCCCCAGGTGATTCTGGGGTGCCCAGGGCTCCCCCACCACTTAAGAACCTCAGCTCTACCACACGGGTGCCTGGCTTGGAGGAGCCAGTGCTGATTTCCCACCCACCCCTCAGGACCTCTCTTCACATCACATGGTGAGCAAGGGGACAGGCTGCCCGCTGCCCAGGGTGAGCTACAGGCTCCCAGGAAAGCCATCAGCACTGGGGCAGAGGCAGCAAAACAGAATGAGGATGGCCGGTTTCCTTGCTGCCGTGTACTTGGTGGGCTGTCGTCAGCCAGAGGGGAGAAGAGATGATCCCTTTCTCAGGGACCAGAGGAGCTGAACTTGATCTGGAATTGAGGCTGGAGCTGGGCACGGCGTTCAACTACTGGGAGAACTATATCCTGAGGAATGACTTCCAAAGCCCCAGAGGAGGAAAAGCACAAAGGAAGCATCACCTATACACCAAAAATGAGAAATGAGCCCACACAGAGAAACTGCTTCTCTGCTCACAAGTAGGATGGGAGGTGATGGCTTTCTTTTTTTTCTGAAATATAGTTGATTTACAATGTTCTGCTAGTTTCAGGTGTACAGCAAAGTGATTCAGTTATACATATTATATATATATATATATATATGTATAATTGTATACATATAGAAATTTCTAGATTCTTTTCCATTATACTTTATTACAAGATATTAAATATAGTTCCCTATGCTATACCGTAGGTCCTTGTTGTTTATCTATTTTATATACAGTAGTTAGTGTGTATCTGTTAATCCCAAACTCTTAATTTATCCCCTCCCTTCACCCTTTAGTAACCATAAGTGTGTTTTCTATGCCTGAGAGACTATTTCTGTTTCGAAAATAAGAGCATTTTGTGATGGATTTTTTTTTTTTTTTTTTTTTTTTGCCGTACGCGGGCCTCTCACTGTTGCGGCCTCTCCCGTTGCGGAGCACAGGCTCCGGACACGCAGGCTCAGCGGCCACGGCTCACGGGCCCAGCCGCTCCACGGCATGTGGGAGCCTCCCGGACCGGGGCATGAACTCGTGTCCCCTGCATCGGCAGGCGGACTCCCAACCACTGCGCCACCAGGGAAGCCCCCTGTGATGGATTTTTTTGACAGACATTATAGGGGGGAAAGGAAACAACTGTTTTCACCCACTGCTGCTATACATGCTTAGAAAGAAAACCTGGTGAACTGAAGGAAGACCCAGTTCTGCTGCTTAGAAAGAGCAGGATAATCTCAGTGCTTTCCCTGAACTTGGTTGTTCATGGAGCCTCTGTGGTTCCAAGCAGGCCCTCACTGAACGAGCTCAGACAGACCCTGATGCCTCCTTCTCATCTCGGGAAGGTTCCATCACTCGTGCCAGCACCAGGGGTGTTAGTGGGCCAGCAGGGCAAACCTCGGGCAGAGCCATCCTCCGGTGCACCCCTGCTTCCTCCCACCACATGCTCTGTTCCTCCGCCAACTGACTTTATTCTAAGTGCCCATTCCCAGTCACTCGAAGGGGGGTGGGAAACGACACCCTCCAAAGGGCCTTTTTCAAAGAGTGACCATGTTTGTGGATCTTCAAAAGCAGCGAACAGCCAGTTGAAAGGGGTCATTTTCAGGTTTCTGTGCCCAAGACCGGCAGCTCGACAGGAAGATCAGTCAGCACTCAGTCTCTGAAGGCAGACAACTATTCTACTTTAAAGCCAAGCCCTCCGTGCTACCTTGATGATTTGGTAGAATTTACAGTGAAAGGGCAGAAAATGTCACACCATCTTGTGCGTTCCCCACTTCCATGTGCTCTTTGCAAGAAAATCAAACTCGGCTGCTTCTGAACTCATGGCAAGCACCCACGTGCCTAAGGCGTGCAGTTTAAATTGCACATATTTTCCGCGAGGCAAAAGGGTACCGGAAAAGAAATAGCAGTGGGGATATTGTTCCTGAAGCCAGACTCCTCTGAACCACAATTCCCTCATCTGCAAAAGGAAGATGATGCCACCTACCTCTCAGGGGTGACATGATGGTGTAAGGCACAGACACGCCTGGAACAGAGTCTAGCACATTAGTAGGTCCTGTCCTTTCCCCTCTGGGGCCTCAGTTTCCTCTCCTAATAAATTGCAAGGAAGGGTAGAGAAGGGTGGCATCTATAATAGATGACCCAACTTCAACCCCCTATGTTATTAGCATTCCCCCTCAGATGTGTCATCCAAGGTCAAACTCCACCAACCATGTGTCTTCCAGGCCTACATGGACAGGATGAAAGTTATCATCACCAACTGCACCTTCCCTGGAGACAAGACAGACAGCAGGAAGTCTCTGTACCATTATGAAGATGAGAGAGGAATGCACCAGAACGCTGGGGCAGCTTTCCCTGGGTCACACCGTGGGCGCCAGGCTGCCGGTAAAGACTCCCTGACCCCTGGTCTCATTTCTGCTGAGCCTTCCAATGTCAAATTTCAGCTTCACAGCAAATGGGAACAGTTCAGAACAGGCTTTGGAATACTAAATGCCTGCAATGCCCATCAATGCAGCTTTGCCTTTCCTGGTGGCGGGCACGTCCATCAATGCAACAGCCTAATCAGGGTTGGGCTCATGTCAGGAAGGTGTCTGTGGTCCCAGTGGCTATGTTTCTCATTTAATTAGATTGGCCAAAGAGGCAAAGTAGTGTTTCTAAGGGCTAGAAAGCTTTCCCTCCCTCCATGTTCCTGCCCTCTGTGCTCCTAAAATATACATCAGTAACTATTCCTGAGCTTAGTGAATCATATAATAGTTTAAATATCTTGCTTCCCCTCTGGACTGAGATCTTCTCTAATGAAATTTTAGGGGTGATAGATATGTTCTAAAACTGGACTGTGGTGATGTATGCACAACCCGGTAAGGTTACGAAGAGTCATTGATTGATTCATAACCCTAAAACAGGTCAATTTCACAGTATGTAAATTATACCTCAATCAAGCTATTTGTTAAAAACTCTACCATCCATCAGTAGGTGGTCTTGGGCAAATTACCTCGCTGTGCCTCAGTTTCCTCATCTGTAACCTGAGACAATAGTTGATGTTACACAATAGTTGTGAGGTGTAAATGAGGTTATGCCTGGAAGGTGCTTAGCCCAGTGCAAGCACTCCACGAGTGTTGGTTGCTATTTTTATTATTTTTTATTATTATTGTCATTTGTCCAGCACAAAAGATGTAACTGTGAAAAAGGAAAAAAGTAACACGGAAGAAAGCTTGGGTGCTATCATAAGCAGAAAAATGACTCCCCAAAAGACATTCATGTCCCAATCCCCAGAAACTGTGAATGCGTTATCTTACACGGCAAAGAGACTTCTGCAGATGCGATTAAATTCGGGAGCTTGAGATGGGGATATTATCCTGGATTATCTCAGTGGGCACAATGTAATCACAAGGGTTCTTAAAAGACAGAAAAGGGACGTAGGAGAGTCAGAAGAGAGATTGGAAGACGTTACACTGATGGTTTTAAAGGTGTAGGAAGGGGGCCAGGAGCCAAGGAATGTGGGCAGCCGCTAGAAGCTGGAAAAGGCAGGGAAGCAGATCCTCTCCCAGCATCTCCAGAAGGAACACAGTCTTATCGACCCCTTGAATGTAGCCCAGGAAGACCCATTTCGAACTTCTGATTTCCAGAATTTTACGATAATAACTTTGTATTATTTTAAGCCGCTAAGCTTGTGGTACTGGGTTACAGCAGCCATAGGAAACTAATACAGGGACCACGTTGCAGAAAGCCTTGACTTCCAGGGTGAGAGTAGATGTAAGGGGAAGAGTGATAAACTGGAGTTTTGTTTTGTGAGATTAAGTTTTGGCAGCATGTAAGATGCAGTAGAGTAGGAGGCCAGAGGGAGCGGGGTGGCCAGGCGAGGATGCTGTTCTTGTGGAAGAGGACAGTGAACCTGCGAGGAGCAGGGCAGCGGGGGTGGCGGTGGGTGGAGTGTGCAGCGGGGAGAGTGGGTGAATAAACCACACTTGATCTGGTAACTTCCTCAATGCCAGGGCCAGAGGAGACTCAAAGAGGTCAACAAGGCTGGCTCACGGGAGCACGGGGATGCCACCCGCAGGGTTAGGAGAGCTAGCTGCCGCAGGAGGGGCAGAGGTGCCAAGCGGAGGTGGAAACACAGATAAGCCCAGTGGAGGCATCAAGCAGGGAGTTTAAAACGTGGGTCAAAAGCCTAGGAGTGCAGCTGGGACTGAGGATAGCATTTGGGGACAAAAGTGCAGAGGTGAAAGCCAAAAGTGACTGAGGTCATGGAAGCAAGTACCAGCACAGCAGGGCAGAGCCCCGAGGAGACAGCTTGAATAATGGACACATTTCGGTGTTGGAAGAAGGAGAAGCAGCAAACCAGATGGCAAAGTATAAGCCGGAGGAGGAGAGGGGTTTGAGGTCACCTGTGACTTTCCCGGGGCTAATTCAACACCGTGGTAATGGCAGGAATCAGATTGCAAAGGGAGGGATGGAGCGACAGAGTGAAGGAAGAAGAGACGTATTCTTAAGAAGCGAGATGGAGAGAAGGAGAGGGATTAAATGGTAACTAGGTCAGGGAGCCGAGTGGAAGAAAAACGTTTCTTCTGTCAAGGGCTCCTGAACATACCTTCTCGGGGGGAGAGCAAGGGTTGGATGCTAGATTAGGGTTACGGGCGAGGGATGAAGAGTTAATAAGGGTTTGAGGGGAGAGACAGAGGTGGTGTAAACAAAGAGATTTTCCTTTCAAGAGACGTAAGTGAAGAGAGAGAGCATAGGAGTAAAAAGGGATAAAGCGATATTTACAAGGAAAAACGTAAAGTTGACAAGAGCTCACCTTGGACAGCCTTGATCTTTTACGGCAAATAGAGAGAGGTTGTCAGAGCCTTACTGAAAGCAGAGAAAAGCTGAGAGCTCGGCTTTGGATATCAACAAGAGAAAAGAAACATCCCTCGGAGCCCGGCCAAGATTAGACCTTACCTCGGGGCCTCCACCCGGCCAGGTATCTCCCCCCAAAAGTCTAACACACCTGAGGCCAATCCATCACAAATCCTGAACCGTTGTTTCCATTGTTATTTGAAGTCGGTTTATCTAATCTTCCCAGCTTCTTGAGGACAGAGACCATCTCTAATTTAAGTTTGCACACATCCCAGATCCTGGATCTCAGAAGGTGGTCAAGGAGGACCCAGTGATGGGTGGAAAGGAATGGAGGAGAAGCAATAGTCAGGGTTTCCCAACATATTGGTTAAAACTTGCTTTAGGGACTTCCCTGATGGTGCAGTGGTTAAGAATCCGCCTTTCAACGCAGGGGACACGGGTTCGATCCCTGGTCCGGAGAGATCCCACATGCCGCAGAGCAACTAAGCCCGTGAGCCACAACTACTGGGCCTGCGCTCTAGAGCCCACGAGCCACAACTATTGAGCCGCGTGCCACAACTATTGAAGTCCACGTGCCTAGAACCCGTGGTCCACAACAAGAGAAGCCATGACAATAAAAAGCCCACGCACCACAACAAAAAGTAGCCCCCACTCACCACAACTAGGGAAGGCCTGCGCACAGCAACGAAGACCCAACGCAGCCAATATATATATATATATATATATATATATATATATATATATATATATATAGTAATAATAATAAAGATGTTTAAAAAAAAAACGCTGTAAAGAAACACGCTTTTAAAAAAAGAAACAATAGATAAAAACATAAAACAGACAAATTGAGGTGACCCTACCTTATAGAATGTCTTTAAATACTGAGCTCCCCTAGGGCATTTTTAAAAGAATCTGCTTTATAGAAATCCACTTGGGAGGCAATTTCTAAAGAAATATCTCCATGGTGTAAAAATTATTTAACACCAGAACAGACAGGCTTGCCAATGAAACCCTTCACAGGCCCACCAGAAAGAGTCCCTCACACCGTGCTGTGGAGCAGAGAACAATGTTAAAGCAGCCCTCATGGACTGTACTGTAAGAGGGCTCAGGACTCCACTCGGGGGACCTGGCACATTTCTAAAAGTATGAGAAAGCTCTCCAGTTCCCCGTGACCCTGGACTCCGCCATGACAGCTCTCACACAGTTGTCTTATGTTGTGATTAAATCTGTCAATCAAATCTCTGCCTCATGTCCTCAACTCTCTGCCAGACCGGGCCCGAGCATCAACAAGAAGAAGGCCCGAAGAACAATCTGTAGGCAGCTGGGCCTCTGAGGTGGGCTTTTTCAGGTGCTTGGGGCTGATCTGTGGGTGGCTTGACTTCACTCAAGAGCCATCAGGCCCTTAGCTGATGGAGTTCACCAAAATGCCTAACACAAAGGCAAAAAGGAAAAGGATCTTTCTCTCAAAAAGGAAAGGGATCCCTCTCTCGACCCTCCACGAACCCAAGTTTCTTTGGCCACTCGTGTGGAAATCTATAAGAAAGATGAGACTGCAGACAGCAGGGGAATGGAACTGTTCCACAAAGAGTGCCCAAGAAATGTTACCACGAAAAATGCAAGTGCCTACAATGTCACGGCCCTATCTGCCAGGCGCTGTTGGCCACAAACGCGTAAAGGAAGAGACTTTTGCCCGGATAATGCATGCGCATAATCTAGCATCTTGAAGCCCTCCAAGAGCAGAGGTGGCTTCAGCAAGCTCCAGGTGAGGGCTGGCTGTTTGGAGGCTGTGTGGTTTGACCCTGGGAAGCATTGAAATTGTGCTCAGGGATAATTTACGCTGGTTCTAAGGGCACATTGAAATGGAGTCTCAATATTTTAACTTTCGTTCTTGGTCTTTTTGATTTTAAGTACAGCCTTTACTCAGAAAACTAAATTGCTAGGAGGAAGGGGCCTGAGCTGCTGGCAACTATTTAAGAGGGATTCATGGAATAAGGGGTATAGTAGAACAAAACAAAGATTATAACGGGACAGAAACCCACCACGGTCGAACGCCCCTCACTGAAGTAGAAAAGGCTGAGAAGCAAGAGGAAGGGGCCTCAAACCCCCGAACCTCCAATGACAGTTAATCACGGGCGCATCTACACCAGTGTGTGCCTTCACTTCCTCATCTGTCAGGTAAGGTGGGGCAGGCCATGATTTCTAAAGCACTTCTTGGTGTTGCCAGTTCGAATGTTCTATGGTGTTCTGCCATCTCAACTCCTCCTCCAAGTGCAGGGATAACACTTTTCACTTCTGTTGTATCCTGCATGAAATAATCTTGCACAGTAGTAATATCAACATACAAGAAAAATTTAGCACACTACTGTATTTTATAGGAAAATAGCAAAATCTTTCTAAACCCTGAGTATCACGTTTCTGAGATGTTCATTTTCTAAATACCTAAGGTCAGTGGGCTTGTAGGTCAGCTGGCTCAGCAGGCCAATGTAATTCTACAGAAAAACCAAAAGTGTGGCTTGTCAAATGATTCAGCATGCCCAGCCCCTGCCAGTTGGCACTAAATGGGTCCTCAGCGCCAGTGAGGCTCGGAACAGACAGCAGATCCAGCTTAGATCAGCACCATCCCCTTTATGAAAACCAGCAGAACAAGCATCAAAGCGCCTCTCCTGCTGAAAGCAGGCTAGCTTTGGACAATCACAGCCAGGAGAGGTAGGGACAAGCCAAGGGTGACACGACTTGGTGGTTTCTAGTCCAAGTCTGAGCTCTGCCCGAGTCTCACTGCAGCACTGAAATCAAGTTTCAGGTTCAAATATGAGTGACACTCTCCTACAACCAGCTCATCGCTCTCCCCTAAAGTTCTAACTGTCATGACATGTGATGTCTTTACCACTCTCTAGTGAGCTTGGGGGTCACCTGGGGGAGCCTGACAGGATCTCCTGTGGTTACCATTGCTCAAAACACTCAGAGAACCTTCTTCTGAATATCCTTTAAAGCCAGTGTCCAAGGAAGACAAATCAACCTGGTTCCAGTGCCATCACGCAAGCAGTATTGCCAGCTTGGTCGGTCAACTGGTCCCCATGATTTGACTGGAAACAGCCATCAGCTGATGCTGAAACTAAAGTCTCAAAAAAGAGAGAGTCATCACCGGTGAGTATATTCTTGAGGATGTCTCAGGGGCTTGTAGTCTGCTTCCAAAAAAGAGATGGGCATATACCCGGAGAAAACCATAATTCGAAAAGATATATGCATCCCAATGTTTGTAGCTGCACTATTTACAATAGCCAGGACATGGAAGCAACCTAAATATCCATCAGCAGAGGAACGGATAAAGAAGATGTTGTACATATATACAATGGAGTATTTACTCAGCCATAAAAAAGAATGAAATAATGCCATTTGCAGCAACATGGATGGACCTAGCGATTGTCATACTGAGTGAAGTAAGTCAGACAGAGAAGGACAAATATCATATGATGTCATGTATATGTGGAATCTAAAAAAATGGTACAAATGAGCTTATTTACAAAACAGAAATAGAGTTACAGATGTAGAAAACAGTCTTATGGTTACCACGGGCAATGCGTGAGGGATAAATGGGAGATTGGGATTGACATATACACACCACTGGATATACAATAGATAACTAATAAGGACCTATTGTATAGCACAGGGAGCTCTACTCAATACTCTGTAATGACCTATATGGGAAAAGAATCTACAAAATAGGGGATATATGTATATGTATAACTGATTCACTTTGCTATTCAGCAGAAAGTAACATATTGTGAATCAACTATACTCTAATAAAAATTTTTAAAAAGATAAGTAAACTTGTATGTTTTACTCCTGTTTAAAAAAAAAAAAATCTAGTCCTTTGGGAACAAGGGTTGCTTTCTTGGAGAAAGAATGACTGATTTGCAGGGCCCTTCATTCCCACTGGACTGAATTATGTTTCAGAGTGTCCTGTGCACATCAGAGGGCATCACGCCTCCAAGTCTTTGCCACTGCTGTTCCCTGTGCCTGGGATGCCTTTCCCCTTGCCTGTTTGCACTGGAAAAACATCTGGTCCCTTAAAACCAGCTCAGTTATCAGACCCTCAAGGAAACCTTCCCTGAATGCTCCCCACCAGCCCCTCTGAAAGAATTTGTTCTCCTTCCTCTGGCCTTGTACGTACACACTTCTACTGCCCCGTGGACCATGCTTTAAAATCTGTTATGCTTTGCCATCAGTGCCCACGGTGGCCTCTCTCAAAGGATATGAACAGAGTTAAACTATTTTTTAATGCCTTCAACTCAGACCTAGCATGAACTACACTCTCTAGCACACAGCAGATTCATAGTTAACATCTGTTGAATTTGAATATTTTGGTTTAAGTAGGTCTGCCTGAGAGTCACTCACTTTACTTTATGGTCAGCCTTGCATAATGTATCGTAAGCACCCACCCACTCAACAGTCATTTACTGGGCACCAAATCTGTGTCAGGTAGGAGGCTAGGCGAAGCAGTAGCAGCCTTTCTTAGACGTCTCCACTGTAGATTTTTGGTGTTTTTGTTTTCTTCTGTTTCTGATAATATTAAAAAGTCAAGAAGGTAAGAGGTGCAGTGGTGGCACAGTGGTTAAGAATCCGCCTGACAATGCAGGGGACATGGGTTCGAGCCCTGGTCCAGGAAGATCCCACATGCCACGGAGCAGCTAAGGCCGTGCACCACAACTACTGAGCCTGCGCTCTAGAGCCCACGAGCCACAACTACTGAGCCCGTGCGCCACAACTACTGAGCCTGTGCTCTAGAGCCCACGAGCCACAACTACTGAGCCCGCGCACCACAACTACTGAAGCCTGCATGCCTAGAGCCCATGCACCACAACAAGAGAAGCCACACAATGAGAAGCCCGCAAACCGCAACAAAGAGTAGCCCCTGCTCGCTGCAACTAGAGAAAGCCCGCACGCAGCAACGAAGACCCGACGCAGCCTCAAATAAATAAATAAATACATAAATTTATTTTTTTTAAAAAAAAAGAAGGTAAGGGCACCATTTTGTTTTAACCTCGCACAAGGAAGGTTCAAATCTGACACAACACACCTTCATGTTTAAAATGACAGAGACTGTAGCTCAGCCATACCGCTGTTTACAAACAAAGGCACCATATGCTATCCAAAAAGCACAGGCCACTATGATGAAAGGTTATGGAGTTAAAACCTTTTTGTTAAAACTATTTTTAAGCACATAATTCAGTGGCATTAAGTACATTCACATTGTCGTGCAACCATCAGCACATCCACCTCTTCAACCTTCTCATCTTACAAAAATGAAACTCCACATCCATCAAACATTACCTCCCCCTTCCCCCAGCCCCAGCCCCTGGCAAACACCCCTCTTCTTTCTGTCTATATGAATTTAACTACTCTAGGTGTAGTGTAGAAGTAGAATCACACAGTATTTGTCCTTCTGTGTCTGGTTTATTTCACTTAGCCTAATGTCCTAAAGGTTCATCCATGTTGTAGCGTGTCAGGATTTCCTTCCTTTTTAAGGGTGAATAATATTCCATCGTGTGGATATACACGTTTTGTTTATCCATTCATCTGCTGATGGACATTTGGGTTGTTCCTACCTTTTGGCCCCTGTGAATAATGCTATCACGAACATAGCTGTACAAATATATGTTCAAGTCCCTGCTTTCAGTTCTTTTGGATGTATACCCAGAAGGCAAAGGCTGGATCGTAGGTAATTCTATGTTTGGGTTTAAAATCTTAAATGTATTTTTAACCTTCGGGAGTAAGAGGAGCAAATTCGTAATTTTTTTTTTTTTTTTTTTTTTTTTTTTGCGTTATGCGGGCCTCTCACTGTTGTGGCCTCTCCTGTTGCAGAGCACAGGCTCCGGACGCGCAGGCTCAGCGGCCATGGCTCATGGGCCCAGCCGCTCCGCGGCATGTGGGATCTTCCCGGACCGGGGCACGAACCCGCATCCCCTGCATCGGCAGGCGGACTCTCAACCACTGCGCCACCAGGGAAGCCCCAAATTCGTAATTTTTTACACATTGTTGAGAAAATAAAATTCACCCTAGTGGTGGATCTGGAAATGTCAGGTTTCACTTGTTCGTAAACATTTCAGAGAAATTAAATGATTATACATTCAGAGACTTCTAGAAGTATTGCATAAATACATTTGAAATTTTAAAAAAAAGAAACCTAACTGGCTCTCGATTATTGCCAGTAAAATGATACCAGGGTTAGCAAGGACACTTGAAATCCATAGACATTCCCAATGGAAATGGAAATATTTCTAGAACATACAACATACTTCTAATCCTTCTCTCTAGCCTTTATTTACTGACCCAAGATCACTATGGGTGACCACTGTCCTGTCTCCGTGTACTGTACATGATCTTCTCAGGAGCTACTGCAGAGTCTTGAATTCTGTCTTACTGAATGGAACCAGGACATTCTAAAGGTTAAATCTCCTTGCTCAGGACTACTGACATAGAAGATGCAAGAGATGGGCTGAACCTTTTTGGAATGCTGAAAGAGAGCCTAAAGTTTCTTTTTTGAAGAAATCTCTGATTTTAGTCATAGAGACCTTGACTTTTCATCACTGCATTCCCAGCGCCTGGCAGGGATACTCAGTAAATCTCCACTGGATTCTAATAACATGGTAGGGTAAAGACCTCTCAAGTCTGATTATATTGAAATTCTGGGAACTGGTTTCAGATTATTTCAATTTAAAGAGATTCAATGAGTCCACAAACATGTATTAAGTCCTTACCACGTGCAAGGCTCTGCTGCAAACTCTACGAGAGATTCAAAAATAAGTGTGTTCCTACCCTCCAGGTTACAATCTAGTAAAGTATTCTAGAGAAATTAAGACATACCAAAAAAACCAATAACAAAATTTGTTATTGTGATATAAGTCAGGTATAAGTCAAGTTACAGCACAGAGAATGAACTCCATCTAGCTGGGGGCAGGTTTTGGAGGTTTTATAGAAGAGGTGGCAATTGAAAGAGAAATAGTTCTGCGAGGATCCCAGAAGATAAAGGATGAGCAGAAAGGGCGGCCTAGACAGAGGAAACATGTTTATAAGCAGCTTGGAGATTGAAAGATGTAGTTTTCCTGTACTATCGATTGACAAAGGGAGGATCCCACATGCCGCAGAGCAACTAAGCCTGTGGGCCACAACTACTGAGCCTGCTCTGTAGAGTCTGCCAGCCACAACTACTGAGCCCACGCACCTAGAGCCCATGCTCTGCAACAAGAGAAGCCACCCGGACCAGGGCTTGAACCTGTGTCCCCTGCATTGGCAGACAGATTCTTAACCACTGTGCCACCAGGGAAGCCCAGAACATTTTTTTATAAAAGACAAATCATGATTATCATGACCCTTTTACAGGTGTGGCAGCTTAGTCCACCAGTAGACATCTGTATTAGTTTCTTATTGCTGCTGTAACAAATAACCACAAATTTATTCTCGTATAGTGCTAGAGGTCAGAATTCCTAAAGTCAAGGTGTGAGGAGGGCTGCATTCCTTCTAGAGGTTCTAGGGGGTAATCTTTCTTTTTGCATTTTCCAGCTTCTAGTGACTGCCTGCATTCTTACGTTTGTGGCCCCTTCCTCCATCTTCAAAGCCAACAGCACAGCATCTTCCAATATTTCTCTCTCTCTGCTTCCATCCTCACATCCTTTCTGACTCTGACCCTCCTGCCTCCCTCTTATAAGAACCCTTATGATTACATTGTTCCCACACGGACAATCCAAGATCATTAGTGTAATCATATCTGCAATGTACCGTTTGCCATGTAAAGTAACATAGTCACAGGAACCAGGAATAAGGACATGGGCACATTTGGGGGGATATTATTCAACCTACCACAAGACTGGGTAAATTTCAACCTGAAATTTTTTTTTCAAACATATAAGCTCAATCACATTTTGAGAATCAGAGTAGACCATCATAGATTACATTTTTGTTGCTGTGAAAGGCATTTTCAAAAGACTGTTTTAGGTTTTAGGGTGTTCCAAGATACAAGAGAAAGGTAAAAATTTTAATTTTTTTTAATCAAGAATATGAAAGGACAGCTAGGTAAAATAATGAACAATCACATACGCAGTGGTAGATCACAGATTCCTTCATTAAAGAAATATTGGGAAACCACATGGCTTGTGCCAAAAAGCAACTAGGAATCCTATAGTTCCAAGTGACCTGATTAGACAGGGACATGCAGGTTCATCATTCTGCCCAGTGCCTCTCCTGAGTGGGGACGGACTCAGACCACCGCTGCCTGGCTCAGTGTCACTGCAGCTGAAACTCCAATGGACTCGCCAGCCCCGCGACACCAGCTGCGAGCCACGGAGGTGCCATCTTCCTGTACAAAGCACCAGACACAAACCAGCGCACATCCCTTGAAACCATCACCCTAACCCTACAGAGAGGTCACCCAAGCACATCCACCTCCTCTGTCAGGTCTAGAAGTCAAGAGCCTGACCAAGGTTGCACGCTTAATTCCTAGTAGAGGCAGAACCAGCCCAGAGTGTACACCTTCCCCCCAATAGCCATCAACACATCCACAGAAACTTCAACAGTAAATAAACCTTCAATGAGCCTTGCTGGTCCTGTGAAGATCCCTCCTTGGACTCAGACTCTTCTCCACAATTTCCAACAGTCCTCATTCCAAATCTTTCCTCTCCCCTCCAGCTCCATCCCACTCTCTCTGCCATTCCCTCCTCCAATTTAACTACAAAATTCTATCCAAAGGCACTCAGTTTTCTTTTTCCCTATCCACTGATTCCTCCCCTCAAAAAATGAGCTCATCAGAAAGAGAAAGACAAATACCATATGACATCACTTATATGTGGAATCTAAAATAGGACACAGATGAACTTATTTACGAAACAGAAACAGTCTCACAGGCATAGAGAACAGACTTGTGGTTGCCAAGGGGGATGGGAGGTGGGGAAGGGATGGATTGGGAGTTTGGGGTTAGCAGATGCAAACTATTATATATAGAATGGATAAACAACAAAGTCCTACTGTAGAGCACAGGGAACTATATTCAATATCCTGTAAGAAACCATAATGGAAAAGAATATGAAAAAGAATATAGATAGATGATAGATAGATAGATAACTGAATCATTTTGCCATACAGCAGAAATTGACACAACATTGTAAAACAACTATACTTGAATAAAATAAATTTTTTTTTAAAAAATGAGCTTATCCTCTGAATAAGTATTATGAGAGGCTAACCACCATTAAAGGTTAACACTGGGGGCTTGGGAGTCAGACAGCCAGTGTCTTTGACCTGGCTTGTCCTCACTGGCTTTGTGACCTTGAGGCAGTGACTTAACCTCTCTGTGCTTCAGTGTCCTCACCTGGAAATGAGAATCATAACAGCAAGGCCTTGGCAGAGCAGTGGTGAGAACTGAATGAGAGGGATGCAGGGTGTGCAGTGGGGCTCCGGAGCCTGCACTCTTTTTTTTTTTTTTTTCTCTCACTATTGTGGCCTCTCCCGTTGCGGAGCACAGGCTCCGGATGCGCAAGCTCAGCAGCCATGGCTCACGGGCCCAGCCGCTCCGCGGCATGTGGGATCTTCCCGGACTGGGGCACGAACCCGTGTCCCCTGCATCGGCAGGCGGACTCTCAACCACTGCGCCACCAGGGAAGCCCCGGAGCCTGCACTCTTAACCACTCAACACATCGAATTCACAACTTCGGCTTTTATAATATTTCTCATGTAGGCATTAGCTCTATGTAACTGGTACCTCGGTTCTCATAACTTTCTTGTGTGAGGCAAGATGTAATTCTGAGATAATGATCCCCATTTTACTGGGATACAAACAGACTCAGGAAGCCTCTGGGCCTTCTCACGGACGTGCTACCTTTTTTGCCCACTGCAGAATCTTGCTACGAGGTTTTTCGCATCCAGTTTCCTTAGTCTGGCAATGGACAATTTTATAGCTGCCTTCTCTACAAATTTCTGGGTTTGGGGGAAGGAGGGTTGTTTGGGGGTTTTTTGGTTTAGAATTTGCTCAGGACTGGATCCAATTTGGGAAGAACGCAAAGAACATGATTGTGAGAATGGACTGGATTTGTCTCTGCCTGGCAATCTGTTAAGGCCATGAAGGTACAATGTGATGTGTGAGTGCCTTGCCCCGGGTCTGCTGTCTGCTGTCCCCACTCATCAGCCTCCCAAGTGACTTCTAGCCACACCGAGCACACACACACTGAGGCACTTTCTCTATGAAGACAAATGTGTTTTGCCGTGAATAGGCAATGCTTTTGAGCCAAAAGACATATTCTAATCAAAAACTATCATCAGAGGCTTGGAGGAAAACATGATCTTTCTACACTTTTATGTGTGGGGTGTGTGTGTGTGTGTGTGTGTGTGTGTGTGTGGAGGGGACAGCCTATTTCTGAGCTCACAGCAGTGACAGGGCCACAAGTCAACCTGAAGCCATTAGCACATACCTTGATGTTTTATCTCACTTAAATATTCTTTAAAGAGAGATATACTGAACAGATGGATAAATTTCAAGATTTAACAACTCATGGGGACATTATTACTGTTGCATTCGATGGCAGCCTTTATCGCCTCTATGCTTCAAGAAAGACATTCCATCTTTTTTTTTTTTTTTTGCGGTACGCGGGCTTCTCACTGTTGTGGCCTCTCCCACTGCGGAGCACAGGCTCCGGACGCGCAGGCTCAGCGGCCATGGCTCACGGGCCTAGCCACTCCGCGGCATGTGGGATCTTCCCAGACCGGGGCACGAACCCATGTCACCTGCATCGGCAGGCGGACTCTCAACCACTGCCCCACCAGGGAAGCCCAAGACATTCCATCTTGAAGAGTTCTTGCCTTAATCACTGGCAAACTGGCCCTGGTCACACCTAGACGATGAGGAAATACACTCTGGGCCCTTCAAACCTGGGTATTACCCGAATCTCCAGTACCCCTACCTGGGCAACCTCTCTCCTGCAGCAGAACCAATATGTGTCTGAGGTTCAAAGAAAGGGGAGGAGAAAATGAGAGTTGGATGAGGGAGGAGAGTGACTCTACCGGGTGATGATGATGATTATGATGATGCTGATAATGATGATGATGATGATGATGATGTTGATAATGATGATGATGATGATGAATGACAGAAATAGCCTAGTGTGAGTATGAAATAAATACTCGGTAATCGTGGATCCCTCTCCCCTGCATGCCCAGCCCAATAACATCAGCAAAATGTTGAACTGTAATTCCATATAACCATGACGTCATGTCAGAGGTGGAAGGACCCCTGTGGTCTGAGGAGTTCCAGAGGTTCTATGGAAAAGGTTCAGGGTCAAGTCCAGAACCTGGGCTCTCAGCACCCCTCCCCCCTACACACACACACACACACACACACACACCCCTGAAAAAGATGTAAAGGTGACCAAATTTCAGATTCACATATGAGACTTAGCTTTGTCCTCTCCCTTTAAAACATCCTTCACCCAGGGTTTCCCTGATGGTGCAGTGGTTGAGAGTCCGCCTGCCGATGCAGGGGACACGGGTTTGTGCCCTGGTCCGGGAGGATCCCACATGCCGCAGAGCGGCTGGGCCCGTGAGCCATGGCCACTGAGCCTGCGCGTCCGGAGCCTGTGCTCCGCAATGGGAGAGGCCACAACAGTGAGAGGCCCGCATACCGAAAAAAAAAAAAAAAAAAAAACATCCTTCACCCTTCCTAATTTTGTTCAATCCACTTTTGAATTGGCTGGATAGAAGAAAGAGAAAAGAAATTCAGAATTTCCCTATAGGCTTACTCCTTCCCCACAGCCTGCCAAGCAAGAATACTAAAAGCCCCTGCCGAGCACACTGCCATGCACCAGGCATCATGCTACATGCTCTTCCCACGAGGTGGGAACTATATGACACCATTTTATAGATGAGGACATGAAGATGTGTATGTAAAACCTGCCCAAGGGCACAGAGATAATAAATGACAGGTCTAGGATGCTAACACCAGAATCCCTGGAATTCGCCACTGCAGGCAAGAAGTCAAGCTCTTTTTTTTTGGTCACACTTTGTGGCATGTGGGATCTTAGTTCACCAACCAGGGATCGAACCTGTGCCCCCTGCACTGGAAGCACGGAGTCCTAACCACTGGACCGCCAGGGAAGTCCCAAGAAGTCAAGCTCTTTATCCTTGGCCTGATGGTGGCGTGGGTAAATCCTCATTATAGGTGAGTGACCTTTGGAGTAACACAGTCTATGTGTAGGTCTATTTAGCAGAGAAAACTAGAGTGGATTTCTATGATACCCTAAAAAAGAGATTTCTGTGGCCGGGAGCCAGCATAAACTTCTTAGAAAATCTAAGACAGCTGATGAGTTTTAGGCAAGTTTCTCACTTAAAGAGTTTGAAAGAGAGGGGCACCGTCAATCAATAAGGCAAATTAATTGAACACAAATAGGTGACCTATTTTTTAACACAAAGAGTACTTCCTTCTGACAGAGGATTTTCGCTTTTGAGAATATGAAGGATATTATATCCTTCATAGTCCTAGGGGACTAACCATGGCATATAAAGCACAGTTAAAGGGTCTGAAGAAGCTTAGCTAGAGAAGTGGTCCATCCCAATCCCCCAGTCACCAGTGACCAACTGTGGTCCATGGAATGCATGGCTGTTGGGCCTTGGGGTTTGGTCTTTGCCCTTCTTTCCATTAATCCGTCACTTCAATATAATGAAGATTCCAAAATCTTTATCTCCAGGCTAATGAGTCCCAGAATTCAATATTCAAGGGGCCCGTTGACCATCTCTAGTGGGATGACCTTCAGTTCTTTTTTTTTAAATTTTTATTGGAGTATAGTTGATTCACAATGTTGTATTAGTTTCTGCTGTGCAGCAAAGTGAATCGGTTATACATATACATATATCAACTCTTTCTTTTAGAGTCTTTCCCCATATAGGTCATTACACCAGAAATAGATGGTGCCTCTGAAGGGTTCTTAAAGAAAGTAGCATCAAATCATGATCAGTCATGCACTTGAAATGCTCAGAAGTTTTTGCATCCCCAGTATGTGCCAGCTAAGAAATTGCACTTGGTGGTCTGAGAGGAAGCACCAGGGAGGTGCAGGAGACAGTGAATTCTCAGGTGTGGTCCCTGTGACTCCCCTTCCCCACCTGAGCACCAGATGGCAGAGAGACTAAGCTCTATAAAATCTCCTACAAATTGCTTAGAGGCATCAGACCAAGAATTTTAGGACCCATCCTTCCTAAGATGCTTCTAGGCAGAGATGTTAAATTGCCACCCAGATGGTTGAGGTGAGCTATGTATCCTGAGGCTCATTTTACTGGATACCAGCAGAGTAATAACCAGCAAAGCCAACCAGCACCAGGCTAAGAACCAGCCCTATGCCTGCGCATGAAAATGGTAGCACATTCCCTAGGCCAGCATGACTTTAGGTCCTGGGGCCATTTGTTTTAGCAGCTTTACGGGGCGGTGGGGGGGAACTACAGTTTTTTCACTATCACCATAAAACTTAGGGTTACAAACAAACCATTAATACTGAAGGTTAATATCTATAGTTTGGAAGAAACATTAAAACAAAAATAGCCTTGAATCTTAAGCAAATAAGGTTAGGGGAGCCCTGGGAGAGTGAGAAAAAGCCAGCAAAGGGAACACAACAGGAAACAGGGACAGAAGCTACATCCAGCAAAACCTATGGCTGGGCTCTTCCATTTCCAGAAAGCATCACTATTCCAACACAACCAGTTCAAAGAAGAAGGAATGGTAGACTTCTTTCCAATGTGTTGAACTCAAAGAGCTGATGATGTCCCCTTCTAAAAGGGAGTGGGTTCTGGTCATCTGGCCATGATTTCGGCCTTCCTATCTACCATCACCACCTCTACTCCAACCCATGGAATAAGTCGTGTGAGATATTTTTAAAAAGGAAATTTATGGGCATGTTCATTCCTGATCCTTGGAAGCATCACAGTGAGGAGCCAGAAGCCTGAATTTTCAACCATCCGCAGAAGTTTCACACATCTGGTTCTATCTCTCAGGACAACCCAAGGTTTGGAAGTCAGTGTCATTGGGTCCTTTTCCTCCCCTTTGACAACTTAGACTCTTACTTTCACTCCAATGAGGACAAGATCTTTGCAAGGTAAAGTGCTGAAGTTAAGGTCGGGAAAGATGTCCTTATGGGCTTAGACACAGAGAATCATGGTGGGGTGCCCAAATTCTTCCACATTGAAAGGTCTCTCCAATTAGGGGCATTCACCTCCTGAAGTGAGCCTGTCCTGACAGGACAACTGCATAGGATACTGACTAGTGTTTTGCTTTTTCCTCTAAGAAGCCCATTTGCCCCAAGGTGGAAGTAATAATCCTCTGTCTCGATGTGTCTTGTCATTATTGTGGTGGTCTTCATCATCATCGTCGTCATAACAACAATAACATCAACAATTACTATTACTTCTACTGTTACTATTTATTGGGCACTTACTACATACCATATACAGTAGTAACTCACTCTGCATATATTACCTCATATTATCCCTTTGAAGTATATACTGTTATCCACATTTTTAACACAAAGAGTACTTCCTTCTGACAGAGGATTTTCGCTTTTGAGAATATGAAGGATATCATATCCTTCATAGTCCTAGGGGACTAACCATGGCATATAAAGCACAGTTAAAGGGTCTGAAGAAGCTTAGCTAGAGAAGTGGTCTAGAGATAGACCTGAGAGATAGAACCAGACGTGCAAAACTTCTGTGGATGGTTGAAAATTCAGGCTTTCTGGTTCCTCACTGTGACGCTTCCAAGGATCAGGAATGAACATGCCCATAAATTTCTTAGCGAGAAAACCAAAACTCATGGAGCATCTGACTCTAAATGCCATGCATCATCAACCATGTTTCACTGCCAGGTACATCATCCCAATTCCACTCTCATTACAGAATGAATAATCGGGAACAATTAGCTCACTTTGGGACAAACTTCTCTTATCAGAGGACCTGGCATTCACTTATTCAACAAGTATCTCTGAGCAGTCACTATGTGTCTAAACGTTCACTGTGTTTGCTCACAGGGATGAACGTAGTGTAACTGGGTGCTGCTCTCATAATGAAACAAACCCAGCAAAAGTTCATGTCCTCCTGGAGGCATTTTGGGTCTCTGCCATCCAGCCTGCCCTGCTGGCTCCGCCCTTTTCTGCCCCTGCTGAACCTCTTCCTTTCACATTTCAATGGATGAATTTGAAATAGAGTCATATATGTATTAGAAAAAGGACAAACTTCCCATGCTTTGAAATAATAGATCCATCACTTCTAATCTTCTACAACAATACTTCCTCCTCAAGAATAGTAAGCAGAAGATTCTTAAAAGTAGCATTATAGGGCTTCCCTGGTGGTGCAGTGGTTGAGAGTCCGCCTGCCGATGCACGGGACACGGGTTCGTGTCTCGGTCCAAGAAGATCCCACGTGCCGCGGAGTGGCTGGGCCCGTGAGCCATGGCTGCTGAGCCTGCACGTCCAGAGCCTGTGCTCCGCAACGGGAGAGGCCACAGCAGTGAGAGGCCCGCATACCGAAAAAAAAAAAACAAACAAAAGTAGCATTATATGTCAGACACTAATTTAAAAATGGGAAAATAGGTTTAAAGGTTGGATTACTTGTCTGTGGTCATACGGCTGCTGATCCGGTGGGTTTGGGTTCAGCTGTGAGTGCCCAGAAAAAACAAAACAGAAGTCAATTTCTCTCTGTTCCACTATCCTCAGGCACCCAGGATCCTTCCAGCTCACCACTCTGCCATCTTTGTCTTCATGGTGTCAGATGAAGACATTCCCACTCCAGTAATAAGAAGGAGGAAAGGATAAAGAAGAGGCAAAGTGCACCGAAGTTGCCCAATGTCACTTTGGCTTACATCTCATTGGCCAGAACTTACTAATATGGCCACACTTAGCTCTTAAGGAGACTGGGAAATGTAGACTTTATTCTAGCACCCACTTGTCCAGCTAAAGTTTCTTCTACTAAGGAAGAGATGATATTGGAGAAGAGCTAACCAGCCCTGTTGCAACTGCTAAGTAGTATAACTGGAATAGTCCCAGATCTGTGGAACGCCAGAGATCCTACTCTGTCGGGTAGGCTTTAATTCCTATTTTTATAGCAATGACATTTGGTCCTCTCTTCTTTACTGCATAAAGAAATTGCTAAGTATGACTTTAGAACTTTCTGTAACATTTCATTAGCTTTCATTTCAACAGCTAGAAGCCATCTCCAAGCTAATTTGTATGTTCTTTGGTGGCTTTAAAATACACCTGCTAATGCTTTGATATTCATTCCTTCAAAAATGAAGCCTAATTCCACTTACCTTAAGTATAAGCTCTATTTAGTGACTCACTTTTAGCGAATGTATGTGGCAGAAGTGACAATATGTGACATCTGAGACAAGATGATAAAATGATCATTCATTCTAGGAAAAGCCAAATCCCATGTCATGAAGTCACTCAAGCAGTCCTAGGGGGAGGCCCTCATGGAAGGAACTGAGGCCTCCAGCCAACAGCCCTGGGAGTGAGTTTGGATAGATTCCCCAGCCACAGTCGAGCCTTCAGATGATTGCAATCCCAGTAAGTGTCTTGACTGCAACCTTTTGAAAGACACTGGGCCAGACCAGCCATCTTTGCCACTCCCAGATTCCTGATCCACGGAAACTGTGAGATAAAAATGTTTTTTTGTTCTAAACTAGTAAGCTTGGGAGTAATTTGTCACACAACAATACAGCAATATAGGTCTCAATGTGAATTCAGTGTTCTTCCGGCTTGAGAATTAGAGAAAGTAGAAATGACCACCTTGATAGAGAAAACCCATATTTTAAATGGCTGTGTCCTAGCTCATCACCTGCTTTTAAATGGTTTGGAGCAGTGTTTGCATGAGATGCTCCGGATGCCACTGTGAAGAGGAAAGACCAGTGAGCCATCCCTGCTAGAACATATTGCTAATATCACATTCCTCAGTAGTCCCAGGAAACAGCTGAACCTGCTGCTGGCCAATTACCACCAGGAGAAACAGCTCAGTATCAATGAAGCCAACATCAAAATGATGAGTTTTGGCAAACTCTCTTCAGTATCCAGATGGATAATGCAGAACAATTCGACTCAACAGGTTAACTTATTCAGTTATTTGGGGAAGCACTGTGGAGCTTAATTACCTTAGCAGATCTATTAGGATGCATTTCTGTTGAAAGCTGAAGGTTCAACAGGAAGAATATCAAGGTTATTTTATGACAGAGATGAATTGCTGGTAACTCCTGTTCCACAAATATCCCAAGTCAAAGGTCATGCTTTTATGATGTAGGTCCTTCATATAGGACCTACACGAAGGGAAGGAACTACATGTAGGAAACTTTTAAACCAAGATATCACTTCTTCCTACTATCTCAAGCAGGGTTCTTAGGAGGGGAAACCAGAGAAACATGTCCTACAGGGGGTACTTAGCATCGTCCGGTGGGAAGGCTTTTTAAACTACCATCTGCCCTCCTCTTTCTATATCTGGAGTCTAAGATTAGCACCTAGTCCTTCACTGAGAATCACCACCATCAAAAGGCACCACTACTAGGGAAAAAAGGTTTTAAAAAACCTTCAGAAATTAGAGGTTGAGAAAAAGCTGAAAGCCACCAACGTCTTTGAAATAACAATACAAAATGCTTGTATGTTGGGTATTTTTATTATGAGCCAAAGGGCTCCTATTTAAAATACAAATGAGAAGACTATTCTTCCAAAAGGACCCTTGAAGGTTGTCATTGGAATAAGGTATGTTACCTTTTTTGCCCCAACCAATTGGAAGCCTGGAGCTAAATTTAATGCTCATTCACAGTAAATGTATTAGTGTTAGGGACTGTCATATTTTTTTCTTCCTCTTGGTATATGGATTTTTATTTCCTATTTCTATTCTGACAGCCTTTGCAGTTTGTGTTTCTTCTTTTATCATATGATGTCTCCATCACTTTGGGAAGCAGGCAGCATACAAATTACCAACGAAGAAAATGAAAGTAGCAGGGATGGTACTCAGGTTTCCTTCTTGGTCACAGCTCTCAAAACACATTTTCAGATCAAGACGACTTAGACAAATGTCCCTTTAAGGAGTGGGCCCTTAGAAGCAGCTACCATCAAAGAAATCCCTCCTTGGCTCTGCTAACAAAGCTTCACAACTCACCACAAAAGACTTGCCCTCTCAAGGCTCAAAGGCAGGTCAAGCGTCTAGGAGGAAAGTACCCAGGTAGATAAAAGACCAGGGTTGTAAGGCTAATTCCCAGCTCCAGAGCAGAGCTGTCTATCTGGCACTCCCACTCCTGTTGGATGATGTGGCTCATTGTGTAGGTTTTATCGCCTCTTCTGGAGGAGAGAACTTTGAGCCATCAGCCTTCTCAGATAAGAGTTGAGAGCTTCTCTTCTTGTGACAGTAACGTTTCTGCCTTCTTAAAACCCCACTTGAAAAGCCCGTAGAGGGAAGCATCTCAAAAAAGGATAGTAGGGTGTGCCTCTGAGATTTCTAAATCAACCAGCACAAGTAGAGGAGAAAGAAAAAAGGGTGGGGGGAGACTTCTTGACAAGAAAATATATGATGTACCAGACAAGTGGGGGTGGAAAGGGGCTCTTCAGAGCTCAGAGCACAGGAGGCAGTCCCCTTCCAGCATGAACTCAAGCCCATCACCAGCCTTTTCCGTATTGCTGTGCACCTCTGCTCTCTGTGAGAAACACACTGGGCTCACACAGAGCTTTAAAAATATCTCTCCACCCACTGAAAGGTTGATTAATCAGCCAAGTTCTCACCCAGGTGTCACAGTGGTGGCAGTGATATATATGATAGTGACATGAGGGTGAAGGGAAGGCACAAAGGGTCTTACTTAGCAGGTGGGAGGATTCAGAACATAGAACTTAAAAAGCACGAGCTCTGAAGCCAGGTGGTAGGCTGCATCCCCGTTCCAACACATGCTAGTTAGGCGACCTTGGACAAGGTTATTTAATGTCTCCCTTTTCCACATTTGCAAAAGTGGGGTTAATAATAGTACCTGCATCAGAGCATTATTGAGAGGGTTAAATGAGTTAATTCATCTCATGCACTTTGAACAGTTCCTGGAACATAGTAAGCATTCAATAAACAGCTGTGATGAGGAGAAGGAGGATGACAACAACTGACAATGTTGAAACTTACAATATGGATAGGTCTTTCCCAGGTAGATAGAACATTCCTGAAAGAAGCAGCTGAAACAAAGGCAGGGAAGCAAGAGAGATTGTGTGGCAGCAGGAAATGATCTAGAAGGCAAGTAGGGAGTTGAAGCAGACAAAATGAAAGGCCCAGGCCGCACAGGGCTTCATATGCTCTGACACAGAGATGCACTACAGCTAACACAGCTATAGGCTATGGAGAGCCATTTCAGGACTATAGGCAGAAGTGAAGTGTTAAAGGGTAAAGTGCTATGATGGTTGAAAATTACTTTTAACTGGTTCAGGTAAAAAACAAATTACTACTAATAAGCTTTTGCTGTGACAAAGTAACGGGTTTGAGAATAACCCTCCCACCATGTACCTGAACAAAATACATAAAGCAACTGCTTGCGGGCCATAAACAACCGGCAGCACAAGGCTGCAATTGCAGGGCAAAGAGGAAATTCACGTGGTAAGCCCCATGTTCACCCTGGCCCTCTGCCCAGGGACAATTTCCCAAGCACAGTTCTTACATTGGGGTAGTGCAAGGGGCTAGAATCTGTGGGGTCAGGCAGCAGAGGGAAGAAAACTATGCAGAGAGGGGGCTTCGGAAACCTGTGTGGGGGTTCCTTATGAATACTTGGCTGAAGGTTGGGCAACCCAAGTGCACACTGAGATTAAACCAGACTTACCAGGAAGCAGCTGCTATGAGGTTGAGAATGGAAGACAGATGCTAGAATTTAAGCATCCCTAGGGGACGTCTGAAAAACCTCATTAATACCCCAGGCATCCAGACACTAGAAAGACACATCTTAAGAGTAAGGGACACACTCTGAAGGCCTACATAAGACCCACCTGAACAAAACCTAAAACCAAGCCCTGACAAGATCCACAAGGAAGACAGAGTTTGGAGGCCGAGTCCCTGCCAAGCTAGAGGGGCTTGGGAGTCACCTTGGGATTTCCAAAGATCTACCCTAACATAAAATAAAACAAAATTGAACCAACAGAAGTTTAAGGTGGTAGGCTAGTAACTGAACTACCTGTTAGAACAGAAAATCATCCTTCTTCAAAGAAAGCTAACAGAACACAGAGTCGATACAACATAGCATTCAAAATGTTCAGTGTACAGTCAAATATTAACAGGTGTGCAAAGAAACAAGAAAACTTGATTATAATCTAAAAAGACAACAGAAATCAACCTGCAGATGATCTAGAGCCTAGATGTTGGGTTTAATACCTAAAGACTTTAAAGAGCTATTATAGATTTAGGAAAATATGTCCAAAGAATTAAAGAAAAATATCATTTAAATGAGTAAACAGAGTATTTCAGCAGAGAGATGGAAACTATAAAAAAGAACCAAATTAAAATTCTAGAACTGAAAAAATTGTGCGTGTGTGTTGAGAAAAAGGGAGAGAGAGAGAAAGCAAATGCTGTAATGTCAGCAAATTAGACAAAGGGTATACAGGTATTCACTGTACTTTCCAGAACCTCTATAGATTTTAAAATTTTTTAAAAGGATTAAAGAAATTTTAAATACACTGTTGTTTTATATGTGTGTGTGTGCGCGTGTTTGTAGGACAAGATTCTTGGAAAAATGATAACCTAATGAAGTGTGTATTTGAGAAGCATCCTTCCAGTGAAATGGAACTGAACTGATACAAGGCTGATATCCTGGACGAGGCACAAGGAGATCACCTCTCGGTGACTGCAGTTGTCTAGCTGGTGGGAGAACCTGGCCCAAGAAAACAGCCATGTGGTTGGAGGAGAAGGAAGTTGACCTGCAGGGCTTTGCCAGTGTGGAGTAAGAGAAAAAGGATGACCCCCAAATTACCACCGTGGCTGACTGGGTGTAATGTGACATAATTTCCTGAGAAAAATTCCAGGGGAGGAGCAGTTTGAGAGAGAAAAAGAAAATCTGTCCAGCTTTGGATCACTGGAGTTTAAGGGACTCGTGGGACATCTACACAGGACTATAGGTAGCAGGTCTAGAATTCAGGAGGGAGGCAGGGATCAAAGATATCTATCCCGAGGCGATCAGTATGCAGTTGCCCTTGGGGATGA
Organism: Mesoplodon bidens; assembly: GCF_964165515.1. Lineage (NCBI taxonomy): Eukaryota > Metazoa > Chordata > Mammalia > Artiodactyla > Ziphiidae > Mesoplodon > Mesoplodon bidens. The sequence goes on from NC_138171.1 coordinate 42,491,865, forward strand.
CAGCAAAAACCAATGCCGGGGAAAAACAGTGCATCAGCACTGGGCAGAAGATGAGGGGAATGTCAAAGAGGTAGAAAAGAGGAAGGAGGAGAGCCAGCTAGTGACATGGATGCCAAGGCAGTGACAAACCAAAACCAAGGGTGTGAGCAATGCTGCCAGATGCTGCAGAAAGTCTGGAATGAACACCTGAGAGTCCTCTGGATCAGGCAAACGGGGGGCCATTGAGGAAACTGGTTCTGCAGATGCGGTGTCTCTGGAACAGTCCAGATGGAGGTAGTCAACTACTGAAGTGGTGCTTTTTGTGTCTGAAAGTTGGCGGATTGATACATCCACTCCCAAACTCAAATTAAAATACCCTCCAGAAATGTATGTAGGATAACGTATGCACATCCCCAGAAATATTAATTTTGAGACGTATACACATGTCAGAGCCTGAGGAGAATTTTTGCTAGTTGCCACACCAATGAAACTGGAGAAACACAATTTCCACCCACCCTGGGAACCAGAGAAACACGTACAGAAGGAAGACATTGGCTCATCACCATTGTTTGCCCCGCCAGGGACCCAGAGGCTATGCTGACCAGCAAATCAAGCGGTCGGTCCCTATTTCATAGTAACTGTTCTCCACGGTGATCTATTCCTCAACCCAAACCCACCTCAGCAGCACCTCCTTTCTAAGCTCCTTCAGGGTACATAACTCTCTGAGAGTAATAAGAGCCGTGGGAGGGTGTGTCCCACCCTGGATTATTTGCGGGGGAGAGATGAGAGCCAGAATATGTACCAGAATGTTGGCTACTAGCATGGGAAAAGGAAGGAGACCCAAAGAAAAGAAGAATAAAGGAGTTAATTGAATTCTGTGACATAAGGAGCAAACCCAAGAGGAGGGGCCATCAAGATCCCCCCTCAGCCCAGTAGCCGTGGACTAGATGAACATCTTCTAGAAACTGGACTCTCCAGCTGGGGCTGAAAAGGGGGAAATTATCCCAGGTCTGGAATAAAGTGAAGATAGAAGGAAGAAGGCTAAAGACTCTTTATAAACCTTGTTTGCTGACAGATCGTGGACCTACAAAGAACTCTCATTGCTGAGTCACAAAGCAGAACAGAAAAAAGCAAAGGGGACCATATAGAAACATCTTCTAATGGAAAACAAAGGTAGCATCAGCTGGGAGACTTGGAGAAACAGATATTTATTATAAAAAATCTCTATATATAACTTATCACAAAAAACAGAAGAGATTTTCACGAACTGTGTACAAATTGTTCTCAATAAGACAAAGAGCTGGGAGAGAATAAAAAAATATGGCTCCAGTAAAAGAGGAAGAGGTTGCCATGAGAAGAGCACAGCAGCAACACCAAGGGCTATTTCATAATAGCTACAAACTGGAAACAACTCGAATACCCGCTGAGAATATAATGGATAAATAAACTGAGATCTATTTATATGTGATGAAACACTATATATTAATGAAATGAATGAACTTCAACTACCCTCAAAAACATGGTTGAGCCTCACAAGTATAATGGTGAAGAAAAGAGGTTGGATGCAAAACAATAAATATAATATAACCCCCTTGAGATGAAGGAAAAACACAAACACAATTAAATGATGACAGGTAATTCAGGGCAGTGGTTGTCTTTGAGGAAGAGGTATTAGGAAGGACCTCAGGGGTACTTCAGGGTGCTGGTAACACCTTATTCCTTAACCTGGCTGGTTGCTGCATGTATGTTCATGTTTTATAAGAATTGAACTGTGCAATAATACTGTCCGGTATTACACTTTGACCAAAAAGTTAAGGGGGAGCTACTGAAATAAAATCAAACTACAGAGAAACTGAAACTTTCATCCATAATGAAAATACACTCTAGAGGGAATCAAAAACAAAGTTTTTTAAGTGACTGCAAACAACTAAATCAACGAGGTGGTAGACAGACTCAAGAATGAACGTAGAAGTGCAAAACAGAGGAAAATGATGTGAGAAGAGACGCATGTTGTGGAAAACATCGAATGAAGATCTAGCATTAGCATGGCAGGCATTCCTGAAGAAACAAACAGAAATAACAACCATCCAAGATGTGACAGCAAACTAACCTAGGCTAAAACCCAGGAAATTAATCTGAGAGGCTGACACTGTTAGCGGCAAAAATAACGTGAAATACCCACACTCAGACCTTTCACAGTGGCCACAGGGAGCCGTGAGGAGAGCAGCCCCCAACATCACAGCTGCAACAGAAGGGGAGGTTGGTTACATCCTAATAGCCCCAAACTGGAAACAACCCAAATATCCATCCTGAATAGAATGGATATGGAAATTGAGGTCTATTTATATACAATGGAACACCATACAGTAAGGAAAATGAGTCAACTTCAGATAGAGGCAAGCTCAGTTTAAGATTAAGACAGCCTCACAAGATTATTCAAAGAATAGCAATGAAAAAAACTGTTTTTAAAAAATTATAATTCATGCATCTAATAAAATTCCACATGACACACTCTAAAAGTACAAGATACTGCTAATAAATTTTGTATGTACATAAACTCCCTGGGTAGGTTGTAAAATCCTTGAGCCAGGCAACAAAGATTATACTTCTTTGAATTCCTCCTCCACCCAGAAAGCATTTGGGTAAACATTCCTGTAATGAATGAATGAAAAGGAATGAAAGTATGAATGAAGAGGAAGGAAGGAAGGAAGGAAGGATCTCAACCAATTCATGATTGCTGAGTTTGCTTGTTGGGTGATTTCCAATTCCAGTCTGGCCAATTTGATGCAGCTTTGCATTATTTCCTCATAAGCTTTGTTTAAAGAGAAGAAATAGAAACTTCCCACAGCGAAGGGCAACTGGAGGTGGCCTGCGTGTTGAGTGGCCCCGTCCTCAGAGGGTAACCTCTCATGGACTGGGTGCCCTTGATCCTTACACTGAAGGAAAGGGGCATTCCATCCCCAGTGACAAACACTGACCAGGTGAGGGAACCTGCCCTTGGTGATCCATAAGCAAAAGGCTGCAGCCACACGGGGCGGGGATGGTACCCAACTAACATCTGCACCCAAGGTGGCTGGACCACAAAGGATGTTTCAATATCCACCAGTGTCCGACACATCAACTCCCTGTGCAGCACCACATGTCCTGTGAGGATAAATGAGCGGCCCCGAACAGTAGGATATTAAGGCTTGGCTGACACAAGGCAGCTCCAAGAGAACAGCAAACAAGCACAGTCTCGGAAACCGGCTTCCCCAAGAACCAAGCTGCAGTCCTCTGAACTGATTCAAGCCAGTTGGTTTTCAGACCCTGCCCGCCTGTTCTGCACTCAGAACACATCTCACAGCCCTGCCTGGAGCTCCAAGATGCTTGTAACAAAGCGTAAGCAGTCATAACTCAGGGTTCACCTTGGCAAAGGTAAATAAATAAATAAGTAGAAGGAATCTTCCATTAGAAAATAAATGACCTTTCTCCAGGCTGAGAGCCTGGATTACCCTCCTGAAGGACAAATACAGCATCTTCCCCAGCCGACCTCAGGCCATAAAGTCCAGCTTCACTCAACCAGGGACGCCTGCCCCCCACAACCAGGGCTTCCAGGGCCAAGGCCACCCACCTGGACCTCCAGGGCTGTGAGAATTACCCCCCGCTAGTCTCACCTGCTGAGAAGGCGCCTTTCAGCCCCATTCAGCTGCCTGTGCCTGACAGAAACAACAGGATGGTGAGCTCTACTGCTGGCCCAAGAACAGAGTTCAGCCAGTGCCCAAGTGGAGAAGGGCCGAAATCCAGGCAGTGGATCTCTTGAAAAGCCATGAGCCCTGACAGTGGCCCAGATTTCACAGAGAAAAAAGCCATCACTCTGAGAAGTCTTGGAAAAATCATCTCTTGATTATTCATGGCAAAGCTGGGAAGGAGGAGGAAGAAAAATGGAAAGCCAGGGTATGTGAAAGCCCTAGACGATTTCCAAACTTCACTGGGTTAGGCGTCGCAGCCTCTGCAAGAGTTGCCCAACATATATCCGGAGAAAACCATAATTCAAAAGCATACATGCACCCCCCTGTTCACTGCAGCACTATTTACAACGGCCAAGACATGGAAACCACATAAATGAGCATCGACAGATGAATGGATAAAGAAGATGTAGTATATTTATACAATGGAATATTACTCAGCCTCAAAAAAGAATGAAATAATGCCATTTGCAGCAACATGTATGGACCTAGGGCTTATCATACTAAGTGAAGTAAGTCAGACAGAGAAAGAGAAATATCATATGATATCCCTTATATGTGGAATCAAAAAAAATGATGCAAATGAACTTCTATATAAAACAGAAATAGACCCACAGAGAGAAAACAAACTTATGGTTACCAAAGGGGAAAGGGGGCGGGGATAAATTAGGAGTTTGGGGTTAACTTATACACACTACTATACATATAACAGATAAACAACCTACTGTATAGCACAAGGAACTATACTCAATATTTTGTAATAACTTATAAAGGAAAAGAATCTGAAAAGGAATATATATACATATGTATATGTATAACTGAAACACTTTGCTGTACACCTGAAACTAGCACAACATTGTAAGTCAACGATACTTCAATTTAAAAAGAACAAAAAAGAGTTGCCCGAAACACACAGACTTTCTGCCCAAGTCTCATGGCCTCTGCTCCACAGGGCTCCACACAGGAGGCTCCCAGTCCCCCCTGCTAAGTGATGACTAAAACTGGGGGACCAGCAACCAGCCCACCTCCCAAATCAATGCACCACTGCCCTGCTCTCCACTAGGTAGGACTCCTCCCCAGGACACAGGAAAGCTTGGGCCTCACCTCACTTTGCCAACACACCCAGCTCAGCCTCGGCCTTGTTTGTGGCCACCAGGATGGGCTCATTTTGGAGGAGGTCAGGGCTCTATTTTCTGCTTCCGTGTCCTTGTCCAAATATCCTCTGGCCACTTGAAGGCCAGGAGATCTGAGGATACTGCTCTCCTCCCTGGCCCCCAGTCTGTCCAGACCACAGTGAGGAGATGCTGCTCCTAGGGAGTCTGGCTCTGCCCACATCACTCCCCTTCCTCTAATATCCTCTGGCCTCTCCTCCAGACCCAGCCCACCAGCCGCTGAGCTCCACTGCTCCATCATGGACATAAACAAGCCTCTACAGGTAGGCTTCAGAGATACTGCGCACTCGGTTCCAGACCACTGCAATAAAGCAAATAGCACAATAAAGCGAATCACCGAATCTTTTAGTTTCCCAGTGCATATAAAAGTTATGTTTGCATTACGCTGTAGTCTATTAAATGTGTGATAGCATTAGGTCCAAACAAACAATGTACATACCTTAATTTAAAAATATTTTATTGCTAAAAAATGCTAACCAGCATCTGACAATGCAGTGTTGCCCCAAACCTTCAATCCGTAAAAAATGCAGTATCTGTGAAGTGCAATAAAGCGAAGCGTAATAAAACATGGTATGCCTGTCGAGAAGCAAGCAAACAACACGGGTGAGAGCAAGAAAGCTATCCGACAGCGCTGTCCTTCGCCTGCCCCATCTCGTGCCCTTCATGAAGCAAGTCTGTCTTCCCTGGCCCAGAGATGAATCTCCCTGCCTACCATACCCCGTGTAAGAAATGTGCACAAAGAAATCACATTGGTTCAGACCATTACACTCAAGGCAAAGATATGGGCCATCTGGGGTAATTTTAACTTCCCTACTTTAGAAAGTAAATTTAAACTTCTTGCTGTAAAACAATGTCACCAGGAACACAGCATTTCAAAACAAGAAGGGAAACCAATCTGGCGTGGCCTCAGCAGATGCAGTACCTAGGCAAACATCTGGCTGAATCAACCCAATTCTCTATTCTAAAAAACAAAAACAAAAACCTTCTTCCTTGTTTTATTATTATTTTTTAATCAAGGAGTTGATCTCCCCAGGATACAAAGGGGCACTGTCCCAGGATGAATTCAGTCACCATGTCCCCAGGTTCATTCGCATCCCAAAGCCAAGGCTACACTGTTCCAGAGGCACAGAGGCAATCAAAATAATTGCTGGCCATTCCCACCTAGACACAGCCTCCGGATGATTCTGACCTGGGCAGGATTCAAAGCACCATGGCCACAAGTCAAGAGACGGCCATTAACAGGTCTATGACCTCCCCGCAGCTGGGCCCCATGGTGAATGACAAGATGGAAACAGGGCAACACTACTGGAGATCAAGATTCCATCAACTGGAAAATACGTGTCAGGAGTAGAAGCCTGTTTCCCCAGTCAAAGGGTTCCTTTTGGTATCCAAAGGAACCAAAATACTCACCATAGATTTTTCAGGCTACCAGGTCCATCCCACACAAAGAAGTCATTTAAGCAGAAGTGATCTCTGAACTCTTTCCTGCTGCATCATGGTCAGACTTGGCCACAGTTGACGGCCAGCGTCTTAGATGCACAATGGCCCCAGATGCCTCCCTCGGTGGCTCACCTCCCACGCAAGGCAGGCTCCTTACCGTCAAGCTCCTCCACAGAGATGTTAGCCAGTTGCTCGCTGTCGCTGCCAGCAGACAGAGATCGGTTGAGGTAATTCCCCTTGTACAACAGGCCGGCGGTCACGTGGTGAAAAGGCATCTTCTCCCTGCTCACAAGAGACAGGGGGCAGGGGAAAGAAAGACATCATCATCCATTCCTCCTATCCTTCCCTGAAGGACCACCCTGGTGTTCAGATGGCCAGGAGTATTTTTTAAATAACAAGAACATTGGTAGAGGGAAAGTCACAGAATTCCAGGGTCCCCGCGGCCAGAGCAATTCCAGAAGGATCCCAAGTTCTGTCCCTTCCTTCATTGTACGTCTTACTTCATTTTCCCCATTTAATGAGGAACTGGAGCCATGTGGTCCTGGCAGACTGTGGGATACCCCAGCATCACCCAACTGTCTCTCCATGCAAACAAGGATACTCTCTGCTCCTTTCCCTGGCCTGATAAACCCTTCCTCCATCCTCCTAGGAAAGGACTGCACACCCCAAAATGTGAGGGTGCCCAGTGACCATATGTCTTAGCCGTGACCGTGCGGAAATCTAAGTGTTTCCCTTTTCCCAGGTAAAGCTGGTGCTGCACTTACACTGCATTCAAAGCAGGTCGGAAATGCCAGACTCTGAGTAAACACAGACAACAGTCTGTACCTCTGAGAAGGAGCCCTGTACCTGCCTGCACAAGTGGCTCGTGAGCATAGCCCTCTGAGACACCAATCACACCTGCCCTGCATGAAATGAAAGCAGCTTCCAGCATGCTCACAGGAAATGAAAGCATCCCCTTAGACCAGAAGAATAAATGCTCCAAGCTCCTCATACCAGAGCACCACCCTTGGGACTTTGAAGTTCCCACCAGTGCAAGGCGGGCCAGAGGCTCCAGACTAAGGTGAAAGGGAGGGAAGAGAGACACAGTTAGAAGGATGGGTCTCTCACAGCATGGAGGCTCCTCAAAAAACTAGAGTTGCCATATGATCTAGCAATCTCACTCCTGGGCATATATCCAGACAAAACTCTTAATTCAAAAAGTTACATGTGGGGCTTCCCTGGTGGTGCAGTGGTTGAGAGTCCGCCTGCCGATGCAGGGCACACGGCTTCGTGCCCCGGTCCAGGAGGATCCCACATGCCACGGAGCGGCTGGGCCCGTGGGCCATGGCCACTGAGCCTGCACGTCCGGAGCCTGTGCTCCGCGATGGGAGAGGCCACGGCAGTGAGAGGCCCGCGTACCGCAAAAAAAAAAAAAAGTTACATGCACCCCTGTGTTCACAGCAACACTATTTACAATAGCCAAGACATGGAAACAACCTAAATGTCCATCGACAGATGAATGGATAAAGAAGATGTGGTACATATATACAATGGAATACTATTCGGCCATAAAAAAGAATGGAACAATGCCATTTGCAGCAACATGGATGGACCAAGAGATTATCATACTAAGCAAAGTCAGAAAGAGGAAGACAAATATCATATGATATCACTTATATGTGGAATCTAAAATAGAACATAGATGAACTTATCTACAAAACAGAAACAGACTCACAGACATAGAGAACAGACTTGTGGTTGCCAAGGGCGGGGGGCAGGGGAGGGTTGGATTGGGAGTTTGGGATGCAAACTATTATATATTGAACGGATAAAAAACAAGGTCTTCTAGGGGCAGGACAGGAATAAAGACGCAGACATAGAGAATGGACTTGAGGACACAAGGAGGGGGAAGGGTAAGCTGGGACAAAGTGAGAGAGTGGCATGGACATATATACACTACCAAATGTAAAATAGATAGCTAGTGGGAAGCAGCCGCATAGCACAGGGAGATCAGCTCGGTGCTTTGTGACCACCTAGAGGGGTGGGATAGGGAGGGTGGGAGGGAGATGCAAGAGGGAGGAGATATGGGGACATATGTATATGTATAGCTGATTCACTTTGTTATAAAGCAGAAACTAACACACCATTGTAAAGCAATTATACTCCAATAAAGATGTTAAAAAAAAAAACAAGGTCTTATTTTTTAGCGCAGGGAACTATATTCAATATCCTGTAAGAAACCATAATGGAAAAGAATATGAAAAAAGAGAGGGAGAAAGTTGGATCTCTCCATAGGGGAAAGGGCAAGCTCTGTTATAGTGAGTGAGCCATGGGGCATGTCCGGTTCTGCTTCTCCATCTGCAAAGAGGGCTAAGAGGATTGAGACGCCTCTGAGCAGAATTAGGGAATTGGCAGGCAGGAGGGGGAGTCAATTCTAGGGTGCGGGTAGGGAACACCCTTGTAACAGAGCTCCAGGAAGGTAAACTGGGCAGCACCAGAAGGGGTAATCTCCCCGCCAATGGGGGCATCCAAGCAGAGGCTGAGGGCCTCCCTGACAGGCGTTCTGTGGGAGAGAATCGGCCCCTGTGCTCTCTCCCCACACACGTATCATTCTCCATGTGAGTCCCCCATAAGGTCCCTTTCGGCACTAAAGTTTGCATCTGTGCGTTAAGCTAGAGTGGTCCTAGCGGCCCCTCCGGGCACTGCTGAGTAACAAGGTGTAAATTACAGGAAGAAACAGCGACAGAAGGCCAGTCTCTGGGGATGACTGCTCAGGGCTTCAGGGCTCCCAAACCTTGCCATCCCTAAAGCCACACTCATGACAGCAACTGTCCCTGATGAAGGATGTTTGGAGGGGGGCGGGGGCCCCAGTCTTCTTTTCCCTGTGACACCACTGAGTGACAGGCCCAAGAGGACGCCCCTTCCTCTCTCTCCCTCCCAACTAGAGCTCACCTCAGCATGGCCCTGTATGGGCTGAGAGCTGCTGACTTAGAGATCAACCCAAGAGACTCTTAAAAGTTACAGGGGGGCTTCCCTGGTGGCGCAGTGGTTGAGAGTCCGCCTGCCGATGCAGGGGACACGGGTTCGTGCCCCGGTCTGGGAAGATCCCACATGCCGCGGAGCGGCTGGGCCCGTGAGCCATGGCCGTTGAGCCTGCACGTCTGGAGCCTGTGGTCCACAGTGGGAGAGGCCACAACAGTGAGAGGCCCGCGTACCGCAAAAAAAAAAAAAGTTACAGGGCTTGACCAAGAGCAGGATGCCCATTAGTGAAAGAATCCGATCTAGAACACAAGCCGCCTAAGCTCTCTTTCAACTAAGCAGCCTCAGCTCAGCACCAGCCATTTCAAACTCAAGATGTAGAAAAATGAACTAATTATCTTCCTAAAAAATAGGCCACACTTCCTGATTTCTCTATTTCTATCAAAGGTACTTTTCTCTCATCATAACAACTGGGGCAACTCTCACAAATGTTCTGGGCCCCAAACACTGGGCAGAGGCAACAGCCAGCCACCAGCCTCCAACCCAGTCTTAACTCTTTCCACAGCTAACAAAACATACATACATCCACGGGCCAATTGCAAGTGACAGGGGGGAGTTCCAGAGTACGCACGCCTTTGCCAGTTATAAGGGGTACATCTTCAGCTAACTATTGATATGTCAGAATTTCCCCCTCCTGGCCAAATCTATCCTTATACATAAATAGGCAAGAACCTTTCTTTGGAAGAAGACTTCCATTACCATCTCTTTTCTCAAAGTTAAATTTCAGATCAAACAGGTTTAAAGGTGAGAATCAGATGCACGAGCTAGGACTGCTCTCCCTTGCCTAAGGCCAGTCCTAATTTGGGGCGCCATGTGTTGCCATGGTCATTTCAGCCTGGACAGATTCCCATGGTCCAGGGGATGAGACATCAACACTGGCTAAAGCTTCCCTCTCAGCACGGGCCCCGGGACCCCGTAGTCTCACCAGCTGTTATTTTTAACCATCATTTAAATCCTTCCTAAACATGGGGAAATACCCACACCGATCTTCTCTAATTTTGCCACCTGGAGGGAGGCCCCCCTCAGGTCGATACAGGCCCGGAAGGCATTTCTCCCCATTTCACCACTCATCACTCTAGTTTCTCAGCACTTTGTAAATAGCTTCCCATTATCACCTTTAACTTGGTTGCCTGAAGCTTTGGACCGGCCACACACACATTTTTACAACCGCGGTAACAAGGTTATTCTCAAACACGCGTGTCCAAGCCACGTTCAGCCACAGAAGAAACGCTGAGTACTTTGCAGAAAAAACTGGTCACCACTGAGTCCCACTTGAAAGACCAATATAATTGCTTCTGTAAAAAGCAGCTTACAAAATTAGGTACCTATTCAGTTCATTCACCCAAAATGTTCAAAGTCTAGTGGGAAAGAAAACACGTGCAATTGAACCAGCCATATAGATAAATAAAGTCATGTTTAAAAAAGGGAAGAGCATTATACCAAGTAAGCTAAAAACAGCTGCTGCAATTAAGGACTAAATTTCACTCCAAGCCACCTGGGGAAACCCAAGCTTTAAGATCCTCTCTTTGGCTATGGAAGGGAAATGTACAAGTTCACCAGCAAAGAAAAACACAGTCCTGAGCTAAAACTTAAGACATGGATCCTTACATGGTGGGCAATGAATATATATACATATATATATATATATATATATATATATATATATATATATATGTGTGTATATATATATATATATATTTCTTTTCAACAGCCATTTTACTCATTGAGAAATATTATTTAAGTGACTGTTTACCATGTGAACAATTTTTCTGTATTTTCTGTAAGGCAGTATGGTTTCCTGGCTAAGAATCAGGGCTTTCTGGTCAAAAGCAGTGTTAGATTTAAATCCTAGCTCTGCTCTGATTAGCCATGTAGGTAAATTAATTAACCTCTGTAAGCCTCAGTCTCCTCCTCTGTAAAACTGGGGATTGGATACATACTGAATAGTATTTTTGTAACTATGAAATAAGATAAGGTATGGAAAGCACTTGATTTAGCATCAGGTACGTTCTCAATAAACATCATCAGTAATTCTTTGCTAAGGATTACGTGAAGTAGGATGCAGGGCAAAAGAAATTCATGATGTGTTAGGTGGAAGATAAAACACACTGTGTTTTGAAGGAGGGTCAGGAAGGACCTGGCAGAGGGTGAGTTTCAGAGAGGAGCTGGCTGGCACTGCACATTAAGGTGCCAAGGGATCCAGAATGTCAGCAACAGAGCACTGGGGTCCCCAGCGCTGAGCGGTGTCAGCAAGCAGCTGACTGCATCAAGAGGAGGGGGCTATCTGAATGAAAAGCACCAGAGCTGAAAAAGAGTCTATTTCCTGGGTATCACCTGGCATCATGGTCACATCAAGGACAAGATGTCAGCAGGTTAAAAACAAAGGGGTGGGTTCCTGTTTTCAGTGTCGAAGAACTGGTACATTTCTTGGCAAAGTAATAAACCAAAGACAACACTCCCATTTACCATGGCAACAAAAAGAATAAAATATCTAGGAATAAATCTACCTAAGGAGACAAAAGACTAGTATGCAAAAAATTATGACACTGATGAAAGAAATTAAAGATGATACAAATAGATGGAGAGATATACCAGGCTCTTGGATTGGAAGAATCAACATTGTGAAAATGACTATACTACCCAAAGCAATCTGCAGATTCAATGCAATCCCTATCAAACTACCAATGGCATTTTTCACAGAATAGAACAAAAAATTTCACAATTTGTATGGAAACACAAAAGACCCTGAATAGCCAAAGCAATCTTGAGAAAGAAAAACGGAGCTGGAGGAATCATGCTCCCTGACTTCAGATTATACTACAAAGCTACAGTAATCAAGACAGTATGGTACTGGCACAAAAACAGAAATATACATCAATGGAACAGGACAGAAACCCCAGAGATAAACCCACACACATATGGTCACCTTATCTTTGATAAAGGAGGCAAGAATATACAGTGGAGAAAAGACAGCCACTTCAATAAGTGGTGCTGGGAAAACTGGACAGCTACATGTAAAAGAATGAAATTAGAACACTCCCTAACACCATACACAAAAATAAACTCAAAATGGATTAAAAACCTAAATTTAAGGTCAGACACTATCAACCTCTTAGAAGAAAACATAGGCAGAACACTCTATGACATAAATCACAGCAAGATCCTTTTTGACCCACTTCCTAGAGAAAAGGAAATAAAAACAAAAATAAATAAATGGGACCTAATGAAACTTAAAAGCTTTTGTACAGCAAAGGAAACCATAAACAAGAAGAAAAGACAACCCTCAGAATGGGGGAAAATATTTGCAAATGAAGCAACTGACAAAGGATTAATCTCAAAAATTTACAAGCTCATGCAGCTCAATATCAAAAAAAACAAAAAACCCAATCCAAAAATGGGCAGAAGACCTAAATAGACATTTCTCCAAAGAAGATATACAGATGGCTAACAAACACATGAAAGAATGCTCAACATCATTAATCATTAGAGAAATGCAAATCAAAACTACAATGAGATATCATTTCACACTAGTCAGAATGGCCATCATCAAAAAATCTAGAAACAATAAATGCTGGAGAGGGTGTGGATAAAAGGGAACCCTCTTGCACTGTTGGTGGGAACGTAAATTGATACAGCCATTATGGAGAACAGTGTGGAGGTTCCTTAAAAAACTAAAAATAGAACTACCACACGACCCAGCAATCCCACTACTGGGCATATACCCTGAGAAAACCATAATTCAAAAAGAGTCATGTACCACAATGTTCATTGCAGCTCTATTTACAATAGCCAGGACATGGAAGCAACCTAAGTGTCCATCGACAGATGAATGGATAAAGAAGATGTGGCACATATACATAATGGAATATTACTCAGCCATAAAAAGAAACGAAATTGAGTTATTTGTAGTGAGGTGGATGGACCTAGAGTCTGTCATACAGAGTGAAGTAAGTCAGAAAGAGAAAAACAAATACCATATGCTAACATATATATATGGAATCTAAAAAAAAAGGTCATTTAGAACCTAGGGGTAAGATGGGAATAAAGACACAGACCTACTAGAGAATGGAGTTGCGGATACGGGGAGGGGGAAGGGTAAGCTGGGACAAAGTGAGAGAGTGGCATGGACATACATACACTACCAAACGTAAAATAGATACCTAGTGGGAAGCAGTCACATAGCACAGGGAGATCAGTTCGGTGCTTTGTGACCACCTAGAGGGGTTGGATAGGGAGAGTGGGAGGAGGGGAGACGCAAGAGGGAGCAGATATGCGGACATATGTATATGTATAGCTGATTCACTGTTATAATGCAGAAACTAACACACCATTGTAGAGCAATTATACTCCAATAAAGATGTTAAAAACAAAAACAAAAAACCAAAGAGCCTCACACACTTTGACTTGAGAGATGTCAAGAGATGATGCTCTTCAGAGACAGTTAATTTTGTGTCAACTTGACTGGGTCACAGGGTGCCCAGATATTTGGTTAAACATTACTCTGGGTGTGTCTCTGAGAGTGTTTTGGGGTGAGATTAACATTTAAGCTGGTAGTCTGAGTAAAGAAGATTGCCCTTCCCAAGGTGGCTGGGCCTTATCCAATCTGTTAGAGGCTTGAATAAAACAAAAAGGAAAAGTAAGGGAAAATGTGTTCTTTCCGTCAGTGTGAGCTGGGACGTTGGTCTTCTCCTGCCTTTGGACCTGGACTCCGGCTGGAGCTGACACCAATAGCTCTCCTGGGTTTCCAGCTCGCCAGACTGTAGAAATTCTCAGCCTCCAAAACCATCTGAGCCAATTCCTTACAATAAATTTCTTTCTATATATATATCCTATTGGTTATGTTTCTCTGGGGAACCCAGACTAACTCTTCCATTTTTTTTCTCAGCAGTGCCGAAGACCCAGGCACATTCCTGTAGGCTGATGTTATTATTCTGGGTAAAGAGTACCCCAGAACATAATTCTGCAGGGCCTCTTAAGCAACACGACTCAGAGTGTAGTGTGTGGACCACTGCCAGCTGAATACTCTCTACTGCTTGTTTGCAACGAGACAGATAAGGACAGGAAGTGAAAGAAAGCATTGAAATTTTTATAGCAATTTGGAGCATTGTCCCAACACCTAAGCATGTGACCAGTTGACTTGATTTTTGTATATCTTTGCTTTTTTAATTTTATTTTTCCACTAATTCGTTCTTTCTGCATTTTACAGAAATCACTCTGCCAAGGACTGGAGCTTTAAACAAAAAACGAAACAAAACAAAAACACTAGTCCTTCCCCACAAATAGTTTAGCTTGAGAAGCACTTCTCTCTAAAGTACTTTAAGTTGCATCAATTTCTGGTAATGGGCTACAGATACAGAGAGAGAGGAAGAAAGACATGTAGAGAAATGTATTTGAACTTGCCTCCGAAATTTTTTCAAAGAAATTAATTTAAGATTTTTTTAAAGTCTTAGATGGACTTTGGAAAGGAGGTACAGCAGACATAGAAAACAAACTTATGGTTACCAACGGGGAAAGGGGATGGGGAGGGATAAATTAGGAGTATAGGATTAATAGGTACACACTACAATATATAAAATAGATAAATAACTAGGATTCACTATGTAGCACGTGGAAGTATATTCAGTGTCTTGTAATAACCTATAATGGAAAAGAATCTGAATCTGTACACCTGAAACTAACACAATATTGTAAATCAACCATAGTTAAAGAAATAAAAAAAAATTTTAACCCAAAAAAATACTCTATATACAATGTGTTATTCAAACAGAATTATTATACCACATTGAAAAGTCTAGTGCTAAAAAGTAATATTTGAGGGCTTCCCTGGTGGTGCAGTGGTTGAGAGTCCGCTTGCCGGTGCAGGGGACGCGGGTTCATGCCCTGGTCCGGGAGGATCCCACATGCCGCAGAGCGGCTGGGCCCGTGAGCCATGGCCGCTGAGCCTGCGCGTCCGGAGCCTGTGCTCCGCAACGGGAGAGGCCACAACAGTGAGAGGCCCGCGTAGCAAAAAAATTTTTTTTTAAAAAGTAATATTTGAAGCATTTAAATGTCATAAACATTTCAAATATATATGGAAATAAAACCCCATAATATCCTTTGTTTTAAATTAAAAAAACAAAACAAGAAAGGACGTACAAGATGTCAGCTGAAGTTTGGGCCATCTTCTGAGAGCCTGGAACACATTGCTCGGGTTTCTGTCCTCCATTTAGTGGACTACATGGGGCCATGTTGACCCTGCATTCTAGAAGTTAAGAGCCTACCCAACCGTGACAGAGCCTTTGCCAAATTCCCCTAAAAATATCCATGAAGGCACACAAAAATAATCATATTCCCAACAGCACCAATGCCAGGGTGTGGAAGAAGCTTCCATTAAGTCGGCACAATTAGGATTAAAGTGGAAAATAATCAGTGGTATACCCACACTTTGAATGCAGACTAAATAATAGAGTCAGATAGTAAAGGAATAAGAGGAGATTTTTATCTACCCAAATTCCCTTCTATTTCTGGGACTCTGGAATGACCAACCATGACATCAGACAATCACCCTTCAGACTCGGTTAGAATTGCTTTTTCAAAGCAGCCAGGGTCAAACCCTCACTGCCCTTAGCACCACTGTGAATCAACAATCCCCTTCCTCTAGCTACCCAGGGATCATGCCTCCCAGTCTGCAACATGGCTAGGAATAGAAGGGTCTGAGGCATGGGCCCTGCACGTGAAGATGTGAAATTCATTATGGGCATGAGTGTCAGTACGAACAATGACCTGTGGGGTTTACGGTTTTTCGTGTATTGCTTTTGATTAAGGAAGAACTGCAGGAGACCTCAGATATCCCAGAAATGTATGTCTCCTCCTCAGAGTCCAGGAGTTAAGTTATAGGGACAAGAAGATCCCTACTTACTCCAGCAAAGATGCACTAGATGGATACCAGCTGAGCGTTGGGCTAAGCACTTATAAAACAATTGTGTTCTCTTGTAAAGATCCTGCAGGGGCAGGCCAATTGGCAAGGAGGGTTTGGATAGAACTCAAATCAGACAGGAATGAGTAAGCAGAAAACACCAACGTGAGGGTCTAAATAAAAATTCTGCATCATCAGAGGAGGAAGCACTTTCAAGAAGAAGTAGAACCAAAAACAGATTGTCAACAATAATATGATACAAGAAAGAAGACAGTTTTACAAAGCTTCTGGTTACATCCTTAAAAATAAGTAAGAAACCAGGGTGTCTATGAAATAAGAATGTAAATTCATAACCACATCTCAGCATATAGTGAGGAGATACCAAGTCAGAAAGCAAAGACAGCTTGCTGGGAGGCAAGCTGATTTGGAAAAGGTTCTGGTCTTTGCAAAGCAAAGGAGAAATCCAAAAACAGTAGTGGAATGAAAATCTACATTACTGGCAACAAAGAGTATTTCAAACAAACGGAAAATTCAGCAAATAATATAATTCACCCATGGACCCACCACCCAGATTGAACATGGGCTAATATTTTTCCTCATTTGCTTTAGATTTTTTTCAAAGAAATATCTTACATCGAAGCCCTGCCCATCTATGCTATTCCTCCACCTCCTTCACTCAGCTGTGACAACACTATTCTGGAGGTGGAATGTATCTTTCCGGTCCATGATTTTAAATTTTCCTACATTTGGGTGTAACTATATAGAATATATTATAGTATCGCTGTATATATCTTTCAATTTACATTAATAATATCACACTGTACATATGCTTTTGCAATTTGCACATTTCAATCTATATTAGAGTTTAGGGACTTACCCAAATTTACACAATTTACTTTTAACTGTGCCATAGTTTTCCATTGTAAAAGCATATTGCAATTCATTTATCCACTATCCAATTGAAAGAAAAGTATTCCGCAAAGAACATCTTCGTGTGTCTCTTTGCATAAATTTAAGAGGAATTTCTCTAGCCTACATACCTATATAAGATATTACAGAATTTTTCCAAAGTGCTCTCCAAAGTGGTTGGGTTAGTTGTCTGTCACTACATAACAAACTACCCTTGAACTTAGTGGCTTAAAACAGCAAATATTTATTATCTCACAGGTTCTGTGGGTCACGAATCAGGAATTGCTTTGCTGGGTGGTTCTGGCTCAGGAGTTCTCAGAAGGTTGCAGTCAAGACACTGATCAGGGCTACCACCGTCAGAAGGTGTGACTGCAGCTGGAGGATCCACTTCCAAGATGGTGTACTCACATGGCTGTTCACAACATCCTCAGGGGACTCTCCAGAGGGCTGCTCAGGTGTTCTTATGACATGACAGCTGGCTTCCCCTAGCAGGTGATCCAAGACACAGAATGAGGGGCCTTTTATGATTTGGTCTCAGAAATCACACCGTCATCTTTGACACATTCTGTTCATTAAAAGCAAGATGCTAAGGAAAGCCTACACTCATGGAGAGAGAAATTAGGCTCCACCTTTTGAAAGATGGAGTATCAAAGAATTTGTAAACATCCTTTAAAATCATCATCATGGTTGTAGCAACTTACAGACCCACCATTAGCCTATCGGCAAGTCTATTTCCCCCGTAGCCTTGCTGACAAGGAGTATGATCAGACTGTCTCATTTGTAATTGGATTTCCTTGATTGCTAGTTTAGGCAGCTTGTTATATGTTTTTTGGCCATTCTAATTTCCCCTCCTACAATTTGCTTTTTACCTTTATCTACTGGGTTGTTTATCATTTTGAGATTGCTTTGTTCTTCCATGCTATTTTTTTCTAATATTTCAGTTCAACCTTACTTTTAAACCCCTCAATATTAGTCATTATTATTGTAGTTGTTATTGGTGCATGTTACAACCAATGCTTACCTAGACTTTTCTACAAGTTTACTAATTTCTCTGCTCATTGTTTCACTCTTCTGGGTTCAATTCCCTTCTTAATGAAGGGAATGTAGTAATTCTTTCATTAAGGAATTATAAACGGAAAGCTTTTTGGTCGTTGTCCTTAAAAAAAAGTCTTTATTTCAATCTCATTTGAATTATAGTTCAACTTGGTAAAGAATTACAAATTATTTACTTAGTACTTGGAGGATATTTTGTTGCTGATGAGAAATCTACTTGTTCACCTGTTAATACTCATTCTGGACCATTCTAAGTCTATAATTTCAGATATAGGCTCTCTTCCCAACTCGATATTCTCTCTTTCATAAAGACATGTATTAGGTGTATGTTGGACCTCTTCATTCAAGCTCAATACTCTTGACTGGTTCATCCAACATTCATTCACACCCCATCAGATTAAAAAAGCTGAAAAGCTAATAACTTTGTTTTCCAGACTCCATTGCTACTACAGCTCTGTATGAGAATTAGTTCCAAAATTAGAAAGCACTTGCACAAGTTCGAAATGTAGAAGAGAGATTAATACAATGGTACGGTGTGCTGGGTCTCAAAAAACATCTTGATCTGTAGCATTTACCCCTATTTATGGTAGAAATACTCCCACAATGGCCAATTCTGAGCCAACAAGGTGATATCAATGAACATGGAATTGTGAAGAGATGTGAAGTAGTATACCAGCACACCATTATACAGTATTTTCACCATATACATGTCATAGACTAAATTAACCACAAAATCATAGATAATAATAAAGTATAGTCAAATAATTAGGAAGTGAAGTTTTTAGTATTTATTACCTTTGTGATGTAATATAATTTATTTCACTGTAAGTTTATACTTCATCTGAGAATTTAAGTTTATATTTCATTTATCAGGCATTTAAGAATGGCTATGTTTAATAACTGACTCGTAAAATTCCTGAAAATTTAACAAGTGTCTTTTTTTTCCCCTGCTTTTAATTAATTAAGTTATTTATTTATTTATGGCCGTGTTGGGTCTTGTTGCTGTGCGTGGGCTTTCTTTAGTTGCGGCGAGCGGGGCTACTCTTTGTTGTGGCGTGCGGGCTTCTCATTATGGTGGCTTCTCTGGTTGCAGAGCATGGGCTCTAGGTGCGTGGGCTTCAGTAGTTGTGGCACGTGGGCTCAGTAGTTGTGGCTCATGGGCTCTGAGCACAGGGTCAGTGGCTGTGGCGCATGGGTTTAGTTGCTCTGCGGCATGTGGGATCTTCCCAGACCAGGGCTTGAACCCATGTCCTCTGCATTGGCAGGCAGATTCCTAACCATTGCACCACCAGGGAAGCCCCAACAAGTGTCTTTCATATGCTGGTATGAGGTGGCTCCAGCATGCCGCTGGATGAAGGTCTTTTTCCTGACCATTTCTGGTTGTTTCTACAGGCAAGAAAAGTCATGGAAACACGATGTTTTCCTGCAACAGTGTTCCGCCATCCACTCTCCAGTTTCCTGGCTGTGAAGAAGTAGTCAAGGTAGTGGCAGAAAAGCAATGGCTTCTGAATCCTTGGATCAAATTCAAGTCCATTTTCCAGCTTTTGGGGGGTCCAGAGGAAGTTTTAGGAACAACAAGCAGATTCCAGTGGCAGTCTCAGTGGTAGTAAATCTCCTGGAGGGTCAATCTGAATTATTCTGGGAGTCATTCTGGAGAGCCATCCAAAATCCAGTCCTTCAGCACTTCAACAATTTTGTAAGCATCAAATTCCCTGTATTAAATCCTTTCCTTCTTAAAATACGCAGTGTGGTAACTGGTCCTTGAACTAAACTTTAACTGACATATTATTGTATTTTCCAAGTTTCTTAAACATTTTTAAACTAATTTTTATTGGAGTATAGCTGCCTTACAATGTTGTGTTAGTTTCTCCTGTGCAGCAAAGTGAATCAGTTGTACGTATACTTATGTCCCCTCTTTTTCAGATTTCCTTCCCATATAGGTCACCACAGAGCACTGCAGAGAGTTCCCTGAGCTATATAGTAGGTTCTCATTAGTTATGTATTTTATACATAGTATCAATAGTGTATGTATGTCAATCCCACTCTCCCAATTCATCCCACCCCCCTTTAAACTTGTTTAAAATTTTCATATTTTTATCTGTGTATCTTGTAAGCAATTTCCTCAAAATTATTTTTACATTCACAAATTCTTTTTTCAGTTGTAACTTAACTTACAGTTTAACCTGTCTGCTCAGTTTTCATCTAAATGATGATGTTTTCCATTTCCAGCAGTTTAGTTTCTTTTATAAATCCATCTTTTATTTATCACTGAGTATAAATCTTTCCTTATAATTTTTATTCTCTGACCTTTGCATATTTTCTTTCAGAATCTCATTCTATTATCTCAGTTTCTTAAGGCACTAATCTTCTTTGTGGTACTTCTCTGATTTCTCTAGCAGTGAACAGCTTCCAGGTGTGGTTTCACTCTTTGTGGGCAGGGCCATCTTCAGCAGGTTGCTTTTCCCTTTGGAGCTTCACATGCGCAGAGATCAGTGCCTGAGGCACAGGTGCCATAGGCTTCACCAGTTGGGGACCAGTTTGTCCATTCATTCTTGGCCTGGAAGGCGTGCACCACATGGGTAGTGTAGATAGGGAGTGCACATCCCCGAGGCACAGGTTTGGAGTTCTCATTTGTCAAGGGGGCCTTTTCCTTTGGCAGCCATAGCTCCTGGTACACATAAGCATCTCAGCTACTTTGCTGAACAGTGGGCAGACTGAGTCTAGTCCCCTCTTATGGAAGGGGCAGCCAAACCAGGGTCACAGCTCCTGCTTCCTGCCTGCTGTGGACCCAAAACCACACCTTTCCTCCCAGCATGAACATTAAGACTCCCACCTACCAGAGCCATTGGGGGTTTCCCTACCCTGAAGCAGCATCCACCCCTACGCTTTCCTCTCTGGGCTCTGAGTTTCCCCTTCCTTTCTTTCACACTAAGTTATTTTAATGTGTAAAACAGGAAAAGTGTAGTCAGGAAAACAGAGCCTTTGTCAACTAATTCAATAAAAAGATGTGCAACAGTGAGCTATCTACCAAGTGGGCAGAAGGGCTGAAAAGCACCCCCCAACCCCCTGCCGAGAGGCTGGTTAGCAGAGATTAGCAATAGCAGAAAGTTGCTCCTACCCCTACTGTGGAGGGATATATGGTGATGGCAGTATGACCAGGACCTCAAAGGTGGGGTGCCCAGAGGAGCTAGAACCACGGTAGGGGTCGCCCAATAGGATCTGGGACCATGCAGGGAAAAGCTCTGCTCTGCCAAGATGCAGGGCAGGAACCCTTAAGAGGGAGAGGTACCATGGAGACATCTGTCAAAGGCAGGTAGGGGTGGGGAGCCTCGCTCTCTGTCCTCACCTTCTCACCTCCTGTTGGTGCCTCCCTTTGGTCAGGGAATCTGGAAATGTAGTTTGCTTGGACAGACCCTACTCTACAGAGTGGAGCAGGGGGAGAGAGAAGGATAAATCTGTAAGCAAGCAGGCAAAGGACTGGCTGAGCTACAGAGTTAACTTTTTTGTTATATGTTTCTCCAGCATCTCTTCATTTGTTGCAGGAAAATAATCCACGTTAGCTTAGTGACCATGCTAACAGAACTAGATATCCTTGTGACATTTCTGAATTTCAAAGATAAGGAAATGTCTTCTGAGCATCCAGGTTAGAAAATACAGGTTACCCACAGAGGAACAAGATGAAACGCAGCTCCCTTCATAACAGCAAGCAGACACAACAGAGACACAATCACTACCTGCTACTGCCTTTAAAGGTCATTTAAAGTAAAATGAGTAGAGAAGTTTACAAATTAAATTATGGGAAAAGACATAAAGGCAAAGGTCAAAGAAAAGAAAGTTCGGGCTTCCCTGGTGGCGCAGTGGTTGAGAGTCCGCCTGCCGATGCAGGGGACACGGGTTCGTGCCCCGGTCCGGGAAGATCCCACATGCCGCGGAGCGGCTGGGCCCGTGAGCCATGGCCGCTGAGCCTGCGCGTCCGGAACCTGTGCTCCTCAGCGGGAGAGGCCACAACAGTGAGAGGCCCGCGTACCGCAAAAAAAAAAAAAAAAAAAAAAAAAAAAAAAGAAAAGAAAAGAAAGTTCTAACTGCAAAGCAATTTAAAATAAAAAGCACTTAAAGTATAGTGAAGGTATGTTTTAAAAGGGGAAAATCCCCAAAATATATATATATTAGTCACAAACCTCTATGCATCATATACATATCATTATAAAGCAAAAATAATTTAAACATACTTTTGATTTTAAAAACTGGTGAAGATTTTAAAGACACCCTCTAAGCATTTGGCAAATTACCTGGGCAAAAAACAAAAACAAAGAGGATATGAATGATGTAGACATTTTTCTATGAAGGCCGATTTGATGTGGCTCTGTATATGAGTAAGTGTGTGTGTGTGAGTGTGTGTGTGTCCCCACAACCCCCCAGAGATCACTTTTCAGATATCTGTGGAACATTTACAAAAATTTATCAAATATAAGACCAAAAGGCAAACTTCAGTAAAGGTCTTCAAAAGCAGGTCTGGGACAGTTGCATATAAACAGAAACAATAATAAAATTCAATATTTTTAAATGCTAAGACATTTTTTTCTAACTTGTTGGGATATAACTGACATACAACATTGTGTAAGTCTAAGCTGTATAAGATGTTGATAGCCTTATATGTTGCAAAAGGATGACCACCATAGCTTTCCCTAACACCTCCATGTCCCATAATTACCCTTTCTCCTTTTTTGTGGTGAGATCATTTAAGACCTACTCTCTTAGCAAGTTTCAAGTATATGATACAGTATTATTAGCTAAAATCACCATGCTGTACCTTCGATCTCTAGAACTTATTCATTAAAGTTGAAATTTTTAATATACTCCTAGATCAAAGTTTAAATTAAAATTTAAATTATACGCTCTATTTAAAATTTAAAAGGGAAATAATTCTTATTAAAAAGCATATGAGGGCCTCCCTGGTGGTGCAGTGGTTGAGAGTCCGCCTGCCAATGCAGGGGACACGGGTTCGTGTTCCAGTCTGGGAAGATCCCACATGCCGCGGAGCGGCTGGGCCCGTGAGCCATGGCCCCTGAGCCTGCGCGTCCAGAGCCTGTGCTCCGCAACGGGAGAGACCACAGCAGTGAGAGGCCCGCGTACCGCAAAAAAAAAAAAAGCATATGAGGTATAGCAAAGTACTATTCAGATAAGCTGTGAGGTCTTTAAATGCTCTTACTGTTTTTCAGAGAAAAATATAAACACTAAATAAGTCTTCAAGGGCTTCCCTGTGTAAAACAGGGCAGGGGACAGGGGTTCGAGCCCTGGTCTAGGAAGATCCCACATGCTGCGGAGCAACTAAGCCTGTGCACCACAACTACTGAGCCTGCCCTCTGGAGCCCGTGAGCCACAACTGCTGAAGCTCACGCACCTACAGCCCAAACTCTGCAACAAGAGAAGCCACCACAATGAGAAGCCCGCGCACCACAACAAAGAGTAGCCCCCGCTCGCTGCAACTAGAGAAAGCCCATGCACAGCAACGATGACCCAACACAGCCATAAATAAATAAATAAGTCTTCAACGCGAACGTTTTAGAAAAAGAACAACAAAATAAATTAAGAAAACAGAAAAAACGAAATAATGAGAGAGGGATGACCTAGAAACAGATAAATTAAAAGAGCTGGTTCTCTGAAACAAAAGCAAAAAACCCGACAAATCTCTGACAACTTTATTAAAACCAATAGGGAAAGCACAAATAGACAACAGTATGAAATATGAGAATTCTACATGCAACTCTAGACTAATAAATTTAAAACACTGCTTAAATGAATGCTTTGTTTCTCAAAATACAGAAATTGGATTTTTATTGAAAGCAGTGTGATTTACTATTATTCATGCTTACTGAAAATCTTGACATAACATTTTGTTATACAGTGATTTGAAGATCTGGTTTTAGATTGGGTGTATTTCCATACTTGATTAAAACATCTGCCATAACCAAAAATACACCTCAAAAAAATTTACAGATCCAAATGGAAGAAAAATGTCATTGGCAGTGTTTACTAAATCACAATATTCATTCTTCAGTCCATCCCACAAGCATGTCAAGATTTTTGCTGATATTTTGCTGGTAAAGTTTCACCTTCCTGAATTTCAACAGGTGATTTTGCAAACTGATTCAAAGTGGTTGCACTTTCATATTTTTAACAGAAAAACAATCAATTTCTTCATTTGGAAGATTCTTAAGCAGTTAACAAAATTCTGTTTACAGTTTTTTTTAATTAATTAATTTGTTTGTTTTTATTTTTGGCTGTGTTTGGTCTTCCTTGCTGCGTGCGGGCTTTCTCTAGTTGTGGCAAGCTGGGGCTACTCTTCCTTTGGTGCGCAGGCTTCTCATTGGGTGGCTTCTCTTGTTGTGGAGCACAGACTCTAGGCGTGCAGGCTTCAGTAGCTGTGGCTCTTGAGCACAGGCTCAGTAGTTCTGGCTCACAGGCTTAGTTGCTGCGCAACATGTGGGATCTTCCCAGGCCAGGGCTCGAACCCATGTCCCTTGCATTGGCAGACAGATTCTTAACCACTGTGCCACCAGGGAAGCCCCCAGATTTTTTAAGTTCACAGATTTGAGTTTGTAGATAGCACAATCACTCAGCGATGTTGGCTGTGGGTGTGTCATATATGGCCTTTATTATGTTGAGGTAAGTTCCCTCTATGACTACTTTCTGGAGGGTTTTTTATCATAAATTGGTGTTGAATTTGTCAAAACCTTTTTCTGCATCTATTGAGATGATCATATGGTTTTTCTTCTTCAATTTGTTAATATGGTGTATCACATTGATTGATTTGCATATATTGAAGAATCCTTGCATTCCTGGGATAAACCCCACTTGATCATGGTGTATGATCCTTTTAATGTGCTGTTGGATTCTGTTTGCTAGTATTTTGTTGAGGATTTTTGCATCTATTTTCACCAGTGATATTGGCCTGTAGTTTTCATTCTTTGTGACATCTTTGTCTGGTTTTGGTATCAGGTTGATGGTGGCCTCGTAGAATGAGTTTGGGAGTGTTCCTCCCTCTGCTATATTTTGGAAGAGTTTGAGAATGATAGGTGTTAACTCTTCTCCAAATGTTTGATAGAATTCACCTGTGAAGCCATCTGGTCCTGGGCTTTTGCTTGTTGAAAGATTTTTAATCACAGTTTCAATTTCAGTGCTTGTGATTGGTCTGTTTATATTTTCCACTTCTTCCTGGTTCAGTCTCAGAAGGTTGTGCTTTACTAAGAATTTGTCCATTTTATTGGCATATAGTTGCTTGTAGTAATCTCTCATGATCCTTTGTATTTCTGCAGTGTCAGTTGTTACTTCTCCTTTTTCATTTCTAATTCTATTGATTTGACTCTTCTCCCTTTTTTGCTTGATGAGCCTGGCTAATAGTTTATCAATTTTGTTTATCTTCTCAAAGAACCAGCATTTAGTTTTATTGATCTTTGCTAGCATTTCCTTCATTTCTTTTTCATTTATTTCTGATCTGATCTTTATGATTTCTTTCCTTCTGCTAACTTTGGGGTTTTTTTGTTCTTCTTTCTCTAATTGCTTTAGGCGTAAGGTTAGGTTGTTTATTTGAGACGTTTCTTGTTTCTTGAGGTAGGATTGTATTGTTATAAACTTCCCTCTTAGAACTGCTTTTGCTGCATCCCATAGGTTTTAGGTCATCACGTTTTCATTCTCATTTATTTCTAGGCATTTTTGATTTCCTCTTGGATTTCTACAGTGATCTCTTGGTTATTTAGTAGTGTCAAGCAGCTATGCAGCTCAATATCAAAAAAACAAACAACCCATCCCAAAAATGGGCAGAAGACCTAAATAGACATTTCTCCAAAGAAGATATACAGATTGCCAACAAACACATGAAAGGATGCTCAACATCATTAATCATTAGAGAAATGCAAATCAAAACTACAATGAGATATCATTTCACACTAGTCAGAATGGCCATCATCAAAAAATCTACAAATAATAAATGCTGGAGAGGGTGTGGAGAAAAGGGAACCCTCTCGCACTGTTGGTGGGAACGTAAATTGATACAGCCACTATGGAGAACAGTATGGAGGTTCCTCAAAAAACTAAAAATAGAACTACCATATGACCCAGCAATCCCACTACTGGACATATACCCTGAGAAAACCATAATTCAAAAAGAGTCATGTACCACAATGTTCATTGCAGCTCTATTTACAATAGCCAGGACATGGAAGCAACCTAAGTATCCACTGACAGATGAATGGATAAAGAAGATGTGGCACATATATACAATGGAATATTATTCAGCCATAAAAAGAAACAATATTGAGTTATTTGTAGTGAGGTGGATGGACCTAGAGACTGTCATACAGAGTGAAGTAAGTCAGATAGAGAAAAACAAATACCGTATGCTAACACATATATGTGGAATCTTAAAAAAAAAACAAAAAAACAAAACGTTCTGAAGAACCTAGGGGCAGGACAGGAATAAAGACGCAGACATAGGGCCTCCCTGGTGGCGCAGTGGTTGAGAGTCCGCCTGCCGATGCAGGGGATACGGGTTCGTGCCCCGGTCTGGGAGGATCCCATATGCCGCGGAGCGGCTGGGCCCGTGAGCCATGGCCTCTGGGCCTGCGCGTCCGGAGCCTGTGCTCCGCAACGGGAGAGGCCACAACAGTGAGAGGCCCGCATACCGCAAAAAGAAAAAAAAAAAAAAAAAAAAAAAAAAAAAAAAAAAAGACGCAGACATAGAGAATGGACTTGAGGACATGGGGGTGGGGGGAAGGGTAAGCTGGGACAAAGTGAGAGAGTGGCATGGACATATATACACTACCAAATGTAAAATAGATAGCTAGTGGGAAGCAGCCGCATAGCACAAGGAGATCAGCTAGGTGTTTTGTGTCCACCTAGAGGGGTGGGATGGGGGGGGTGGGAGGGAGATGCAAGAGGGAGGAGATATGGGGATATATGTACATGTATAGCTGATTCACTTTGTTATACAGCAGAAACTAACACATCAGTGTAAAGCAATTATACTCCAATAAAGACATTTTTTTAAAAAGCAGTTATTTCCTCTATCTTTGTTAAAATGTCATCTTTCAGTATGTGTAGCAGGCAACATCCTGCCATCTCAGAAGAGATCACAGACATGGACCATTTGCCTGTTTATGACAGAAAGTGTGTGACTCTGCTTTCTGTTTGACAACTCTTTGAAGAACTTTGCCCTGATATAAGCTGCACAGTTTCTTGGGGTACAAAAGCCATTGAGAGTCATTTTCCATCTCATTTCAAAGATTAGACCAGGTTTCATTATTCATGGAAGTGAATACAGATCAACATTTTAAGTAGTCTTTTAGAAGTTTTTTAAGTTTTTGCCCGGTCTGCTGGCTTGTCAATTTCAACGCATGAAGTGGCTGATGAAGGTCTCCTTTGGGAAGCACAGGAAATGCCAACTTGGCCATTGTCTTGTGGTCCTCTTGGGCCTGCATGATCAGTATGATCCAAAAGCTGGGGCTCCTTGGCAGGCATCTTGCTTATTTTCTGGGTGTTAGTCTAGTTAAAATTGACTAATATTACCTATAAATCCCCCAGCCAGGCACTTGTGTCACAAGTAACTGGTAACAAGTGCATGAGGAAGGTCCTACAGCAATACCTCACTTTATAGGATGCCCACCTTCTTGAACACATCACACCTGTCACACCAGACCAGCACACATTTGGGCAACTGAGGACTGTCAGTGTCACTCTCTACAATGAATATTAGTAAAGTGTAATTTCTTCCTTCTTCTCTTTTCTCCCTACACCCCAAAAGAACACCTTACACACCCCACTTTGAAAATCACTGCAGAGACATTGCTGTTAAAATCAGGAAAAAGACAAAGTGTCCATTACTTCTACTGTTAAGTAACACTATTTTACAAGTTCTACTTAATGCAGTAAGACATAAAGGAAACCACAAGACTATTTAAAAGGAGTAGACCCAGAAAACATATAATCAAAATCTAGAGTGAAATATATATAAAAGTTTAATTCATCTTTTATAGTTAAAGGACATTCAAAGTTGAAATATAGCTAAAGAAATTACAAAGGAAAAGATTGAGAGCCTTGTCATTATAACAATGTAAACTTCTAAACATTATAAACACCATAAATAAGAGTGAGAGGCAAAGAGGGAGTACAAAAAGGACACAGCAGACAATTCACTAAACTGGAAAGACAACAATAAAACATAAGACAACAATAGTTGAGCTCATAAGTAATCAAGAAATGTAATTTTTATGCTGTTATCTGATTTTTCAGTGTGGGAGGGTTTTGTTTGTTTTTAACATGCTACTGAGGTTGTAATGGGACTAGTACTCTGTAGCAGTTAAAACAACAGCTTAGAGAAAACAACTTCGCAATTAGGTATCCATTCAAAACATGGTTGTCACCCTTTGACCCCAAAACTCTATTGTTTGAAATCCATCCTGAGAAATGGTCAAAGATTTGTGCACCAAAAAATTGTGTTGCATTGTATTTAAAATGGAAAAACAAAGACAAGAAAAGAAAGGAAGAAAGAAGAAAACAAGACAAAAATCTAAAAGTATCGAAATCAATAAGCAAAGTACATTCATATCAGTGTATGCTGTGCATCAGTGATGTTCCCTAAATTTTTAATGATGTCAGAGATCTTTAAAACGTGCTGTTAACTCTACGAAGTATTTCAAGAAGGAAAACTGAACATATGTCTCTCTCCTAAAATGCCATTAAAATCATGGTATAGAGGAACAAAATGTAATAAAAACATAAAGGCTTTGAATATGGAGGAGAGGGAGACCACTGTCAGTCCAAAAATTTGGCAAATCTCTGGAAGGCAGAATTATTTTGCTCATCTTTTTTGTTTGTTTGTTTTTGGGTTTTTTTGTGGTACGCGGGCGTCTCACTGTTGTGGCCTCTCCCGTTGCGGAGCACAGGCTCTGGACGTGCAGGCTCAGCAGCCATGGCTCACAGGCCTAGCCGCTCCGCGGCATGTGGGATCCTCCCGGACCGGGGAACGAACCCGTGTCCCCTGCATTGGCAGGCGGACTCTCAACCACTGCGCCACCAGGGAAGCCCTATTTTGCTCATCTTGACGGATGAAGTTAAGCAGAGTGAGGCAGGGCTGAAGGTGTGACAAGGGAAGGCCACTGTGGAGACAGGAGTGGTGGGATGCCACAGAGCACCCCGAGGTGACTGGTACAAAGAACTGGATGGAGATGGGGTGGATCCGGAGGGACTCATTAAAGCCTTTTACTTGGAACAGTGAGCTGGGTCTCCCACCCAGAGAACAAGCTCTTTTAAAAGGAGCAATGTCGCAGAGCACAGGGAGATCAGCTCGGTGCTTTGTGACCACCTGGAGGGGTGGGATGGGGAGGGTGGGAGGGAGGGAGATGCATGAGGGAAGGGATGTGGGAACAGATGTATATGTATGACTGATTCACTTTGTTATAAAGCAGAAACTAATAAAAAAAAATAAAAATAAATAAATAAATAAATAAATAAAAGGAGCAATGTGCCTGAGGGTCGGTGTGGGTGCCCCGGGGTGAAACCCTCCTCCTCTGGCATTTTCATGGGGGCAACGTGTTCACCCCTTCCCAGTCTTGAACCTTAAAATGAATCTTTCTCATCAACATGGTCCACGCTCTGAAGGTTTGCTGCCATTCCTGTCGTTTGGGGGGGAGGCTGGTGTTCAGAAGAAACCTGACTCTTGACACATTTCAGTCAGACATGTCAGAAATGCCAATGGTCAAACAAGGATTGCCAGAGACTTCAAGGAAATCAGCATCAGAGACTTCCCTGGTGACGCAGTGGTTAAGAATCCGCCTGCCAATGCAGGGGTCACAGGTTCGAACCCTGGTCCGGGAAGATCTCACATGCCATGGAGCAACTAAGCCCATGCACCACAACTACTGAGCCTGGGTGCCACAACTACTGAAGCCCACATGCCTAGAGCCCGTGTTCCACAATAAGAGAAACCACCGCAATAAGAAGCCGGCACACTGCAACGAAGAGTAGCCCCTGCTCGCCACAACTAGAGAAAGCCCACATGCAGCAATAAAGACCCAACGCAGCCAAAAATAAAATAAATCAATTAATTAATTTTTGTAAAAAAAGAAAATCAGCATCACCAAAGGGCAGGACAAAAAAAGGTGACCCCAGAAACAACGAGGAAGATTCTGGAAAGAGTAGACAAGTTGAAAGAATGTTCACATAACACTTCAGGGAGATCTGAAAGGCTGCCATGAAAAATGTGCAGTCTGAGATCAAGAATTCAGGGAAGTGAAAATTTTGATTGGAGAAAAAATCAGAAGCACTAGAGCGAGAAGTCATGGAAAGCACAGAAAATATAGCAAAATAGAAATAAAAAATTTAATTAATAAACAGTAAGGATTAACACAGAAGGGCCACATCCACTTAAGAAGCATTTCAGAATGAGAGAACACAGAGGAAAGGAAGTCAGAAGAAAAACTTCAAGAGCTGATGATATGAACCTTCAGACTGAAAAGGCCTGTCAAATAGCCAGAACTTCATCCATCACCTAAAACCTCATAACGTTTCAGAACACAAGCATAAAGAAAGCACTCTCAAGTCTCTAACAGAGAGAACAGACAACTTTCTAATGAATGACAATCATACCGGCATTAGGTGCACATTGGCATCATCAGATACTAGGTGACAATGGAACAAGCCCTTTAGCCTCACAGGAAAAATTAATTGACAAATCCAGTCAAGATAGGGGCTTAGAAAGTTTCTCATCTATAGACACTTCCTAACAGAATCACTCAAAAAATTATTTCAGCAAAACACAGAAGGAATCCAAGAAATTACAGAACTTGGGATCCAATTGGTGGGTGAAATCTATGGATGAGGTGCAATCCCAGAAGACCACTGTGGGAGCAAATAAGACACAGAGTCCCGAGGGGGAGAAAAGGGACTTGCAGCAGCCAACAGCAGTGGAAGCTGGATCATCTGCTGGAAAAGAAGGAGAGGCCAAATGTCCATAGTAAATGTCAAATACAAAAAGATACATGCACTTCAATGTTCACAGCAGCGGTATTTACAATAGGCAAGATATGGAAGCAACCTAACTGTTCATCAACAGATGAATGGATAAAGAAGACGTGGTATATTTACACAATGGAATACTACTCAGCCATAAAAAAGAATGAAATTTGGCCATTTGCAACAACATGGATGACCTAGAGATTATTATGCTCAGTGAAATAAGTCAGACAGAGAAAGACAAATACTGTATGTTATCACTTATATGCAGAATCTAAAAAATAAACAAATGAATGTATATAAGAAAAAAGAAACAGACCTACAGATACAGAGAAATGAGTGGTTACCAGTGGGGAGAGGGAAGGGGGGGCAAAATAGGGGTAGGGGATTAAGAGATACAAACTACTACATACAAAATAGATAATCAACAAGGATATATTGTACAACACAGGGAAATACAGCCATTGCTTTGTAATAACTTTAAATGGAGTATAATCTATAAAAATATTGAATCACTGTGTTACACATCTGAAACCAATATAATGTTGTAAATCAACTATATTTCAATTAAAATACTATTTATATTAGCAATATAAAACAGAACTTCTAAAAAAGTTATTAAAAAATGTCAAAAACAAGTAAAGTGGGCTTCCCCCACTCCTTCACTCTTCCTTCCAACTTACGATTTGTTTGGGTCTTTTTTTTTTTTTTTTTTTTTTTTGCGCTACGCGGGCCTCTCACTGCTGTGGCCTCTCCCGTTGCGGAGCACAGGCTCTGGACGCGCAGGCTCAGCGGCCATGGCTCACGGGCCCAGCCGCTCCGCGGCATGTGGGATCTTCCCGGACCGGGGCACGAACCCGTGTCCCCTGCATCGGCAGGCGGACTCTCAACCACTGCGCCACCAGGGAAGCCCTGTTTGGGTCTTTTTTTATACATTTCTCCTACAAATGGCACAGGGTTCATGATGCAATGTTTGTTTCTGCAGGGAATAATATTTACATAATCACAGTATTATAAACACTATTTTGTTTTTGAACCTGAAATCAATAGACGAATCATGGAAGTTTCGATTCTAGACAGAGAACAGAGTGTGTTTGACCCCATGATGGTCTAGTGATAAAAGTGGTTAAAAAAGGAAAAAGAGGGCTTCCCTGGTGGCGCAGTGGTTAAGAATCCACCTGCAAATTCAGGGGACACTGGTTCGAGCCCTTGTCCGGGAAGATCCCACATGCCGCAGAGCAACTAAGCCCGTGTGCCACAACTGCTGAAGCCTGTGCTCTAGAGCCCGCAAGCCACAACTACTGAAGCCCCCACGCCACAACGACTGAAACCTGTGTGCCACAACTACTGAAGCCCATGCACCTAAAGCCCATGCTCCACAACAAGCCACTGCAATGAGAAGCCCATGCACCACAACGAAGAGTAGCCCTGCTCACCGCAAGTAGAGAAAGCCCACGTGCAGCAACAAAGGCCCAACAGCAGCCGAAAATAAATAAATAAATAAATTTATTTTTTAAAAAAGGATAAAGGATTATGGGGTGTGAAGTACCTTGTCTTTCATGGTGGGAGATCAAAAGGTACTGCTTAAAATGAATGAAGCAATAAAGATTTAAATAGATGAGCTAAAGCAATAAAGCTATTTAATTTAAAGACTTAAAAATAAAAGTCACTGGAAGGTGAAAGGGAGGAGTGCTGTAAGGCAGCAGGAATCTATCGTTCATAAGAGAAGGTGGAGAGATTCCATTTAAGGTGGAGAATCAAAAACACAGAAGCACTTCATTTAGAGTGATTTCACCCACCACAGGCACTCACGATGACAAATGATTAAAAATAGTTGCCTCTGACATGTAAAGTTTGGCTGGTGGGGACTCTTACATTTCATTTGTACCCACTTCTATTGTTTTTTTATTATCCTATTCTTCTATTACTTTTATAAGGTCAAGCCATAAAAGTATATGGAGAGCACAATCACAACTATATAGATATAATTATTATACCTAGTCTCATATATATATATATATATGTGATATATATTGATATACCTAGTCACAGAAAAAGTTATTGGAAGGAAATCTACCAAAATGTAAATACTAGTCCCTGCTGAGTGATGGATTTACTGTCATTGTATTCTTATTTGTTTGAACTTTCCACACTCTGTACCATGGGTCTATTGCGTTTTTATAGCTAGAAAGAAACTAACAGCATTTTACAAACTAAAGAATCTGCCTGGAATTTCCTCCACGTGGGGGTAGGGCCCCAGGGAGCCTGAAGGCAGAACCAAGGCTGCTTCAAGGCCAGGACTCAAATGACCCACAGCCGTCAAGTGCGAGCACACGATGTGGCTGCAGCCCAGACCTTGGAGGAGACAGCCTTGACCAGAGAACATAAAGGGCTGGCGTCGAGAACAGGCTGTGTCAACCAGGACGGAAGTGCATCTCCTAAACCCGTCTTGATTTTGAACGGCACCGTCTCTCCGTGAATTTCCAAGGATCGAGAGCTGGCTGGTGATTAGATGAATGCACCTGGTGGAAGGAACTGTCCACCAGTGTCACAGGGTTGCTGAAGCTCGCCTGCCAACAGAGATGCTTCTGGAAGATGATTTTGAGTTGTTCTTTCTGAAAGTAATTACACAAAAAGTTCAGCTGCTTTTTAAGGCTCCCCCTGAAGGCTACTATGATCTTTTTTAATTAATAAGTTGAATATAAAAGGATTTAATTTGAATATGTTTTCTGTCTCTTCTTCTGCAATCCTCATGTAAAGATGTCCTGCTACCTCTTCTAGACACGTCTGGCTGCTCGGGCATCTGTGTCAAACTGAGAGCCCTAGACACCTTTCTGCAAAGGTGGGAGTGCCTGTTGGCTGAGTTGGGAGCCCTCCACCCAAGACAGTGGGAAGCAAGAGATTGTTGGATCTGCGGAAAATAGCTATACACGGTCCCCAATATTGACTGTAGAGAGTTCTTCAGAATGGCTCTTCCAATTCTTTACTAGCTGCCATAACACAATTTTGTAGACTGGGTGGCTTAAACGACAGAAATTTGTTTTCTCACAGTTACGGAAGTTAGTAGTCCAAGGTCAAGGTGCCAGCATTGGTTTCTGGTGAGAGCTCTCCTCCTGATTTTTAGACAGCTGCTTTCTGTGTCCCCACGTGGTGGGAAGAGAGAGAGAGCAAGCAAACTGTGGGGTCTCTTCTTATAAGGACACTAATCCCATCACGAAGACCCCACCCTCATGACCTCATCTAAACCTAATTATCTTCCAAACGCCCCACCTCCAATTACCACCCCCACTGGGGGTTAGGGGTTCAACATATAAATTTTGGAAGGGACACAATTCTGTCCATGGAGACTAACCAAGTTGGGAGCAAACATAGTTGAAGATGGACAAGACCAAGCAGAAGTCTAAAAGTCTGCCACTTCCTGTTATTTTTTTAAACTTGAATTAGCCCTATTTTACCCAGAAGAGGCTATAAGAGATTGACAGAGAAAGGTACAGGACCCCTGGAGATTTAGCCTCATTTGGGCCAATTTACATGAAAAGCATGTAAATTAGATTCATTCAATCCATCATTCGAATGGAAAGTGGCCTGAAATTTACTTACTGTTTTGGAGTTGACAGTATAAGAACATTTGGAAATAAGGCTATAGCGCTGAGGACAAGGACTTACTTTTTCTGAGATTTCATTCTGCCTTAAAACTGGGGGTATGCCTGAGGATGGGGGGGTGGGGGTTTGAAGCAGATCTAGCCACAAGGGAGGTCACATTCATCCATTCAGCTGTTCAAGCAGCATGGACTTAGCTCATCTAGAATGCTGTGATCCAGGATGGTGTTACAGCAGAGGCACTGCCCACGTCCTCAAGATCAAGGACTATCTGAGCCACACAATTGCTTGAGAGCTGGGCACCTGGAAAAGAGTGAGGCTCAGAAGCAAGCATCCTGGCTGAGCCTGTGGTCCAGGTGGTGGCAGGAGGCTAACCCTGGGCACAGGCCTCTCACCTGCAGGCTAGACACTGGGGCCCTGAAGGCAGCAGTGCCCAAGATAGTGGATGGCCCCAGGAATGTCACAAACAGGACACAAGGTCACCCCAGCAGCCGGGCAGAGGACAGCGAAGGCAGGGTGGCAGTCACCTCAGGAACTTCTGCTGGCAAGAGGAGGGTCCCTGCTGATGGGAGACGCCAAATGCAGAGACCAGAAATGAACACAACCCAAGACGCTTAGTTCATCGGGAGGACATCCCGTGAGCCCTCTTGGTCATGATCCAACCTTCACAAGGACCCTGTGGTAGAGAGGAATCTGCTGAAAGAAATGAGAAGCTATTCTATGCTCAAGAGACATAAAAACCAAATATCATCAACAACAGCAAAAATCCACAAAGTACAACCAGACTCTGAGCTCTTCAGACACAATGTTGTGCCAGCATCGAGCCCAGTGTCAGACATACAAGGAGTACTCAAAATGTCTATTGGATGCACGCATGCATGAATACATGAATAAATGAATGAATGATATGAAGAAGCTTGTCCTTCAGAGAACCACCATGACAGAGAGGAAATAAGATGATCCATCCCCTGGAGTTACTATGCTTCCATAGTAAACCTGGAACAAAGCACATCCCTGGGGCCAGTAGGGGCAGAAAAGTAAAACTCAGGACCAAGAACTCTCATGGAGCCGTAACGATGCTAGAAGTTTCTCTGGGTACCATGCCCAGCTGGCCTGAAAATACCAAAGGAAAATTTCTCAGAATAGGTCAGGCATGAAACTAGTGACTCTTTTTAGAGGGCTTACTGTGTGATAGGCAATTCTAATTAAGCAATGTTAAGTAACATCTCAGTTATACTTTGTGAGGCTGGATTAATATTAACCCCATTTTACAGATGAGGAAAATGAAGCACGCGCAAATTTTAAAACGGCTCCAGAAAGTGCAGAGCAAGTCAGTGGTAGAGCAGGAACTCAATCCCGAGTGGGTTGGCTCCAGAGCCCACACTTAAGGACAAACCTCCCCAGCTGCCTCCCAAGACAGGGACCTAGAGGCCAGCTCCAGTGAGAGAATGTGCAGAGCTCATCCTGGGATGGACCGAGAGCATCAGTGAAGGCATTCATTTAGCCTAGAAATGTGTATTCATCTTTCTGACGCCGTAATATGAGGGAGGGCCTCTGTTCTTTGAAACATACACACTAGTCTGTCTACAAAGAAATACACTGGAGGCCAGTGTGAGACTCAAAAGGCCCAAGCAATTCAGGAATGGAACCCTCTCCTCTGACAAAGGGTCCCAGCCAAGGTCATGTGGACTGGAAACACAAACCTATCGGCTGTAAAAGGCAGTACAGAAAACATGGCGGAGGGAAGCATTCACATCGGTTAACAAATGGGGACTCATGGAACTCAGGGGTGGCGGCCATCGCGGAGGAAAGGAAGCCACCTTTAAGAGCCCTTGGCTGAGGGCATCCGAGGGAAGCTGATGGATCAGGAGTGGCAGGCAGCGAAGGGCACCAAGCAGCAAAACAAACACGAGGGCAAGGTCCCCTACTGTTTGCTGTCTTCTTCTGTCCTCCAGCCAGCCAGGAAAAGCAACGCTGGATCGCTTCCCACACTGTTCTCCAAGCCAAAGAGGTACAAAAGCCAACCTAATTTAGCCATCTTCTCCTCACTCTCTCCTGAAATGACCTTACTCACCAGGGCCAGGAAGATGGTCCAAGTTTAAATGAGGATGTGCTTTGCCTGTGCCTCCTTCTTTAAGGCTGCCCGGGGGGCAGTGGGGTTCAGCCCGGAGGCTGAAGAAAGAAGCAGATTCCGGTTAAGGTGCCAACACCTCCAAAGGAACACCTGCCAGCCCTCTCCCACCTGAGTGCCCTGCCAGAGTCTCCCATCGTGCCCCACATACCACCCCTTCAGGTCATCAGCCTCTGCTATTGGTGGCCCTTCCTAATTCCAACTCAAGGACTTGCTCAGGGAGGAGGCCTTTCCCAACCCTTAGGCCTCTAAACACTCACAAAGAAGCAGCATCGCCGACTGACGTTCAAGCCAATCAGACCCCTGACCCAGTCCTGGCTCTGCCACGTTCTAGCAGTAAAACCCTAGGCAACGCAACCCTTCTGAGGCATAGTTTCCCCATCCATGAAATGGGAG
The DNA here is from genome assembly GCF_964165515.1 of Mesoplodon bidens. NCBI lineage: Eukaryota > Metazoa > Chordata > Mammalia > Artiodactyla > Ziphiidae > Mesoplodon > Mesoplodon bidens. The sequence continues at coordinate 42,529,191 of NC_138171.1, forward strand.
TCACAAGGTATCTACCTCATTGAGCAGTGATAAGTATTGCCTGGGATTCTCCAGAAAATACTTAGGGTAGAGCCTGGCACATGGTAAGCAACACATCCGGCTCCTGGCACTCAGCATCCTATTAGCCACAGCAATGGTCTCAATCTGGCAGTGCTCACTAACATCAGTGGGCAAGGAAGGTCCAGGCGGGGAAGGGAGGGAAGAGCAAAGAGCATGTGACCTCAGTGGCTATGATGCTGATATCCCCCAGTGCCACCTTAGACAAGACCTCGGGGAGTTCCAGACCTCAGTCAGCAACTGGAGTGGCAGTGGGGAAATCTGATGCATCTGATGACATTGGCGTTGAAACACACCAGGAACAGTGTGACGTTTTAGAAGTGGCTAACAAGGAAAATGAAGATGGTCTATTATGAAAGGATCAAAAAACATGGGATGGAGATATATATAGATATATATAGATATATAGATTTTTTTTTAAAGAGGAGTAAGGTGATCTGTAAAGGTTCAGATGCCATAGCCAGGCCCACACTTTAAAGAAAAATAGGGATGATTCAAGGGAACAGGAAAGATGCGCAGGAAAGTGGTGAGAAAACAGGGAAGGAGCAAACCAAAGATGACAGAAGGCACCTGCCACAAGGCAGCCATTTCCAGCCATGTAAGATCCACTCACGCCTGGAACATTCAGCTGACCCCTCCCAGCATTGCCAAGGGCCGCCTGCCCAGACTACAAGAAGTCTGGTTCCAGTGAGTCACTCCTCTATGTTGTGGTGTTTTTGCTTTGGAACCCAGGTTATACGCACAAACTGTGGTCCCCATGACTGACAGCACTGTGCCACTTTGAACTTGAGGGGAGAGAATACTGGGTTACAGGTAAGCCACACACACCAAGAAATTCCATTCCAGGGCTTTTGGGGGGTTTTTTGCAACATAACTTTTTTGAAATATAACTTTGGAAAAGATGCCTCAGGTTTAGAAAATTCAGGAAGGACAAGTGAGTCAAAGGAAAAAAATGATAACTGCAGCTTTTTTAAAAAACATGGTTTTGACAAGTTGAAAGCTCTGGGACATCTGGATAAATAGCGACCATAAAACATCATAATTATTTTCCCATTAAAAAAATTGATAATTTAAAAAAATAAGAAACAATAAGGGGAAATTTTCCCTATCAAAGATTTTTAAAGTTACTGTAATTAAACCAGGAAAATGAATAGATGCTACAGTGGAGGAGAACCAACAGATTAGGCATGAGCCCAAATGAGTATGATAATTTGGTACATAACAAAACCAGCATTTCTAAATTATTCAATTTAGAATTCAATAAATTCTTCAATTCAGTATTGGAAAAATTGACAACAATTTGGAAAAAAATAAAGTTAGATCCCTATATCATAGCATAGCCAAAATTAAATATCAGATGGATTTAAAAATTTAATGATAAAAATATATATTAGATTACTGGTAAACACCGTCAAATCAATCTTACTCATTTATCACCTTTCGGTCCCCAAATGCTGCTCAATTAAAAATGAAGGATGGGAGGCAGGGGAGCTATTCCTTTGTAAGCCACAAGGACAAAGGGAAGTGGCTGGAAAGGTCTCAGAGGAGATGTGAAAGGCAGACGGCAGAAGGAGTTACCACCTTCGCAGAGTGAAGGGTAACAGGAATTCTGTGCCTGTCAAGGGTCTACACTAGGAAGAAGCCAGCCAGTCAGCACCAGAACCCTGCGAGGGGAACACTGGCCATTGCCGGTGCCTCGGGGGCCCAGGTCATGGGCAGACAGAAGAGCCCTGTCCCCAGGGTTTCTGTGCCCTGTGTCCTGAGAGCCAACGGGCCAGCCTCGGCAAACATGAATGAGAGGGCACCCCAGGCCCAGCGCAGGGCTGGGATGCGGTGCCCGCTGCCCGCAAGGATGTAGGGGTCAGTCTGTGCACAGGACTAGGGGGCCGCGACCTGATGGCAGAATTCCTGCACCCAAGCTCCTTGGACCCCTGCTTCACAGAGCACCTCCCCAGGATGGCAAGGGACTGCCATGCCACTTTTTAAAAAATTTTTATTGGAGTATAGTTGATTTACAACGTTGTGTTAGTTTCTGCTGTACAGCAAAGTGAATCAGTTATACATATACATATATCCATTATTTTGTAGATTCTTTTCCCATATAGTTCATTACAGAGTATTGAGTGGAGTTCCCTGTGCTATACAGTAGGTCCTTATTAGTTATCTATTTTATATATAGGAGTGTGTATATGTCAATCCCAACCTTCCAGTTTATCCCTCTCCCGCTTCCCCCCAGTAACCATAAGTTTGTTTTAAAAATGGTACATATGAGGGCTTCCCTGGTGGCGCAGTGGTTGAGAGTCTGCCTGCCGATGCAGGGGACACGGGTTCGTGCCCCGGTCTGCGAGGATTCCACATGCCGCGGAGCGGCTAGGCTCGTGAGCCATGGCTGCTGAGCCTGCGCGTCCGGAGCCTGTGCTGCACAACGGGAGAGGCCACAACAGTGAGAGGCCCGTGTAGCGAAAAAAAAAAAAAAAAAAGGTACATATGAACTTATTTACAAAACGGAAATACAGTCATGGATGCCATGCCACTTGGTGTAAGAAGCCATTGAATACTACTCAACTTTTAAGCTCTGTGCAATATACTACATTAATATTTTTTTTAATTTAGAAGGAAAATGTTAAATTTAGAGGTAAATATTTATGTACTCTTGGGGGTGAGGAAGCATTTTCTAAGCATGATTCCAGAACTTAAATATTTAAAAGGGAATGATAAAAATTTGCTTAAAACGTTAAAAAAAAAGTAAGTTAAAAATAATATAAAAGAAATAAAAAGATAAACAGCAAACCTGGAAATTTTTGCAACATAGAATAAACACAGGTTACTATTCTTCTTATTAGAGTTCTTACAAATCATTTTTACAAAAGAACCCCTCAACAGAAACAGACATAAAATGTCAATAGATCAATGGAACAGGATAGAAAGCCCAGAGATAAACCCATGCACATATGGTCACCTTATTTTTGATAAAGGAGGCAAGAATATACAATGGAGAAAAGACAGCCTCTTCAATAAGTGGTGCTGGGTAAACTGGACAACTACATGTAAAAGAAAGAACTTGGAACACTCCAAACACCATACACAAAAATAAACTCAACATGGATTAAAGACCTAAATGTAAGGTCAGACACTATAAAACTCTTAGAGGAAAACACAGGCAGAACACTCTATGATGTAAAGCACAGCAAGATCCTTTTTGACCCACCTCCTAGAGAAATGGAAATAAAACCAAAAATAAACAAGTGGGACCTAATGAAACGTAAAAGCTTTTGCACAGCAAAGGAAACCATAAACAAGAGGAAAACACAACCCTCAGAATGGGAGAAAATATTTGCAAATGAAGCAACTGACAAAGGATTAATCTCCAAAATTTACAAGCAGCTCATGCAGCTCAATATCAAAAAAACAAAAGACACATTCCAAAAATGGGCAGAAGACCTAAATAGACATTTCTCCAAACAAGATATACAGATTGCCAACAAATACATGAAAGGGTGCTCAACATCACTAATCATTAGAGAAATGCAAATCAAATCTACAATGAGGTATCACCTCACACCAGTCACAATGGCCATCATCAAAAAAATCTACAAACAATAAATGCAGGAGAGGGTGTGGAGAAAAGGGAGCCCTCTTGCACTGTTGGTGGGAACGTAAATTGATACAGCCACTATGGAGAACAGTATGGAGGTTCCTCAAAAAACTAAAAATAGAACTACCATACCACCCAGCAATCCCACTACTGGGCATATACTCTGAGGAAACCATAATTCAAAAAGAGTCAGGTACCACAATGTTCATTGCAGCTCTATTTACAATAGCCAGGACATGGAAGCAACCTAAGTGTCCATCGACAGATGAATGGATAAAGAAGATGTGACACATATATACAATGGAATACTACTCAGCCATAAAAAGAAACGAAATTGAGTTATTTGTAGTGAGGTGGATGGACCTGGAATCTGTCATACAGAGTGAAGTAAGTCAGAAAGAGAAAAATAAATACAGTACACTAACACATATATATGGAATCTAAAAAAAGTTCTGAAGAACCTAGGGACAGGACAGGAATAGAGACACAGACATAGAGAATGGACTTGAGGACACGGGGAGGGGGAAGGGTAAGCTGGGACAAAGTGAGAGAGTGGCATGGACATATATACACTACCAAATGTAAAATAGATAGCTAGTGGGAAGCAGCTGCATAGCACAGGGAGATCAGCTCGGTGCTTTGTGACCACCTAGAGGGGTGGGATAGGGAGGGTGGGAGGGAGATGCAAGAGGGGATATGGGGATATATGTATATGTATAGCTGATTCACTATGTTGTAAAGCAGGAACTAACACACCATTGTAAAGCAATTATACTCCAATAAAGATGTTAAATATATATATATATGTATATATATATATCAATAGATAACTCACAAAAGGAAAAATCAAACAGCCAATAAGTACATGAAAAAAAATGTGCATGTTTGTTTATGATCCGAGAAATCCAGGATAAAACAATAATGCAAAATCATCTGGCTACTGAATTTCAAAAAAGAGTTAATGCCCATAGCGGATGGTGAGGACATATGGAAATAAGCCATCTGGAATGAGTTATCCCACATTATCAGAGGTGGGAACGGGAAAATCTTTAGGAGAGGTCCCCAAATCCTTGACCTGATCATTCCACTTCTAAGAATTTATCCTTAGAAAAACAACACAGGTCAAAAATAACACACAGCACACCTGTTTGTGGAATAGAATACATGCATTAAAAATGATGAGGTGCAGGCTTCCCTGGTGGCGCAGTGGTTGAGAGTCCGCCTGCCGATGCAGGGGACACGGGTTTGTGCCCCGGGCCGGGAAGATCCCACATGCTGCAGAGCGGCTGGGCCCGTGAGCCATGGCCGCTGAGCCTGCGCGTCCGGAGCCTGTGCTCCGCAACGGGAGAGGCCACAACAGTGAGAGGCCCGTGTACCACAAAAAAAAAAAAAAAAAAAAAGATGAGGTGGGAACACATACAACAACCCGGAGAGACATCCACAATATAGTCAGTTAAAAAGCAGCTTGCACAAGAGTATTCATATCACAACCCCTTCAAATAAATAGAGGAATATTTTGTAAACATACATAAAACACCCACATGTACAAACACAAATTCTGGGAGATTTTATCCTCAAGCTGTGATCCCCGAGTTACCTCTGGATTCACAGGATTAAGAGTAAATTTTATTGTCTTCTCTTTGCTTATTCTCCAAAGCTTGACCACACATCTTCTACTTCTGTACTTAAAGCAACACTTTAATACAAGAAGGCCAAGACCAGAATGGCAGGAGTTTTCTCCTTCAGAGAGCCCCGAGGGGTTGGTGAGTCTGAGCACCCATCATGCTACAGGGGATTTTATTCCCAAATATTTCTAAACGAAGCCTGAATGTATCTAAACTGGGCAATTTGGTGCTACAACTGTTCCCACGACTCTGCTCGCTCTGCCTGGTTGGCTCCAGCAGGAGACCAATGACAGCTGGTATCTGGCAGGACAGGATAGCTGGACAACAAATGCTGGAGACGGAGAGTGACCATAAGGTGAGCCCTCGTGGCCCCCAGACAGTTCTGGTCTAGGAAATGTCCCCCAGATACAGCCAGGAGCTCTGAGCCAGAGGAAAGGAAGGGGCGAGAGGTGTGTACATTTCTTCCAGCCCCTCCAGGGGAAAGGACTTAATGACCCTCCAAGACGCACCACTGGCCACCAGTCCTGGCGAACGCGGGAACCCAAAGACTTTCTTGAGAAGAGTGAAACGTAGAGATTCGTGCGTGCATTGGAAAGGTAGAAAAAAGACTGTTAAACCACCACACCCTTTCAGAAAAATATTTGACTCTGTGCAATAGATCAAACCCTATTTCCCAGTGATTTGCATTATAATATGATCTGTTTGCTGTTACTTCTAACTGTGCTTCCTCTCGCTGTTCACAGGGATGGTTTTCCCTGCCTCTGTCAATTACCTAATGATCTGGAAACCTCACTCAAATTCAGGACAGGACTTCCTTTTTTTTTTTTTTTTTTTTTTGCGGTACGCGGGCCTCTCACTGTTGTGGCCTCTCCTGTTGCGGAGCACAGGCTCTGCAAGCGCAGGCTCAGCGGCCATGGATCACGGGCCCAGCCGCTCCGCGGCATATGGGATCTTTCCGGACCGGGGCACGAACCCATGTCCCCTGCATCAGCAGGCGGACTCTCAACCACTGCGCCACCAGGGAAGCCCAGGACTTTCTTTTTTAAGAGGACCCTACAGTGAATTATTTGATTTCAATGCAAATAATGACTCCCTTATTTGTCTGTTCAGATTTACTTCAAAGGTCCCTTTAAGAAACACTTTAATTTTCCTTTGTTTCCTCTCCTACCTCTTCTCCAGGGAATTCAAGGACCGGAAAGAAGGGGTTCATTTAATTCATTTCCTCTCCTCCTCTACAGCCCCCTCCCCAGTGCGAGAAGTGTACACTACAGCAAATCATCACAGAGCAAGTGATGGAGACAAAGGTTACCTGCAGTGAGAACCATCTTGCCAACCAACACAGGTCTGTTCTTCCTATGTCGATGTCCAAGTCTTAAGACCACAAAGGGCCAAACGCACAGCTAGATCCCCACAGCACTGCCCTCTAACTAAAATTAAGAAACATCTCCAAACATGTCTTATGGGCAAAGCACCATGCCAAGAACAGTGGAGAAAAACACACACATGTGCGCACAAACACACATCTACATATGCACACACGCCACCAAGCCCCTCCCCTCAAAGACGGAACTGCAGGTTAATTTGTAGAGGGCCTATTTCCTCATTGGAAGAAGGCAGACACCTTCTAAAATCCCTTTATTTTTACTTTTCCTGTACTCTGAAATTCTAAATACGATACCTAGCCCAAGCCAAGAAGCATTACAGTAAATGTCGAGGTAACAAACACATTTGTGTAATAAAAATTACACAAACACAGAAGAAGGAGAAATTAAATCCATCGTGGGGATCAAGGAACACTCCACCGGGAAAGTCAGATTTAACTGCCTTTAAATGTCAAGGGGCTTCTAGGCTGCAGAAGCAGCAGGAGCAAAGGCACAGGAATCTGTGGTCTGGCGGAACGTGAAGGCGGCAGTGGTCAATGGCCAAGGAGGCCAAATGAAAGTCACTAAAGCATTGGAATTTCAACCTCAGTGAGATGCAACTGGAAGGGTCTGGAAGTGTCCACAGTGGCATTACTCACCTTGCATTTCCAGTGGATGGACCTGGAGGGGCAGGGTCACGTCCAGGCCAGAATAACAGCTGTGCCAGTGGGATCGGAATGTCGGTGCCCAACAACAGAAATGACACACCCATCAATCACCGGTGGGTGGGGAGAGAGGGCCAGAGATGACAACAAGCGTCTTATTCTGAGCGTCTGCGGGGCTGGGGGTCTCGGGCCAGGCAGGAGAATGCGCTGTGTATTGCACAGGAAATGGTCCATTCTCTTTGGGCCACGTTGAGTTTGGAGTGCCTGTGGGATAATTTACATCTCACGTCTGATAAGATGTGATGTTACAAGAGCTAGTTAAAGCGTGAAGGGAAAGAAGATTGTTCCAAGAGAGAAACTTGAGAGAGCACGAAAGGAAAGGGGCCAAGAAATGGACTTTGGGAATAGCAGCATTTGAGGGGTGGTAAAGGGAAACGTGGAGATGGAAAAGTGTTATGGACTGAATAGTGTCTCCCCAAAAATTCATATGTTGAAGTCCTAACCTCAGAATGCACCTTAGAATGTGACCATATTTGGAGATAGGATTTAAAGAGGTAATTAAGTTAAAATGAGATCATCAGAGTGGGTCCTAGTCCAATATGACTGGTGTCCTTAAAAGAAAGAAGAAATTGGACACAGACACAGACAAGGGAAGACCACATGAAGACAGAGAGAAGGCAGCCATCAGCAAGCCAAGGAAAGAGGCCTGGAACAGATCCTTCCCTCGGCCTCTGAAACCAACCCTGCTTGACACCTTGATCTTGGACTCCAGCCTCCAGAACTGTGAGAAAATAAATTTCTGTTCCTTAATCCACCCAGTCTGTGGTGCTTTGTTACAGCAGCCCTAGCAGACTAATATAAAAAGCTAAGAGGTGAGGGACTTCCCTGGTGGTGCAGTGGATAAGGCTCCACACTCCCAATGCAGGGGGCCTGGGTTTGATCCCTGGTCAGGGAACTAGATCCCACATGCATGTCACAACTAAGGAGCTGGCAAGCTGCAACTATGGAGCTGGTGAGCCACAAGTAAGGAGCCTGCGAGCTGCAACTAAGACCCAGTGCAACCAAATAAATAAATATTAAAAAAAAAAAAAGCTTAGAGGTGAGAATAAAGCCAGGAGAGTTCATTCAGGGGGGAGTTACCTGAGGAAAGGGCGGTCAATGGTGTCAAATGTTGCCAAGTATGAGAAGTGAGTCCAGGGCTTCCCTGGTGGAGCAGGGTTGAGAGTCCACCTGCCGATGCAGGGGGCGCGGGTTCGTGCCCTGGTCCGGGAAGATCCCACGTGCCGCAGAGCGGCTGGGCACGTGAGCCATGGCCGCTGAGCCTGCGCGTCCAGAGCCTGTGCTCCGCAACGGGAGAGACCACAACAGTTAGAGGCCCGCGTACCGCAAAAAGAAAAAAAAAAAAAAGGAGTCCACATCGTTGGATTTTAAAAATGAGGATATCAGTGACCTTTCAAAAAGCAAGTTTACAATATATTAAGTATATAAAACTTACTATAGTAGGGGCCCAACAGTAGGGCCGGACAGCAGCCAAGGGTTAATGGACAAGACAAGAATAAGGTCAAAAAGTGAGAGTGGCAGGGGCAGAGACTGCTTTTTAGAAGCTTTGCGCTAAAGAGAGGGAGTGAAATAGGATGGCAGCCTGGGGATGCAGCGAGATCAAGCACAGTTTTAGAGAGACTTACACTGATGAGTTAAAGGAAGGAAAATTTGAGATTTGAGCCAAGGAGAAATGGAAACTGATTAGAATGCATGTGGGGGAGGGGAGGAGGACATTAAAAGGAGAAGAGACTCAGGAATACGGCCATTGTATTTCTGGTCAAGAAACCATCCAGAATTTAATACAAGGATTTGTAAAAAGAATTTAAGACCCAGCTGTTGTTGAACGACCTACATTTTTAATGGAATCTCTTTAGCCGACTGAGAACTTAAAAAAATGAATGGTTGGTTTTATTCAAGGTCAAGAGTTGCAAAGTGAATATAGCAATAGATGCTATAGGAAGGTCCACAGGTATGGGGAATTCAGAGTAGAATTCGTGGTCCAGGGTTCTAGGCTAGGCATGCCAATGGTCTCTAAAGAGACAGAATCACTGTAGGCTGAAAGTCAGAAAGAGGCAGCCAATAGGCATCCTGAAGTGGGGGTCAGCAAACTACGACCATGGGCTGAAGTCCAGTCCACCCTCTGTTTTTGTAAATAAAGTTTAATCGCAACACAACTACACGCATTCATTTACATCTTGTCCATGGTTATTACTTTCCAGCTACTACAGCAGAACTGAGTCATTGCAACAGGGACCAGAGGACCTTCAAAGCCCAAAATATATACTTTATGCCCCTTTACAGAAAAAGTTTGCCAGCCCCTAAGGAACAGAGGTGAAAATCAGGCAGCAACACCAGACAAACAGGAAGAGAGGGAGAGCCAAGACCAGGTCAAGCTGATGACCAAGGCAGTGGGCATGGGCTGGGGACAATGAAGCATCAGGTGGCCCCAAGTCCACAGCCAAGGGCAGAGCAATCATGGCACAACTCAAGCAAGGACTAGACCCAGGAGATCCAGGCCAGAAAACAGGCCTGAAGTGAGGGAGAACCCAGGGGTTCCATCTGTTTGCCAGGGGCAGAACCCCCACTAGAGGCTCATGTTAGGGGAATATGATCAACCGATATGAACAATCCAGCAAGAGTGAGTCACAGACTCAAGGCCCAGTCCTCACCCTTGAGTTCAACGGGAGGCTGAAGGCCAGAACTGAGTCCACACATGGCCAACACGGCAAGGTGTAAAGTCTGAAAGTCAAACGGGACACAGGTATCTGATACTACCGTACACACAGTTGCCCTAAATGACACTCCAACCCTACCAACTGGAGTTTAGTTTATGAACTAGGGTTTGCCCAGAGGTAGGCCCATCAACAGACACATCTACAGAGAGCTAGAAAAGCAAAGACTGGGGAAATAGGGCCAGGCCAATGCCATCAGGACCCACTCCAGCAGTGTGAAGAAGCAGGCCTCCACTCAAAGGTCAAAGGGTGCTCCAGGAGGGGAATGGCAGAGTCGGGGTCTGGGTGACAATGTCCTGTGGAAGTTCTCTGCAGCCCCTGGCATGTCCTGGGCAATCAGAATTACAGAGCCAGCACAGCCTGGTTAAGCTGGCAGTACAGCTTAAGGGCATAGTTTTTAGAGTCAAGCTTCACTACTCATTAGCTGTGTGACTTTCAGTAAAGTACTTAACCTCTCTCTGGTTTGGTGTCCTCATCCATACAAATGGAGACAACAGCAGTGTCTATTTCATTAAATCCTTGTTGAAAGGATTTAACGAGTTAACCCATGTAAAGTACTCAGGAAGGACGACTTATATAACCATTAGCTATAATTATACTGCCTCAGTCTTTATACTAACTTTCACGTGCCCCTAAGAAGTCTTCTCCCACTCTGTTTAAAGATCTGACCTTTAGGAGTTCCCTGGTGGCCTAGTGGTTAGGATTCTAGGCTTTCACTGCTATGGCCTGGGTTCAGTCCCCGGCTGGGGAACTGAGATCCTGCAAGCAGCATGGTGCAGCCAAAAAAAAAAAAAAGAAAAAGAAAGAAAAAAATATATATATGACCTTCTAGGGCAAAATAAAACACCCTAAGAAAGCAATGTCCATTTCAGCCCCTGGGTTTCACGCCCACTGTCTTTATCTCAAGTTAATTTAAGAAGCATAAAGAGAAGGGCAGGAAAACGTCCCTGTCAACACTGACATGCTGAAACAGGTGCCTGGAGTTGAAAAAGCGGAAAAAAAGGATCCAACAAAATATAATTTATTAGTCATCACCTGCTGAACATGTCACGGCTAGGTGATAAATGCCAAGAACATCAATTATGAACTATTCTTACAGCAGGTTTAACACAATCCACCATGACATCCAGAAACCTATATGTCGAGAATGTTCCTTCTTTGTTTGGACGACAGGAGGAAAATATTTGGGGTGGAAATGGTAAATGTAATTATTTTGCATGAAGTAGGATGCACAGCCTGCGTGTGCATCCCGCCTGGGACCAGGCTACTGAATATCTGTCAAGGTGTCAACTCCAACCACAGAAGCAAACAACTTGGTCACACTTCTGTGTCCTTACCTAAATTTGGAAGGAGGGGATGGCGAATCACAGGTATCACTGGTAGTGAGGTTTCTGGATTCACAGGTGTTTGAACGTAACTATATCCATGGTCTTTCTGCATGTCTGTGTCTTGTGATTCCCTTGCCCCAGGAGCAGCTCGGGGGTGTCTTCTCTCCAGGATTCATCCTCCCGCGTCCCTCCTCCTGGTCTCGCATCCACAGCAGCCCCGGCCTGATGATCTGTGACTCTGGACAAATCTCTCTGAGTCTTGGCATCCCCCTCTCCAAAACTGAGTGGTTTAGACTAGATAATTCCTAACGTCCCTTCCAGCTCTCTGAGCCTTTGATTCTGACTCTATAAATGCTGACCAGGGACGGGACAATGTGCTGGATCCAGATAGACAAATAATGCAAGTGTTTTGTAATCACGATACCAACTTTTGGGCTCTAACACTAGAGCAATAAGGTTTAAATGTTCAGAGATGAACTTTTACTGAATTGCTCTATTCTTCTTTATAAGAATACAAAGTGAGGGGAGGCAGGATCCGGGCCCCCTGTTCTCCAACCCTGCCTTGAATGAACCAAAGAGGCCGTACTCTCATGAAAAGGCGATGATTCCAGAAGCCATCTGTGTGAAGCTAAGTAAGTCAAGAACAGGATTCTTCTTAACTAGGCCCTACCCTCCAGCAGCACGTGGAGCTGGTGAAAAATGCAGGTGCACTCAGCCTGCTCCAGGGAATCAGAATTTGCATTTGAACAAGATCCCCTGGCAATCTGCAGGCATTTTCCTTTGAGAAAAGCTGTCCTAAAGCATTGGTTCTCAAAGCTGGCTGCACAGTGGAATCACCTGGTGGTGGGGGGGGGGCTTTGTCCATCCTCCCCCCAACAATGATTCAGATTTCACTGGTCTGGGATGTGATGGGGCATTGGGACTTTTTTTAAGGCTGCCCAGGGAATTCTAATGTGCAGCAAAGTCTGAGAAGCACTGAACTAAATTCTCAGGTTCAGGTTCTAAAACTCAAATCCAGAGCCAACTAACCTCCCTCTAGAAAGATCTGTATCACCTTTCCCAAGGCCACAGCAGGGTCACCCACTAGCTGGAGTGCTAGTTGATGACGGGTCACCATCCCCCATCCTCCAAGGTCCTGCAGGACGTGGCCACTCCGGGGAAAGCTACCTGGCAGCACTGGTGCTCTCTCTCTCTCTCTCTCTCTCTCTCTCTCTGTTTCTTTCTGTGTCTCTTATGGCAAACGCGGTGCTTCAGATCACAGGAAAGAACATGCTTCTACAGTAGCACCTTCCATGCAGGGATCTATCTCCAAGCACATGGAACCCTCGGGCCAGCAGCTGGAACTCAGGCAGCCAGAAGAGTCTAGTGCAAATCCTCCTGGGCTTCAGTCCCTTCTGGTGTGCAAGATTCTGAATCAGCCTGCATCATTCCTAACAACTTAAGGCTAAGATCTCTGAGTGATGACCCACTGACAGTAACCACCAGCATCTATGTTTCCTTCAATTGTGATTCCTCCCTGTTACCTACTGCCCTTTGAGGGCCCCATGGATTCTGTGCTTCTGGGTTTTTGAAAGCACTTCTCTCCTTAGGTGTAAGAAGCTGAGACTTTGGTGTTTATGTAAGGACAGCATAGGAGCCAAGCTGGGAGCTAGCGGTTCTTGAATCTACCAGGGCTCCCAGGTCGGTTAGTATTGGTGCAGCAAACTTGAGGGTTGAGTGTTGGAGTGCAAAGAGAACCACCATCCTCAGCTGAGGGCAGATGATCTGTCCTGGACCAGTTACTGCCAAGTGACTCAGGAAGGGAAGGGATTGGGGCAACCCACCAAACAGACTTGAAAACGTCATCCCCATGGGGAACTCTTGGCAGCCCTACATTCATGAGTTTGCCCAAACAAAAAGTGATTTAACTGAAGTGATTTCGCAAAGTCCCACCTGATCTTTATTGCAGAAAGCCTGCTTGTCTTTGGGAGGCAAGGGAAGGTGGAGATTTTACCTAGTGAGTTAACATGCCTCTGGAAGGGAGACTATGGTGTGGTGGGTCCCATCCAACACGGGCTAACCTGGGCCCCTGAGCTGCTTCTTCATTTCTTCATCTGTAAAATGGGGGAAATACTAATAATCAGAGAGTGGATGACACGTAGTAAGTACGATGCAAGTTTGCTATTATTACTTGTCACTTCCCACCGGATCTGGAATATGTGTTTATGTGTCTGTGCATAAAATGAATCATCCACCATAGACCAGAGGAAATAACAGAGCAACTGGTTTTAAGAACAAGTAGTAGGGCTTCCCTGGTGGCGCAGTGGTTGAGAGTCCGCCTGCTGATGCAGGGGACACGGGTTCGAGCCCTGGTCCGGGAAGATCCCGCATGCCGCGGAGCAACTAAGCCCGTGTGCCACAACTGCTGAGCCTGCGCTCTAGAGCCCGCGAGCCACAACTACTGAGCCCACGTGCCACAACTGCTGAAGCCCGTGTGCCTAGAGCCCGTGCTCCGCAACAGGAGAAGCCACCGCAATGAGAGGCCCGTGCACCGCAACGAAGAGTAGCCCTTGCTCGCTACAACTAGAGGAAGCCCGCACGCAGCAACGAAGACCCAACACAGCCAAAAATAAATAAATAAAATAAATTTAAAAAAAAAATCTTATTAAAAAAAAAAAAAAAAAGAACAAGTAGTAGGGTTCTGGAGGCTGAAATGCTCCATCAATGTGCAGTACAGATGTTTTAGGTTTTCTTACCAGGCTATAAAAATGTTTACACAGTAATTAGGCCTGTTATCAGTACACAGATTACACTTTACAGAATGAATGAACAGCACAAAAACCCTCCCATTTTTCATCAGGTTCAGCATGCTTTCCTAATTCTCGGGTTTACCAAAATAAATTCATTTTTCTAACAACACAGAGCCGGTGCGGAGTGTAGAGAAGAGGCGCTGGGGTGGGGAAAGTGACTGCGTAACGGAGCGCACGTCATTTGCTCTCTCTGGTCCTTCTTTATCCCCATCTGTAAACTGAGATAACCAAGGTCCCTGCTCTCTCATAAACTCCATGGTTCTATTACTTTACAAGCATTCTCTTCTAAGCACGTCTTCACTCTTCTCTTCCCCTAAGAAAAGATGTGTTTAATTAAAATACTGATGGGAAAGGTAGTAATTCTGCTGAATCGCATGAGTCTCCCATCCAACACACTAGCACGGAGTTGGCATCAGTACATTCCTGACACTGCAATCCCCAAAGCCAGTCTGCATGGTGAAACCACACAGGACAGCGTTTCCCAAACACATCAATAGCTCTAAGTAACACTTAATGGAATGCTTTGCTTTTCCCGTTTTCAAATATTCCGTGGTAATAAATACGTCACCAAAATAATGAACCAAGCTCCCCTGACTTGCACTTCTAAGTTTTCATATGAGCTAACTTGTGTTAATGAAAAAGTAGAAGTGATTTGTAATCATGAACCCAACTTTGGGGCTCTAACACTAGAGCAATATTGTTTAAATGCTCGGAGATGAACTTTTAATGAATATGTAATTGCTCTATTCTTTATAAGTATAAACCATGCTTTCAGTGAACACTCTGAATACTAAAAAAGGCAAGATACCCTTTCTCCTAGCTAAGTTATGTGTTCAACTTTCCTAATGATTTTGTTTCAAGGGGAGAAAGGTCATCAAGGTTTCAAGCTCTAGAGGAAGGAATTTGGGAGAGTCACTTGGAGATAGGGTGACCTGTTACAGCAATGTTCCAAAACCCTTCAACAAAATATAGATATAGGTATTTGAAATGCAAAGGAAGAAAATCTAACAATCTATGTACGGAAATGTGAATGGTCTGGGGAATGAGAGTGCAGAGGGGTGCTTTCATTTTTTTATGTAACATCTCTGTATGGCTTTAATTTCTTTTAAAAAGAAGAATGTTGAAAAAAAAAAAAGAAAAATTTAAAGGGGCTTCCCAGGTGGCACAGTGGTTGAGAGTCCGCCTGCCGATGCAGGGGACACAGGTCCGGGAAGATCCCAAATGCCGCGGAGCGGCTGGGCCCGTGAGCCATGGCCGCTGAGCCTGCGCGTCCGGAGCCTGTGCTCCGCAACGGGAGAGGCCACAGCAGTGAGAGCCCGCGTACCGCAAAAAAAAAAAAAAAAGAATGTTGGCTTTCATAATGAAAAATATTTTTTAAGCATAAAAAAAGAGCCACCCATTGGACAGCTGGTGCAAAATAAGCATCCTAATTTCTGCCCCAACCAGGACCATGGGTTTTTGACATTAAAATTTCCAGAAATAAAATGGTAGGGGAAAAGTGTTTGGTCGATATAGTCTCACAACATCCCATTCATTCAAGACATTAGTGGTCATCGGCATCTACATTTTAAAACAATTTGTTTCTGATTATAAAATACATTTGAGTTCATTTAAAAAAAACAAAACAAATATCATTCATAATGCCAACTCCTTGGGACAACAATGTTAACGTTTTTAGTCCACTTCTTTCTATTATTCTTCTGTACCAAGTTTTTAAACAGAACTGAAATCATACTAGAAATGTGGTTTTGTCCATACCCATATTTAATTGGTACATTAGAAACCACTAAAATTAAGGTCACCAAAGCATTTTCTCTCCATCTGTTACTCTTAAACACTACATTTCATTTTATACTCTAATGAATAAAGACTCACTTTGTTGCACCAAGGGAGTGCACACAGAATGCACAGCTGCCAGGGTGATCTTTTAAAAACATAAATTAAATCATGTCACTTTGCCATTTAACACCCTCCTGGTGCTCCCATCAAACAGTATCAAGCCCAAACTCTACAGGGTGACCTCTGAGGCCCCTCAGGAACTAGTCCCTGCTTCTCGGTACACATCTCCTGCCACACTAGCCTCCTTCCTGTTCCTCTAAAGCACCCTGTGGTTCCTACCTCAGCACCTTTGCACTGGCTGCTGCTACTGCCTGGAAGTTCATCCCCAGATCTTCCCCCTATTTACCCAGCTTAAATATGGCTCTTCGGTGAGAACTTTCTTGACCACCCAATCTGAAGCGGCCCCTGTGTCTGTCTCCATGATATCATCTAATTTTATTTTCCATTTTTATTTTTTTGTTGTGTCTTACACCACTAGAATATGACAGTACCACTTCTGTCTATTCACCATTGTCCCCAGTACCCACACCAAATGCTCAACAAATATTGGTTGAATGAATGAACATGTTTTCAAAGTACCCAGATTTGTGGGGCATGAGCTTAAGTAACCTACTTAAACAGGCCTTATTCTCAGCAGCACAGACCCTTAATGAGACTTTTTAAAATAGGCCGTCACCTTCTCCTGTGGCCTGGTAACGGAGAGCGGCCCACAGCCCTGCCGGCGGGAAAACAAGTGGGTTATTTAGTCTGGGCCAGACTTTCATTTTGTTTATCCACCCCGTTACCTAAACCAGAAACTCTGTGGTGACACACTATACCCTTCCCTTCTCTTACTCCTACTCAGTCGATCAGTAAGTCCCAGCAACTACCCCTCCTGTGGAGGACATGCCCAAGTCTTCTAGCAGGATCATTCCAACTTCCTTTTTCAGAAAAACTACCTCTCCCCATTCGGATGAACTTTCAGAAAACTGTTCCTGATATGAAGACCCAAAGCTATGCCAGTTAGACATTTCCTCTGAGCATTCTGAATGTAGCAGAATAATAAAAATAATAATAATATGATGATGATGATGATGGAGGAAAAGGCTGGAGATCATTTACTTCCATAGCATCACCTGAGAGAAACTACTCCAGCCACCAAGATCCCCTCAACTGCCTAATTCCCAGCTGCTCCAAGCCTCGTTCTTCGGGCATGCCCTCAGCCCTGTGAATTCCCATCAGTACTTCTACAGCATTCTTCTTGTTTGCTTTAGTTGCTAGCCCAAGTCAGTTTCTGTTGTTTGCAACCCAGGAACCCTAACTGAGAATTCTCCTAAATGTTTGCTCGGTCCATCTCTTCTCCATACTCCCCACCAGCACCTCAGCTCCAGCCGCCTCACTGGTATCATGCCTCTGGTCTCCTCAATGCCAAATCCATTCTCCACGAGGGCCCCAACCTGACTTACCTACCTAAAACTCAGGTCTGACCATGCCACCTGCCCCCTGGTCCTGACCAAAACCTTCCTTCTACCATTCCAGCCTCTTCTCTTGTCATTCCCTGCCTCACCCTTGAAGCTCCAGGAGCTCCAAACTACCAGCTGCTTCCTCACATTTTCCATATGTTTTCTTATCTCTCACCCGACTTCCTCTGCACTGGGATCCCCAAGTAAGGCTGGCCACTTCATAACCATCCTTCAAGCTCTGCTCAGACATCACTGCCATGCTAGGCTGGCTGCCTTGCGTCTCTGCTCGCAAATGTGCACGCCTCACACATGGTCTGCCTTCCCCACTAATCTGTGAATTTTTTGATGGCAGCCGCCGTGTCATAGTCATCTGCCTATCCATACCACATAATAGGCACTGAATACATTTTTGTTAGATGTTAAATGATTAAAACCACAATTCACTCGGAAAGCCCCAGGTTGGATGCAACAACTGTGCTTTCATTTTCCTCCTTTCTAACCACATGCAGAATTACCCTCCAATGGAGCAACCGAGGGATCAGCCAACGCCCTGCCCATCTTGAGGGATGGTTTCATCGCTTGAGAGTCAGGACGTACGCGGTTTTAACAAGCATCGGGAGCTGTTGCTGGTTGTGCTGCCTAATGGTTCGCCATCGCAAGAGGACGTTTCAGATGCTCTGACTACATCAGGTTAAGCATCGAAGGAAGGGCAAAGATGCCACCCACGCCATACCAGTGCGGGCGCAGATAGGGAACATGCAAACAAACAAAGACACAGCAGCCTGTAATCAAGCCAATCTGGGCTCGAGCCTCACGTGGCTCCAGTGTGGGCACACGTGGAGGGCAGGGCCTCCTCCCCTGACCCACTGCACAAGGCAGAGCTCCTCCCGTGCCTGAGTTTCCTCGTCAGGAGTGAGGAATGAGATGCTGCCCTAGATACACTCAGCAAACACAGAGGGGGCACCCGCCATGGGTCTGACCCTAGACAAGGCACCGAAGGTCAAAGGTTACTTAACTGCTCTTCAGATCATACGCAGCAGTGTGGAAAGATCCCTGGACTTCCAATCAGGAACCCCAGCCTCTTAGAATGAAACCATAACCCTGTCTCTTACCAACAAGCTACGTGGCCTCAGGAAAGTTAACCACCCTCGGCATCAGTTTCCAAATAAGAAAAAATGGGAGTTCCATGAGCTCCAATGTGTAAAGTGTCTGGCATCAAGAAGGGTCCCAGAAATCCGAATTAAGAGGGTCTGCAAAGACCTTAAATGTCCAAAGTTCTCGCTGAGCCACCAGAATTCCTCTCAGTATAAGAACTAGCGCCCCCTTCTGCCACCCACTGAGCACTGCAGAGGCTGTCAGCGCTGGAGTGGGCTGGCAAAGCAGCAAGACCGCGGACGCCGCGCCAGGACCAAGTACCAGCCGTCAGATACCTCTCCCGGGCTGTTGACCCAGGAGCACACTGTCCCTCCCAAAGCCACTTGCTATGGAAAATAAATTTCTAGATTGCAGCCGAACCCTGCCCAATACTTGGGCGCTTATCAGAGGCTTCCCACTGCGGAGATAACTGTTAAACTCAGCCAAGCAGCTGTCACACGCGCACCCTCACCGCGCCCCCGAACCCCAATCACCCTTCAGCGAGGAAAGGGAGCCGTGGGTCTCCATCAAGTCCCGCCCATCGTGCGTTCTCCTCGGAACCAGCTGAATGAAATGATTTTCTTCCTACAAAGCCCTTATGCTGCACCCTCCCTGAAGGCCTGATTACTGGCAATAAATAGTTACAGTCCGAGGTCAGAGAAAGGTGATCTCTATGAACAATTCTAAGCGGATTTAGCGCTCCTCCAATAAAATATCCGAGGGATTGGGTTTCCAGAGAGTTTTGTTTTCATTACTCCACTTGGATACTGCCAGTAACCAACATCAGTGTTGAAGACCAGCTTCTCAGTAAACATAGCTGTTTTTCAGGCAGCTACTGCCATGAAAAACCCACATGTCTGCAGTGAGCTCAGAAAGGGGGGGCCGCTCGGCTAGGCCTCCACCAGAGCCGGCTGCGGGGTGAACATGGCCCGGGGGCATCCATCGGGCATTCGTGGGGGCCAGCTGCCTAAGGAACCAGCAAAGCTCTGCGGCTCCTGGAGCCCAGGAATGGATCCTTAGCCGGGGTGTCCCAATAGAGCAGCAAGCACAGGAGAGGTCCGAGTTGTCCTCCAGACTTCAGAGCCTCATAGAAACACATAGCAAAGAAAATAGGGACTCCACCAACACCTCTTTCTTCAGCCCCCAAAGATGAAATAAAATTCACCAACAAGCCAAGGAGGAGAGCTGGAATCAGGCTGGGATGAAAACCGTGTCCTGCTCCAGCCCCAAGACAATTTCACACCAATGGCTTTAAAACCCTTTCCAAAGCTCTGATGCCTAAATTGAAAGAGTTTATCTTTTGGACTGAAAGTCAGCCGTTAAGGAAGCAGAACGTGGAAATCCTAAGAGTTATGAGTTTTCACATTTGCACAAATGGGCTGTGTGTCTGTACACACAGAGGGCAGAAATCTACCCATTCTTCCCAGAGAAGGGCACCTCAACTCTATCCCCGAGGCTGCTCTTATCCACTCTAGAATGTAGTTACTATTACCGCTAATCAGACTTCAGTGGACACAGACACACACGGCCGACACTGAGCTGCTCTTCTCCGAGCCCAGCAAAGTGTCCTATTCTGCCAAAAATCAAGCTCAGGGCCTGGGGATGGCGCCCCAGTCTTGGCACCTCAGGAACTGCAGGCACCGTTCCCCGGGGCAAAGGGCTTCAACACCAAGGGCAAGGAAGACGCTTGCCCCACACACTGGTCCGCAAAGGAAAAAGAGCAGAGGGAAATGATGCTGGGCGTGGGGGCAGAGGGCACACGTGGCTGGCGCCTCGATGCTAAAAAGTGGCCCTCCGTCCACTCTCAGCAGCCCCACCCCGTCGGCTGAGGCGTCCTCGCTCTCCCTGGTCCAGACGCCGGCCCCAGAACTACCTGCTGCTGCCTAGGAGCCCTCAGGCCAAGTCTGAGGAAGTTCACTCCCCGTCGCGCCAGTCCGGGGAGGCTGGGGCACCCGGTAAACCCAAACTGCCCGGCAGAGTCGGCGCCCGCCTCTACCCGAGAGCGGGACTCTGGGAGCTGCTGGTGACCCGGGGTCCAGCTGAGTGACAGCCAGGTCCCGGGCTGGGCTGCCGGAGGCCTCCGGGTGATCCCGCGCTCCCCAGGGCCCGCGGACTCCGGGCGGGTGGCAGCGAGGAGCGTGCGCCCCGGAGGGCGAGCAGCCCGCGCCTGGGCTGGAGATGGAGAGAATCCTCCCCCGATCGCCATGACTCCCGGCTTCCCGGATACCTGGAAGCCGCCCCGCTCTCCCACCTGGGCTGCGGTGTAGCTCCCCTCCCTTCCACCGCCCCGGCGCCCGCGGCCGGGGGCGCGCAGACTAGCGGCCACCGGAGCGGGGGACTCGGGGAGCGGCTCCCAGCCTGCAGCCCGCACAGTTCCGGGACACCCGGGTGGGACACCCGCGGCCCTGCCCCGGCCCCACGCCTTGGAGCTGGCGGCCAGCAGCCACCCCCAGGGAGGGCAAGGCAGCTCGGACAACCCCCAGCCCGCCCGGTGCCCTCTGCCAGCGCCAACAGGTATGGGAGGCGTTGTCGCCCGCCCACTCCGGGGCCAGGGGCCCGCGACAGCCGCGGGTTTGGGGTACGGTGCAGAGGGGCGAGGACGGAGGGGAGGGGAGAGGGCGGGAGCGAGCGGGCGGCGGCACTCACCTCTGGCTGGGCCGGGGCCGGCCGCGCGGGCCCGCCGCCCCGAAGCCCGGGTTCCGAGGCGCCTCCGCGCGCGCCGGGGGCTTCTTCCGAGGCCCGCAGGGAGGGGGCGGCGCGGGGGGAGGCGCCGGCGGGCAGCGCTCAGCCTCACGCTCACACCCCCGGCCGGCCGCCGCGGCCCCGCGCCGGCATCCTCGCTGCCGCCGGCTCCCACGGCGCCCCGGGCCGCTCCCCAAGCGCGCGCCGGGGCCGGCGCGAGCCCCTCGTCGGCTCGGAGCGCGATGTGGGCGCGCTCCTCCTGTCCTTGTCCTCGGCTCCCGTCTGGGGACGCTGCCCCGCACCCCCGGCTCGGCGCGCTCCTCTACCCCTCCCGCTCTCGCTGGCCGTGCAGAGCCCCGGCGCGCGGGCTCAGCCCATGTGCGCGGCTGCCTCGCTGAGCCCCGGAGCCCAGTGGCCGAGGCCCCGCCGGAGTTGCGCGCCCTAGAAACTCCATGCAGCTCCGGCCTCCTCCCCGGCTCCTCCCCGGTGGGCCCCCCGGGGCCTTGAAACCGCCGGCGGCGCCGTCCCCGCCCTGCCTTCGCCCGCGTCAGGAGCCGGGGTTCGGGGCGCGCCTCGCCTCAGGGGGTCTGGGAGACACCACCCCCACCCCTCCGCCTTGCCAATGGCTCCCTCGGTTTCCAGGCAGCGCAACCTGAGGAACGCCTCGGCGCGCGCGCACTCACACTCGCGCATACACACACACACACACACACACACGCACGCACTGCACACACAGGCACACGCGCGGGGGGCGAACTGGAGCTTGGCAGACGGTCCTCCTTCCTTCCTCCCCAAAGAAGCTGCCCACGTTAACTCCGGCAAACTGCTGTTCCTCGGTATTGGACAACTTACCCAAGCGCCCCCCACCTTAACTACTTCATCCCCAGGGCCAGGATCACACCTGCATCCGCGCCCGGGGGGAGGGCGGGCGCCGAGTTGAGGTGCGGGCGGCCAAAACCGAGGGAGGAGGAGGGTTCGAGGTGCTCACCCCAGCACCATCTAGGGAGGCACTTCTGCAGCGATCGCCCACCGACCTCTGATCCCTCTCCCCAGGGCCTGAGAACACGTGGTTTGGCCCCCCACTTCCCTTTCCAAGGTCACAGAATGGATTTGACGAGGGGGAGAGGGTGCTTGGACACAGGTGTGAGCTAGGCATCTCAAAGACCGTCTGCAACCTGCCCTGGCACTGCCCCCTGCCAAGTCCATCCCCAGACAGATCCCTTTCCTCCTCTGCCCCGTGCCTCAAGGGCAACCCGTTAGCTTAGAACCTCCAGTCACCTTTTCTTGTCCCCACCTGTCTACCTCTCATGTGCCCGGAAGTTGACAGAATACACAGTGCTAACAAGCTTTGTGTCGTCAAAAAAAAAAAAAAGGAAAAGAAAGAAAAGAAAAATCAGAACACCAAGATGCATCTCTGTCTGTCCCATAGACAGAATCAGGCACCTACCAGTCCCTTTCTGCTCCTCCCAGGGGTGCGCCACAGGAGAAGGAACCCACCTGGCTGGAGCAGGTTACTCTTTCCTCACAGCACTCTCTTTTCCAGGGTCCCTAGTTTCTTGCCCCCTCTAGGTGGCAGAAAGACTGTGCCACCAGCTGAGAGTCTTCCAATGCCCAGAATCAAAGAAAAGATATATATAAAAATTCTCACACCAATCAGGAGCCAAGCAGGCAATACTGCCATAAGCCTCTGGTCCAAACAACTCAGCAATCACCTCTATTCCTGCTGGGGCAGCTGCCAAGAGAACGTGGGCATTGGTGCTGCCAGCCAGTGGCACAAGTTAATCAGGGTCCCCTCCTTCTCTGCACCTCCTGGTTTGCAGCCTGGGCGTGGTTCCTCTGAGCCCTCATAGCACTCATTGCTGGTACCATACCTTTGACATTTAGTATTTGCTACCTTGTATTCTTACTATCTTTTCTTGTACCTGCCTTACTTCCAAAATTATCTTCTTAAGCCATTGACTGAATCTTACCTACCTAGTTCAGAGATGTATCAATACAGAGAAGGCACTTCCAAGAGTTTCCCTGAAGGGTCATGGGCAGATGAACTAAAAGAGTGGATAGAGTCTCAGAATGATCTTTCCCACCGATCTTTTAGTTTGGATAAAAGCTGAATCTTCTAGTAATCTGTTGCCTCTGTAGCAGTTGTTCTGTCGTTTTCTGGATGGCAACCAAGTCACCAAAGTCCCTTAATCAAGTCTATATACACACATGGAGTTCCTGGTAGAAAGTAGATTTAACCATTTAACCAGAGCAGGACACATCTGTCTGATCTCTGCCCTCACTGCCTGTGTGAATTTGGGCAAACTGTTGGTTCTCTCTAAATCTCACTGTCCTCATCTGTCAAATGGGGATAATTAGAGTATCTACTCCAGAAGGTTGTCATAAACATTAAATGTGATAACCTGAAATAGCAGTTCACTCAGTTAACTCAGCTCCAGGCATAGTAAGTGTTCAACAAATGCTGGCTATTGTCATTATTCATGAGTAGTTAGCACATGTCAAAGACATTACCTTGAGGGAAAAAAATCAAGGATCTCAATTGACATCAAGAGCTAGGAAGCCAGGTGGCAGACTTTGGTGAGCACACTAAATACAGTTTCCTGGTCCTCGCCAACTATGACCATTTTGAGACTTCCAGGTTAAGAGGGTTGCAGGTTCTCAGGCCCTGGTACCCTTGCTCCAACTTTTATTTATTTGTTCAATATATATTTATTAAGGGTCAAAATGTGTCAGCTCCTTCCTGTTAAATTGCCAAAGAAAATCTTGTAGCAAATATCAGAATGGAAGCTAAAACCAACATGGAACAAAATGGGTTCCATGCATTTGTACCTTGATTTGGCATAAGTACTCTCTCCAACCCAGAATAATACAGCCCTCCAGGAAACAGCTGGGAGTAATCATTAACTTTGTTCTATCACCTACCTCTAGCTTTGGGACCAGAGTTATACAAATCAGACACCTGGACAATTGCTACCTTACCAAATGGTAAACATTTTCTAATATGGTCAAAGTCATTGCCACCTCTACCTCAGCCCTTCCCCTGCCTTTCCTTCTTTTGTTTTACCTGAAAAAGCAGTTCTACATAATAACTACAATAACTACATCTACTTCAACTGCCCAAGACAGTCAAGGGTAGAGGGGGATGAAGGGGTCTGTTGCATTCTGAAGAGAAATAGGCAGAAAAAGAACAAATCATTTGGGTACGTGCTGGAGGGTAACATTTTTCATGTATCCTATCAAAATGCGGACAATGGAATACATTGGCTTCTTTACAACGCACATTCTCTGCTTTGTGGCAGGAGGTTTTAGAGTGGTTTGTTAGGCAGCAACAGATAACCAGAACAAAATTCAGTATCTGGAAGTAGACTGGTGCTGTAACAAACACTTAAAACGTTGGCTTTGGGATTGGACAACGAGCAGAAGTGTCTCATAAGTCTGTTAGTGAAAGCTGCAATGGCCTCAGGAAGACTCTTGGAAATGACTTGAAGGACACCGAGAAAACTGTTCCTGGCAGCTGGGAAAGAGAGTACCTGAGCCATGTACTGGTGGGTCAGTTGGCAAAACAGTTGCCTGTAGTAATGTGACACAGATTAGAAGGCTACCTAATGAACTCATGGATCTGACTAGAAGAGTTCCAAGTAGAGCATAGAAGGAGCCAGGTGGGTTTTTCTAGATGCCTATGATAAAAGACAAGCAGAGATGAATTAAAGCAGAAATCATTCCATTTTTCTGAGTAGAATTTAGAGGAAATAGAAAGAACCAGGACTTGCTGTGTTCAAGAGGAGAACTGTTGCTCATTCTGACATCTCCAGGCAAAAACATTCAAATCCAGGGCAGTAAAATGTGGTCTCCAGATAAAGATCAAGTTAGGGATGGTGCAGTCAAATCCTTTGTTAAGACCTCACACATATTTAAGGGCAGGCCTAAAAGAGCTTTCAAGAATCTTAGAGACATCATCCCTCAGCAGCCTCACCAGGGGCTGAAAATAGAGAAGGGCCTATTCTTTTTTTTTTTTTGCGGTATGCGGGCCTCTCACTGTTGTGGCCTCTCCCGTTGCGGAGCACAGGCTCCGGACGCACAGGTTCAGTGGCCATGGCTCACGGGCCCAGCCGCTCTGCAGCATGTGGGATCTTCCTGGACCAGGGCACGAACCCGTGTCCCCTGCATTGGCAGGCAGACTCTCAACCGCTGCGCCACCAGGGAAGCCCCATAGAGAAGGGCCTATTCTTAAAGAGGTGTGTAAGTGTAGTTTTTCTCTAACGGATGGATTCTAGTTTAATTCACAGGAAGCCCTCAATGTTTTTAAAGAAAACATACCAGTTTGGGGCTGAAAGGGACAGAGACAGTATAAAAGGAAAGGAGGCCTTTGGATCCCTGACCGTCCGTGGACAATAAACATGCTGCAAACAGGAGTTATTTCTTTTGAGAGAGGGAGAATGGCTGATAGAGGAACCAAAAGCCCAAAAGATGAGGCCAAGAGCTGTGAAGAATCATTCCCAAGAAGCAGGACTGGGCCTTAATTAAGGAAATGATGACACATTCCCAGCTGGATTTCAGAATTGCTATGAACCAGTGTGACTGCTATAGGAAACACCACCCACACCCTCCCTTATTGAATGGGGTGTCTGTTGCAGTTATTATATCTCTGCCTCACAGGTGTGTGGAGGGTATTCAGTGAAGAGGAAGGAGGAGCTCACAGATCTTCAGATTGAGAAGAACCTCCCCTGAGCCTGCTTTAGATGAACTGATCCACGACCTCAAGCCTTAACCTGCTGCCACAAGGAGATGAGACTTTTGGAACTTTTGGATGTGTCTGGGTATGTTTCATGTTAGAAGAATGTAAATAATGCTTGACTGAAGGTGAATTTTTTACTGTGTTGCATTAAATATGGCTGGACATTCTTTAATATTCCTGTCATCAAGTTGGGATCTACATTGCTCTTCCCTTGAATCTGGACAGGATATGTTACTTCTTTAATCGAATAAAGAAGTTATTTTGTTCCAGTTTCCAGGCTTAGGACTTAAACTGGAAGCTTTTATTTCCTGTCTCTTGGAACACTCTCTTAGAGCCCTAAGTCACCATGTAAGAAGTCCAATTACCCAGAGTCGGCCATGCTGCAAGGCAGCCCAAGCTAGCTGTGTGGAGGATAGGAGGTAGCAAGTTAATAAAGGAGAAATGGAGAGGGGGAGGAAGAGGGAAAGATAGAGATAGATATCTAGCCAGTCCCCAGCTATTCTAGACCCTGCTGTAAGAGTCTTCCCAGCTGAGGACCCAGATATTATAGGGCAGAGAGACACCATCCACACTGTACCCTGTCTGAATTTCTGACCCACAGACTAAAAGGGGTAGTAATACATTGATGTTTTAAGCCATTTAATTTTGGGGTGATTTGTTATGCAGCAGTAGATAACCAGAAAAACTTGCTAACTTGGAAAGATTTCCAAACTATATTGTAAAGTGAAAAAAGCAAATTGCAAAATAACGTGCATGATACCATTTTTGAAAAAGAAAACTTTGTACATAGTGTCCATAAATATCAGGTTGGCCAAAAAGTTCACTCAGATTTTTCTGTAAGATGTTACATAATATTATTGGAATGCTATCTGTTACCTAACTCTGGAGAATCAGTATTAAGGAGACTTCTACTTTTTAGATATATATTATATGAATGTTCTACAACAAATATTTTTAATATTGGCTTAATTTTTTTAATGAGAAAAATACTCTGTATTTTTTTTAAAAGCAATAAACATTAGTATATATCTATGAAAAGAATAACACACTCTCTGCCTTTAAAAAAACAAAGGGTTTACTCTGTGACTGAATTATTAATGAAAAGAGATTATATTGACACATATGCTGATAATTCTTTTGATTTCTAGGATAAGAAAATTTAAGTTATCAACAAAACAAAAACAAGTTATCAACCAAGGGAAAAAAAGAGCTTCAAGAGTGTATGTAACACTAGATCACAGATGAAAAATGAAACAATAGAGATAGGGTAATTGGTATCACCCAGGGCTTATACATTCATTTAAGTTGTTAACATGTATGAAAGTAAGAGAAAAATATTTTCCAAATGAAACAGGTAAGAAAATAAATGGCTTTTTTACATATTCTGGAAAAAATACTCAAAGACTTGTATTAGCCAATTAAAAAAATGGAATCAAAGTTAAGAGCTTGAGAATGGGGCCAAGAACCCAGAGAGAAGGAAAGGGCATTGGTGTGAACCTGACATTTTCTGCTGCCTTTGCTTTTGAAACATTAGCTGATTTCCAAGTAACATTGGACCAAAAGGCCAAAAAGATAATAATATCTCAGAGATTTTGAGAATACCACAGGCTTAGAGAGAAAATAATCAGGTTGCTGTGCTACCAAGACAGTCAGGACCTGAGGGACTAAAACCCAATGAAAGACAACCTCAGAAAAGTGAATGTATTATTCTGCTCCACTTTCCTCCTAAAGGCATTTGGCTCATTTTAAGCTGCACAGAGTGAAAGTCAAAGAAAAGAAATCAAGCAGCAGCTAAGTGGCTACAAAATGAAGAATACTCAGGAATCTCACAATGCCAGCAGAACAAAAATTGGAGTTTAGAACCTTCCAAGAAGGAAGGGCACAAATACACACCCTAAGGTTCTAGCTGAGGCTCCTGAAAGACTATATGCATTAAGATGAATAGAAAACCAGAAGCTTTCAGAGAATCAAATCCATCTTCAAATTACCTCAATTATTGATTAGTAAAAGGTGATCTACATCTATCCTAACTGCCTGCCAGATGAAAATTGAAATCTGAGGGGAGAGAACAACATGTAGAACCACAACAATGTTTCAAATATAATATCTGGCATTTAATAAAAAATTGCCAAACATGCCAGGGGACAAGGCCAAATTGAGAAAAATCAAGAGAAAACAAACAGACAGTAAAAACATAGGTGATCCATATACTGGAGTTATATAAAATAAACATTAAAACGACTGTGATAAATGTTCAAGAAAATGAATGATAAGATGAAGAAATTTACCAGAGAAGAACTAGAATTTATTTTAAAAACAGAATAAAATAGTAATTCTAGAATAACAACAAAAAAATGTATTCAGTAGGTCTTCTTAAAGCAGAACCAACACAGCAAAAGAGATCAGTGAACTGTTAATTAGGTCAGGAGACAATATCTTACTGAAGTATCTTTCCTCTCTTCAGAGGAAAGAATGAAAAATAGCGAAAAGAGCTTGAGAGATACGTAGAACATCATGAACAGTCAAACATGTAATTGAAGTCTGAAAAAAAAAGAGGGGAGAGACAGGATGTGGTAGATGCAATCTTGGCTGAGAATTTTCCAAAAACTGATTAAGCTACAGATTCAGGAAGTCCTAATAACTCCAAGCAGGATAGGTACAAAGAAAGGCACACATAGGCAATCATAATTACATTTCTAAAAACCAATGACAAAATAGTAAAAGAAGCCAGTCCCTTCCACCTTTGCACGCACACATGCACACACACACACACATGCAAACACTGTACTTTCAAAGGAGCAACAGATGACTTCTCAACAGAAATGATAAAAGTTAGTATAACTTACAACCATCAGTATAAATTTGATGTGCTAAAAGAAATAACGGTTCATCTAAAATTCTGAATGCAGTAAAAATATTTATTAAAAAGAAAGCTGAGGAATTTTTGCTTCTGAGCTACTACCAGACTTGCCCCCCACTGTTAACAACTAGAAAACTATATATAAAAATATATAAATTAGCTGTTTTCAATAAATGGACAATAGCCAGTGAAGGACTGTAATCCATATGAGAACAGAAATAAATGAGATGAAAAACAGAGCTGGACGAATCAGACTCCCTGACTTCAGACTATACTACAAAGCTACAGTAATCAAGACAATATGGTACTGGTGCAAAAATAGAAATACAGATCAATGGAACAGGATAGAAAGCCCAGGGATAAACCCACACACCTATGGTCAACTAATCTCTGACAAAGAAGGCAAGGATATACAATGGAGAAAAGACAATCTCTTCAATAGTGGTGCTGGGAAAACTGGACAGCTACATAAAAAAATGAAATTAGAACACTCCCTAACACCATACACAAAAAGAAACTCAAAATGTATTAGAGACCTAAATGTAAGACCGGACACTATAAAACTCTTAGAGGAAAACATAGGAAGAAAACTCTTTGACATAAATCACAGCAAGATCCTTTTTGACCCACCTCCCAGAGTAATGGAAATCAAAACAAAAATAAACAAATGGGACCTAATGAAACTTAAAAGCTTTTGCACAGCAAAGGAAACTATAAATGAGACAAAAAGACAACCCTCAGAATGGGAGAAAATCTTTGCAAACAAATCAATGGACAAAGGATTAATCTCCAAAATGCATAAACAGCTCATGCAGCTCAATATTAAAAAAATAAACAATCCAATCCGAAAATGGGCAGAAGACCTAAGTAGACATTTCTCCAAAGAAGACATACAGATGGCCAAGAGGCACATGAAAAGCTGCTCAACATCACTATTCATTAGAGAAATGCAAATCAAAACTACAATGAGGGATCACCTCACACCAGTCAGAATGGGCATCATCAGAAAATCTACAAACAACAAATGCTGGAGAGGGTGTGGAGAAAAGGGAATGCTCTTGCACTGTTGGTGGGAACGTAAATTGATACAGGCACTATGGAGAACAGTATGGAGGCTCCTTAAAAAACTAAAAATAGAATTACTATATGATCCAGCAATCCCACTACTGGGCATATACCCAGAGAAAACCATAATTCAAAAAGATATATACACCCCAATGTTCACTGCAGCACTATTTACAATAGCCAGGTCATGGAAGCAACCTAAATGCCCATCGACAGATGAATGGATAAAGAAGATGTGGTACATGTATACAATGGAATATTACTCAGCCATAAAAAGGAATGAAATTGGGTCATTTGTACAGACGTGGATGGACCTAGAGACTGTTACACAGAGTGAAGTACGTCAGAAAGAGAAAAACAAATATCGTATATTAACGGATATATGTGGAATCTAGAAAAGTGGTACAGATGAACCGGTTTGCAAGGCAGAAATAGAGACACAGATGTAGAGAACAAACGTATGGACACCAAGGGGGGAAAGTGAGGGCGAGGTGGTGGTGGGATGAATTGGGAGATTGGGATTGACATATATACACTGATATGTATAAAATTGATAACTAATAAGAAACTGCTGTATCAAAAATAAATTAATTAAATTTTAAAAGAAATGATATGAGCCCTACTCTCTGCCTGGATTCTGCCCAGCTCTCTGCCTGGATTCATTTTCTGCACACTGTAAAGGGAAAAGAAACCAAAGCACAGCACAGTGGTCTCACTGAGTTGAGGAAACAGAGATCACACTTCATGGTGGCTTAGATAGCTGGAATTTGTCAGGTAGAAAACTGGAGAGAGAAGACTATGCAACAAATAGCTGAGAAAATCTTCATAGGGATTCCTTTGAGTTCCTGGTTGATAACTAAGATGTACAGTCACAGAATAAAATTCCACGAGGTCAGGCAAAGAACAGCTGGTAGAGAGCTGTAAGCTGAACAATTCCTAGGGTAAGAAAGAACTGGAAGACATTTAAGTTCTGATGAGCCTGAGTGGACAAAATACCTGGGATTCCAGTAGAGACCCCAGGTAGATTGTACCTTAGAAGTAGGACTGAACTAGCATTAGAATAGAAGTTATTCTAGTACTACAACCAAGCTTAAAAAAAAAAATCAAATGGATCAAGCTAATTCTCAAGTAATTTATTTGCCTAACAAACTTCAAAACTCTTTAAGAACAACAACAAAATCCGGAAATTCTAGTGTAACATTCACATAATCCATAGACAAAGAAGCAGAAATAACAGGAATAATGGAATTAGCTAATGGGGGCTTTCATATAGCTATTATAAATATGTTCAAGGATTTAAAGGAAAATATAAACACTATAAATAAAGGAGTAGAAATTATTTTGAGAGCAAATAAAATTCTGGAGCTGAAAAATATAGTATTTAGTATTAAAAAGTTGCCTGATGGACTTAACATAAGATTAGATGCTGTAGAAAAAAAAGACAAGTGAGCTTTCAGACATAGCAATAGAAACAGAAACACACAGAGAAGAATGCTTGAAAAAAATAGAGCTCAGTGAACTGTGAGACAATATCAAGCAATATTGATAACATATGTTCAATTTCAATACCTTAAGTCTGTATGTGTGGTGAGAAAGTTAGGCAGAAAAAAATTTTTTGAATAACTAATGGCTAAAATTTTTCAAATTTGATAAAAGCTATAAATACACAGATCCAAGTGGCTTAATGTACTCCTAATAGGAAGAACACAAGGAAAACCACTCCAATGTACACCATAATTAAGCTGCTGAAAACCAGTGGCAAAGAGAAAATCTTAAAGCATCCAGGAAAAAAGGGCCCATTCTATCAGGAGAACAGAGGTAAGAATCAACTAATTTCTTTTCACAAATAATGCAAGCCAGAAGACAATGAAACAGCATCTAAAGTACTGAAAAAGAAAACAAAAACAAACAAAAATATCTAAAATCCTCTATCCAGCACTCTACTCAATACTCTGCAATGGCCTATATGTGAAAAGAATCTAAAAAAGAGTGGATATATGTATATGTATAACTGATTCACTTTGCTATACACCTGAAACTAACACAACATTGTAAATCAACTTTACTCCAATAAAATTAAAAAATAAAAATAATAAAATAGAATATCACATTTCCAAATTCAAAATAAAAAAAAGAAGCCATAGGATTCTCTATCCAGCAAAAATATTCTCCAAATTTGAAGATGAAATAGTTTTTCAGGTAAACAAAAAGTAAAAGAGTTTATAGCTATCAGGCTGAAGTAAAATGATAACCATTAGAAACTCAAGAATGAGGACAGCTGGACATGGTAAATATCGAAGTAAATATAAACAATATGGTTTTCTCAGTTTTAAGTTTCTCTAAAAGATAATTGACTGTTTAAAGCAAAAATAATACCTATGTACTACAGAATTTATAATAAATGTATAAATCAAATGTGTATGACAATACCAGCACAAAGGATGGGAAGGAAGAAATGGAAGTATACTGTTATAAGATACATTGTCCATGAAGCAGTATAATATTATTTGATATTAGACTGTTATATGTTGAAGTTCCATATAGTAAACCCTGGAGCACAAAGAGATAGCAAACAATCTCCAATAGAGGAGATTAAATGGGGTATTTGAAAAATAATTAATGCTAAAGAAGGCATGAAAAGAGGAAAAAGTAGAGATGGAACAAAGAGAAAATGAACAGCAGAATAATAAATTGATACCTCAATATGTTGTTAATTACATTTAATTTAAAGAGTCTACTGCTACAATTAAAGGGCAAAAAACATCAGCCTGGATAAAAATACAGTAAGATTCAACTATAGACTATTGACAAGATACACTCTTTAAATATACAAACACAGAGAGGTTAAAAGTACAAGGATAGAAAAATATATATCATGAGAATATTAATCATGAGACTTCTGGACCAGCTATATTAATATTGGACAAGATGTATTGCCAGACATAAATAGCATTAATTCATAATGATAAAGAGCCAATTCATTAAGAAAATATAGTAATCCAAAATGTACCCATAACAAAGCTTTTGAAATACATGAAGCACAATACATGAAGAAAACAACAAATCCACAAACATAGTGGGAAACTATAACACACCTCCCTCAGCGTGGATAAAACATGTAAAGATATAGAAGACTTATCAAACACTAGCAAATAACTTGACCAAATTGAATTTATAAAGCACTGCATTAGCAACTGCGGTATACACAATCTTTTCAGGTACACATGGAATGTTCATAAAAGACCATATGTTGGGCTTCAGGAGGATTCTCAATAAATTCCAAAATATTGAGATCATACAGAAAACATTCTCTGACCACAATGGAAATAAAAAATTAGAAATCAATAAAATACTTAGAACATGCTCATATATTTTATAAGTAAAACACAGTTTCACATAATGCACAAGCCAAAGAATAAAAAGAAAATAAGTTAAAAACAATTTTAGACTGAATGAAATGAAAATGCAATGTGTTAAAATTTGTGGAATGCAGCTAGAACAGTGCTTAGAGGGAAAATTATAGCTTAAAATGTTTATTTTAGAAAAAGATGAAAGGTTTAAAACCAATATTCTAAGATTCCACTCTCAGAACTAGAAAAAGAGCAAATTAAACCCCAAGAAGATAGAAGGAAGGAAATAATAAAAATAACAGAAATCAATAAAATAGAAAATGTACCAATAATAGAGAAAATGTCAATGGAATTGGTAAATCTCTAATCTGATTTTAAAATCTGGAGAAAATACAAATTACCAAGATCAGGCCTAATGGAAGGGGCTTCACTATAGATCCTAAAGACATTAAAAATAACAAGGGACTATTATAAATAACTTTATTCCAAAAAACTTGACAACTTAGACAAAATAGAAAAATTCCTTGAAAAATACAAATTAACAGATCCAAGAAGAGATAGAAAATATGAATAGTTTAATATCTTTTAAAGAAATTTAATTCATAATTAATAACCTCTTCCTTCCAAACACAAAAGCAAATCCCTTCATGCCCAGATGACTTCTCTGTTGAATCCTAACACAAATTTAATAAAGAACAAATACCAATCTTATAGAAATCTTTCATAAAATACAGTAACACGGACTTCTGGGTAAGATGGCGGAAGAGTAAGACGTGGAGATCAC
The DNA here is from genome assembly GCF_964165515.1 of Mesoplodon bidens. Classification (NCBI taxonomy): domain Eukaryota; kingdom Metazoa; phylum Chordata; class Mammalia; order Artiodactyla; family Ziphiidae; genus Mesoplodon; species Mesoplodon bidens. The sequence continues at coordinate 42,563,276 of NC_138171.1, forward strand.
CTTCCTCCCCACGGATACACCAGAAATACAGCTACACGTGGAACAACTCCTACAGAACACCTACTGAATGCTGGCAGAAGACCCCAGACCTCCCAAAAGGCAAGAAACTCCCCGCATACCTGGGTAGGGCAAAGCGGAGAGATTCCCGCACAGAAGATCGGTGCCGAGCGGCACTCACCCGCCCGAGAGGCTTGTCTGCTCGCCCGCCAGGGCGGGCGGCGCTGGAAGCTGAGGCTCGGGCTTCGGTCAGAGCGCAGGGAAAGGACTGGGGCTGGCGGCGGGAACTCAGCCTGAAGGGGGCTGATGTGCCACAGCTAGCCGGCAGGGAGTCCGGGGAAACTCTGGAGCTGCCGAAGAGGCAAGAGACTTTTTCTTCCCTCTTGGTTTCCTGGTGCGCGAGGAGAGGGGATTAAGAGCGCTGCTTAAAGGGGCTCCACAGACGGGCGCGAGTCACGACTGAAAGCGCAGAGCCCAGTGACGGGCGTGGGACGCTGGGGCTGCTGCTGCCGCCGCCAAGAAGCCTGTGTGCGAGCGCAGGTCACTGTCCACACCGCCCTTCCGGGAGCCTGTGCAGCCCGCCACTGCCGGGGTCCCGGGATCCAGGGGCGGCTTCCCTGGGAGAACGCACGGCGCGCCTCGGGCTGGTGCAACGTCATGCCGAACTCTGCCGCTGCAGGCTCGCCCCGCACTCCGTGCCCCTCCCTCCCGCCCGGCTTGAGTGAGCCAGAGTCCCCGAAGAGGCTGCACCTTTAACCCTGTCCTGTCTGAGCGAAAAACAGACGCCCTCCGGCGACCTACACGCAGAGGCGGGGCCAAATCCAAAGCTGAGACCCAGGAGCTGTGAGAACAAAGAAGAGAAAGGGAAACCTCTCCCAGCAGCCTCAGAAGCAGCGGATTAAAGCTCCACAATCAACTTGATGTACCCTGCATCTGTGGAATACATGAATAGACAACAAATCATCCCAAATTGAGGAGCCAGGAGTCAGTGCTGTGCCTCTGAGGTGGGAGAGCCAACTTCAGGACACTGGTCCACAAGAGACCTCCCAGCTCCACATAATATCAAACGGCGAAAATCTTCCAGAGATCTCCATCTCAACACCAGCACCCAGCTTCACTCAACGACTAGCAAGCTACAGTGCTGGACACCCTATGCCAAACAACTAGCAAGACAGGAACACAACGCCACCCATTAGCAGAGAGGTGGCCTAAAATCATAAAAAGTCCGCAGACACCCCAAAACACACCACCAGACGTGGACCTGCCCACCAGAAAGACAAGATCCAGCCTCATTCACCAGAACACAGGCACTAGTACCTTCCACCAGGAAGCCTACACAACCCACTAAACCAACCTTAGCCACTGGGGACAGACACCAAAAACAACGGGAACTACGAACCTGCAGCCTGCAAAAAGGAGACCCCAAACACAGTAACATAAGCAAAATGAGAAGACAGAAAAACACACAGCAGGAGAAGGAACAAGATAAAAACCCACCAGACCTAACAAATGAAGACGTAATAGGCAGTCTACCTGAAAAAGAATTCAGAATAATGATGGTAAAGATGATCCAAGATTCTATTTCCCAGATCCAAAATCTTGGAAATAGAATAGACAAAATGCAAGAAACAGTTAACAAGGACCTAGAAGAACTAAAGATGAATCAAGCATCGATTAAAAACACAATACATGAAATAAAAAATACTCTAGATGGGATCAATAGCAGAATAACTGAGGCAGAAGAACGGATAAGTGAGGTGGAAGATAAAATAGTGGAAATAACTGCTGCAGAGCAAAATAAAGAAAAAAGAATGAAAAGAACAGAGGACAGTCTCAGAGACCTCTGGGACAACATTAAACGCACCAACATTCGAATTATAGGGGTTCCAGAAGAAGAAGAGAAAAAGAAAGGGACTGAGAAAATATTTGAAGAGATTATAGTTGAAAACTTCCCTAATATGGGAAAGGAAATAGTTAATCAAGTCCAGGAAGCACACAGAGTCCCATACAGAATAAATCCAAGGAGAAACATGCCAAGACACATATTAATCAAACTATCAAAAATTAAACACAAAGAAAAAGTATTAAAAGCAGCAAGGGAAAAACAACAAATAACATACAGGGGAATCCCCATAAGGTTAACCGCTGATCTTTCAGCAGAAACTCTGCAAGCCAGAAGGGAGGGTCAGGACATATTTAAAGTGATGAAAGGGAAAAACCTACAACCAAGATTACTCTACCCAGCAAGGGTCTCATTCAGATTCGACAGAGAAATTAAAACCTTTACAGACAAGCAAAAGCTGAGAGAGTTCAGCACCGCCAAACCAGCTTTACAACAAATGCTAAAGGAACTTTTCTAGGCAAGAAACACAACAGAAGGAAAAGACCTACAATAACGAACCCAAAACAATTAAGAAAATGGGACTAGGAACATACATATCGATAATTACCTTAAATGTAAATGGACTAAATGCTCCCACCAAAAGACACAGATTGGCTGAATGGATACAAAAACAAGACCCATATATATGCTGTCTACAAGAGACCCACTTCAGACCTAGAGACACATACAGACTGGAAGTAAGGGGATGGAAAAAGATATTCCATGCAAATGGAAACCAAAAGAAAGCTGGAGTAGCAATTCTCATATCAGACAAAATAGACTTTAAAATAAAGACTACTAGAAGAGACAAAGAAGGACACTACATAATGATCAAGGGATCAATCCAAGAAGAAGATATAACAATTGTAAATATTTATGCACCAAACATAGGAGCACCTCAATACATAAGGCAAATACTAACAGCCATAAAAGGAGAAATTGACAGTAACACAATCATAGTAGGGGACTTTAACACCCCACTTTCACCAATGGACAGATCTTCCAAAATGAAAATAAATAAGGAAACACAAGCTTTAAATGATACATTAAACAAGATGGACTTAATTGATATTTATAGGACATTCCATCCAAAAACAACAGAATACACATTTTTCTCAAGTGCTCATGGAACATTCTCCAGGATAGATCATATCTTGGGTCACAAATCAAGCCTTGGTAAATTTAAGAAAATTGAAATTGTATCAAGTGTCTTTTCTGACCACAATGCTATGAGACTAGATATCAATTACAGGAAAAGAGCTGTAAAAAATACAAACACATGGAGGCTAAACAATACACTACTTAATAACGAAGTGATCACTGAAGAAATCAAAGAGGAAATTAAAAAATACCTAGAAACAAATGACAATGGAGACACGACGACCCAAAACCTATGGGATGCAGCAAAAGCAGTTCTAAGAGGGAAGTTTATAGCAATACAATCCCACCTTAAGAAACAGGAAACATCTCGAATAAACAACCTAACCTTGCACCTAAAGCAATTAGAGAAAGAAGAACAAAAACACCCCAAAGTTAGCAGAAGGAAAGAAATCATAAAAATCAGATCAGAAATAAATGAAAAAGAAATGAAGGAAACAATAGCAAAGATCAATAAAACTAAAAGCTGGTTCTTTGAGAAGATAAACAAAATTGATAAACCATTAGCCAGACTCATCAAGAAAAGAAGGGAGAAGACTCAAATCAATAGAATTAGAAATGAAAAAGGAGAAGTAACAACTGACACTGCAGAAATACAAAGGATCATGAGAGATTACTACAAGCAACTCTATGCCCATAAAATGGACAACCTGGAAGAGATGGACAAATTCTTAGAAATGCACAACCTGCCAAGACTGACTCAGGAAGAAATAGAAAATATGAATAGACCAATCACAAGCACTGAAATTGAAACTGTGATTAAAAATCTTCCATCAAACAAAAGCCCAGGACCAGATGGCTTCACAGGCGAATTCTATCAAACATTTAGAGAAGAGCTAACACCTATCCTTCTCAAACTCTTCCAAACAATATCAGAGGAAGGAACACTCCCAAACTCATTCTACGAGGCCACCATCACCTTGATACCAAAACCAGGCAAGGATGTCACAAAGAAAGAAAACTACAGGCCAATATCACTGATGAACATAGATGCAAAAATCCTCAACAAAATACTAGCAAACAGAATCCAACAGCACATTAAAAGGATCATACACCATGATCAAGTGGGGTTTATTCCAGGAATGCAAGGATTCTTCAATATACGCAAATCAATCAACGTGATACACCATATTAACAAATTGAAGGAGAAAAACTATATGATCATCTCAATAGATGCAGAGAAAGCTTTCGACAAAATTCAACACCCATTTATGATAAAAACCCTGCAGAAAGTAGGCATAGAGGGAACTCTCCTCAACATCATAAAGGCCATATATGACAAACCCACAGCCAACATTGTCCTCAATGGTGAAAAACTGAAACCATTTCCACTAAGATCAGGAACAAGACAAGGCTGCCCACTCTCACCACTCTTATTCAACATAGTTTTGGAAGTTTTAGCCACAGCAATCAGAGAAGAAAAGGAAATAAAAGGAATCCAAATTGGAAAAGAAGAAGTAAAGCTGTCACTGTTTGCAGATGACATGATACTATACATAGAGAATCCTAAAGATGCTACCGAAAAACTACTAGAACTAATCAATGAATTTGGTAAAGTAGCAGGATACAAAATTAATGTACAGAAATCTCTGGCATTCCTGTACACTAATGATGAAAAATCTGAAAATGAAATCAAGAAAACAATCCCATTTACCATTGCAACAAAAAGAATAAAATATCTAGGAATAAACCTACCTAAGGAGACAAAAGACCTGTATGCAGAAAATTCTAAGACACTGATGAAAGAAATTAAAGATGATACAAATAGATGGAGAGATATACCATGCTCCTGGATTGGAAGAATCAATATTGTGAAAATGACTCTACTACCCAAAGCAATCTACAGATTCAATGCAATCCCTATCAAACTACCACTGGCATTTTTCACAGAACTAGAACAAAAAATTTCAAAATTTGTTTGGAAAAACAAAAGACCCCGAATAGCCAAAGCAATCTTGAGAACGAAAAACGGAGCTGGAGGAATCAGGCTCCCTGACTTCAGACTATACTACAAAGCTACAGTAATTAAGACAGTCTGGTACTGGCATAAAAACAGAAAGATAGATCAGTGGATCAGGATAGAAAGCCCAGAGATAAACCCACGCACATATGGCCAACTTATCTTTGATAAAGGTGGCAGGAATGTACAGTGGAGAAAGGACAGCCTCTTCAATAAGTGGTGCTGGGAAAACTGGACAGGGACATGTAAAAGTTTGAGATTAGATCATTCCCTAACACCATACACAAAAATAAGCTCAAAATGGATTAAAGACTTAAATGTAAGGCCAGAAACTATCCAACTCTTAGAGGAAAACATAGGTAGAACACTCTATGACATAAATCACAGCAAGATCCTTTTGGACCCACCTCCTAGAGAAATGGAAATAAAAACAAAGATAAACAAATGGGACCTAATGAAACTTCAAAGCTTTTGCACAGCAAAGGAAACCATAAACAAGACCAAAAGACAACCCTCAGAATGGGAGAAAATATTTGCAAATGAAGCAACTGACAAAGGATTAATCTCCAACATTTATAAACAGCTCATGCAGCTCAATAGCAAAAAAACAAACAACCCAATCCAAAAATGGGCAGAAGACTTAAATAGGCATTTCTCCAAAGAAGATATACAGACTGCCAACAAACACATGAAAGAATGCTCAACATCATTAATCATTAGAGAAATGCAAATCAAAACTACAATGAGATATCATCTCACACCAGTCAGAATGGCCATCATCAAGAAATCTAGAAACAATAAATGCTGGAGAGGGTGTGGAAAAAAGGGAACACTCTTGCACTGCTGGTGGGAATGTGAATTGGTACAGCCACTATGGAGAACAGTATGGAGGTTCCTTAAAAAACTACAAATAGGGCTTCCCTGGTGGCGCAGTGGTTGAGAGTCCGCCTGCCGATGCAGGGGACACGGGTTCGTGCCCTGGTCCGGGAAGATCCCACATGCCGCGGAGCGGCTGGGCCCGTGAGCCATGGCCGCTGAGCCTGCGCGTCCGGAGCCTGTGCTCCGCAACGGGAGAGGCCACAACAGTGAGAGGCCCGCGTACCGAAAAAAAAAAAAACAAAAACTACAAATAGAACTACCATATGACCCAGCAATCCCACTACTAGGCATATACCCTGAGAAAACCATAATTCCAAAAGAGACATGTACCAAAATGTTCATTGCAGCTCTATTCACAATAGCCCGGAGCTGGAAACAACCGAAGTGTCCATCATCGGATGAATGGATAAAGAAGATGTGGCACATATATACAATGGAATATTACTCAGCCATAAAAAGAAACGAAACTGAGCTATTTGTAATGAGGTGGATAGACCTAGAGTCTGTCATACAGAGTGAAGTAAGTCAGAAAGAGAAAGACAAATACCGTATGCTAACACATATATACGGAATTTAAAAAAAAAAAAAAAGTCATGAAGGACCTAGGGGCAAAACGGGAATAAAGACACAGACCTACTTGAGAATGGACTTGAGGATATGGGGAGGGGGAAGGGTAAGCTGTGACAAAGCAAAAGAGAGGCATGGACATATATACACTACCAAACGTAAGGTAGATAGATAGTGGGAAGCAGCCACAGAGCACAGGGAGATCAGCTCGGTGCTTTGTGACCGCCTGGCGGGGTGGGATGGGGAGGGTGGGAGGGAGGGAGATGCATGAGGGAAGGGATGTGGGAACAGATGTATATGTATGACTGATTCACTTTGTTATAAAGCAGAAACTAATTAAAAAAATTAAAAAAAATAAAAATAAAAAAATACAGTAACACATCTCAAGTCATTTTATGAGGTCAATATTACCCCATTACCAAAATCAGATAAAGGCTTTACAAGAAAATAAAATAAATATAAATGCAAAAGCTTTAACAGTATAGTAGCAAATGGAACCCAGCAATGTATAAAATGGATAATACATCCTTTGGCAAAGTGGAGTTTTTCCCAGGCCGGCAAAGTTGGTTTAAATTTTAAAAAAATTAATCAGCGTAATTTATCATATTCAGAGAAGAAAAATCATGACCATCTTAATGCATGCATAAAGAGCATATGACAAAGCTCAACACCCATGCACAATTTAAAATTCTCAGAAAAGTTGGAATAGAAGGGAATTTCCTCAATTTGATAAAGGGCATTACAAAAAATGGACAGCAACCATCATATCAAATAGTCAAAGATTGAATGCTGTCCCTGTAAAACCAGGAACAAGACTTCTATTGAAAATTTGTTGGGGTCTCCAGCCAGTGAAGTAAGTCAATTAAAATAAATAAAGTGCATACAAATTGGTAAGAAAAAAGTAAAACTGTTTTACTCAAAGTCAATATGATTGTATATGTAGAGAATCTTAAGGAATCTACCAGAAAAAGCTTTTAGAACTAAATAAGTGACTTTAGCAAGGTCGCAGAATATAAGATCAATACCACAAATAAGCAACTGGAAAATGAAATTGGAAAAATAGCACCATTCACAATCGTATCAAAAACATGAAATATTAGGGATACGTTTAACAAAATAAGTCCAAGATCTGTATGCTAAAAACTACAAAACACTGCTGAGAGAAATTTTAAAAGATCAAAAATAAATTATAAGATACAACATGTTCATGATTTAGAGTTTTGACATTTTTAAGATGTTAATTTTCCCCCAAATTGATCTTTAGGTTCAACATAATCCAAGTCAAAATGCCAGAAAGCTTTTCCTCAGAATGTGACAAGCTGGTTCTAAAATTTATATATAAATGCAAAGGACATATAATAGCCAAAACAATTTTTAAAAAGAAGAAAGTTGGAAAGGACTACCTGATTTTAAGACTAACTATAAAGCTAATTAAGAGAGTGTGGTTTTGGCAAAAGAATAGATGTATAGACCCAAGGAAATAATATTATAGACCAGGAATAGATCTACAGGTACGTGATCAATTGACTTTCGACAAAATTGCCAAGTGAATTCAATGGGGGAATTGCTAGTCTTTTCATCAAATTCTGCTGGAATTTATTCATGTAGAAATAAATGAACTTTGATACTTACCTTATCCCATACACAAAAAATAACTCAAAATTAGATCACGGACCTAAATAATAAATGCTAAAGCCACAGAACCTTTAAAAGAAAACATGGGAGAAAAATCTTTGCAACTTGGAGAAGGCAGAAATTTCTTAAATAGGACACAAAAAGCACAAATTATAAAAGGAAAATATTGATAGTTTTACTTCATCAAAATTAAAATCTTTTACTCTTCAGAAGACACCTTTGAAAAAATGAAAAAAGCCACAAATAGGAAAAATTGGGAATTCCCTGGCAGTCCAGTGGTTAGGAGTCGGCACTTTCACTCCATGGCCTGGGTTCAATCCCTGGTCAGGGAACTAAGATCCCTCAAGCCGTGCAGTGTGACCAAAAAAAAAAAAAAGCCACAGATTATTTATCATTTCAAAAACAAAAGCCACAGATCGGGAAAATTTATGTATATATAATTTATATTTATATATTATATATAATTTATATTTATATATTATATATATAATGCTATATATCTGGCAAAGAACTTTAATTAAGACTATATCAAGAAATCTTGCAACTCAATAAAATGAAAATAAACAACTCAGTTGTTAAATGGGCAAATGACAGAACAATACTTCACAAGATAGAGGAATGGCTAATCACACAGGAAAGCATGCTGAACATTGTTAGTCATCAGGGAATGCAAATTAAAACCACAATGGGGGGCTTCCCTGGTGGCGCAGTGGTTGGGAGTCTGCCTGCCAATGCAGGGGACATGGGTTCGAGCCCTGGTCTGGGGGGATCCCACATGCCGCGGAGCGACTGGGCCCGTGAGCCACAATTACTGAGCCTGCGCGTCTGGAGCCTGTGCTCCGCAACAAGGGGAGCCAAAATAGTGAGGGGCCCGCGCACCGCAGTGAGGAGTGGCCCCCGCTTGCCACAACTGGAGAAAGCCCTCGCACAGAAACAAAGACCCAACACAGCCATAAATAAATTAATTAAATAAATTAAAAAAAAAAAAAAAAAAAAAAAAAAACCACAATGGAATACTACTACACAACCAGTAGAATGGATAAATTTTAAACACCTGCCAGTACCAAATGTTGCCAAAAATATGGAGCAACTAGAACTCTCATACAATGTTGTTGGGAATGTAAATAATCAAATAATTTTGAAAAACTATCAGTTCCTTATAAAGTTAAATCACAGTTACACTGACTCAGCAATTTCAGTTGTAGGTAATTTTCTTAGAGAAATAAAGTCCACACTATGACTTTTACGTGGATGTTCATAGCAGCCTTATTCATAACAGTCCCAAACTGGAAATAATCCAAATGTTCATCAATAGATGAATGGATAAACAAATTCTGGTATATGCATACGATGAGATACTGCTCAGTAATTAAAGGGAAAAAAACTAGATACCCACCACATCATGGCTGAATCTTAAAAATGTTATTCTGAGTGAAAGAAGCCAGACACAAAAGAGTACATACTCCATTATTTCATTCTTATGAAATTCTAGAACAGGCAAAATAAATCTATAGTGACAGAAAGTAATTCAGTGGATGCCTGGGGTAGAGACTGGGAGGGGGATTGACTGCAAAGGGACACCAAGGAATTTTTTAGGATTGATGGAAATGCTTATGTCTTGATTGATGTTTATACAAATGTTTGTACATTTGTCAAAACTCATCAAACTGTACACTTAAAATGAATGCATGTTATTGTGTATAAATTGTCCTCAATGAACTTAATTTTAAAAGAAAAAAAAGGTGAAGCCTTAAAAATGTTATGATTTAAAAATTTTGTGAAGTAAATACATTTTTAGACACACAGGTAGAGAATTTTTCACCAACACCCATCCTAAAAGAAATGGTAGAGTGAGTTGTCCAGGCAGAAGAAATATGATTCCAGATAGAAGAATGGAAACAGGAGAATAAAGAGCTTGGTTATGATAAATAGGTGGTAATTCTAAATAGCAATTATTATATTTTAATCTTATAATAATACATCTTAATAACAATGTTTGGTAGGTTGTTAAGTATATGAAGAAATAAAATCTACGACAACAATTTGTACAAAACAATTTGTACAAAACAATTGTACAAAAAATTGGTAGGAGTGGGGAGAATGGAGTTAAAAGTGTTCTCAGGTTCTTCCATCATACTGAAGTGATAAATGTACTCATTTAGGATATATACCAGTGGGTCAAGGATACACATTGCAATCTCTAGGATAATCGCTAAAAGAATGTATAGTTAGTAAGGGGGAAATGGAATAATAAAAAGCACTTGATTAATACCACAAAAGAGAAAAGGGGAACACAGAAAATATGAGATAAATAGAAAGTAAATGGATTGTTGATTGAAATCCAAATAAATCAGGAATCGCATTCAATATTGTCATACTAAATATATTCTAACCTCCAGACAAAGATTGTTAGATTAGATATAAGTAGATTAGATGTAGATTTTGCTCATAATAAACACACATTAAATAGAAGGCTGCAGGACTTTTAAACATGAAAGGATGGTATATGCAACACTACCTGAAAGAAAGTTAGGACAGGTGTGCTAATATCAAACGGAGCAAATTTTAAGGAAGGAAGAGACTTAGGGCCTTTCTGTGGGTAAGAAGGAATCCAGGATGCAGGATGCATGCCATGAAGGTGGTAGGTGTGTTTAGTAGGTAGCAGTCAACATTATCTTTACATAAATCTTTTGTTGACTTTGCCACTGATGACAGATGGAGAGGAATCAATAAACTGCATTTTTCTTCTCTCTCTGGCTGAAATTTTTTTAAATGCTGGGGTCAGGAAGACAGGGATCAAAATGTCAGCTTCCATATGCTGCACGCAGAATTAGGTAATTTACCACCTGGCCATTCACAGGAGGTGATGGGCCAATGCAAGCTCAAGGCCAGCCATGCTCTTTTCAGACAGGAAGAGCCCATAAGGGAGAGAACAAGACGCTGAGCTATCAGTTTTTTCTTCCTCCAAACTTACCAATTAGAGATGTGAGTGAGGAAGCAGAGCTACACTAACTGATATCACGCCACGTGGAAACATGGAATCCAAGAAAAGATTTCCTACCACTTACTTTTCATTCGGTATTCCTATAAACTTGTTTATTTCTCTACACTTCTACCAATATTGGGTGCTATGAATACTTTAAAATTTTACCGATTGATTGGGCTAAAAATATTATCTCGTTATGGAGAAATTTTTCAACTACAGTTGTTGCCTGGGCCTCATTTTTGTAAGGTTCAGATTCGGTTGGTTTGGCGTGACACATTTAAAACATTTTAAAACATTCAAAAATCTCATTCCTGACAATCATGTTATACAGCTAAGATTGAGAAAGCTCTGACATTTTATTGTGGGAGGGATGAATTGGTGGCAGCTAATGTTCTTCTCTACCTTGGATGTTCTGCTTTGATTAGAAACGCTCTATTTCCAATCGAATTCCTCCCTTTCCCAATCAGAAAGCTGGGATACATGAAAATTGGTGGTGCCTGGACACAGAAGCCCCCCCTCCCAACTCCCTAGCCTCTCAGCTATAGCTGATCTGAGGTGAAGGGGGAGCCTGGCTCCTTCTGGGCCCACCCCCCTCTCCATATGTCTGCTCTAGCTTGGGGTGGGGAATGCTATCAGGGAGGTTGTTAGGCCGACAGCACTGTGCTGGTTCTCAAGCTCAGGAAACTTGGTCAACCCCCAGCATCCTATTTCATTTTGGTTCCAGTTGTGCTGTGTCTGGCAACTATTCCTCAGCATTTTAGGGATAGGATGAGCTTGTCCCAAAGTTTCAGCTTAGTTTTCATTTTAGTTGGTAATGCCTTTGTTGATTTTGTAAGTTTCAAGGAAGAAGCTTTAAAAATTCTACTTTCACTTCCATGTTTCCTGGAAGTCCCTCCTTCCTCCCCTGAATTAAAAAAAAAAAGCTCAGAAGTATTTACATTGAAAAGCAATGAATGCTTGCTCCAGGCTTTCTCAACCACCCTGAGGCAACTATGTTTAAACAAATCTGTTTCAACATGTACAGACTAAATAATAGGTTCAGACTTTTTCCTTAACTTACAGATTTTATATATTTTGATTCTTTTATATTTTGATTTATGGTTGTTTTTAGATCTGTGATTATTTACTGTATCAGTTGGATTGGGCTAGGCTATGTGTCTAATTCTATCAATTTTGCTTTATATATTTTCAGCATATGTTATTAGGTGTATCCAATCCATCTCTAAGTCTCCTCAAATGGTTCAAAATTCCAAAGTAAAGAACAATATTCAGGAAAACATCTCCCTTCGACCTGCCTTCCAGATACTCTGCTCTCCTCCCATCAAGCAAGCACTATCATTACCTTCTTGTGTGTCCTGCCAGAGATATTGTACAGATATATGTTGCTTCTTTATACAAACGGTACCACACTGTATAGATTGTTTTGCACCCTTCTTTTTCTCTTGGCAGGATACTGTTTTTCGGTAAAATTTACATCTAGTGAGGTGCTTGGATCTTAGGTGTGCCCATTTGATGACTTTTGATAAATGATACACCTATGTGACCATCTTAAAATCAAGATTCAAATATTTCCATCACCCAGAGTCATGTTAGTTTCATACCGTACGCATTTCTTAGTTTGTTACCTTGTCTCCATAGCCAATAGAATACTCTATCCAAGTTGCCATCCTCTCTCTACCAGCTTATCCGGTGGCCAAGGGATGGGGCTCCCAGCATCACACTCCAGCAGAGTGGTTTTCTCAAAGGCTCATCTGGTCTGGGCACCACTCCATCTATAAAATACACTTCTGTGACTTTTCTTTGCTCTCTGGACAAAGATCCAAATTCCTCCATGGACAATGACCCCACCCCACCCACCCTGCCCATGGCCTGGTTCCATGACCTCTCTGTGCTCATCTGATATCATTTTTTACTGTGTATTCATTCTGCCTTTCCACACTGCTGGCCGTCATTTAGTTCTACCTGCGTGCCAGGCTCCCGCCCATCTCTCAGATGTTCCCCTGTGTTCTTTTGTCTTCAGGACCCTGCTTGTGCAGCCCCATCTTCACAGAACTAATGGTACTTATCCTCCGGATCTCAGCCTAGTCATCACCTCCTCAGGGCAGCATTCGTTTCCTGTTGACTGCCCTGACTAGCTCATAACTCTCTGTTAAAAAGCTCCCCGTTACAGAACTAATTGCAGCTGAAAGTTTACATTAATTTATGTGATCATTTGATTAATGTCTGTTTCCCCCATTTGAAGGTAAGTTCCATGGGTACAGGGACTATATTTATGTTCAACATTGCATCTCCAGGGACTAGCACAGTTGGCACTCTATAAATTCTAATTGAAACATAAATTAACACATTCAGCATATTTTGCAGCCATTGAAAAAATTGAAACAGATCCGTAACTCCTTATTGATTCCAAAAACATTTTCTAAAAGGGAGGGAAGGAGGGACAGTTCTTTTTGCAGAGGAATGCCAACTAATAAATATAAAAGGAATAATAGAGGACTTCCCTGGTGCCACAGTGGTTGGGAATCCGCCTGCCAATGCAGGGGACATGGGTTCGAACCCTGGTCCGGGAAGATCCCACCTGCCACGCAGCAACTAGGCTAATGCGTCACAACTACTGAGCCTGCGCTCTAGAGCCCGTGAGCCACAACTACTGAGCCTGCATGCCACGACTACTGAGCCCACGCGCCTAGAGCCTGTGCTCCACAACAAGAGAAGCCACCGCAATGAAAAGCCTGCACACCACAATGAAGAGTAGCCCCCGCTCACCACAACTAGACAAAGCCCACGCACAGCAACGAAGACCCAATGCTGCCAAAAATACAAACAAACAAACAAAAAGGAATAATAGAAATTTAAGTCACCACTTCACAACCACTGCAGTAATGATTGACATAGGCAAGAATTATCAATCTATCTGTTTATGTACAGCTCTCCAGCTAAGAATGGTTTCACATTTCACATTTTTAAATGGTTGGGGTAGGATTTCCTTGGTGGCGCAGTGGTTAAGAATCCACCTGCCAATGCAGGGGACACGGGTTCGAGCCCTGGTCTGGGAACATCCCACATGCCACAGAGCAACTAAGCCCAAGTGCCACAACTACTAAACTTGCACTCTCGAGCCCACAAGCCACAACTACTGAGCCCATGTGCCACAACTACTGAAGCCCACGCACCTAGAGCCAGTGCTCCGCAACAACAGAAGCCACCGCAATGAGAAGCCCATGCACCACAACAAAGAGTAGTCCCCGCTCACGACAATTAGAGAAAGCCCACACGCAGTAACGAAGACTCAGTGCAGCTAAAAATAAATTTAAAAATAAATGGTTGGGGGAGAAAAGAATATGTGACAGAGATCTTATGCAGTCTGCAAAACCTAAAATATGTACGATCTAGCCCTTTACAGAAAAGTTTGCCTACCTCTGCATTAGATGAAAGCTAGAGAACAGAATATGGAGAAATCTGGCAGGCGTGGCTTTATCTAAATTTTAAATTTAGCAGAACAAATAGTGGGGCATACTGGCATGTAGGTCTTAACGTGATACATTGATAGAATAACATCACATATGTAGTATTCTTGCCAAAAATGCATAACCTGATTCCAAACACAAGGAAACATCATACAAACTCAAACTGAAGGAGCTTCTGCTAAACAACTGATCTCAACTCTGCAAAAATGTCAATGCCACAGAATACATAAAAAGAGGCTAGGAAACTGTTCTGGATTAAAGATCTGACAACTACATGTAATGTGTAATTATGATTGCATCTTAGATTTAAAACAAACAAACAACTGTAAAGGACATGATGGCAATTATGGCAACAATCAGGGAAATTTTATGTTCGTCTGTATTTACTGTATCAATGTTAAATTTCTTGAGTATGATCATTATATTGTGGTCATGTAAAGGAATGTAGTTGTTCTTAAGAAATATATGCTGAATATTTAGGGGTGAAGTCTGTCATGATGTCTTCAATTTATTCTCATCTAATTTTCAAAAGGTTCAGGGGACAGAGAATGAGAGAGAGAGAAAGAATGAGCGGGGATGATGTGAAAGGGTAGAAGGGTTTTTTTAAAAACTATTTTTGCAATTTTTCTCTAGGTTTAACATTTATGAAATAAAAATTAGATAAAGAATGAAAACATCATACATGCTTATATAAGCATAAAAAATGGGTTTAATAAAAACCACTCTGGCGGCATTGGTTGTCAGTCACCTCTGGGGGGTAGAATGGGGTGGAATTTGAATGAGGGATAACTACTATCACATTCCTTATTCTATTTCCTTCTGCCTTGTTGGCATTTGCTACAATGAGAATGTATTTCTTAATATTTTGTACTTTAAAAAGCTTACTTTTTGTCATTTAAAAAAATGTCCATTGATTATTCATGTACAAATCAGGATTAAACATCAATGATTAAGCATCTCTCCAAGTATGTCCAATCCCTCTCACCCCACTTCTGGAGCCCCTGGATTTCCCAGACCCGACAACCAGGCTCAGCAAGAAGCTTCTAGAACCTTGGTCCCTTAGGGCTGGATGCTAAGTATTTGAATATCACTTCCCATAAAATCCATTAATATGTAGAATGAATATTAAATAAAGATTCCACCTATCTAGAGGTTAACTTGTAGATGTTTTTAAAAAGTTTACCATGATATCATACACTGTATGTACCACACATACATGATAACACAGTTTATCAGGTTATCATACACTGGACTCAGGAAGAGTTAACTGAAGGGGGGAAGGAGAAGGAAGAGAAATAAGGGGAAGAGTTGGGAGAAAATAACCCGATTCCTTATTTTTCAGAGGAAAGGTTCAAATAGGACCTGATTCATTTCAAACTGTGTAATTGAAAAACATGTTTAAGCATGTAAATTAAAGTTATAAATTAGTGGAACTAAATATCCATATAACATACATTCCAAAGCACCAAAGAGAAAAATAGATTTTTTTAATATATTTATTTGGCTGTGTCGGGTATTCGTTGCTTTGCACGGGCTTCAGTAGTTGTGGCGCACAGGCTCAGTTGCTCCACGGCATATGGGATCTTCCCGGACCAGGGATCGAACCTATATCCCCTGCACTGGCAGGCGGATTCTTAACCACTGTGCCCCAGGGAAGTCCAAAAAAAGATTTTTAATTGTATGACATATAATCAAAATGTGACGTTATTCTTCTCTTATCAGATCGACAGGAGTTAAAAATATAGAGAAAATCCACTATGAGTGAAGAATTAGGAAAATGTTCCCTTAGTCAATGTTGGTGAGATTGTAAATTGTACCTGTTTTCAAGACGGAAACTGGACAATGTGAATCAAAATTTAAATGTACATGGGCATAATCTTGGATGCAGAATTTCAGTTCTAAGCATTTATCCTGAAGTGATAATCAGTCTATTGAATAAATATGTTTCTAAGGATATGAAATACTGCATATTATTGAAAATTGAAAGCAAAGTAGAAGCCCATCAATAAACAACTAAATGATTAAAGCCTGGTACATCCACATAATGAATAATATTAACTGACATGGACAGACACATTTGACTTATTGTTCAATGATTAATGCAAGTTACAAAATAGTTTGCCTAGTATGATACCATTTATTCAAAGTTATATACATTTTAATTGCATGTATAGGACCCAGTAATTTCTTTCATAAGTATATAACCAATAAAAAAGGCATACATTTGCTCGTAAAAACATACACTCAAATATTTATAGCAGCACTATTCATAATAGCCCCAAACTAGAAGCCACCCAGATGCCTACCAACAATAAAATGGATAAATAAATTATGATATATTCATACAATGGAGTGAGAATGAACCTCCACTGTGAATGAACTACAACCCCTAAAACGTTATGGATGAACCTCACAAATACAACATTGAGTGAAAGCAGACAGATAAAGCTGAATACGTGCTCAGGATTACATTTAAATAAAATTTTGAATCTGGCAAAAGTAATCTATGCCATTAGAAGTCAAGACAGTAGTCATCCTTGGGTTGGTGGGGAGTGGGTACTGACTGGGAATGGATACAAAGATGCCTTCTGGAATGCGTCAAGGTTCTGTTAACTGACTGAGTCCTGGTTATGTGGGTGTGTTCAGTTTGTGGTAATCTGTACACTTATGATTTGTGTACTTTTCTGGACACACACACAGACACATACACACACACAAACACACACAAAGGGTATACACACACAGAAAGATGTCAGGAAGGATGCTGGCAGAAATGTCAATAGTGGTCTTATCTGGAGAGGGAGTTTAGCATTATTTGGCTTCCTTCTGTATAATCTGTCTGTATCAATAGATTTATATACAAAAAATACAACTTAACTGAAGGAATGAAAATAAATTTACTGAACATTCACCTCAAGAAGTCAGAAAAATAAACAATCAAAATGGGAAAAAGGTTGAATGCAGTAATCAAGAAAAGAGCTAAAAAACAATCAGAAAATATGGAGGTAGCCTGGAAGTGCTTGATACACTTGCTTTCAAATGACCACTAATGAACTTATGATTTTACAGAAAAAGACAAAGTGGAAAATAGCATTTTAACCATAAACCAAAGAATTAGGGAGATTTCTCCTGATTTCACCATCACAGAGAATGAGTTGAAAACTCATTTTAAAAACAGGCTTATTGAGATATAATTTACGTATAATAAACTGCATATAAAGTGTACAATTTGATAAGTGTTTAATGCATGTATACGCCTGTGAAACAATCACCACAATCAGGATGACAAATATATCCACTGCCCCCCAGTTTCCTCATATCCCTTTGTAATCCCTTCCTTCCTCTTACTTCACCTTTTCCCCTCACCCACAGGAGCCGTTACAGTTTCTATTTTCTAGAATTTATAGAAACAGAATTGTACTATATGCACTTTTGTTATCTGGCTTCTTTACTGTAGTATAATTATTTTAAAAATCATCCGTAATTTTGTATGTAACAATAGTTTGCTGAGTAGCATTATACTGTATGAATAGGTCGCAATTTGTTAATCCACTAACCTATTTTTTAACATCTTTATTACAGTATAATTGCTTTACAGTGGTGTGTTAGTTTCTGCTTTATAACAAAGTGAATCAGTTATACATATACATATGTCTCCATATCTCTTCCCTCTTGCGTCTCCCTTCCTCCCACCCTCCCTATCCCACCCCTCTAGATCACCCGAGCTGATCTCCCTGTGCTATGCAGCTGCTTCCCACTAGCTATCTATTTTACATTTTGGTAGTGTATATATATCCATGCCACTCTCTCACTTTGTCACAGCTTACCCTTCCCCCTCCCCATATCCTCAAGTCCATTCTCTAGTAGGTCTGCATCTTTATTCCACTAACCTATTGATGGACTTTTAAGTTGCTTCCAGTTTTGACTATTACAAATAAAGCTGCAATGAGCGGTCACGTTTAAGTCTTTGCATGAACATATGCTTTCATTTCTGGTGGTTAAATATCTAGAAGTGGCATGGCAGATCATATGACAGATGTATAAAGAATGCAAAAAATAACGTATTAAGATGTATGTTTAACTGTTTAAAAAAACTGTCAAATTGTTACACAAAGTGGTTCTACCATTTTACATTCCCACCAGCAATGTATGAGTGTTCCAGCAGTTCGGTTTTCTCACCATCACTTGGTATAGTCAGTCATTGTAATTTTAGATATTTTAATAGGTGTGTAATAGCACCTCATCATATTTTTGATTTGCATTTCCCTAATGATTGATGATGTTGAATATCTTCTCAGGGGCTTATTTGCCATCTGTATATCTTCTTTGGCGAATTGTCTGTTTATATCTTTTACCCACTTTTATATTGGGTTGTTTTTTATTGAAATTGGAGAGTTCTTTATATGTTTTATTACATATAAATTTATTTACTTTTATTTATTTATTTTTGGCTGTTTTGGGTCTTTGTTGCTGCGCGCGGGCTTTCTCTAGTTGTGGCGAGCAGGGGTTACTCTTCATTGTGGTGTGCGGGCTTCTCATTGCGGTGGCTTCTCTTGTTGCGGAGCATGGGCTCTGGGCACACGGGTTTCAGTAGTTGTGGCACACGGGCTCGGTAGTTGTGGCTCGCGGGCTCTAGAGCACAGGAGAAAGCTCTTTATATATTTTGGATACAAGTCTTTTATAAGATGTGATTTACAAATATTTTCACTGAGTCTGTGGCTTGTCTTTTCATTCTCTTAACAGTATCTTCCAAAGAGAAAGTTCTTAACTTTGATGAAGTCTAGTTTATTGATTTGTGCTTTTTTGGATCTTTCTTTTGGGGTCATATTTTTTTAATATTTGCCTAATCCAAGGTCACAAAGTTTTTCTCCTATGTTTCCTTCTAGAAGTTTTATAATTTTTTTCTTAAATTTAGGTCTATGATTCATTATGAGTTAAGTTGCATATATAGTGAGATGTAGGGATTGAAGAATATATGTATATATGTATTTATCACATATGGGTATCCAGGTGTTTCAACAGGTTTTGTTGACAAAACTATGCTTTCTCCATTGAACTGCCTTTGCACTTTTCTTGAAAAATCAATTGACCAGGCTTCCACTTCTGAGTAAGATGAAGTAAACATACTGCGCCTATATCTTCCACTGAAGGCAGCCTAAAATCAGAGCAGAATTCATGGAGCACCTGTTTGAGGACTCTGAAAATAACTCCTAACAGGCAGATTGAGGAAGAACATGAAAACTCAAAGGACCACCAAATGATGGTGAGTTTATCCTTTCTTTCTTCTGGTATTTACAGGCTTGAATTCAGTGCAGTCTGAAACTTGAAAGTGAGCATTAGCATGACAGAGGGGACTCCAGGAGATGCCTCAAGTTCTGGGTGGATGAATAGGAAAGTGGTTTCCAAACACACACACACAGAATGGAATTTCCCCATCATTCTTTACTTTTTCTCTGTGCTTTTGTGCCTCAGCCCCCAAACAATCCTTGGAAGCAGAAGTAGCAGTGGCAATGAGAGCTGGTTGGAGCCTAAAACTTTGAGGAAGGAGAACCATCCTCTATGATCAGATAAAATGTGGTCCCAAAAGCACAGCAAGAATCTCCATTTCTTCTTGTCTCCCTCTGTCCTCCCTTGGCTTGTCCCGGACATAAGTGCAGTTGCACAAAGGGTACAGTAGATTGGGGTAACTAAAGTTGCAGCTTTCTAGCTAGAGGACCAAATTAGAGAGTATCAGAGAAGTAAAAACTGCTGAAAACATCATGGGTAGAAAAAAGTTGCTAAAGTGGTTACTTCGAATTTTTTATGAACTTTGGAACTCAGTTCCACATGAGTAGATTGATTTGACCTTAACAAGCACACAGAGACTTTGAGAACTGAATAATGGATTAGATAATAGCCCAGGTGCCGAACTAGTCATTGGTATCACACACCAGTGTGACAGATCTGAATAGCAATGCAAAGGCTTTGAAAACTTAACTGCAGCTGGAACTATAACTAACATAAAATTGGTCAGAACTTGAGGCCTGAATCCAACCAGGCTGATTGCCTGCTAAACCACACCAAAAAATCAACATTATCCATAGTGTTTAAACAAGACCCTGAATCACATAACAAAGTATTCTAGATGCCCAGTATACAATCCTAAATTCTCAAAACACAAAGAACCAAGAAAATCTAAACTTGCTTGGAATAAAATAACCAACAAATGTCAATGCCAAAAGGACACAGACATTGGAATTCTGACAGGTATTTTAAAGCAGCTATCATAAAATTCAAATAAAGGTGAAAACTTTTGAAGAGAGTGAAAAGAGAGAAAGCCTCAACAAAGAAATAGAAGACATAAAGAATAACAAAATGGAAATTTCAGAACTTAAAAATACAGTAACCAAAATGAAAACACACTTGATGAGCGCCACATGAGATGATAAAGGAAGGAGCCAGAAAACTTGAAGATAGACCCACAGAAATCATGCAATCTGAACAACACAGAAAAAAAAAGTTTGAAAAAAAGTGAACAGAGCCTAATAGACCTATGGGACAATGCCAAAAGGTATAATACTATTCACGTTACCAGAGTCCTAAAGGAGAAGAAAAAGAATGTGGTACAGAAAAAGTAAAGATATGATGGCCGAAAACTTCCCAAATTTGGCAAAAGATATGAACCTACAGATCCAAGAAGCTCAGATAACTACAACAGGGTAAATCCAAAGAAATTACGCCAAACACACCATCGATTGATGAAACTAAGACAAAAAAATTTTTGAAATCAGACAAATGAAAGTGATCCACTGCTTGTAGGAGAACAATGTGAATCACATAACTGTGGATTTCTCATGAGAAGTCATGAAGATCAGAAGGAAATGGAACAATACTTTTAAAGTGCTGAAAGAAAAGAACTGCTGACCAAGATTTCTGTATACAGTAAAAATATCCTTCAAGAATGAAGGTGACATAAAGACATTCTCAGATGCAGGAAAACGAAGAGAATTTCTTGCCAGCATACCTGCTCTAAAAGAAGTTCTTCAGACAGAAAGTAAGTGATACAAAGGAAACTTGGAACATTGGGAATGAAGGGAAAGAAACATAAAGGTAAATATCAGAGTTAATGTAATAGACTATATTCTTCCTCTGTTGAAATATGCTTAATGGATGAAAGTAATAATTATAACACTATCTGAGGGGGTTTCCAATGTATGTAGAAGTAATATATAAGACAACCACTACATAAAAGAAGAGAATAAGGGGCCTACATGGTGGTAAGATTTCTACTTTCCATTTGAAGTGATAAAATAGGGAGTGATATCAGTGAAAATGACGGAGTAGGGAACTCTACAATTCTGCCTTTACAAAAAAGTAATGAAAAAAACTGGCCAAAAAAGAGAGAGAGAGAGAATTCACTATTTTGGAAGTCTGCAAACTAGCCAAAAACTTGCAGAAACCAGGAACCACTTACTCAAGAAAAATGGGTGAATCTTGGTAAGAACAATGAGCTTTGTGGTGTGTTAACTTACCCTAGTCCCTGTCTCCCAGATCAGTAGTAGCCTTGAAAATGGCACTCCACATCTTCAGTTCTGGTACCAGAGATAGCAGAATGGATCTCACTCACAAATAATTTAATTATTTTGCTTTATTTTGTACCTGTCTGGTGCCTCAAAAGACTTGACTTTATCTCATCTAACTTGGAACTTGTTCAGTTCTAAAGCCACTGCCCAGGGGTCATTAGTTGAAAACATTTTCAGGCAAATGTTTTAGCTACTGCTGTGTTAAACCAGTGGATAAGAGTTGGGGTAAACAATAGATTAAACAAAAAGTTTGGGAGGAAAACCTGGGAAACTGGATGTTTGGGGGGAAAAGGACTTTGAAAAGCTCTAATATATTCCTGGGGATTTAGAAGGCAACATGCATTCCCAGGGTTGTGAGCATGCTCAGGAAAGACCTGAGTACTTTCCTGAAAGTACTCACCTCTGGCTGATCTTTAGGCTCTATTCAAGCAGAAAGTGAAGACTGAGGCTGAGTCATTAACTTCCTGACTGAATGTTAAAGGCATACCCCAACTGAGCCCCTCTGCAAAGACTGGGAAATTTGTTGGCTCCAAGAATTTAAGGAAATCTCTGTCCATCATTGGCTGACTACTAAGTTAACAGAAAAGAGACTTCTGTGGCCACCCATGACAAAGACTTTACAAACGTAGTTCAGAGAAGTCACTAAACAAACAAAAACTAACAACTAAAACAAGTAGCAACAACAAGTTCTGGGGAGAGGAAGGGGATCTAAATTCTAAAATTTTCCCATTATAATAGTCAAAATGTCTAGTATTTAAGAAAAAATATAAGACATGCAAAGAAACCAGAAAGTATTGCTCATATGGTCCTCAGAGAAAAAGACAATCAATAGAAACTATCCTTGAGGGAGCTGAGATGTTGGACTCACTAGACAGACTTTAAATTAGCTATTTTAAAACTGTTTAAAGAGCTAAAGGAAAATATATCTAAAGAACTAAAGAACAGTACTCTCCAAACTGACCTACAGATTTAATGAAATCTATATCAAAATTTCCACTGACATTTTACAAAAATGGACAAGCTTATCCTAAAATTCATATGGAATTTCAAGGGACCCTGAATATCCAGACAGTCTTGAAAAAGAGAACAAAGTTTGAGGACTCACAGTTCCTGATTGCAAAACTTATTACAAAGCTATAGTTATTAACACAGTGTGGTACTGGCATAAGGATAAAAATATATATCAATGGAATAGAATTGAGAGTCCAAAAAAATAAAACCCATATGTTTATGATCAATTGATTTTTGACAAGGTGCCAAGATCATTCACTGGGGAAAAAACAGTCTTTTCAACAAGTGATGTGGGGACAACTGGATATCCATAACGCACAAGGACAAATTTGAACACCTACTTCACACCATATATAAAAATAAACTCAAAGTGTATCAAAGTCACAAATGAAAGAGCTAAAACTATAAAATTCTTAGAAGGAAATATAGGTATAAATCTTCATGACCTTGGCTTAGGCAACAGCTTCTTAAATATGATACAGAGATCACAAGCAGTGAAAGAATAAACAGATAAATTGGACTTCATTTTTTTTTTTTTTTTGCGGTATGCGGGCCTCTCACTGTTGTGGCCTCTCCCGTTGCGGAGCACAGGCTCCGGATGCGCAGGCTCAGCGGCCATGGCTCACGGGCCCAGCCGCTCCGCGGCACGTGGGATCCTCCCAGACCGGGGCACGAACCCATATCCCCTGCATTGGCAGGCGGACTCTCAACCACTGAGCCACCAGGGAGGCCCTGGACTTCATTTAAATTAGAAACTTCTGTGAATCAAAGGACACTATCAAGAAAAGACAACCCACAGAATGGGAGAAAATATTTACAAATTAAATATCTGATAATGGTATAATATCTAGAATATAAAGAACTCTTTCAACTCAATAACAAAAAGACAACACATTTTAAAATGAGCAAAGGATTTAAATAGCTATTTCTTCAAAGAAGATTTACAAATGATCAGTAGATATACAGAAAGATGCTCAACATCATTAGTCATTAGAGAAATGCAAATCAAAACCAAAATGAGATCAAAATCCACTAGGATGGCAATAACAAAAAATATTTTAATAATAATAGTGAAATTAATAAATGTTGGCAAGGATGTGGAGACATTGTAACTCTTGTGCATTCCTGGTGGAGATGTAAAATGATATCATGACTTTGGGAAACAGTCTGGCAATTCTTCAAAAAGTTAACATAGAGCTACCATTCAACCTAGTAATTCCACTCCTGGGATATACAAAAAGAACTGGAAACATATGTTCACACAAAAACTTATACATGAATGTTCTTAGCAGCATTATTCATAATAGCTAAAAACTGGAAACACCCCAAATGTCCATCAATTGATGAATAAACAAAATATAGTGTATCCATACAATGGAATATTACTCAGCCAAATAAAAGAATGAAGCACTGACACATGTTACAGCATGGCTGAACCTGAACACATTATGCTAAGTGAAAGAAATCAGACACAAAAGGCCACTTATGGTATAATTCCATTTATAAGAAATGTCCAGAATAGACAAATCCATAGAGACAAAGTGTAGATTAGTGGTTGCCATAGGATGGGGAGAAGAGGGAAACAGGAGGTATGGGATTTCTGTTTGGGTTGATGGAAATGTTCCAGAATTAGTTAGCTGTAATAGCTGTACAACACTATGAATATACTATCAACCACTGAGGTATATACTTTAAAATGTTGAATATTATGCTATTCTATGATATTTATGTCAATAAAACAATTTTTAATAAACAAATTTTAAAAATACGGATTCTAATTAGATTGTGAAAAGTTCATTATGTATATTGTGATTCCTAAAGCAAAAGTAGAAATATTATGCAAAGAGATATAGTAAAAAATAATGGATAAATTAAGATGAAATACTAAATGAACAAATAACCCAAAAGAAGGAAGGAGTGGGGAATAGAAGAATGAAAACAGAGTATATAAACACTAAGAAACAATAAAATTATAGACATAAATCCAAATATATTAATAATTACATTAAATATAAAGGGTCTAAGTACAATGAAAAGATAGAGATTGCCAGAATGGATAAAGATTTTGACTGAACCATATGCTACTTATAAGAAACTAATTTCATATGTAATGATATAGGTAAGTTATAAGTAAAAGAATGGAAAAAAGATATACAATGCAAATACTAATCAAGAGAAAGTTAAAGTTGCAATATTACTATCAGACAAAGTAGACACCTGAGCAAAAAAATTACCATGCAGAAGTAGAAGCTTAGATTTGAGACCTTAGGTTTGAGACCTTTCTTCTTTTCTAATATGGATATTTGGTGCTATAAATTTTTCTTTAAGTACTGGTATAGCTACATACCACATATATTTTCATTCAGTTCAACATATTTTTGGTTTCTCTTTTGAGTTCTTTGACTTATAGGTAATGTATGTAGAAGTACATTATTTATCTCCCAAATACTTTGGGGCTTTTCTAAATATCTGCCTGCTATTGATTTGTAATTTAACTTCATGATGATATTTGAACATATCTTCTGTGACTTGAATTCTTTTAAGTTATTTATTTATTTATAGCCCACAGTATGATACATCTTGGTAAGTGTTCCATATTTACATAAAAAGAATGTGTATTCTGCTGCTGTTGGAAGGAGTATTCTATAAACTCTAATTACATGAAGTTGAATGGTAGTGTTATTCAACTCAAGTCTGTGACAGTGTTAAGATATCCAACCATAAATGTAGATATGTCTATTTCTCCTTAAAGTCATATCAGTTTTTACTCCAGCATTTTAAAGCTCTGCTATGTCTGAGGTCCTCCTCCCTGCACTGAGGCCTGGAAACCCTTCAGGCAGTAATTTGGGGCAATCATAGCACTCACTTTGTTTCCTGTTTCTTAGGCCTCCCTATTTTTCATTGCCCTATTATAATACCTTGAAAACCATTGCTTCATATACTTATCTAGTTTCTGTTGTTGTTGTTGTTACTGTTTCAGATGAAGGCTATCAGATGACACTGTAATATGTAGGAAGGGAAATGTTGTCTTAAAGGCTCAGGGAAAGAGCCTGTTCTTGAAGATGCCGTCTTAAGAAACAGAAGTAAATTTTAGAAACCATGTCCTCAGAGTCATCATAAGGATAAAGAAGGCATGAACTTCGTGAGATGAGGACACAGAGAGAGCAAATCAAGGTGAACGCAAAGAGGCAAGCAGGAAAAGGAGGAAAAAGGAAAGAAATATCTGGCAGAATGCAAGTCCTCATCAGAGGCAATAAAGAGTAGATGTTTCATTGGAAAACAAATCAAAGCTTTGATGTGGGAGAAAAATTAGACAAGCCCTCTCAGAATGCAGAAGGAAAGAACAAAGATATTAATATGTTGAAAGAAAAATGTATTATGTATGTAGGGCAAAGAAATGGAGATGCAACCTAATGGAGAATTATAGGTGGTCCCAAGAATTAAACCAAAACTATAGAAAAGCAGTTATAATTTAAAAAAGAGAAAAAATTTTGAATTGATTAAAAAATAAGGATGAAGATCAAAGTAGATCACATGTTGCTGGCAAAATTAATAAGAAGAAACTCACACATAGAGATGTGCTGTTAAAATTTTTTAAATTCAAGGATTGGGGCGGGGGGGGGTCACTGGAATGTATAGGCAATACACAACACAACACAGCACAACACAAAACAAAAAAACCCCCGAGCCTCTCGGAGGACTCTAAGTTGAATCAATACTGTACATGTTGGTGACAAGCCCTCTAGCTGATTGAAGTCCATGGGCATGGTCCAGTCATGTCCCAGCACTGGCCACATCCACAAGGATCAGCAATAGAAACTTTCCTATCAGGCACCAGAGGTTCACAAGAGAGGAGGTATCACCTTGATGATGAAAGATGATGAAAATAGAAATATGTCAATCGTCAGGTGCACAGGCATGTGAGAAACACCTCTGGAGACTTTGGGGAGCTTAGGTTCCTCAAAAGTGAGGGGCAGGCAGTCAGAAAAATGACTACTTGGTGACTGTTCTCATCACTGCTTTTAAAACTCAGGTCTATTTTTGGTTAGAATGTGAGCCCTGGAGAGCAGGACCTATGTGATACTGTCTCCACTTTTGTCCCCTGTAGCTGGCACAGAAGGTCCTTGTGGCATGTCTTAGTATTCACACCACCTGCGGGTTGTTCTGGGAAGGGGTGGAGGTAGTCTTTATACTGAGGAGAAAAGTCCTATATAAACATTGAGTCCTGCCCAGTCTAGAGAAACAGTGGTGAATTCATAGCTAATTTCCAATCCATAGTGTAGCTAAGGGTGGGAATATAGAGCAGGTTGACCCTGTTGTAACATGATCATCACATAATCCTCATTTCTTGTGCATAATTTCATCCCTGAGAATGACTTAGAGAAAGAAGGAGGCAAAATGCTTTCTCCATTATGGGCAGGGGACATTTTGCAGATTATGTTACCCTTAATAAAATAGTTTTCTTGTTTTATATGGACTTATCCTGAACTATCTCTGGGAATTATTGATTGTCCTTGTGGGGTGAGCATTTGCAAATGTGTGCATGCATGCATATTCCCTCCTAGGAGACCAGAAGATCACAAGGAGAATGAAAGTATATGTTGATTTCAACAAATAGAGCTGGAACAATTGGAGATCCCTATGCAAAAAAATAAAATAAAATAAATGAACGTAGACACAGAAATGACACCTTTCATAAAAATCAATTCAAATGGATCATAGGCCTAAATGCAAAATGCGAAACTATAAAATTTCTAGGAGAAAATCTAGATGATCTTGTGTTTGGTAATGAGCTTTCAGGTAAAACACCAAAAGCATGATCCATGAAAGAAAAACTTGGTAAGTTGAATTTTATTAAGATAAAAATTTTCTTGAAACTCAACAATAAAAAAAGCAAACAACCCAATGAAATATATGGGGAAAAGATCTGAACAGACACCTCACCAAAGGAAATATACAGATGGCAAATAAGCATATGAAAAGATGCTCCAAATCATATGTCATCAGGAAATGCAAATTAAAACAACAATGAGATAACACTACACGCCTATCAGAATGGCTAAAACCGAAAACAAAAATGGCAATACCAATTGCTATCAAAAATATGAAGCAAAAGGAATTCTCTTCCTTGCTGGTATAATACAAATATGGTACAGCCACCTTGGAAGACAGTTGGGAAATTTCTTACGAAGCTAAGCATAATCTTAGCATACCATACAGCAATCATGCTCCTAGGTATTTAGCCAACTAATTTGAAACCTTATGTCCACAAAAAATCTGCATGCTGTTTTATAGCATTATATTTACTTGTAAATATATTTATATGTACAAATGTAAATATATAATATATAGATTTATAGCAGCTTTATTCATAATCACCAAAGCATCAGAAGCAACCAAGATGCCCTCCAATAGGTGAATAAACTGTGGTGCATCTATAAAATGGAATCTTATTCAGCAATAAAAAGAAATGAGATACCAAGCCACAAAAAGACATAGATGGATCTTAAATGGATATTTGTAAATGAAAGGAGCAAATCTAAAAAGGCTACATACTGTATGGTTCCAATTATTTGGCATTCTGGACAGGCAAAACTGTAGAGATAGAAAAGATCAGTGGTTGCAGAGGTTCAGAAATCAAGGAGGAAGACTGACTAGGTGAAGCTTAGGGTATTTTTAGGGCAGCAAAACTATTCTGTATGATACTGTCATTGTGGATACATGACAATATGCACTTGTCAAAATCACTTCAGCACAAAGAGTGAACCTTAATGTATGCAACGTTAAGAAATCAGGAGGTCAGTAGATATCCAGGATGGAACGCAAAATGTGACAAATCAATTTGTATTACACATGTATGAAGTAACCTCACTGAAGGGAGGAGTGCTGACATAAGTAACTTTAGAAATGAGTGGAATTTGGAAAACTAAAGGCAAAGGTGCTATAAAGTATGTTAGTTGATAAAGTTGTTTCCCACAGGTGTACATGTTAACAGTTCTGATACTGCTATATATGTTAGCACAGTTAAACAATTAAGTAAATGGATGGTGGATGATAGGAGCTAGATTTCTTTCTGTTGGAGTGGGAGTTTACAGGTAAGAAAGGGGAGGCTGGTAGAAGGATCCATGTGGTAATGGAGTAGCGTTGGAGACATCAGTATAGAGCTATATTTAGCTTGATATAGCTACAGATGTTACATATAGAAATATGTATAGATATGTGTATATACATAGGTTAATACCTACATATATTTTTTTCTTGCTCTGTTAGCTGAGAGGGCCTAGAAGCAACAATGCTTCAGTAGCAACAAGCATGCCTAGGGCTCAGACCTTGGTTTCTAACACCATTCTCTAATAAAAGAAACCAGGCCAGGAAACTGGGTCAGGAAATATACAAGATGAGCCTGGAGCATCCTGTAGTGTAAGGAAGTAAGAAAGTGTTCAAAACACAGGAGCCAAGAGCTCCCAGTGGCTAAGGCTACAACCATTTGAGCAACAAAAGAAAGTTGTATTGCATCTTTACCTAAAATATGACATAAATACCCATGAGTCCATACTAAATAAATGCATGATTGCATAAATAAATAAATGGGGAAAAAGAGACAAAATCTCCTGTACAGAATAATTCCAAATAATTAATGTAGATACTCTGCCTTCATGGAGATGGAGCATAACTCCTCATTTCTTGTGTAGCCTGTGTATGGCAATTTCCTTCCAAAGAGTACAGTATGGAAAAGGGAAAAATTAGTAACTTTGGAGTGAAGAATCCTGACAAACACACCTCAGCCAGGTGATCAGGGTCAATATCAACATTGATTAGACATGTTGATATTATGCACCCTTGGTATGACGTGATGAAAATGGCACTTGGCTTTTGTCGTCTTCCTCCCCAATCCCATAACCCCAGCCTAATCATGAGAAAAGCAGCAGACAAATCCCAATTGAGGGACATTCATTTTTTTTTAGATTAATTTGTGTTTTTATTTGCCAGTATAATTTAACTACAGTGGCCTGCAAACTTTTTTGATCTAAACAGTACATTTTACATCACAATCGAACAAACACACACACATACGTAATATGTATACTTATATAAAAATGAAACAAAAGTTTTGCCAAAAACGTCTACCCTGAGTGTTCTTTTTTTTTTTAAGACTTTTTTTTAAAACCAAGGATGAACTGCACTGACACATCATAAGCACCAAAGTCCCCAGTTCATCTTAGGGTTCACTTTAATGAAGTGAATAGTATTGTACGTTCTATGGATTTGGACAAAAGTATAATGACATATATCCATCATTATAACATCATACAAAGTATTTTCGTTGCTCATAAAAACTTCTGTACTCTTGAGTATTCATCTCCCCTCTCCCCACAAACTCCTAGCAACCATTGATCTTTTTATTGTCCCAACTGAAGAACATTCTACAAAATACCTGACCAATACCCCTCAAAACTATCAAAGTCGTCAAAAACAAGAAAAACCTGAGAAACTGTCACAGCCAAGAGGAGCCCGAAGAGACGTGACAACTAAATGTAATGTCATATCCTGGATGAGATCCCGGAACAGAGAAAGGACATGAGATAAAACCTAAGGAAACGTGAACAAAGTATGGACCTTAGTTATAATACTGTATCAATATTGATTCATTAATTGTAACACACATACCATATTTGTGTGAAATGCGAATGGGAGGGACCTGAGTGTTAGGTATATGGGAACTCAATTATCGTCTCAATTTTTCTGTAAATCTAAAAGTGTTCCCCCAAAATAAAATTTATTTATTTATTTATTTATTTATTTATTTATTTTTTTTGCGGTATGCGGGCCTCTCACTGTTGTGGCCTCTCCCGTTGCGGAGCACAGGCTCCGGACGCGCAGGCCCAGCGGCCATGGCCCACGGGCCCAGCCGCTCCGCGGCATGTGGGACCTTCCCAGACCGGGGCACGAACCCGTGTCCCCTGCATCGGCAGGCGGACTCTCAACCACTGCGCCACCAGGGAAACCCTAAAATTTATTTTTAAAAAAACATGTAGTCTCTCATATTGTCTCCCATAGGTGATGTGTCTTGTCACACAGTCAGAGGTATCCTGCTGGCCTCCAAACCTGAAGTTTAGAACTGGCGGATTGGGGGTCCTTCTTGTAGTTGGTGCAATGCTCCCAGGAGTCCTGGTATCTGCCCTTCCTGTTTGGCCTCCTCTCAGCTCTGTGTGGCTGACATCCCTGGGTCTCTGCTTTACCCTCCATCCAAGTCTGGCCCAGGAGTCTACACCCATCCTCTGTTCTGGGGACACCTTGGCGTTGCCTCTGTGGCAGACCAGCCGCCTCTTCATTCAGTGTCTCTGCCCCACAGCTACCCTGTTCCACTCTCCACACACTGAACCAGACCAGAGGTGACGTCTTGGGGCAGATGCCCTTATGTGGTGGGCTCCCAAGGTCCCCATGGAGGGCTGAGACCAGAGCCTCTGTCCGTAGTGCTGACCTCATGCAGCCCCTGGGCGCCGAGAGGGAGATGGAAGCAGCACATCCCTTAGCTCTCCTGCCTCTTTCTCATTTCTCCTCCTCCCTCCAACCTCTAACCAGAAAATAAAAAGTTTCCTTTACTTCTCCTGTGTCATCTGCTCCTTCTTCCCGGCTCCAGCCTCACCGTTAAGCCTGAAAGGTGGTCAGAGACACCTTCTTTACACTAGGAGAGGAATCCAAAGGTCTGAGTCTTCCCGATGAACTTTAACCTTGCAAGATTTCTCTGCCCGTGAAGTCTGGCTTGGAAGCCCATTGCCTCCCCAAGAAATCAAACACCTTTCATCCTGCCCTGGGGTAAGAAGGCTCTTGACTTAGCCTCAGCCTTCATATTAACATGCACCCGTGTAATATTTGCCACAATGTTATTCTTTTTTTTTTTTTTTTTTTTTGCGGTACGCGGGCCTCTCACTGCTGTGGCCTCTCCCGTTGCGGAGCACAGGCTCCGGACGCGCAGGCTCAGCGGCCGTGGCTCACGGGCCCAGCTGCTCCACAGCATGTGGGATCTTCCCGGACCGGGGTGCCAACCCCTGTCCCCTGCATCGGCAGGCGGACTCTCAACCACTGCGCCACCAGGGAAGCCCACCGCTAATGTTTTCCTATCACGTTACAGTTGTCAGAATTATCTCCCCATGTTGTTTATACTTACGACTACAGTATTTCAAAATTATGATTGCTACTACACCCGCTGTTAGATCTTATTATTTAATGCACCAACAAGGAAGCGCAAGTATTATTACATCACACATTTGTTTTGTCTAATAATTGTGACACTGTACTTAAAAATAATTGATTTCCTATACTGTTCCCTCGATTATTCTATTTCATGCTTTTAAAAACATAATTCACAGGCTTCACCAGACTGCCAAAGGGATGCACGCACGGAAAGCCCCTCTAAATATACTTTTATTTTTTCCAACTCTAAGAAGATTTCTTTGTAGATGGTAATTTTTCCCTGCATTGAAATTATTTTTTCTGACTCTATGAAGATTTCTTTGTAGATGGTAAATTTTCCCTACTCTGGTTATTCCCAAGCCTTCAGTGAAATCTGTGATTTATATCCATCTGCTGTGTGATGATGGCCCGGTGGGGAATTGAGAGAAGGCAAAGGAAATCGCACCCTTGCACCAGCACCACCCCTCCAAGGGCTGATGACTTGGTAGCTGCTGCTTACTGAGAAAACACGGAGGCCCCAGAGTCCCAGGTGTGGACCGGAAGGGAAGCAGCAATGGGGCTGAGATGGTGCTAAGCCCTTAGATGGGGGCAGGTAACCAGAATCAGCTACAGGTGGATTGACTCATGTACATACTGAAGGCCCACTTGTTTCCCCCAAATATAATATGAGGAGGTGACCCTGCTAAGGGAATGAGACAGATATTCGGCCAACAGCAGCACAGTGGTACCAGCTACTCCTTTTCTTTAAGTAAGTCCCATCAAAGCTCTGTGTGACCAGGGCCCGATTAATTACGCTCTGAGTGACCCCTAGAGTTGTGGAATGGACCACTTGTATCATGACATGGGCTGGCCACTCTCTCTCCTGGAACATATTTTATCGATTTCCCTGAAATCCTGTCCTGGTTAATGTCTCTGCCCGTGGGGCGAAACTTCCTCTATTTGCCAACGTGGCTCTTTCTGCCCTGTCCTTTCTCCTTCTGGAGTCTGGCACACACCAGGTTAGGATAATTTAAAGACAGACAAATGCTCTTCTAACATAATAATGTTCTGAGTTATCCACAGGATTGTGGGTATCTTGACTCCCCGCCACCCAGATTCTTATTCTTGCAGGCCACCCGGCAGGAATCCAGAAGATGCTGAAAGAGGTACATCACTGGGACCAGGTAGCATAACGATCCAGGGTCCATGAAGGAAAACTGTGGGCGTTTTACAATGTGGTCCCCAAATTGAACCTCCTCGCCACTGTTATGTGCTCTCTATGCCTCTACCCCCTGAATCTAGGAGGATCTGGACTGCTTTGACTGCCAGAATATACCAGAAGGGATGCTTACAAGGCCAAGTCATAAAAGGCCAACCAGGCCCCAGCTGGTGCTCTTGGAAGACTCATCCCTAGATGCTTGTCTTAGAAGCCAGAGGCCATGCTGGGAGAAGGACAAGCCATGTGGAGAAGTCATATGTAGGTGCTCCCAGCTAAGCTGCTCCTTCAGCCAGCCCAGCTCAGGCACCAAACCTATGAGTCACCAAATGATTCCAGCCCCTGGCCATCGAGTCTTTCCAATAGAGGCACCGGACATCACAGAGCAGAGATAAGCCATCCCCACTGAACTCCTGACCCAGAGATTCCAAGAGCATAAGATGTTTTTTGGTTTATGGCATTGAGTTTGGGGTGGTTTATTGCAAAGCAGTAGTAGTTGGACTAAGAAGAACCAAGAGGTCCAGGGGGAAAAGGTTCCTGCAAATGGCCACATGTGGACCATGGGTAGAGAGCTGGATGTGGCTCCGGTGGGAGAGACTGGGGAAGGGACATCTGGTGGGACAGGCCTGCGGGGCCTCTGTGTCCCTCCAGTCCCCTTTGAGCTCTACGATGGGGAGGACTGACTGAACCCTGAGGGAAAGTGCTGTTTTCTACAGTCCTCTGCTGATAGCAAGTCTGTCAGGGCATGGATTTCACTGTCTCCCCCCTCCCCCTGCCCCACTTTCCAGATAGGAGCAAAATGCTCAAATTAAAATTTGATACAAACACAGGGAGTATGCTACATGAATTTGGTCTGGCCCAGGTATTCTCAATTTTTCCATAAAAGGGCTTCTGATGATAGAGAATGATGGGGTCATAGCCCAAAACATCCCACTGCAAGCAAGGACCCAGTTTTGAAGCCCAAGATTTTTGTCTTAAAAACTAGTATCTTGCACCAGAACATACCAAGCTTTGTTTTAATATTAAGCTGTCTTAGATTACCTGCCATGAGGTGAAAAGTACATCGCGTGAACGTGTACCCTGTTTATCCTACGATGCCGGACATGCTCTGGTCCATTGCTGCATCCCCCATACAAATGCCAGGAAGATAGGCATATAGCATCCTAATATCCAAAGCTCTTCCAAAGAAATCAGGTTCCTAGGCGCCAACTGGGTTACTGACCATGGAGCACTTTTAGAGGAATACTTATTAATAACAATATTAAGCATCAATTTGTGGCATGTTTCACATAAAATAATAAAATAATGCCATTTGCAGCAACATGGATGGACCTAGATACGATCATACTAGGTGAAGTAAACCAGACAAAGACAAATAACATATGCTATCACTTATATGTGGAATCTTTTTTTAAAAAAGGATACAAATGAACTTATTTACAGAACAGAAACAGACTCACAGACTTTGAAAGCAAACTTATGGTTACTAAAGGGGAAACGTGAGGTGGGAGGGATAAATTAGGAGTTTGGGATTAACATATACAACTGTATATAAAATAGATAATCAGCAAGGACCTACTGTACAACACAGGGAACTCTGCTCAATATTCTGCATTAACCCATAATATTATGGGAAAAGAATCTGAAAAAGAACGGATATATGTATATGTATAACTGAATCACTTAGCTGTATACCTGAAACTAACACAACATTGTAAATCAACTATACTCCAATATAAAATAGAAATTAAAATTTTTTAAAATGTGGTATGTTTTCTTAGAAGAATCATGCAGGAAATAATGGATCCTGGCTGAAAGGAGGATTTTGAAGAGACTTGAGTTAGAGAATCTCCAGGAGGGTACAAGAGTGATCAGAATTTCTCAGCTAAGATCATTTGTAACATTTTCTATGGAGTCCAGAATTTACAATTTGGCTGTGCGTGTAGAATTTTTTCTTCGTGGAGACTGTGTTCTTGATCCCATGCCCCCTGGCTTCCTAAGAGACACTGCTCCATTAATTATCACCTTCAAGCCCTTCTCCTCTCTTGCCTCCTTCCCCTCCACTCCAGTGTCCCCTGTCCTCAGAAGCCCTTCCCTTAGGTAAATTGGTTCCTAATTCTGGAGAGCAATTTGGCAAATCTAGCAAAAGGAAAAAAACAGTGTATACTTTCTGACCCAGAAATTTCACTTCTAGAAAATTTATATTTAGATATACTTGCACAAGTTCATAAGGACAAATAGATAGAGATGCTCATTGCAGCACTGCTTGTGAGACCCAAAACAGAGCAGCCTAAACAGCCATCAAGAGGGGACTGGTGAAATCAATCAGAGTACAACAGAAAAGGATGTTGGTAATAAATTGTTGAGTGAAAAAAGTCTTGCAGGGTAATATGACCACATCAGTGAGAACAAACTATGAATATTTAGGTGGATATAGGTTTACTTATTCTAGGTGTACTGCACAACTTCATGGGGGTGGCAGTCACATTGTATTCTTGTTTTATAATTGAATGGTGTGCCCTGGAGCCGTACAACTGCCTGGTGTGTGTGTGTGTGACATGTTCCAAGGCACACCCTGTCCATGAATTTATCCTAACACATACACTCTATGGTGAGTATTTAATCCATCTTTTCCATGAGCCTATAAACTGTAAGAGGAAAGGGATTATTTATCTCTGAATTCCCAACACGCAGCACAAATCCTGGCACACCAATTAATGGTGTTTGGTTGAACACGGGTGCTAGCATTCCCTGGGCCCAGGGTATATCAGTTACGTATCATTTGCATAGAACTAGGCGTGTCCTAGGGAGAGGAAATAAACACTTAGCAGGTGATTTCTTGACTTTTACACACACACATACACACATATTTACTCATACCCAGTGTTCCAGGCTCAAAGTGTGTTTGGAAAAGCTGAGCTAAGCCAAGATAAACCATTTTCTTTGCTGTACGACATCGCTAAGATTTTAATATGCATTGATATTCTCTAACAGGTAGATATAGTATGGAGCATCACCTGAATTATACCAACCATGAAGCAATTTTAGAGGAATATTTATTAACATTGATGTTCTGAGGATCATCACTTTGGAACATGTTGTATTAGAAGAATCACAAAGGAAGTAAATAGGTCCTGAAAAGAAGATTTCCAAGAGATAGGGTCAATCTCCAGGAGAATGAAGGAGTGATTAAAAGTTTCGTAGCTAAGATCATTTGAAATTCAAGTTGGACAGCTGGAACTGATAGAGAAAGGGAAAGGGAAAAGAGTTGGCCATCATAACAAGAGAGGGCACAGTACACTCGCTGATGTGACATTGTTTCAGCAGAGACCCTCCCAATTCTTCTGGGGGCCTGCTGGGCTGTTGGTGAAGGTCCCAGGGAGAAGGAAATTGGGGTCAGCAGATTTCCAAGTCCTAGTTGAAAATCTCCTGGTTTAGTAGGTAGAGCCCACAAACGTATAGATTTTGTAAACTCACCAGATAAATTTTGATGATGAGCTAAATTTTGAACTGCTCACTCCTTGGCATTGGTCCTCCTGCTCTAACACTATCCCTTGTTCCAGCCAGAACAGGATCGGTGGACTGATGGGGGCAGAGGCCAGATCACAGCAAGTGAAGGCTGAGAAGTAAATGAAAGGTGGAGAAAGAGAAAAAGTGTAGGCAATTTTTTCAAGAAGTTTGAAGAACATTTTTTTTAAAGTTCATATCAGTCTTTTTTTTTAAAAGTTAAGTGACATCAGAACGAATGTTTATGCTTAGGGGAAGAAGAAAGAGGCTGAAGAATAACCGAGGAGGTACAATTGATGGAATAAGGTCCCTGTAGAGAGGGTGGCAGGGAACAGATGCCTGGGCACAGGTGGCAGGTGGTCCTTGACCTGGTGAAAGGCGTCCTCCTCCACCATGATGGGCAGGGAGGGGCAAAGATGAACTTGGATGCAGAAAAGGTGAGAGACAGGTGCTCAGGAAGTTGAGAAGTTTCCTCCTGGGGCCTTTGTTTTATTGGGGAATGAGCAAGTAGCATCCTTCTTAGATGAGTCGGTAGTGGGTGAAAGTCATGGTGGAACATGGGGAGGAGACCTGGTCGCTAGAAGAACCTCTGAGTCCCACTGAAGACCAGCTGGAGTTGAAGGCTATGAGTATCACCTACCCATGTCCCATATCCATGTAAGATTTTCTCTCAGTATGCTCTACATCCTGAAATAGGAATAACAGTGGTAAACACCATCAAGGAGGTTGTTAAAGAGGGGAGTATTGCAGTGTGAGTTCTGTGAGTTGAATCTGAAGGAACATGAGGTGGAAATGTTGCCTTGTCATCCACACAGTTTTAGCTTCCTCACGTGACATCAGGACTCTGGGCAGATGTGAGACAGAACAAGCACTAAGATATTCAAGGAGCACGGGAGTGATTGGAAGGAAAACAGGTGATGACAACAAGGAGAGGTCAGAGGTGAGATTTTTACACAACTTTCTAGGAACCATGCTATGAAGGTCGACCAATAGTCTCTCCAAGTGAAAGGTCTCACTGTTCATCTCAGGGGCCCTGAAGTACCTCCCCATTCTCCCAAACACACACAAATCGTGCTCCAACCAGAATGGGTCTTCTCTTTTTTTTTGCCTTACATACTGGGATTCCCCAGAAGACATATTTTGGAAGGGTTTTGTGAGAAAACAAAACAAAACAAAACTGAACATCACTGATGAGACCCAACCCTTGCATTCAACCCGAGAAAGAACCCGAGGCTCCCAGTGAGTTGACGGAGATGCCCACTGCTGCTTCCTTCTACAGAACCATATGGTGTGTGCTCTCTCTGAGGATGTAGCCCGCAGAGCTAATGCTCGGTGATGAAACATCCTCATTAGGGCTGGTGACATGAATGCTGCTGGGGTCCAACAGAGCTGGGCATTGTGGGGAGGGAGAAGCAGTGGCCGTGGTGGGGCCATGGAATCCCCTGGACACCTGTTAGGGACACGAGGAGGAGAAATTAAGATGGGCAGATCAGTGGGGGGACTCTGGTTGATGATTCCAACCTAGCTA
Source organism: Mesoplodon bidens (assembly GCF_964165515.1). Classification (NCBI taxonomy): domain Eukaryota; kingdom Metazoa; phylum Chordata; class Mammalia; order Artiodactyla; family Ziphiidae; genus Mesoplodon; species Mesoplodon bidens. The sequence continues at coordinate 42,601,805 of NC_138171.1, forward strand.
GGGAAGGCAACTTAGTAACCAGGCAATAAAACTTGAGTTCATTCTGCCTCTCACTGCTCAGGACCTTAAATCATGGAGGAGTTTATGGGTCCTGTTTATGAAGAAACTCTCTTTATAAGCTATTCAGAGCAGGGGTGGGAGGGAGTAATAGGGAGAGAAAAATTCCCTTTGAATTACCATTGCTTTCAGAGTCAGCAATTTAATGAGTCATGCATTCTAAATCCTTGCTTTGTCTACACGTTTTCATGTCAAAATACTAAAAAACACTTTGTTTGGAACATGGGCTATTTTTAGCTCAGGTATCAATAGTGCACATCCATTTCTCCCCATATTAGAAAAGCTTCCTTTGGGCTGGGTTGGAGCAGCACCATGGTAGTGGGGTTGTTTACTAGCTGTGGTTTGCTGAAGCTACCTGGGTATCTCTCTATCCTTGGTGACTCTCTTCCAGTTGGTTTCCTGGGCCTACTGACCATTCATGAGTCAGCTCCAGACCTGGTCAAAGAGCTCCAGGTCTCAGAGTCTGGACAAAATGGGAAGGGCATCCTTTCAAGCCTCCAGCCCAAGGAGTCAGCACCATGGTGGGCCCGAGAGAAGCAGGGCTCCATTGCTATGGGCTCTTGCAAGACTCTTCAGAGTAGAAGAGAAGGAAGGTCCCCAGCTACAGGCCATCTCCAGATCCATCAAGAGAAAGCCTGGCCACACCTTGGCAAAGACATAGGAATAGACATTCTGGGAAATTCTGTAATCTTCCAGACTGACAGGCAGGAGAATGGGCTGGGAGGAGGCTAGAGGGTCCTACCTCTCCAGTCCCTGCCTCTGCATGAGGTCTCTCTCCACAGGCCACTGCGGTGCCCCCAGCCAGCTTCATCTACCTCACTGCTTTTGTCCCACCCGTGATAGTTCACTCCTCTGCCTCTCCTGGGGACCACCATCTTCGAAAGGCTCCAACTTAGAGTGTGAATAACAAGCACCTTACCCGCACCTCGTGAGCAGCTGACCACCTTCAAGAATGGAATACGAAACCGATATCTGAAGGAACTGGGGTGAGGAGCTGCCCCACTTCTCATTGTCTCTCCACCGTTTCCACCCACATATTTACAGCAGAAGCAACCATGTTCATACTCTCTGCCCTCATCCCCTGGTCACTTGATTTCATCAGGAGTGGGCAGCTATGAACCTGTTCCCCAGGGATTTTGGAATTAGGACCATATTAATTCCCAGTGGAGGCTGACTGCCAAATTGGCAGCAACTTGTTAGCGATAATTTTTATTATATATGGACAGAGAAACCAGACAGACATAGACAGGCAGAAAGAAACAGCTTTCTTGGGTTTTTCACTCCCCTGAGGCTTTGGATTTTCTGACATACCCTCTCCCACCCTCCACCAGTGCCTGGGATCTTGTGTTACGATGTTAGATGTTTCTCTTTTCACTTAGGAGACTTCTACTGGACTTCTGTTACTAGGAACCAAATTGGTACCAAGAGATGGGAAAATGATCTGGGGCAGGAAGATGGGACACGTGCAGGAGACTCCTCCTGACTTTATAATTTTGCCCACCCTGCTCATACCAGACACAACCACCTGGACCCAGAGTGTTTCAGGACTGAGGCCCCTGATGCTCTGTAAACTAGTCCCAGTACTCAACACCCGTGTTTTATCTGAAGGAGGCTCCCAGCCAAGGAACCGGAGGACAGGGATGCAACCTTCTCTATTCTGCGAGACTTCACTGATGGAAAGTTACACAAAACATGTTCCAGATGGGCTCTTTTCCCTTTCCCCTCCACATCCAAGCCCTGGTGCAGACTGTGACCATGGAACTTCATTCCTTGGCCCCATCTCACCCCTCCTCCTTTTAGCTGTCTCTCTCTGTGCACTGCACAAAGAAATCTTTGAGAAATGTGTGTCTGCCCCCAAGGAAGGAGTAAGCAAAAGTGTTATGTCTGTTGGTGTGTGGGTATGACTGTGAATGTGTGATGAGAACAAGCCAGGAGCCTAGAGACCCTCAGCCCTGGGGTCCAAGAGGAGTTCATGTTCTCCCCCACGGAGAAGCTGATGGCTTGGGAGAAGCAGATTCATTCCTCCTGGGCTACTGCTGTCCCCAGAAATGAGGGAAACTAAACTGTCTAACTCATGCTCATCACAGTTCTGGCCCCAAAACTCTAAATCTCAAAGTCACAGGAACAAATAGGGAAATATTTTTAATGTGGGAGTATGTTGAGTAAAAAAGTGTTTCTGACTCCACTGGACTTCTTTTTCTGTTTGCTGCATGATATCTTCTCACCCACTAAGGTGGGCAACTCTCCTTAACCTCTGTAGCATCAGCCACACCTGTCATTTGCCACAGACCCCACAGGACATGCAGAACCATTTCTCTGCCCCAGTCCTTCCCTCCTTCCCTCCCAGGGCAAGTGCCCAGGATGCTATCACTTATTCCAGACTGAGAATAAACCAAACAGGGATTTCATCCTTGGGCTGGACCATGCCTCCGGCTGGGGCTCCTCTCCGGGCTGGGGAGGCCCAGGCCAGGTCGTCCTCTGACCCCTGACCAGCTTTCCTGAGCAGAACCTCCCTCTGAGGCTGCCTTCAGCATATGTCATTTCAGCTTCACGTTGCCCTCTTCCAGACCTTCCCTCAGAGTCGATGAGAATGGCTCACCCTGCAGGTCAGCACACCCTTGGCCAAAGGTCCCATCAGCTCCCACCTTGATTTCCCAAACAATGAGTTGTATTGGAGAAGGTTCTGGATAGAGTCTTACAGCATGCTGTGCTGGTCCCTGCTGTACAGCCCCCAGCTCTGGAGAGAAATTGCTGAAGGTCAGGAGCTCTAGTCATCAGAAATATATCCACTTCCTTCATTCCCCCATAAGCCTAACCCTGAACCCACGGTCCCCACCATAAACACTCGTGGCCCCACTAGGAGCTGGTGACAGAGAGGGCTGGGGATCCCATTCCAAACAGCCTTGGGGAGACCACTGCAGAACATACCCATTTAAAGGACTCACCCAGACCAAATCCTTGATGTCAGCTTCACACAGATCAAAATTTCTTTCTATACAAAACCACCCAGAGTTGAAATTCCTCTTGAGTTTTTACAGCCATGAATGTCTCCAAGGAAAAGAAAGAGAGTAGGATCAAACCCATAGAAGCCTGTGACTTAGAACACATACAACCCCTCCCCCTGAGCTGACCTTCTCACCCATAATCGGGGGAGAGGCAGGGGAGTCCAATGGTTGGGAACAAGTTTTTGGATTCAGAGACATGGGTAGGAGTCCTGGGCTGACCTTTGCCTGTTTGATCTGGCCTATGTGACATTGTTTACTGGTTGTCTAACTGTTCTCCCATAAAAAATGGGGTTAATAACACACATATGGGGTTATTGTGAGGATTAATTGAAATTATCTATGCAGAGCTCCTGCTTCTATGCCACCACAGAGTACACACACTATAAACGGCATCTGTTGCTTTTTTTTCCTAACAACCCCCTCCAACCTAATCAGTCCCTAATAGAGTCAGCTTTCAAACCCATCCCCTTGCCGCTGCACGCATCTCAGATAAAATCAATGGATAGCTGTCAGGCTCAAGACAGATCGTCAAATCTCTGGCCCAGCTGGGACGTGCATCCCCTTGGGACCCCTCTCGAGTGTCCTGTCCCCAGACACTCGGCACAAAGGTTTCCAGCCCCCACGCCACCCCCTACCTGTGGGCTGAACACAATCAAGTCCTGAGCAAACATTCAAGAAAGCTCGTTCCTCCGGGGATTTGGGGGAGAAGACTTGCCAAGTGGGGAAGTCGGGGGCCCGGGTCCTCAGCGGCTCCTCTCCCCCTCCGGGGGCTCCTCTGCCCCCCTTTTCCTCATTCTCAGGCTTCCCCTCTCCAGGTTGCTCAGGCAGCCGCATCGGGGGTCCAGGGCGATGTTCTCAGAGAGATTTGTGAGTGCACCAAGGGAACGTCAGCAGAGACGCTGAGATTCTGCAAGGAGTTGACAGAAACTTACTGCCTGCACAGCGCTGGTGGTTATCTACTCAGAGTCAGTTGCCTCAATAACTCACACCTTCCCTTCCGCATTTAAACAGGACAATCGTGGAAACACAATCCTGGCACAAGAAATATAATTGCGGTTGTGACAGATGTTTAGTTATTAATAAGGCCTCGATGTCACTAGAGGGTATTACACAACAAGCCAATAATGTGCCTTTGGAACCGACCTTCATATTTGCAGGTTCTTTTCCACTCCCGCTCCTGTGGGCTTTGCTGTGGTGTAAGCTATGTGCCAGTGTGCTTGCAACCTGCAAGAAAGCCCAGCGCCTTGCCAGCAGAATTTGTTTCCTTGCCGTTGACACCAACAGAGCCACAGAAAAAAAGTGTATGTGGTGGCTGGGGTTGCGGGGGGCGGCGGGGGCAGAGAAGTTAGCACAGCCATCTAGTGGAGAGGACTCTTGCCAAAGCTCTTAAGCTTGTGACGCTGCTTGCCATCCCAGGGCAACGTCATCCTAACTTCCTTAGACAAAGCAAAGAGCATCTCAGACTACACGGTCCTTTACCAACTCCAGTCCAGACGTGCTTCCCACATGTATGGAGCCTCTGGGTGGGCTTGATGTCACCGAGTGGTGACTTCCTCTCTCTCCCCACCCCTGACATCGGGTCAACCTCCATTGTCCTTTACAACTCTGCTTAGGGTAAGGCACCTGGCTGGCTTAAGGCACCCCTCATCTGTGCCTACCTCTCCTGTCATCCATGGCCTCTCTCTCTCTCTCCCCCCAACACTGCACTGAGAAAAGCTCCAGGCAGGGAATCATTCAGATGCATTTGTGTCACCTGGGCCCAGGCAGGGATGACCTGAGAATAAGCAGTGATCAATAAAACACTTAATGAACTAACATTTACTTGATGTTGGTTTCTCTTTGGTTTCATATTGAAGTTTAAAAAAAATAATAATAAAACATAGAATCTCCAGAGATGTGAAGTACAGAAAAGTTAACTGGAAGAATCCTGGTGATGGACTGAACGAGCCCTGGACACTGTGGATCGAGCCCTTGCCTGAGAAAGCTGGCCCGTGGGAAGGTCTGCACATGGCAGTGGGCAGTGGCCTCTCCCAGCAACATCCATCCCCATCTTCCATCCCTCACAGCTCAGCCCCTGCACCTCACATCCTGGGAAAATCCTCCCTTGCAGCCTCCTGATTCTGACCAGAGGTACATTTCCATGCCTGGGAAGTGTCCTCCTGGAGAAGCCAGCCCATAGGAGATGAGGCTCAGAAAATGGTCCTAGGAAGCATGAAGCCTTGGAGAGGTGTGTGCAAATGTGATCATGGTTGTAAATCTGTACATGTGGTAGGCACTGAGTGTCAGCCCCACCCCAGGTCAAAGGGGACAGGCTCAGCCCTATGCCTAACATGTGTCAGTTAGTAGAATGAATGAATGAGAGACACACAAACTGTCTGTGTGCTTTATACCTTCCACCTTGAGCAGAAATCCCCATCATCTAGGTCAGGGCTGGGCCAGATGGTGTCTGGGTGCTCCTGATCTATAGGATCTCTGGTTCTATGAGGTTTGAGGCACAGAGTTGGGTCCTCCCCAAAAAGAGGGCTTCTATCTCCTGTGATTGGGCTGGAACCTCCCAAAGGTTGGGACCACAGGGATACCGTATAGAGAGGAAGTTTCCCAAAGCCAGAAGCCTTGTCTCACCAAACGGGAGTGTAACACATCCACACACTAGCACTTGTCTGCAGACTCACCTCCCCCAGCGCTACTTGGCTTCAGGCGCAAACACGCTCACACACACACACACACACACCACACACACACACACACACCAGCATGGCACACACACTCTCCAGACCAGTCTTCAGACACTCACAGCCTGTGTGTGATCTCAATCCCAAATTCAGCCCCTAACCTCAAACACACACACAAGAAGGACTCACCCCACAGCCACACAGCTGCACACACCACCCCCGTCAACATGAGCACCCATACACACCCTCACACACACACACACAACTCACACATTCACACACACTACAGCACCCGCTTACCCACACGTGCTGCACACACACCTATACTCTTTGAGTCTCTAGTTACCATGTTAAGTTAAAAAGGAAAAACAAGTTTCCTGTGCCATTATACTAGAAATGAAAAAGAAAAGTGACATTTTATTTTCAGATATGCTTTTAGTTGCCATGACAGTCCCAGCACCGCGAAAGCTGTGATTGGTGGCAAATGCAGATTTCTAAAGAGAGTAATTAGCTCCCTATATACACGAACTTCCAAATACACCAAGTGCCCTCCCTTGTCAGTTCCCTCCAGCCAGAGTGGACACCAGGGCAGGAACAGCCCGCAGTGCTAGTCTGGCTGCCAAGATGGCAGGTGATAGGACCTGCCAGGAGCTCTCAGCAAGGATGTGCAAGATGATGGTCACAGTGGCTTCAGAACCCAATCCCCTTAATTACTTGGAACTTGCTCATAGCTCACCAGGAGCATGGCACTGGAGGTGGCAGCTCCCCGTAGGAACAATTGTTCCTGCTGTTCAGCTGGCCTCTGGTGCCCTTCACTGTGGCATTCGTGATGTGCCAGAGAAATGCAAAGCCAGGGGCTGGTCCCTCAGCCAAAAAGGGAGTGGGCTCCTCCATCCAGAAGCCATCTCACCAGAATGCTCCTCTCCAGGTCACGACTGGCCTGACACACGATGGCGGAAGACAAGCTGCCTTCCACAAGCTGGGACTGACCGCCCATGGCCAACTAATGAGCCACCCTAAGTTGGCATCTGGATAGAAGATGGACCTGCATCTCCCCATTTTGCTAGGAGCTTCTCAAAGACTGAGCCATGGCACATGCACCTCCCAAGTCGCCAATGGCCTACAGTAAATACCTACAGGAATTACTCTTTGTCCCCAAATTAACTGGTTACCTCATTTCCTGATGAGATTCCTAAGGGCAATTAATTTCCAGAATTTCTCCTCTGAGTCTATCTGACAGTTGTCTTTATTGTCATCATCTGAAAGATTGGCCAGGAGCTGGTTTTTGAGCCCAAGTCTTGAAGTTAGAACTTTGGGCTAATTCCTGGACCCATATGTGTGTTCTCTACAGCTTTTCATTTCAGCAAATGACCCACCCACTTCCTTTAGCACCTAAAATGTTCCCTGAGCACCGGCCAACCAGTGTGAGACACTCTGGGCTACCCAAAATGTGATGCTACCTTGGTTCTGCCCTCAAGGTACTCTATTGGCCCTATCACTTTTACCAACCCATAATATGCAGATATTGGGGTAGTGATGGACGCAGTTAAGAACGTGGCTAATTGAATCAGACCATGCAGTGCAAAGTGGTTCTGCCACTTATGGGCTGTGTGATCTAAACTCTCTGTGCTTCAGTTCCCTCACCTGCAAAATGGGCCTGATAATAATAGCACTTACTTTGTACGTGTAATATAAAGTGTTTGGCAAAGAGTAAGTACCACATGCACTAGCTATCATTATTCATAAATTTATTTATTTATTTTTGGCTGCATTGGGTCTTTGTTGCTACATGCGGGCTTTCTCTAGTTGCGGTGAGGGGAGGCTACTCTTTGCTGCGGTGCACGGGCTTTTCATTGCGGTACCTTCTCTTGTTGTGGAGTACGGGCTCTAGGCATGTGGGCTTCAGTAGTTGTGGCACGTGGGCTCAGTAGTTGTGGTTCGCGGGCTCTAGAGCGCAGGCTCAGTAGTTGTGGTGCACGGGCTTAATTGCTCCGCGGCATGTGGGATCTTCCCAGACCAGAGATCGAACCTGTGCCCCTTGCATTGCAGGCAGATTCTTAACCACTGGGCCACCAGGGAAGCTCCTAGCTATCGTTATTCATTCCTACCTTTTGCACCTAACAGGCAGTGGCTGAGCACTCACTCTGCTCAGATGGTGCTGGGCTGACCCCAGAGTGAAATGCGGGGAGGGGTAGAAGTGAATCCACCATAGATACAGCCCCACAGAGCTCAGAATCAAGCTGCAGACACAGACACAAATACACAGACCAAAGGAGGCTGCTCCTGCTCTTTCAGTTTGAAGAGTCAGTTTGTCACACCATTGTAAAGCGATTATACTCCAATATAAATAAATAAATAAATAAAATAAAATAAAATAATTTAAAAAAAGAGTCAGTTTGTCCCTAAGGGTATTTTGGGAGGGGAAGGTTTTGATTCTCCTCTTCAGTGTCACCAAATATGTTCTTAAATGGATCCCATGCCTGCCTCTGAGGAAGGAGGGCATATGGATATAGTCTGGGAGAACTGGTCAACCTCGACATTCCACCATCTGCGGCTCTGAGCATCCAGTTGGGTGCATGGGTCACAGGCAAACTGAGTCCTTCACAGATTTTGGTCCCTTTTGGCATATCTAAAATTACAGTCACTGTGGGAGCAGGGGATGGATGAAAATCTAATGTTTATGAACAGTGTATGAGCCTGCATTGTTTATTGGCATGAATAATTCATAAATACAGGCTAGATGGTTCTATTTCGTTTCTGGAAAACCTAAGAAACAGTGCTTCCCAAGCTGATACTCTAAGACCTAGTTCAAACGTTCACCAGGAAACGCCCTGTCCATTCTGATCACACTGGGCATCAGGTTAGAGGCTTTTGTGTCTTGTGTCCCCTGAAACATTTGACGACTCTTGACAGCCACATTATAATTATAATTGTTTCCTCTGTAATGCTTGATAAGGGTTTTGCATGTGAGTTTTTTCTCTCAAAACCCTCCACACATGTCATCAGATTCGATCCACAAATAAAATTTATTTTTGTTACAACTGAATATAATCCTGTTTTTTTGTTCATCACTTTTTAAAAACTTGTTATTGGGTTTTTTTAGCATCTTTCAAGTATATAATACATTATTATTACCTAATGCTGATTATTATTACCTAATTATTATTACCTAATGCTAATACATTATTATTACCTAATGCTGTACATTAGGTACATTAGGTCTCCAGAAGTTATTTACCTTATAACTGAAAGTTTATACCCTGTGGTCAACATCTTCCCTTTGCCCCCACCCCTCAGCTCCCGCTAACTACCATTCTACTCTGTTACCATGAGTTCAACTTTTTTTTTTTTAGATTCCATATGTAAGTGAGATCATGCAGTATTTGTTATTCTGGATCTGTCTTATTTCACTTAGCATAATGTCTTCCACGTTCATCCATGTTGTTGCAAATAACAGTATTTCCTTCTTTTATATGGCCAATTAATATTCCATTGTATGTATACACCACATTTTCCTTATCTACTCATCTGTTGATGGACACAGGTTGTTTCCGTATCTTGGTTACTGTGTATAATGCTGCAATGAACACGAGAGTGAAGCTATCTCTTTAAGGTAACGATTTATTTCCTTTGGCTATGTAGCCAGAAGTGAGATTGCTGGATCTTATAGTAGTTCTATTTTAATTTTTTGAGAAACCTCCATACTGTTTTCCACAGTTGTACCAATTTACGTTCTCACCAACAGTGCCCAAGGGTTTCCGTTAATATAATTCTGTTTGAAGGTACCTTCTGGACAAAGGGTTGAGTGGAGTAGGTCATGCCACGTGGGATTTAGCGAGGAACTTGCTGAGAGCAAGAAGCCAGAGGCATAGTGTAGTGAGGTCCGGCCAGCCCCCAAACTAAGTCCTGCCTTCACTGGAACATGTGAGCACTGGAGCTCCTTCTATAGAGGAGACGTGCTCAGAGTGATGATGAACAAAAAGGTCTGACCACTGTGCTGGTGACTCTGAGACATTGTCATCCTGGGAGGTAATTGTTCACCAGCCTCTTAAGTATTTTAATCCTAAGGAGTATTCAAAACACAAATAAAAGATTAAAAATAACCTGCTGGTCTAGCATGTAGGAAATGTTCATTGAGTTCTTGAAAAATGCAAAAGCACATGTTAACTGCTCCCTTCAATGTGACATAAAAATGAAATGTCATTTTCTCCCTGTTTTGTCCAAAACCAGCTTGATATCATGAAAATAAAATGTATACCCAGGTAAATCCAATATTCTAAGCCCAAGCCAGAAAACTAGAACTAGTCCCTCAAAAGCACCCGCAACACAATTCTGTGAGTGCTACATCCCAGGAGCCCTAATGTTACTTCACGTACTGGCTTAGACTCACATGAGCAAAACATCCTAAATGCTATTTCCTCAAAACGAAAACCAAGAACTGTAAATAGATCAGAGCAATTAAAGTTGAAAGCCACAATAAAATAGGAAACAGTGGATATTTCCTTAACATAAACACACACATCCACATCAGTTCAAAAGGCAGCATCCATGGGACTTCCCTGGTAATGCAGTGGTTAAGAATCCGCCTGCCAATGCAGGGGACATGGGTTCGAGCCCTGGTCCAGGATGATGCCACATGCCGCGGAGCAACTAAGCCCGTGCACCACTACTAATAAGCTTGCGCTCTAGAGCCCGCGAGCCACAACGAATGAGCCCGCGTGCCACAACTACTGAAGCCCGCGTGCCTAGAGCCCGTGCTCTGCAACAAGCGAAGCCACCGCAATGAGAAGCCCGCGCACCACAACAAAGAGTAGCCCCACTCTCCGCAACTAGAGAAAGCCCGCGTGTAGCAACGAAGACCCAACGCAGCCAAAAATAAAAAAAAAATTTTTTTAAGGGCAGCATCCAGTCTCTTACTTATGAAGAAATGCCAGAGACATAATTGTTAAAATCAGGAAAAAGTCACTGTCACCATGACCATTCACTGCACTGTTCACTGCCTTCTCTACTAGAAACTCTGTATCGTAGGCATTAACCAACATGATTAGACAAGCAATTAGAGACATAAGATTGCAAAGGAAGAAACAAAACAAAACGAAGCTCTCCCTGAAGATATGATCATCTATCTGGAAAACCCAAAAGAATTCATGAAAAATCTATTACAAATAACGTACTGGCACCAGAATAGACACATAGATCAAAGGAACAGAATAGAGAGCCCAGAAATGAACCCACATTTATATGGGCAATTAATCTACAAAAAGGAGGCAAGAATATATACAACGGGGAAAAGAAGACCTCTTCAAAAAATGGTGCTGGGAAAGCTGGACATCTACATGCAAATGAATCAAATTGGACTACCCTTTCACACCAGGCACAAAAATAAATTCAAAATGGATTAAAGACTTAAATGTATGATCTGAAACCATGAAACTTCTAGAAGAAAACATAGGCAGTAAGCCCATTAACATTGGTCTTACTAATTTTTTTTTTTTGGATACGTCTCTTCAGGCAGGGAAACAAAAGCAAAAATAAACAAATGGGACCACTTCAAATTAAAAAGCTTTTGCAGGGGAATTCCCTGGTGGTCCAGTGGTTAGGACTCCACACTTTCACTGGCGAGGGCCCGGATTCAAGCCCTGGTTGGGGAACTAAGACCCCACAAGCTGCGCAGCAGGGCCAAAAAAAGAAAAACAATAAAAAATAAATTTAAAAAATTTTTAAATAAAAAAATAAAAAGTTTTGCGCACTGAAGGAAACTATCAACACAATGAATAGGCCACCTACTGAATGGGAGAACGATATTTGCAAATGATATATCTGATAAGGGATTAATATCCAAAATATACAAAGAACTCATACAACTCAACATCAAAAAAAAAGCCACACACACACACACACACACACACACACAATCCAATTTTAAAATGGGCAAAAGATCTGAATGACATGTTTCCAAAGAAGACATACAGATGGCCAACAGGCACATGAAAAGATGCTCAACATCACTGATCATCAGCGAAATGCACATCAAAACCACAATGAGCTACCACCTTGCACCTATTGGCTATTATCAAAAAGACAACAAATAACAGTTGCTGGTGAGGATGTGGGAACCCTCGTGCACTGTTGGTGGGAATGTAAATCGGTGCAGCCACTATGGAGAATAGTACGGAGATTCCTCAAAAAATAAAAAATAGAACTACCATATGATCCAGCAATTCTGCTCCAGGGTATTTATGCAAAGAAAACAAAAACACTAATGCAAAACGATATATGCACCTCTGTACTCATTGCAGCATTTTTTTTTACCATAGCCAAGATATGGAAGCAACCTAAATGCCCATCAAAAGGTGAATGGATAAAGAAGAGGTGGTGTATATATACAATGGATTATTACTCAACCATTAAAAAAGAATGAAATCTTGCCATTTGTGGTAACATGGATGGACCTAAAGGGTATTATGCTAAGTGAAATAAGTCAGACAAAGACAAGTGTATGATTTCACTTATAAGTGGAATCTAAAAATAACAAAACAAATGAACAAACATAACAAAACAGAAACAATCATAGATACAGAGAACAAACAGGTAGTTGTCTGAGAGGAGAGGGGTGAGGGAATGAAAGAAGTAAGTGAGGGATATTAAGGGGTATAAACTTCCAGTTGCAAAATAAATGAGTTACACTTATTAAATGGACATTGTGGGGAATATAGTCAATAACTATGTAATATCTTTACATGGTGACAGATGACACCTAGAGTTATCATGGTGATCATTTAAAAATGTATAGAAATATCGAATCACTATCTTGTGTAACAAAACTAAAATACTGCTATAGATCAACTATACTTCAAAAACAAAAACAAACAAACAAACTCATAGAAAGAGAGATCAGATTTTTGGTTACCAGAGGCAGGGATTGCGGGGGAGTGGGAATTAGATGAAGGCAGTCAAAAGGTACAAATTCCAGTTGTAAGATAAATAAGTACTAGGGATGTAATGTACAATGTGATAAATATAATGAACACTGTTGTATGTTACATATGAAGCTTATTAAGAGAGTAAATCCTAACAGTTCTTATCACAGGGGAAAACATTCTATTTCTTTAATTTTGTATCTATGTGAGATGATGGATGTTCACTAAACTTGTGATAATCTTTCATGATGTATGTAAGTCAAATCATTATGCTGTGCAGCTTATATAGTGCAGTATGTCAATTATACTTCAATAAAACTGGAAGAAAAAAATTTTTAAGAAAAATTAAAACCGATTACAAATAATAAGAGAATTTAGTAAACTTGGGGGGTGTAAAATTAACACACAGAACTTATTAGACTTCATATATAGATACAATACTGAGTTAGAAGAAACAATATGTTTAGCAGAACATATTTACAATGGCAAAAACAATTAAATAAATTAGAATTTTTACATATTTTAAAATTATATCAAAAGGAGAAGTAAAGCAATTCCTAAAAACAGGAAATAAAATAAAACATGCAAACACAACTGTATTTCAGGTTAATGGCTTAACTACGGAGGGGAGAATTTTTTCAAATTACTTTAACATATAATATTTTGACTCTGAATTACAAGTGAGAGCTTCCCTGGTGGCACAGTGGTTGACAGTCCGTCTGCCGATGCAGGGGACACGGTAAGTGCCCCGGTCCGGGAAGATCCCACATGCCGCGGAGTGGCTAGGCCCGTGAGCCCTGGCCGCTGAGCCTGCGCGTCCAGAGCCTGTGCTCCGCAACGGGAGAGACCACAACAGTGAGAGGTCCGCATACCGCAAAAAAAAAAAAAAGAATAAATAAATAAATTCCAAGTGAGACAGATCCTAAGGACAAAACAAACGAACACACAAAACCCAGGGAAAGTATATATAAGTTAATGTCCTTAGGAATCAAGATTTTCTGTTTTAGATAAAAGAAACATAAATATAAAAGTTTAAAGTGAAATAGGGACTTCCCTGGTGGTCCAGTGGCTTAGACTCTGTGCTCCCAATGCAGGGGGCCCGGGTTCGATCCCTGGTCAGGGAACTAGATCCCGCATGCCGCAGCAAAAGACCCCACAAGCCGCAAAGAAGATCCCGCATGCTGCAACTAAGACCCGGTGCGGCTAAATAAATAAACAAAAAAATAAATATTTAAAAAATAATAATAATAAATAAAGTGAAATTAAAACCCTAAAATCTAATTTGAATAAGAATATTAGTATGAATTCAGGATTAATTTTTCTCTTTCAAGATAATGTGTGTCCCAGTTTTGCCTCTGTGAAGACTTCAAAGTAATAAAACTCAGTAGCAATGAGCATCACTAGCATTCAAACTGTGATCTCTAAATACCATTTCTAGCTGTAAGTAATCAGCTCCAAGGGAGGAAATGTAAAAGTCCGCCTGGGACTTCTTATCAGGCCTGAATGCAAGTAAGCTCCCAGTGATGTCAAGTGACAGAGGAACAAATTTGAAGAAATGTCCAACGGCCAGATATGGGGAAATTCGTTAATCTGAAAATTGATATGAATGTTAACTGCTAAGGCAACAACTAATTATTATTTTAAAAAATGACAAGTGAAAGAATCGAGCAATTACTCTGCCTTTTTCTATACAGACTGCATTATAAGGTAACCAAACATTTGATGAGACAAAGTTCTTCTTTAGCAAGGAATCATGACTAATAAATTAAGATGGAATGATAGAATGAGAACATACCATTTTACCACCTCCAATGAAATAACAGCTCTAGGTAATGATCATCAATGGCTACTAAAATCATTAGGTTTAAGGCTGATAGCGAACTTGATGATGGATGAATCAGCCTGACAGAACCACAACCTTAATTAGCATCAACAAAGTGGGACAACCAGACAAAGTGCCTTCTGATGAGAGGCAAGAGGAAGCACATGGCATGACTTAAAAGAGTTCTTTATATAAAGACTAGAATATGAATCTAATCAAACCCTCAGTTATAAATATAAGGTCACAAGAGCATAGAGAAATATGTTAAACAACACGTGAGAATAGAGGAAGCCAAAACCAGAATGTGGGAAATTTACAAGGAAATTACACCATTTCTAACAACAAATTAATGGTATAGAAAGAAAAGGAGGTAGGTCAACTATTATGGATTAAAAAATACTTGAGAGAACTATCAACCAACTGTGATGTGCGGACCCTATGAATAAACTACATAATTGAGGCAACAGGGAAAATAGACACGGAGATGATACTGAAGAATTATTGTTAATTCTGTTGGGAGTGACAATAGTATTTTAGTCGTAGTAAATAAAAGGCATCTTTGTCTGTTAGAGATACATAATGAAGTATTTACATGTGAAATTACATGTTAGAAGAAGAAAAGTAAAACAAGATTGAAAGAACATCAGTAATTACTGAAGTATGTGTTTGGATACATTAGTTTCATTATACGTGGCTCTCTTACTTTTGTGTATGCTTGAAAATTTCCATAGTAAGAAGTTTTTTAAACGGTTGGAAACAGAGCTTGGTGAATCTGGATCTTGGCACGGTATCTTGTGTATTAAGGGCAACGAAACATACTCTGGACACATAAGGGCAGTTTGGCATTCAAGTGGGGCTGACATTTAACAGCATTTGCTAACATGAGCAGTTATGGAGATGGGGAAGCCAGGTTAGAAACCAGAGCACAAGACAGGGGTCTCTTCATAGCTTTCCTGGGCTGAGTAAGATGGCATCAGAGGGTTTCTGCCATCTTTGCTATGATTACTGCTAGGCCTGTCCCTACAGGTATGCTCAGAGCTTGGCATCAGTAGACACCTAGTAAATGTTTGTTGAATGAATGTCAGATGTTATCAAGTCAACCATCTATAGGCTGTGCTGTGATGCATTTTAAACAATCCACCCCTGCTCACCGTTATCCCTCTCACACTAACCTATGACGATGGCTCTAATTTGCACAATCATAGACGCTCCTTCAGTCGCTGGCGTTGTCATAGCGATTGTTCTCAAATGTGGGATCTCTACACAGTGAAAGGTTCCTAACTGGTTATAAGGTAAATGGCCAGTAAGTTGTTACTAATAATGGTAAAACAATTAAGAGAAGTATGTTGTTAGTCTTACTTCCTAGTACGAGGATATTAACATAACCAGAGAGTCTCGCATGGAATGGCACAAAACGGGGGGGGACACCTACTCCCTCTTCAAAGGCCCTGGGAGGCTCTCACTCCTACGCAAGGTCCAAGCGCAATAGGCAGAACGTCCCCTTCTCCCAGGCCAGCAGACCCAGTGGGACTTGGTGTTCAGTGATTCCACCAGCCCCAGCCCTTCGAGTCACTCGGCTGGGACCCCATGCTGTCCCCCACCTTAATCTCACCCAGGCCCTCGATGACTTGGCACCACATCCATCCTCTGATCCAAGGACATGGGACCTGAAGGGCTTCGGAGTCAGATGGAGCCCTGCTTGCCGTGTGGGCACAGACCCAGGCTCAGGTTTCCCTTTAGGCAGGCCCCCTTTGTCCTGACCCCCTCATCATCACCACCAACTGACACCATCTATCATCAGTTCCAAGACTGATTATTTCATGGTTTAAAAGCTCTGAAATCAAGGTGCCTTTTACAATCACTGGCATCTTAAACTGGACAAAACATCTAGTAACAGTTACACAAGTTGAGTGCTTGCTCAAGTATGCCAGGCATACTTCGAGGAGCTTTTCATGAATTTATTCATTTAGCCTGCATGATAACCCGATGAGGCAGGTGCTAAGATTAATACTGTCCCCATTTCAGAGATGAAAAAACTGAGGTCCAGAGGTGGTGAGTGGCAGAAGGGCAAGCTGTGCTCCCAAACACCACTCCTCACCTGAGCTCCCACTCCCAGCCCTCGGGGGGCCACCAGAGCATCCTGGCAGGGTCCTTCTGGCCACCAGCAGCTTCTCTCTTTTTTTTTCTTTTTTTCTGGCCGTACCTCGTGTGGCTTGCGGGATCTTAGTTCCCCAACCAGGGACGGGACATGGGGCCCTGCAGTGAAAGTACCGAGTCCTAACCACTGGACCAGCAGGGAATTTCCAGCTTCTCTCTTTACCTAGTGTTCTGTACAAATGTCGTCACTTCCTACACGTGCCATCGGCAAACACAGCACACACCGCCTCTCAAGCATGCCAAGAACTTCGGGGGTGCTACCTTTGCGTTCGGGCGCTCAGCATTCTGTCATGAACTCTGGTGTGGGCCCTGGTCCCCTGTCTCCTCCACCCTGTTCCCCTCACTAGGATGAGGCCCTGCCCCCAGGGTACCCAGGCTCCCAGCTGGAATCAGGTTGCAGTGAAGCTTCATTGTCTGCAGATAATGAAAGATACTCAGATGAGTCCCAGATATGGGCTCAGGGTGCTGCCCGCCTCCTGGACCCCACCTGGCGCAGCTGGGCCCCAGCTGTCATCTGCAGCGTAGCTGAGCCTGCCACGCCCTTTCGTTCCGGTGCCCCTCCCCCAGGGCCAGACACTGGATGAGGCAACCCCCAGCCCCTGTCCCCCGACCTTGCCCCACTGAACCTGCTTCGGTAAAATCAGACTGGAGCATCAAACATACCCCACATTCCAAATGAAACCCCAGGCCTTGGTCAAAGTCCTTTGTCCCCAGCCCCAAGAAAGGTTTCCATAACCAGTCAACCATAGGAGCGAGGAATCCCCAGTGCCCCCAGCTCTCCCTGGAGGATACCTCTCCCCACCCCGCAAAAAGAAGCTTCCAGATCATGGAGGCTACAGCCCAGGCCTGGCTTTCCCTGTAGGACCACAGTCATCCACCCGCCTCCTGGCCACAGCTGGCCCTGCTGCTGCCGGCTTCCTGAGAATGTTCCCTGCAGGCCATGCAGGCTGCACACGGATCCCACCGAGAGCAGAGCAGTCTCACCTTCAGACATGGGGGCCGCCTCAGGCATGGGCAGGTGTCAGTATCTGCTTTTTCACTGCTGGGCATCCCGGCAGAGTTTACAGAGGCAGATTCCTGTAAACACACACACACACACACACACACACGTGCGCGCACACACGCACACACACACTCCCCCTTCCTTCTGCTTCCAGGACGTCTCTGCTGTCTCTAAGCCTTTCTGCTTTTAAGAGTCCCCTGTTAAAATTAAAATACTCCTGAGAGCAATGAAGCTTTGGCAGCTAATAACTTACTTATCAGCTAATATATCTTCTTATCGCCCTCACCAGGTGGGGAGCAATGGGGTAGGAGGCTGATTCACAGGCTGGAGTCAAACTGTGGAAGGATCTGAGACCAGGGAGTTCAGCTGGAGGCCCCGGACAGCTCGTGTCGGGATTGGGGCCCCGGATCAGTCATTTTGTGTGTCCACCCAGGGCTGGGTCCTTAACAAGGGCTTAAAATTATGTGCTAAAATCCAACACACAACCAGGGAAAGGGACCAATCCAGTCACCCCCACAACCCCAGTTCACAGCTGGGGAGACTAAAACTCAGAGAGGTCAATCCACTTCCAAAGGTTACACAGCTTCTCTCACAGGCCAGAGGGCTGTGACGCAAGCCCAAGGGCTCTTGCGTTGGGTGGTAGAAAGACACTCACACCACCCTCCCAGAACCCCCCACTGCTCTCACCTTCACCCCAATATGGGAGCACAGAACTTTCCAGAGATGTGACGGAAGAGCAGAGTTTGGAAATGTCCAAATGTAAACTGCCAACACGCGGCCCAGGGGACATACGCTGTCTGCCCCCAGCTTTCTCAGCTGCTGAGTCTTCCACAAGCATCTCTTTCCATTTCTGTGACATGCCTGGATGGCCTGAGACTCCATTAGTCATTTAATTTCCCTTTCCCGTGACTCTTGCCTCCAAATGTATATCCTGAATTCCAAGTATGCTTAGACTGAACTGTGTCCCCTGCAATGTCATACGCTGCAGCCCTAACCTTCAACATGACTGCAAATGAGACAGGGCCTTTAACGAAGTAATGAAGGTTAAATGAGGTCAAAAGTGTAAGGGCCTAATCTGATAGGACTGTGGCTTTAAAAGAAGAGGAAGTGATC